>NC_138987.1:44539531-45739531 GCF_964341445.2 Mesoplodon mirus
TGATGCTTACCTGTGCACAGCCTAGGGTCTCTCCATGAGTTAGTCACCCAATGAGAATTCAGCCACGGTCTCCCACACCTAACCCTTCATCTGATGTTTTCTCAGACAAGCCCACCTTCCAGGCCCCTTCCCCTTCAGTGGGCAGACTAACTCCGTACTCACACCTTCTCTGAAGACTTACCCTCTGAGGGCTACTGTGGCCCAGACTCACACAGAGTCCCAGATAAAGGTGTGTGTTATCTCAGGCCCCGAGCAAGGGACTGGCTCTCCCACTGCATGCAGACAGCCCCAAGATTAGCGTCGTCCCGGAGACAAGCATATGTGAGGGCGGCTACACATAAGGAATCTCAAGGTAGCACACATTTTTCAACACTCACTGCAGGTAGCCCTTCTAGTTATTCAGACATTTCTCTTACAAATATAGAAAATCTGTTAACTTGGTGGAATACTTAATTTTGTTTTCCATGTGTAGAAGCAATGTATGCAAGAGAAATAAGAAACAGACGGGCATCCCTCGTAAGCCTGAGGCCCACAGATAACCCCACGTGGCGTAAGAAGGACACGTTCGCGGGGAAGGACTGGGCGGCTGCTGCGTGTTGCCCCGTGTTCCACACGTGAAGCCACAGCGGAGCAGGAGAGAGCCAGCCTCTGTCCTGCAGGAGCTTCCCTGCCTGTGGGGTGACTGTCACGGTCCCCAGTAAATCGGCTTCGTACTGGGGGTTAGAGAGGCTTGTACAAAGCACGGGGGCGAGCAGGGGAAACTCACAGGCCACCAGGGAGGCAGGGAGGTCGTTCCAAGGCCTGCATGGGCCGGGGGAGGGGTGGCTGTGATGCCCGCCCCCAGGAGAGATGCCGACAGCAGGGGGAGAGGGCGTGGTGGACTGACCACAGGTGCCTCTGCTTCCATCCCCGGCACCTGCCCACACCCAGCAGCCCCTGTTCATGGTCAGTGTCTTGTCACCCCAATGGCAAGTTCCCCAGTGTCCCCCCCAGAATCGGCCAGGTCTGGCCAAGCTCTTTGAAGCCGAGGAGGTAATTGATGTGCTTCTGTGGCCTCACACCCAGCCCACATCACCCGCACCCAGCGGGGGATTTGGGGATTTGGGGATGGACGACGTGGCCACGCCCCACTTTGTGCTACGAGATTTCAGCCTCTGTCAATGAGCCCCTTCTGCTTGGACTTTCAGTTTCAGAGAGGGCGTCTCCGCAGGCAGTGACTGTCCCAATAGTGCGGTTATTGTCTCTTGGTCGCCTCTGCCCCTTGGCCCAGGGACTCCCACCCTCTGGGTCTCAGGGAACTTCTTTCACCAGAAATGCTGAAGTGAAGAAAAAGGTGTGAAGGGAAAGGGGTGTTAAAGGCAGAGTGACAGGAAGGGGGTCTTCCGTGGGAGGGATGCTGAGAAAGTCACCAGAGAAGGGGCAGGCTGAGCGGGGCTGGGTCCTGGCAGGGCGGGAGGGCAGAGACCCCATCCTGGGGAGAGAGCCCACACTCCAGCCTGGACACTGCCCCTTCCCTGTGCCCAGCAGCGGGCCGGGTCTCCCCAACAGTCCCCCCCAAGTCTCAGCCAGCCCTGCCCCCACTGCTGGCCGGCCAGTCCAGCTGTGCTAAAGCCTGTCCTGTGACCAGATGTGAGTCCCTCGGGGCCTCTGCATGGGGCTCCAGCCCCCCTGAGTTCTGTTCTCCCCACACGGGGTCATCCTTTGTAGCCGAACCCCGGGGGATGACATGCTGTGAGTGCTCTAAGGGCCTTTTCATTTTACAGCCTCTTCTGAAAGGCGTCCCCAGCTCTGAGTGGGGAGGCAGCTGTGCTGGGGGTTAATGGACTGCAGCAGTTTGCTCTGAAACCCTTGATGTTGACCCTCTTCTGCAAATGAGTGTCAGAGGAAGACTTTAAGAACTTGCTCTGTAACTTAGAAGTGTTCCAGATAACACCATTAATCCCTGTTTTCCATGGTTGGCAGAAAGCTCTAAGTACCTCTAATACTTTCTAAATCTGACAGTTTTAATTATTTCCCTGCACCATTATCGATTGGGCAAGTCAACCTGTGACTTTGAAGGCCTTTGTCCATACCCATGGCCAGTACCAGAACCAAGCACGCCTTGGCCATGGTCTGGGACCAGGGAGCTGGGTGCTGGGAGGCTGTGGGCCCTTGGAGCAGGACGAACCCCTGTTCTCTGACGGTATCACCTGTGTTGGCCCTGGCAGGCAGCTCTCTGGACGTGGGATGTGCTTGTGCGGCTTGCCAGCTGGGACCCGTATTCCTAGTGCAAGCATGGGGGCCCTCCCCTGAGGGACATCACTGCCTGTAACGAGCCCTTCCAACCAAAGCAGGCCGTGACCTTGACGCTCTACTTCTCATGTTGGAACAGAAGAGCACCCAAGGGACCAGACAGGACACTCACCAGGGACACAGGCAAGATGGGGAGCAATGCCACGAATGTTGGTAAACACACAAGCAGCTGTGCACACGCTCAGACACGCACACACACACAGCAAATTACATCATATGCCCCCTGCCATTTCAGTAAACAAAGGATGTTGTGGCCATCAAGCCCTCTGACACTGAGGCTGCCCCCATGGTGCACCCTGAGGGGATTCAGGTGGAGAAAAACAAAGTGCTGGCTCTGGGTAGTTATGATGCATATCAAAGGAATGATTTCAATAAGCCCAGACTTTTGCATCTTCCCATACGTAGAAAAGCGCTAAGATCATGAACCTGAGATGTCTGTGTTTTGTGATTAGGAGTAATCGTTTGATGTTTGACCACATTTTTTTCCCCACGGAAACTCCTGTGTGTCCTGGTTCACCCCTTACCTCTTTGGCACTGTCTTTCAGGGCTATGGAGAGGCTGTCTCCCGGGATATGGTCCCCAGTAATGTCCTGAATAAAACATAATTCAAATTTTAGGTTGCGCTTTTTTTTTTTTTTCAGTTCACAGTGGCTACAGGTAAACACGCCTGCGTTCCTTGGCAGGTATTCATGATGCATCAAACCTTAGACGAGACCAACGGTAAAGAGTGACACCCTCCCATCCTGACACCAGCAGGCATGGACGCTGACTGTGCCCTTGCAGCCCCACAGACACGCAGGTGAAGACAGGAACGCACACAGAGGGACGGACCCATCTCCTGGAAAGTACGTGACTTCAGCCAGCTTGTCTTCTTCTGCTGTCCCCGTTTTACACTTTTGTGCTGTATTTTAGGATCTTTCCTTGTGCGCAGAGATCTGCCCTTTGGTTTGTGTGGTTTGCAACGGTAGCATCGCGCTCCGTGAGCAACAGCTTCCCTGCTGACGGAAGCGGACGTGCTCGTGTGGTTTTCCTTGTAAACACGCTGCCACGGTGACATTTTGGTCTGTGTCTTGGCTCACGGGGTGAATCTTCCCTGGAGCAAGGAGAACGCACGTTTAAATTGGATGGATGCCGTCAGGCTGCCTCTGGGAAGGCTTGGCCTGTGAGCTTTCTCACCAAAAGCGTGGTTCCTAGACCTCGCCACCAGGGAGGGCTGGGCTCTACCTCCTGCGGGCTCCCCTCACCCCAGGTTCCAGCCCCGGCCCATCGTTTCACCTGCTTAACGAAGTCCATCTTTCTCCCGTGAATTGCTTACCCATATTCTCGCCCATTTCCCACTACTGCCCTCTTCTGTGTATCTCCTGATATATTGGGAATATTAATCTTTGATTTTGCATATATTGCAAATATTCTGTCTATCGTTTCTCTTCACATTGCTTAACGATGTCATTCCTATAAGATATTTTAATTTTCACATTGACAAATCTGTCTTGGATTGCAACATCTGAGTTCTATATGTGATTGTGTGTTATTTATTGCTTGTGGTAGTTACCTGTCTTTACTCTTCCCCTGATAGACTGTAATGGTCTCAGAATAATTTATTAAAACTGTGATTTCAGTGCTATTTGTCAGTGCAACCTTTGTCACATGCCAAATTCTCACATATGCTTGGGTATTTCTCTGGATTTTATTATTCTTTTTTCTATTACATTTCTATTTTTACCCTTGTGCTAATACATTATCTTTTGAATTCACTATTGTGTAGTTTTGCCTGATCTCTGATTGGAAACTTCACTGCATTGTCCTTTACCTATACTGTCATGGTAAGATTTGCCAACTTTCTACTTCATATATATTTTAAGATTGAATTTCACAAGATGTGAAATTGGGACTTTGATTGGAATTGCATTAAGTTTATACAGTCATTTGAGAAGAATTTGTATCCTGGCAGTAGCAAGTCTCCCCAACCAAAGCATAGTTTATCTCCCCTTTTAGACAGGCCTTCTTTTATGACTTTTCAACAATGCTTATAACTTCCTTAAATCTATACATTGCATTTCATGTACATATATTCTTTCTGGATAGTCTGAGTTTTCCATTGTTAACATGCATGTGGTAGATATATAACATTTTCTACTTAGTTCTTGTAGGCATATAATAAAGCTATTGGTTGGGGTATTTTGGTCTGATACCTGGCCACCTTCAGTACTCTTGAAATAATTCTGGTAGTTTCCATTTCATTCTATCAGGCTTTCCATTTACTCTCATTCCATCTGCAAATAGTTATACATCTTAAAGACTTCTTTTTTAATACCTCCAGCTTGTTTTCTTGCATTGAAGACCCCCTCCCTGAAGCGTGTAAGTAGCCGTGATTGCCAGAGTCTTGTTTCTTGTTCATCCCCTACACAGTTTCTTAAGGCGCGTGTATTTGATGTCAGTCTGTATTCGAAGTCCTGCAGACACTGAGTGCAGCAAGTCCCTCGGTGCTTAGATTCTGGGGCATAGAAGAGCATAAAGAGATGCACATTGTGGGGATAACTGCTCTGAATTTAAAAGCAGCAGCAGTATAAAGAGCAACATTAGATGTGGAAACACTACTAATTTTCAGTGTTAATGAGAGTGTTTGCTGCCGGTTTATGGTAGATTCATATAAACAAGTTAAAGAAGATTCTTTGCATTATTAATCTGTTAAACCATTTAAAAAGTAGATGGGTATTCAATCTATGGAATGCATTTTGTGTTTATCAAGAGGGTAACAGACTTTATTTTCTCTATGATCAGTTAATGCACATGAATCAATTTCCTAAACCTGAGATATCCTTGTATTTCAGATTTAAGCCTTTTGGGTTGTAATGTATGACCGTTTTAGTACCTTGTTGAAACAGCTTTCCATCTCTTTTAGAAGTTCTAGAAGTCTTGGTCTGTTAAATGTGAGGTTTAGTAGAACATACATAGGTGCCATCTGGACCTGATGCCTATGAAGGGTGATTCATGGATGGTTTTAATTTTATTTTTGATAATTTACCTTTGACAGTTACTTTTACTCTCCTTAAGATAATTTTCCTCGTGTACATTTTTCTAAGTACATGCATTTTCTATTTTGCTTTAAAATTTTTGACCTACTATATAGCACAGGCAACTATACTCAATATTTTGTAATAAGCTACAAGGGAAAAGAATCTGAAAAAGAGTATATATATTCAGTTATATATATATAACTGAATTGCTGTGCTGTACACCTGAAACTAACACAACATTGTAAATCAACTATACTTCAATTTAAAAACATGAATGTGAAAAAATATCATTTAGATTTACCAGGTTTATGTTACTAACATTTCAAAAAAGGAGCTTGTGGTTTTCCTGATCAAGACTCCTCTTAATTTATTTTTATTTTTACAGCTTTATTGAGATACAGTTGACATACAATAAAGAGCCCTGTTTAAACTGTGTGATTTGAGGAGCTGTAACACATGCCTAAGCCTGTGAGACCATCACCACTGTCAAGAAGCCAGCTGCCCCCACTACTCCTCAATGCTCTTTGGAATCCACCACCCCACCATCCCCAGCACCCCTCCTATTTCTCCTCCTCTGGGACTCTAATGTCATACATTTCTTTTCTTTTTGGTCTTTTCAGAGTATCCCACATGTCCCTGAGCTGTGCTTATATTTTTTTTCAACACTTTTTTTCCGTTTCTGTTTTTCAAAATAATTCTCATTATCCCATTTTCAAGCCAGTTTCACTTTCTACTCTCACCTCTACTTTGGTATGGAGTCCATGAAGTGAATGCTTTGTTTTGCTTATTGAAAATTTTAGTTCTAAAATGGACATTTGATTCTTCTTCAGATCTTCTCATTCTTTGCTGACACTCCATCTCCCATTTTTTTCTAGAGTGTTCACCTTTACTTCTTAGAGCAGGCTGATACTGGCTGCTCTGACGTCTCTGACAATCCCAATAGCTGTGTCTTCTTGGGTTTAACTTCTGCTTCTTGTTTTTCCCTTGTTAGCTGAGTTTTTCTGGTACTTTGTATGCTGAGTGATTTTAAATTGTATTCTGGAAATTTTCAGCACTATCCTATGAGACTCTGGGCCTTTTAGAGCCTAAGGTAAATGCTGGTTTCTGTTTGTGTTGTATTAACAGAAAATTCAGATTGCCTTTGAGCCTTGAGTTCCAACCTGCCTTCTGTGGGCTATGGTTCCCATAACCAGTCCCATTTTCAAGCTTTTGCAGAGCTATTCAGATTGGTCCCACATGCGCACCATCCAGTGACTGGCTCAAGAGCTCAAAATCTTGGGTTTACTGCTTTGGGTCAGATCCGCACATGCCCAAGTTTTATTCACAACTCTTTGGGTTCACTTCCTTGACCTCCTTCCCCTCCACCATCTGTCCAACACTTCCGAGCTCCAGACTCCCCTTCCTGGTCTGGCCAGAGGTCCAGGCTATGTTTCCCAGCTCTGCCACACACCTGCCGTGACTACATCTTCATCTGGGCCCAGGTGCCAGGAGGACGGAAGAGGAACAAAGCAGTGGGGATTCATCCACTGTGTACTCTGGTCAGAGAGAAGGGCTGCCCTCCCTCAGTGTATCAGGTGCCCAGATGGCTGCCCATCTGTCACTGTGCTGCCATGATCACTTCTGTTGTGTTGCCTCTGGCTGAGAAGTGAGAACAGGGAACACTTTGAAAATAGAGCTTTCCTCTGACTCTGTCTGCTCCTTATAAGTCCCCCCCTCACTCCTCACAGCAGCTTCTCTTGGGGTCTTTCTCTTTGTATTTGGCATGCATTTCTAGGTTTTGTACTTTTTGCATCCAGGCCAGATGATACTGGAGGGAAATAATGGTGAACTTGCAGGTTTGGTAGAACTTTGATTTCTGGTCTTCTTCCCCAATCCATCTGCTACCGTCTACTTTTCAGAGTCCTCTGGGAGCTGCTCCAGGCGTTCTGTCCAGGATTCACAGTGGGATAGGCAGTGTACAGTGTGCTTACCCCATCTTTCCTGGAACCCTGTCCATATAGGTGCAGTGTTCATCTTTATTTCTGTTCTTATGAGAATGGTTGATAACCTTTCTCCATGATGGATGGCAATTTGCATTTATTTTCTGTGTTCATGGCCCCAGCATCTTCCTCACTGGGTTTGATCTTCTTATTTCATTGCTTTAAAAAGCTGTCTGTATATTCAGGATACCTACTCTCTCTCTAAGATAAGCCATGTATATTTTCCCAGTTGGTTCTACATCATTTTACTCTGCTTGTGGTACTTTCACCATGCAAAAGTGTCTTTATTTTTTATATACTCAAGGTAATCCTCCATGTTATAGCCAAACTCATCATATTTTCTTCTATACTAGTTGGTTCTTTTTTTCTATTTCTCAAGAGTTGGAATTTATCCTCATATACAGTTGTGAGAAATGGATCCAACTTTTCATGTGGTTACCCAGTTACTCAATGCTACTCATCAAGTCCATCCTTATTCTGGTATTGGAGATGGTGTCCTTACAGCATAATAACCTTTCAAGTGCAATTGTGTCTATATCTGGATTTTCTATTCTCTCCCATTAGCCTGTCTATTCCTGCACTGACACTTTACTCTTACAATTACAGAAGACCCATGTGTGTTTTCATATCTGACAGACTAGCCCTCTACCCCCGGTGCCTTTATTTTAGGGTTTTCTTTGTTACTGTTTTTTTCCCTGATGAACTTTGTAATCAACTTGCCTACCCCTAGAAACAAAAATCCCAAACAAAGACAGAATTTTATGGGACCCTAAGGAAAAACTGACATTCCGGGTAATTGAGATTTTCTATCCTAAAATATTATAGCTTTCCTATTTTTTGAGTTTACTTTTGTGGGATTGTTTTACACCTTCCTTCATAAAAAATCATGTTAAATTAATTTATTTAGTTTGCAGTGAGTAACAGGAGAAACAAGATGGCGTGGACGCAGGTGGGATATTTCTTGCTCTCCTCAGAGATGTGGAATAAAGCAAGGATGTTCTCCTCCTGTACGCCTCACTTTGAATCTCCAGTTTGCCACCCACCAGCTGTTCCACTTTGGGCGAGTTACTTGACCTCTCTGTGCCTCCAGGCCCTCATCTATAGAGTGGAATAATGTTTCCTCGTTGTGTTTCAGTCTGTTTCTTCTCACTGAGTCATTAACAGGATCTAATTTGTCAAGTTCATATCCCCATCCCCAGCCTTTGAAAGTCATATTTTCAAAGCAGATACTCTTTGGAAAGAACATAGTCAAGAATTTGGTCTTCTTTTCCTTCACAGCATAAAATGTATTCAACCTCCACACTGAAAGTTAAAAATAATAGACAAAATTTTATGTTGGCATTTGATATTCTATTATTTTGAACCTTAGTTCTGGCGGAGAAAGTACATACATTTACATAATTGGATTCTTATCTGAAGAAAACGGAACTTGCTCAAACTTTTGAGGTTTATTTGCCATTAATAAACACTTTCCTGTTTCAGTATTTCAAGCAATGGCTTCACCTAAATATGGCCAAGAAAGATATTTCAACACGTCTCCCCCTGTCATTTCCCTTTTTTTCTAGATGGTATTCTTACACGGGGTCAGGAAAGGAGAAGTAAAAACTAATGGTCGGTTTTATTTAGAATTATTTAGAACTATTAAAATACTTAAACTATAACTTAATGGAAAACCTTTCACGTTTTCATTCAACAAATACTTATCTAGAGCCAGCTTTTCACCTATTCCCCGGCTGCATGCTGGCGGTGGTGGGTTCTCACATAAAAGTGAAACACTTGCTCCTAGACGCCTGCATTCCGTTGGTATTTCATAACCACGCTGCCCCATTCTCTGGCCTGTCCGTCACCCTCGATCATTATTTCCTTATCCTTCATCTCTCGTGTGCTGCCTGAGCGACATCTGGGCCTGGGTCTGGCCTTTAGGACCAGCCATGGGCAGGACAGTCACCCTCTGCTCAGCGCTAACAGCAAACCCACAGGCAAGAAATGAGACAGTCTCGCAGAGGGCTCGGTGGGACAAAAGAGGAGCTGATGCGTTGGGGAGAGTCGAGCTGGATGGGGAACAGGGAGGAGCAGCCTCAGGGGCAGAGGGACCAGCCCCAGCAAAGGTTCTGACTCCCGCATGGACTGGAGGGTTGCCCTCCTGGTGGGCTCCTTGAAGGTGGGGAAGTGGGACCCAGACCCAGGCTGGATCTGGGAGGGCAAGAAAGTCACATGAAACAGCCAGTTCAGGGCTTCCCTGGTGGCGCAGTGGTTGAGAGTCCGCCTGCCGATGCAGGGGACACGGGTTCACGCCCCAGTCTGGGAAGATCCCACATGCCGCGGAGCGGCTGGGCCCGTGAGCCATGGCCGCTGAGCCTGAGCATCCGGAGCCTGTGCTCCGCAACGGGAGAGGCCACAACAGTGAGAGGCCCGCATACCGAAAAAAAAAAAACCCAAAAAACCAGCCAGTTCACCACATAGACAGCAAGCCTCACCGCTCAGACCAAGGTGACTCCTGGCCGGGCCAATCTGGGGATGCTCCTGGCTCTTCCTGTTCATGTGTGAACTCAGCACCCACAGACGTGCTGAGGCCGGCACGACCTGGCCCCCATGCTACGGCTAAGAGGACCAGGACCCCAGCACCGCATGGAACTGCTTACCGAGGGACCAGGCCACGCCTTCGGGTGTCCGGGCTGCCGGGCCCAGCAGAGGCAGGACACTCAGGCTGACAGGTGCGCAGGGGGCAGGGGGTCACCTCAGTCCCCTGCTTTACCCCTCTTGGCCTTCACGCTCTGGCAGAACATGCGGCCAAGATAGACTCCCAGCTCCTCTGCATGGAGGTTTTCTACACCGTTGTGTAAATATTTATGGGTTGCACAAATGTCACCGGTATGATGGGTGCCTTTGAATAGGGGCGCTTCGTCCAAGTTTCCCCCAAATACTGACAGGTGCATCCAGGCTGCTTCGTGGCATCTGAGTGTGGACGCAGCCACCAGCAGCCCCAGTGCCCTGTAGCTTCTCTCCACCCCAGAGGCAACGTGGCAGGGGCGATGCGGGTGCTGCAGCAGAGGCTGGGTCTGGTGGCCAGCTCTGTCCCTTCCCTGGGCATGACCAGAACACAGCCCCAGTGTTCTAGTCGTGGAAATGGACAGCGACAGCCCCGGCCCCTTGGGCTGTGGTGAGAATGAACTACTCTGATACAAGGAGAGCACAGTACCTGCCTTACAGTTCCTGAAAGATGGCAGCCGCTTCAGGAAGCGCCTGTGTTCTGCTCAGGGTCCCCGTGGGTCGGCTGAGCATCTGCCATGGCCCTTAGCAGGCACTTTACCTGTTGGCAAAACTCAGAAATGCCACTTCTCTTTGTTAGAAAATGGAAATCAGGTTGGAAGGAACTCTCTGGACTGTGGAATAGTCTGGGGGGATGAGCCTACCGTAATGGATGTAATGGAATCTGGAACTCTGGGAAAAGAAGGGAAGAGATGAGACTGTTTGAGACTGAGTGTGGCTAATTCTCCTCACCCCGGAGTTTCCTGGCCACAGCAGCCAGGGCCAGAACAGATCTGCTACGCGAAGAGGCTGACCACAGAGCACAAGTGAGGGCAGCGCCCCAGGGGAGCAGTTTCAGCAAATCAGATCGCTGTTTCCACCCTAGAAGCAACCGTGCCTGTGTGTGTGCATGTGTGCACGTGTGTGTGTGTGTGTGTGTGAGAGAGAGAGAGAGAGAGAGAGAGAGAGAGAGAGAGAGGAAGAGAGGGAGGGAGGAGGCCTGCTGAGGTTTCCTTTTATCTTTAAGAGGCTTAGATCCCGGCATATAAAATCCAGCGCCAATCGGCCCAATGGATATGAGGTTCGCACTGGGCGGTCTGGGCCTGGCCTCACCTCTGCGGGAGTTGGGAGGCCAGTGTGCCCCACAGGTCCCTTTGCCCGAGCACACCCGGCCTCAGGCTGGGGCAGGGGAGACAGCTGGCCTCACTGGACACCTGTTCTCACAGACATTTCCTGGGAAGGAAGGTGGTGATGGTTCTCCAAGCAACCAGGGACCAAAGCCAGACCCAGCAGGGCGCAGCCTCCAGGCAGTCTGCTGGCCTCTGTTCTATTACCGGTTGTGCTGGAGAGAGGGAACCCCGCTTCTGTGAAGGTGGCGGATGGCTTTGCCTTCTCTCTAGGACCTGGGTCCCTCCAGTCTCAGGCTGAGGGACAGGGTTTCAGGCACAGCCTGGGGAGAACCCAGCAGTGTCAGCCCTGTGGTGGACAAGCCAGGCAGGTGGACTTCCAGGATCTCAGGGGCCTTGGATGTCCAGGTCGGGTCAAGCCCAGCCCGGCTCCTGGACAGGCCCTTCTCTGGCCACCTTCTATAATGTGTGAAGTGGGGAAAGAGAGGGATAGGGATGACCCCTGCAGACTAACTCCTGGGGACACTGTGAGTGTGGGCAGATATGTCCCCAAGTCCCAGAGCCCAGGAAGAGCAAATGACCTCATTGTGGGTGGCATGCTTCTCTTCTCTTGGGGAAGCCACTGGGGACCTCGGTCAGTGTGTCCCTCTGACTGTCCCCCCCTGGTGAGGAGGGCCGGACCTCGGGACAGAGGGTCCCCTCCGGTGTCCTCCGATGGCCCGGGCAACTGTGCTGGGGTCCGGATTCAGGAGAGCTTCAGCATTTCTGGAAGTGAGAAGTCCCCGGGGAATGGGACAGACAGTTGGCAGTGGCCGCCTGCTTCGGTAAATGCTGCCTGTGACCTAGACACTTCCTCTGAGGGTGTGGTTCCCTCCAGCGGGTTCACACATGGAGAGGAGAGGCCTGCAGGGAGAGCCGCCCTTCCTTCTGCCTCCACAGAGGACCTGGGACCAGGGCCAGGGGCAGGGACAGCCTGTGAGGCACTGAGGGGCCAGGCCCCATGGGGAGTGCGACACACCTGGCAGAGGTGGTGGGCAAGCCTGGCAGGAGGTCAGGTTCTGCTCCATGTAGCAGTGTCCTGGGGCTGCTGTAAGAAAGCATCACAAACTGGGGGTCTTCACAGAACAGAAGTTCATTCTCCCACAGTCTGGAGGCCAGAGTCCAAGGTCAAGGTGTAGGCAGGGCTGAGCTCTCTTTGACCCTCTAGGAGAGGATCCTTCCGGTCTCTTCCAGCCTTTCTGGGCCTCAGGCATCCTCCGGTCTCCACCTCCCTATTCCCAGGCCCCTCCCTCTCCTCCCCCTTACAAGGACTCTGGGCATTGGATTTAGGGCTCACCCTGATCCAGGATGACCTCACTTTGAGAGCCTTAACTGGATTACATCTGCAAAAACCCAAACAAAGCCATCTTTACAGGTTCAGGGGGATGTATCTGTGGGGACCACCACTCAGCCACCATGCGGCAAATGAGCCATGTGCCTTGACAGAGCCAGTCCTGCATCCCCTCTGCTTCCTCCTCTGGGAATGGCCATAAACAGTGTCCCAGGCCAGCTCGTGTGGGGATGGTCCCCAGCAAGGGGCTGGTGAGATTCTTTGACTGCAGGTTGTTCCCAGAGGGTTGTGGATGTGCTTGGGATTTCCTCTGTCAGGAAGAGGATTCCAGCTGGTCCTGGGGGCTGTGCTGCTGCTTCCTGTCCTTGGGACGGTCCCCTCACTGCACTGCCACTGACGGATGAGGGACCAGTGGGGCCTGGCGTCCGGGGGGGGGGGCTTCCAACGAGTGTGTGTATCCCCCAGATGCTGTTTGTCACAGCTCCTGACACGCTAAGGACAGGCCTCCTGCCCAGCGCTGGACAGAGGCCTATTCCAGACACTCCTGGGAGAACAGTCTCCCCGGTCTGGGTGCCACCTGCGCGTCCACCCTGCAGGTTAGATAGGAAAGAATTAAGAAAGACATTAAACCCTCAAACTCAGCATCCAGCGTTAGATTCTTTGCATATTTTACATCTTGTTTTCAAAGAATGATGTCAGGAGAGTCAGTGGTTGACTGTCCGGCGTCTCTGGTGCGCCGGCCCTGAGGCTCTGGCTTCGGAACATTTTTATTGCTTCTTAGCCTCCCGCTGTCCTGGGATTCCAACAATTGCATTACGCACCCACCGGAGTGTGATTTCTGGGCCACGCGTTCCGTTCTGCAGGTTTGAGCACTCCCGACTGAGCCCAGGGCGTCCTCAGGAAACCTGCTTGTGGGGGAGCAGAGATTTGGAAGAGCCTCCCCCCCAGCACAGAGATCTAACCTGGACCAGCCCTCAGTGGGGGGCTGGTGGTCATTTTCCGTGTCCTCCTGGACCCCGAGGAGGTGGCTCTCCCTGGGGTCTCCCCGGAGTCTCCCCACTGCCCACAGGGAGCCGCCTGTGGAGGATATTCTCCGGGTGATGAGGTTGAGGGTGATTTGCATTTTTCAGGCCCGGGGGCTCTGACATCGGGCGGCTCCTCTCTGACTTCGATTATCCCTGATGGAGGTCATCCTGCCGTCAGACGCTTTGGGGAATGCCTGCTTCTGACCACTAGGAACATTCCTTAGGACCTTCCTGCAAAGCCAGGGCAGACTCAAAACGCAGGCTGCAAGGAAGGGCCTCTCCTGAGGAGCGTGGGTCAGGCAGGAACAGCACTGCCTCTGTCTGTCTGGAGGTAATCGGGACAGCGGGCTGGGCTGTTGTGGCCACTTGTCACCATTGTCACCACACAGATAGGGAGTTTTATGTAAGAGGCAAACTCTCCACAGGGCTTGTCACACCAGCTCAGCTGGGTCCTGGGCTGGGGTCAGGGCAGGCATGGGTCCCGGCTCCTGGGGCCGCCACACACAACTCTCCTGCATCCCTGTGGATGACTGTCCCCTGCCCCAGATGGTGAGCTGGGGTGGGGTCCAAAGATGGGTGGCCACTGCGTCTTCCCCTTGAACCCAGAGGTGGCAGGTCTGGAGCTCTTGACCTTCTGCATGTTTCGCCTCTGCCCTTTCCCAGGGCTTCCTAAAGTACAAGGAGGGCATGTATGTCGAAAGCCGGTGGGGTGAGCCTCCCTGGGGGGCTGTCCCCTCTACACGGCCCAGGGGTTACTGTGACCCCTCTGGAAACCAGGGCTGTTCTCACTGCCTGACTGCACATCACAGAAAGGCTCTTTGCTATTTAACCACCGGTGCATTAGCCACGCACACCACACGGGCGGACTTGTGTGGGTGTGTGCACGCACATGTTCACACGCAGGCACATATACGCACGTGCACATGTGCAAACTCAGGCATACAAACATGTACACATGCACACACACATAAACACAAGCATGTGCACACAGGTGCACACAGGGGTCAGGAAGGCCAGCCAAAGGAGCAGGGCATAACAGGGCACAGGGGGCCCGCACTTGCTGTGATCCCAGGTGCTGTAAAGCAGAGGCCCAGCGCCGGCGCCCAGGGGAGCCTGTAGGGGCGGGGTGGGGTGTGAAGAGGGGTCGAGGGTCGAGGGTGGGAGGAAGAGAGTGAGCCCGCATGCAGGCCACCGCTGGTTCTCAAGAGCCTGCCCCGGGACCACCGGGTCGGCCGGCGTCCACGCTTCTTCCTGGGTCCCCAGCTGCCAAGTGACCCTGGGAAATGTGATGAAGGGGACGTCTCCTGTTGTCCAGGCCTGGCGACCTCACTCCTAGGAAAAGCCAAATCCCTACAAGGCCTCTCTGGCCGCCTGTTCTGCTCCAGGAGTCTCTCCCCCCCCCACCCCAGGCCACCTCAGATCCAGATGTGCCTCGGGACCTTTGCTCTGCTGTTCTCTCCCCAGGGGTGTCTTTTCCTCCAGTTGTTTGCCAGTCCACTCCATCCTTCGTCCACCAGCATTTACCCTCTGGGAAGCCCCTGCCCACCTGCGCTGCACCCCTCCTGTCTCCCCTCCCTCCTGCCTTCATTCTCTCTTGGCCCGACCACCGTCTACAGAGCTGCCAGCTCTATGGTTTACTTCGTCCGTCCATGGTCTGTCTCTCCTCTCAAAGGGAACCCTCCAGTGTGCTGGGTTCGTCCCTTTATGCTCACTGCTGGGCTCCCTGCCCCAGAACAGGGCTGGTGCATGGTAAGAAGTCTAGGATGTGGTGAAGGCAGGAGCGGGGAGGGGAAGGGGGAGGGAGGAGGTCAGGAGTGGGTGGGCACATGGGGACCAGGACTCCCAGGCTCAGACTCCAGGCCCCGACACCGCTGCTGACAGCGCTGGTACCGGAGCCAACACGCCTCGGGCTTCAGTGCCAACACAGACACAGAGCCCAGCCCAGGACCCAGAGCCCTGGTGCGCCCACCGCCTCTGCCAGCCGGCCAGCTGGGATGAGAGGGGTGGGAAGACTCCCCAGGGGCAAAGGATAACTTCGTAAAGCCGAATCTTATTAAAGAGAAGACGACATTTAAAGCCAATTTGAATTCGATGAATGCCCCCAGCACCCCCATCCCGTACTATGAGTTTTAACAGCCATGACGCTGTACCTTCCAAAACCATTTTATCCCGGTTTGAACAGCTCCACTCCACGGAAATGGCTTAATACAATTCCTCGGTCCTTCCCAGCCCGGCGGATCGGGGTGGTGTGCTTATTTTCCAGACTCGCCAGACTGTATGAAAACAGACAGCTGTACCTGCACCAACGGGGCATCTGTATTTTGGGCCAAGATTGAACATAAATATCCTATTTTAGGGTGCCTGGCTAGACTTCTCTCCCCAAATTCCAAGTGCCAAATCTCTCTGCGTGCATTTGATTCTATAGTTAGCAGTTGCCTCTCTCCTGTTATGCTGTGATTTAAAGCCTGAGTTCTTTGCAGAGAGAGAGGCCTGAAAGCGCTGCCTTTCTGGGCGGCAGATTTGCCCCCACGTCTTCCATCACACTGGTTCCTCCCAGGCGGGGTTGCTTGCTGGGAATCGTGACCCGCTAATAAGAGCTCTCATTTCCAGGGGACCCAGAAAGAGCATTTCACACCTGTGTCCCATCGAATCCCTGCAGGGATCTCGAGGTGCAGCTCTAGAAACATATGTAAAAACCGCAATTTCAGAGAACTTAGGTAAATGGCGGAGTGCAAGCAACTGCTCTGTGGGATTCAGATCTTCCTGGCCTTAACCATCCTGGTCCACTGCCTCCAGGAAGGGACAGGAGCTTTGTATCAGGTGTTTGGCTTGAAGTAGCTTGTTTCCTTATTCTGAATAAGATAATAAATCAATTGACGCCACACACACGATATGCTGTGGAATGGAGACAATCGTTCTAGGGAGAGGTCCCCTGTGGAGTCGCCGCTATGGAGGTCACGGCCCAGCTTGCTCATGGCCACGGGCCTATGTGCAGGTAACTGCGGGCTGTGGGCTCCCAGGCAAAGCGCTCACAGCCCAGCGATCTGCTGGCGATGCGACCAGATGACACACGAGGTTACCAAGCCGATCTGCCCAAAGAGGAGGTGTATTTCACCAGTTGGCCCTAGTTGGTTACCCTCTCTTGTTTTTCAGGGACCACCTCAAGTTCCAAGGCCACAGATGTGTTACAGGGATGGAGACTCGCTCTATTCATTAAACCTCTATTCATAAAACACCCCGTGGAATCAGATTTCCACCAACATTCAGGACAGAGCTTTAGACACCGTCTGCTGGTTGTTTAATTACTTTTGTTTGATTTTATTCACAAAATAATTAGCCTACTAAGCATCTAATTATCGCTAAGGCATGCATCACCCAGATCAGCCCACCGCACCTCCCGGAGATTAGCAAACATTGTTGCCTAGGTCTCCGGATGCAATAACAGTTTGAAATGAGTTATTTTCTTTTGATAAGGAGGCTCCGGATTTACCTGGGCTCTCCGCGTGGACCACGCATTGTTTGTGCCTGGTTACACTTTTGGTAGCCGGTTTCCTTTGAAAGACAACAATGTTTCCAATTGAAAGTGACTCAGAAAACAATAATAACTCTCAGCTCAAGGTCAAAGCGCCCCTCTAATCCCGAGTAAACAGGGTGAATCTTTTATCTCCGGCTTCTGGGAGATTAGGGCAGCCTCATTCCCTTCCGTTTATTAAAGTTGCGGATCCGAGTGTCTGCAGCAGATACCGGTCAGGAAGGCTAATTACAGAGATGGGTAGATAAATTGGATGGCTTATAATTTATCTCATCGTGCAGTCAACTTTGCCCCGGGCCTGCCATGTGCGCTGGGAGTGATTTCTATCTGCAGTGTGCTCTGGTGATCCGGGAAAGGGAACCTCTGTGGGGCTGCTTTCCTGGCTGGTGGCTCCAGAAAGCTTCTGTCTGCGGCTGAGAGGACGTGGCTTTTGTATCCGGCTGACTTCAGAGAGGATGTTTCCTAATGCAGCCACATCCTGGGGTCTGACCTTGGTCCAATGACCCGGCCTCTTGGAGGCCCACTTTTAAACACGTTGTGGGGATTTCATGGGAAAATGCATCTAAAATGTTTTGCAGCCTTCCTGACTGCTATCCCAGCCCCCCGGCTGCCCGGGGCGGGGTGGGGAGGGGTATGCCCTGCCCCCTGGGAGTTGCCCCTGCCCCTCAGGACATGGGGCCTCCTCGTCCTCTGCTGGGAGTATGGGCTGGGGTCCAGCCCAACCCCAAGAAGATAGTTTCACCCAGGGGCTGGAAGGTGAGGTCCCTGGGACCGGCAGGCTGGAGCCATGCCCCCCAGGTGCCCTGAGAGAAGTGATGACAGTTTGAGTTCACAGATCTGGAGACTTCGGTGCTTCTCTTTCTCCTGCCGGACACAAAATGCACCCCCCACCCCGGCCCCCCTGCAAGGTGAGCACGCCGGTTGCTTGCACGTTGGGGTGGAGGGGGCCTTTCCCTTGAGAAGATAAGTCACTTTGATAGACCTGTCTTTATAATCTGTCAATTGTGTAAAACCCTTTTCAATCTGGGGGGAAAAAGCCAGAGCTGCTGAAAAATCAATCAGGAGATGAGGTCCCTTTGGAGGGAGGAATTATCAAGGGGACCAGATGTTGGCCTTTAGAGACACGGTGGCCTGGACGTGGGGTGGGGGCCCAGGGCAGGGAGGGGGACCCTAGTGTCCCCGGCGGCCAGGAAGGGGAGAGCAGGGAGGGGCAGGCTCGGCTCTGATGGCTCCCACCTGAGGCCAGAAGCACCAGCCCCTCGGCGTGAGGCTGACGGGGGAACAGAGGCTCAGTGGGGAGTCTCATCAGGACCCCAGAAAGGCTGGGGCCTCAGCCACCCCGGGGACGTGCTGGGGGGGTGGTGAACTGGCCACAGAGGAGCTCTGCACCCCTGCCTCCGTGGGGCCTGGCTTCCCCGTTGTACCTCGGGGCAGGTGGATCTGGGGTAAAGGAGTAGTGACGAGAGGCATAAGGATGGTGGCGGGCACACACCTGCGTCTCCCCCTCCTCAGGTGCCCATGGGTGCCGGGTGCCTGGAGCCTGCCTTTCCCCTCCTGACTGTCTGGGAGATGCTTGTGCTACAGTGTCTGGTCTGTGACAGGCTCTCTCCCCCCAGGCCAGCAGGGAGCAGGACTGAGGTGCCCAGCCTGTGCCAGGGCAGGGGCTGTTGTCTGATGCTGGGCTGGGAACCACGACAGGACAGCCTGACAGCTGGGTCAGGGCTCTGGAGAAGTCTGGGGAGACTCTGCCAGAATCCTTCAACCCAGAGAGAAGTCAGGGGTCCAAACCTCAGGGCACAGAGAAGCAGGGACCCTCCAAGCCCACCTTGCCGGGGTGGGGTGGGCAACGCTCTGCTGAGCAGGGCAGCAGCGGGGGCTGCCAGCAGAGGGGGTGCTGGAGGCCAAGTAGATCCACACAGCTGGGCTGGAACTGGAGGTCCTGGTGAGGCCCAGGTCCCAAAAGAGGTGTCTGAGCCCTGAGTAGAATCAGTGTCAAAGCTCAGTGATGTGTGCGGTGGGTGCCATCCGGGAACCCAGGGAAGGCCTGGCATGAGGTTTGGACACACAGTGCTGGTCTTGGGGGTGGACAAGGATCAACCCAGGCAGTGGTATTGGGCACTGGCTACTGGGTACTGGGTACTGTGTATTGAGCACTGGGTACCAGTACCAGGTATTGAGTACTGGGTACTGAGTACTAGGTACTGGGTTTGGGGCACTGGGTACTGGGTACCGGTGCTGAGCACTGGGTACTGGGCACTGGGTATTGGGTACTGGCACTGAGCACTGGGTACTGGGCACTGGGTATTGGGTACTGGGTTTGGGGCACTTGGTAATGGGTACTGGCACTGAGCACTGGGCACTGAGAACTGGGTATTGAGTACTGGGTACTGAGTACTGAGCACTGGGTGCTGGCACTGGGTATCAGATACCTGGTGCAGGGCAGCAAGACTACCCCTGGGCCCCAGCCACCCCTGCCCTCTCTGCCCTGATGGAGGAGGGGCGGGGGGGGGGACATGAGGTGGGCTTGGCCCTCAGGGGCCTGTGGTCCACTGGGCAGAGCACAGCTCATTAGCCTCACAGTGGGGGCAGGGGGGGTGCCAGGCACGTGTGCTCAGGGCTGGGCACCACCTTCATTCCCGGGAGGCGGAAAGAGTGGAAAGTCACCCAGACCACCAGCTGTGATGGAGGGTTCTCTTCACTGGGAGCCTTGAGTGGGTCCCCACCCAGACCCTGCCTTGGTGGGCACGTCCCCTTCCCAGGCTGACCTTCTCCTGTCCTGGGTGGAGAAGCAGATGGGAGTGCAGCTGTGCCCCATCCCTGCCCTCTGCCTCCTAACCTCTGCTACCGGCAGGGCCGCCCTCCACCCTGAGGGAAGGCCTCTGCTGCCCTGCAGTTCCGCCTCTGCCCCTCACTGCTGTGTGACACTGAGCAGGATGCTTGGCCTCTCTGTGCCTCAGTTTCCCCATCTGTAAACAAGCGTAAAACGTAGCTCCCTGTGAGGGGGGAAGATGACACAGGCAAACACATATCAAAATAAGGGGCCCAGCACATAAGTGTTTTACATGATTACAAAACAAAAGTAAATTACAGTGAAAAATAATTCTAAAAAGTGAAAGATGAAACAAATGAAGCCAACTAATGTGTTAACTTAGAAGTTAAACCACATGGAAAGGAACTCTTAAATGACTTCCAGACAGTAATCTGATGGACCATCCTTAGTGGGAAAGAGCCTCGAAATGAAAGTAATTTAAACCTGTCTTCAGTAAAGAGATTGTTAGCAAAAACCTCTGCATTGGCATTCTGGTGTATCAGACAAAATAACAACACTTAGTTAAGACACATTAAACATGTGAAATATAGGACTTCACAGTGACCACGCCCCCCCCCCAAAAAAAGTTGGTCAGTTTAAGGGAAAACTAGAGGATCGACTTACTACTCAGAAAACTGGTGGCAAAGGGGCAGGAATCCAGCACTTACCCTGCACAAGGTGCCCAGGAGAGTAGAGGGGGAAAATACCATTTCTAGAGGAGAAAGAGAGCTGATGGAATGAGAAGAGACGGCAGGATTAGAACAGCAGCATTTTGCAGCCCCTCGTAAAAAATAGGTCCAGGCGATGACCAAGGAGCTCCCAGAGGGCACTTGGAAGAATCTGGTGACACTGGCCAATCTTTTTATGTAAACTGTGTGTGTGTGTGAGTGTGAGTGTTTGTGTGTATGAGTGGATGTACATAAACTTAAAAATAATGCTGCCTACTTCGCTTATCTCATCTTCCACCAGTAGCATGCTGTCCTAAGTACCACAGCTTTATCAGAAGTCTTGAAATCAGATCCACTGAACAATCTTATCATGATAACAACGGTTTTACGGGCTGCATGTTCCTGATGTGCTTTGGTAGAAGGCGGACAGCAGGACGACCTGCCGAGTATCGTCGGGGACAAAGGGAGCCCGGCATCCACCCGTGTGCCCCCCCGGCCACATTAATTTTTGGACAAGTGTGTGCAAGAATGCACCCCCTCCGTCCCTGATCCCCCTTCCAGGCAGACCCTGAGGTTGGATGGAGGAGGGATGCCCGTCAGCACCTCCTCTGCCGCATGTAATTATTCACGACTCTCCTTCCAGAGGCACCACATCCTGGTGACGTCCGTTCTGAGCAGCGTGTGAAGATCAAACGCACTAAAAAGTGTCTTGCGCGTTCCCTGGTGGTCCAGTGGCTAGGACTCTGCGCTTCCACTGCCGGGGGCAGGAAGCAGGGGTCCTTCTCCAGGAGCTAAGATCTCACAAGCCGTACAGCGTGGCCAATAAATAAATAAATTCTATCTTCCTGGGAAAAAAAAAGTGTCTAACACAAGGCATAAAAGATAACACCGAGATGACAAACCATCTGGTTACTATGATTTTCACTTGGAGGATTAAGCCACTAGTGATGTACGAATTACTGTTTTACATTTGCTTAAAATATTTCCTGAGCATGAAGTGTCATCGGTTCATTTGTTTGACGTGTAGGTTGGTTTGCAGGCGTGTAAACGTGACCGTGGTGGGCTAGCCCTTTGCTGAACCTTCACTGTCGTATGGACATGCTGGGTCCTTTTGAAGGATCCTTACGTGGCTTTGATGCCTCTTTCTTCCTCCCTTTTTATTTTACTGTGAGAACCCTTCTCTCACGTGAGTGCTTGGTCACATTTCTAACTTTAGGAAAATCTCCAAGCTCTGGTCCAACAACATGAAAACAATGAACCATCCCCACCCAAAAAAACAGGGGTGATTATTTCCACCCAAACACGCCAGTGCCAGACATTGTCTCGGTTTATTGTGTTTTGTTTTTGTGTCTGGGGTGAGAATCAGTCTCTAATGGCAGTTGCAGTTTTCCTGAAACTCCTGACCTTAGTACCAGCTAACAATTCTGGAGATCCACGCCCACTCCCAGTACTGCTCCGATGCACCGATTTAGTCCTGGAGATGATTTACTAGAAGTTACTGTGTCACCCCTTCTATAGAGGAGGAAAACGAGGCACAGACCCAGGAGAGGCAGGGCTGGACTCTGGACAAGGCTGTCTGCAGGGTCCTGCTGGGGGAGGCCCCACCGTGCTCTCCCACACTGGCCTCCTTCCCCTGAGGACGTGCCGGCCTGAGGAGCACAGCAGGACACAGCTCCCCGCAGGATGCCGTCCATGCTTCTCCCTCCTGTCCGACCCAGCCACCCGCAAGGGCCACACTAACCTGTCCTTCCGTCTGGAACTCCTGGACCAGTGACCTCCCCTCTCGCCACCTCTGCTGTGCCATCTCTCCTGTGCAAGAGTGAGGCCCCGCCCCCTGGCAGGGGACAGAGCAGGCTTATTGTGCCAGGCTCAGCACAGTGACAGGCGCTGGACCATGGGGCCATCAGGGGCTGTTTCCCTGGCCTGTTCGGAGAGTCTGCTGGGGGATGTATTCTTCTGAAACTCAGGTTAAGTTCCCCTCCTCTGTTGAGGTGCGTATGCACAGAGCCTGCATGTCCCTCCTCATTGCCGTCCGGACAGCCTGCATTTCTGGTTCCTTCATCCGTCAGCCTGACTGTCCTTACCTCCTGCTCACCTGCCGCCACCCCCAGCACCCTGCATCATCAGGGCCGCGATGGATGGGATGCCTGGAGCCTGTGTGTCTCAGCCACGCCGGGCAGTGACCACTCACGTGGGCAGCTGTTGGGGGTCATTAATCAGCCCTCTAATGAGGGCAAAAGGCATGCCATCCCCGGCAACTCCTCTGCTGCTTCTCAAGGGCACAGATACCAGGAGCGGGTTTGGCGGCTCTGGGGAGGAATGGCAGGGCAGGGACACTGGGTGACACAGAGCAGAACGGCCGCCGGGCTGCTAGGACCCATCTCTCACCAGACTCTGCCCAGTAGCACAGACAGGAGGACACCGGTGTGGACAGAAAATGGGTGAGCCAGTGACGGCTGGCTGTTCAGGGATGTTAAGTCCTTTGGAAGCAGGAGTTGCCTGGGTCTCATGAGGCTGCCCCCTTCCCAGCCCAGGAGGGGGTCCTGGCACATCCCCGTGTGTGTGCACAGAAGTGGCCGCTTCCTAGGAATGGGGCTTGGACCCCAGCCCTGGGGAGGGGAGGGGACAAGGCGTGGGGGAGGGGCACTGGCAGGTCAGCGGTGATGGGACAAGCAGGATCTGCCCATGCGGGGAGGCAGAGGGGAGCCCACAACCCTGGCCCCAGGTCCCAGCGACGGTGCCCGAGAAAGAGCCACACTGACCGTGAGAGATGTGAGTGAGGCCCGTCCATGCAGGAGTGACCCTCAGGGACCCTAGAAGGGAGGTCCTGTTGCTGTCCCCATTTCCACAGAAGGAAACAGAGGCACAGAGGGGTTGTGATTGGTCCAAGGGGGATACGTGGGGGGTGGCAGGAACGGGGTGGGGGTCAGGCAGTCTGATGTCACTGTGTGTGCAGCAGCTCTGAGGCCAGGAGGGACCCACGTGGGGCAGGCAGAGAGCTTCCCAGAACTTCAGAGGGGGTTCAGGCCCAGTCTGAGGGACAGCATGGCCCTGGGCACCAAGCTGTCCTGGGCAATGTGGTCAAGATAGAAGGACCCCTGGGTGAGGCAAGCTAGGAGGTTGGCTGGTGAGCACCGGGGAAGCAGCAAAGTTCTGAGTGAAGATGCTGAGGGGGCTGGAGCTCCCTGGGGAGCTGGGGGCCACACTGGCCATATCCTCAGCCGCTGAAGCAGTCGTTTCTGTGCTCAGAGGCGTCACCACTGGCTGAGCAGCTGCCACACTGCCCCGGGGAGCTGGCACGGCTCTGAGTGGGACCAGAAGCCCAGGGCTAAGTCGATGGCACACGGTGCTTATTTAGTCATTTCTGCAAACTGTCTGGGGGTGAGAGGAGGCAGATGAAATTAAGATGTGAACATAATCACATCACCCGCGTGCGCTGCGGCTCCAGGGATGGCCTGTCCTCCCTCCGCACCACCCCCAAGTGCACAAACAACAGAACAGAGCTAATTCTGCCGGCTGGTGCAGCAACAGTGTCCTGGTTCTGCTTCGTGCGGCTGTTTGGTTTGATGTTAATCACCAGCTTTTCTCTGCGATTTTGCCTCCAGCTGAGAGATACGCAGACCCCAGACTTGGCTCTCAGGACCCGCAGCCGGGGACTTTCTCCTACACCTGCCCCAGGCCTATCCCCACTCTGAGTATTTCTGGGAGAATTCCCACTCCTCTCTGCCTGGGACACCCTCTGCATCCAGTCCCAGCCGGTCTACCCAGCTGGTGCTCTGGACGCAAAGCAGCCCATTGGGGCAGGAACCCTGAGCCTGCTGTGCAAGGGGATGGAGGGAACCGGGCCGGTGAGGGGGAGCACCAGACAAGGCCACGTCCTGATTCCTGCCGCTGAGCCACGGGCTGAGACGTGCGCAGAGAAGAGAATCTTGGCAAAGAGTGTTGGCCGCCTTGGCATCTGGACCTGGCTGTTGGAAGTACAGCTGTTGCCATCAGGGAGTGCCAGGCCTCAGCCTTGCCTCTGTCCCTACCTGTGAATCTCAGGTGAGCCCTCACCTCCTGGAGATTGAGCTCTGTCACCTGTCACATGGCTCATGGGGGCACCTGCCTCGCCAGGTCCTCAGGTGAGGACCTGGGAAGGCACCCAGCACAGCACCTGCTGTGAGACAGCCACTGTGATCACCATCGTCATTGTCACCATTATCCTCAGGTGAGCAAAGTCACGTCACAGTCCTGAGAGCAAGAAATAGGACCTGAGTGAGTGGGGAGGGGTCCCACCAGATAAGCTACGATGAATCTTCCTTATTTGTGGTCTTCAGACCCCCTTTGCTCAGAAAAACCAATACTGGGGGTGGGTACCTGGGGTCCCCCTCAGGCAACTGCCTTGGGGTCTCTGGGGGAGGGTCCCTGCTCGTTCTCTGTGATGGGTAGGCATGGAGGCAGCAATCACTGGGGGGCCAGGGCCTAAGGGTTGCGTGTGCCCAGGAAGCTGCGGGACCCCTGGTACCCATGGCACATCAGACATGAGGCTGCTTCTGCCTCATTCCCTCAAGTGACACCCACGGGACACACAGCGCACAGACCCACACCAGTAAAGAGAACCGGGGGCAGGACGGTGTTGCAGGGGGAGCTAGGTCGTGGCTCACCACGCAGGCCCATGGAGACCCAAGGAAAGATCTGCAGGAAGAGATGCTATGAAGGACAGAGGCTCTGTGAGCTCCAGGGCACTGGCAAGGCCCCCAGGAAGGCGGGGCCTGCAGTGCCAACAGCTCAGGGTGGGGGCAGTCCTTGTGAGGGACATTCAGACCCCGTCCTCTCTGCAGCACGGCAGCCGATGGCAGAGCGACACTCTTAAAAGGACGATGTGGGTTCCCTGGGACCTGGGGCACTGTGAACAGCTGGGGTGGGGGTCACGGGGGGGCGGGCAGTGAATAAAGAGAGAGGGGGTCCCCAGCCCCTGTTCTGACCTGGCCTCCTGAGCAGAGTCAGTTGGATTCATATTCTCCCTTTGTTCCTTCTCGGGGTGGGGGATGTTGCAGATGAGACCACAGAGACCACTGGGGTCCACCAGTGAAGTGGCCTCTTGGGTGCAGCCAAGGGGCTGATGAGGCTCACCCGCCCCACAGCTTCCTGCCAGATCGTTAAGTATTAAAGGCAGCGACTCTGAGACGGCGGGAAATTGCCAGTGTGGAGGCAGGACCGCATCATCAAATGGAAAAGGGCTCAGAGATGCTGGAGATGCCTGGGGATGAGCAGGACAGAGGGCAGCAAAGGAGACAAAAGCACATCCTGTCTCTGGACAGACGGGATCCTTGGCCATGAGGTCAGGAGATGCAGAAACAAGACAGACAAAGAACAAGGAAGAAAGGGAAAATAAAACTATGGGAGCAGACACAGAAACTATATAAAAGGAAGGAGTCGATATTGAGGAAACATCCCGTTCAGAACAGCAAACAAAAGATGTCCCGATGGAGCCTGGGGACTGAAGGTTGTGAGAAAATCAACCCACAGGTTCAATGTCAGGAAGTCAGAAATTCTAGGAGAGGGAACAGAAAGGCCAGAAGGAGAACACTGTCAAACAAATAAAAGATCTCCTAGGGTTGAAGGGCCTGAGTTTTTAGACTGAAAGTCCAGAGACAAGTTCTCAAATAAGCGAGAAAAAGACCAGTTCCAACAGCACAGCACAGTGAAATTTCAGAGCATCAGTGATGGAAAGAAAGAGTAAGAAATGGTCAGAAAGACAGGAGGACAAGTCATGTGACATTAGGAAGATCCAGAATCAGGATAGGTCAGCATTCTCGGCAGCAGCCCTGCCAAGGGAAGGGCTCAGGGAGAAGCATCATCCTCCGAGCTCCAAGGGGCAGCGGTTTCCAGCCTGGATTTCTGCAGCTGGGCAAACGACCTATCACATTTCAGGGTAGGTGTGCAAGCTGTAATTATTTTCAATTCCCAGGAAATGACCGGAAGTGCTACACTGTCTTCAGCGTGTGCTCTCGGAGGGCAGTGGTCCCACAGACTAAGAGCCTGGGGCAGCCTACTGAGCGGGCAGAAGGCTCTGGAAAGCCCGTCCAGGAGGGGAAACGATGTACTGGAATTCCTGGCACGCTGACCACACAGAAAAGAGGTTTTTATTCCAACGTTCTGCTAAATGAGTGATAGACACAGAAAGAAAATATTAGCACGAGGGCAACGAAACATTTTACAGGAAATAAAGCCCAACGTGACAGCTCTGAGTGCTGTTTGCATACCAACAGGACTGCCAAGGCAGCGCCTGTTTCACTGGGGTGGGTGAGACAATTGAAATCCCTTTATGAGAAGGTGGTCGGGTTTGGAGGGGAAGTGATGGAGAATGAAACCATCACTCTCCATAATAGGAAATCGATACGTATATAATCTAAGAAGGAAAAACTCAAGAAAAAGCGGTGTAAGCATGTTTTTATGGAAGAGATGGAGGTGAACACAAAGAGAAGAAATGACTTGATTGAAATTACTTGCTTCTGAAGGGCAGGAAGAAGTGGAAAGGGTTGTGGGGGGTGCTGCTGATTTTCATTGAAAGCCCAGAAACGCTATTTGCCTTTTTAATATGCACATGTATTACATTGATGAAAAGATGATTCGGGTGGCGCAGTGGTTGAAAGTCCGCCTGCTGATGAAGGGGACACGGGTTTGTGCCCCAGTCCGGGAGGATCCCACATGCCGCGGAGCAGCTGGGCCCGTGAGCCATGGCCGCTGAGCCTGCGCATCCGGAGCCTGTGCTCCACAACGGGAGGGAGAGGCCACAACAGTGAGAGGCCCGCGTAAAAAAAAAAAAAAAAAAAAAGATGATTCGAGGAAGGGGCAGCCTAGGCAGCCTAGGACTGAGCAGCAGTGTGTGGTGGTGACAGGGTGTGGGCATGGACTCATTTATTCTGGCCACGCCACCTGCAATTTGGAAACTGGGGACCCTGAAATAAGGGATGGAGACAGATCACCAGAATTTTCTCCAATCCTTAAAGAAGATACTTTTATCTTCTCTGCAAAGGCAGGAAATCATGATACAAACCACCATCACCCCCCCAAATCTAGGACAACTACAAGTAGGTTTGCACACATCTGAGCCCCTCTCTTTGTGGGTGAGATGCTCGGAGATTCAGGTGTGAGTAGATGCTCTCCTAGGAAGCAACCACTCATCCCAGCACCCCAGGATTTACCCAAAGCGCAGGACCTGCTACACTGCCTGGCAGAGCAAACAGGACCCCAGAGAATGGGCTCATCTTCTGAGGCATCGGGAGAATTCCGCCTGCAGCCCTGTGTGCCCCCAAGATGCTTCTCCAGAGAGGGATGTGGACATCCATGTGCACAGGGTAGGAGCTGGCAGGTGGTGGAGGACAACCTGCTTCCAGGGTCTGGAGCCCCCAGTCATGGACCACACATGGCCTGTGAGTGCCTGCCTGGGCCCCTGGCCAGGGCTATCTAAGGTCTTTTCTGAGGATGGGGATGTCCTGGGCTGCGTGAGGGTGAGCACTCTTAGAGATAAGGTTCCTGCCTGCCTCGTCGTCGGCAGGGTGGTCTGTGTCCTGCATGCCTGGGGTGGACACCCACCATCCAGGGAGCTGGTTCTGGGAGCCCTAGGGTAGGGGCGCATCTGGCCCCCGACCAACCCACCCATCGTGGAGGCAGAAGGAGGACCAGCTGGGCTTCTGGGGCTCAGGTAGCGGACTCATCCAGTTTGCCGGGACCTCCCCCGCATCCTGGGGGCCCTTCAGTCTCGGGCACATGGGGTGCGGTCACCTAGTGTGGAGAGCAGGGAGACCCCACTCCCCAGAGGGCTCCTCCCTCCCTGGGGGAGACCTGGTCCTCACGTGCAGGGAATGAGGCACGGGGCCTCTTCTCACTCAGCAGAGGAGGATGCAGGCGGAGCATCATTCTCAACTGTCACAACGATGCCATGACAGACACTCCCATGTGCTCGGGGCATCCAGCCATGACACAGGGATGATGTGCTTGCAGCACCAGGGTCAGCCCTGGGCACTCCGCTGGGCACCTCTGCCAATCTCGTCTGGGCTCCTTCACGCGTCTGGGGTCCCTGGTCCAAGAGGCCAGGGACCCCAGATGGAGCAAGGGGAAACCCGCTGCATGGGCACAGGGCCACATGCCTCATTCTGTTGGCCCCAGGAAGCCACGGAAGGGAAACGGAATGCACCCAGCGGAGTTCCTGCATTGTATAGGACAGGGGCACCATTCAGGGGGTGAGAACTAGGGGGCCCACAGAGGGGAAAGGGCAGTGAGCAGGATTCGATGGCCTGGCACAGAATGAAAATGGTGATAAGTAAGTTGTACCGTAAACACACTGACTGCTTCGCCGCGTCCCATCTGTGGGTCGGGTAGGCGGATGGATGTGGAGTAGGGCAATTCCCTGGGGCTGAGGCCAGACCCTGCCTTGTTCTCTGGGGATGAAGTCTGGGGGGCCAGCTCCACCCTGATGGAGTGCAGGGTTCCCACCTGGGCAGGCCCCCAGGGAGGAGAAATCTCTGGCCATCACCGGCCATCACGCTGGCCTTTGGAGCCAGCACCCAGTCTCTTCTTCGTGTTCTACCGGGCTCCCTTCTTGTTGATTCCATTGTTATTTACATACTTGGTGAAGGATGGAGACTTGATCTGTGTTGCTGAGTAAGAACAGTATTATTCTGGCACGGAAGGAAGTCTTAAATAGAAATATTACCACAGAGAAAATATAAGTTATTCCTCTAATGTATTCAGACTGTCTCCGCCTGGCGTGTAGCTCTTAATAATTTCCTGGCCTCTCTGACATCAGTACACATGTGCTATTGATTTTTTTTCTCAGCAAGTGTAAGAAATATACATTGTATTTACTCTTTAAGAAATCCCAACACCCATAGGCTGCTGGTTAACAACAGGCACAGTGCTTAGCCGTCAGAAAGCTCAACAGGGTCCGGGGAAAACAAATCCCCATCGTTCTGTTAATGGAACTTCCCTGCTGTCCCAGCTGAGCTGTGGGCTGGAGGGCGTTCAGGCAGCCTGTCCCGTCTCCATGGATGGAATCAACTGCAGTCTGAGTGACTGTTGGGAGTGTTCTTGGAAGGTGTCAAGGAAAGGGGCTGGTCTCCCAAAGATAGATGACTGCTTGTGATTCGGGGAGCACCCAGGATGCCCCGTCGTCATTGCTGAGAAGGCCCTCACACCCTTCCTGGCGTCCCACTGGCCGCTTCCAGGAGCCCGTTGGCTTGTCTGACCCAGGAAAGCCACTATAGCGGCATCTCCAGGCCTCACCTGAATCCCAGGAGACAGGAGCTGTGTCACACGGTAAGCTTCCCCCCCAGCAGAGGTTGGCTTGGTTTTGCCGGCTCCCGGCTGAGCTCTGGAGATGACCGAGCATCCAGCTCAGGGAGACAGGCCAGGAGGCCTGCAAGGCAGTGGGCTTCAGGGCTCCGGGCTACGAAGCCCCTCTTGCCTCCTCGGGGGTCTGGAGCAAGCCCCTGGGTTCTGTTGGCCTGGACTTGGAACCTCAAAGCCCTCCTCTTTTCAGAGCCATCAGACAATGCAAGGTACAACAAACTAACTAAAACACACACACCGGAACAAAAGAAAAGAACACGTAGCCTCTCAAGGCCCTGGTCACCACTCTGCCCATCTCCTTCCCTCCCCCAGCTCCTCGAAGCCAGCCTGTCCTTGTCTTATCTCCACTGGACCTGCACCCCACCGCCTAGCGTCTGTCCCCAGCCTCCAGGAAAATCCTTCTGCTTTGTGATGGTCACGTGAGCGGCCGACCAAGAGCGGCACCCAGGGAAGCGTCCTCCGTCCCCCTGATTCCTTTGTTGACTGCTGGGCACGTCACCTCCCTCCACGTGCCCCCTCCCTCGCTGCCTCCAGGGCACCCCCCCCAAACCATCCCCCAAGACCACCCACCAACCCTTCCAGTCTCGGGGGCGTCTCCTCCTGTGCCTTTTCCCTCCCCCAGCCTCCCGTGCTTTTCCAGAAGCCTAGATGCAGGCTGCACTCCTTCCCCTTCTCCTGGAGCCCCTCTCTCATCCTCCCTGTTGTATGTTGGTTGGAAGATGACGGACAGGAGGGGGAGACAGGCCCTCAAAGCCTGGGACCACGGGGCTCATGTGATGGAGCGTGATGGGCATGTGACTTCTTAATATTAATAGGTTGCCAGATTACTTCCAAAGAAGGTTGTTGCAGTTCTCATTTTCACCATCAACGTTAGGAGCACCTGACACCCTGCATCCTCACTGACAATTATCTTAAGTGTTGCTGTCAAATAGGTACAATCAGTAATATAATTATGAATACGACAAAAATGAGTCTGAGCGTCTGCTAACATTTCCTCTTCCTTAAATTGCCAGTTTATTTACACCCTTTATTAATTTTGTATTTGTCTATCATGTATCCAACTCCTGTGTATGACTGCCTTGTCCATTATGGATATTAACTCTTTATGGTCAAGTATGTTACAAATAGATTTCCTGAGCAATTATTTGTACCTTGAAATTGTTTATAGACTTGTTTAACACTTTTAAAGCTTTTTCTAGTCAGATGTATCTATATTCTAAAATGTGGCTCCTTGATTTTCTGTTATAAGAAAATTGCTTTGTCCACAGCTATACAAATGTAAGTCTAAATCTTCTTCTAAATTTTTTCTATATTTTACTTTTGGAGAGTTGATCTAGCTTGAATTTATTATAATTTGGTATGAGGTAGGGATGTTTTTTTATTGATGATGGATGGCCTCTGATGTTACTACCAATGAAACAAACTATCCTTTCTCCATGGAACTGAGTTCCCTTAACTGGATGGACTGCGTTTGGACGCTGTTTTGTTTCATCTTCTGTTTTCTGAGCCGGGCCAGCTCGGTAGGGCTGCGACTTCAGCTTCTCTGTGCTGAGCTTTGATGTCAGGTGAGGTGCATGCACCCTCACTGCTAGTCTTTTTCAGAGTATCCTCAGATAAAGAGAGTTCTCCTATGGGAATTTTACATTATTTGTGTAGTGTCAAAGACAGCTCCAGTTTGAGTCTATTTGGGATGACTTTCTATTCATATTTTAACTGAATGATAAAATACGAAGGATGAAATCCCATTTTATTCTGCGTCGAGCAAAAGTGCCTTTTTCTTTTTCCATGTCTCTCTCCTAGTCTCGTCAGGACAGATTTATATTTTTCTTCACATGAGTCTGGGCCCTTTTTGTTCAGTTATCAGGAGCTCTGTGGGGCTGAGGTTACCATCTGTGAATACATTTTGTTTCATTTCCACCCTAACAGCTTGCTGCTGGGGTAGAAAATAGCTGTTCATTTTTGTTTATTTACTTTCTATCGAACCACCTAAACATTATATTTTGTTACAATAATATGTTTATGCTGTGCAGTTACAAATGGGATAAGGAGGAAAAACTTCAAAAGCCAATTGAAAGAGGCTTTTTGAGGGTGCGTCTGTATATCTGGTTCTACCTGTGGTTTTCAACGATGCCAGTTTTTTCCAGAGCCTCTGGAATCCCTGAAGTATGTGGGGGGTGTGCAAAATGATATTCCCTGGCAGTAAACCAATTATCCTGTTCCAAATACCCCGTATATTCAGAAGCCATTTGCAGTGATCGGCCAGAGCTCATCTGAGTCCAGCTGCAGGAAGGGCCTGGGAACATGATCGGAAACCCCAGCATGAAATAGCCATAACATAACACGCAAGTAGGACATGCAATAACAGCAGAACACAAAATTGATAAAGGGTGTAAATAAACAGGGAATTCAAGGAAGAGGAGATGTTAATAGAGGCTCAAACTGATTTTATTCTATTCATCATTAGATGACTGTTGTCTTACTATCTCACACCTATTTGACAGCAACACTTAAAATAATTGTCAGTGAGGGTGAAGGGTGTCAGGTGCTCCTAACATTAACGGTGAAAATTAGAATTTCAGTGACATTTTTGGGAGCAATCTGACAATCTATTCATATTAAGAAAACACATTTCCTTTGGCTGGGAAAACCTAGAGATGTTGACATCTGGGGGCTGAGCGGGGGTCTGCGATGTACCTTGTGCCCACTGGACATGAGTGCAGGGCACCCCTCACCTGAAGTCTCTCCCTCTCTCTCCAGCATCCTCTGTGCTGCCCCTCCTCTGTCTCCCACCAATGCCTTCCCCTCCGTGGGAGCCCTTGGCTGGCTTTTGCTGTCACCTGCCCTCTTGTCCAAGCCTGGCCATCCTGTGTGCTCCGCGCCGCACCAGCCCCAGGCTGGACCTCTGCCCTCCTCGGTGTGCCCCCCACCAGCACCCGTCCAGAGCCCCATGCAGGGCTCACACAACACACCGATGGTGGATTCCGTCTGGCCACATGGCAGATTAACCCCTGGGCTTGCACTGGGGGCCGTGCCCTGTGTTCAGCCATCATCCTGTTATTCCACCCCTGCCTGTCTTGTGCTGACTCCCGGGAAGTGCCAGGATGCATGGGGCTCTGGAACAGGATGGAAGGAGACGCCACAGGGTCCGGGACGGCAGAGCAGCTCTGAAGAGGAGGAGGAAACCAGGCAGCAGCATTTGGAGGACCTCACCGACATCTGCACTGTGGACCCGAGCCGTGAAGGTGAGAGGACGCCCTTGGAGAGCAGTGGGGAGGAGGTGGTGGTCCAAGAAGGGGATGGGGGGGGTCTGTGAGCAGTGGCCTGGGGGCTGCAGCGGGGCATGAGCGAGAGCTTGCAGGGCCAGGCCAGGCCTGGGCTGGGCCAAGCCTGGAGCCCCCTCGGGAGGGAGGGAGGGAGCTGCGGCCCCCTGAACGGCACCCCTCGTCCTTGCCCTGGAGCAGGTGCTGCATCGCAGGACATGGCTCCTTACCCCATCTCCCTTCCCAGCCGGGTTTTCTCAAGCTGAGCTGCGGGGGGTGGGGCAGAGGGGGGCATCAGTGAACGCCCTGAGACTGTCCTCATGGGTGACTTTGAAGCAGCAGTTTGGAGCCGTGAGTTTGCATTTCCGAAGGCTCAGTCCCAGCTGCCTCCTCTGACTGGCAGGAGTGACCGGAGGGTCTGCACACGGGTCACCGCCTTTGTCTTCTCCGCACACATAAAGGTCAGCGTCCGTGTGATCTTTCGCTAACATCACTAACAAAGGCCTCTCTTCCCAAACTCTCTTCCAGACCCCTGACACCCTAGTCGTTGCTACTCTGACCTACCGGGCAGGCGTGGGGACACTGGCGCGTCCCTGAGGCGAGACATGCCTGTCCTGGGGGCCCCAGAAACAGGGGCGCAAGTGCCAGTCACACCTGCGGAGGTGGAAGAAAGACCTTTGTGAGGATCAGCCGAGCCAGCTGCCCTGGAGCCAGAGGCAGGGACCCGGCCTGAGAGGGTCAGGCCAGGATGTGGGAGGGCTGCCCTCTGTGACCCGACAGATGCCACTCCCACCCCCGGGAGGCAGAGATGAGAAAGGAAGAGGGAGGGGCTGAAGGAATTGGCGGGTCAGACCCTCAGGGCCAAATCCTGGCGGGAGGTTCCAGTCCCTACCTGCCCCTCCCTCCTGGGTGGCCTTGGGCCTCCTGTGGGCCTCCTTGGTCCTTCATTTTATCTTTTGGGAAATGAGGGCGCTGACAAGAAGGGATCTCATGGTGCCTGAGACGCCTGGGATCACCCACATTTCCTCCCTTCCCCTGACAGATGGGGTGGTCTTCTGCGCCCCTCCCCCGACACCCGGGTCCTGTAGTGCAGGTGCTGGTACCTGACCCACGACCCACGGCAGCTGGTCCCGCATCGCTGCTCCATGGCTGCCCGGAGCCTGCCCCTCGTCTGTCAATGTGGGACGGACGCCTGCTGCCCTCCCGCTGGTCTCCCAGGCTCCCCTTGTGCTAATCTGCCCTCCGTGTTCCCCTAAATGAGAGCATCCTTTACACCCAACCCCGATGGCTGGCCGCCAAGCACCTGGGACAGGACAGTCGTGCTTTCCTTCGTTCTCCACCCCACCCTCCCCAAATCCCACGGGGGGCCCTGCTTAGACCCCCTCCTCCTGTGAGCCTTCCTGGATGCAGAAGCCGGGTGTCACACCTGTCTCAGCACCGTGATAGGTTTCGGGTGGAAAGGACCTGTACGTTTTAAGCCCACGCTGTACGATGTGTCCACTGCTGCTGTTATCCATTCCTACACCACTTACAAGGAAGCCAGCCTCGTAGAGTTATGCAGTTGCCTGAGCCGGTTGGGTAGAGGCAGGTGGCCCCGTACCAGGTCAGTCGGCTCGCAGGCCTGCTCGGTGCCGCGGCTTTGGCAGATCGGGGGCTCTGCAGTGGGAGGGGTGTGGGCATGTGTCTGTCTCTGGCCCTGCGGGGCTGGTCCCGGGGTCCCAGTTCCAGGACAGGGACAGAGACCCTGGCTGTACGATCTGCGCTCTGATTCTTCCAGAAGTCCAGGGCGTCTGTCCTATCTCCCTCGGTATCAGGGAGGCGGCGAGGACTTGTTTCTTTGGCCCTCCTGACAGGCAGAGAATTGTTTGGATTATGAATATCAGCTTGGGGGTGACAGGTGACAGACATCTCGGTATTGACCTTGCTCAGAAAGGTACCAAAATAGAAAGTTCAATATTCCCTATTTTAACCGACAGTTAAAAATTCAATAAATCTTCTTCTTGCCAGACACCTGTATGGAATTGCGCTGAATAAATGCCCTCGGATTCCTTGCAGACGAGCCCTGGTGTTTATGTGTAAAGCGATCAGCCCAGTGGGAAGGGACTGATTTTCCAGACTCGAGAGAATGGCCCTTTTGAAAAGTAAAAATAGCCCTATGATCCCAGAAGATTTTGACAAAACTTGGAAATGAAGCAGAGGTGGGAGATAAAGGCTCGCTCCATCTCCCCTGGACCCAAGATAGAGACCACAAGACAGTTCCATCAATAGCGAAATACTGGATCTGCGACAATTTGTCTGTCTGCACACATGAAGGCATCGGTGGTAGATTCTAAAGAGAATGGAAAATGGTTAGATCATTGTCAGGACCAAATGAAACTCGAAGAGTCCAAAAGAAAGTGAATAGATAACAGAAAAACAAGAAGTAAAATTAAAAAGAAGAGGGCTTCGCTGGTGGCGCAGTGGTTGAGAGTCCGCCTGCCGATGGCAGGGGACACGGGTTCGTGCCCCGGTCCGGGAGGATCCCACATGCCGCAGAGCGGCTGGGCCCATGAGCCATGGCCGCTGAGCCTGTGCATCCGGAGCCTGTGCTCCACAACGGGAGAGGCCACAACAGTGAGAGGCCTACGTACAGCAAAAAAAAAAAAAAAAAAAAATAGAAGAAATAAAACATCGACAAGACTAACATTTGAATCATCAGAACGACAGTGAAGAGTTATTTTTTCTCTTAAGGAAGAGAGATTCGGGCAGTAAGAGCGAGGCTAACATATGACAGCATAGACCAAGGAGAGGGACGAGGCTCAGGAGACGTGAATGAACACAAAGGATAAACCCAAAGTATCCAAAGACAGCCCGCAAATAAACATGAAGCCAACAAGGCCACAAAAAATCTGCTCATAGAAGCAAAAGGGAGCCTGGGAAAAACGCGGAAAAAGATCAGCCTCACAGCCAATAGAGGAACTCACAGGGATGATGAGATGTCACCATACCAGTGGCTCCTACCTTGCAGTCCCTCGTCCATGTGCGAGGCCGGAGCCGTGTCCACGGCTGGGGGCCTGGACCCCACTCCGTACAGCACACGCAACTCTGCCCCACGGCCCGTTCACACGCAGAATGACATCGTCTGCTAAAGAGAATGAATTCGAGCTGCCTGCACCGATCCCGATGGGACTCATACCATAACACAGGGACAATCAAGAGGGAAAGGGCACGTTGCAAAAGGACACACGTGCTGCACTGTGAACGTGAAATTCCGACGTGTACTGTGGACAGAAAGATGTATTTGGGGGGAAGATGTAACATGCACGGGGAACGTATACACCCGCTCAGGATGCCCGCTGCCAGGGGCCAGAGGTGGGGACAGGTGTCCTCCGAGGAGAGGGAGCTTCTGCTGTATGGTCACCAGGCTGAGACCCTTTCGCTCTTCTGGGGGCAGCCCTCCGCCCCACAAGGGAGCAGGCCTCATTCACACACTCGCAGAGCTAACAGTCCTGGGCTGAGAGCCACTCACATTCTTGTGAATTTTTCGAAACTGAGATTCGGGGAGGCCCTGTGATTGTGAGAGGTTTACAAATTAAGTTCCATGACTTTGGACCAAAAAATAGGCCACCTGGGTAGGCCCCACTGGAGTCCCTGGTGTCCCCGGGGCATGTGACACGCCTCCACCCGACCCGTCCCCCCCAGAGCCTCTCTGCCAGGATAGGCCACCTGGGGTCAAGTGTGCAGGAGGCCACCCTGGCAGCTGTTATCTTGGTGGCTTTACTTTCTAAAACCAAAGGCTTCCTTTTTCTCATGTGTAAGTTTCATGTATGAGAAATATTATAAGACTATGAAAGTTAAATCACTTACATTTGGGAAATTACGTTTATCTAACAGACTAAAATTTCATGGGATGAAGTACAGAATAAAATACCCGCACGGCATGTAATACAGTACAGGGGTGTCTGAAGGGCAATGCTTAAGAACATGTTTACGTAACAATATGATGCAAATGGGGCTTCCCTGGTGGTGCAGTGGTTGAGAGTCCGCCTGCCGATGCAGGGGACACGGGTTCGTGCCCCGGTCCGGGAAGATCCCACATGCTGCAGAGCGACTAGGCCCATGAGCCATGGCCGCTGAGCCTGCGCATCCGGAGCCTGTGCTCCGCAATGGGAGAGGCCACAACAGTGAGAGGCCCGCGTACCGCAAATATATATATATATATATATATATATATATATGATGCAAATGAACGTATCTACAAAACAGAAACAGACTCACAGACTTAGGGAACAGACTTGTGGTTGCCAAGGGGGAGGGATGGACTGGGCAGTTGGGATCATCAGATGCAAACTATTATATAGAGAATGGGTAAACAACAAGGTCCTACTGTAGAGCACAGGGAATTACATTCATTATCTTGTGATAAACCAGAATGGAAAATAATATGGAAAAGAATATATATATGTATAACTGAATCACTTTGCTGTACAGCAGTAATTAACACAACATTGTAAATCAACTATACTTCAATAAAATAGGTTAAAAAAGAAAAGAAAAGTCTGCACAGCATTTGAGACACCCTGGGAAGACTGGGAGTGAGGAGGGCCCGGGGGACCGGGATGCCGGGTGGGCTGGGCACACCGGGGGTCTTCTCACCCACAGAGGCTGTGTGAGGGCACCCACAGTCCAGGTGCACCAGTGACGTGGAGATTGTCCAGGGCCCGACGCCTCAGCAGGTGCTCCACAGATGGTGTGAGGTGCTGCAGGGGGTGAGTAATCACAAGAGAAAAAATAGCTAGAGAGCATCGTCCCCACTGTGCTTCCATGCTCTGCACTCACCAGGGAAAGAAGCGCCAAGCCAGGCTGAGATCCAGAAGGAAAGGACCCTACTGGGCCTTGAAGGGCCTGGCCTCCTGCTTCCCCCGAGCCCAGGGTTTGGGCTCTCAGGGGATAGAGGATGGCCTTGGGACCACGGAAGTCACAGAGAGGCTTGGTGTGGGCAGCAGGGTGCCAGGCAGACGGAGTTTTCTTCCCAGAAGAGGGAAGGGGCTGGGATGGGGGCTGTGGGGTGCCGAGGGGCCGGTCCTGGGAAGGGGTGCATGGCCACTGGGCTGGACACTTGGAGCTGAGACCCTGGGGACTGTGGCCAGTGGGGTGAACCTCCAGAGGACTGCGGATCGGGAGAGAGTCTGAGCAGCATGAGGGCCTCTGAAGTTGGGTCCCCAAAGAAAGGACAGAGGCCCTTGCCAAGACACACTGGGCTGTACCAGCCCCCGCAGACCACCTGTGACCACAGAGCTGAAAGGTGGCACATCCCAGGACCTCGTAAGACGACCAGATTCGAGAGCCCCTCACCACGCGTGGCCGAGGGCTGGCCCAGAGGAATGAAGCCAACACCTTCGGGGACCCCTGGCTCTGCGGCCCCCTCCCAGCTTCTGCTGCCACCTGCAGGGGCCAAATCCTTCACCTGGCTCTCCCCAAGTCTCATTCAGAAGGAGTCGGTTCTCTGGACTCCCTAAGGGAGCCTCCCTCAGGACCCTGGCAGATGTGCCAGGACCAGCCGGCGGTGGCCTTTCTGCGTCTCCTCCCGTCTCCGACCCCCAACCCTACAGCAATGATGACAGTTTTTGCTGTGGCCCTGTTGGGGTGCAGAGACATCGGGGGAGCTGCTTTGTCTGTAGGACGTTCTCGGGCATTTTCCTATTATCGGAATTTCTTCCTTTCGAATTTTATTTCTTCAGTCTTACAATTTCTGGTTGTTCGTATTTATCAGTGGAATTTCAGAGGTTGCTTTAAAGCAGCCAGACGTGTCCTGGTTCCATCGTGGCCGCGGGGTCCCTGCTTTCCCCGGTGCCTGGCTGGGCGGCGGGGCCCTAGGGGTTTGGGTCCTGGCTCTGAACAGCACTGGGACTTGGAAGTCACTCATCCTCTTGGGTTCCTGATCTGAGGATCCAGTGAACACACGGTATCCCTGGCAGACAGGGTGGCCTGGGGGTGGCTACGGACGGCGTGGCTGTGATGGTGACAAGCAGTTGACAGCTGTTGCAAGAGAGGTTTGGGGACCCTCTCCTACTGTGAGGGCACGTGAGGCAGCTGGGTCTGTCCAGGGCCACTCCCGGGCCTCCACGCCCAGTGCTTTTTCCCAAAGGCCCCGTAGCACTTACCAGGCCAGAGGTGGATTTGACCTGGCAGCCACGTCCCTGCTGCGGGCCAGCTTGTCCAGCCGTACGGACCCTGGGTCGCCCACTGGAGGCCCCTTCGGAGTTACAATTTTTATCCTACCGACTGGGATGCTGGCCTCTGCCTGTGTCGATCGGGACCACGGCAGGGCCCAGACTGCTCTCCAGGCTTTGGTACGATCTGGGGTTCTTTCTCACAACCCCCAGGAGTCCCACTTCTCTTCACCCTGCTCTTCCATAGCCCCGGCTTCCATGATAGCCGTCTTTACCGAGGCCCCCGCCCTCTCACCACACCCACTGTCCACTCTCCAGACCGGACGGAAGGACAGCTGAGCCTGGGAGAGCTTCTGGATCTGAATTCCAGGAAGATGCCTGTTTCTGTGGTGCCCGTGCACACACACACTTACACACTGACACACACAGAAGGTATCTTCTTTGAAGGGGGCTGCAGGCCAGAGATGGCGGCCCTGGCATTTGAGGGCAGAGAGCTGCACGGGCATCTAGGGTTTCTCTCCAAGACCCACCTGGACCATCAGCGTCACCACTGTTTACTTGGCCGGCACAGCCAGCCCAGAGTGCGGCCATCGGACCCTCTTCTTGCAGAAGACGCTGCGTCTCGCGCAGAAAGAGGCGGCAGTCGGTAGCCGGAAGCTGCCTTTGCTCTGACTCTGGCACAGCCAGGGTGACACGAGCCACATTTGCTCTGTGGAGGGAAACGGCTTCCAGAACTTGCTCTCTGGGACCCAGGAGGGCACAGGCTTGGGCCCATCGCTGCAGCCCGGAGGCTCTTGGCAGGCGCATGGAGGCTAATTAGCAGAAGGAAGCCACATCCCAGCCTCCGGCTCGCAGACACATTTGTTTGTTTATTTGTTATTTTGCTGGTCCTGACTTTGGCTCTCACATGCAGAGCTTGGCTGTTGGATTCTTTTCTTTAAAAAAATCAATTCTAGTCTCTTCTTGGATTTTAAGCAATTTGAAATTTAATTTTAATATTTGTCACTCATTTATCATTGACTCAGCTGTTTGCTCAACAAGGACCCTGGCGAGGTGCTGGCCGCTGTCGGGTGTCAGGGCTTTGGAGCTTCAGCTGGGGCTGAGGGGCGGCAGCAAGACCGGCACCGATGCCATGACCCCCAGGGCTTCTGGGGACCGGCCGGGAACACTTGAGATATGGGAATGGGGGTTCTACAAAGTCTGAGACACTCACAGGGAACCTGCGGACCCATGAGGGCCAGGAGCAAGGGGCCTGCCGAGCACAGTGGAGGTGAGAGCTGCAAGCTGGATGGAAAAGGTGCTTTTCACCCATTCACTCATTTGTTTGTCATCCCTCCATATTCTACAAACCTTCCTGGAGGAACAACTAAGCGCCAAGCACCCTTCCAAGTTCCAAGTTCGGGGCAGACAAAATCCCTGTCTGAGGAGGTCCCGTCCTGGTGCAGGACAGAGGTCCCGAGCAAATGAGGCCGATAAACCACAGCCGGGGGCGGGGTCAGTGATGAAAGAAGTAAAGTGTGTGAGGGAGGAGGGTGCCCTGGGCCCCCACGAGAAGCATCCGACTGGAGCCTGAACAAAGTCAGAGTGAAGATCTCAGGCATCTGGGCAGAGCCGGGAGTGGGCAGAGAAGCCCAGCAGGCAACTGCAAGGTCTGTGGCTCCCGAGGACTTGGGGGTGGCGGTGAAGGGACAAGGGGAGGCTGGGGCCTTCCAGTATCTGCCCTGACAGGCTCCCGCCCGGGATCAAACCAGATTAGGGAAACTCCATCTTTCTGATGCTATGCAAACATGGAGAAGGACAGCATTGCATAGCTTGCTGGGCTAAAGGACGGGCAAGTGGGAGCTGCTGGCACCCCCGGCCTGGCTCTGCTGCCCTGAGAATGGACAGGCTGATGCCCCCTGGAGCAGAACCCTGAGAAAGAAACAGGATGCTCAGGAGAGGACACCTACAAAGAGGCCAAAGGGCAGCCGCCCGTGCAGCCCACCTGGGCAGAGACGCACAAGGGCCGGGGGCACAGCATGTCCTCACACATCGCCCCTCAGTCGGTGGGCTCCCTGGGGAGGTTTGGTAGGGTGGGAAGGGAGCAGACTCTGTGCTGAGCTTTGGGAAAACAGTTCTGGGGCCAGTGGTGGACACTGGCTTTCTGTGTACACTCCTGGGAGCTGGTGGGACCCCCAGCCTTCAGTGGGACACACCTGCATGCTTGCTTCTCTCCTTATAAGCATGTCCCCAGGAATGAGTCAGAGGCTCAGGATGATAAGGACTGGTGACATCTAAGACTTTAATGTTTCTACCTTGAAATTACACCAGTTTCTATACTGAACACTTGTTGATTTCTATTAATCTGCAAGTAGGAGGACTCTCCCAAGAGCAGTTCACACAAAGTAAGGGCTTTGTTCTTCTCAGATACTAAGAAGGTCATGGGAGAAACAGTCCAGAATGTGTGGCATCTCCGACACACTATCGGGATGCAGACTTGTGTCTGCTCAGCTGTTCCCGGGATGTCTCTTGCACACAAAATGGCAGCTGCACCTCTGGCATTGCATCCTCCTTCCAGGTGCAGAAAGGAAAGGACCCAGGGGAGAGCTGACCAGTCGACTTCTACTACAAGGTCCTCTCTGAGGATTCAGAGACCCCACTCCATCCCCCCGGCCAGGATCGGGTCCTGTGGCCCCCAGCCATGAGAGAAATGGGGCTTTTCACTCCTTTTCTTTATTTTGCTTGTGTGTTTGGAGCAAAATGTGTAAAAAGAAGACCATGAATATTAGGTGGACGTGCTGTGTTCACAGCAACCTCTGTGAGGGAGATACTCCTGTCCGCCCCATGAAGACCTTGCAACTCAGGGGGTCACAGATCTTCCCCAGATGACCCAACACTTTGGTGGATTCAAGCCCAAGAGGGTTATCCCAGAGGCATCCTCCGGTGTCCTCTGCCGCTGGCCTCCCTGCGTGGCTCCAGCCCTGGGCCTCCCGCCTGCTGTGTCACTGTTCACTGTGGAGCCCCGGACCAGACTTGTGATACTTGAGCTGACACCTCCCCACGTGCACAAACCCCTCATTTCACGTTAACCTGCTGCTGCACGCTTGATTTATTTTAGCATTTATGGTAACGGTTTTGAAGTTTTTTTTTTATGATAAAGGGGACAGATATTACATGGTAGCAAAATGCAGTTGACGGTAAGTGCTTATTATGTAATTATGGATGCTTTAATATGCATATTTTTCTCTGCGGTTGGTAGCAACTGAACACATAATTACTGAATATTTAAGAAGAATATTATCTACAGAGTCTTCTGTCTGCTGAAAAGCAGGAAATCTTTGCTCGTGGAACCTGGCTAAATCCCCTTCACAGTAGAGCTGCCTGAGGGTGAGAGCTGCCTCCTCTGAGACGGTGGGGAGGGGATCTCGAGGACCTGGCAGGGGGTGGGGGGCAAAGCCCACATCACCGAAGATGCTTTTAAGGAGCAAATGCACCTCCTGATTCTGCAACTTGAATGGGAATGACGTAAACAGAGTGAGTCTGGTGCGGTGGGGTGGGGGGGCAGGGATGGAGGAGAGGGATGCCCTGGCAAGAGGTCCTGGAGCAAAGGAGAGTTGGGAAGGAAAGAACAGTCATCGGGCGGACGGGTGAGATGAGAAAAATACCAGGGCTGGGTTGGACTCTGCAGATGCCTGTGTGACCACCCAAAGGGTGGGGAGAGAGACCCAGTCAGAGAGAGATGGAGAGACAGAGGACGCTCCGAATCACACACGCACATGCACACAGACAACAGGCGAACACGCACATGTGCACACATGCAACAAGGCTTTAGGATTTCAGGAACAAATAGAGACAGACTAGGAAAGGCCACTGCTCTCCTTCCCTCTCTCTGGGGAACAGACTTCATGTCTTCCAGCACCCACCCCCCAGAATCCCCAGAGGACAGCCAGGACCCCTCGACTCTGGGGCACCCTTTGCTTCCCTCCCTGATACCCCACAACTTACCTTCATGGCTCTTCAAACTGATGCCCCTGTGCCTTCCAGATGAGTAGGTGTGGCTGCCTGGTGCTAAGGCAGGTAGGGTGGGTGCCATAGCCCACGACCATGCCTGCACACCTGGCCGGTGCTGATCACCATCAAGGCTCCCCGAGGACCGGTGGGCAGGAACAGGACAGCCTGGGAGGGACGGGGTGGTGGGACTGTCACCCTCATAATGGCCGAGTGGCCCAGGCCCGTCTCCTGCCTCCCCGGGTGGTGTCATCCCAGATTCCAGGGCTCTGCCCAGACTCAGGGTTCACCCTGACTTCTGCGTGTGCAGGCAAAGGGCCCAGGAAGGCAAGGGCTGGAGGAGAGGCCAAGGGGCCTGCCCTAGTCCCCTTCCAAACGGGTCTGGTCTTTCCTCTGTGGAACCCGGGGTGTCCCAGGCTGCAGGTCCTACAAGCCCTCTGCCCACTGCCCATTTGTGGGTTTACTGGGCTCAGGCATCTGCTTTATGCTCCTGGCAAAGGTACAGGGGGAACACGGGGTGAGCTGCCCGAGACCCTTAGGGCTCAGCAGGAACTGTGAACAAGTGCACAGAGCCAGCCCTGCTGTGGGAATGGCAGTCCGTGAAGAAGCCCCAGCGGACGGTGATGTGACGGCAGCCGGGTTTGCTGTCGTCTGGATGCCGTGGAGCCTACAGTGAAGGCAAACTCCTCCATCCCAGCAAGTCGGTCTGCGTCTGACTCGGGACAAAGTTAAACCTGATGTAGTTTCTGAGCCCCCCTCTCTCTCTTCTGTCTGGATGTCCCCCCCGTCTCTCGGACTCCTGCAAACTAATGTCCGATTTGACCTGACGGGACACATGGGGCTGAGCTGCTTTTCCACCCACTGCCCAATCCTCCACTGGACATCCAGGGAGGGCAATGTCCCCTCCCAGGCCCCCAGGAGCCCTGTCACTTGGAAAGCCAAGCCCCCCCCGCCTGAGCCCCCTGATCCTTGGGGGACAGAGTGAAGGAGGGATGAACTGTCGCCTCCTGTCTGCGCCCACCCCCTCTGGGAAGGACAGGCCCTCCCTCTCGGTGACCTCTGCTGGTTGCTGCATTTTAGGTGTGGGCTCCCTGAGGCTGCGTGTCCTCCAGAAAGTTCTCAGCATTCACGGGTTCCCCACTCCCTCCTGGCTGTGACCCTGGGGCCATTGGAGACCTGGCTGCTCTTCAGGTGGCCACACTCGGCCACGGGGACAGTGTGGCCTCCCTGGGCCTGAGGCGCTGACCCTCCCCAGCCCGTCACCTCCGGCCCCGAGGACTCCTGGGTCCAGGCTGCCACCTGGCTTCCTGCACTCAGAGCTCATCTCTTTGCCCAGGGGCTGTGGTTCTGGGCATAAGGCCTCTGGCCTTTCTGGGGACCATGGGCACCTGACCTCTGGGAAGCCCTGTCATCTGCCCAGAACACAAGCTCAGTGTGACCAGAGGCCGTGTGAAAGTGTGGGCTCGAGCCCTGCCCGGGGCCAGGGCATGACTGCCCTCAGGATTTGTTGAACCAGTGGATACTCACTCAGGGTGAGTTGAATGAACGCATGAATAGATGAAAAAATGGAGGGAAACGAATGGATTTCGGATTCAGGCATAATCACATCAGGACTGCTTTTCCCTTGAGGGGAGAAGAGGCGGCCCTTCCTCGAGTCCCTGGCCGCTGAGTAGTTGTTGTCACATCTTCGTCTTGACATTTCTGGGGCCAGGAGTTATCCATGCATGCTGAATATCAAGGTCAGTATTTTTAGATGCAAATTCTTTAATTTTTGGAAACCCTCCAAAGAGGTTTCAGTGATGGGTACATATTTGATAAATATAAATAAATTTAAAAGCTATAAAAATAACTCCTCAAAAACTCTCTGTTCTATTTTCTATTTCCTGGAAGCCCACACACATATTCTGAGAGAGGAAGGGGGCTCCAGCCTTGCCGTTGGGAGCAGGACGCTGACCACAGGCCAGTGGTCCTCCCCACCTGCCTGGGATGCCCCAGGGGCCTGAGGCTGGAGAAGAAGGTCGCATTGAGTCCAGTGACATGGGATGTGCCCAAGCCTCTCCCAGGGCCCCGCCTGCTCTGTGTCCTGGTCAGAGCCCCTGGAGAACAGACCTTTGTATGAGCTTAGAGACGCAGACCACCCAGAGATGAGGCAGCCAGGTGAACAGCAGTTTTCTGGAGGCTCAGGAAGCCTCGGCCCACCCTTAGACCCACAGAGCACTATTTGGGGCCCCCCTTGGGCCCTGAACCTCTCATCTGAGAGCAGACCTCTGCACAGGCTCATGTGCAGCGGGAACAGAGAGCAGGCCTGTTGGAGACATGTCAGCAGGTGCCGGTGTCGCGAGGTGAGGGGTTTGTGCACCGCCTGGGAGACCCCACGGGGGCTGCCCCAAGTGCACGGCCAGGGCGGGTGAGTGCAGAAGGCAACGGGGAGCCCCTGAGGGGGTGAAGGAGTGCTGTGTCCCACCCTTAGATGGGCTGGTCTGGAGTCAAGGTCTCCCCGTTCCCTGCGTGTGCCGCCTGCCCACACGCTCTCTTCCCCTTCAGAGCAACACTGTCCCCCGCCCCCGGGGCCAGGGCAGAAGCCAGAGCTGTTCCTCCAGGACCCCCCACAGATAGCAGCTGGCTGTTCACACCCGCTGCCCCGGGCTGCCTGGTCCTTTCTGCCGTGGCTCATTCACACTCTGGCTTCCTGTCCACAAAGCCTCCCCTACCACCTGTTTCCCCTAAAGATGGGCTCCTGGGTCCCACTCCCCCAGCCAGATGTTCCTCCGCCCCCCATCAGCACGTCTCCCCAGCCCCTCCGGCCTCCTGTCCCTATGGCCTGACATGGACTCCTCCAGGAAGTCCTCCCAGATACCCTCAGTCCAAAGTGGCCTCTCTCCCCAGCCTCTCAGGCTGCTCCGGACCCTCCCTGGCACAGTTACCATCATCAGCCTATGACAACCAGCTGCCCCTGACATGCAAAATGGGCTCAGTGAAGACTGATGGAGACCGTGAATGGATGAGTAAATATGTCAAGTTATTATTGCTGGAGCAGCTCTGAATTACATGGGGGTGGATGTCTCTGTCAGTTCAAGCTCCCATAACAAAATACCACATGCCGGGTGGCTTATAAAGAACATTTCTCACCATTCTGGAGGCTGGACATCCAAGGTTTAGGCGCCAGTGGATTCAGAGTCTGGTTCATTGATGGCCTCTCCTCCCTGCATCCTCATGGGGGGGAAGGGGAGAGGGAGTTCTCTGGGGTCTTTATTGAGGGCACTGATCCCATTCATGGGGGTTCCACCCTCAAGACTCGACCACCTCCCCAAAGCCCCATTTCCTACGGCCATCACATTGGGTGTTAGGTTTCAACATATTCATTTTGGGGGGACACAGACATTCAGTCTGTGGCAATGGCCTGTGGTAGATGAACAATACATACATTTTTTAATTGAACGGGAGTAAAGTCCAGTCATTTTTATCCTGAGCATCCAGGCATAGGTTTAGCAAGTTAAATATTGAAATACCTAATGCACAAGCCTTCTATGGTCCTGGTAGAACCACCTCTGTCCAGAACTGGGCATCCTCCTGTGGGGGCCTTTGGTGTGGGAACGGGTGGACAGTTTGGGGCTGTGGTGCACACACATGGATCCCCTGGTGTACATAGATGAAGCCTGTTCTGAGGAACACGTCTATGCGGTCACTACCATCCATGTGGTGGACAGGAGTCCACATAGAAATTTCTGGGCACTCAGGGTGGATTTCCCATGGCTTCAGTGGAAACGTGAAGCTGACTCTGCAGCCCTTCGCCTGAAGCTATTGATGGCTCTGGGCTTTGGCCACCTCCCTGAAAACCTCATAACCTTTTTAATCACTGCATCTCCAGAGTTAGGACATCCTCGGTCTGCCTGGAAGGCTCAGGGGAATCGGTGTGAGCCTTGCCTTGTCTCACTATCTCCAAAACCTCCTGCAGCCCCTGCCCGGGGACCTCCTGGTGCATCCTGTGCAGCGTGGGTGGGGAAGGGGGAAGGGCTGCTCCCACGCTTCTGTGTTGTTCCCTTCAGCCCCGTTTAATTCTGTTTAAGACGGGTTCCCCCTCGTTCCTCAGTGGTGTCCTGAGCTGGGTGGAGCATCGTTCTGGAAACAGTCGGGTGTTTCTAGATACGCACATCTGTCTCTGTGTCTCCGAGTCCTCAGACTCCTCCTTCCCACCCTCGCTGTTTTGCACTGTTGTGCCGGCCCTGCCTGCTTTTGTCCCCCAAACTCTGCACACGCCTGTCGGCTCAGCAGACCTTAGTCAGCACTTCACTGTGTATCTAACTCAGCCCGAAGCCATCTCGCCCTTGGACCTGGTTCAGCTCAAGGTTCTGGACATGTAAATATCACTGGTTTCTTGGGCTTTAAGAAGTTCAAGGCCTGAGAGTTGGCGATGCCACCCGGTGTCCTGATCTCGCAGATGCCTCCCCGCCCTGCCTCTTCCCCGGGCGGGCGGGCACCGTGCTTTATTCCCGTGACCCCCATCTGGGGCAGCTCCTTGACACACCCACCGGCCACATCGGCAGCCAGGAGCCGTGTCACAGGACCCCACGTGGGTGCGGCCCCAGGAGTGTTCTCAGAGCCCCAAGCCACTGGAGAGCACACAGTGAGGACACACCTGGTGGCCGGGGGCTCCATGCCAGGAAGATCATGTGGCTGTGGGTGAGTCTCCAGGAAACCCTGGTCACAAGACAGATTGGAAAGCTTGGCTGTGGAGACCCGACCAAGCCCACACACACAGCAGGGCACATGCGTGTAGATTCACACAGGATCATTCATCACCCGCCAGCTTCACACAGGATCATCCATCGCCTTCCAGGTTCACACAGGAGCATCCATCACCCTCCAGGTTCACACAGGAGCATCCACCACCCACCAGGTTCACACAGGATCATCCATCCCCCGCCAGGTTCACACAGGATCATCCATCCCCCGCCAGGTTCACACAGGATCATCCATCCCCCGCCAGGTTCACACAGGAGCATCCATCCCCCGCCAGGTTCACACAGGAGCATCCATCCACCGCCAGGTTCACACAGGAACATCCATCCCCCGCCAGGTTCACACAGGACCATCCATCCACCGCCAGGTTCACACAGGATCATCCATCCCCCGCCAGGTTCACACAGGATCATCCATCACCCGCCAGGTGTCGGGCACTGTTCTGGGCCCTGGGGACTGAGCAATGGGCCCCAGCCACAGACACTGTTCTTTTCCTGAGGGTCGCAGTCCAGGGAGGAGACAGATGGTGACTCCCGAGCACACACGGGCCGAGTGCCTTAGGAATGAAGCTGGTGAGGAGGAGAGCAAGTGTCAGTCCTCATACCAGGCAGGATTTTAACTCCGGCGGTGAGAGATCCTCCAGACCAGGGCGTCCAGGGAAGGACCCGAGGAAGCCAGGGGATGAATCGTGAGCACAGCTGGGAAAAGCTCTTGGCTACAGGGAGCGAGTGCGGGGGTCCTGTCCACGTGTGCACACCTGCACACACACAGGGAGCAAGCATGTGCACACACGCATACACACACGGAACACAGGTTCACATGTGTCAGCCAGGGCTCTCCAGAGACACAGAACCAATAAGATACAAGTATACAGATATATAAATACATATGATAGATAGATAGATAGGGGACAATTACAAGGAGCTGGCTTACACGATTAAGGGGCTGGGAATTCCCACAATCAGCCGTCTGCCAGAAGGACCCCCAGGACCACTCACGTGCTGAGTCTGAGACCAGAGGCCTGAGACCCAAGGGAACCCGCAGTGTGAGTTCTCATCCGGGACCAAAGGCCTGAGACCCAAGGGCTGAAGATTTAAGTTCCAGTCTGAGGACCTCTGTCCCAGCTCAGCACGAGGCAACGAGTGCCCTGTGCTGACCTCACGGGATTGGACGAAGGCCCTGCATTCGGGCAGGGCCTCTGCTGTACTCGGCCCACCAAGTGCTACTCTTACCCAGGACGTCCTCACAGACATACCCAGAAATAATGTTTAACCAGATATCTGGGCACCTCGTGGCCCCGTCAGGTTGACACAGAAAATTAACCATCACAGCGAACACACACACACACACGCACACACATGTTCACACCATACACACATGAAATAAAGCATGGACTGGGGGGACGAGTCCTGATCTGGCCTCAGTCTGGACAGCAGCCTCGTTACCCTAGCTGTGCTGGGCGGAGATGAGGACCCTTCTCTTTGGCGACAGAGGAGCCAGGAAGTCTTTATTTAGTATATAAACACTATTTCACTTGACCTTTTTAAAAATGAAATATTTCAAACCTAGAGAAAAGTCAATAATATACCAAACTGCCGTTTCCTATCACTCAGATTTAGTCATTTTTGAAATATTTGCTATAAATATTTTCCTAAGAAATAAAACCTTACCGTGTGGTGGAATGCTTGCCCCAAATCCCTGACTGCCTCTGTGACACCTGCCTGGAGCTGGGAGACCCCCAGGGACCAAGATGATCCCAGAGTAAGCATGTGGCCTCATCTCCCCAATTCCCTGTGTCAAATTTTAATATATACTCTCATGTCCCTAAGCCAGGTGGAGTTATGTTTTTCGTGTTTTACAAACCAGATAAATGGTTTCGTTTTGTACCTTTCATGGTACACTTTGCTTTTTTTAAATTCAACATGCATTTGAGATTTACCACTATTGTTATATACATATTCGTGGTTCATTCATTTTAACTTCTGTATAGCTTTCCGTTTGAGGAATAAACCACATTCAGACTGGTCTGTTTGCTTTACGACAGTTACGATTCTGCAGAAGCATCCTCTGGCCTGTTACTCCATCCACGTGTGGAGATGCTGTCCACGTCTCTTTGGGAGGCTCGCTCTTATGGCCGCTTCTGCCTGGGGGCCCCGTTTCCCCATCTCAGCCAGGTCTCGGCACTGGAGATGTGCCTTCCGCTAATCCCGGGCTGTGATAAGGCGTATCTTTATAGTTTTAAGTCCCTTGATTAACAAAGAATGCTTTCCGTGCTAGATCTTCAAGTTCCCTTTTTTGTTAGGATCTACCCTTATCCTTCGCTCAGGTATCTGTTGAGACGGCTGGCTTTTGCTTAATAATTTATAGGTGTCCTCTGCACGTTTTGAATAAATTTTATTGTTTATTATATGTTTTGCAAACATCTCTCCATCTGTGGCCTGTATTTTCACTAGTATGTTGTGCGGTGCAGGGGTTTTATTTATAAGGTGGTCATTTTTATCCCTTTTTATTTCTCAGATTGTCTATAAGAAAACTTCCCATGTTCTTAGGTATGCAGTCTCTGATTTCTTCCACAATTTGTAAGGCTTCACTTTTCACAGTGAGGCAGTTCATCCCCATGTCTGCTGGGTGGAAGCCCAGAGCAGCTGTTGGCTGGATCGGATCTCAGGGGCCACGCAGGCTGAGTCAGGGCCACACAGGCTCTGACAAGCTGCGTCCAGTCTCTGGCTTCCACGGAGTGACAGGCCCCTGCTTCGAGGGGAGGAGTGGCGCCCTGTATTTTAAACACCCACGAGGACTTGTTTTTAATTGTTATCTTCTCCTCTATTTCTCTTCCTGTGCTCCAGCAGTTTTGTGATGTGGCTGGGCTCCATCCCTGGCTTGAGGGTGTAGTAGGTCCTTTCTTGCACTTGTCATAAACACAGGCTCCGCTCGGGGGAGCAGAACTGGTGTCAACCCTGGTCAGTTTCCAGGGTGTGGAGGCATGGGGGTGACACTGAAGCAGAGGATGAATGTGCCTGTGAGTCCCGAAGGCGGGGAATGAGACACAGAGTTGCTGGGTCAGTGTGTATACACCTTATTAAAGACTAATCCTTAAAAATAGTCTTTTAATTTGATATTTAAAGTACACAGGAAAATTCAGAAAACAATTTAACAGCATCTGCGTGTCCACATCAAGAATGAGCCCGTGCTAATATTTTGCACATTTGCCTTCAAGCTATAATATTCCAGCTTCAGCTAAACCCCCACCCCGTGTCCCCCTCTCTTTTCTGGAGTGCTGATGGCTGTGAGGGGGGTTCTCTCATTCCCCACATTTTCCCACATGCTTTACATCGTCTGTAAGTGTCTAGAAATATCTACAGCTATGTTTGCTTTTAAAGATTTACATAAACTGCCTGTCATCCTATTTAATCCTCTGCTACTTTTCTTTCATTGTCATCATGCCATATTACCGTGTTGCATGTTCTCCATGTGAATACACGTATATCCTGCATGTTCATTTTAAGTTCTGTTCATTATCTATCACCTGAATACCCCGATTCATTTTTCTGTTTCCCAGTGAGGGATGCTGGATTGCTTCCCCTTTCATGATGAATAATCCCTTTGCATACCTCCCATATCCAGTTACCTTCCAAGTGTTTTTCTGCGGCTCCTGTGACCCAGGGCACTGTGGCTGTTTAGTTAGTGGTCAACCAATTATTACTGCACCTGGCATCTCTTGGTAAACGTTGATTGGCTATTCTTGATTCTTTCTCTATGAATTGCCTGTTCATACATTTTGCCCATTTTCATTGAATGGTTAGTCTTTTTCTTACTAATTTTTAGGAATTCCTTTCTATATTCATATTCTACTCTCTTTTTGATTTTAGACTTTGCAGATATTTTCTCCCAGCCAGGAGTTTATATTTTCACCCCAGTCATGGTATCTTTTGCCCTGCAGGAGTTGTAAATATAATCAAATTAATCAAATATTTCCTTTGTGGTTGATGCTTACTGTGCCTTGTGGAAGAAACCCTTCCCTATTCCATCATCATAAAAACAGTCTCCTAGATTTTTTTTCTAAAATTATAATTATGTCTCTTTGCCCACTTAGATCTTTAATCTACCTGAATTTTGTATCTGTGTACTGTGTCCTTAAGAAGCTTGAAACAAATATGGTAACATTGTTCTCTTCTCTGTGTTGCACCTGAGCCTGCCTCATGTTCGCTGTATCCTTTACACTCTCACAGGCACAAGTCACACTGCACATGATCATACCACACACTCAAAGGGAAAACCACATTTCTCAGAACAGCCGACAGTTGCCCACCTGTCCACTCCCATTGCCGAGCCCTGAGTACCAGTTCCCTCCCCTGCAAGGGGGCCCCATTTCTGCCCCCTGGTCTATCTCCCACCACTCATCAATCAGAAGAAGCCTAGAACAACCCTACCGTCTGCTGTGTCCTTTCAACCCATTCTCATGCACTCTTTGCCCTCACTTTTCCAAATTAAATTTAGCATCTGCTTTCCCAAATTCATGAAAACCCTTACTTGAATGTTTGCTATCATTTTGGTGTACTTATGGATTCATTTTGAGAAGAAATACAGTGTTTTTGGTGTTGATTCATCCAATCCATGGACTATTTATTTCACTTTATTTTCTAACAGTTTTCACAAACTTCTATGCTCTTTTTTGGGGTATAAATCTCTCTGTCACAAGATTTTCTTCTTGTGATAAATGATATATTTTTCAAGTTATATGTTCTATTTTTTGGCTTGTTTATAGAGACATCATTGATTTCTGTCTATTAATCTATATCTTGCACACTTGAGAATTTGCTCATTATTTATTCAGCAGATACTCACTGACTACTGCCACTTGTCAGGCACTTTTAAAAGTGCTGGAGAGGCATCTGTGAACAAAATGGGGATAGATTCATGGTGCTCACATCCTAGTGAAAAGACTCAGCAAAAGACATTAATAAATGAGTCAACATGCTACGTTAGTTTTGACCATTTTTCCATAGATGTTTCTGGACCCTTTAAGCAGATAACTAGGATGCTTTCAATGATTTTCTAAGCCTTCTACAGGTGGTTTATTTCACTTGTCTTATGGCGCCAGCTAGTATTTCTAGTACCATTTAAGCCAAATTTGGCTTTTGTTGATATCCTTTATTTGTACTTAATTTAAAAATATATTTCTAACACTTCACCTAAAATTGAATATTCACCCACTGGGAGGTAAAGGAAGTCTCTTCCAAGGTGAGCTGACCAAGAGTCCCCTTTCCTTTCCTGTTATCATGACAGAAGGATAAATTTATTCCAATACTTTCCTGCATGGATGGGGGTGATCACGTGACTACACATTTCATCCCTGAAAGAAGAAGCGGTGCAGTGGCTGGGGGCATTGAAAGATTACAGATGTGAAGCACACAACCCAGGCCAAGCCCAAGGGAAATGCCATATAAATGTTCACTTTGCTATTATTAAAATGGGAGGTGTATATAAAGATTTTCTAATATTAAACAATCTCTGCAGTCCTGGTGTTAAGCTTTCTTGAATATCATAGTACTTTTATACATCCCTACGTTTGGTTTGTTTATAGCTTATTAATGAATTTTGAATTTATGTTCATAAACGTTTTTTCCCATATTAAATTGACATCTAATTTTGATATCAAGGATAGAGTAGCCTCATAAAAAAAGTTGATAATATTTCTTTTTTTCTAAGTTCTTGAAAATTTGATGTAAAGTGAGAATATTCTGATCCTTGAGAACTTTTTTTTTTTTTGAGTTGCAAGGCAGAAATGCCAGTTAATTTAAAATCATATTTTACATCTGTTTAATGATGATAAATCTATGTACTTAATATCTGTTTGAAATGGTTTTGGTACGCTGTATTTTAAATTATCTACTTAGATTAGGTTTTTAAATTATTGAGTTAAAGTTTTTCATAGTATTATCTTATTTTTAAAACTCTATTTTATTTGCATGGCTGGACTTACTTTCCCTTTTAGTAATGTTTGTTTTTCACTTGCTCCCTCCTCTCATCAATCTTGCCAGAGCAGCATCTATTCTGTTGTCTAGATAAAATAGCTTTTGGTATTCTTGACCCTCTCTGTTTCTTTGTTTCCCATTTCATTAGTTTAAGCACATAATTGTTTATTTTTTGTTTTGGTTTCTCTGGGTTTATTTTGTTATTCTCAAATGTTTTAGTAAATCCCTATTTTTTATTTTTTTACTTTATATATATATATAAAATATATATAACATAATATATGTAACATAATATAATATAATATATATAAAAGGTTTTACCTCTAAATGAAGGCTTTCTGCGAACTACAGCCCCTGGAACAACCCCAGCCCACACCTGCTTTTGCAGACCAGGTTTCACTGGTACACAGACACACCTGTCCACTCAGGTGTGGTTCACGCTGCCTTCTGTCCACAAGAGCAGAGACCAGACCAGAATGTCAGGAATAGGTCCCATCTGACCCCTTGCAGAAAGCTCACTGCTTTGTCTGCACACCACAGTCTTGATGTAGAGCATTTATGTTGTCATCCTATTTAAAATTCCTCTAGAAATAGGTTTTTATAGTTCCATGTTTATGGGACTCTTTTTCAATTATGTCTAATTTTGATGTGTGATGTTTGGAGAAAGTATTCTGTAAATATTGACTCATTAGTAATTGTTGAAATTTATCTAATGTCCCATGAACACTAATGTATTCTTGATGTTTTAGGTGTGCAATTTCTAGATAGTTATTATATCAAGCTTACTAATTATGTTGTCAAAAGCCTCCCCTACTAATTTTTGGTTTCTGCAACATCTCTGCTACTGAGAGTCATGTGAAGTCTCTCACTGTGATCATGTATTTGTCCATTTCTCCTTGAGATTTGAAGAATAATTCCTTTTCTTATGATGTAGTGACCTTTTTCACTCTCCATAATGTGTTTTGGTTAATGTGTATCTGTCTGATATAATTGGCTATGCCAGCCTTGTTTTTGTTGGTCTTTGGTACTTTCTATATCTTGCCTTCCATCTTTCTAAGTCATGTTTTTTTTGATACGTGTCTTGTCAACAGCACTTGTTTTGTATCTACATCTATCTATCTATCTATCATCTATCTACTTATCAACAATCTATATCTATTTATCTATCTATCATCTATCAATAATCTATCATCTATCATCTACCTATTTATCTATCATCTATCTATCACCTATCTATGTATCTATCTATCAGTCATTCTATCTATCTTTCTAGCTATCAATCATCTAGCTAACTAGCTATCATCTATCAACTATCTATCTACCATCTATCTATCTATCTTCCTATCTATCTGTCCGTCTCTCGAGGGAGATTTTCTCTAGTACGTGTATTTACTTGCATGTATTTTCATCAATGACCCAGTAACTTATTCAGTTAGATCACCTGGCTGAGGGTTTTGTATTAACTACCTTCTCACTCATCACTTTCTTCTTACCTTTCATTTGATGGATTTGATCTTTTTATTGGTTTAGATACATCGTTTCTATTCTTTAAACAGTTATATCTAAATTGGGTAATATCTATACTAAAACTAACACAGTAAACATTTAGTGAGTATCTCTAACTTCCTCTAAAACAATACAAACTGTACAAAACATCAGCTCTCACAATCTCCTTCCCATTTCACAAGATCTGCTTGTAGAGGTCCCATGGAGACCCAATAAATAATCCCCACTGCTCCATGCAAGAGCTGAACCAACTATAAAGTAAGACAAAATTAAGGAATATTATGAGAAAGCTTGGGGGACTCCCTGGGGAAATTATGATGGATTTGGATTTGGAGAAGGTTAAAGGACTGAGGCGAGGGGTGGGCGGCTATCAGAGGAGGAATGAGAGACAGGGGTTGAGAGGCGGCCAAGGAAAGAAACCTCCCTCTTCTCTCTCTCTTTTTTTTTTTTTTTTTTTTTTTTGCGGTACACAGGCCTCTCACTGTTGTGGCCTCTCCCGTTGTGGAGCACAGGCTCCGGACACACAGGCTCAATGTCCATGCTTCATGGGCCTAGCTGCTCCGCGGCATGTGGGATCTTCCCGGACCGGGGCACGAACCCGTGTCCTCTGCATCGGCAGGCGGACTCTCAACCACTTCACCAGCAGGGAAACCCCCTCCCTCTTCTCTTTAAGTCCCTCCCCCCCTTTAGTAAGTGTCTATTAAGAACCATCATGTTGGGCTTCCCTGGTGGCGCAGTGGTTAAGCGTCCGCCTGCCGATGCAGGGGACACGGGTTCGTGCCCCGGTCTGGGAAGATCCCACATGCTGCAGAGTGACTGGGCCCGTGAGCCATGGCCGCTGAGCCTGCGCGTCCGGAGCCTGTGCTCCGCAATGGGAGAGGCCACAACAGTGAGAGGCCCGCATACCGAAAAAAAAAAAGAACCATCATGTTCAATCTCACCCCTTGGGCACTCAGGACAGGATGGCGAGCAGAAGCCCCCGCCCTCTTTTCTGGAAGCTTGTGTTACAAGGATGCTGTGTGGTCACAGGGCAGGGCACTGCACGCCTCCCAGTGGACACTGCAGCTCTTCAGACAGAAGTGTCTGAACACGGGGCTGCCTCGAGTTCTGCTCAACCTGGACCCCTTAGCCCGTGGGGCCCATCTCCGGGAGCCCCCACCCCAGGACCAGGGATGGTACTCGCCTTTCGGTCTCATCACCTGAGCGCAGGGCGTTGGTGCTTGGGGCTGCTACCAGCGTGAGCTCTCCGGACTGAGAGAAAGAAGATATGCACATGGTCCAGGAACAAGATTTTTGTTGATTGGATTTCATGGATGACAAGGCGTCATCAATCAGGGCGACAACATGTAAATTGAACCTCTCCTTAAGCAAAGGTAAGAAGAGAGAGTTACCCCATTAGCTGAGCTCTGCTCAGAAAGAGGGCCAGGCTTGTTCATTTTGTATCGGATGCTAAGTGTGTCTGTGGACCGTCTCCCTCCCTTCCCCTGCCCCTCTCTTGATTCAGCTTCAGCTACAGATTTGGATAAAATATCAGCCATTGTGGGTGTGACACTGGGTGATTCCCACCTTCCCATCCGTACACCACAGACGTGGAGTGGAGCTCAATCTACTCTACGTGCCCAGCCAGGACCTCAGGGTCCCCAACGCCGCCTGCCCCTGGTGCTGAGGAGGTGACACCATGGGACGCGCTCACTAGCGTGTGAGGCCGTCTCCAAGACAAATGACTCTAGGACACTTTTCTTTTATGACCCTTCAAATTGTTTTTAAAAATCGATGGCCTTCCTTACCCTGCTTCTCGCTGCCTTCTCCTCACTGACGTGAGGGATGGGCAGGTATCAGAGGAGGAAAGGGAAACAGGGATTGAGAAGCGGACAACGAAAGGACCCTCCTTCTCTTTATTAATTTCCTCCTCCTTTCAGTAAGTGTCTAAAAGGAGGAGGGGACGAAGGTGCAGCCTGTTGGAACCACACTGGGGTCAGAGTGAAGTCCCAGAGGGTGGCATCCACAGGCTCGCTGGGGGCGGTGTGCTCCTGGAACCTACCCTGGGGGCCAGGCTGGGTCCCCCCGCCCCCCCGGAATGCCGCCCTATCACTTGCCCCGAGTGAGCGTCTGACTCAGCCCTAGACCAGGAGCTTCTTTCAAGGTGGTTTTGGGCTTGGGATGAGCATTACTGCTCCAGCAGTGGAAACTGAAGGTATAAACCTAGGAACTGTCAGTTGCACCCTGTTGTGAGACAGAAGGACACTGGTCGAGGAATGAAGGAGGGATGCAGCAGGTGGAAGGACGGGGTGGCCAGCGCCTGGATCCAGCTGTTCCTGCACCCCACTGTGTTCCTGCTCTTCCCCAGCTGCCTTGGGCCTGTGACTGGTTATGTCCTATGATTCCAAACAGTCTCAGCTGGCACTTAACTGCCTCTAGTGCACAGAGCGGACATTTCTCTAGACTGCTCAGAAGCCCTTTTTGAAGTTTCAATCACGCAACCTGTAACTAAGAGAGATGCTGCTTAAGACCTATGCATGCCAGCTTCCTCGACTCCACAGCTGTGGCCCTTTTCTGTGGGTGGGGACCTTCCCACTGGGGGCAGGGCATGGCCAGGGCTGGTTGTCTGAGTGCTCTCATGGGGTCTCACATAACAGCCAAGGAAGGAGAATCCAGAGACCATGGGCTCCTCTCTGAGTCTAGCCGTCTGCCGGCCACCACACGCCTGCCACATCTTGCCTGTTTCAGGCCAACTACCAGGTGTCTGGAGGTTCGGCGGTGACCTAGATTTGGGGTGGAGGACCCTTCTCACCTCTGGTGCCTCTTCTCCATGGAGAGGGACCCTGGCTCTGCCCTCTTATCCTTGACCCTCCCCTTGGTCCCCCTGGGGGGCACGGCTGACCCGGCTGATTGGAATGAAACCCTGGGCTCATGTCGTCCAGCCCCTCTGCTGTGTCTCCACTTCTGTGCCCAGTGGCTCATGCTTTGCTTTGCTCCTCGGGAAAGAGCAAGTTTGGGGGTGGGTGCCACCCACTCAGGTCTGCAGTGCCCCCCACGGTCTTGGTCTGGGCAGAGGGCAGGGAGCCGATTTACGGATGGACTAAGGGGCTGTGTTTCCGAAGCACATTTTCCGAAAGTCAGCTTTATTGTAGAAGTGACGATAATTTGATCTATAGCCAGCAAATTCCTTTTCCATCTTCTGGTCAAATTCAGTCGAAGAGAAGAAGCCGACCCTTCCAGACCTGCCGTCCAGCTCTGCACTGGTGTGTGAGGGTCATGGGAAAGCTGGAACAGTCAGCAGTGATCTTCATTCCCTAATTCAGGAGTTCCTTCTCTGAGATATCCATTCCTATCCACAGCTAACTGAACCTGTCTCACTGCTTGGACCATCCCTGCCTCCCTGTCCTGTTGGAAGGAGAGCCTGGCCCGGGGGTTTAAGTCTGCAGCGAGGAAGCACAGGGCTCAGATCTCCTCCAGCTGGAAATGCCTCCCATTGTAGCTCAGCAGGATGACTTTGCTCACTCGATGAAGCATTTCTAGACCACAAGCCTCAGTCCCTATGAGCAGGGGCTGTGGACCCCGATGGGGCTGGCCTGTGAGAGCCCCAGGCGTGGACAAATGGGGGTTGATATCAGGGTCAGGCAGCACCCCTGCACAACCCCTGAGCTGTTCGGTCTGGAGAGACTCTTCCCCACCGGAGGAGGAGCACGTGCTGAGCTTCTGGCGTCTGCTTTGGTGGGACGCTGCCTGGGGCCTTCAGGGACTAGAGGACAGGCTTACTCTGCCCAGGAGCTGCCAGAGGAAATGCATTTCCTCACTGCTGCATTGAACTGCACCGAGCAGTGAATGATTGCTGAATCCCTCCCTACTGTTTTGAAGGAGAGTTTCTCATTATGGAAGAACATTTACTGAGCACACAAAACACTCGGACCTGACTCAGACTGTGGGTTTCTCGGAGCCTCAGAGAAACAAGCTCTGGGCATGTCGTCCTCTCCCGGGAGAGTCTCTCGTCAACTCTGTCCCCTGTGGGATGTGAGTCTCCTTCCGCCGCCCTCTGTGCAGTTTGGGGTTCGAGCACCAGACCTTTTCAAGAGATACATTCTCTTTGGGAAGATGATTCAAGGCAGCGTTGTCTAACTTGGCATAAGGAGATAACACTGAAAGCCCGGAAGTACTCAACCAAGAAGTGGATTGAGAGCAGGGTGGTGGAGTCAAGCACACGTCTCTGGATGGTCCTCCCACAGAGCTGCCCCAACCCTGCGAGCTGTGAGGACGGGGCTCCTAGGGGTCTGGTCCAGGGCACTGAGGGCCATAAGATGCTCAAGGCCGTGTTCCTTGGACGAGTGGTGTTGACAGAAGTCCCTCTTTGGCTTAGAAGTTGGATCAGATGATCACCCAACATCTCCACCATACACCTGTGAGGACGTCTCCAAGGATGAATGTTTATGTCCCTCTGTGTGAGGTTTCAAAAGGGAGTTCCAGTCCCTCTCTTTGTCTTATTTTATATTGTTCCAGATGTTAGGAGGGGAGAAGGGTGAGGCTTCTGAGCCCACCTCAGAGGAAAGAGCATCTACCCCCAGGGTCTGTGTGGTCGCTAAGTGTGGCGTCTGTCAGGTTCAGCCCAGAGCTTCACATAGGAATTACGAGGTATGTGGAAATGCCTCTCGTTTCCAGGCATCCTTGATTGGAGAACCTGGTGAGGTTTTTTGCTTTTATTTTTTAATTAATTTTTATTGGAGTATAGTTGCTTTACAATGTAGTGTTATTTTCTACTGTACAGCAGAGTGAATCAGCTATATGTATACATATATCCCCTCTTCCTTGGATTTCCTTCCCATTTAGGTCACCACAGAGCACTGAGTAGAGTTCCCTGTGCTATACAGTAGGTTCTCATCAGTTACTATTTTATATGTAGTAGTGTATACTGTTTTTAAAAACAATTTAGCTTTTCTGAGATCAGGCCATGATTTTAAAACCGACGAGAACATTTAAAGGGATTGTTCTCATGTGCCGCCACACCCAGCCAAAACTGCATCTAGATTTTGCCTTTTACATTAAGACTCTCAGAATTGAGTGAGCAATGTTATTCTTATGTTGAAATAAACAATGAGCAATAAATTAAAGGGCTGAGACATTTTCCTAAAATCATACTTAGGTGCAAATTATTAATCAACCTTCGATGTTTTCTAAAACGCTGAACACAGTAGGACCAGAGGAGAAATGGCACCTGAGCTGAGAAAAGACATTGTGAAGAAAGTGGGTAGAAGCCACGTCATCGGATGATTTACCTGCACAATTTACTGAAAGCTTCCTGAGAGCCTGTGAAAAACAGCACTATGAAAGATGAGAGTGACCTTGAGAAACTTCTGGAAAATCTTTAGACCGTGTTTTGATTGTATTCAGGGGATCAACTGACCATCACTAATAATATTTGTTTGACTCCCTGCAGCCAGATTTAATGACAGAGTTTCAGGGTGTATGACATGGTGGAGACAGCCCAAGTTTTTGGAAGGCACAGGTGTCAAATTGAGATGTGTGACCTAACCGTGGTGGCTGCCTCCGAGTTCTGGAAAGGACGCTGTCTTCCACAAAGTGAAGATGCCCACGGAGAGGGAAACCCCCTGCAGGCACTTCCTGGGCACAGAGCACATCCCTGGGAGGGTCTGTTCCTAACGACCCTACATCTGGAATAAAAGAACTCAGCTGGCCTGTTGTGTGAGTTTGAATAGTGCAGAAATGGTCACAGAAGGAGTTTCTGAAATTGTTGAAAACTTAATTGTTTCAGACAGAACAAACAAGTGAACTGATGACACTCTTCCCTCATGCCTTGCAGTGCTCGGGGAAGGCAGACTCTCCTTTTTTGCACACAGCACAGTGGGTGAAAAGTCTCTGCAATGGACATTAAACTCAGCTAATGTCCTCTTTGCAGGAGTCAAGTTTCATTCCATCTCTCCCAAATTTTTGTATTTCCCCATCATATGTGCAGCAAAAAAAAAAAAAAAAAAAAGCCAATAAGAGAATTTCCAAGAGATAAAACTAGGTAAAAAGCATATGCAGTGAGACCGTCTTTATTCAGAGTAGGAATCAAGCAGTGAGGACTCTCCAGGGCCTGGTGGGGACGCCAGGGGAGGAAGCACTTTGCAGTGGACTTGGTTCCAGGTATTTTGATGCCTCTTGCCCGCTAAACTTGAATGATGTGTGGTGATTTTAATTACATTGGCATGAAATGGGATGGAAGGGGAACAGGGCACCCGGTGCTGAACGCAGCACCATGGGGAAGGGACAGCTTAACCCCGCTGTGTTTCCTGGGACAGAGTTGACAACTGAGCAGCTCGGAGGACGACACAGTTTATGTTTTTAGAAGGGTTCCTTCTCTGATTTGCTCCATCGCCTGTGGTGAGGAAGCATCAAGGTCACTGGTTTGGGGGCCTTCATTCTCTCCCCTCTCCCACCCTCCAGCACCAGCCCCGCGGAACTAGCCATACGTCCTCTTTGTCTGGCTTAGCATTGCCTCCCTGCTCTAAAATAGATCCAAGGAGGTCACTTCTTTACTATGTAAACCTCAGACTCTGGGTTTGCCTATGTACACGTGTGTCAACTCAGGGATCGTTTTCTATGAAACATTGATTACATTCTGAATACAGTGTCCTAGATCATTTTCATTTTTACTGGCTGTATCAGAAACACATGTCGGTGTCAGTGACTACCCTGCACCATTGTTTTTAATACCCACGTGGGACTGGATGATGTAGGAGGGCCATCATTCACGTAACCACTCCACTACTGCTGGCTATTTCATTGTTTCCTAATTTTTCACTGTGAAAACATACACTTGTAAACACATCTCTTGACGCTTATCTGATTATTTCCTTGGGATAAATGGGTGAGCGAGCACCGGGTCCTGTCTCACCAAAGGTGCTCAGGTGAGCTTGCCAGGCTCACACGCCAGCAGCTGCGGGAGGAACGAGAGGGGTGGCTTGCACACACACAGCTCGGGGACCATCGATGGTAACCATCGACGGTCTTCCGTAGGAGACCAGTAGCTTTTGCATGTGGCTTTGACATGGACATACTTTATGTGTCTATTTTCACTTGTATTTCTCCTTTTGTGAATTGCTGATTCCTTTTCTTAAGGATATTCGTAGTTACCCCTTTGGAGACAAAGGTAGTTTATACTGAACACTTTTATCTGGATGGTAGCAGCAAACACATAGTAGAAACTCAATAAATGTTTGCTAAATCCATCCACTGGTATATCTTTCATTTGAAAGTTGAGTTTTGCTCTAAGGTGTTAACTGTGTGGCTTAATAATGATTTCTATTAATTAGCCTCTTCACTTTCTGAACTCAAGCGCGGGGCCAGTTTGGATATGGTTCCTGTCCTAAAGGAAGCCAACTAGCATCGACCTTGGGATTCAGTGAGATGGAGGGAGGAGAGAAGTGATCTCCCTTCTCATTAAATTGCTCCAGGGCAGAATCAGGCTCAATAACCATTAGGAGGTAACGATTGTGAACTCAATGATTTTAATGGTTTTGGATCAATGCCTCCAGAAAAAAGAAAATCTTCAGTGTATTTTATTTTGCAAGTTTCCCCCACACACACACACCGAAGTAATTGATTGGAGACATATGAATAGAAGCAACATAAAATAAAAAGAAAGGGAGAATTTGATGATTTGTCTTATTTAATTTTAAATTTTACTCAAGGGCATGGCAATACTAGATTCTGGGACTTCACATGCACATTCTATGCGTTAAAGGAAGGTTGAATGAAAGACTACTGTAAAAAATTCTAAGAATTTTATCATTAATTCTTTGAATTTATCAGCGGAGCATTCTCTGCTTCCGGGAAGTGAACTGAAGGCTTGAGCCTGTGTTGGGGCAGCAGCTGTGAAAGGACCTTGGATGCAGAAGCACCCGCTGTGTGAAATCTGCTGTTTCCCGACAGTCCCCTGGACAATGTCTGAACCCCACTGAAAGGATGCCTGGGACCTACGTTTGCCCTTTTCCGAATCTTGGACACTTTCTCCTGACACAGCTTTGATGTTAAAGAAGGTTTGGAAGAAGCATCTGAGAAGAAAACCTGGGGGAGCGTGGGAGCGGGGCTGGGTCCTCGGTCTGGGGGATTCTTGGTGGAAGAGTTGCCTGGATCCCATGCGTTTTGTCTATTCCTTCTGTGATTCTTGCCCGGGGAACCACACTCACAAAGAACAATAACTAGTGGAGAAAACTATTGTTTTCTAAGTGATAGAGTAAATGTCTGATAAATTCTCCTCGCCTCTAAATTCAGTGCCAGAGCAGGAGGCTGAGCTCGGATCTGGGAGGACCCGCTGCTTCCCCCTGCTGCCCAGGCTCCACTTTGCACGTGGGTGCGGGGACCAGGCCTCCATGCCGGAGACAAGGCTCCCAGATCCACCAGTCTTGATGCTCTGCCCCCAGCACAGTGAGTCACAGCCAATGAGTCCCAGGCTTGGATCCAGAGATGAGCAAATCTTCAGCTACAAGAAGCCTGGGGAGTATTGGGGACCCCTCCCAGCTTCCTGGCTGGGGAGATGAGAGACTGTTCCCTAAAGACAGAGGCAAAAATGCGAGGAGGTCTGAAGCCACATACCCCTCCCCTGGGAGTGAACAACACCAAGTGCACAGAACAGTGGGGAGGGGCTGGGGGGTGGCTCCAAGAAGCAAACTGCCCAGATTCCCGACCTCCTGGCCACACTACAAGCTCCTGAACCGGTCTCTGCCTCAGTTTCCCCTTAAGGGAGTCAAGATCATAAAGCCATCAAGTTCATGGTGTGGTGGTAACGGTATTTAGGTAAATCACATAACCCAGGGCCTGCCCCAGAGTAGACCCTAGGTTTTGCAGAATAAGGCTGAAATCATGTCATTTTGGAGGTAACAGAAAGCACACTGGGTGCTGAATAGACACAACCACACATGCAGCAGACAACTCTGAACATCGCCACAAATACAAATGAAACGGGAAAACAGAAAATGGGAGAGAGGAGATGGAGCTGGAGGAGATGGTGGACACTGTCCTTCCCGAGGAGAAGCCCAGGACAGTCGTCTGCAGCCGGGACACTGAGGACAAGACGGAGGAGCCGAAAATAACGCACTTTTATGTATAACATGTAGAAAACCAAAAAAAGGAAATTAATAAACAAAGATATAAGAGCAGATGTCATTAGAAACATGGCACACAACAGCTATGCCCAGAATAGAAGTGCTTTAAACCCCCTAGTTGATAAATACAGATTCAGATAGATTCAAAGTGGATCACTATTTAGAAAACATAAAATGAGGCAAAGTGAACAGGTTAGAAATAGAAAGATGGACAGTTATAACTTGCACATTTATGAGAGGTGTGAAAGTGTCAGTATTATCTTGCATTAAACAAAATGACCAGGGCTGGCTAATAAAAAGTTCTCCAGATTGAGGACATTATTTAAGAGTTTTCTATGCTGCAATCAACATATTGTCCCATCCCCCACCCCACCCCCAAAACTCAAGTTCTATTTTAAACACTTGTGGAAATGGTCAAGACAGATGCTAACATGTTATCATAAAACTTGATGTTGGATCATATAGACTGAAAACTAAAATGATGTTAAGGGCACTGGGGTCTTAGTGTGGAAGCTTCCCAACTGCAAAGCCAGTGACAGGGCCAGGGAGCGCCCAGCTCTGGAGGGATGTTTGGAAGCCCCCCTGGACTCTATCCACTGATTCCAGCAGCATCTTCCCTGTTATGGCAATAAAAATGTCCCCACCTTTGCCAGATGTGCCCTGGGGACAAAATTGTTGCAGTTGAGAACCACTGTGGTGACGTCACGGATAGACCAGCTCGAGGTCCTAAAGAGAGGAGTTTCCCGCAAGCACACAGCGGGTGCTCGGTAAGTATTTGTCAAATAATAGAATGAATTGGCGCCAATTCTTTTTCAGTGTTAAAAATGTTTAAGAAAACATCACCAAGAAAACTTCAGTAAATTGTAAAAACAGAAATTACACAAACAACATTCATTTACCAGGATACAATAAAATTTAAATCACAGGCTAGAGTCATTGGAGACAAAGGAAACACTATAATAATAATAATATTTTTAAAATAATGAAAAAAGAATGGTATATATCCAAACTATAGCCGAGGTGGCCAAAGCTGTATCTAGAGGTTAATTACTTTTTTTTCACATAAAGGACAGGAAGAAAAGTAATGAACTAAATATTCAACATAAGAAAATTGGAAAATGGAAAAAAACACTCAATTTCTAAGGGCATTAGAAAAAACTAATTCTCTTTGAGAAAGAAATTAAACATATTTCCTGCAAATTCAAGTCTATTCAAGGCAAAACGAAAGGACTAAGAAAGGAAAAATAACACAGAGATTTTAAATAAAATGAGACAATTCTAAGTATCCAAGAAAATGGTGGTCTCTCACAGACTGACCAATTTCACAGGTTCACCCCATCTCTGTCTTGGTTTATCTCTTCCCTCCACATTTTCTCTGAACACACACACACACACACACACACACACATACACACACACACACCCCAATAGATACAAAATAACCCAAATCAGATATTCTGGCCAGGCAAATAAGAAGGAGGAACTGAAGGATGAAATCATGACATTTATCCCTCAAAAATGTTAGGATGTTATAGAAAAAGCATATTGTTTAATTTTCAAGCAATGAATTGTTTCTGTATATTTGTTTGAAAGCATAGCATAGATTAGGGCAGAAAGCACAGAAAAGCATGATTCCAAAATCAGAAAATAAGGAAACAGGGCTCTCTCATTTCTGAACACAGATACGAATATTTCACATATAATAACAGAAAATCAAATTCTCTGGCATATTGAGAATATTCCACCATTGCCAAATAAAGTTCCCTTGTAATAAAAATGTCTTGATATTAAAAACATACATCCAACAGAACACTGATCTGGTGAGGACTGACAGATGACCATCCTGACGGAGGTTGAGACAGCACATTTGGGGCCAAATGTATCTCCTTTCTTAGATGTTTATATCTTTTACTTTTTCTATTGATTTCTTCTTATTTTTATAACAGTCTTCTCCACTGCTCTCCAAGATTATGACAATTTTTACCTGCACATATTGCTGGAACTTATGTGGATTTGCTTTTCATATTTATATGTTGAATCCACATGAAATTTACATGGGTGTAAGCTCCAAGCAGTGACTGAAATTACTGGCCCTCATTTCAGGACAATGCATGGAATTCCTTTTTGTCCTGGAATAAAATGCCCCTGTGAGTCCGCATGAGTATCCATTTAGGTTTCTGTGTATGTTTCTATTTATATTTTTTACCTCTAAGGTTTGGGGTATCTAAGTACCTTCTGAAGGACTCTCTTCCCGACTTCCTACAGGACCCTCTAATTTCTCACTGTTTTGCCCCCCACGTTTCCTTCCACATACACTCTTCCAAATAATCCTCAGAATCATTTTTTATTTCATTTAGTTTTTCCTTTCACTTTTCTGTGTTCTCCCTAAGAAATATGTAATCTGTGTGATGGTTCCTTTATGTCAACTTGACTGGCCATGGGGATGCCCAGATATCTGGTCCAACTTTATTCTGGGTGTTTCCCAATGAGGTTAGTAGTTGAAGTGTTGGACTCATGATGCAAATACCCTCCCCAGGGTGGGGGGCCCATCCAATCCATCCAGGGCCCGCATAGAATACAAGGCTGAGTAAGATAGAATTCTCTCTCTGCCTGTCTTCAGAGGAGGACACAGGTCTTCTCCGGCCTTGGCACTGAGACTGGAACACACACCAACATCTCTGCTGTCTGGATCTCTCACGCCCCATATTCAGGTGAGCCAATTCCAGATAGTAAATCTCTGTACACACATACACACACACATATCCCCTATTGGTTCTGTTTCTCTGGAGAACCATGACTAACACATTTTGTAAACAGTCAAGTTGTTTATTATTTATTAATTTATTTAAATTCAATCAAATCTGGTCATAAAAAATATAGAAAGTATAATCCCGATTTCAGGGGAAAAAAATGGCACATTGTCATAGAAAGAGCCTCAGAGAATATGTATGAGGTGTTAAGAAGGTCTGCTGAATTACTATTGGTTTATGTTCATTTTGTGTACAATTCTTCATTTTAAAGTTTTTCTAGAATAAATATGTGACTCTTTCCCAATTAGGAAGCGATCTATTTCTTTAAAATGAAAGTATAAAATGCTGCAGGAGGATGAATTCTCTGAAAACATCACCTGATGAGGTCAACCAATGTCAAATGAGGGCGACAGCAAAGGGTTCAGTCCCAAAGTGGATACATTCCGGTAAAATGCTCACCGCCCAGAGCCACACCTGTCATCCCTGTGCACAGTCAGCCCCGGGGCGGGGGGGGGTTAGGAATCTTCGTGCAAAACGTCCTGTGGGGGCTTCCCTGGTGGCGCAGTGGTTGAGAGTCTGCCTGCCGATGCAGGGGACACGGGTTCGTGCCCCAGTCCGGGAAGATCCCACATGCTGCGGAGCGGCTGGGCCTGTGAGCCATGGCCGCTGAGCCTTCGCGTCTGGAGCCTGTGCTCCGCAACGGGAGAGGCCACAGCAGTGAGACGCCCGTGTACCGCAAAAAACAAAACAAAACAAAACAAAGCAAAACGTCTTGTGGCTCCAAAGCTGCACAAGGACCCCGTGGGGCTGTGGAGGCCTCCACAGAGCTGTGTCTGAAGAGCAGGGATCTGGGTATGCTCGCCCCTCCCCTCTGAGTTTGACCCCTGCTGATTTTCCAACAATTCTTTAAAGCATATCTTATTTGTGTAAAGAGGGTTCTGAGCAGGTCTGGTTCCTGAGACCAGTTCTGGCCTCTCTGTGTGGGGCTTGTGAGGGCAACTCTTTTCACAAGGGTTGAGTACAGATACCACAGATGACCTATAGGAGTGACCAATGCAAATGACCTAAGAACACAGATTACAGTGAAAAGTACTGGAAAAATTAAGACGTGATGAGTTTGAATTATTGCCTTCTAACTTTCTTCTATTAGGGTAACATACACATGTATAATATGAAATACAATATAAAGTTAGTCATTTTTAAGTGTACAACTCAGGGGCATTAAGTACATTCACACTGTTGTACATTCACAACCATCACCACCATCCATCTCCAGAAATTTCCCATCTTCCCAAACTGAAACTCGGCCCCTGTTAAACACTCCTCCCATTCCCCTCCCCCAGCCCCTGGCAACCACCCTTCTGCCTTCTGTCTCTATGGATTTGACTCCTTTAGGGACCTCATATGAGTGGGATCATACAGTGTTTGTCCTTTTGTGTCTGGCTTATTTCACCGAGAGTGATGTCCTCAAAGTCCATTCAAGTTGTAGCAGGTGTCAGAATTTCCTTCCTTTTTAAGGCTGAATAACATTCCCTTGTATGGATGGACCACATGTCGTTAGCCATCCATCTGTGGATGGGCACCTGGGTTGTGTCCACTTTTGGCTGTTGTGAAGAGGCTGCTGTGAACATGGGTACACTAGAATCTGTTTGAGTCCCTGCTTTGAATCCTTTGAGTATATGCCTCGAGTGGACTGCTGGATCATGGGATAATTGTTTACCTTTCTGAGGAGCCACTAAACTGGTTTCCACAGTGGTTTGTCCACGTTACATTCCAACCAGCGATGTGCCCCAACTTCTCCTCGTCCTCATCAACGCTTGTCATTGTCACCACCATCATCATCCTTTCAACCAGGGGACCACGACGGGTAACTTTATGTGTCTACCTGACTGGGTTAAACATGATCCTGGGTGTGTCTGTGAGGGTGCTTCTGGATGAGGTGAGCATTTAAAGGGGTGGACAGAGTAAGGAAGGTGGTCCCCCTCGGTGTTGGGGGATTTCATCCCATAGATTGAGGGTCTGAATAGAACAAAAAAAGGAAAGAAGGGAGAAGTCACTCTCTCTCTGCCTTACTGTTGAGCTGGGACATTAGTCCTCTGCCCTCAGACTAGGACATTCACCACCAGGTCCCCTGGATCCCAGCCTTTTGGGATCAGACTGGAGCTGCACCCCCAGCTGCCCTCAGCTGCAGCTGGCTGACAGCAGACCATGGGACTCCTCAGACTCCATAGTCATGGGAGCAAGTTCCCCATAGTAAGTCTCTTTACATATCCCTATCTCTGTTTCTATCTCCATATCTATCTATCTATCTATCTATCTATCATCTATTTATCTATCTATTATCTATCAATCTATATATCATCTATCTATCATCTATCTATTATCTGTCTATCTATTACCTATCTATCTATCATCTATCTATCTATCTGTCTATCTATCTATCTATATATCTATATATCTGTTTGTTCTGTTCCTCTGGAGAGTCCTGACTAACACAGGGACTGAACATCCTTTGGATAAAACGACTGAGCAGGGCTGGGGTCATGGGGGAACAGTGGGCCGGGGCCAAGAGTCTGTTTCTAGCCCCAATTCTCCCTGGACTGGGGGAGGCTGGGGGCTGGCACCATGCTGCTCTCCGTGACCTCCAGTTGCCCTCATATTTCACTCACAAAGGTGGCTCCCCCGTGACCCCAGGTTCTTGCAAACTCAGAAATTCTCTTTGGGAAAGTCATCAGAACGAGGCACCAAGTCTTGAGAGCGGCTCAACCATTCTGAGCCCCTGTGACCCCCCATCCGAGTGGTTTGTCAAGCCAACAATTGCAGGGGATTTAATAAAAGATGTAAAGGAGGGGTCCCTGCTCATGGTTAGCTGCTTCTGGTCTCCAGAAGAGAATCAGCACAGCCCCCATCGCATCCCCCGACAAGAGCACCTTCTTCCCAGAGACTCAAGGCTGAACCCCAGGGCCCGGAATCAAGGACTTTGGTGACACCGAAACAGTGAAAAGTCTCCACGTGCCCTGTGAGGTGGGTGGGCGTTGTCTGGCGTGGACACTCCTGCTGTCAGTTGTGCATGAGTGTGGCAGATGTGTGGAAAGCACACTGTGTCCTATTACGTCACCACTCCTGATTCTTCACCCGTCAGAGGGTGACAGAGCCACTGCGCAGGTTAGGAGGCCTTGCAAGGAGCAGCCGGGACTTGTGTCCCAGCTGTGGCGGGACGGTCCTGGAGGGGCCACCGTCCACGTCTGGACAGAAGCCAGGCCTGAAGAAGGCTGTGCGGGCCACTTCTCTTCGTGGCTCTCTGCGCAGGGCTTTGCCAAGTCACTGTGAGTCACGCTTGATTATTTGTGAATTCCTCTCTCCGTGTATTTATTTGTGAAGGTGTACATTGGACCCAATGCCTTCTGTGAAGTGGGCGTGATGCCCCCCCGAGGGTGAGGCGGGGGGCAGGGGACAGGGAGTCAACCTGGCCGGGACAGAGGGAGCCGCCGGGTGACCGAGGGAGAAGCGAAAGACCCTCCCAGGATCCAGTGACGCTAACATCTCTCTGCTGTGAGATCTTACGTCCCAGGCCTGGAAAAAGCCCTAATGACTGTACCACTAATGGCTGAAATGACAAATCGAGGTGGGTTGGGGCTGCTGACAGTGAGAATTTCATTTTCAGAAACCTCTGCGTGGGGGGCTGGGCATGTCCGGGCGAGACGTCCCGAGCCAGCCTCTCGGGTCATTAACGGTGTCAGGCGGATCCTGCCACCCACCTGTGGACGCTGGGGTTTCTGCCACCTCAGCTCTCCTCTGGTTGACCCCCGCGCGATGCCTGAGCGGCTTTATGCTCCACATTCTGAGCGAGGGTGTTGTGTGGTCCCTTCTCCCGAACCCAGAGAGCTGCTTTCTGCTAATGGAAGAGACACGACTGAAATCAATTAGGGCTTCTCTTCCGGATGCTCTCGGAGGCGGTATCTGCCATCTGTGGACTTGTTGTCCTAAGGCCTCCAGAACAGCAGCTGGAGTGACAGTCATCACCGTGCTATCCGCAGCTATAATAATATAGAGAATGCATTTAATGCTTCAGTGGGCAACTTGGTATAACAGTTTAATTTTTCACTGAAATCTAAATTTGCTCCCAGACTGTATATTTTTCTATCACATTAGGTAATCAATCTGAGCAGAAATCCAATTTCACCTCAATCAACACTGCTCTGGAGAAGGTTCCACAAATGGGCTGCCCCCTCCCCTGGGTCATCTGAGGCTGGGAGATGGCGGCCACACCCTCGGTCAGCAGAAGCATGTGGAGACTGGTCCCCAGGCTGATCTGCAGCTTCTCCGGAACCGGCTGGGAGTCCCCGGGGAGCCAGGACCCATGGCAGAGGCAGGGGTTGCCTGGAGCCCGGGGTGCTGAGGGTCCGAGCTTCTCCCGTACATCAACCTCGTGACCCCAAGGAAGAGGCCAGTCTGCAGAGAAGTGGCTGGACAGGTGGGACCTCAGGGTTGTCCAAAGATCCTGTGTCTCCTGGATCATCTTTTATTTTAGTGTCTCCCACAGGAAATACCAGAATAGCATTCGAGGCCATTAGACCCTCTGTGCCCAGGACCCCCAGCCCCTGCCCACTCCCCACTCCTGGAGAGTGTGTGTCCCCAGAGGGCCTTGGTGGCCCGGCTCCTGTTCTTGGCCCCAAGTCTTCATGTGGAATCGGTGACAGGGTGGACGCATCCCTGGGGATTTTATTTCTTTCCTCCCTGCCTTTCCTCCTGGCAGGGAGGGCATGTTTACTCAGTGGCCTCAAGGATGTAATCTGGGGGAGAAGCCAGAAAGTGAGACAGACGGGGTGCCCGCCACCCCCGTATCACCTGACACCACATCAGTGTCCCCGTGGGGGGCTCTGCAGCTGCCACACCCAGACATAATTAACGGCAAAGAAACATGGCCAAGCGTGAAAGGCAATTTTTCTTCTGTAAACAGGAAAGTCTTGCTAATTAGGCCAAATGAGAGGGAGTCTGCTGGAGTTTACGAAAATCTTCCAGTTTTTGAATTACTGGAAGGCAAGCCGGCTTCCTGATGTGCAGGTCTCAAGCGGATCAGTGCTTGCAGACGCACGAAAGTAACAGAGCAAGGATGCCGGGGCCTGGCCCATCCTCATCATCCAGGGCCGGGTGAGCTGAGCCCTGTCCCAGCAGCACAGGCAAGAACTCCAGGACAGACGGAGCCGCACCCTGGTCATGCGGTGGCAGTCGTGCCCATGGACGTAAAGCAGGACAGAGAACGCTCAGGGCTGTAGCAGGAGTCCGAGAGAAGCCCAGCATGGCGCTGTGTTAACCTCACTTCCCATTTCTGCATCTGGTGCTGGACTGGGGGCTGGCTGACCAGGGAGGGACGGCCCCTCTCAGAGTATCTGACCCTTGGCGATAGCGAAGTCCCCTCCTGTGAGCCCACCTCCCACGTGCCCGGAGCCCACACCCATCACCTCCCTCCCACCCGCCACCTGCTTTGAGCAGGGCAGTCTCCCCGCAGCTGCCTTGCTCCCTCTGCCTGTGGCTGCCTGTGCATCCCCGTGGACCCCGCAGCACGGCGGCCCCTCCTCTGGGAATGGTGGGCACTAAGCCTCCTCCTCTGTGGCCGTGTCCTCCTGATCTGTCAGCCTTGCAGACCTGAATGGTAACAAACCCGCACGCAGAGGGCTCTCCGTGCAGCGCTGGGGCGGGAAGTTGGGTCAGGGAGGCCCCGGTGGGTGGGCAGGGCAAGCAAAGCCTGGGGGTCAGAGGGCACCCTGAGCCGTTCGTGGGAAAGGGAACCTTCACTTAGGTAGACCCCACACCCCCAGGGTGGGCAGCGGTGATCAGAGATGAGTCCGAAACTTCTTTCGGTCCAAGTTCAGGGCCCTACCCCATGGAGGTGGCCTCTGCTCAGGGGTCCCAGGCTGGGGTGAGTGTGGGGCGGGAAAGGCCGGTGTGTGGGTCAGAGCTGAGATAGAGGCCTTTCACTCTGTCCTTCACAGACGAGTGGGCTCCACCAGGGGCAAAGTCAGTACAAACCCACTTACCACGAGGGTAGAGCTATCCCCGGGGCTCCTACCATTTCAGTTCCAGTGGACCTGCTATTAAACAGGGCTCAGGCCCCCATTTACTCATCAGTAAGTTGTGGTGGAGCCCGGGGGCTGGGTCTGTGTAATAAGGCAGTAACTTAGGGTGCTCTGGGCTCTGCCCAGGCTCCGGCTGACACCGAGGCCCCCTCGAGGCCTCCAGATAGAGTCCACGGTTGGCCTTTGGTGGGGGGGCCTTTGGCCCAGGGGTCCTTCCCGAGCTGCGGTGGGAGGATGCAGCAAGGACTTGCCCGGTGTGGCCCCAGCTGGGGTGGCCGCTACAGGCCTCAGCGAAGATCCCATGGGGAGCCGGTCCCCACTCCTCCAGGAGGGCTCTGGCTGTCTGCACAGATTTTGAGTGAGGTCAGCAGGGCAGGAGACAGATGGAGCTTCCCTTTGAGCATGGAAGCCTCCGTCACCACCTTCACCTGGCTGGGTGGCCGGGCCTGCATCTGGGCCCTAGGGAGGAGGCTGGGGTTTTGGGAGAGGAGGGAAGGGGACTCGTCAGAGACACATGGAGGGCAGGGGCTGTCCCACGGTGGGGCAGCAGTGCACACGAGCAGAGTCGGGGCAGATGGGAAGCACAGGGCGAGCATGAGGAAGCCCCACTGCAGAGGGAGGGACAAGGGGCGGCTCACCAGGCCCTCAGCCCTCAGCTTCCTCACGGAGCAAAGGGTTGTGGGCACATGACCAGGGGACTGTCCACTCACTGCCCGCCCCCGTGTCCACTAAGCAGCTGCTCGGGGCCAGCCAGGCAGAGGAGGGACGAACAAAGCTTCCCCACCTCCCAGGAGCTGGATGGTGGGCTTGCAGTCACCGCCGTGCCGGCACGCTTGCCCGCGGGTGGCTGTGCCTGCGTCCTGGGCCTTCCGTTCAGGCGTCCCCTTGGATGTCGGCCCTGGGTTCTGCTCACAGGACGCGGGGGCTGAGCGACCCCGGGCGAGGTTCCCGTCCACATCTACAGGCGGCCGGGCTCCCAACCGCCCGGGCCCGTGTGGGCCTGCGAGAGAGAGGGCCCACCCTCCACTGTCCTACTTCACAGTCCTTCTTCACCAACGCCCTGAGCAGAGGAAGCAAAGGACGCCGGAAGGTTCAGGTACAGAGCAAGAGGCGCCACGCTTACTTTGTGCAGGAAGCAGCCTCATCCTGCAGTGACCAGGAGGCCGCCTCCACTGTCCATGGGGGTCTGGGGTCTAAGAGCAGGGCTCAGCCACCCCGGACGCGGGTCGGGAAGTATCCGAGCTGAGAGCGGGCCTCAGCCCAGCCCTCCTGGCCCAGCGCAAGGGCTGCTCCAGGTCCCCACCTCTAACCGTCGCCACAGCCGGCGCGCGGTGGGCAGGTGTACGCCGTGTCGGGGGACACTCATTGCCCTCCAGTGTTCCTCTGAGAAGAAGAACCACACACCCCTCACAGCTGCATCACCGAGCGTTTGTATTAACGGCCCCTCGACGGGCGTGAGAACAACCCAGTGTGTGTGTCTGACACGGCAAGAGACGTGTTTTAAGCGGGAAAAAGAGAAACCCGACACCCACGGCACAGGACACAGTGGATGGCGTGACGTGACGGGATCCACGTGGTAATGGAGACATCCCTTCGGGTTTACGCAGGCACGTGGTATATACACACCCAGAGCAGGGATGCTGCAGGGAAGTGGCCTCTGTCCCCTTAGACGCCAGCCAGGCCTCCGTGCCCAGCGGTGTGTCAGGCACTTGTCCTGGCTCTGGGGACAGCAAGGCCACGCAGCACAGCAGGCTGTGAGGTGGCCGCAGTCCCCGCCGTGACATAGAAGTCCAAGGCCGTGACCGACAGCCAGGCGAGTGCTCAGGTGGGCGCGAAGGATCTGGACAGCTGGACTCTCTGGACTGAGAAGCTACAAACACAGCGGACAGCAGTGTAGACAGCAGTCCCTCCCGAGGCCCGCCGGTGACACCAGCACAGACGCACGGGGCCGGGGGGAGCTCCCTGGGGACTCCCGGGGCGGGGGCGGCTTCTTTCCCTCCTGAGCCAGAGCACGCAGGCACCTCTGTGCAGAAGGGACCAGGTGGGGCAGCCCAGCCCCTCCCGCCCCAGTTCAGGCTGCAGAGCCATCGACATGGAATTCTTCTCTATTTTGTTTGCTTCCGATGGTTCAACCAAAGCCATTTGGAGGAAAAAAAGGAAAAACAAAATTCTCTGAGCTGCCGTCTCCACATCTGGAGAAGAGGGAGACCCGCCCCTCTCCACCTAAGGCCATCATGAGATGACACCCCTCACCTGATTCAGCCCAGCAGCGTTTGTGATCTCAAAGTAAAACAAACGGAGGCACACAGAGACCGGAAGACACTGAGAGACTATTTCGTCATCGTGGAACAAGCTAGGTTTTCTAAATCAAAACCTGAAACCCAGAAGTCATAAAAAAAAAAATGTTGGCTATGTAATAAAGTTTCAACAGTGTGATAACAAAAACCACCATAAATTAAGTGGGAACACAGGTGACATGCAGGAGAATATATCCCAGCATTTAAAATGGAAATCAGACTAACGGAAATCAGAATAAATTTTAAAACTTCTATAAATCAATGAGAAAAGAAGATAAGCCACATGCAGCGGGCATTTCCAGGGAAGAGATGTCTCCATGGCCACAGCCGCAGGAACCCGCACGGGTGCTCCGAACAATGTTCCCTGACTCTGGGTAATTAAGTTGGGGGAGCTTTCAGGGGAACGGAGCGTCAAGAAACATTTGGCCTAAGGAGCGACTGGCAAAGCCATCTCGGAAAACATCAGTGTTGACACAAAAAGTGACAACACAAGGGCTAATTCCACTCAGAACTAAATTAAGAGGCAGGAGATCCAGCTGCAGACTGTGCCGGGGACATCTGTGGGCCACGCTCACGAGACCTGATGAGAAACAAAACAGCAACACTCAGCAAAGAAGTGGCCAAACGAGCTTAAATTATGATACGTTCCTTCTAAGGATTTCTAGGCTCATATTTAAATAAGAGAGACAGAGAGAAATACATTTGTCCTGAAAGAGCCCCAAGACGTCTCCCAGTCGAGAAAGCTCATTGCAGAGCCAAGCATTGGATAATCTGAGGAGACATGGTGGGTGCGTCTGTGTGGTATGCATGCGTGTACCTGTGTCTGTGCCGTGTGCATGGTGTGTGTGTGTGTGCGCACGCCTTTGTCCTGCTCTCGGGCAGACCTCCAAGGGGATGTGAACTCCAGGGTCAGGGCAGCGAAAGGAGGGGGTACCTGCTCAGAATTTGTTTAAAAGTTTTACGGATCACTTTGTACAATTCCCCAAAATGCAGGGAAAGTGAGTGACAGCAGTGACTTAAAAAGGCCTTTGCGGGAAGGCCAGGGCTGCAGGGACCAGATGCAGCAGGGGAGGTGGCGGAGGGAGAAATGCCCAAAGAAGAGTGCCCAGGAGTCGGAGGTCCCTGAGGTGACCATGAGGGGCCCCAGGGGACGCTGCCTGGAGAGGACTGAGGCCGCTGGAGGAGCTGACAGAGGGAGGGATGAGCAAAGCCCCCACTGGGCCACATCCTCGGGATCCACCTCCTCCTCCAAATTCCTGGGCGCTGGGAGAGGAGGTCTAGCACCCCACGTGCCTCAGGGACCTGGGGGCGGCCACAGGGGCAAGTTTTGGCTCAGAGGCACCCAGCCGTGGGGCTTTCTGACCATCTGTTTAGGGGGTATCCTCCCGTCCCCCCTCCTCGGCCCTCTCCCTGTGTCCCTACACCCGGAGCCAAAGCCCAAACCCATGCTGCCCCTGAACCTACGCGAGATAAGTGCGTGCGGGGGGGGGCAGACGCATGCTGACCTTCGCAGGGAGTGAATGTCCTGAGGACACAGACGTGGAGGTGGCCGTGCCGGGGTCCCCTGCGAGGTCGGGGGGTCCGAGCCGAGGAGGGTCCTGGGAGGTGAGTGTCTACAGGATAAACAGGGTCCGTCAGCTGAGAGAGGGTGAGATGTACCTCAGGTGTTAGAGACACTTAAGGGTGTGATGAAAGGAAAGAGGCAGGAAAAAGAGAAAGCAGGGCAAGAAAACCCAAAAATAGCCTAGTGAGAAAGGCAATGTAATCATAGCATTTTCCTTGGCTCTGGGTCTGGAAATCCGCATGTTCATCAATGATGCTGGCATAGCACCTGAGTTTTGGCTTTTAGAACCACCTGAAAACTTAATAATACAGAACAGAAAGTAATGCTGGCCTGACAGCCAGCCAGGGCCGTGTCAAGTCAGGAGTTGGGGGGCTGGATGCGGGAGGGGTGAGGCTGAGGAGGGGTCTGGTGCTTAAACAGCAACCTGAGGGGAAGGTTAGAGAATCGATCCAGAGTCGATGAAACAGGAAATAAAGGTGCACCGTTTACAAAGGCGACGGTTATGCGGGTTTAGAATAGCAACCTGGTATCATAGAGAGGCAGACATAAGTGAGCAGAGTTACTCTACAGCAGAAAGTCAGTATTCAATGTCAGAGCTGGTAAACGAAAAATCAGCACAGACCTGGTCCCTAAACAGACGGCAATGACCACCAGGAAGACAGGTTACCTCCGAGGAGCGGGTCTGGGACGGATCAGCCCGTTTGAAGTTCTAAAATAATTGTATGTATTCTTTTGATAAAAATAAAGTATGTAACAAATAAAAATAAATATGGTTCTCTGAAGGTTACTGTCTCTGTAACGCCAGGGTAAGGGAGCATAGCCCTAACCCGGCCCGGCCGGCACACCCCGGGTGGGTCCTCGGGTGCAGGGACTCTGGGCCCTGGGTCCCCCCCACCCCCCATAGCATCCTTGCTCAAGGGAGTTACTCCAGGACCTGCCCCCAGCCCTCACATCCCATCCATAGAACCATGAGCCACCCTGCAGGACTGGATGGAGTTGTTTCCTCTAGAAGAACACATAGCTCTGGGGGGGTGGTGGGGGAAGGGTGTCTCCAGGCACAGCTCCCGTTGGGTCTTCTGAACCCAGAAGAGGCTCCAGGGCAGGCTTTGTGGGAATCTGACATCAGGGTGGGGATTTTGTAGGTCGGGGTGTCTCTTCCCCTCAGTCCTCATTTGAAGTAGTTTCACAGCTTCAGCTTTTATGATCTGGACACTGTTTCCTCCCCAGCTCAAGCCTCTTCTAGGATGTAGAATCGAGCATCCATGGCCAGCAGACATCCTTGCCCCGTTTGTCCTGTCACTGGTGGAGCATGTGCAGACTGGGTCTCGTGGTCTCTCCCGGCTCCCCATGTTCCCAGGAAGGCAGGAAATAGCTGCCCCTCACCCTGTGTCCCAGGCCTGTCGCACCCACCTCCCACCGTCAAAACCCATCTCCAAGCCACCCTTCCATGCTGTCCTGGATTCTTCCAGTTCCACCCGCCGGGTCCCTCCAGTCTCTCTTCAGAGATTGGCGCCTTCCTCCAGCTCACCCCTTCCCTCTCTGCTGTGGCCAGTCCTCACCGCAGCAGCCTCAGGACCATTAAAGACCTCAGAGCAAAAGGCACCACTCCTGCTTGGAGGCACCGCCAGCGAGTCTCCAGTGCAGGCCCTATGGTCCAGAGTCTTGTGTCCGGGTCTCTCCTGTGCTGTCTCCCGAGACGCTGCAATTCGCCCCAGCGGGGCACAGCTCGGCTCTTCACGGGAACCACGCTGTCCTGACTCTGTGCAGAGACAGCTCTTCCTCACCTGAGCCCAGGGTCCCCCGGGGCATCGCCTGGTGTAACCGAGCTGGAGTCTGGGTCAGCTGTCCGGGCCCCTTCACAGCACCCTGGTTCCCTGCATCGTTTCTTGGTACCTCCAAGCAGGACTGACCCCCAGCTAGGATGGGAGCCCGAGGGGCAGAGACCCTCTCAGTTTGTCCCTTGCCGAGCACGTGGCCGCCTTACCTGTCGGTTTGTTTCATAAACACGGGCTGAATGAATGAAGGAGGGGACGCACCAGCCCAGCCGAATTTCATCGCTGTCCCCGTGCTGCCGGCTGGCAGGTTCACCACGCCTTCATCATCTGGTGACATCGCAGGGCGGCCCCTCTGATCCATCCGGGGGCCTCAAGCCTTCATTAGCACAGCCCGAGGCAGCTCCACGAGGGCTGTGATTCCTCTGCTACCCTGCTGACTGCCGCCCTCTCTCCACAAGTGTGCATGCAACTCCCACGGCTGCAAGTCTGCAGAGGTGCGCCCCTCCCTGGAAACCAAGGCCCCGGGCTGTGGGTGAGACGTCCCGAGCTGGGCGCCCCGTCGTCTGACTCCTCACTCTGGGCCTGGGTGACCCTGGGCGCCACCACACACCCATCTCCTCTCTGATGTATGACTGCCCGGTTCCCACACGGCTCTCTGAGCCCCGCGAGGTCCTGCCAGGTTTGACTTTCTTCATGTGCCATACGTGTGGTTGAGAACTTTTAGGCCCAGCAATTTCTACTCTTCTGCTGATGGATTGACACTTTCCCGATAGATCTCCAGAACCCTCCAGTTTCCCGTCTCCCCTCCCTTGCTCCTGCTTCAAGGCATCCATGAATTGTAAATAAGTATTTGCACGTAGGACAGCTGCCATTTGAAGAAAGCCTCTGTGTGTTCTCTTAGAAATATAGATTTTCTGGCTCCTACGCAAGATAAATAATGTCCCCTAAATGTATCTGCTTCGTAAATCCAGATTTCCATACATCACACTCTCCTGGAGTGCAGCTTTAAGATAAGTAGACGGTCTTTATTCCTCCTTGAAGATAATGTTCTAAGAAGGAAATACATCTTTTGAAGAAGCAAAACAATTTATAACCACGCAGACAAGGACTTTTAGTTCCCATCCTGTTATGACCTAGACACGGGCCCCGAACAAAGGTGCTCTTAGCAAAGCGGGGCGCCACGGCTGGGACCCAGTGTTCCCCTGCACACTAATTATCACCATTTGCTTTAATTTTTAAATCTGGCTCTCCCATGTGACCCATGAGTCCTGCCAAGCAGACCTTGTGAGACCTCAGACCCGTCGCCTGGGTAAAGGGACACATGGAGACCCTAAAATGTCCCGGCACCACCACGTGCTGGCGACAAACCCAGACCCACATCCCTGCCATGGGGGCTCGGGCTGCCCAGCGAGGCAAACAGGGGTCCCATCAGGTGGCAGTGACCAGACAGGGAGGGAGAGATGGAGCCCACCTCCAGGTGCCCAGCGGCCAGGGTCAGCCTTGAACGTGGGAGGGCCTTCCTTGGCCTGGGACTTAGTTTCCCTGCCTGTAAACAGAGGGCTTTAATGAGACTAATCATTCAGGGGCATTTGGTACAGTCACCCTTGTGTGGACACTCTCTTCACCAACCTCCGCCCCTCTCACCTGATGCTGCAGGAGTTGAAAGCAGACTTCTGGTAAACGTGACCCTAAGCAGAATCCAGCACAGAGCCCACACAATGGCCTGGACATTCAGGTTGTGGGAGATGGGCTGGTCCTCCCAACAGCCCCACGTAGGACCTCAGATTCCACGCCCCAGGTTCTGAACTGCTGAGATACCTTCCAGTCTTGACCCTAGGTTTTCTTTTTTCTTAATTGAAATACAGTTGATTTACAATGTTGTGTTAGTTTCAGGTGCACAGCAAAGTGATTCAGTTATATATACATCTATCTATCTATCTATCTATTCTTTTTCAGATTCTTTTCCCTTATAGGTTATTATTACAAAACACTGAGTATAGTTCCCTGTGCTCTACTGCACTTCCTTGTTGGTTATCTATTTTATATATAGTAGTATGTGTGTTAATCCCAAACTCCTAATTTAATTTTTAAAAAATGATATAAATGAACTTATGTACAAAAGAGAATTAGACCCACAGGCATAGAAAACAAACTTACGGTTACCAAGGGGGAAAAGGGAGGATGCTGCGGTTTCAAGGGTCTTTTATAATCGCATCTCAAAGCCAGCAGGTGAGGCTACCCAATGTAGGAATCATCTTGGCACGATACAGCCGGTTTCCTCCGAAGTGGCCTGTATGGACCAGCCCAGAGCCTACACACCAGCCCACCTGACGCTCGAAAACTTTTGTTGGAAGAGCTCTCTTCACAGGAGAGAGACAGAGTAGACCTGCCCCACTGCTTCCCTGTGACAGATGGGACCCCTGGAAAGAAAGCCCGAGTCCCCTCACTGCAGGGCCTGTGTGGTAATTAATAGCCAGCTGAAGGGACTTGATTGCTGTTCCTGGGTCTAAAAATGGATAAACAACCATTATCGCCAGAAAGGTCCAAACCATATTCATCACCATTACAGAGAGTAATTCAGCTGGTGCTTGTTCATCCATCACTGCTCTCGCTGGGGCTCTGGCCTGCCGGTCCCTGCGAGTGGACAGCCGTCACCGGCGCGCAGGCCCAAGTCCAAGCATGACGGATGGCAGCTGCTGTGCGCTCCAATCTGGACAGGATCGTTGGAGAGCCGGACGGCTGCCCAGGGGTGTCCACCCCCCAACGCAGATTTGCAAATTACACAAAGGTCAGGAGGGGCTGCAGAGGGCTGCAGAGGAAGGGGTGCCCGGGCTGGCTTGAGGGGAGACAGAGGAACTCAGGCCCCGGCTTATTTGTGCCGGGCGGCAGGGCCAGTGGAGACGTACCTGTCCAGGGACCAGTGGGCTCTCCCGCCATGACCGTCGCCCCGGTTCTGGGATGTGAGCTAGTTTTGGCTTTGATCATCACCAGGCTGCGCTCTTAATTGAAGTAACCATGTCCACGAATGAAGTAGCCTCTTCATGGGGTGACATCTGTCATCTTACGGGAGGAGGGCCTTCGTTCAGAGTTGGGAGGTCAGGGATGGGGGGGAGGCCCGGGCAGGTGAAATGAGTCCTCAGACCCTGGAAAGCAGACGGAGAGCCTGCGGCAGAGAAAGGACAAGGCCGCGGAGCCTCTGGTTCCAGCCCGAGTCCCTCTGCCTGGTGGCATTCATGCCATCAGTGTCATTCCTCGTCCTCTCTCCATCCCAAAAGCAGGGGGCTGGACGCAGGTATGGACCCCGGCTGCTTCTGCTCCCCGACCTGCAGGGTAGGCCAAGGGCGCCAGCCCCTCCAGAGCTCAGCTCACGATTGGCATGAACCTGGCTGGACGTCCACCCTGACTAGGGCGCACGTGCCCTCACATGTGTGCTGTGTGATGTGGGACGGAATCTGCCCCGTTGGCTCTGGGGTCAGAGCACCTGGCTAGGGTCAGGTTCACAGCCGACGGTCTGTGAGAGAGCCCCCCCGACCTGGGCCCCGGTTTCCTGATCTGTCAACGGGGTGGACCCCTCGCCTCAGGAGCGGGGCACTGCGTCCGGGAACCCGACGCCGGGCAGCTGTGTGTGGAGCAGGGTCCCACTCCCGGTGGGGTGCGTGTGCTGGCCCAGCCCCTCCGCCTGGGGGCTTCATGAGAAGAGGAGTGTGTTCCCAGCCCCTCCCCAGGTGCATCTCCACGTGTTCAGGAGATGAGAGGAAACTCAGGGTCTGCAGCATCCTTCCAGGGGGTGGACCACTGCGGAGCTGAAGACGCCTCCTCCATCGCGTGGCCATGAAATGACAGAAATATGGAAAAGTGCCTTTTTATGGCTTTTCAGCAGAGAGGAAATACGTTCATATAATATACAGGAGGATAGCTGAGAGAAGGAACATTCCCTGATTACTTGAGAGGAAAATAATTGTTCCCTTAAAGTTCTGCCTAAATGTCATTGTCTCCTCCCCCCTCTTTGACCCATCCCCCTGGAGACGAAGTCCCCGGGGTCTGGAGACAGGGACAGCTCGGGCCTCCATCATCCTCAAGACCCCTAGTCACCCCCAAACACTCACCTGCCAGACCCACTGTGAAGATCCCAGCTGGTCTAACCCTGGACCCTGGGAGCCTCCACGGGGTGAGCCCCACTCCAGAATGTGCAGCTTAGGAGAACAGAGGTGCCCAATCACATGTACATTGAGATCAACATGGGACTTTAGGGGGCAGGTGTCAATCCAGTGGCCTCCTAGGAGCTTTCTAGACCCCGACAGAGCTACAGGTACAGCCCTGTTTCCCAGATGAGGAGCAGAGGCATGGAGGGGTCAGCTCTGCCGATGCTCAGGCCCAGGCACGACCCAGTGGTCCCCAGCATCCACCAGGACAGTCTCATTTAAGAGAGCATTGGTGTGGGGCTGCCCTCAAGGCTGAGGATAGGACTGTCCAGTTTGTGGCCTTGGACCCCTGTCCCTCTCCAGACCACATGGCCCCTGACCGCTGGATCCCCACCCTCAGCATCCCACCTGGGGCACAGAGGGATCAGTGGACACAGGTGAGCCTCTCCAGACCCCACCCTCCCAGCCACACCCACCTGCTTGATGGGCGGCGGGGGGGGCCACGCGGGACACCCAGTAGGTCCTTTCTGAGCATTATGCTCAGGGTGCCTTCCTGTAGCAACAGATGGAGCCCAATCTACTCCCCAAGAGAACATTCTTATTTCTGTCAAAAATATCCAAACACCCCATAATCTGTTTCCTGTAGCCTATGGTATTCGGTGCCCTGAAAGAATAAAGCCAACAAGAATTTAGTGAGACAAAGGAAGGAGGGAGGGAAGGAGGGAGAGAGGAAGGGAGGGGGAGGGTGAAAGGCTGCCTCCCGAGCGCCGGCACAGAGGGGACACATCAAGTCCCCCGCACCCGACTGTGCGAGGGGCCTGTGGGTGGCCTCAGTCTGGCTTTCCTGCAGGGACATGGGGGCCCAAGGCCTCGGCCTAAAGCTCTCTCTGGTGCCACGGCAGCTCTGGGTTACTTGCTGCCACTGGTATGAATCATTCTTCCAGGCCTGATTGACATTAATTAAATATTTCAATATTTGTATCAGAGAGAGAGTATTGGAGCAGACCTCAGCTATTTCTGATTAAATTACCCAAGAAGGGCTGCTCGGCGGTGACACCTATAAATGAATACATTTTCAACATTTTTTTTTTCTGTTGAAGGTAATTTTCATGGCTGGTTTAACTTGTAAGGATGATAGAAAATATTAATAAAACATTTGATGTCTAAGTTTGGGTGGAAGTTTAATAAATTAGATGGGCATATTTCACTTCTGCTCATGTGATGGTAATTGTTTTAAAAGGGATTGAGGAAGGAAGAGAAGCTTCTGGTGAAACGTTTGGAGTCGTGGAACGTCGGCTGGAGCACAGGAGCCACATGCGCTCCCCCCTTCACCACTCGGGGTCCCGGAGATGAGACAGACACCCCGGCGGCCTCAGGAAGGGGGGATGGTCTCGTACATGGCGGCAGAGAGACTCAGCCAGGTCAGTGGCACATCCGGGTCCCCAGGCTGTGTCAGCGGCAGAGCCAGGGTCCTCGCTTCCCTCTCCCGCCCCTGACCTTCCCCAAAGCCCTGTCAGGGCACACACGCGGGCTTCTGCTGGCCACTGCGGGGAGTGTAGCCGGCAGGGGTGTGCGGAGACCGCCGGGCCTCATCCAGGGAAGGTGTCGCCTCCCCTCCCAGCGGGTAGACGTGGTTCCCGGATCCGCCGTCCCTTCCCTGTGAGACTCTGAACTTGGAGAGTGAAGGGAGACCTGGCGAGATCCGCAGGAAGTAGAAAGATGAGGAACAGTCATAAAAATATGTTTTTCAAATGAGGCACTGCCTTTCTCGTGAAACAAGCAATGAAAAGAGTGAGATCATGGGATTCGGGGTCCCCAGGAGTCGGCGGGGGCCGAGCAGCCCAGTGAGCCTGGGCGGCTCCCCCAGGGTGATGGGTGTGGCTCCCCCAGAAAGCTGGCGGCATCCGGGTGGGAGCGTTGGGATGGGGTCCGGAAGGAAACGTCCTCAATGCGAGGCCACCACCAAGTGGGGATGACGTGGCCCCTCCAACACACATGAACACACTCGACTCACACACAGACACACGTAAGCCTGCGCATGTGCGCACACTCAGACGTACATGTCTGCACGTACGTGCACACACAAACTCAGAGGCTAACACAGACACACACGTGTGCACACATGCATACTTAAGCAAGCACATGGGTGCACACCCTCACATGCACACATATACACATGGCACATGCAAACATATATACACACACGTGCACACAAACACAAGCACGGACTTCACAGGCATTTTGTGCAACAAATTGCACCAGGCCACAGAGGCCCTCGTGGGGACGGAGTCTCACGGCTGGGTGACTGGGTGATGGTGACACGAAGCCAGCTGCTCCAGGGCCGCATTCGCGGGTGGACTAAGCAGTGAGCGCACAGGCTCATGGCACGAGCTCTGGAGGCCCCGTTCGTGGGCTCAGTGCTGGTGCCATCCTGAGATGCTTCCTCGTTTCTGAACAAGGGCCCCGCATGTTCCATTCGCCCAGCACCCCACAAACTATGCAGTTTCTCCTGCTGCTGCGGAAAGGTAAGTGGGAAATTTCCAGTGCATTCCACCCAGCAGGCCTCAAGGATCCATGGGCTTCATGGGCCATCCCGTCATCTGCCCCCAGGGAAGGGGAGCCCCCATCCATCCGCAGAGGAAAGCAGTCTGTGCACGTCCGATGTGGGTGGTCTCGAGGTGCAGTGGAATTCTTTTCCCAGCTTCTTTCATCTAAATGTTGATATTGTAACAGCAAGTTCCTTACTGGCAGATCTTACGTAATGAATTGATTTTATAGAACATTTTCACTCATTTGAAAATGCCTGGCCGTCTCTTGGATGTGAACCACAGGACAATTAGACTCCATGGTTAAATAATCAACTTTTCCAGTGCAGCAGTGAAATGTCACAGTTTACAAAGCGTTTTTAATTATTTGAAAAAAATTACATGCCCGTGAGTACGTTTTTGCAATAAAAATGATACCCACGTGTGAGTTTTGCCATGATGTGGATATTGAAACTTAATTACAAGGTTTGCACTTTCTGAGGATGTGGCCCCAGGATCCAGACACAAAATGCACCGAGGGAGCAGCAAAGGATGCTCAGCTTCAGACACGTCTGCTTTCTTGCGTGTCCACTGCGTTTTCACTTGGTTGTGGGCGGAGTCCCTTCCCAGGGTGGGTGAATTCTTTCCTTCTCTAGTGGGGGCCTGGCCCTGCCACTCCACCGGGCAGGAGGTTTCTCACTCTCCCCGTAGAGGGTTCAGGTCTGGGTACCCCCCGCGTCTCCCTCTCCCCGTAGGGTTCAGGTCTGGGTACCCCCCACATCTGGGGCAGCAACCCCGGACATGCTGTACCTCTGTGACGGAGACCTGGGTCAGTCGAGGCCGGGATCTGGGCAGGAGTTCTGGGCCCCAGATTTTGTGTAGATGAGCGAGAGGCTGAACCTGGGGGTGGGGATTGGGGGCCCCCCATCCCTGGACTCATGGAGGCCTTATCCACCCACATGATTTTCCAGCAGCGTTTCTTCTGATCATGGAAACCACGTCATGGCAACAGAGGTGGGGCCGACGGACCATGGTCATGGGACCCACTGGTTCTGCCATGTTCCCACGGTGCACACACGAGGTGATGGGCAGGGTCGCCCATGGGGGCGGAGGCTGGGGGTCTCAGAAGGCCCTCTCCATTTCTGTTCTAAATTATTCTCCATCCCTGAAGGCCGAGCATCTGAATGGTTCTCTCACCTGTGCTGTGATTACATTGGGACCAGTGGGGCGACTTCACCTGCTGTAGCTCCCACACCTGTTAGGGAGAGATGGGGCCAGATACTCCCCCAGCCCGGCCTGCTGGGAACACGAAGGAGCTGAGGGAGGTGGATGGGGAGGATCCAGCCCTGGCATCATACCCAGGGCAGGTGGAGCCAAAGCCAGCCCCAAGCTGGCCGGACCGTATCACTCAAACATTGCCTGTCTCCAAACCAAGGGCTTTCATTTGACTACTATGTTTGGGTGATTTTTTTGCACTTAATTCGTATGTTAATTTGGTTTAATGGTTGCATAAAAGCTGTAAACCTATGGGATTTATACTTAATACAGTGAAAATCACTGAGGTCAACACTAGTATTTTGCAGTAATTGTTTGTTCCTTTGAGGAAGGTCTGCCTGTGAGATCCCATCAGGCTGAGGTTGACCACGTGCCCTAGCGGTGAGGGGGCTGTGAAGTCCTTGGGGCAGCTGCCTGCTGGGGTAGCTGGACAGCAGGGGCTTGGGCTCTGCCCCTCGTCTGCGAGGACCAGGCCCAGACAGAGCCCCCCCACCCGGGACCCAGGAATCAGCAGCCCCGTCACCTCTGCCTCCCCGGAGTCCATGGGAACAAAGCCCGCGGTGTCCCCAAGGTTTCGGGGCATTAATTTAAAACAGCTGATTGCCAGCCAAAGGCCTCATCAAAGATTAAATAAGCATAATTTAACTGAGGGAATGATAATAGATTTAGTTAAGAAGAGAAAAAAGGAAAATTAAATTAGAATGTATATTTGAGGGAAAATTGGAGTTTAATATAATTACACTTAGAGATGAGACAGATTACAATTACCATGTGTCAGAGGTGGAGTTTTTAATTGGATTATTTAAAACCATGGCTGGAGTAGAAACTAACACAACATTGTAAAGCATTTGTACTCCAATAAAGATGTGAAAAAATATCTAATCCAATCCAATCCAATCAAGGCTGGGTCTTTGCTCTGCAACAGGTCAGTGGAAGGGTCTGCAGGCCAAGGGCGGGGGCGATTCATCCCACCTGCCTTTTCCCATTGCTCGAAGCAGCTGCACCATCACCTTCTCTCCGCCCCTCGGGGGGTCAGGGTGCCTGGGCCCCCCTCCCCAGTTGTCCAAATGCCCCATAGAGGGCAGGCTGGGGTCCTCTATCTCTCAGGCCTCCGGGTCCCACAGCCCTGCAGGAAGCAAAGCAGTTGGCTGACAAATGTCCTTACCAATTAGATTATCCTCAGAGCTGATCCAATCCCCCGGGCAGCCAAAACCTCCAGTTCCACCCCAAGCTGGGTTTCCCAGATGGTGCTTTCACGCTGTAGTCCTGAACGGCTCACCTTCACAAGAGGTGCCTTGTTTGTCTCTGAAGCTGTCGGTGATGGGAAGGGCTCCCGCCCCGTGTGACGTCTGCATGCGCCCATCCGCACGGGACGACAGGGGTGGCTTGGGGCTGGGGGAACGTCTTCACCTGCACGCCGAGGATCCATCAAGCCAGCACATCTGTGATTCTACCTGTGGACTGTAGACTCCCCAAGCCGGGACCTGGGGCTCAGTCATTTATGGGCTGAACTCATATGCTGAAGTCCTAACGGCCAGCATCTCAGAATGTGACCCTGTGTGGAAATGGGCCTTTGGAGAGGTGAGTAAGGTAAAATGAGGTCACACAGGTGGGGCCCTGATCCTACGTGACTGGCATCCTTATAAGGAGAGGAGGTCAGGACACAGACGCACACAGGGAGGACCACGTGAGGACACAGGGAGAGGCCGCCTCTGCAGGCCTGGAGCGGACGCTCCCTCAGAAGAAACCAGACCTGACGACCCCTGGATCTCAGATTCCAGCCTCCAGACACTGACGAGGAACGTCTGTTTGTTAAGCTGCCTGGCCTCTGGTGATTTGTTCAGCAGCCACAGGTACCTAACAAAGTTGTCTTTTAATTCTATGAAGTATAAAGCTTTCAAAAATGCACAGGCTCTTTACAAAAGAAGATACACAAATGGCCAGTAAGCCTGTGAAAAAATGCTCGTCACCTTGAGTCACTGGAGGTTTGCCAGTCAAACCCCAAGAAAGAAGCATCAGGCTCCAATTTCAATGGCAAAAATAAAAAAGGGCCGTTCAAAGTGACGGCAAAACCATGGAATGACAAGATCCCTCGCCCGCTGCCGGAGGAGAGGGGAGTTGGGCGGCCACTTCCCATGAGGGTGGAAGTGCACCCTCACCCCCAGGACCAGTCGTCCCACCTGCAGGATGCACCAGGAGCAACAGTGGCGCTAGCCCCTCAAAGCCCCGTGCAAAAGTGTCCCAGGCAGCTTCACTCATCTCAGGAGCCGCTGCAAAGAGCGGGGAGGCGAGGGCGGCGTGTTCCCGTGTCGGGACCCTTCCCTGCGTGCTGACGGCGGGGAGTGGGGGGAACGCAGCACATCTCTGGGCTGGTGGGGGGTGTGTGGGTGTGAGCGAGCACTTGTCAGAAGCCACCTAGCTGTCCCCTTGCGAGGCTGCACTTGACGGTTGGTGAGTGGAGTGAAATGTCCCGGACGCGTGAGCACAGCTGAGACCCTGAGCTCCGTGACCCCCAGGCCATGACGTCTCCCCGTGCCCTCCCCGTGCCTCACCGCAAGCCCGCGCTCGTGACCCTCGGACACACGGTCCCTGCTCCCACGCCAGGCCGACTCACCACATGAGGGCCTAAATCCTCAGGGAAAAGAGCAGATTCTGCGGAATTCCACGCCCTCCAACCCGTCAGCCTCTCGCTGAGGTTCAGGCAAGGAGGCTGAGCTGTGAAGGGTGTATTTCCTGCGGGAACATTTGCCTTCCGAGGACAGAAGACGGTGGGAAACCCCGTCCCTCCTGGGCGCGGACCCAGCTGGGGCCGCACCCCGAACTCCCTCCTGGTGCCAACGTCACATGGTCCTCCTGGGCATGGGAAATGGTTCCATTAGGAAGGTCGCCAGCGCCCTGGAGGATCAGTCATGAGCCGGGCCATCACCCTGTGTGGACGAATTCCAGGTAGGAATTCCCATTTCTCCCCTTTCAGGGACACATCCTGTGTCTGGACAGTTCCTCTCTGCCCACATGTCCACGGAACCTCACAGGGGGCCTGCTCTGTTCCCCGCCCCTGCCAGCTGTCCCCGTGATGGGAGAGCCGTACAGTGGGAATCCTCCTGGGACCGCAAGTAGCACTGAGACCATTCCAGAACCTTCTTCCATTTCTCAGACAAGGACAGGGCAGAGTGGGGCAGTGAGGAGCTTTCGTAACAAACAAAAGGACGATGTGAATCCAAGTCCCCCTCCCGCTCTTCTCCTTGGATAAGGCCCCCATCCAGGCCACCCCTGACTCCGGGGACAGGAGCCGTCCCCACCTATCCCTGGACAGTGGGCTCCCATTCCCCGCCTGCCCTCGGAAGTATCCAAACAGGCCACCACATCCTCGTGCCGAGACCAGGGGCATCCACCCTCTGTGTGGCCCTGCGTGTGGGCAGCGTCCTCCCCGTCGGGCTGTGAGTGTGTGTGACTAATAACCAGCTGTCCACCTCATCTTCCCAGTGTCCAGCGATGTGTTCAGCCACCCCTCACCCTGGGGTGGTCCCTCTCTCACTCAGCAATGCGTTGGCAAGGAGATCAGAACAAGGGTCCTTATGCCGTGGAGATGGGGGCTGTGAGGCTCCACTGGCCGGCCTTATCCACCAACACCAGGGCAACAGGTTCACCCACCAGGAATCAGCGGGAGCTGAGGCTGGAGGCCGGCCTCCATCATCCCTGCTGCGACATGCCGGGAAGTCGGGGGCATCACCAGACAAACTAGCTTTTCCAGGTGGATAAAGATCCTTTGCCTGAACACAGTATCCGATCTCTCACAGCTGTCTACCTCATTCTGCCTCTTCCGGGCATGTGTAAAGTGTTTAGGGGCTGTGCTGTGGATTCAGCTCTGGGTATGGGTTTTGTCTGGCTCATTGGCATAGGGTTTCCAAGCGCAGTTAAAGTCCCTGTCTCTGGGGAGCTCCAGGAGGCTCCAGGCCCACGTGTCAGGGAACTGTCCGTCTTCAAGGGAAATTTTCAAATGTAATTTTCTTCTCACGACTTTATTCCCAAGGCTTGCTTGGCTTGTTAATCAGTTGGCTCAAAAGCAACAACCGGGGCTTCCCTGGTGGCGCAGTGGTTGAGTCCGCCTGCCGATGCAGGGGACGCGGGTTCGTGCCCCGGTCCAGGAGGATCCCAGATGCTGCGGAGCGGCTGGGCCCGTGAGCCATGGCCGCTGAGCCTGCGCGTCCGGAGACTGTGCTCCGCAACGGGAGAGGCCACAGCAGTGAGAGGCCCGCGTACCGCAAAAAATAAATAAATAAATAAAAGGAACAACCATAAATAACAATGTGGTCACCATGTCATAGAAAACCGTGCCAGCCCCGAAGGGCAGATTCTACAACCCCAGACATCGGGGTAAAAAGAGAAAGAAATCCACGCAGTGCATCTGGGAGTTGACATCATTCAGAAATAGCTCTAATTCCTACCGACAAATACAGGAGAGCAAAGGGGAGCAGCTACAGACATCGGGAAGACCGGAACACTCTGTCTGAACGGTGACGCACACCAGGTGAGAGTTAACCCACATAAAACTAACCTCCTCTGAACCTGACCCAGAGGTTGCTCGTGGCTCCCAAACGTCCAGGGGCACCAACCCACCCCTCATCCCATCCACAGCCGAGGATGGACCGCTCACGTCTCTGCATCCTGTTACGGTCTGGGAGCGGCCATCTCCTTCTCCTGCGGGGACCAGCTCCAGCGTCTTAGCTGCCCACCTGTCCACGTTTGTCTGCTCCCTCGCCACCAGCCTTAGTCCAGTCTCAACAGCCATGTTAACCGTGACTTTTATTTTCTATATTTTGTGATGCTTTGCCATCTTGGGGACCTTGATGGTAGGGGAGAGGCTGCTCCTCTCAGGGCCTCCGCATCCCTAGAGACGGGGGCAGTGACTCCGCATGGGTGTGCCTTCCCCGGGCTGAGAGCCAACCCGGAGCCCACCACCTCCTTCCGCTGACCCCCGCACACCCAGCCAATATTCCCTGCACAAACTCACCCCAGAGGCAGACACAGGACAACAAGAGACACCTCCGCACAGCCTGGATCCAGCCCATCCAGTCCTGCACTTGCTCACGTATGCCCACCCCACCTCAACCACTCCTTCCTGCAGTGACGGCTCTGGGCTGGCGCCCCCCTCGCTCCCTCCCCTCCTGACCGGCGGTGCTTCTCCACGTGGCTGTAAGCGACTTGGCGTTTTGGGCCTGTCCCTCTTGGGATCTGTGAGCACTGAACTCTTCTTTCAAGGCAGTTTTCCTTCTGTCTGTCATCGAACCATGCCGATTACAACAAATCCTGGGTACAAATCTTGAAACATCAGGGCATCCTGAGGGTTCTGATGGGACAAAGCAGAGTGTGTCCCTCTGCTGGGATCTCATTTAATGATGTGACACCTGGTCAGCGGCTGCACCACGGGAGGCCTGTCCAGAGTCCCAGGGGACAGCTGCAGGAGGTGCTGGCACCCAGGATGAGACCTGAGGGCCCGTCTGCAGGCACCTCCTGGGAGAGCTCTTATTATCTGAGTTCCTGGTAGGTTGTGTTCTATCTCCCTTAAAAGTGCCCCAAAGCCAACCAGCCAAGGCAGGGTTGGTCCTCCGGGGCCACACTACTCCTCTGGCTGTTTTTGCGTGGGGCAGCTTGCCACCTCACATGTGCCAGTGACTGCTGGTCCAGGCTGTGCTGTAGGACGGCCATGGCTGGACCTGCTTTGCTCAAGGCTGGACCTCACCTACAGCCTCCTAGGAGCCAAGGGGCCTCCAACGGCAAGGGCTTCAGGCCCTTTGGATTGTTATTGTTCTGAAGGCCTCTCAGTTGCGACCACCCCTCAGGCCCAACACCATCCCCAGGTGTTCAGGTGGTGACACAAGCCCCCCTCCAGGTGCCAACCGCTGCACTGCTGCATGACCAGACTTTCAAAACACAGGGATATGAAATTATATTGTTAACATAAAGCTTAGCCTCATAACAGCTGGGTCGGTGATGACATTCGTTTTGCTCATGACTCTGAGGTCCGGCTGTGACGTCTTGTCTCTGCTCTTGGTAGCGTCTGCCCAGGTGGCTCACAGGGCAGGAGCTGGTCACCGAAGCCTGGCTCACTCATGTCTGGAGGGGGTGCTGGGTGTCCTCACCATGTGACCTGACACCCTAAGTAAGGGCCATGGGACAGAGGGTGTCAGAATGTCACCAATTGCCTCAGAAGTAACCCACACTGTTTCTGCTGCCTTCTGTTCATTGAGGCCATCACAAAATCTTCTCTTGTCCACAGGCACAAGGGGAGGGTAAAGAATCGTATCTTCCTGATGGGTGGCCGTGAGGTTCTGCAAGCATGTGGTACCGTTAATTTTGCCATGGAGATTTTACAAACATTCAATCAGGTGCAATGTTAATTTCTCCACGAGTGAAAGGACTGGGACAGCTTACTGGCTCGTAAGCAGTTTTCTCCCAGACTGACCTCCTCCTTGAAGCCCCACTGTGGGGAATAGATCACGTGAGGCAGGGGAGGTTGTATCTACAAGGGACAGCGGAGGTCTGGGTGCCCAGGGCTTGTGGGTGGTGCCACACACTCTGGGACCATGAGGAACCAAGGCAGCTCACAGAGCCAAAAGGTTGGGAGGAGGTGAAACGGACCAGAACATGCAAGTGGGAGATGCCGGGTGGGTTCTGAGTTTGGACGCTGTTAAGTAAGGATGTAAAGGTCAATAGCCCTGGACGACCAGAGTCTTGTTGAAAGAAGGAAACATTTCAAAGATCTAGAGCAGGACATCCATGACTCACATCAAGATTAATCCATGTGACATTTTGCCACTTTTGCTTCAGGCATCTCTTCTGAAAGAAAGAAAACATCATGGATTGAGCCCCTGCCTGCTCTGGCCCATCTCCCCTCCTTCACTCCCCAGACAGACCACCCACACGTGCTGTCTTAGTTACTGATTCTTTACCCTGTGCCTGGTTAGAGCTTGTACAGAATTCCCTCTATCTCACCTTCTTTACGATAATTCTGTCTATTCCTACTTTTTACTCTTATCACATGGAATTTGGAATAAGATTGTCAAGTTCCAGGAAAAGCACTGTGGGGATTATGTTCTGATTTTATAGCTTGAGAATATAGAGATTTCTAATCTGCAAACAGTGTTTTTGTCACCATGTCTTCAGACTTTCTTTTCTGTCATAGATTTTGTTATTATTTCCATAGACATAGTGTACATTTTGGGGGTAGGTTTATTCCTGGGCCTGGGTCCTAATATCAATATTCTATACCACACAAGAGAGACAAGAGGTAGCATATTATATGATCCTTCATGAGCTTGTGTTTCAATGTACTATGATAATGAACTTTATTTCACCCTAAAAATCTTATTCTGTGTGTGTCTTTATATTTTGAAGTAGTTTAAGTGCAAGATAACTATGATCCTAAAAAAATTGAAAAAGGGTAAAGAAAATAGTTCAGAAGCAAAAAGATACTTTTCAAAGAATGAGTCCCCTATGATATTCCTCCACCGAACACCACCCACCATCAGCTCTTCTTACTTTGGTAAAGATATTGCAAATATGTTATTTTTTTTTCTCTTACAGTTTCTAATTTATTAGTAGCCGTGTAGAGGAATTTTTTTTATTATTTGTGCACTGATTTTGTATCCAGCAACTGTTTTGGATTCATTTTAGTTCTAATAGTTTTCTGTAGATTCCCTAGGGTTTTCTATTATTCATTACCTGCAAACATGGTGAATTCAATGTTTTCTTTTCAAGTCATAACATTTACATTTATTTTTCTTGTCTTATTACTGTAGCTAGGATCAACCTTCCCTCCACTGCAATGTTAAATTCAAGAACTCACATCAAGCCACCTTATGTTGTTCTTAACATAAATGGAACTGCTTCTTTAGTCTCATCTTTAAGTGTGATATTTATACTATGTTTTTGACTGCTCCCAAATTTGCTAAGTTATCACGTGTGAATGTTATCACATACTTTACCTGCATGTATTGAGAAGAGCTAATGATTTTTCTGTTCTGATCTTTATTTTCTGATTCTGAGCCAAACATATTTAGTTATTAATCTAAAGTCATTCACAGTATTCTCTTTGAGTTTTAAATATGTCTAGTCTTTTTAAGTTATATTCACTGTTTCTTAACATATGTTAACTCTTTTCTTATCAGTCATATTAAGAAGGTTTTCTTTCTTGAATTAAAAAATGCATTTGTAGAACCTCATTATTTTTTCTTTATAAGGTGTTGTATTGATTCATGCTCTTGTCTTTACTGTTTCTTTTCACTTTCTTTAGATTTATGTTCATTTTACTATATCTTAGAGTTGAACATTTATTTGTTTTCATCAATAAATCCATGTAAGGCTGTGGATTCCCCCTTAAGAACTGTTTAGCTGGAACCATATGTGCTGATATGGTGAAAACCCCTTGTCTCAGTTACAATGGTACTGCTTTTCCATCACATTTGTATCATTTAGAAGAACATTTTTAAGTTTCCAAAATTATGTTTTTCTATACTTAAGTTTTATTTATTGCATTGTAAGCAGAGAAAAATTATGTCAATTAAAATATTAAGATCTCACTAGTATTTATTAGTGTTAATTTTATAAATGTTTCATATATACTATGAGTGTATAATTATATATACACATATATACATATATATGTATAAATACATTTCTGTGGATATGGATATATATATATATATATATATATATATAGTCAAGTGTGTTGATTTTGTCATCCAGATCTTCAGAGGCACAATTATCTTTTATTTATCCTAAAAAATTCACGTATGTTAAACTCACCTTTTATCGTAGTGGGTATACCTATTTCTTCTTATAATTCTTTTAGATTTTTATATATATTGTGAAGCTTTTATTAAATGAATATGAGTTTACAGTACTTATATCCTCTTTTATTTTACACCATTTTTTGTTACCTAATATACCTCCTTAACCCTATTACTATATATCCTAAATTTGGATTTGTCTGATGTTACTATTACTACGTTAATATTTATATGGCACATCTTTTCAATCTCTCTATTTTTAAACTTTTTCTCATGCTTCTTATAAAGTTTTGAAAGCGTTCAATCATGGAATGTTTATCTCTTCACAGCTGAGTTTGATTTGATTATATTCATGGTGATTACTGATGAGTTTGTGCTTATTTTGTATTTTCTGATTACTATTCTCTATATTTCCATGATTTTTAAAATTCTACACTGTTTTCCTTCTGCATTCACTTTTGTGATGGTTCTTTTAAAGAACATTTTTTTTGAAGATTCTTTTAATAAAGTTATTAGGTAGTAAAGTCTTTAGTCCTGAAAGACCAGCACTGGCCTTATTTTGCCTCATACAAAAATTACAACTTGGGTGGGTATAAACCTTGGGCCGACAGGTACTTCCTCTGACTCTTTGAGGAGATTGCCCACTCTCTCATCTTCTGTGACTTGTGAAAAGAGTCTGCACCAGGCTCTCTCCTGTCCCCTAAAGTACCACCTGCCTTTTTCCCTCTAGCAGCTTTTAAGGTTGTCCTTTCACCCTCAATGTTCTGTAGTTTCACCTTCATGTGTGCAGGGGGCGTCTATTTTATTTGTCCTCAGAGCATACTTTCAATCTGAGGATTCACTTCTGTCTTCAATTTTGTAAATTGCTCAGTCATTCACTCTGCAAATTCTACCTCTCCATTATTCTCTCCTTTATATTCTCCAAAATGTCTCATCAGAAGAATACTGGACTCTGCAAATTTGGCCTTCATGCATCTTAACTCATTTTCTTTCATAATTCAGACTCTTTTCTATGCACGATGCCATGTCAGAGGAAAGCGTTGACTCTCTCCCTTCCTTCACCATTTTACTCCTAGGGCCATGTCTGGCCTGCAGTTTCCCCCACATCAATGTCTATGTTCCTTTTCTAATATTTTGAATTTCTAATACTTCTAATATTTCCAATTGCAACTTTTTTTATAAGATACCATTTTGGTTTTCATTCTTTTAAATAAAAGTTATACATTCATTAACGTCTTTGCGCATCTTCAATATAGTTATTTAAAATGTTTGAATGACAGGTCTAAAAACAACTTTCCGCTAAAATCTTTTAATGTGTTGATGACTGATTTTTTTTTTTTTTGTCTGTTTACTCTCTTTCTCAATATTAGTTTTCTTTAGGTATTTTGGAATTTTAGGGTGAAAACACATTTGGAGTGGAAAGTGTTGTTTTGTTTTGTTTCCCTCTCTGCCCTCTTCTTTCTTTCTGTGCTACCACCCCACCCTCTGAGCCCCTGATCCAGATCCAGGTCTCCTAAGGAAGAGCAAGATTCCTGCCCTTGGGAGCTGGGATGTGACAGAGCCAGCAGAGGCGGCCAGTGGCTGGGCTCCACAACTGGTCCAGGTAGTGCTGGCAGCAGATGTTGAGTTTTCCACGGTCAGGGGATCCTAGCCTCTCGCCCATACTCCGTGGAGCACTGCCAGTGTTGAAATCTCACCTACCCAGAACAGTTAGCAATCTAGAAGATCCCATTCCCAGAGGGCTGCTAAGAGATGATGTCCTAATGCAGGGGTCAACAAACTTTTTAGTAAAGGGCCAGGTAGTAAATATTTTCTGCTTTGCAGTCCATGGGGGTCTCTGTAGCCACTGCTCAGCTCCCACAAGTGTGTGTGTCCGCGATCCGGGGAGTCTCACTGACAAAACAGCAGGGGCTGACTTCGGCCGAGAGACACAGTCTGCCAATGCCTGTCCACAAGCATATGACTATGAACGCAGACTTGAACTTGAGTAGGGATTCACAGGTAGCTTTGTGTGTAGACTGTGTGCCTATGAGAAAAGAGTTCCACATCATTCCTTAGCAACACCTGAAATGTCTCAGAAACAGAGACTTCTGTTTGGTTACTTTTATACAAAGTCAAGTAGAAGTAAGAGAGTAAAAACCCCAGTGCAAAGCTTTATATTTGTTTTATTTATGTCTGTTAAATACCTTGTATTCCAATGGGCCCATCCAAATTACTTTTGGAAGGATTTTGAGGGAAATTTGTAATGCAGTGGGTTCATCAGAATCCCAATTAGGGGTGTAGGAAGCAGCATTTTTAACTAAATTTTTATATTAAGATAGTTGTGGATAGACATACAATTATAAGCAATAATACCAAGGAGAGACTCCATATAACCTTTACCCATTTCCCCCAAACTGTAATTTAGTATCACATCCAGGACATTAATATTGCTACAATCCACTGATCGTCTTATTCAGATTCCCCCAGATTTACCTGTACTTGTGTGTGTGTGTGCATGGGGTGTGTGTGTGTGTGTGTGTGTTTATTTAGTTCTGTGTCAATGCTTTTCACTGAGAAGGTTCTGGAATGATGTCCAGTAATCCAGAAGGACAGGCTCTGAGGGAAGCCTGTCTGTAGCAGGAGGGTTCCCAGCCAACATCGTACTGCTTTTATCTGCGTGGATATCACCAAGACACAATTATAAAAAACAAACTCACTTAACCTGGGCTAATGACAGCAGGAGAATTGCTCCCGTGCTGTATTAATGGAAGTCAAATGGTGGTGAGCACCATGGTAATTATGCCGAGGTTAAAAGCTTTCCAAGCAAGCCTTTCAATAACTGACTTTCTCAAAGACCTCCGAGACCTAAACAAACTCTCGATATTTATTCAGCCTGAAATTCTGACTCTCATTTAGACGGCTGAATTAATAAGCACGGAGGCCACTCCTCTTCCCCAGCTACAAGCTGCCTTTCATGTATCCCGCAGAGATGCATTAATGTTCTGCAATACCATCCATTATTTAGGATTATTACTTCATCAGTTACTCAGTTGGAAATTCTGAGTCAGTACGGCGAGTCACAGGCAAAGTGTGAGACCCCAGTGAAAAATTCGCAGATTGCTTAAGAAACAGTATCTAGGGAACACTGAGCGAGAAAAATTCCTCATAAAAAAATCAAGAAGCTCGGAGGTCCTGCGTGGGTAGGGGTCCTGGTGGCCCTACCCTGTTGTTGCAAAATTTAACCTTCACAGAGAGCCACAGGCCGAGGCTTCCTAGCACGGGGTCTGCGGGGAGGACCCTGGGAGGGGCTTTGGGGCATCCGCGGAGGAATGGCCGTGGGCGGGGACGGGGGCGGAGAGGGTCAGGCCCTGCTGACTATGACCGTGATGGCACAGGGGCACGAGAGGCAAGACCTCAGTGCCCCTCCCCTTGCAGCTGGGCGGGCTCGACAAGGGGAAACAGGAGTGATGTCACACACATCCCCTGCCCTGTGTACAGGAGCACGTGGACATGTGATCCCCCAAACTTCTCCCCAGCCACCTCCCCCAGGAATGCAGTCGGGGTTTCGCTAGTTTAGAGAAAGCTCACTGCAGATGAATATTCACACTCACAGTGGCAAAGGGCCAGTGACAGATTGTGGTTGCTCGTGGTGGCAGAGTCTCATCATCCTCTTAACCCCGTGATTAGTTGGGTGTCTGCGGAGACACAATTAGCGCTTGTTAAATGGTGCCAAGCGATGTCCTGCCTGCGCACACACTCTCCAGGCTTCTGTGCACACAGTCCTGGGATGACCCTCAGCAGGACCTGCTGGTGGCCTTTGTCCAGACCCTGCGCCCTCCCCCAGCGCCCGGCGGTCCTGCTCAGCGCCCCTCGTTTCCTGACTTCCAGGGAGAAGCAGCTCTTTGCTAATGGCCTGAGTGCAGGGCAGGGGCCTGGGAGGTCTGAGAGCTCGGGTGGGCTCCACCTGACCCCCGTCATGACCCTCTGCAGAGCAGGAGGCATCCTGGGCAGAGCAGACAGTGCCCGATGCTAATTAACCGCTCCAGACACGCAGCCCTGCCGCCAGGTCTCCCAGGCGGGGTTCACAGGCTGCTTCTGCTCCTTGCTCATAGATGCCAAGGGATCGAAGGCCTGGAAGCTGAGCCCCTTACAGACGGGCCGATGGCCGGGGGGTCCGGAGAACTTTCTTCTGTCATTCCTCTCCTCTCACACACTCACACACACAGCACCCCTGACACCAGACTCATGGGGGTTCCTCCCCGCCGTCTGATTCTGAGACACTGGCCGGCCGGTCATCCTACAGTTCAGCTCAGCTCTGACACCACCTACCTGGAGAACGTCAGATCCTGCAGGTGCAGGGCTCATTCCCAGAGGCCTTCGAGCTCCCCGGCGTGGCCACAGCATTGCTGCAGCCTCCGGTCGGTGAAACGCCCTTGAGAGGGGAAGGCAGGACTCGGGAGCGGGTGATGGATCTGCCTGCATCTATGCCCCCCACCAGCTAGAGGAGACGGCATGTGGGGTTTCACAGAGTCAGCCCCCGCCATGACCGCGACTTGGTAACTGATCAGCTACAAAGGTGCTCAGGGGACCCTGAAAGGCAAACACCCCCAGTTTACAGTCCCGTCCTGACCAGGCCAGTCAGTGTCCTCGTGCATGAGGACGTGTGGGCACCAGGAGGGAGGGAGGGCAAACTGCTCCCACCTGGTCCCCTGCCCCCTGACGCGTGGTGGACGTCCCCGTCCCTCCCTCCGTGGGCTAGCTCCGTGGTCCTGGCACTGTCCCTGGCTGGTGAAGGGCTGGGACTCAGAAGGGGAAGGACTGTTGGTGAAGCAGGTGAAGGACATGCCCTGTGGGGAAGAGCCAGTGCCCTGGGCGCCTGACGACCAGCATCAGGACAATTTCCGAACATCGGGTTTTGGAAACATAGCCTGGCCCGAACCCAAGAGATTGTTTTCATTTGGTTCTATTTTGTTTTGTTTCTGGTCAGTGTCTTCGGGTGGGGAAATAGTAGCTTCTAGAAATTCATGTGCTTGAGGATTAACTGGTGTCCATTCCAGGGAGGTGACCACATACTGAACACAGTGTATAGGGGGACGGCTGTGGGACAAGGCAGGTGACTCAGGATGACAGAGAGCTCCCGGGACCCTGGCGGCTCTTCTGGCAATTCCCTGGATGGATGTGGAAGAACCAGGCGTCCTGCTGGCTCCAGCTGGATGCTGAGAGGGGGTGGCAGCAGAGGCCAGAGGGCGGCAAAGGGGACTCCGGCCGGGGACGGGAGTTTGGAACAGATGACCACGGGCCCTCCCAACACGGGCCGCTGCAGGTGTCGTGGATGAAGCCCCTTGGAGCTAGCACAAGTGAGTGAGCTCTGGCCTGCAGCCTGACCCTGACCTAAGGCCACACGCAGCTGAGGGCTCAGCCTGACCCACCTGGCAGGTGCAGGAGTCAATCGGGGAACCAGGAGGGAGGGTCCTGGAGGAGACGGCAGGGCGCGAGCGGCCACAGCTGGGCATCTCAGGTCCTCGTGAGGGGCTGGTGCCCAAGTCATCTCTTGTCAAAGGCCTCCTGCATGGGGCGGGCCCACGACTCGGCCCCAGAAGCTTCTGGGAGAGCAAACCTCCTCCCCACCTCAGGGCACTCACTGCGTTTGCTTGGCCACCCTGCCTCGGGCCCCCTCCCTCACCAAGGCCTGGGCTGCAGCTGCGCTGGGATGGCGGCCGCGGGATGGCAGCCCCAGGGGACCCAGGACAGGGTCCTGCATGGAGGAGAACAAGGCTGGTTCCAGCTGGAAACAGCGGCTACCCTTCTTTCTCACTCGGCCTCTCCTGGGATCAGGGGTGGGGGAGAGAACCCCTCTAATCCTTGGAATGTTGGGAATGCTCCATTGGGCTGGCCGTGGGTTTAAGATGCAAAAACGTATCCCTCTTCCCAAGAAACTGGGTCAGCGAGGACCCCCAGGATGCAGGAATTGACAAGAAAAGTGTCCTGGAAGAATTATCTTTGCTTCCGTATTTCACCGACCTTCCTCATTGCAGGATATTATTATACAGGTTCTCTCTACTTCTAATTTTTCTGAGTTTAACAGCTTTGAAATATCTTAACTATGTAGACACATGTATATCCTCAAAAAGAAAGAAAAAAAAAAAACCACCCACCCAACCTCAATTCCAAAGCAGCACCACGGGGCTCCTGGTGCACAGACCCTGGTTCCCTTCTGCCATTAAGGCCCCTCCATCCCTTTGTCCCATCCCCATGTCCCACCTCTGTGTCCCCATGTCCTGCCCCCCATATCCCCATGTCACTGTGTCTGTCCCCCGTGTGTCCCATCCCCTCGTCCAGGTGCAGACTCAGCAGATTTGCCCTCCTCTCCCTATTTCATGCCCCACATCCACTCCCCGCTGCAGCTCCTCTTTGCTTTACCGGCTACGTGAAGCCCCTCATCCAGTTGCTGCCCCCTGGTCCAGCCCCAGGGCCCCCACCCAGCCCGTCTCCCACTTTACCCCAAATCCCTCCTCCCCCCACCCCATCTTACCCACGGCTCCTCTGAGGTCCTCCCAGGCTCTGCTCACCCTTGACCTCCTGGCGTCTCCCCACCGGTCCCAGTTCTGCAGTGTGTCAGCTCATCAGACAGGCCCCAGCCATCCTTCTAGAAGAGCCCCCTCCTCTGGTCCTCCCTGCTCCCACTTTGTTTTTCTCCCCAGAGCAGATGTTGCTACTGGACATCCGATTCCGTGGTCCTTCCCCCGTTGGGGTCCAGCTCCGTCAAGCGGGGTCTTGGCCACCTTTTTTCCTGCCTCAGCCCCGGGGCCAGGAAGGGTGTGGGAACAGAGTGGGCACTTAGGAAACATCAGGGGTGCATCTTCAGTGGTGCAGGTGTGGAAGCCACCCTCCAGGGCACATGTGAGCCTCCTCTGCCCTGCGGACCCTCCCGGCCCTCCCCATGGTCTCATTTACAGGGGTGCTCGGGACCTGCCTGCCATTCCAGAGCGAGCTGATTCCACTTGGCCAGTCCCTGGGGTTTCAGGCTGAACTAGGAAGGGTGGGGGCCGCTGTCCCCCAGCCAGGCCGGAGCCTGCCTGCCGCTCTCTCTGCCTGTCAGGCCTGGAGCCTCATCGCCACAGCTTGTCTGAGCTCTCACCTCTCACCCCCAGCGTCCAGTTTCTCACGGGCCTAAGGAGGATAAAGCCCCAATTCTCTGGGCCAGTTGAGCATCATCCCCAGCACCCCCAGGCCGCTTCCCCCCGGCCCAGGCCTCTCCTCTACTTGCAGGCACCTGACCCTCTCCCGCAGGGTCCCTTTCCTCCTGGAATGCCTGCAGTTTCTCCCCGCCTGAGTCACTCTGTACATCGGAGGGTCTGGGTCTGCCAGGATTTCTAGGCAAAAAGATCAGCGTTCTTTGCCCACAGGGCAGCCACAGCGGTCAGCTGCCCCAGGCCAGGAGCGGGCTAAGCTGTTGCAGGGCGAGAGCTGAAGGGAGGACAGAGACCGGACGCTGAGCAAGGGGCCGCGGGGTTGAGATGCCCGGAGGGGAGCAGTGCTCCCAGGACTCAAGGCCAGTGACAGGAACAGGCCAGGAGCTGACAGGGGAGCATTTGGGGCCAAAGCTCTCCTTCAGGTTTGCAGCCCCAGAGGGTCTGCAGCAAAAGGACACGTTCTACCAAGTACCTGTAGTGATGATGGGGTAGAACGCGTTTACCCTCTGCTTTCCAGGCACCTGGAAACAGCTTCATCACACTGGCTCAGAAACTACATTACCCAGCACGTAAGATGCAGGACTTGTCATCTTACAGGACTTGTCACCTTAGGGGTTGCTGTCAGGGAAGGCCACCACGAGAAAGTCCGAAAGGCAGGCAACAAATTGGGCCAGTTATTTGCAAAATCTAAAATTAATAAGCCGCTAGGAGTGAGAGGAACCAGACAGAGACCCTTTGGAAACAGGGGCAAAAGGAGAGGGGCCCCAGAAACACACAGGCCGGCTCACTGGCTACAGGGAAATGGAGATTCAGGCCCCAAGGGCATCCACTGTGTCTCAGGAGCCCAGCAGGTGATGTGATCGGTGATGTGGAGCCTTCGGGGACAGGACAGAGGGATGTGGGAGGTGGCCTTGTGGTCTGGGAGCCGTGGCGCCCCTGCCCCTCCTGCGTCACGGGGTGGGCAGCCGGGTACCAGGCAGAGAACTGTCTCCAATGGCTCGATTGTAGGAGGGTCCAGGGCCGACCTCAAAGTCAGCGCTGCCAGCAGAGACCATCAGAACAGCTCTAAACAGCAAGGCAGTTACAGCAAATGCAAAATACACGTGTAGAACACCTGCTTTAACAAGATCCCTTTAAAAAGTGTGTGAAAATATCAGTTTGGTTGCTCTGGGCTGGGGTGGGTATCCAAGGTAATCAAACAAATGAGTAAACGAGGAGAGAGGCCTACCAGAGCCCAGGGTTCACGTGACACTTGCCTTATGAGACATAAAAGAACAGTTCCCTTTGGGCAGTGCTAATAAAATCTAATTACCCAATAAAAACAATAACAACACAACATGATACACAAGAAACATTTCAGGAACATAGCACTGCAGTAAAGTGACCCTTTAATCAATAAAAATGGTTCCAGTGCAGCAAGCCAGGACTTTGCTGAGAAATTCACACCCACTTTCTCCCTAATCCTGGTACCAATTCTAAGACAAGGCCGCTGCAGCCACAGAGGGAAAAGGACTCGGCCAGGATCATTGGTATAACTGGAAGGGTGCTTGACTTTCCAAGTTACTAAAATCCCAACAAAAATAATCAGGAATGTGTCATCCCAGAAAAGTAAAATATACAGAGTGAAGAGCTTCAGGATCGGTTTGATCCAGCAGCTCAGTCATTTCATAAAGTATGTGGTTTCTTTCCCTCTGCCAGCAGCTCCCGGGATGACATGAGAGTTCTTCACCTAAACCCAGAGAGAGAGTGAGAGCTTGATCCCCAAACTTGCTGCAGCACGGGGCGGAGCTTACACAGGTGAGGACCAACCGGCGAGGGCTCTCTCGCGCAGCTGGACTGGTACAAAGTGGGGAGGGGGCCTGACGCTAGGCCCCCCAGTGTCCACCACAGTCTGTGATGGAAGCCCAGGCCAGGCCGACTCACAAGTCCTCTTGAGCTTTGCACAAGGCGTCCTGAGTTGCCTCCTTGCTGGTCTCCATCCTTGGTGGGCAGGGCTGCCCTCCACTGCTCTTCCTCCTAACGCCTGCCAAGCAGGGCTCCCATGCACGCGTCACAGAGCAGATCCCTGGGCCTATAGGAAGAGAGTGAGTGGGGGGCACCCTGGTGAGGCGGAAGAAAATGTGGCTGAGCGTGGAGGGTCAGGCGTGTGTCGGCTCGAACAGCTAAGAAGACAGAGGGGAGGGTATGGAGGTGTTCCTTATCCCGGGCGTCTGCTATGACTAGGGCAGGTAGGAGAGAGGGGCCCTGCAGCCACGCATCCCATCCCTGCCCTGCCAGCTGACACCCAGGGTCCAGCCTGGGGTTGGCCAGTCCCCTCCAGCCACTGCTCCTGCTACTGCTCCAGCCGGGTCTGTCTGACAAGGAACCAAAGTGAATGTTAAGTGAACAGGCTGAAGCCGCAGGTCCTCTTGCTTGTTTCAGCGCTGATATCCGCTAATTTCGTGCCTGTTTAGTGGTGCTGGCAGAGAGGAGGTTACCTGCTGTTTCAAAGGATGGGAACCACGGGGCCTGTGTGTTCCTACCGTCCTCTCCTCCCTGACACGCATGTTAAAGCCTCGTAATTAAAATCCGCCGCACAGTCAGGAGAAGTGAACGCCGGGCCCCTCCAGGGGGAGACCTTTGCGCTTCCGTCTCCTGCTCTGAGGCAGCTCTTAATAGGCGCTAATGACAGCGTTTGTAAGGTGGCGTGTTTTTGTTTTAGAAGCACTGACATCTTTAAGGAGAAGAGAAAGCTCTTCGGGTCCGTGGAGCGGACGAAGTCAAGGCAAGTGCCAGCCCAGGGCCAGCCCAGCAAACCACACCTGCAGACGCTGGTTGACGCTCAAGCATTCAGGAGGCACTCACTCTGCACAGCACCTTCTAAGCACTGGGGATGTGGTAGTGAAAACCCCGCAAACCCCTGCCCTCGAGGACCTTAAATTCTAGTGGAAAGACAGGAAACAAATCAAGCAAATGTTTGACAAAAGCTACAGTGACTACCTCATGGCAGGAAGTGCTCTCAGGAAAACAAGCAGGGGTGAGGTTGACAGCCTCCAGCAGGGTGACTGAAAGGGCCAACTGGGACTTGGAGAGGACGGGGAGGGAAACTGAGGCTCCAAGGAGGAGGTGCCTGGTGGTGTCAGGATGCCCAGAGGCTGGAGGTGGGAGGACTGAGGAAGAGGGGGAGGGGAGGAGGGGGGGGGGAAGAGGAGGGGGAGGGGGAGGACTTGAGTGCATGTTACATTTTGTCAAAGGCAATTACTGCAGCGACTGATGTGATCATATGATTTTTCTTCTTCAGTCTGTGGACGTGAGGGATTTACACTGGCTGATTTTTGATTGTTGAGCCAGCCTTGCATCACTGGAATAAATCCTGCTTGGTCAGAGTGCATAACTCTCCTTATGCACAGTTGGATTCAATTTGCTGGTGCTTGTTGCAGACTTTTACATCCAAGTTCATGAGACATATTGGTCTGTAGTGTTCTTGCTTCTTTTTTTTTCATACTGTCTTTGGTTCGGTATCAGGTAATACAGACTCATTTTTTAATTTAAAAAAGTAGATGAGTGTCAAGGCCGTAGTCCAGTGTATCTGCATTTCATCAAGAGAAGCAAAACCAGCTTAATAATGTCTGAATGGACATGAAGTGATGAACACAGGGACCCATCTTCCAACCAGTGGAATCCAAGACAGCAGAAATGATGTCCTCCCCTCCCCCTCCTTCTCTCCCTTCTCCTCCCCCTCCTCCCCCTTCACCCTCCTCATCATCACCATCATCACCTTCATCCCTTTGTCATCAGCAGCAGCAATACCATAATCATCCTACATTTTCCCACCGAACTTGCTCTGTGTAGAGTATGAACCAGAATTTTATTTGTGTGAATAACTGCTTTCCTGTCTGTAAGGAGGCTGCCTGGGATATCTAGTTAATCATCAGAATCCCGGGATTAAAGGTGATTCTGCCCAGGGTGTGCATTACCTGTCTCTTGCAGCAACAAGCTTGCCAGGTAAGGGTGAGAAGCTAGTCACCCCGTCAGCCTCTGGGGAGCCGGCAACCAAACATCCTGCACAGGCCGTTCTCTGTTCCTGGCGGTCGGCTCTGCTTTCACGCCACGAGTACAGAGCAGACGCAGCCCAGCCATCCAGAGTCGCAACTCCTAGGAAAGACCAGGCAGGGATCTGTTTCTACACCAGCGAGGGATAGAACCTGCTCCATCGATTGAAGCCTTTGGGAATGAGCCAGGCTCCTGGAGCTAGGACGGTTCATTAGTGGCAGATCAGTTCCTACAATTACACCCAACAGTGAGCCTTGGAGCTGTGGCTTCTCCCTGGCTTGCTAAGTGCTTCACCTTCAGAGTCACCCGGCTATTGGGAAATAGGAAACTTTCCTGGAAGGAAAAGTAAAGTCCCACGGTTTGGCCGGGTGTGTCTTTGATGCCACGTCTAGCTGAACAAGTAGGCCAAGGCAGGTGCCACGAAGACGGGGTGGACGTGCTAGGGCTTAATATTGCTTATGTTTCTTTATGTTTCACACAAAGAACTGGAGATGGTGCCGCGAACACGCACACAGCATGGGAGATATTTGATTTCTCATGCGTGCCCCGGGGGGAGGATGCGGGTCCCCTCCACGATGGGGGTCGGGGGGAGGCTCTTTTCCCAGCCACTGTCTGGAGGGAGGTGGGCTGGCAGCTGAGCCCAGCTCCGCCCGGGCCTCACGTTTATCCAGAAAATGAGAAGGTTGAGGGAATCCTGTTCCCCAGAACATAGCTGTTCACAAGCTTTGTCGCATGCCTCTTCTCGGCGGCCATACCCGCGGGGCTGTCGCTGGCCAACGTTCTTCTTTAAAATGACCTTAAATAGACTCACTTCTCAATGATGCTTCTCTTCGGCAACAATAGCTCTGAAAGGATGGTTGGTGTCCAATTTAGATTTGCATAATGCACATCAAAATCATGCAAACATAAACGTTAAAATACGAGCCCCTGTGAAAATAAGCGTTTTCTTGTGTGTCAGCTGTGACCCTGGTGGCCTCCACATGCTAGGCACTGGACCAAGGGGGCTCATTTCCCCTCCTCACAGCCTCGGACAGGCATTTATTCCCGCTCTACTGATGAGTTTACTGAAGAGGAAGGTGAGCACCAAGGGGTCTTGAGGGGAGCCTGGCACAGCTGACCACACCAGGAGAGTGGAGACTGGTCACCCCACAGCAGAGGGTTCGTCCACCCTGGAAATGGGCCCTGGAATCCAGGGTGGCTCAGACGTCTGCACTCAGGACTCTGGAAACAGGAAGCAGAGGTGACAATGACCATGATGATTCCGAGTCCTCAGCACCCTTCCTTCCAGGCCAAGGCTGCTGGGACGCCCCACAGTCCCTCCTGACCCATCCTTGTCAGAGCCCTGCAGGAGCTGACAGGCCCGGGCTGGGGGCCAGGCAGCATGCACACCGCCCCTGCTCTGTACCCCGCCACCCTCAGTGGGAAGGACCATCTCCTGTCTTTTTTTTTTTTTTGCGGTACGCAGGCCTCTCACGGTTGTGGCCTTTCCCATTGCAGAGCACAGGCTCCAGACGTGCAGGCTCAGCGGCCATGGCTCACGGGCCCAGCCGCTCCGCGGCATGTGGGATCTTCCCGGACCGGGGCACGAACCCGTGTCCCCTGCATCGGCAGGCAGACTCTCAACCACTGCGCCACCAGGGAAGCCCTCCTGTCTTATTTTAAATGGCCGTGAGAAGTTTATCCTCCGCTCCCAAACACGAGCTTGAGGTAAAGCTTCCTTGCAAATCAGCCCTGTTTGGGCCCCTCTGCCCAAAGCCACACTCTCCTGGGAGCCTGTCTGTGCCCTGGGTTTCTTGGTGTCACCTCTGCGGTTGCCTGATCCCAGAGAGTCCCCACACTGGACCCACAGAGCTGGGGACTCGTGGGCAGGCCCAGGTGTGGCATCTGACCCAGCATCCTGCGAACGCAAGAACTGCTCTGGGCCTTCTCTGTGGTCCCCCACCGCCTTGCCCCCATCCCATAGTTAGTGTCCAGCCTGCCAACCCCTTTAGCGGGGCTTCCTCGGGGACACGCCGCCAGAAGGGGACAAAGAGGAGGCCCCCGAGCCAATGGCTCCAATGACACAAGCACACATGGCGACCCGGTGGACAATTATAACGTGCCCTCACAGGCGCCTTGATCTCCTAATCAATTCTTCTGTGCTTCCCTGACAGCCTTCTCTGCTTTTCATAATACAATTTAATTTTTATGTACAGATTTTTCTGAAGGGCATAAATGCATTTTCACTTGATGCCCCAGTAATTCAGTTTTAAACCAAGCATAAAAACTCAATAAACAGCAAAGAGCTAACTGCATGTGCCAGACCCGTGACCTTTCACTGTTATTTTTGAATAAGTAAGAAAGTGGGTAAAAGCCACATATGAAGTCGATGGCAGATTTTTCCATCGTCTGTTAGAAAATCAGCCGGAATTGACAATAATTTGATAGTTCATGCTTGAGAGGGCTCCCAATTGGGAATGTGAGGCCCTGAGATTGACTCTCCGGATGGTCGCTGGGAGACCGGGTGGCGGGCAGGCTCTCCTGACCTTGAAACCGTTCCCCGCGCCCAGATGCCATAATCAATGCAGACTCTGCACCCAGAGGCCCCCCCATGAGCAAAGGGGAAAATGAAGGTTCACAGAGATGCCGCGCCAGAGGATTTTTCAATCGGCTTCTCAAATGCCTGCTAAGTGGCAGGGAGCGGGCTTGGGGCTCCATGCATTGTGCATGAGCAGAGGGACAAGGACAATTACCGTGGGGATTTGAGCAAAACCCGCCTCCTTCACGGCCCGGTTGGAAGATTGCTTGTGGGTGATTTGAGCTGGAACTTCCTTAATCCCCACATGGAGGACCGGCACCTTCCATGAGGATCAAACTCGGAGACGGCTGCCCAGTCCCCTCAGCGTCCGACTCGAGCTTTTCCCCGCATCCAGTGGCGTGATGCTGGCCCCTTGCAGTGACCATTAGGAAGTGCTCCCCACCCGGAGCGAAAGGACCCTCCCTGCCGTGTCCTGGGGCTCCCGCCCCAATGGAAACACACGTGCCTATTGGCTCTGCCTTCCGTGAGTCTAGGCTTTAGAAGTTTCCTTGACTCTGGTCACTCTGCCTTCTAGTGTCCAGTGTCTGGGGGTCTCTGGGGGCTGACTTCCTTTCCTCTCCCTCGTCCGTCTCCGTCTCTCTCCTTCTTCAGAATGGAGGCTGCGTGCCCCTTGTGTGTGCACACGTGAGTGTGTGTTTGTGTGTGAATGTATGTGGGCTCTTATGTGTGTTTGCCACATGTGTGTGTATATGGGCACACGTGAGTGTTTGTGTGACACACTTGAGTTCATGTATGTGTGGGAATGTACGTGCACACATGTAGGTGCATATGTATGTGCGTACATGCATGGAGGGCTGGGAACCAAGCGATCGGGCATCTCTGATCTGACGCGTGCTGAACCCCATTTGCCTCGGGCAGTTTCGGGGGCCTGTGCTGCCACCCTCTGCACACCGGCCCCAGCAGGGCGCATCATCGTCATCAGAAATGGGGTGTTACTGGCTGGGGGCTTTGGAGTCTCAGAGCATCTGCAGGTGAGACGCAGGTGAGGGGTTGCAGCTGTTCAGTCTCGGCTGAATATTCTCCACCCCAAGTGCTCCAGGCATCCAGCTGGTCCCAGGCTGGTGTGCTGCCTGCAGGGAGTGAGCATGGGGCGGGTGGGAGGGGAGGCTCCGCGGAGACACAGCCGGTGCCCTGGGACCAGGTGTTCCAGCCGCGGGCTTGCCGGCATCAGGGAGCCCAGCTGTGGCTCAGATGGGGGTCCCTGAGGACATCTGGACTGGCTTCAGCTGCGGTTCTGGGGGAAGACAGGTAGAGCCTGTCATTTCTGGTGACTCCTCGGTGGGAAGCTTTGCTCTGACAGCAGAGAGAAGAAGCCCCCCAGGGAGGGATGCAGGGCAACTGCCTGACAGGGCCAGGGCTGGGGACCTGCCAAGGAGCAGAGTTCAGCTGCCCCCGTGACAAGGGTCCAAAGGGCCTCGCCACTCCTTCCCCCGAGGAGTCAGGCCACCCCAGGGCGGAGGGTTCACGGGGTCAGGTTCTGGCTGAATTTCACAGTGTCCCTCCGCACGACTCTGTCTGGCCATCTGCTCACTGCTGGAGTCTGGCTGCCCCTGACCCATGCAGTCTCCACACCAGCAGCTGCAGGAACAGGGCCGTCACCCCTTGGCCACCTCTCCCGCCCCTCAGCTTTCCCTCTTGCCCTGGTGCCCACTCCTGTTTGTCCCCTGTCTGCACCAGGCCTGCCCAGGGCACCAGCAGCCATGCCCGGCCGTGGGCGGACAGGTGGGCGTGATGGCTCCCCCCTCCCAGCTGCCACCTTTAAACGTCCCCAGGCACCTCTTCATCTCTCCGTAAACCCAGACCAACACTCAGCGTAAGCATGGGAATGAAGGTGGGATGGAATTAGACCATCCATCTGGCCTCAGGGAACAGGGACAGCGCTTGTTCTGAAGAGGCCAGTCCACCCAGAATGTTCTATTCAGAGTCCAGCCGACATCCCCCAGAGGCACCCAGGTCTCCACTGAACAGACAGCAGACAACAGCACAGGGATATCTCCTGTGGGCAGGTGGGGAGTTTCAGATCCTGAAAGGTGGGCTGTTCCTACCGTTACAGGGAGCAAAACGCTAAGGGTCACAGGGCCCTGAGGCCATGATTCCTCTGCCCAAGAACCTAGAAGATCCAGGATTGAGGAGAGTGGGAATAGATGAGCTAGAAAGGGGGGAGCCCGGGGTGAGAAGGACTTCCAAGCCTGGGTGACCTTGGCCTCAGTCTCCCCATCTGTGAAATAGGCATCGGGAGAGGTCCTTGGAAGGGTTCCTTCGGCTCTGAGATTTGGGAGGCTCTGCTCTGATGTTTCCCAGACACCTGCTTTATTCAGAGCAGACCCCCTTGGGGCCCTGTCCTCAGTCTCCCAGCCAGACCTTGCACACCCCACATCCCACGGATCCATGCTTCCCCCTCGGGTACATAGTTGAGGTGGCAGAATCCATCTCCACCAACGTGTAAGCCCCAGAAAGACTCCCAGCCTGTGTGCCAAGGTCAGTGGAGGACAGAAAAGGACTCTTTGAGTCTCTGCCCGTCCTGCCCGAGGTTAGTGCCAACATGGCCCCTTCGTTCTCTCCCCACAGGGACCTCAGAACCCTCACCAAGCAAACTCTGCCTCTGGGGGTGGTACCCAGAGGAGCGGGGAGTGGTGTGAGCTGCCTGCATCCCAGCATCCTCACTGCCCCGAGGGCCACGCATAAGCTGCACTCACTCACCACACCTGCCATGTGTGCAGGGGAATCCAGTGTGGACCATGCTCCGGCGAACCCAGCGTGCTGAAAGGACTGTCCTTCCTGGGGACACTTCCCCGGGGAGCCATGACCACCACACCTGTGCTCGCCCCTCTGCAGGAGCCCATCCTTCATGTCGTGGTGCCCCTGGTGCTGTCTGAGGTCCCTCCGCCCTGTGACTCCGTCAGCAGGACTGGGACCTGCAGCATCACCCATCAGAGCCTCCTGCCCTCAGCCCCATAACTGCTCTCAGAGCCCCCTCTCCACAGGCCTCACCACCTACTGGTCAGGGATGGGGCTTGAGAGAAGGCTGGTGCTCCAAGGATGGACCCTCAGGCAGAGTCAGGGGCCGGAAGTGTCAGGGTCCAGGCAAGGCTGCCCTGAGTGGTCAAGGCCAAGGCCATTGCCTTGGGCTGCCCGATAGGCTTGTGGCCAGACGTGGCTTGCAGACACTGTGTGATGGCTGGGTCCTGAGGAGCTGAGGTGGGGTGACGGCCCTGGGGGTCACCCGCTGACCGATGTGGAACTCATGTGCCTGTTATTGATCATCCAGATCAATCATGCATTTAATCCTTTAGCGAGTTTGTCAAGCCTTCAGTCAGGGATCGGTCGGAGGTCAATCGGATCAACTTTCTTGCCCTCAAGGCACCCACACCTGAGCCACAAAATAAATCTCCCCCAGCAATGAGCACAAAAGGGTAGGTGCCAGTCCCGAGGCACCTTGTCAGGGAGGTAAGCCAGCCCTGAAGAACCACAGACATTGACTGAAGCCCAGTAGGTAGAAAGTTGCGTGACATGGGTCTTTTCTGGTGGTGGGGAGAGGTGGGGGAGGGAAAGCACTTCCTGCCACACCTGTTGGCCCTGTGCCCCAGGTCTCCAGGTCCTCAGGTCCCCAGGTCCTCAGATCCCCAGGTCCCCATATCCCCAGGTCTCCAGGTCCCCAGGTCCCCAGATCCCTAGGTCTCCAGGTTCCCAGATCCCCGGGTCCTCAGATCCCCAGGTCCCTGGGTCCTCAGGTCCTCAGATCCCCAGGTCCCCAGGTCCCCAGGTCCCCAGGTGCCCAGGCTCTCTTAATCACTGTTCAGAGTCCATGGAACAGAGGGGACCTGGAGTGCTGCCCAAACATCCCCTCTGGCTTGGGAAGTGTTGCAGGGACACCATCTTCAGGTAAACCCATTTCTCTGGCACTGTGATTATTGTAACATTGACTTGCTGCTAAATTTACAGCAATGAGCAAAATCTCCATTCCCTCCTCCATTTTCACCCAGTCTAGTTTCCTTTAATCCCATCAACCTCTTTTTTATTTTTTATAAAGTTATTTATTTAGTTAGTTTTGGCTGTATTGGGTCTTCGTTGCTACACAGGCTTTCTCTAGTTGCAGCGAGTGGGGGCTACTCTTCGTAGCAGTGCGTGGGCTTCTCATTGCGGTGGCTTCTCTTTGTTGCAGAGCATGGGCTCTAGGCGGGCAGGCTTCAGTAGTTGCAGCACACGGGCTTCAGTAGTTGTGGCTTGCGGCCTCTAGAGCACAGGCTCAGTAGTTGCTTACTTTCAGGAGAACCAGGGGGCTGTGGGAAATAGAGACTCCACTCTTAGAGGGCACACACAGATCTCACACATTCCCAGACCCAGGGCAGAAGAAGTAATTTGATGGGAGCCTGGGCCAGACCCACCTGCTGGTCTTGGAGGGTCTCCTAGAGAAGTGGGGAGGGGCAGCAGCGGTGGCTGCAGCTCACCCTGGGGACATAGACTCTGGCGGTATCCATGCTTGGGAGCTCCTTCTACTGCGTGGACACTGGTGCTGGAGTATAATATATAAAACATTTGAATCACTATGTTGTACACCTGAAAGTAATATAATATTGTAAATCAACTATACCTCAATTAAAGAAAAGAAAGAAACAGAAACCACCATGCTGTTTCCCAGAGTGGCTGTACCGTCCTAAATTAACACCAGCAATGCTTGCGTGATCCAGATTCTCAGCATCCTTACAGCCCTTTAAAAGTTTTCAGCCATTCTGATAAATCCAGTATCTCACTGTGGTTTAAATTTGCGTTTCTCTTATGGTTAATGATGTCGAAAATCTTTTCATGCGCTTACTTGGCATCTGTACATCCTCTTTGGTGAAATGTCACTTAATGTCTTTGCCCATGTTCTAATTTGATAGGTTTGTTTGTTTGTTTACTGTTGAGTTTTGAGAGTTCATTTATATTCTAGATACTGGTACTTTGTTGGGTATGTGATTTACAAATATTTTCTCCCAGCCTGTAACTGACAGTTTCATCCTCTTAACAGGTGTTTTAAACTGTGAAATTTTAAATCTTGATGATGTCCAATTTGTCAATTTTTTTAGAACTTGCTGCCTAGAAACCTAGCCCTAGTTTCCAAAGATTTCTCTCCTCTTTTTTCCTAAAAGTTTTATAGTTTTACATTTTACATGAAAATCCATGATTTTGGGTTAATTTTGTACAAAGTCTGTGGTTTCTGTCAAGTTCATTTTTGGAGTCTAGTCATTCATTGCTTCAGCACCACTTGTTAAAAAGATGAACTTTCCTCTCGAGCTGCTTTTGCACCTTTGTCAAAAATAAGTTGGGCATATTTTTGTGGGTCTGTTCCCAGGTTCTCTGTTCTGTCCCATTATCTGTGTGTCAGTCCCTCTGCGGCTACCACAGACTCATGTCTCATGACTATGGCTACAGCCTTGAAATTGGGGAGCTTGATCCTTCCCACTTCCTTCTTCTTTTTCAAAACTGCTTTTAGCTATTTTAGTTTTTTTTTTTCTTATGCATTTTAAAATAATCTTGTCTACATCTATAAAAAAAATCTTGCTGGGATTTTGATAAGAATCATGTTAGTCCTGTACATCAATCTGGGGAGAAGTGACATCTTTCTCTGCTGATTTTTCCAGTCCATGGACCTAATAAATAAATGTCTCTCCATTTATTCAGATCTGCTTTGATTTCTTTCTTCACTATTTTGTACTTTTCAGCATACAAGTCCTGTACATTTTTGTTAGATTTATACCTAAGTGTTTCATTTATTGAGTGGTTTTGTATTTTTTATTTTGGGGTCCACATGTTCATTACTCTATATAGAAATACTGCTGAATGTTGTATGTTTATCTTGTATCCTGCGACCTTACTGAACCACCTTATTTGTTTTAGTTCTAGGAGGTTGGTTCATTTTGGTTTTTTTATTGCCTCTTTTTTTTTTGTATATTCCTGGAGATTTTCGACCTAGACAATTTCATTATCTGCAGATAGGAACAGTATTACACTTTCTTTCTCAGTTGTATACCTTTTATTTCTTTTTCAAGGACCTATAAAAAAGAGTAAAATAATCCTAAAGTAAGCAGAAGGAAGAAAAGAATAGAGATAAAAGAAGAAATCGGTGAGACTGAAAACAGAAAAACAATACAGAAAATCAGTGAAGCAAAGGACTATTCTTTACAAAGCACAGCATCATTGTAGGAGCCCCAGAAAGACTGATAATAATAAAAGAAAAAAGACACAAATCACCAATATCAACAAGGGGAATGAGGGCTGTCAATACACCCCCTGCAGACACAAAATAATAAAAATAAAAGAATATGACAAATAGTTCTACACACACAAATCTGACAGCTTAGGTCTGATGGGCCATTCCTCAAAAATCACGAGGTACCAGCCCTGCTCAACAATGAAAGAGATAATACGAATAACTTTACAACTAGTAAGGAAATTCAGTTCATAATTTTAAAACTCCCAAAATGAAGTCCCCAGGCTCAGATGATTGCAATGAGGAATTCTACCCATCTTTCAATGGAGAATTAACACCAGTTCTACATAATCTCCAGAAAAAGAAAGAGGAAACAGCACCCCCAAACGCATGAAGCTGGTATTGTCCGGGTACCGAAACCACCCGAGGACAGTCCAAAAAAAAAACTATACCCCAGCATCCCTCATCAACCCAGATAAAGGAATCCTTAATAGAATAGCAGCAAATAGAATTCAGTAATATATAGAATCACACACCACAACCAAGGCGGACTGATTTTCAAACACTGAAGCAGCCTTGCGAGGCTGCCCTCTCCTGGTCTTTGGGGTGGGGAGGGTGAGCTTTTGTTAGGACATCTTAACCCCACAGGTGGCCTTCCAGGGCCACCGAATCTTCAGCCCCAGTTCTGGGGTACACAAGACAAAAAGAAACCCCCAGGAAACCCCCATCATGTCCTTCCCTGGCTCTTGACACAACTCACTGACCTGACATTTTCTCTCCATCTTTCAGAGTCTCCTTCTGTTTGTTTTATATACAATGTCCAGTACCTTTATTTAGACTTTGCAGGGGGATGGGGAAAAGTACTCCATCTTCCTGTAAATGACAATTTTAAAGGACAGATGAAATGTGATGCTTAGCTAACCCAGCTCTTGGTGGTTTGCAATGGATATGTAGAAGAAAAATATTGCTGTCGTTATCAGTAAACCAAGGATGTTGCAGCCATCAAGCCACCACTTTATAACCGCCCTGACGGTGAGCCCCGAGGGAACTCAGGATGGAAACAAGATGCCCCCCATCTAGCAGTCAACTGCTGCAGCACCCCCAGCGGTGCGCCCTGAGGAGACTCGGGATGAGAAAGCACAGGATGCTCGCCCCATGTAGCTGAGGTTCAAATCAAAGGAATGATTTCAGTGAGCCCAGACCCTTGCATCTTCCCATGCCTAGAAAAGCGCTAAATTCCTTAACTTGAGATGTCTGGTTTTCTTTAATGAACAGTAATCTTCGGATGTTCTGACTACTGGGTCTTTGTTGCAACAACTCCTCTAGATCCCCGCCCCTCCCTCGTCTCTGCAGAGCAGTCTCTGAGCTATCTGAGAGGCTGTGTCCCTGGCTTAAGTCCTCAGTTTTGTCTGTTAAATAAAACATAACTCTTGACTTTAGGTTGTGCACTTCTTTCAGTCCACAGAGGTCAGGTTGCTGTCTCTCCCCCCGGATGCCTGCTTGCTCTCCAGGAAATTCCTTCACCCCTGTCCCACAGGATGGGTACGCTATCAGGACATGTGTGTCCCCCGCAGGACGTACGCCAAGTGAGGACCTACACGTCCCCTATAATCGTGTGCACGGCGAGGGCGTGACTGCCCCCACAGGACGTGTGCCTGGTGGGCACGAGCTGGCTCCAGTCCTCCAGGGCTGTCTGGGGAGATGCTCCGGAAAAGACCAGAGGAAAGAGCTGCCGGAAGCCCTTTGTCTCCATCCCGGTCACCAACAGGGGTGCAACCGGTCACCTGTGCCCTGCCTTTCCTCTTCCTGATGACGAGCCCTCCTCATATCTACAGGCTCCTGGACTCACCCTTTCGTGAAGTGCTTGTTCAAGTCATTTGCCTGTTTTTCCACGAGGTTTGTGCCATTCACTGACGCGTAACTAAAAAATACCGATTTTGTATGAGACGACTTTGTAGGACACTCATAGTGGGTCTGTTTGTGGGTCTATGGCGAGTGTCTTCTCCACCCTGGGGTGTCCTTGATGGCACACAAGGTCATCACCTTCATGTAGTCAGAACTCCTTTCCTGTACAGTTCAAGCATTTGTATCTGGTTAGTGAATTGTTACCGAGTTCGTTGATGAGAACACATCACTTTTTCCTTCTGGAACTGATTTTTGGTTAAGATGTGAGGTAACATTTATTTTTTTCCATACAAACATTCAGTTTACCCTGGACCATTTATTCCCCGATGCCACCTGACATTAACCTGCTGACCACATGTACATGGGTCGGCTCTCGGCCATCACCTGGCCTCTTTGGTCTGTTGGTCCACATTTGCAACCACATCACACCCCACTTTTCCACCAAGTCCTGATATCTGACAGGTAGATTCTCCTGTGGGAAGGAAGAGTTAACAGGGCAGGTGCTTTACTCAGACCTTGTTCATCTTTGCAGCCTCAGCAGTGATTCCTGTTCACAGTCTGAGGTTTAAACTTTTGGAAGATTTGTGGTGGGTCAAGATGGACCTGACTGTCAGATTGTTTAATATAAACGTTAAGATCCACCACATGCACCCGAAGTGTTCTCCCCTGTCAGCACCTCTGAAACCAGGTGTATGAGGTTTTTACTCTGCACACCAGCCGATTCTCCAGCCCTCTGACACCAACCAGGTGTTTTACAATTCAATTCAGTCCTGACACGAACCACCCAGAGTCACCACAGAGCCCACACGTTGAGGGCTCAGTCCCACGAGACCGCCCCCTGACTTCAGACACCAGTGACAAGTCTGGGGTTTCCACCTGTGCTTCTGACCAAAAGCTGCTATAACCTGCGGGTTCCCATGACCCCTTCCTCAAATTCAGTAATTTATTAGAATGACGCAGAGCTCAGGAACGCGCTTTAGTATCACCAGTAATTGTAAAGGGTCCGACTCAGGTTCATCCAGATGGAAGAGATGAACAGGGCAGATGTAAGGATGGGGGGAGGAGCTTCCACACTCTCTGGGGGCACCACCCTCCCAGCACCCCGGGAGCTTTCTGGACCTTGTCGTTTAGGGGTTTTATGGAGGTTATATTACAAGGACTTGATTGATCAAATCACCCACCATTGGGGGTTGAATTCCATCTCCAGCCCCTCCCCTTCCTGGGTGCCTGAGATTTGGACTGAAAAGTCCAATCCTCTAATTGACTCTTGGTCTTTCTGGGGACCAGCCCCGACCCTGAGCCTATCAAGGGCCTCCCCCCCTGCCCCCCACCCCCACCCCCACCCCCAGCCCCACCCCACCCCCACCCCCCACCCCACCCCCCACCCCCCCACCCCCCGTCACCAGACATTCCATTAGCGTACAAAGGACACTCTGTCACCCCGGAGACTGCAAGTATTATAGGAGCTGTATGCTAGGAACCAGGGACAAAGACTGAGTATTTATGCTTTATTAATCACCAGTGCCTGCCTGGGTTGGAGTCAGACCACTGGAGACCAAGGCTGGAATGGGCATCCCTGGACAGAGGCACGGTACACGCATCTCCATGGTTCTCATCTGGAGACAAGGGCACATCTGTGAGCTCACAGAAGGAGGCTGGGGAAACGGCACGTAGTCTCTCTGGCTCTTGTCTCCAAATGCATTTTTCTGAAGTTTCTGTACAAGCCTTTCACTGGAGTAAAGCTTCACTGTGAGTAGCTCTCTGTCAAGCCAAGCAAGTTCCTCTGGTGAACCCCCGGACTGGGGAGTGGTCATGGAGCACCCCCCAGGTGCTAGTTGTCCTGGCTTCTTTGGCTCTCTGCATTCACATACAAACTTTAGAGTGAGCTTGCTCAGTTTCCACCCAAAGATATTACCGGGAGGTTGACAGAGCTTGAGTTCCAGACATGGATTAATTTAGGGGAGAGTTTGCATTTTCATAATGCTAAGTCTTCCAATACATAAACACAATGTACCTCTCCATTTATTTAAGTCTTTCTTAATTTATTCCAACAATTTGTTTTATAATATTTTATACTTTTCAGGGTAAAAATATTACATATTTTGTTAGATTTGTTCCTATGCAAAATACCTTTAATGTGTTTGGATGTTTTTTGCAAATGACATTGTTTTCTTAATTTTATCTTCTACTTGTTTGTTGTCAACATAAAAAAATATATAATTGATTTTTGCATATGGAGCAGAATTTGAGTGACCTTGGTAAATTCACCTGATTCTCGTAATTTGTCAGTAGACCATTAAAGATTCTTTAGATATGTAATCATATGCACAATGGTCTCTCTTCCTTTTCGATCCCTATATTTATTATTAATTTTTCCTTTTTATGGATTTTTCATGCTTGGATTCTCAGCAGAGTGTTGAGTGGGAGTCCTAGTACATCCAAATGTATGTCCTCGTTCCATCGCTGATGCCCAGCCCCTGAGCTGGTGAGGATGCCTGCCTCTTCTCCATTTCCTGATGCAATTGCTCTCCTGACAAAGCAAAACAGAATTACCATCCATTGTGAATCTTAATCTTACTACGGTGAATTCTTCTGAGAGTTGTGGTAAGAAATATTTTAAAGTGTCAGCACTTTATTCACCCAAGCCACCAAGTCACCAAAGACAGCATGTTTCAATCTCTTCTTCTTCTACGTCCCCATCCACATCCCCTTCTCCATCTCTATCTCCATCTCCATCCCCTTCTCCATCTCCGTCTCAGTTTCCATCTCCATCCCCATCCCTATCCACATCCCCTTCTCCATCTCTATCTCTATCTTTATCTCTATCTCTATCTTTTTCTCTTTCTCTCTATCAAACTACCCATCTTAGAATCAGAATACATAAGTAGGAAATTTGTCTTGAAGGTTTTACTTAAAGTCAGTAAACTTTAAACTTTTCTGACATAAACTTAGTTTGATTTGCCTGATAGGTTTGAGAATGATGACGAGCCTTGCCAATTATGATATTTTCCATAAATCCAAGGAATGATAAATGAGGCTCTGAGAAAGTATATTGAAAGCACATACAGGCACACCTCGTTTTATTGCACTTTGCTTCATAGATACTGCTTTTTTTATACAAGTTGAAGGCTTGTGGCATCCCTGCATTATTAGATGACAGTTTTTTAGCAATAAAGTATTTTTTAATTAAAGTATGTACACTGATTTTTTTTTTTTTTTTTTTTTTTGTGGTACGTGGGCCTCTCACTGCTGTGGCCTCTCCCGTTGCGGAGCACAGCCTCCGGACGCACAGGCTCAGTGGCCATGGCTCACGGGCCCAGCCGCTCCGCGGCACGTGGGATCCTCCCGGACCGGGGCACGAACCCGCGTTCCCTGCATCGGCAGGCGGACTCTCAACCACTGCGCCACCAGGGAAGCCCTGTACACTGATTTTTTAAGCCATAATGCCATTACACACCAAATAGGTTACAGTATAGTGTAAATATAACTTTTATATGCATTGGGAAATGAAAGAAGTCATGCGACTCACTTCATTTTGATATTCGCTTAATCGTGGTGGTCTGGAATCAAACTCATAGTGTCCCCAAGGTTGCCTGTACACAAAATCCAGCATCATAGTTTACATTCTAAGTAGTTATTAAACATACAGTAACAAATCTGGATTTCATCTTGAAAACTTTTGAGACATTTCATAAATTTTCAAAGTTCTTTTAGAGGAAGAAGAACAAAACATTCAACCACTGACATAAAGTACTGTCACAAGGAAACAAATACAGGAATGCTTCTGGCATAAACAATAGTGATGAGAATAACTGGGAACAAACCTGAGGATGGATAAATAAAGGACTGTTTATTGATATGTGAGATACAGCACGTCACTATTAAAACAAGTGACCAAATCAACACAGGTAATGTTGTGTGAAAGAGAAAGTCCCAAAGAAGCTATATTTTATTTTAAAATGTAAGGCACTAAATATAATACAAATTGTTTATAGAGTGAACTACAAAACCCAGAGCAAGAAATTACAAACCAACTTCACCATAGTTGTTTACTCTTTAAAATCAGTTTTCTTCGTAAGCAGAAGCAAATACAACCGGATGTTGCCCATGGTAGTGGACACAGATGTACCTGTTACATTTTTCTTGGTTCTTTTTTGTATACTTCAGATGTTGTCATTTCTCCCCAAACCCTGACTGATGGTGCAAACAGAGCCATGAATTCGGTGCTATTTCTGAGGTGTATATTCTCATTTTCCCTGACCTTCTTCCCTTTTATCCTCTCAGGCCAAGTATAAGGGCTATCATTGTTTTTCCTGATCTATTTTGAAATTGCTTTTCTCAGGGCGCTGAATACTATATGCCGAATGAATATAAGTAAACAGTGAGATATTCACAATAAAATGTGAGATAAAATGCACTGCATTTGAGGGGACTTTCTCAAGAGTTCACTATATAATACTCACTAATGAAAAAGCTGGGTCAGGCCCAGGTCTGGCACGGACTGCAGGTGTTGGAGTCACTCCCTGGCTCGGCTTCCAGAAGTTTCTAGTCAAGCTGGGCCTCATGTGCCAGACTCTCCCCTGCAAACCAGCTCCCCACCTGGCTCCCCAGAGGCTTTCAATGCCACCTTCCTCTCAGTGACTGAGGTGCAAAGCCAGTGGGGATGGGCAGGTGCCAGAGCGGCTGCTTCTCCCTTAACCCCCTTTAAAACTGATTTTAAAGAGTAAACAACTACGGTGAAGTTGGTTTGTAATTTCTTGCTCTGGGTTTTGTAGTTCACTCTATAAACAATTTGTATTCTATTTAGTGCTTTACATTTTAAAATAAAATATAGCTTCTTTGGGACTTTCTCTTTCACACAACATTACCCCTCATGTGTACACACACACACATACACACGCACGCACGTGCAGGCACACGAACACATGCACCCAGGTTGTTTGGGAAATTTTTTAAAAAAACAAAATCTTCCCCCAACCCAGAAAACTTCTCCAAATATGTTGGAGAGAAAGAAAGCAGGTTTGTTACTGAATAAACACGAAGGCAGAATGTGCTGAGTGCCTCAGGCCATCTGCTAAGACGTCACAGAGAGAAAGGAACCTCACCTGTCTTGGCCACACAGATACACCCCACTCCATCCACTTCTCAAGAAAAACACAGGCAGTCCGTGAGCAACAGGGCTCCTGTCCTTTTGTCCCAGTCAGTCCTGACTTGATCATGGAGATGGGGAGACCCCCTCGTGGGCTCCCCATCTTCAGGACAGGAGTTAGTCTGTGAACTGGAGCAAGGCGTCCACCAAATGTCCCTGGAGGCTGTGTTTCACAAGGGCGGTGGACAGGTCCTGAAGGAAACCGTCCTGAGCTGTGAGGCTGTGAGAGGCTTCTTCAGCCCTTAGCACGGGAATTCACAGCACGGGAATTACACCTGTGTTTTATTATGTTTTTATTACCCTTCTGCCTTCTTCCCCCATCATGCTGTCCCTCACTCTCTTTTGCGGGGAAATGTCATTCAATTCTGTGTACTTTTCTTGATTCCTCATCACATGGCCTTTGCGTTTATCGTTACCTCTTTTTTTCTTGAATTTTAGAATTTTTTTTTATACAACAAGTTCTTATTAGTCATCCATTTTATACACATCAGTGTATACATGTCAATCCCAATCTCCCGATTCATACCACCGCCACCCCCGCCGCCGCTTTCCCCCCTTGGTGTCCATACGTTTTTTGTCTACATCTGTGTCTCTATTTCTGCCCTGCAAACCGGTTCATCTGCACCATTTTTCTAGGTTCCACATATATGCGTTCATATACGTTATTCATTTTTAGTTTTTTTTTTTTGCATATCTGCCCCTCCAAGCCATGTCCGCAGGTGTGCATCCAGGCAGGTGCACACACGCTTACCTGGGCTTCCCAATCCTGGTCGTGCCATGCACCCACCCTGCTCTGTGGCCCCTCCCACATGTCCCACTGGCCAGGACGTGGGGACATGGAAGAGACTAGCAAGCCACCGTCCCCTTGGGCCCTCCACGGTCAGCCAGGTGGCATGGGTCCCCCCCGCCTCAGGGCCTCCTGGACCCCTCCCTCTCGAGAGGTGTCTGGGCCAGCAGTCCTTAAGCCTGTCTTTCCCACAGACTTGCTTCCAAACTGCTCTGTCTCTGAGGGCAGGTCCAGCTCGGTGACCCTGGGGACGCCCCTCTCCTAAATGTCTTACTGCAGCTTCCAAGCTCTTCGGAGAACTGAGAGAACAACCCACACAATGCTGGCGAGATCTGCAGGCTGGCTCTTTCAGGGCAGCTCCGCAGCCGCGTGCCCATCGCAACGCGATTTCAGAAGGTGTTTCTAAGGAGACTGGGTGTGGGCGGCTCTTTCCCAACCACCCAAGACCAGACCTCTGACTCTCCCGATGGCAGTGAGAACAGCTGATCCATACTGAGTTCTAGGTACTGCGCTAAGCCCTCTACATGCATCGATTTTCTCCCTTCAGGAAGATGGAGGACTGGGCTGTGACTGTCCAGCAGAGGCAGTGACCAAGCTCCAGACCCACCAAAACAGTTGGAACAAAGTGCCTTGATTTGACTCCACTTGGAGTGTCTACTAAATGATCACGGTTTTAACTCAGGAAATCGGGGTCTTGCTACATCTGTGGTCGGCAACCACCACAGTGCGATGTGAATTCATGTCATGACAGGAGGCACCGTGCCCTCTGAACCAGGACCCCGGACCCACGCTCTCCTCCGACCCCACACGGTCCCTGAGGCCTCGCTGCCCTCATGCTCCACATCCAGCAGAGCCTCAAGGCCAAGAAGCTCCTTCTCTCCTCTGAGACACAGCCTCCGGTTAGGGGCTTTCAGAGCTAGTGTGAACATACTGAGAACTAATAATAATAGTCATATAAGTTTACAGTGTACCCACCATCTGGCCTAGAAGAGAGAACATTCCCGGTACTTTATGCCTCCTAGGGGCCCTCCATGCTCATAAGCTGCTTCCTCTTTAAAAAAATTTTGCCTTAATCATCCCCTTTCTTTTTAAATAAGATTGTTGTACACACGCAACTCATGTCTGCAAATAATGTATAGTTTAGATTTGGCCTGTTTTGAACTTTCTGTAAATGGAATGATAGTGAATGGATTTATGGCTTGTCTTTTTTTTGCTGTTCCAAGAGCAGGTTTTTGAGAATCATCCCTGTCTGATGTGTGCAGCTGAAAGTCACTAATTTTCAGCACAATGTGATGTTGCATTTATGGATGTGCTACGTGTGACCCATCCGGCCGCTGCTGGCAGCAGTGAGATGGTCTCGGGTCTTGGCGCCGTGAACGTGACTGCTGTGTGCGCGCTCGTACACGTCTCTACCTGCACGCGTGAACCTTGCTCACTCCAGATGCTCCAGTCCGAGGGGTGCACCTGCTGGCCTGAAGGAGATGCGCGATCCAGGTGTGCCGTGAAGCTAGGCTGGCTTTGGAAGCTGGACACCTCATTACCCAACAGCCTAAGGCAGCCCCACTTACTCCCCAGGTGCTCTCTTGGCATGTGTGGCCGTGTGCCTGTGTGGGCTGCACGCACGCGGGTGTGTAGTGGGATCTCATTTCATTTTGCATTTCCCTGCTTATGAAGAATGGTGATTATCCTTTGGTATATTTATTGATCATCCAGGTTTTCTCTTCCATGTCTTTTGCCCACTTTTGTATGGATTTTCCTTTTCCTTCCTGATGTGCGGAGGTTTTCCTATGTTTCAAGTACTAACCCACAGTCAGTCACGTGTTCTGCCATGATTTTTCTCCACCTTTGCAACTTGTTTCTTCACTGAATTTACATTATTAGGTGCTGAGCAGTGTTGCTTGATTTTAATAGAGTTAAAATCATCAGTCTTTTGTTTCTTAGTTTGTGCTTTTTGTGTCTTGTTGAAGAAATACTTTCCTACCCTGAGGGCATAAAAGTTTTCCCCTGTGTTGACTTCTAAACTGCGTTAGTTTATCTTTTATATTTTGGTCTTTAATTCAAATAGAATTAATTTTTGTACATGGTATGAATTGGGATCAAATTCCATTTTTTGTGATGAGAATAATTTGTTGAAACATTATTTGTTGAAATATGACATTTCTATCTCTTCCTTTTATTTAGAGACTGCACACAAGTTTGGTTTCTCGACTCTTGTTCTGTTCCGTTTAAAAGCAGTAGGTCAGGGGCTTCCCTGGTGGTGCAGTGGTTGAGAGTCCACCTGCCGATGCAGGGGACACGGGTTCGTGTCCCGGTCTGGGAAGATCCCACATGCCGCAGAGCGGCTGGGCCCGTGAGCCATGGCCGCTGGGTCTGCGTGTCCGGAGCCTGTGCTCTGCAACGGGAGAGGCCAGAACAGTGAGAGGCCCGCGTACTGCAAAAAAAAAAAAAAAATTTTTAATTTAAAAAAAAAGCAGTGGGTCAGGACTCTTCTCCTTAAAAAGAAAAGAAAAAGAAAAAAATAGAAAAACGTGTTGGTATTTTCACTGGAATTGAATTGCTTTTACAATTTAGTTCCAGGGAAATCAATATTTTTATAATAATATCCCAAAGTCCATGCATATGGTATATCTTTCCTAATTTTTAGCTCATTAATTTTTTCAGAGATTTTGTAATTTTCTCCAAAAATGTCTTATGTATGTCTTCTTAGATTATTGCTGGTATTATAATTTTTTAACATTAATTAAATAATATTTTTTATTATTTATTATTATTATATTTATTATTCAAATATTTAACTGTATCAGACAGTTTAACTGAGTACATTGAGAAAAGATATCATTTTGCTCCTTTAACTTATTAATGTGGAGAAATACAGAAGCTGATTTCTATGGCTAAACCTCTCTTTCATTCCTGGGATAAGCCCAATTCAGTAAGCAGTGATGTTTTCTTTTTTGTATGCTGTTGCATTCTTCTTGCTGCTATTAATTAAGATCTTTGTATCTATATTTATGGGTGACATTGTCCTATTCACACTTTTCTCATAATTTTCTTGTTTGAGATCAATGTTTTTCTACTATCAAGGTCATATAAGCCTCTTAAAATGATTTAGGGAATGCCCACTGTGTACAGGATGGAAAATTTGTATTTTGTTCCATAAATATTTGGTAGAATTTGCCTTTTAAAAAGCCAGGTGTTGTGCTTTCTTTGAGGGAAGAATTTTCCTCTGTGTTTCCAATTCCTAAATGGTAATATGAGAATTAAAGGGGCTTTTTTCTTTCCTCTGTTTCAATTAGATCTGTTGTCTTTCTTGTAATTTGTCTATTTCACCTAATTTTTTAAAATTTATTGGTGTTAAATTATTCATACTATTATCTTTTTAATCTTGGCTGCTTCTTGAAGTCAAGATCTTTTTTTTTTTTGGCTCATAAAATGTATACTATGGTTTAGTCCTTTTGTCTTCATCCATCTTGATGACATTTGCAGTCCTAATGATCTTCTCTAAGAACTGCCATTTGATTCCGTTGATTTTCATTTTCAAGTTCATTAATTTCTGTCTGATTTCCTTCACACTGCTTCAGTTTTTATTCTATTCTATTTTTAAATTTCTAGCTTTCGACATTACTTTTTGGTTTATTGACATTTTAATTAAAGTATTAATTTATGTGATGAAATGATATTGAATTATTCTGTAGAAGAGCTTGTTCTCTCTCTCAATTCGTTCATACTTTTTTGAAAAGTCTGTGGGCTGGTGCTTTTGTTTTATTTTATTCCTTTTTAAGTTACCATAGAGTAAAATGGGCTTTAAGAGGAATGTGTGGACAGTCATGAGTTTTAATACTTGTTTAGATCCAGTCCAGCTGGATGGGAATCTGTCACCATGGACCTTTCTCATGTGATTCCCCATCCTGTCCCTGTCCCCTGGCAGCCAGTGATCTGTTCTCCATGTCTGTAGTTATGCCTTTCAAGAATGGCATAAAAAGAGAATCACAGTGTGTGTAACCTGCTGAGACTAGTTCCTTTCACCCACATGGCTCCTTTGGAGAACCCACGTTCTCATGTGTGAGTCAATGTTCTGTTCATGTTCACTGCTGAGTCCACTCCCATGGAGCAGTTCCAGGGCACAGATTCTACTGTATCCCATTCTGTTATTCCATCGCTCAGATATATCCAGTGTGGATTCCAATTCATCTGCCGAAAGACATTTGGATTGTTTCCTGTGTTTGGCTATGAATAGAGTCACCGTTAGCATTAGTGCACATTTTTTATACAGACAATGAATTTCATCTCTCTCAGGTAAATACCTATAAGTACAATTATTAACTTCTATCATTTCCAATTTTCAATGTTTTTTTCCTTTTATGTATTGTGTTCTTGGTGCCAGGTCTCAAGATTTTCTGTAATGTTTTCTTACAAAAGTTGTATAGCTCACACTTTACATTTAGATCTGAGGCTCATTTTGGGGTTAGCTTTTGCATAAGCAGTGAGATTTAAGTCAAGGTTTACTTTTTGGTAAATGGAGATCCAATTTCTCCAACATCTTTTGTTGAAAGACTATTCTCTTCCACTGAATTGTCTTTGTGCCATTGTTAAAAATCAGTCAGCCAGGGCTTCCCTGGTGGCGCAGTGGTTAAGAGTCCACCTGCCAGTTCAGGGGACATGGGTTCGAGCCCTGGTCCGGGAAGATCCCACATGCTGTGGAGCAACGAAACCCGTGCACCACAACTACTGAGCCTGCACTCTAGAGCCCACGAGCCACAACTGCTGAAGCCCACATGCCTAGAGCCCATGGTCTGCAACAAGAGAAGCCACCTCAATGAGAAGCCCCCACACCATAACGAAGAGTAGCCCCCACTCGCTACAACTAGAGAAAGCACACGCACAGCAACGAAGACCCAATGCAGCCAAAAATAAATAATTAACTAATTTTTAAAAAATCAGTTGGCCACCTCTGGGTAAGTCTTTTTTTGGGTTCTGCACTCTGGTCAATTGATCTATGTGTTTATCTCTCCATGAATATGGTAGGGTCTTGATTACTGCAGCTTCAAGCTGGTCTTACAATACAGCATTACAATGCTTCCAAATTTATTTTTTGTTTAAAATTGTTTAGGCTATTCAACTTTCTTTATCTTTCTAAGTAAATTTTAGCATCAGTTTTTCTACGTCTACAAAACAATTGTGCTGGCATTTTAACTGGACTTAATTCAAATGTGTAGATAAATTGAGGGAAATTTGACATTTTTCTTATGCTGAATCTTCCTATCCACTGACACTATATGTCTCTCTATTAGATCTTCTTTGATTACTTTCATCAGCATTTTGCAATTTTCACCACAAATATTCTATACATGTTTTGTTAGCTTTATCCCTAAGAATATCATTTTTAAGCTATTGTAAATGACATTGTTTTATTAATTTCAGATTTCAATTGTTTATTGCCAGAATATAGAAATATGACTTATCCTTATTATTTCCTTCATTTTACTTGCTTTTGATTCCTTTGCTCATCTTTTCTAATCTCTTAAAGTAAAAACTTATACTATTAGATGAATTTTCTTCTCAATATAAGTGATTAATTCCATAAATCTCCTTCCTGGAACTCCTTTAGCTATATTCTGCAAATTTTGATATGATGTATTTTCATATTTGTTCAGTTCAAAATATTTTCAAGCTTCCACTGAGGTTGTCTCCTGACCCACAAATTATTTAGAAGCGGGTTACTTAATTTCCAAGTGTTTACATATGTTCCTGTTATTTTCCTGCTATTGAAAATTTAATTCCTTTATGGTCAGAGAATATCTTTTGTATGATTCCCATTATTTAAATTGTGTTAAAGTTTGTTTCATAAACCAGGATGTGGTCTATCTTGGTGGATGTTCCATGTACACTGGAAAGCAATGTGTGTTCTGATGGTGTTGGTGGGAGGTGGGGGCATGGCGGGGGAGTTCTACAAATGTCAGCTAAACCCAGTTGGTTGGTGGTGTGATTCAGGCTTCCTTCAGTCTTTCTGATGTTCTGACAACGAAGTGTGTCAATTACTGAGAAAGGAGTGTTGAAGCTTTCAATTACAGCTGTGAATTTGTCCATTTGTCCTTTTAATTATTTATCCTTTTAGTTTAATATCCTTTTATCCTATTTATCTTGAAGCTATATTTTTAGGTGCATACATGTTTAGTATTGTTATCGTGTCTTCTTGGTGAATTGACCCTTTGTCCTCACATAAGGTACCTCTTTATTCCTGCTTTATTTTTGCTTCCTTTGAAGCCTGCCTTGTTTGATATTAATAGAGCTACTTCATTCAGCTTTTTTTTGACTTGTTTCCATGTTATACCATCCTCTGTCCTTTAACTTCTGAACTGAGTGTATCTGTTTGTTTGAAATGAGTTTCTTATATCTAATGTATAGTTGGGTCAAACTTTTCTATCCATTCCGATAACGTCTGTCCATCTGTTTAAACAACTCACCATTCAAAAAAATATTGACAGCAAAAAAAAAAAAAAAAAAAAATTGATATATTTAGATGCATGTCTACCATTTTATTATTTGTTTTCTATTTGTTCCAACTATCTTTCTTTCCTCTGTTTCTCCTTTCCTCTGTCTTTGGGATTGTATGAACAATTTTAATTCCATCCCAGTCTCTTTCTGCAACATCTCCAGTCCTTTTGAGTTCCCAGAAGCTCCCCCTTTTCATTCTCCAGCCACAAATCTGGGGCTTTACTTACCCCCTATGGCTGCACATGCACCCTGGCTGCACCCACTTTCAGAACCAAAGTGGAAGGAGATGAGAGACAGAAAAAAGCAGTGGGATTTGCCCAGCTCCTTTTGCCCAGAGCATCTCTGTTCAGATAGGAAGCCCCCCTCCCTCAGTGTTGTGGGTGCCATGGGTATCCCTGCCACCTCTGTCACTTCTGTTCCTGCTGTCGTCCCTGAGTTATTGACATTGTCTGGGCTGGGGGCTTGCGATAACACAGGAGAGATAAAGTAGCAATGGGGAATCTCTCCTCCCGCGTCTCTCAAGGGCTAGGAGATCCCTCTCCCTCCTTGAAGCAGAGCTAGAGGGCTCTCCTGGAGCCCCCATCAGCACCCCAGCCTTGTCTGGATTCAGTCCAGCAGATACTGAAGGACGTACGGGGGGAAGGGGGTTCACCACTATCTTGGTCGTCCTTTGAATTCTGGTTTTCTTCCCCAATCTGCCTTCGGCCACAGACTTTCAGAGCCTTCAGGTTTATGCTCCAGGCATTGTGTGTGGGTCTTGTAATAGCATTTAAAGGGATAGACAGGGTGCAGCCTGCGTGCGTACTCCACCCGCCCGAGAACCAGAAGCCCCAAATATTTTGTCATTCCACAAACCTTTACACTTCATTCATATTGGTCCCGTGATACTCTTTCTGAATAGATTGCTAAGAAGTTTTTATTTTCTATCATAATTTTGAGTCAGGTATGTTATCCATTTGTAGGGGTCTGTGTGTGTGTACCAATTCATGTCATTAGTTTCATTCTAGAAGGTATTTCTCCATTTTCTTGGTTTCCTAGATAAGCAATTATAAAACCAGCAAGCATTTTTGTTGCTGCTGTTGTTAAGAATTCTACTTTCCTACTGTTTAAACCACATTTTAATGTGCTTACAATAAAATTCACCACACTCTTAAATAATGTGACTACCAGGGTTAATAACTGGTTCCTGATTTTTATTAAAATGACTATAATGTTTTTCTTTAAAATTATATTTGCTGTTGCTTTTGGTAAGTACTTTTAATTACATTAAAAAATTTCTTTGTATTCCTATATTATACAGCAATTATTAAGAATGCTTGCAGATATAATAAAATTCTTTTCAAGCTTTTTTGATACAATGTTACTTTATTTTTCATCCAATTTATCTATGGAATGGATGAAGTTGGTGAGTAGTCTGATGTTAAATTATATTTAGTTTCTGAAATAAATCCTACATTGTTACACTGTCCTATTCTTTCAAAGCATTTCCATATTCTATTTGCTAACCCCTTGCTTAGAATTTTTGACATCTAAGTCATAATTAGTGCACTTTTTTTAAGGTGTGGGTATTACACTTGTTTCCAAATGTGAAATCAGGCATTTTTTACAGTTTTCCATGATACCACCATGTTTTCCATGGTATTTAATAAACACTAATTAGGTAGATTTCAGCTGCAAAACCATTTGACCCTACTGCCTTACTGAAAGCAATATTTTCAAAGCAAATTTCCAGGGCCTCTGCTGCTTCTTGGGCTAAGGTTGGTGGTTTACTTTTGTTTGCATTCCTATATTACACAGCAGTTATTAGACTGTTGGCAGATTTAATAAATTCATTTCAGGATTCTCAAAGGCAAGTGTTTCCTTTGTGGTTCAAATTTTTTTTTTTTTTTTTTTTTTTTTGCCGTACGCGGGCCTCTCACTGTTGTGGCCTCTCCCGCTGCGGAGCGCAGGCTCCGGACGCGCAGACTCCGGATGCACAGGCTCAGTGGCCATGGGTCACGAGCCCAGCTGCTCCGCGGCATGTGGGATCCTCCCAGACCAGGGCACGAACCCGTGTCCCCTGCATTGGCAGGTGGACTCTCAACCACTGCGCCATCAGGGAAGCCCTGTGGTTCAAATTTTATTTCTATGAACACACTGCCCTTATTCCTGACCACCGCCCCACACCCATGGCCATGCTGTGGCCTCACCCCACGCAGCCAGGGGTCCCCAGGTCTTTGGTTGTCTTCTCCCGAGGGCAGGCTGAGATGCACACCCCCTGGGCTGCTGCAGGGGTCAGAGGACAGCTTTCTGCAGGTTGCAGAGACCCGGGACTCAGTACGGAGTGGATGGGGGGGAGGCCGCCCACTGGCCACCCTCGGTGCATTTGACACAAGAGTGTTGGGTGGTCTCAGGTGTCTGAGCTGAGCCTGGTCTAGTTGGTGGGAAGGGTTTTGTTGAGGGGGGTGGGTAGGAATGTGTTTTGTGGTCTGTGCTTGGTGTATTCCCTAAGAATATTGAACCATATAAAGTGTGGGTCTTCATTTATATCATGCATTGAACCAGAGCAAAAATTGGTTCTCAGGGGCAAATAGATTTAGGTGTGACCAGGGTCTGTGGCCTCCAAGGGCCCAGAATGTATAGGACACACCATGTACCTGTGGTGCTGACACTTTGTGGGGATGTTTAAGACTCCCATGGGCAGAAATGGTGAGAAACACTGTGACAGGGAGGCCTCGTCATGGATGCAGGAAGCCTGTTTTGACATGTCTGTGGTTTGAACCACGCCTCCATTTACACCCCATTCATCTTCCTTGTCTGTGATCGGGTTCCACAGGGTTAATCTATTTATGGACCTGTTCAAAGAAATAGCTGTTGGGTTGGGGTATATTTCTACTGCTTTTTTGTCTGTGCCTAATTTTAGCTGTCATGTTATTAATCTCTCTTTTCTTTTCCCTGCTCTTCAGCTGTCTTTCCTTGGTATGAAACACTTACTTATAAGCACTCTATTGAACCAAGCTGCATCTCCCCTGACACCCCCAGGACGTCCCGCCAGTTTGGGAACTAGAGTCTCTTCTTTACAGAGTCTTAACACCTGGAACCAAGTGTCTGGGAAGAGGCTCTTCTCCCAGGGCCTTCAGATCTGGGTTCACCACTTCATTACCTGATTTTAATTCCATTGACTTAGAACTGGAGAAAAGGCCTGTGACATCCCAACCAGCTTTTACACTTACTGATATCAGTTGTGAAATACACGATTGATTTTGAAGATAATCCCTAAACATGAAAAAACAATGGTCTCTAATAAAGTTCATTATATATCTGCTGGATTCAGCTAATTTATGGCATAATTCAATTCTTTGGTCTGTTTTAGTTTTTGTCTAACATATTTATTCAATTCTGGAACAGATGGAATTTCTCACTATCACGCTCCTTTATTCAGATCTCTTATTTGTAATCAGCTTTTGCTTTATTTATTTATTTAGCTGATATAGGGTTTTTGATACAGTTTGAGACTGTTAAAATTTATTCAGAAATTGTGCTTCTTACAATTTAGTCACGTAATATGTCTGTGACTGTTTACTGTTTTTTGTCTCGAATTCTAAACATTCCACATGGCACATGGGTATTAATGTGGACGTCTGCTTTTTTTTTTTTTTTTACATTTGTATTTACCTGGAATTTCTGTTCATTTCAACACTGATTTTTCTTAAATACGTTTCATGCAAACTGCAGGTAACTAGTTTTTGGTTTAGAGTTGTTGTTTTTCCCCAGGCTTGTCATTTCAGGGAAGAATTCAGTCTGATAACATTTAATGTGAACACACGATAGACTTGATTTTTCCCCTTTCTTCTTCTTTATTGATAATCCTGATTTCTTCTATGTGGTTTCCTTATCATTATTATTGTTATACTTAAATAATTATATTAAGTAATACAATAATTGAACAAAATGACAATTATAATTTGAATAATTCTAATTACTATCTCAATGGGACCCTTTACCCTGACTCACCCTCTCCCTCCTCAGCGGCGTTTTCCCTCCTGCATCCTCCTCCACCGCGTGGAGCCCCCGTGGGCCATCGGGGCTCTGTCTCTGGGTGCAGACGTCACCTCCCTGACGGCTCTTTCCCTCCGGATGTGACGCCAGTCCCAATCCCCCTGCCACCACTGCTTCTTTCTGAGCATCTAAGATGTTCCCTTTATCCCTGGATTCCGGGAATTTTTCCAGAATACATACAAGTGTTCAGCCTTTTCTCAGAATCCTGCCTGGGATTCAGTGAGATTGAGCCAGACAACCCCAGCTCCTTATCAGTGGAGGAGGAATAGCTTCCTATTCGTTTAATTATTGACTATCCTCCGCTGCCCCCAGAACCTCTATCAACTGAATGTTCGGTCTCCTAAATCTATCCTCTACGTCAAATTTTTCACTCGAGGTTTTCTTTCTAATTTTTTTTGCTATGTTTCCTCCACCTCATCTTCTAGGACAATGCTTTGAGTCTCAGCAGTGACTGTGCTCTCCATCTGATTGGCTCTTAGTAAGAAAACCTTATTTTACATTTCCAAGAAGAATCTTCCCCGGTGCACTTGACCCCTACGTGCTTTCACTGTCTTATCTTCCCAGCTTCTCCGGATCCAGGGTTCTGTCTGCTTCTCTCCGTCTGGCTGCCCACATGCCAGGAGCTGTCTGGGGTGGAGGGGAAGGTGGAGTGCAGGCTCGGCTTCCAGGGAGACTTCCGCCCTGATGTCCTGGGGCAGCGGAAGGGAACTTCCTGGCTGGAGCTGGGTGGGCTGGTGGCAGGAGGCGGGGATGGGGTTGGAGCTGCGTTACAGCCTAAGGCAGGCTCTCCAGAGACAGACAGACAGCCTGGACCAGCAGCCCCATGTGGTGGAGGGGACCCCGACCTGGAAAAGGTGCTGGGTCAGCCCTGAAGCGGCTGGAGCCCCAGAGGAAATGGGAAGGAGCAGGCTGGACCCCAGTTACCCACCCAACCTCCCCAGCTGGACCGTCACTCCTCCGCCCTTCCTGGGACACAGGGTGAGCCCAGGCAGCACCCCCAGGAGGGGTGTCAGGGGTGGAATTCACCACCCCCTTCCCCAAAGCAGGGCCAGGACTGCACCTCCCTGGGCCCGGTCTCCATCTCTGTGGGGACCAATGACCATGCATCAGGGCCACGTTTCCAGACCTTCGCGGTATGTGCCAGGAGGGAGTGTGGCGCTGGGAGAGGCACGTGGGCCAAACTCATCAGCGACGGGAAGTGCCACGTGCTCCTTGGCTCACTTGCTCAGATCCTGGGACCCTGCCTCTCGTTGGGAACGTGAGCTTGTGTAGCAAGTAAGTCCAAAAGCCATTTGTGGCTCTGAGAGCCTTTGATTCTAAGTTCTATTCATGGAAAACACTTATGTTCATAGTATGATCACTTCAGCACATTGTTTCTTAGAGTAAATTCCTCCTTCCCATCCAGTAGTTCCAGTAGACACACAGAAACCCCTTCCTTAGCCTCTGCATCGGGCTGCTTGGACTCCCCAGCACAGGAGGGACCACGGACCCCCTCCAGGAGGCCAGGGTCACACTAGGGGGGTGCAGGGCACAGAACTCTGGCCACAACTGGGATGTACATCTCGATCCTCACCAGGCCCTTTGAAGAAGGAGGCAGCAGTGGTCTCCACGGTACCTGCATCCTCCCTCTGTCCGCCGGGCAGGGACGTTCTGACCACCTCCCTGGCAGTGTGTCAGCACAGGAGCCACGGTCCCTTCTGGGGTTCGGCTGTGGACAAGTAAGCAGGTCATATGCCCTGTGAAGATAAAGGTCGGGGACAAAAAGAGAGAGTGCCACTGCATGGGGGTGAGAAGTGAGGTCAGGACACCAAGGCTCGAGGGACACCCCCCAGGTCTCAGCAGGTCTCCTGGTGTCTTTTTCAGCTGTAGCAGGAAAACTGCACCCGGGTAGATGACAGATAGACAGATAGAGACATGGATGGATGGATGGATGGGTGGATGGATGGAAGGACAGTGGGTGGATGGAAGGTAAGAAGAGGGGGGGAGGGAGGTGGACAGAGTGGGTGGGTAGAGAGAGAGATAGACAGGTATATGAACCTTCACACTCATATTCGGACGCGATCTCGCAGGTGTGTGTGTGTGTGTGCACACCCGCACACGTGCACAGATGTGAGCGAGCACGTGGCAGACTGCCAACAAGCCTCTGTTGGCTGTGGCCCGAGAGTGGCACCTGGCCTCCCCAGAACCCCCCCAGGAGCAAGGAAGGGAGGGACATCTCAGGCTATCTGCAGAGCCCTGAGCCCAGATCCCACCTCTTACCCCCTCCCCAGGGGGCGCCGTGTAGTCTAAGCCCACGGGACACAGGTCCGGAGGCACGACCAGTCATCTGTGCCCATAAAGAAGATACATTAGCCCTGGGGTTGGCGAGGGTCTCCTGCAGCATCTCACCGCACAGGTGGGCTGCCTGATGGTGGGGACGGGTGAACAGGCGCTTGACTAGAGAACCGCAGCCACCACTCAGGGCTGGGACCACAGTTCAGCACCCAGAACCTGCACCGCACATGCCTGGACACTGACCTCATTCCCTGGCCAAACACCATCCCCCTGCTCTCTGCGATGGACCCTCATGGGCAGATGTGGGGCCACTTCAATATATTGGGGGGTCTCCTCTCTGGCCTTACCTCCCTCTAGGCACCTCACGTGCCCTCTGCCCTTGTGCTGACTCTGGGGACACCTCCTCCAGGAAGCCTCTCTTGACTCCCCTGCCCTTGGTGCTCTCTGACTCTGGGCCACTAACTCTCAGAGCCCCCGACGGTGGACGGCCTTAACTTTTGTGTCCCACTTACAGGGACCCGTGATCCCTCAGGATGGGGACTGTGATCGGACTCATCTCAGCAGCAAGCACAGCGTCTGCACAGAGTAGTGCCTCAATATTGTTTTTTGTTTAATTTGCCCAATTTTGTCAATAAAAAGAACTATTATCCTGTGCTAGGAGCCCCAGTTGAATCGGCTGCCTGAGATCCGCTCTGGAAGGAGAAACAGACTTTACCGTCTCAGTCTCTGCAGACGACACAACTCAGATGGTATAATTAACTTCCCAGCCTCGGAGGTGCTTTGATTTGAGTCCAATTTTATTATGTTTCACAATTTCCTCTCAGGTTTTTCTTTAATTCCTCAGCTTCATTCAAAAATAGCACAGAGACCCAAGTCTTGACAGGAAAAGATGGATTATCCACACCTCCGTTAGGCCTTGAATTACACTGAACTGTTTTCTAGGCACAAGTGCCCCCAGCCCCCCTTCCCCGCACTGCAGCCCATCCAGTGGGATGGGTGCTTCTCAGGGGAGATAGAGCCACTCCTCATCTCAAGTGTTTGTCGGACCACGTCGTCCCTGCTGGAGGAACGCGGCCTGAGAGACTCCCGTGCCGGCCTGGTGCTTCTGTCCTCTTGAAAAAATTGTTTGCAGAGATACCCGTGGGAAGAAGCAATCTGACTTTGTTGCTGATGGACACGTGTGCTTTTCTATTGGTACAGACGCTCTCCAGCTGCTCTGGGTCCTGTGACATTGCCTCTGGAATCTCAAACAGCAAATGTAGAGAACGGACAGGTGTTTGCAGGACCTGCCATTCTCGCTCTGACACCACAACATGCCCAGCGCGAGCTTGTGGCGCATCCCAGCCCTGGGGCAGCCCCTTGGGGACACGGCCCCCACCATCCCAGCTTTGGTGGCACTCGGGACCTGCACGCGGGCCATGAGACCATCCCTGTGGTGATGCTCGCTGCATGTCCTGAGCCGAGAACTAAAACCACAATCTGAAAAGACGTGAGGGAATCCTGGCGGGATTCTTGGCTTGGTGGCCTCATCCTCCTCACAGGTGCTCCTGTGACATCATCCATCTCTCGATCCGGAAATCGCGGAGCCATTCTGAGTCCGCCATCTCCTCTCCTCCTCTCCCCTGACCCCCGTCCATCAGTAAGTCTTATCTATTTTGCCTCCTTCATGCCTCCCAACGGCATTGATTTTGCTCCATCTCCATCCCTGGAGCTGGTCCAAGCGGCCATCCTCTCTCCTCTGGGACGGAGCAAAAGCTCCATCCACCTGACCCTTTGCAACCAGCCCACCTTGGTGGACGAAAGCTCCGTCTCTGTACTGCTCAGACCAGAAGCCCGATCACGCCAGGCTCTCTTCCTTCCCCATTCCTGCCGGTTTTACCTCCCAGCTGTTTCTCAACTTTCTTCCCCTGCTTTCCTCCCTGGTGGTTGATTGTAATCTGTAGTGACTCTGCCCCATCCAGTTCCCGTTAGGTCTCCTTCCTTCCAATCTTGCCTCCACGACTTTCTAACATGAAAATGTGTATTTCATCTTCCCCTGGAGACCTGTGACCCTCCATCTCAATAACCTCCAGCCACTGCCCCGCAGGTGCGAGACGGCCCTAGTGTGCCCCGACCTGACCTCTGTGCCTTTGCTCACACTGTTCCCTCTGCCCAATGGCCTGGGTCCTCCTGCCCTTCGCATTTCTGCCCCTTGTGCCCGGCCTTCCAGACTCAGCTCCACACCCCCTCCTGCAGAAAGACACCCCCAACCTGGACTTCTTCATCCTTGCTCCTAGGGCATTGTTGGGCTTTCCCTCATTACACTAAAGTTATGGGTTTTTTTCCTCCACTAAGATGAGTAAGGATTCAGGAAATAAGAAGTAAAGAAATGGTCAGAATACATGAAAATGTAAAACTCAATCTGTATATGAAATGAAGATAACCAGTATGAGAAGACAAATCATAAGCCAAATATTCCATCCATGGAGAATGTGTGCAGGGCTTGATAGACACACATGGGTAAGGCACACATGCACGTTAGTGACAACATCGCATGAGAACAGATGCAATTTGTAAACCCGCTTGTGGAAGTGGTCACTTCAACAGGAATAGAGGACATCGGAGCAGAGAGGGGTTTCTGCTTGTTTGTGTCTTGCCTGTGAGTGCAGGGAAGCTCATATACTTGGATACACCCGTGCTGGACAGATTATGGTTAGATGGCCACTTTTATGTCATGCTTGGTGGGGAGGGGCTGGGAGCGAATTTCTAGAACATTCATACCTTTTGCCTGAGTCTTTTTACTCTAGTAATAAATACTAAGGTTATAATCCTAAGTCCAGCTGAGTCTTTATTCAAAGCTCTAATTTAAAGTGTAAAAATTGAAATAACCTAAATATACACAAAATACAGGAAGGTGATTGGTATAACCACTTGACTATTTATTTCTCAGGGAGAGGACATTTAATCTTTTCACTTTGGCTTCAGTATCGGTAAGTCTTCTTTTTTCTCTTTTTGGCTGTATTGGGTCTTCGTTGCTGTATGCGGGCTTTCTCTAGTTGCAGCGAGCGGGGGCTACTCTTCGTTGCGGTGTGGTGGCTTCTCTTGTTGCGGAGCACTGGCTCTAGGCACGTGGGTTCAGTAGTTGCGGCATGCAGGCTTAGTCACCCCGCGGCATGTGGGATCTTCCTTGACCAGAGATTGAACCCGTGTCCCCTCCATTGGCAGGCGGATTCTTAACCACTGTGCCACCAGGGACGTCCCCCGTATCAGTAACTCTTACGGCACTCTCTCTTCTGTAGGTCTTGGTGAGACAAAGTTCTCCCCTTCCCTCTGTGTAGAAGGGAGACCCCAGTCTCCCGTCCTTGCAGGCAGGCAGGGCTGTGGCTCATGCCTGCAGAGGGTGGTACTGGGGAAGACTAAAGTCCTCAAGGTCAGAGATATGTAAAAATAATAATATATTTTAGCCAAGGTAATTTTATCCCAGGAATGAAAGATTAGTTTAATATTTTAAAAATCAACCAATGTACTTCACCACCTAACAGAATAAAAAAGAAAACCAATGATTGTCCTAATATTTCATAAAAACTTGTTCAATGAAATTCAGTCTATATATGACAAAAACTTAGAGCAAACTAGGAATAGAAAGAAGTTCCTCAATATCACAAAGGGCAGCTACCAAAAAACCAACTGCAGAGATTATACATACTGATCAAATATTGAAGATTTCCCCCTAAAATCAGGCATGAGGCACAATATTCCACCATCACCACTTATGTTTAAACACTGTCCTATTATATAGAGAATGGATAAACAACAAGGTCCTACTATATAGCACAGGGAACAATATTCAATATTGTTCAATATTCATCACTGTGCTGAAGTTAACACAGCACTGTAAATCAACTATACTTCAATAAAGTAAATTTAAAATAATAATAATAATAAAAATACTGTCCTAGAGATCCTCAACATTGCAAATAAAAGAAAAAAATACATAGAAACTGAAAGTAAGGAAGCGAAAATATCTTTACTTGTAGGTAACGTGATTGTGTATGAGGAAAATCTGAAGGAATCTATAAACAAATCATTAGAATTAATTAGCAAATTTAGCAGGGTCGATACAATATTTCCATATACTAATAACAATTAAGCAATGAATTTTTAAAATGCCATTTATAATAGCATCAACAAATTGAATACTTAATGACAGATGTACATGACATCTGCACTGAAAACCACAAACCATGGCTGAGAGAAATTAAAGAGGGTCTAAATAAATGTGAAGATGAGTCACACGCATGGATTGAAGATTCAGTATTGCCAGTTCCCCTCACATTGATCTATAGATTCACTGCAAGTCCATTTCAAACTCCACTGTAGTTTCTTGTCACAATGTCCAAACTGAGGTTAAAATTGATAAAGCAGATCAAAGGATACAGAGGCACCAAGACCACCTTTGAGGGGCAGACCCCCAAATTCCAAGACTTTCCGTAAACACGCTGCGCTGTTGGCACCAGGCAATGTCGACAAACGGAAGAGGAAGGGGCCGGAATGGATCACAGGCGTGCGGTCACTTGATGTAGACAAAACACCAAGTCATCGGAAGAGGAAGGGAACATGATTTGATCCCTTTGAAGAGAACGAATCTCTGTTTCTACCTCACACCGTTGATTTAAATGACCATTTTCCTAAATGTAAAAGCAAAAACTATACATCTTTCCGAAGAAAACTTAACAGGGTATTTTCATGAACTTGGGGTAGGCAACAACTTCTTAAACAGGACACTAAAATTCGGTGTCCTGGACATCCTCAACAGTGGAAGTAAGACAAAAACTACATAGAAATTGAAAGTAAGGAAGTGAAAATATCTTTATTTGTAGGTAACATGATGATGCAAGGTTTTTTTTAGTTGATAAATTGTACTTTATTTTTCAAAAAGAACTCTGTTCCTCGCAATAAAAAAAGTAAGCAGTCTCCCACAGACTCTGAGCAGATTTTCAGTATGTACCTGATGAAGGAAACACACTCAGACCATATAAAGGACTCCTGAACCTCTGTAGGAGAAGACAGTCCATTTAAAAGTATAGACAAAAGGCCCTACAAGCTCTTCACAAAGGAAGATGCCCACATAACAGAAGAGCATACATCCAGGCACTTAGAATTAATACAAATTAGAAAAACTAAAATTAAAATCATGAACTACAATGACCCACCCATGAGAATGGCTCAAATGACACGACAGGAGATGCCAAGTGTAGACAAGGATGTGGAGGGTGGGGACTGTCTACACCTGGGGGAGAAGCACAGGATGACCGTGATGAGACGCTGATGACATTTCCCAATAAAGTCGAGCACAGTCTCAATAAAGCTCTTTATTACTTGATCATATGGTAAATGCAGGTTTAACTTTATTTTTTAAATGCCAGAATGGTGGAACCAGCAATGTCTGAGAGCCCCAGTTGCTCTGGATCATTGCCAGCACCTGGTACTGTCAGTGGTTTTACCCATGACCCCTCTCTCGGGGGTGGACCATGAGAGGTGAATGTGTGTTTCTCACAAACACTCACAGCAGCCTCTGTTTATAAACCTCAAAAGCCAGAAAAGGTCCAAAAGTCTGTGAACAGGACCACAGGTGGGTTCATAGCCGGCTCACTCCAGGCAGATGGATGGGTCTCAGATGCATTAGGTGAGTGAAGGAAGGCAGAACAGAGGCACCGGTCCAGGTGGGGTTTACCAGGCATACACGTAGCGGAAGTTCATCACAGTGGACACCTCTATCTCATGTATTTTACTACATTCAAAACATATTTCGATTATTATTTTATTTTATGATTTTTTTATTGAAGTGTAGTTGATTTACAGTGTGTTAGCTTCAGGTGTACAGCAAAGTGATTGATTTATACGTATGTGTGTGTGTGTGTGTGTGTGTATTCTTTTTCAGATTCTTTTCCGTTACAGGTTATTACGAAATGTTGAATATTGTTCCCTGTGCTAATCATAGGCCCTTGTTGTTTAACTATTTTATATATAGTAGTGTGTATATGTTAATCCCAAACTCCTAATTAATCCCTCCCCCCTTTCCCTTTTGGTAACCATAAGTTTGTTTTCAATGTCCGTGAGTCTATTTCTGTTTTGTAAGTTCATTTGTATCATTTTTTTAGATTCCACATATAAGTGATATCATGTAATATTTGTCTTTCTCTGTCTGATTTACTTCACTTAGTATGATAATCTCTAAGTCCATCCATGTTGCTCAGATGGCATTACTTCATTCTTTTTTACCTCTGAGTAATATTCCATTGTGTATATGTGCCACATCTTCTTTATCTATTCATCTGTTGATGGACACTTAGGTTGCTTCCATGTCCTGGCTATTGTGAACAGTGCTGCTATAAACACTGGGTGCAAAAACATACTTCAATTTTAAAAAAGAGATAATAGACTGTAAATGGACCAAAATAGTATCATTTTCTTTATGCAAAAGGTAAACATCAAACATTACTCAAATGTTAACTGTAACATTAATTGAATTAGGGAAACATTGTCTTCTTTCTGTTTTTCTATACCTTCCAATTTTCCTTCAACGATTATGCATTCACTTTGAAGTGAAAAATCACCTATACTTTCAAAATTAAGAAAAAAGAGCAGGTATATATAAATATGCGTATATTTATATGAGTTGATACCTTGTAATAGAGGATTATTTTAATATTTATGTTTTGAAAAATCAAATTCAATAAAGATAAGTGCGATTCAGGCACACACGCATCTCCTAAACACGTACTTTCGAAGCAGATCACCTTGTTAAACAGACATTATCCTAGTTTTCCATGCTGTGGAACAAACCTCCACAAACACAGTGATTTAATCAGCACACCTTTACTTTCTAAGCCACGACAAGGCCATGATCTCCACTGGGGTCTCATGAGGCTGAAATCGAGGTGTCAGCAGGCTGTGGCACACCTGGAGCCTGGGAGCCTCTTCCAGGCCCATTCAGGGACTGGCAGAATTCAGCTCCTTGTGATTATAGAGCTTGGGTCCCTGATTTCTTGCTGGCTATTGGCCAGGGTTTGCTCTCAGCAGCGAGGCCCCCCTCAGGTCATGGCCCCAAGCCTCTGTCCCCTCATAGGCAGCACACAGCATGGCCGCTGGCTTCCTTCCTGCACAGTCTGACTCTCTACCTTCTGTTAAGGGGCTCACTTGATTAGGCCAGGCCCACCAGGTCATCTCCCTTTGATTAACTCAAAGTCAACTGGTTAGAAACTAATCACTGCAGGAACAGCCCATAATATTCAGCTGCTCCCCTGACACACACACACAGAAGGGGAAGAGATTATCCCGATGGCATGCACAGTAGTGGGCGCAGGAATCTTGGGGGTCATCTTAGAATTCCGCCTGGTGTAGACATTATGTTAAAATATGCTAATTTCCTACCTATATACTTACGAAGTGTAAAATCTTCTGCAACATGGCTGCAGCAAAAAATAAGGGCCTAGAGTAAATACAGCTGACAGTGCCCTGTTCTGTTTCTTGTATGCATGGGGCTCAGAATTCAGGGGCCCTCATCTATCTGCAGGTTTAACCATCCCCATCTCAACCTGCACCCCCCACAGGAGCTGGCCTAGCATCCCAGAGCTATGTGTCCACGCCGGATAACTGAGGGCAGCCGTCTCCCATTTAAGCAGGGCTGGGCCATCCAGAGGAAGGATGCCTGGCCAGGTCCCTCCTCCCAGCTGTCCTGGTGGAGAGCAGGTGAGGGAGAAAGGAGTTGAGGGGGTAGGCGGAGCCCAGGAGCTGACACCCGAGGTTTGGGCAAGTCCTCCTGGAACGGAGGGCCTGAAAGCAAAGAGGGTCTCCGGGCAGAGAGGGGGGTGATGGAACTGGCCTTCTGGGTACAGCAAGAGTGGCCAGAGTGACATCCGGGGAAGACATGCTGAGGGCTGTCAAAAGAAAGGAGGGAGAGGGGCCAGGTGTGCACTCAGGGTCATGAAGAGCCTACAGGAGACCTTAGACGCTGGGTGCAAACAGAAGCCAGGACGGACCCCAGAGCTGGGGACACTGGGGAGGGCGTGGTGTCACAGGCTTGGGCCCCACCCTGGGGGCAGCTGTGGGAAGAGGCCACCATTCACGACCCCACCTTCCCCCTTCTGCCCTTCGCAGGTGAGGCCTGGGGAGGGGAAGGTGCCGGCGGCACGATGGTGGCAGGGGCTGGCTGTGCGGGGTCATGTTGCCCGTGCCTAGGTGTGCAGTGTCCCAAGCAGGTCAGCTGGTCAGTGTCTTTGTGGACAGGAGCTCATGGCGAGATGGGGACTTGATTTAGAAACTGAAAGCAAATCTCAGAAAGCAGGAGAAAATGACCAATTCTTGCTGCCATACTAACAAAGGTGGTGGGGCGGGGGAGCCAGGAGGAGAGGCCGGAGGCCGGAGACAGTTATCTGCGTCTTATCTTCTAAGACCCGAGATGCTGCCGCCACTGGTTTCCCCCAGCTCCTTGCCTGGCTGCAGTCAGGGCGGGGGAAGTGGTGCTGAGCTTCCTCCCCGGCCTCGTGTGAGTGTGGACCCCACTTCGTGTGCCAGCCTGTGACATTCCAGCCCCGTCTGGCTCCCCTCTGCTAAGTCCCTTCTGTGCCACCAGGGCCTCCAGTCATCCCCGTGCCATGCTGTCCCCTTTGTCCTGGCAGCTCCAGGTCGAAGCCCATTAGCATTCTCTCCCTCCCCTGGGCTGCTGACTCAGGGCAGATGCCAGGTGAATCCTCCTCCCAGGTGCCTGCCCACCGCAGGAATGTGCTCTGCGTCTCTCCCGAGGACTGATGCTCTACTGTATGTCAAGTCAGGGGGACGGGGCTCCCACAGCCCCCCGGGGGACGGGAGGGGTACTCATTTTTATAGGAAAACCCACATACTCTGATCAGACTCCCAAAACTATAGCCAGTCATCCATCAGCCAGAGGATGGGCACCCGGGACCCCAGGTCTTGAAGAGAGAGGGGCTTCAAGGCAGGGACAGCAGTCAGTTCACATGAAGAATGGCGGGCTCGGGGTCCACCTGGGGGCACCGCCCGGAAGGTTCAGGGAGGGCTTCTGAAGGTGAGGTGGGGTCAGTCAGGGGTGTACAAGGTCCCAGCGTGCAGACACGATGGTGCGGGGAGAGCTGGGACCACAGGGAAAGAGGCTCAGCTGCCAGGCCTGGGGCCATGCGTGCCCACCAGGAAGACAGAATCCGGGCGCTGGTGAGTGTCGGGGCGCTTGGTCAGTGCTCTGCTGGGGGCATGAATTGGAGCCGGCACTTGGGAAATTCTCGGCGTTATCTGCTACCTTTAAATGCACACATACCTTACTGCCCAGAAAGTCTAGGCCTAGAAATGCACCCAAATAAGTGCTTGCCAAGACAGGCATCTATGCACAGCAGCTGATCCATAGTCAAAACACAGGTCACCTCAAACACATATTCAAACAGAGAGGTTTTTTGTTTTTTTTTTTTTTTTTTCGCGGTATGCGGGCCTCTCACTGTTGTGGCCTCTCCCGTTGCGGAGCCCAGGCTCCGGATGCGCAGGCCCAGCGGCCATGGCTCACGGGCCCAGCCGCTCCGCGGCATATGGGATCCTCCCAGACTGGGGCACGAACCCGTATCCCCTGCATTGGCAGGCGGACTCTCAACCACTGCGCCACCAGGGAGGCCCGAGAGGTATTTTTTAAAGAAGAAAAGGAAAGCAGATAAGAGTTGGTGGCTTTGGGGCTCCTAGAGGACTTGAGTGTTAGGGTGTCCCCAGGCCCTCCTGCAAGTCAGCACATTTGGGATGAGGCGCTGGTACCTGTCACCTGAGGCCCTGGATGTCCAGGGCTTGGTGACAGACAGTGCGTCTCAGTCAGGAGCTCAGGACTGAAGACAGAAAGTCGTCCCAAGGTCAGGGTCATGGCCCAACAAGCCAGCAGGCAGAGGAGACAACAGGAGTTGTGTGTCCCCGCTCAGGCCCTGGACGCCCCACTTGCCAGGGTGGTGCAGGCTTACCCTCCTGCTTGCATCCAGCCCAGCGCGTGAGGCTTGGGGTAGAGCAAGGCTGCTGGGGTGACTTCCCACGGGCATCCTGGTGCCCAGGCCTGTGCCTGCTCAACATCCCAGCAGGGAAGGGGGCAGATCCCAGGGGCCTGGGAGAGGGAGGACAGTGGTGCCCTGCTCCCGGGACGGTGTGTGGTGTGCCTGCAGCGCGACAGGGTCTTCCTGGGGAAGGAGAGAGGTCAGGAGTTGAGGCAGGTGATGTGATCACCAGCAGAAGTGCTTTTCCCTCACTCTCCAGAGAACAGTCTCAGGGGGAGTTGCCGGTTTTGCCTCTGGCAGGCTGGACCTGGAGTGGCTGCCCCATCGCTTAAAGTTCAAAATCCCAGGCCCCTGGGCAGTTGTTAAAACAATCTGTGCAGGACCTGGCGGCCAGTATGAGTGACAGGGATGCCTCTCAGCCTAGGGTCAGGGGCCCTGGGACACTGAGGGGCAGGGGGGTCACTTCCCCACCACGGATGGAGAAAGAAGGGTCCCGCCTGCCACCGCCCTGCCCAAGGGCCTGCTCATCCAGTCTGGCTCTTCCTTGCTTGTCCTTTTGCTTTGGGAGAAGGACAGAACCTTCCCCATGGTCCTCACAGTGGTGCCCGGATGGCACCGTGCCCACGGGCCCCGGCCAGTCCTGCCCAAGCAGTGCTCCCCCACGGCTGGGACCACAGCACGTGGCAGGGATGTGCACAGCAGCAAATGCAGATGTCAGGCGGCGCTCTGCTAATTACCGGCAACGTGCAGGAGCAAATTGAGAAATGATGGATTTAATAAATTCCTACACTTTTTGTTTACACCAACAGTGATTTGGGTGCAGGAGGGGGACGTGCTTGGCATGCAGAGCTGCACCTGCCTTCCAGTCGCCGGGCGCCTCCAGGCCAAGCAGACAGGAGGACGTGTGGATAATTGCATCTTCTTCCCCGTGTATGGCCGTAGGGACCGTTTTAAGAAGGAGGCTGCGGTGAATACTGTTTAACCTCAGACATCTGCGTGACGCTGGGGAGGACCACTCCGTACGCAATAAATCACCGCCGTCCAGCCAGGCAGGAACCTGCCAGACCCCACAGAGGCTCTGTGGGCCCAGCTCTGTCTGGGGAAAGAAAATGGGCCACCATGGAGGACGTGGGGGAGAACCCTCGCCGTGTTACCCCCCGACTGCTGAACAGATAGGACCACGGCAGCTGGGAAGGCCCCGCTCCAGCCTGGCCCTGCCCTCCGCCATGGCGTGATGTTGGACATGGATGTGAAACTCTTCCAAGCTCCGTCCTGAGTCTCCAACTCAGATGTGCAGAGAGGGTCCCCGGAGCTCAGCCCCTCCTGCCGAGGAGTCACCTGGGTCTGCTGGGGAGAGAGTGGGCGGAGAACCGTTCTCTGAGCCTCATGAGGGGAGCAGTCAGGACCTCCGCCCATAGCACAGGGAGCCCCTCAGCCTGCCAGGCCGGGCCTCACCCCAGGACCAGCTGTGATCGAGCCCTTTGTCTCCTGGGCTCTCCATCCCTGGCTTCCACCCAGGTCCCTGGTGTCGGGTCTGGATGTTCGGGGCCTTTAGTGTGGCTTCTCGGGCTCGTGGGCCTTGTGTGTGCCCCCCTCTACCCGGCCCCCAGGTCCCCATGAGGCACACAGCCCCACACGCTGGCCGTTGCACCTGGCACGGCGCTGCGCCACCATCAGGGCCGTCCTGCTGTGCTGCCCAAGGGACCAGCAGACTCACCTCTGCCCCCATGAGGTTCGTCCCCCACGGGGTGAGGGCCCTGCTGCCCCCACCTGAGGGCAGAGCCACGCCCTGATCCGAGGATGGAGCCAGGCCGCCCCAGAGTGGGCCTCCGTGCTTCTCCTCCCTCTGCAGTGGGTGTGGGAGCCTCCAGGACCCCGTTAGCATTCCAGGCGCCGGGCCACGGCTGACAGCGGTGGCTCAGCACAATTTACAGCTTTATTTCCTATTACAAACTTGAGTTCAGCGATGATAAATCGGGGTTGCAGAGTCAGCCAGCGACATCACGTTGCAGGAGGGATGGAGCACGACCTCCTGCTCAGACGCAGCATCCCGAGCGGTGCGTCCGCAGTTCTGGGCCCTTCGGCCTGTCTCCTGGTCCAGGTGGCAGCACCTGGCTCCCCATCACCGTCACCGGCAGGGCCCAGACCAGCGCTGAGAGGACATTTCTAAAGCGAATGTACACACGGCGCAGCGCGGCCTCCGTCCAAATGCTTTGCCCGCAGTAAGCACCTCATCTGAGGTAGGGACTCCTGCCACCCCACTTAGAGGCAGGGAAGCCCGAGATCATGGGGCTGGAAGCAGAGACCCAACCCGGCCCGGCCAGTGAGGCCTCAGCCGGGATGTAACCGTGGTGACGGTGGGGCAGCTGCCTGTCCCCTGTCCTTCCAGCTGGCCCAGTGCTTACACACAGTAGGCCGTCAGCAGCTACTTGTCATCGTCCAGGAGTGGATTGAATTAATGAACAGAGACCTTTAACCCTGAAACGTGAGTTCTGTTCCTCCTGTTTCTGTTCCAGAGTCCTGTGTGTTCTCGGGGAGCCGTCAGTGGGGTGAGGTGTGTGCTGTGCGGGCAGCACTGAACGGGCGGTGGGGGACAGTTGCGGGGACCTGGCCGCACAGCCCCTGCCCTGGGTTTGGGGACAGAGCTACAGTCTAAACCTGCAAGGTCAGCCTGGACCCATGGGAGCCCTCAGGGAGGTTTCAGGGACCAGACGGTGACAGAAAGTTCCCTGGTGGAGGAGGCTCTGGTGTGGAGCCTGGGGAGAGAGAGTGGGCAGCCAGGTCAGGGGGGCCCCCAGGAGGTTCTTTGGGGATAGAGGGAGAGCCAGGGAAGGAGAGGGCCGAGGGCTGCCAAGTGACAGGGCTGCGTGCTGCCGGCAGATGGCTAGGTCCCGACGAGCAAGCCCTGCAGGTGGGGACGCATGCCTGGACCCGGGCCCGGAGGGCACCGCACACTATGGGGACAAAGGAAGCTGTCTGCCTGGTGCCCAGCAAGGTGCCGGTTCAGGCCCTGATGCCCTGACAGCTGGACACCAGAGGGGATGAGGGGCCCAGGGCAGTAGGGAGGAAACGGGGTAGCAACACGCATCTGGCTTCCTCCCCCAGAGCTCCCTACACCCACCTGGTCTGGACAGGTGTGGGGGGCTGGTGGGGATGCCGGGGGACCCTGACCTCCTGCTATGCCCATACCCCTCCTCCCCCACCTCTAGCTCCCCCTCATCACCCCAGGGGACATCTGTTCAGGAGGCAGCGCCGTTTCTCCCCAGGCTGGGTGGACTCACTCCCCGAGGGCTCTGCTCGTGTGCCTCCTGCTGTCCGGGCGAAGCTGGCCGCTCGTCTCTCAGGGGGCGTCAAGGTCGTGGTGGAGGCCATTGTGGTACAGGGTGCTCAGGAGTGGGCAGCTGGGGTCGCGTTGCCTCCTGAGGCCCTGACCCCTGACCCCAGGAGGATCGGTTCTCGACTGCAGAGGCCAGTATGGTCTACCCGGAGGAGGGCCCAGGCTGGGGACCCAGATGGTGTGGCCCGTGCCACACAGGTGGCGGCCTCCGTCCTCCTTCCCCCGGAATCCAGATCTCACAGCTCCAGAAATCATGGCTGGCGTCTTGGAGGATAAGTCACAGGACCTGCGAGGCTGGCCCCAGGCTGTGCTCCGTCGCTGAGCCCCCAACAGGGGCAGCCCCGCCCCAGCTCCACCCGTTCCGTAGGGAGCAAAACCATCCATCTGAGTTTAATTTGGAAGTTAGACACTGTTCACACTCCACTATGTGGTAGAATGCGTTGCCAGAGCCGGGGAGCTGGCGGGGGTGGAGGGGGATCTACGGCTTCATTAATCAGGGGAGACTGGGGTGGAGGCCAGGAGGCCAGCAAGGTCATTGGAGCGGGGAGCCGGCCAGCAGCCTCAGGGCCGGGTGCCGCAGGACACCCACCTGGGCTGTGAGCTCTGGCCTCCAGGTACCCCCATCTGACCTGCTTCCTGCTGCCCGGCACCTGGGCACCAAGGGACCCCTGCCCAAGGATCCCTGCCCACAGGGCTGGACTGCTTCCTGGATGTCCTCAATTCCAGGCTCCCCCGTGAAAGGGGCAGACGGGCCACAGTGGGGAGGTTGGGACAGGTCCCAGCAGAGGGCCCAGGCCTCCTTGTGCCATGGACGGAGGTGCTGGGTCTTGGGCTCATTCCGGCTCAGTAGCAAACATCTCCTCCCCCACTGGCTGACAGGCTAGGGCAGTGGGCTGAGGCCGTGTGGGGATGGGCTAGCTTTGGGGACAGAGGAGGAGAGACGCGGGCTCAGAGGAGGAGAGATATGGGCTCAGAGGAGGAGAGACACGGGCTCAGAGGACAGGCCTAGTGAAGACAGAGGCAGAGATGGACGACGCGGCCACGAGCCTAGGAGCCCTGGGCTACCAGGAGCTGGAAGAGGCAGGAGCGACCCCTCCCCCAGGCCCACAGCCTGACTTCAGACTTCTGGGCTCCAGACCATGAGGGGATGAATGTCTGCCATCCTAAGCCCCGCAGCCTGCAGTAATTTATTAAGACAGCCCCAGGAAGCTCTCCCACTCCCCTCGGGGTCTTCTCTCCCCACACTGACCCTTGACCCTCCTGCAGAAGGGCCCCCACCCCCGGGAGCAGGGTCTCTGCACAGGCCAGGCCAGCCTGATGCTTGGCAGGAAACCCAATGCGAGCTGGTTCCCCCCCAAAGTCAGGACCCTGTGGGAAGGGGTGAGGTGCCTGCAGGGGACCAGTGGCTGAGCCGAAAGCCAGGGCCTGGTCCTCGTCAGTCGTCTCGGGCCACGTGTCAGCCTGTAACCAGTTCCTGGGGCCGAACACCAGGGCAAGGTCCCCCCACCAAAGGCACATTGCTGAGAGTGAAGAGGGGCCCAGCAGAGCGCCCATCACCGCAGGACAGGGGCCAGAGTCGGGTGCGGGCTTCCGTCCATGGTGCCCCTGTGTCTCCAGAACAACGAGAGGCCCTGGGGACTCATCTGAGCACCAACACCCTCTGGCTTCAGAGGCCAAGGTCTGTTCTTTCCTTTTACAGCAACTTTAATTTCTGCTTTAAAACTTATTGAAGTTTCTATCTGAGATGAGGAAGAAGTTCTGGAGATCATGGTGGTGACAGTTGCACAACATTGTGAGTGGACCTAATGCCACCAAACTGCACACTTACACGTGGCTCAAGTGGCAAATGTTATGTCATGTGTTTTAAAATAATAAGAAATGCGTTAAAGTCACATATGCATGAGGCCAAATCACAAAAAAATGAAGAGGGATACCACGCACCCTGGAAGCCTCCCAACCCCGACAAGTGCTGCTCACGTGTTTACACCCCGTGTGGGACCCCGGTGCCTCTCTCCGGGGTCTGCCCCCGGGAGCCCACCTGGACCCTGCTTGCCTTTGTCAATAAAGTTTTATCAACAGCCACGTTCATTTTCCACTGGCTGCTTTCAATGTGACTTCTGCTGATTCGAGGGTCTGGGATGGAGAAGGGGGGCCGCAGGTCTCAGGTGCCTCCTGGCTGGGCCCTCGGGGAGGGCGTCTCTGCCAGTGCTGACTGGGGAACAGGCGCCAGGCTGCTCTGCCTCCACTGCGGGCCCCAGGGAAAGGGCTTGTGGTGGCTCCCCATCGCCCCCAGCACAGTTCTGCCCCCAGTTTCAGGTCGTTTCGCATCCCCGTGACTTTAAACTATGTCTCAACGCCCAGCCAGTTTCTCTCCCTGGGCCATGTCGGGGAGACCCGGGCCTCATGGCCTCCACTGGGCTTCCTCTGGGCACCCCAGGGCTGGGGAGGGGCACCAGGTCTAGGGCTGGCCACTAGCCACAAGTAAGTAGGCAAACAGCCTCTGCTCGACCACGGGCCCGCGCGTCTGCGCTCCAGCCTCCCCTGGCCCTGCCCCGGCCCTCGGCCTTGACAGGATGACGGCTGAGCTGGAGGTGGGAGCAGGGAGGGAGCTGCTCATCCTGAAACTTTAATTCCCGAGCTTGCCTCAGCCATCCCCGGGGGTGAGATCAGGTATAAGTCAGGAGTCAGATGTGGGCCGGTGCATAGACAGGAGAGAGAAGAGGGGTGCCAGTCCTCTGTCCCCGGCCGTGGACCCCGGGGACTGGGACAGCAGCCAGGCCAAGGCGGGGCGCCCAGCCTCCAGGAGAAGTCTGCCTGCAAAGGGGGCTCAAGGCCGGCGGAGAGCCCCAGAGCCAAGACGCGGCCTGGCCTCCAGTGCTGCCCTTGTCCACTTGCTGCGTTCCAGGAGCTCTGCCCCGGCTGGCTGGGTGGACCCCCGGGACCCCCTCTTCCCCAGGTCCCAGGTTCCTCTCTGTAAGGAAGAGGGTGGGCTCAGCACCAGGCACAGGGTTTCCGGGAATGCTGGGGTCCCACCTGGGCTGGGAATGGAAAGGAGCAGGTGAGACCCTCCTGCAGGTGTGAACGGAGGAAACCACACCCAGGCGTGGCTTCTGGGATCACTTGCAGAGGCTCCCTGTTCTCACAGAGCCGCTGGAAGGGAAAGGGGAGGTGCGCCAGGAGGGGCCCTGCTCCCCGACCCCCCTCACTGCCTGGCAGCAGCGCACCTGGCACACACCTGCACCTAAGCTGGGCTTACCTGGAGAGCTACGCTGGACCTGGGACATGGGCCATGAGCCGGCGTGTGGTCTGCAGGACAACTCTCCTCTGTTGAATTGCCCCCCGGCTCCTCCCAGACCCACCCTCCACCTCCGTGAAGTGGGAGTGATGATCCCACTTCGGTCAAAGGGTTTTGCATTTGTCCCATTGTTGGGCTAACTGAGATGACGGAGGACACATGCTCAGCTTAGCTCTGAGGGAGGATCAGAGCAGGGGCTTGACTCTTGTCCACGGGCATCCCAGACTCGGAGACCCGGCTCCCCATCCACCCAGCACTCAGGATCCTGGCCGTGGGCCCTGGAACCCCAAGACTCAACTGACAGGAGAACTCTCAGGTCATTCACAAGGAAGAAATTCCAGCCACAGAATTTAAAGTTGGGAGACACCCTAGAGATAAGTGTCCAGACAGGTCCGGGGATGGTGCATGGTTTCCTTCCCAACCTAGCAGGACGTGGGGTGACCCTGAGGTGGGGGGCAGCAGCTGGACACCACCCCCGACCCTGCCCGCTCATTGCCCCCGAGGGGGACCCTGTGGCCCCAGGATGACCCAGGAAGCAGGAGTCCGAGCCCCCATGAAAGCAGGAAGGGGCAACAGCAAGCTCACCATCTCCATCCATCTCTCTCTGCCCTTTTCTCTGTCCTTTGCAGAACCAGTGGGCAATGCAACCAGGAGGGTGCCTCCCGGGTGGACTCACCTTCTTGGGAGGCATCTGCCCTGGAGAGGAGCAGCTCGGGACTAAAGGGCCTCTTGTCACTGCAGGAAGCTGGCCTTGAGGGGCTGAGACACAGCCAGAGGGTCTGAGCAGCCTTGAGAAGCATGAGCCTCAGACGCTTTCTGTGCTTGTTTAGGGGCAAAGTGAGGGTGCGCAGAGGCAGGGTGCACGTGGTCTTGATGAGGAGGGTCCGGAGCACTTGCAGGGGCAGAGGGTGGAGCACCCTGTTCCTCAGGGGCCCCGGCCAGGGCCTGAGAACCTCCTGCACTCACGAGCCTCACAGACCAAGGCAGAATACGTCATATTCAATTATCCCATGAAAAAAAAACAGAGGCGCCTCACAATTCAACACCCCCATTAGCTGATAACTCAGCACAGATTCTCATCTAATGTGACTATATTTTATGCAAATTATTTCGGACAAGAATTCAGTCCCTAATAACATTGATCTTCATAAAATTGTCACCGAGCATCTTGTCTTGGGCCCTGCCTTTTGCTCAAGGCTGCAAATCAAAAAGGAAGATGGGCTGCCAAGGACCTCGTGGTCTGGAGCCTGGGGTGGCCTCCCCTCATCATCTGTGGGGCTCCTGAGAGAGCCCACGTCCAGTGAGGACACCCCGGCCGGTGCTGCCAGGTGGGGCAGGCGGAGGCACTCTGGGAGGCTCGGGCCTCTGCGCACAGATGTCTCTGGCTCCTCGGACACTTTGGGAACAGGCCGACGGCCTTCTCGAAAGGCCAGTGGATGTGTGAGTGTGGCTGACGGGCACCTGTTGGCACCTGATCGGAGATTTATCGTGGGACTCCACGACACGGTACAGCCAGTGCCCTAATACATTACCAGGCTTGTTGAAATATCAGTTTTGCACATGGCTTCACACAGCTGCCTGCAGCCCTGCTCAGGCCTATTACTTAATTCTTCTGTCATTAAGAAATCCAATCTCTGATTCCAGTGGAATTGGAGGGAGTGGGGGAGGTGCGGGCTAATAGACCTCGAACCATCCGCTAATTGTGGTTCCTCCAACCCCGAGTGAAACGCAAGGGAATCCAGTAGCTCCTGGAGAAGCAGAGCCCGAGCAGGTTTGGGGTCTGGGTGGCCGTCTTCCCTCCAGCCGTGACTGGCTCCCTTTCCAAAGTCCGACGGAGAAACACAACATCGCAGGTGTGACTTCCAAGTCCCTCCCGCTACAGCTCCTCCCTCCAAGTTTCTCGGCCATCTGCCCTGCAGGGGGGTCAACGGCAGCTCTGACAACGGAGGAGCCGTGGAGGACCCCCCTGCCCTTTCCACTTTGCTGCACATTTCCCCACGCCCTCTAAAGCCTCAGCTCTGACGACGGGGTCATCCGGGCCCCTTCCCCATGTCCAGGCTCCTTTCCCTCCTCCCTCCATCCAGGACGCCCTTGGAATGATGGATGACTTTGTAAAGTTCCACCCTCCTCCTCCTCCAGGGAGGTCTGTTGACAAGTTTTCTATATCACAACCTCCTTTGTAATTGAGGACATTAATTTATTTCTCCATCCTGTTAGCTCCATGCTAAGCAGGTCCCAGTCCTAACCATTTGAAGTTTGTCTCTGCCAACCATTAATCATCTGCATCTCCCCCGAGCCCTTTCCAATAAAAGGATTCTTTTGGTTCACCTGGAGGAAGATGTCCACTGTCTCATCAACCTCTATTCACAGCCAAATGAAACAAGGGCAGATTTTTTAAAGAATCACTCCCAGCTTAAATGACTGTAAACAGCTAATTTTCTCTGCCATCCAGCAGGCAGCTCCCACTGCGTCCCTTACAGGGGCGGCCACGGCAGCTTTTCACACCCCAGTCCTTTTTTCCCAGCTGCTGCTCGTAGCAGTTTGGCCCACATCCAAGCCTGGTTACCTGGTTTGGCTCCAAGTTAAAGTTCCCGTTTGTACAGTGGGTAGTTTTTGAGTAAATGCACCTAAGACAAGGAGGAGGTGCCTGGCTGGAGTGCTGGTTCAGTGCTGGCCCGTGTCCCCACTGGGGAGCCAGCCCTTCGTCATCTGGGTCTCAATAAAGCCTGAGGTGTCAGCTCCCCCAGCCACACCCACGGTCTGAAAAAGCTACTCCATCCCAAGTAAGACATGCCCTCATGTCTTCAGCATCACCCAGAGGCACTGGAAAGGGGCCCCGACTTGAAGTGCTTTGCAGCCGAAGACAGGGAAGTGCACTTGGATCCTCACCCTCGGGCGCCAGAGGCAGGGCAGGTTCAGTGCCCAGGGTGCCCAAGCCCTCTGCCTGTTCGCAGAATCAAGAGGTCCAGGAAAAACCATGAAAAAGACCCTGTCTACTGAGAGATTTTCATCAGTTTTTGTTTGCAAGGTCAAGAGAATAGGAGAGAATGATTGAAACCCATTTAACTTGTATCATGGCAAAATATACCAAGATATGGAAGGTCAGTATAGGAAAGGTGGGCAGTGTGACTGGCCTTCATTCATTTCCCCTGATTTCATTGTTAGCTCATCCATCCACCCATCCATCCACCCATGCAACCACCTACACATTCACCCATCCACACTTCCATCCATCCACCCACCCATCCATCCACCCATCCACCCATCCACTCATCCATCCATCCATCCACCCATCCACACTTCCATCCATCCACCCACCCATCCATCCATCCATCCATCCATCCATCCACCCATCCACCCATCCATCCATCCATCCATCCACCCATCCATTCACCCATCCATCCATCCATCCATCCATTCATCCATCCATGCAGCCATCCATCCATTTATGCATCCACCCAGCCATCCATCCATTTATGCATCCACCTACCCATCCACCCACCCATCCACCCACACATCCACCCACCCATCCATTCATCCATCCATCCATCCAGCCAGCCAGCCAGCCATCCACCCAGCCATCCATCCAGCCAGCCATCCAGCCATCCACTCATCCATTCATCCATCCACCCAGCCATCCATCCATTCATCCATCCACCCACACATCCACCCACCCATCCATTCATCCATCCATGCACCCAGTCCTTCCTCCCTCCCTCCCTCCCTTTCTGCTTCTTCCTTCCTTCTTTCTTCCCTCCCTTCCTCCCTCCCTTCCTCCCTCCCTCCCTCCCTCCCTTCCTTCCTTCCTTCCTTCCTACCCCCTGGTGCCTTCTTACTGTCAGCTTCTGGGGCTGGGGGGTTGTGAACAGCCACCCAGGGGGCTCGTGGTTGGATATGCTCTGGATCTTCCTGACTTTCTCTGGACCTCACAATTCCAGTGGCTCCCATCCAAAGTTTTGGGGACCAAGAGAGGCCATTCTGCTGCCTCCATCTGGCGTGCTGACTCTGGCCTCTGCTGTGGAGCTCTCCAGGGTGCTGGAGTGAATTTGCTGGGATGGGTTAAGAAGTCTGTGAGAGAGGAGATGGTGACTTGGACCCAGTGACAGTGTGGGGGAGGGAGGAGAGGATGAACTTACAGAGATTTTGTAGGAGGCAGTGTCCATCAGAGCCTGGATGAGTGAATGCAGGAGCAGCAGAGGAAGGAATCCAGGTCACACTCCTGTGCTGGGCTTGGAAGAATTGTGGACATGGGTGCCTTGGCTGGGATGGGGAACAGAAACAACGGTTGATGTCATGGGGAAGGTGACAGATTCTCCTTGCACGGTAAGTTCATGAGGTCAGGGACCATGTCTGTCTTGTCTCCACTGTATTCTGATGCTGGCACAAATGACAAGAAGTAACATTTGAAATGAAGAAATGCAGTTGGCTTTACACTGAATCTGGGGGCCTGTGAGTCTCCCAACGGAGGCAGCTGTGTGTGGCGTTGACAGCTCCCTCCTGGGTTCACAAAGGAGGCTGCTCCACCAGCAGCTACGTCAGAAGCCCTCCGGCCACATCTTAGAGGTGGGACATGGCCCATGTTCCCCCTCTTCACACCCGAGCTCAGTCCCCTGCAGATTCCTGGTGAGAGGTGGGTCCCTTTTCTTTAGAACACCCCAGGATCAAAATCCATACCCTCCACCACCGAGGGGTTCACACCAACTGTGTGGCCACACAGGTTCTATGGGCAGTAGCATTCCTGTCCTGGAATCCTGGTTCCATCGCCTCATACTCTGAGCCTCAGTTTCTGTATCTGAAATTCGGGATGACTCATAACTGCCTTGCAAGGTAGCCGTGAGGATTAGATGGAATGATGTGATGTGTGTTACCTGCCTGGCACCGTACGTGGCTGAGCAGGCACTCGCAATGCCTGTGCTGTCACTGTCATTGGGAAGTGAGCACCCATGGACCTCCCTGTGTCCCCATGGCAACAGGGACCTCGTCCTCCACCACCGCCCACCCCTGGAACCACGTGTCTCATACACAGAGTGCCCAGCAGAAGTTGCCGCAGGGAACCAGCTGGTCCATCAGGACAGCACCTACCTTGTGGCTTGGTCACTGTGGGTCTCCATGTATTTCTGTCCCCTGACAGATGAGAACATCACAGGGTGGGCCCCATGGGTCTCCCACCTGCCATGGAGACTTCCATGTTAATTGGGGGGATGCAGAATGGCCAGGTTGCAGGGGCTCTGGGTAAGCAGATGCTTTGGGGAGCAAGACTGGAGCAGGAGTCGGGGGGCTGGTGATTGACTGTGGGAGGAGCTGACGCTCATGTCCTGCGTTGCCCCATTTGGTCACTGTGCCAGTTAAGCATCATGTTAACTTGACAAGAAAGGTCACCATCCACACAGACAAGGGACCCAGGGTCACAGAAGTTGGGCAGCCTCAGCAGACCATCCATCCCCCAAGGAACCCAGCAAGGGCTGTGGCCAGAAATCTCCGACCCCAGGGCCCAGGAAGGTCTTCAGAAGGTCAAGGATGTCCAGCTGTCTGAGACAGGTGAGTCCCCACAGTGTCCCTCAAAGGACCAGCTAGAAACCCCACCCACTGTGGCTGCCAAGCCCTCCCCCCATCACCTGCATCCCTGGGGGTGTCATTGGCAGGTGCTCAGGTGTGAGAGTGGCCAGCACACAGGCCCCTGCTCCCAAGTCAGGAACCACCCTCCAGGTCAGCCATCAAAGGACGCTGGCCCCCAGTGAGTGGAGAGATGGAGAACTTTGAACTTTTCTGGAATTTCAAATGTGATCTGAGCTGAGCCGGGGTGGGTCAGAGGCCCAAGGCTGCATTTCAGCAGGAAAAAAAAGAAAGGGTTTCTGAATAATAGAATGCAGCCTCATGTTCTATACATAATGTATTGGCCACATGAGGGGAAAGGGCTCAGATGGCAGTGCCACCCGGATCCACAATGCAGAGGCCAGATCCACCCTGGCAAGCACAGCTCTCAACAGATGTGTCTGTTGAAGAACTTCTCCGTATTAGTACAGCTGCAGCCTTGTTTAATTAGCTGTTTCACCTATATTCCCTGACCTTTTTGTTAAAAAAAAAAAAGGGCTCTTTCTTTCCCCACCCCCTGGCTTTATTTTAACTGAGATGTGTGGCTCCCACCACCTTCCTGGTTGTGAGATCGCTGTGTGCATGAAGGCCTCTCAGGTGCCAGGTGTGTGTCACCATAGCCCTGGCCCCTGCCTCTCTGCCAAGGAGCTCAGATGCTCCTCTGCTTTCTGTCCCTGTGGCCTGGGGTAACACAGGGGTTTGGGGGGAGATGGGGACCCTGCTGGTTCTGGCCCGGGTAATTTCCATGGACTGGGTAGCCCCTAGGCAGCAATGTTAGCCACTGTGTCCCTGACACATAAAGTCGACCGGCTTGCCCAGGACTTCCATTCTCTGGGACACTGACCCTCCAGGAGGGTATAGGCCACCTGCCTGGGAGCCAGAGGCATAACAAGGACCCTCTTGCATCCCCTTGAGCCCCCAGAATGGAGAAACAGAGCACAGAGCACTGGTCCCCTAGAATAAAACCCCAACATGAGGCCAGGTTTCTGAAGCCTCAAGTGACCCAGCCCACATCAGCCCAGCTGACAGCCCTCCCTAACCGTAACCCTAACCCTAACTCTAACCCCAGCCCAACCCTCCCCTCCACCTCCCAAGCTTGCGCCCAACCACATGGGGCCCTGGCATTTCCATTCCCTCTACCTGGAGTGGGGGGCCTCCCCTGGCTTGACCACCTCTCTGCATGGACATCTCATCTCAGAGGTGTCCCCTGCCCCAGCCACTCACTGGTCCACCAGCTTTGTCCCCTCATCACTATCTGAAATCTTTCTGGTAGTAAATGTTTTTGTTGGTTTTGTGTCATTCACCCTGCATCTCTCATCTCTAAGCCCCGCAGAGGTAGACCCTGACTTGAGCCTGTGGCTTTCCCCAGGCCTGGGAGGGTACCAGGCACAGGGTCGGTGACCAGCAGCTACCTGTAGAATGGATTCCAGCTGTGAAATTCCAGGATGTCTGTGAAGTGGGCGTCCTTGGTCCTTGGAGCCATGAACAGCCATAAACTTCAAACACGTCCTTCAGTTCCTTGTGGTGTGTGGAAGGGCACGTAGGAGAATTAGGGAGAGTCTATGCGTCATTCCAACTCACAGGTGACCTGCCTCCAGGGAAGGGAGCATGACCTCCCTCTGCAAGGGTGGGCTGCGCACAGTGACTTTTTCCCAAAGTGCCGTGTGGAAAAGGACAAAGAGGAACCTTACAGTGGGGACACCTGGCAGACACACCTCAGGCAGGTGACCAAGGTCGACGTCACAAGGAGCAGCCATGGTGACAGCGTGTCCTTGGTAAGCTGTCCTAAGAAGAGCACTTCGCCTCTGTGGTTCCCAAACCCCAAGACCCCAGTCTAACCATGAGAAAAGCACCAGACAAATCACCATTGAGGGACATTCTATAAAATGCCTGCCCAGGGCTCCCCAACACTGCCAAGGTCATCAAAATCAACAAGGGATGTCTGAGAAAGTGTCACAGCCCAGAGGAGCCTAAGGAGACATGACGACCACACATAATGTGGGTCCTGGTTAGTGTCCTGGACAGAGAAAGCACATTAGGGCAGCACTAAGTGAAACCGAGCGGGACCCCTCAGGGCCTCCCCAGGGACAGACGCCATTCCCTCACCACCACATCCCCTGCATCTTGTTTGGAGAAAAGCTTTATCCTCCTAGGCCTTCCCAGAGTTCCAAAGAGCAAATTTAATCAGAGGGGTGAGAAAATGCAGAAACAGTCAAGCAAGACAAAATAATAATAGTTTAGCCATTAAACAAAGCCAAAGACATTTAGCTCCTCCTCAAGGGCTGTAGGTAATATCTTGAGCCATGCCCTTGTGTTGTTTTGCAGATACTAAAACCCCTACCAGGTGGAAGAAGTTACCTGCATGTTGCCCACCAGCACGTAGACCCCAGACCAGTTGGAACCAAAAGGCTGGTGATTGAGATTCCTGAAACATCACCCTGTTACCTCACCACCAACCAACCTATCCAAGAATTGTGCATGAGCTGATCACACACTCCGAGACCCTCTCCCTCATGGTGTCTTTAAAAACCCTTCCCTGAAAACCATGTGGAATTTGGGTCTTTTGAGCATGAGCTGCCCATTCTCCTTGCTTGGTGCCCTGCAATAAACACTGCGCTTTCCTTCACCACAATATGGTGTCAGTAGATTGGCTTTACTGTGGAGTGAACCCAAGTTTGGTTTGGTAACACAAGCTACATACAGGTTTGTTTACGTAATAACAGTATATAAATATTGTTCATTGATTGTGACAAATGCAACAAAATAATCAAACATGTTAGTAACAGGGGAAACTAGCTAGGGGGTATATGGGAATTCTGTGCTCTCACAATTTTTCCTATAAACCTGAAACTGTTTTAAAACAAAATGTTAATTTAAAAATGTCTATGCACAGATGCAGTTACTGAAATGCCCGTCATGATTGTGGGATGGTTCTGTAAAGTATGAGACATCCGAGCAATGAAATACTACACACCCCTGGAAAAAGACAGCCAGGAACTCAGTTACATCCAAAAATCCTCAGACTTTAATGTTAGCTGGAAAAGTAGGATTAAAAATCCATAAAGATATAATCACAACTCTACAAAAATACTGAAAGAAAAGTGGTTGGGAGAGGCATCCCAACAAACGCCCAGAGCGCTTTCCTGGAGGTGGGAGCCCCGGGCTCTCTAAGGACCAGTCATTGCTTTGCTGAGAAATGGGTGCACACACGAAACAGTGGCTAGTGGGGCGGGCCGGCTAGAGCAGAGTGCACAGCAATTTCCGGGACGGTGCTTATTTCAGGAGCGTTCGGCTGGCATGATATCTTGGAACTGAGCTACAGGAGCTTCTGTATTCATCACCTTTGCCACCAAAACTGTAAATCCTCTGGCTTAATTTTGCTAAACACACGGCCTTGCGAACTGTGGGCGTTCAGAGCAGAGTGTGCCCATCCAGGCCCCGAGAATGGGATTTGGACTCGACACCATCCAGACATCGCCCAGCTTTGTCGCTCCGTCAGGAAAGGGCAGTGAAGCCGCCACGGCCAACAATAAGCTGCCTATCCTATTAGGAGATGCGGCCTGTTCCACTCTGAAGATTAAAAATTTCGGGAGTAAGTCCAGGTCTTGTCTGACATGACATTTTGGAAGCAAAACCTCACAAACTTTTGTGCTCGGTGGTAATAGGATAACATGCCACAGCGGCTACAGTAATTGCCCTGCCCTCCCCTCCCGCGCCCTCTGCCCCGAGACACGTCGCCCCACAGCTGCTGCCTCCAGGAAATGAGCTGGAGGGGCTGCGGGCAGGTGGGCAGGGTGGGGATCTGACATGGACGTCCCCACGGACATGAAAGAGGCTCGCCCTCCTGACCCCTCTGTCATCCCTTCGCCAAGGCCAGGATGGGCGCCCGGCAGGCAAGCCCCTCCCCGGCCCAGCAGACGTGGCGGGAGTGGGGACACCCTCCCTCCCCGGGAGGCTTTGGGCAGGGGTCTCCTTCCGGCCGAGTGTCATGGGCAGGAGGTTGACTCACACTCAGGGTGCTGCACAGGTGCAGCATTTCAAGGTCCGCAGAGGCTGAAGCCCCACTCGGGTAACTCCCCTCCTGCAAGAGCCTCACAGAAGGCCCTGAGGGCCGCACGGTTGGCGGGCGGTGGTCCACCACGTGACCCTGGGGATTTTGATGTTGCCACAGGGTGTCGGAGTCCAGCCTCCCCCGATGTGAAGGAAGTCCAGCGGCCAGGAGCCCAGGGCACCCCCGAGAGGATGGTCGGTGGGTTTTCAGATGAAAAGATTGGAGGCGTGTGTGTGTCCGGGGTTGGGGACCAGCCCACCCCCAGGCTGCAGCGGCCTCTCCTGTAACAAGCGAGGACAGACACTCTGGGGCCCCTGTTGCCTGGACATGATGGACAGAGTGACAAGGTGGCCGTGGGGCGTACTCAACAAGTGTCCAGGCACCCCCCACACAGGGAAGATGAGTACAAGATTAGGGTCAAAGTCTGAAGCTTCCAGAAGGGGGAGGTGAGTGAAGGTGAAAACTCTGGTGGGAGCGGAGTGGAGGGAACAGAGTGGAGGGCAGGATGGGGACTGATGGCCCGCTCCGCGGCCACCAGGAGCCCTCGGGAGAGGAGGTGTGGGCCGAGGACCCAACTCTGCCCGGTGAGCGCTGAGTTAGTCACCGGGCCCTGCACTTTCTATTCTCAATAACGGCAAATTACTGATCACCCGTTGCCCCACAGCCAGGGCGCTGGTTCCAGACCCCTTCTCCCCCAGACCCCTGCCCCACCGTGTGCCCCAGTGCTCCGTACCCATGTCTTTAGGGTGGGCACATCCCAACCTGAAACTCTTCAAGGGCTCCACTCGGGGTGAATTTTAAATCATCACTGGGGGCTTTGAGGTCCGGCTTGGTCTGGCCCAGCTGTGGACCCTGCCCTCACTGGCCGGGGCAGCCCGTCCCAGGCTGGGGCTGTAAGGACAGAGACCTTACACCTCCCCCACAGGGTCAGCATCACATTCCAGATGGAGGAGTGACAGGAAGATAGGGGGAGAGAGAGGGAAGGAGAGCTGGGGTGGGGGGAGGAGGAAGGAGGGAGCCGGGTCCTCAGAGAACAGAGCATCTGTTCAGAAAAAGGCCCCAAGAGGGACACCAGTGAGTGACAAGTGCTTCTCTGCAGTGAAGACAGGCCCCGGGCTAAGGGCTCAGCCCGGCCACACCTCAGCGAACTCGGGCGGGAGCCCCTCACCAGCTCCGCCGCCCTCGGTTTCACTGCCTTTCCAGTCTGCACTGTGCATCGTCACTGCATCGTTCTCCAAACCCCACTCTGCTCAGAAAACTTCCCATGACGGCCCCGATCCCTCAGGAGTGAAGTCCTCCCTCTCAGCCTGTTCCTCCACCCCCAGGTCCAGCCCTGGGTCTTTTTATGACATCCCGACCATGACGTCCTGCATGGAATTATGAGATCAGGATGGCTTCGTCTCCCCATGAGCCAGAGCACAGGGTCCTGGGTTACAGAGGCATGGATGGAGACAGAGAGAGAAATGGATGAATGGATGGACAGAGGGATGGAAGGACAGCGGGTATGTGGATGAAGAGAAGGAGGGAAGAATGGTTGAGTAGATGGGTAGACAGAGGGAGAGAGGGGGAGATTGATAAGAGAATCAACAGATGATAAATTAATAGATACTGATGACAGGTTAGATAGATGGTAGATAGGTGATCGATAGATAGATAGATAGATTAGATAGATAGGTGATCGATAGATACATAGATAGATAGATGATAGATTGATAGGTAGATAGGTAATAGATGCATCTCTCTGTATATGTAAATACAGATGCATCTTTATACGTGTATATGTATGTATATATGTATCATGTATCTTTCAATATTTGAGGACTATGAGTAAATATTTGTACTTCTCTTTGCTAAGTCTTTCAAAATTTTCTTTGGACTAAAAAAACAGAAGTGTTATTTAGGACAAACGACAAAGAACACAGCCTCACACTGATCATGGGTAAATGCGTAGGGCATAGGGCGCAGGTCATAGCGCACAGGGCAGGCTCCAGACCAGCAAAACCGACACACAGACCTGAGCCTCCTGAGGAGAGGCCCTTACATGTTTCAGGATGAAGATCACATGACCTCAGCTCTGACAATCCCCCAGCTTCACATGGTGTCTGAGGACCTGGCCTGTGGGCTGCGGCTGACTCTCCGAGTTGACCTCGAAGCTTCTTCCTGAGCCTGGTTTCCATCCCTCAGGGAACAGTTCTCGGAAGTGCCATGGTGACGTATCTAGGATTTCTTCCACGTGCCTGGCAGCTTCTCCCATGTCTGACAGCTGAGCACACAGCCTGTGGTGTCACGCACAGCACACACAATTTAAAATCATTTAGTTTTGTCTTCATGGAACATTTCAGGATTGTGCAAACTTGTGTCTGGAATAGAGGCCACGTGTCCAGCTGCGTCATGCTGTGTTTCCATGAGAAAATGTGGGGCCTCACAAACTGCCCCGGAGCCTTAGGAAGGGGCGGGGCTCGCTCTTGCTGGTGTGACCCCTGGCCCCCCAGAGACAGCCCTCTCCCACCACTCATAGCATCCGCCTCCTGGAGAGCCCTGTCTGATGCCCCCATCTCCTGCTGCCTCTGGGCAGGTGTGCCCGCACGGAGACACCTCTAGGAAGGGGAGGAAGCAGGCTGTCCAGGTCCCGCGAGGCCGAGGCTCCGGCCGGGTTCTGTCTTCTCATGGACCGACGGACTCACCCAGCTGGGGCCCCTCTGGCAGCTGAGGCCTTGAAGGACTCACCCTCTGGGCCTGATGGTCTGGAGGCCAAAACTTCTCCCATCCAGCCAGGAGTGAAGAACAGAGCTTTGGGCAAAAGAAACTATACTTGTGGGCACCACCTGTGTCCTTTCCTGGGATCTGTGTGAATAAAAGAATGGCCTCATGCATCAAGGATGCTGCAGTGTAGTTGAAAGGCCGAGTCATTCACCTGCAAACTTAAGGGGTTACAACGTGTTTCCGAGTGAGGCCAGGCCCCCGGACGATGGTCAGGTAACAGAATGAACACTCAAGGTGCAAACGTGGGCTTTGACAGACCTCAGCTCGCACTAGGGCACCGGGCAAGGCTCCTGACCCTCGAGTGTGGATCAGGGATGATACCTCCCCTGTGGGGCATCCTAGACGAGGCTGAGCCTGGAGGCACCACAGCCCAGGCATGAAGGGAGCTGAAAGGCGGGGCCTTGACTGCCGTGGCCGGACTACCACAAGCGCTCACTTCACAGCCAAGCGCTAAGCCAGGCCACACGGGGCTCTCTGGCCCCAGAACTGGCGCCCCCAAACTTCTCCACCTATGAACCCTCCAGTGCTGGCTGCCAGAATCCCTCATTTTGGCACCTTTTACTGACCAGCGGCCAGAGCTCGGCTGGACACAGATGGTCAAGTCAGGGCCCTGCTGGTGGGGAAGGCAGATGGAGCTTGACCAGGCTTCGGGAGGGAGCAGCATTGGGAGGGGTGGGCAGCCGCCCTCCCGGGGTGCAGGGGCCCCTAAGCCCCACTCAGCTGAGATGGGGGTCAGGGAAAGAGGGGGAAGCCAGGCCAGAAGTTGTGGACTCTCTCCTGGCAGCATCTGCACTAAATGATGCAGATTTCTGATAAACAGTCACCTAAGAGCACCGACTATTGCGGACTCTTTACAACATTCCCACAGGGCACCTGGTTCTCACCCACTGTCCACATTTAAGCCAGCTTGGCCCCTTCTGTGATGGTTGATTCAAGAATGAGGCTTTGGACAGGAACATCACCGCCTGGGTCCTGGGTCGAAGACTCCTCCTGACTTGGGACAAAGCCCCAGTGTGGATGGTCAGAGGATACCTGGCAGCATCCAAGCCTCGCCTAGTCAGCGAAGTGGACATTCTGCTGTGTGGGAGTGATGCCCATGGTCGGGGCAATCTGGGTGGCTTCCTGGAGAAGGCAGGGTTTAGTTGGACTTTGGGAAACAGAAAGAGGAGGTTGGAGGGATGCCAGGTTCAGCCGTTTCCCCCTCCCCTCATAACAGAGGTCCCTTCAGAGGATGCCAGCAAAACTTAGAAAGAGAGCTTGGAAAATTAAAATTAATTAATTAGTTAATAAGAAAGCAGGGACATGACTTTTCAGAGAAGGAGGGGATCACAGGTCCCCACACTTAACTGTCTCCCAGGCCCCCGGACCCTCCTCGATCACCTCGCTCAGGGGCACGGCCACTGTTCCTACCTGAATATTCAAATCAGAGAGACACACCCCTGGGTTCCCTTCCAGAGGCTGTGTGTCTCTGCCTGGACTCAGGAGCCAGGGCAAGAGATGGTGCCTTTTCCTCAAACTTCATAAAGGGCTCTTCACCCGGGGACCCCAGGCTTATAAACTGGGGGGAAGAATCTGAGGTAGCAGTGATGTCCCTTATCTGCTGGTGTCGGGGAGGGCGACTCAATCTCAAGGGATTTCCCAGGTACCCAAGTCTTACCCCTTTAAGCTCCAGGAAGCCACCCCCATCCCCACTTTTATTCTCCATTAAACCACTTGGGACAGGATAAAATAAAATTTTGTATTCTAAGGCAAGTCAAGGAAAATCTAAACATCAAACTTTTTCTCTGCTCCTTGGCCCCCTCTCTCCCCACACTGTGCATTGTGTATCTGCATTATGCATCGACCAAACCTTCCCCCGTCGGCAGAAATACCTTCTCAGCCATAAAGAGCAACGTTATCTTAGCGAAGCAAAACAAACTCCTTCGGAGATAACCTTCCTTCTTAATCTTGTAAGGGGCCACGATGATCCATGACCTACTACTCACTTTGTACATGTAGATATGGATTGTGCGAACTGTCAATAATCTGTCATTTAACAGACAGCCCTCTGTCTCAAAAACCTACATGACTGTGCTAGACCTCTAACAGGCGGGACGGTTCTCTGAGCTTTCCAAAAGGCTATTCCCAGGTTATAATCCTCAATTTGGCTTGAATAAAATGTTCCATTTCTTTCTTAGACAGATTGATACATTTTTTCATCGACAGACAGAAACGAAAATCGACCCGACCTCTGCTACCTTCCTGTTAGGACGACTCTCAGGGTCCCCCTGGACAGCTGGGCCTTCACATCCCTGCACTGCACTGGGGACCATGTCCGTGTGATGATGCGGGAAGGCACTGAGGGTCACCCCTCCCGCCCTCCCTCCCTCCCGGCCTCACCACTCCTGTGTGGGACCCACTGGGGTGGATCCGCCAGAGCACTGACTGCAGTGCTTGGCATGACCCAGGCGAGTGGCCCTGGGAGGGCCCAGAGGTCCCAGTGCTCGGCCTCTGGGAAACTGACTGTCACACTTTTGTGCCCGAGACCCCTTCGAGCTGGCCTCACTGCCCTCCTGTGCATTATCATTGGAAAGAATTGGTTAAAGAAATCAAACAACCTACGGTGCATCTATCGGCCACTCGGATCTACTCAAGTATTTTGCCTGTTTGCAGTGAATAACCTTTTACTGAAGACTGTCGCGTCCACTGCAGGACTGTTTTCTTCATCACAGACGAGGAGGGTCTGTTTCTGGAATCCATCTCGTGTTCCACGGGTCTGCGTGTTTGTCTTTGCCCCGAGGTCGTGCTGTCTTTTCTCCTACAGGCTCGTGGTAATAATAATATAGGTGTGTGGTCCTGACGTCCGCAGACCCTCAGCTCTGCTCTTCTCTGGACTCTGAATTGTCAGGTGGAATTTAGAATCAGCTTGTTGATTTCTGGAGGAAGAAACCACCAAGATTATAGGTGAGGTCAGATTTTAATGTTCATGGTATTTGAGGGAGAACTGATATCTTTCAATGTGGAGGGAATCTGTCCATGAACTTGGCCTTTCTGTCCACTTATCTCTGTAATTTCTCTCAGCGGTGGTTTCTGCTGTGTAGTCTGGAGGTCCTACACAGAGTCAGAGTTGGTCCTGAGTATCTGATGTCTGGATGCCATGGCCAGTAGCATTGTAAAGTATTGTCCTGTTTGTTTGTTGCTTTTCTAATGAAATGGCCTTGAATCCAGTGACTTGGGTGAAATCACATGTTAAATAGAACAGTTTGTAGATTTCTTTGGATTTCCCAGGTACACATTCATGTCATCTGAAACAGCCATTGTATTTCTTCTTCTCCAACCCTGATGTACAGTTTGAATTTCCTTTTGTGAGGTTCACACAGGCCCAGTCACTCAGGCCGTGCTCCATGGAGGGGGTGGTGACAGGGGGACACCCTGATTCCATCCCATCTCATCTCCAGGGACCCACACACGGCCCCTGCCCTCAAGTAATAAATAGTCTTCAGTACTGACTTTCTTTTCCTTTTTAATTATGCACTTAATTTTCTTATAAAGGGAAATATGTATAGACTCATTTAATATGAAATAGAGGGAGAAACTAAACTTGTACCTCAACCTTGTGGGGAATCAAATTCTGTGGCTGAGATGAAGAACAGGCACATTTAGGGGGAATGTTCTGATCTTTCCCCCAAATTCATTGGTCCCCAAAGGTGGGGTGTCGTGGTGGGACCTGCACTGCGGTTCGTGAGGCCTTCACCCCTTCACCCAGGAGCACCGTCAGCTGTTCTATGTGGAGATCCACATAGAAAAGACACAGGGAACAAGACTTAATGGGTGCAGCCTTGTCACACTGGTCCGGGCTGCATGGCCCTGAGGCGGGATGGAGACGGGCCTGTGTCAGCCAGGGGAGCGTCCACCGACGACCTGCTCCCGTGTCCACCGTGGACCTGCCCTGGCCAGTCTCCCAGGTCGGCTGCCCCAGCCCAGGACGGCTAGGACGGCCTCTCCCACAGACAAGATGGGGATCCCCCGGAGCTGGAGAAACATCAAGGGACACAGCACCCCGGCTCCTTGCAGACACCCTGTGTGACACACGGGGATTCCTGGTGAGGCTGAGAGAGCCACTGCCTTCCTGGAGTCAGCCCACGGGCTGGTCCAGGACTTTGCTGAACCTGGGAGGGAGCCTGGCGCCCAAAGCAAGTGCCTGAGCTCTCCCTCCCCCCAGCTCTGCTCTCAGCTTGTGGTCCTCCCACCTGGGAGAGGCCCAGAGGACGGAGTGTGAGGGGGAGAGCTGGAGGCGAAGGGGCCTGAGGTCTGGCAGAAGTGCCAGGCCTTCTCCTGACTCCAGAGTCTCGGGATGCAGCTTCCGTGCCGGCCGCCTGTCCAGCACCTCATCCCCACCCCCTCCTCCCAGATCCACTGACCTTGACCCTGAGCTGAGCCAGGATCTAGGGATCAAGGGTGTCCTAAGAGCATCCCCACTCGTCTGGGCTGCAGGAGGTTTGACCTGACCCTCTGCTCCTGACCCTCAGGTTTGGAGGACAGGCTGGGGTCGGCCCTGGAAAGCAGAGTCTCCCCTGGGAGGGAGGCCCAGCATCGGCGGGCCCCCAAACATGCTGCAGCCTCGGTGAATGCACACAGATGGGGGCTCAGCTCCCTGTGGGCCGAGGGTTCCATGAACCCACCCTGGCTGGCATCCTCCAAGCTGCTTTGCCCTTGAGCCTCCCAAGGTCAGGGAGAAGCTCCCACCTGCCGCCCATGGACAAAGCACGGACGAGACTGCACCTTCCCATCGAGACAAGAGCTTCTGCTCCAAGGAGTCAAAGCGTTTCTGCCCGGAGCACCTGGTGATTTCTGCTGAGACCCTGCGCAGTGGCTCTGGGCTGGGGTGGCCACCGGCTCAGGGCTGAAGAGGAGGTGGGTCCCCGAGGGGTCCGCCACCACGGCAGGGCCTCCCCCACTGGTGCTGGATATGCCACGTTATGAAAAGGACACATCTATTCTTCAGCTGTGTTTGGTAAGTTATTAAAAAATCAGCCTTCCATTTCAAAAGTGACCTAAAATGATAAGCTCAGTGGGGGAGAATGCTGTGAAATGTTTTCTTGTTAAAAACACTGAAGTTTAAAAAAAAAAAAAGCCGTTAACATCTTTACAGGGAGCTGAAGTGGTCTGACTAGGTCTGCAGAGTAATCTTCTTAAAAGGTTTTCAATAATTTTAGACTTTTATTCGCTGCTCGTTTGAGTCACTTTGGAAGCTCAGCATGGTTTTTGGTTTGGGATTTTATGAGTCTGTTTAATACCCACTGTCTGAGCGTTTCCATCCATTAATTCGGCCACATCCGGGCGCCACGGTGGCCCATTAACTCCTCCCTCCCCCTCCCTGCAGCCCCCGGTCGCTGCCCCTCCCCCTCCCCCCAGAGACCCTCACAACTCACGGGGAGGACCCCTGACCTTGCCCCCAGCTTTCATCCCCCCAGGCAGCGCTCCCTCCCAGGGGCCGTCCGCTCGCCAGCCCGCCCCAGGGGTCAGACCCTCACCAGCCCCTGATGCCCCCCACCGGCCCTCAGCACCTGTTCGGATCCCACTGTCCATGACCCTGGTGTCCTGTGGGGCTCCTGGCCGCTTCACTTCTGGGTGAAGCTCAGAGCACTGGGGACCTGGTGTGCCTGATTCTCTCAGCCCCCGGGGTCTCTGGGGGGCAGGGGGCAGTGACCGGAGGGCAGGAAGCCTCTGCCATCGGCCCTGCATGAGGTCGGTGCCTCCGGCCTCCAGGACCCGGGAGTGTAACGAGCTCTGCTTGCCTGGCCCTCCTACGCCTCCTCTCGTGGCCGTACCCACCTGGCCATCCCTTACAGGACATATCACGGCCATTTACAGGCGTGGGGCTGGGATCCCAAGCCACTCGGCATGAAGCCCTCCAGACCCCAGAACCATGAGAAAGTTAACGTGTGTTGTTCAAGCCGTAGTCAGCAGTCCTGGCAGAGCTGACCCGGCACAGGGACGGAACCGCCTCCGGAGGTCCCTCTGGGTCATCCTGTGGGCAGCCCAGGCCTCAGTTTACCCCAGGGTCCTCCACAGCGAAGGTGACAGGACCTTCCAGGAGCCACGGGAGGGATGGGAACCAGCTACGTGCCTGCTGCCGCCCCTGTGGTCACTTGCTGCCTGCCCCCTGAACAGTGCAGGGGACACCCTGAGGCTGTGACTGCCCTGGGCTCACCCACCAGGTCCGCACAGAGCTGGGACTCGCCCCCAGGCCCCCCATCGAGGTGTCACCACTCCCCTGGGACCCAGGTCCTCAGAGACACCCGTGGGGCCAGCGGGCCTCTCCTCCTTCCAGAGAGGTCTAGCCCGACAGTCGGAAGTTTAGTGAAACCGTGGCCACGGAAAAGAGATGTTGACTGCTAACCAGAGACCTTGACCAAGGCCCTGAGGGTCAGGCGCTGCAGGCACCCTGGGGACACAGTGGTGAGAGAGGGTTGCCCCCTTCCCCATGGGCACTCAGGGCTGACTCGACAAGACAGGTGGGGTCCTCAGAGGAGAAGTAGCTCAGGAGTGGCCGTGAGGGACACAGAGGAACTTGCTGGGGGTCTCAGGAGGGACAGGGAGAAAAGAGTCCCGGCCCTGCACAGGCAGAGGGTGTGCAAGTTCCCGGCTCTCTGGGCAGGGGGCCAGCTCCCCGCTGTGGGTGTCAGGTGTGCAGGGGGGTGGTCGGGGCTGGGGTGGGGGAGGTCGGCACGACCAGGGGCCGGGGCGTCCGCGAGACCCTCACAGGGGACTGCGCTGGGGCAGGCGTGGCAGAGGCAGGAGGGCAGCCTGCGTGAAGTCTGGGCCTCCCTCCCCCGAGGCCACCCTGCCGGGTCCGGACGTCTCCCACCAGTGTCCCTGCCCTCCGTTTCTCTCCCCTCCTGACCCCTTTGCAGTCTTGCTCTTGGGGACGCTGCCTGCCGGGGATTCAGGGGAGCATCCGCTGGAGCCCTAGGAAGGCTTTCGATGGTACAGGCACATCAGCCGCTTTATTGTGGGTGTGGACAAGTGTGTGCAGTGAGGGGTGTCCTGCCTGGCAGCCTCACAGCAAGACACCAACACGCCACGTGGCGTGGGTGTGGGGACCGAGCCATGAGCCAGCTGAACGGATTTGCTACTGACTCGCCATGTCCCTCGTGGTCAGGCCCAGCGGTTCCCTGTCATCTCAGCACCAAGTCAGCACGGGAATCAGCTCTCCCAGGCCTCAACTTTCTCCAGCCAAGGGGAAGATTAAAGAAGAAAAACCACAGGCCAGGGAAGAGCCTGGTGCTGTGGCCACCACCCTTCCTCCCCCCACCCTCCGAGCCTTTGAAGAAAGAACTGCTCGGGTCAGCGTTTGTTCTCAGCATCAAGCAGCAAAATCAGAGGTGCTAACTGCCCTCAAATTCGCTCCAAGCAAAGAGACGAAACTGACTTAAAAGTTCTGGCACGTGCAGTCCTGAACCAGCACTGCCAGCCTCTTTCCCCAGGGAGCAGCTCAGCCCAGGGAGGGGTGTGTGCACGTTTCCCTATTTGCCGAGCGCAGTGCTGGGAGCCCTGCTCTGCATTAGGGGCCCCCAGGGGTCCCAGCTGCTGTGCACGGATTTGGGCAGCACCTGGACAAGCAGACAGGATGGAGAAGTGCTGTCCCAGGCTGCTCAGGAAGCTGTGACTAAACCCCGGCTTAAACGTTCACTCCTCACACTTCTGGCTGTGAGAAGGGCGATGCCGTTCCTGGTGAGTCTTTCCCGGGTGCAGACGCCACCTTCCTGCTGTGTCCTCACCTGGGGGTGGGGGGGCCCTGGTCCTTTCCTCTTCTGAGGAAGCACCTGTCTCACCACGGGGCCCTCTCCCGCCTCGTCTAACCTGATCGCCTCCAGAGGCCTTGCCTCCTGACACTGTCACATTGCGGCCAGGGCTCTACCCTATGATATTATGGGGACACGGGAGCCACAAAGACAAACGCGGCCGCGGTGGCCCCTTCGTGCGCTGAGCAGAGGGAGGGGCAAACAGGCCTCCAGACAGGTAGCCAGGGAATGCGGGCAAGGGAGTGATAACCCCCACCTGTAGATCTGGACCATACAGACCCACCATCCAGAATGTAGATGTGCTCCTTTTCTTTTATTTAAAAAGGAGTAAATCAAACCAAACTGTCAGGGCTGGGAAGGCAGACCTGGTGTGTGACACTGATGCTCCCGGATCTGACCTGCTGATGAGCCAGAGGACCGCTTACTAACAGGCACCCCACAGAGAGCAGAGCTGGGGCTGCCATGCCGGACTCTCTCCCCGCCTCGGCCCAGCTCAGCCGCGTGCGTTTAGTCCACGCGTCCCCTGGCGCCGTGCTCGGTTATCAGGAGACATTATAAACAGCAGCATTAGCTCGTTCGCCAGAGGCCAGGTGTCCTGCAGCTGCAGACACAAAGACGTGATGTGCGGAGTCCAGCCGAGAGGCCATCTGGCTGGTCACAGGTGCTTGTGCCATCTCTGTACTGATGGCCTCCTTTGCCCAGCCTTCCGGCAACCGGGTGGCTGTGGCCACTTTGCCTTGTTAACACGTCCGGCCCCTGGAATCCCTGTGGCCTGGATCAGATGAGGCACCAGGGACAGCCATGGCCTCGCTGCCCTGTTTCCCTCCTGAGCCACAGCCTCCCGCCGAGGGCCCATCTGGACAGTGTTTGCATCGCACTCTCTGTGCAAAACATTTGACCGGTTTTCCATAAATTCATATTTTTTCTCTCATGTTTATGCAAAATATTCTTGCCAGGATGCCTCCTCTGGGGGCTCAAGGCGACCCAACGCTTGGAGCCTAATTTTCCTCGGATGGTGGACGCTCCAGCCCTGAAGTCTTCTCCCGTGCCAGCTCTTCTCCTGTTTGTGGGACAGTGTGATCACGTCCTCGGGGCCTCACCCTCAGCCCCGTCTCCCGGGACAAGGGCTCAGGCTCCCCCGGAACCGGACGCCGTCACTGACCAGGTCGTGCTTCACTCCAGCCTCAGAAAGAAGCCTGGACGTGGAATGTCACTTCAGCTGCTCTGTGCACTCAACTTTTTAATAAAAAGCTGGTGGTGGGGAGGGGAAATCCTTCTTGGGCCCAAGAGAGGCACTCACAATGAGGTGCCCCTGACCAGGGCAGGGCTGAGTCCTTTCCAGGGCTCTCCAGTGCCCAGCTGAGCACCGGCTTGGCTCTGGCCTCACCAGACCCCCCAGTGGTCTGCACCCAGCCCCCCTGACCTGTGGGGACTCCATCACTACCCTCTTCTTTATCCATGTCTGTTTCCTCGGGGGCCCCTCCTCAGCACCCCTGCCCTGGACTGACCAGGCACTAACCCATGCCCTGCAGGCCAGCGGCAGCCCAAGTACCCACAGACCCCACCTTTCCTAAAAGTCCCTGGACATCAGGGAAGGACAGTCAAGGCGGTTGCTTGCCCTCTCCAAGGAGGACATGCCAGGGACACATGGGGACCGAGTGTCCAGTTCTCTGGCGGGAGGGCCTCAGCAGAGGCCAGGCTTCTGAACCTCCACAAACTGGACAAGGAGGACAGCACAGACGAGGAGACACCTCCCAGCCCCTCCTTCACCTGAGCGACCGGAGCTGAGAGATGCCACCGCTGGAGGGAGATAGATGGAGCTGTCCTGTCCTGATGGAGGTGCTGCATTCTGGCCATGCACCCACGCCGTGAGCACAGGAGGGACCACACAGCCAGGGCACCAAGCAGCAGAGATGCATCCAGAACTGAGTCTGTTCTTCCAAGCAAAGGAAACTCACTGCAAGGGACCCAGAAATGGCTCTGGACCCAGGGGTGAGGGAGGAGGGCTGTGCCTCTTGGGGGGCGGGGGGTCGAGGGGAGAGCAGAGCAGGTGGGCAGAGTCTCGGGTACTCGGCCGGTGACCTCTGGGGAAATGGCTCCAAACAACACTTCACATCATTGGTTCTGATTGGAGCCAATCAGTTCATGGATGCTTGACTGGGAGGGCTATGGAGGCACACAAAACCCTGGGGAGGGGTTACAGGAGTGACTGAACTTGCCATCCTGGGGGCCGGAGCTCCAGGAGGGGCACAGGAGACAGGCCCCTCCCTCACCTGTGGCAGCCACCCTGCTCCCAGAGGGACCGGTGACCCAGTGACTCACCTTGGTGTCTGTTCACAGCACGTACCTCCTCCCATCAAACTGGATTTGGATTTGGATTTGATTTTTATTTAGTTCTGTGTTTTTGAAACTTGTTCTAGGCACATCCTTGCACTCTTCCCTCTAAGTCTCTGCCTGTGTTGCTGGCCCTACCCCGGCCCGAGGCCTCAGAGGGAAATGTCCTCCTCTGCGCACGGTCTGACACGGTCAGGGTGAGCCTGGCCACAGGGCTCCGGGCTGGGGCTCCAGGGGCAGTCGGAGCTGGCCTCCTTGGAATGGGAGGGGCGCGGGGTTGGCGGCCAGGTTCAGAGAGGCCGATGAGCCGCCAGAGGCATAGGCATGTTTATCCAGGAGGCGAGGACCCTAGGGTGAGCGTCCTCAGTGGTGGAGAAGCCGCGCTCCCCCGCCTGCGGGGACACAAGGGCTTTGAGCAGCCTTTAGGGCTGCAGACTGGTCTCGTCTTGCTCCACCTCCTCTGATGGCCGCTCGTGTCCTGTGGGGAATCGTGTGCTTGGCCTGCCGTTCCCTTTTCAATCCTGTATTAGACCATTTCTTTATCCTTACATAAAAGCACAGAACAAAGACAGATGAGGGGGGGCGGTCTCTTGTTTATCTCCCTGACTCAGCCTCTTTGTCCAGCTCTCGCCCAGAGAAGATACTCTCTGAGGAGCTAAAATAGAGATAACGAACTGAGAAAATGCAGCCCACGTGAGCATGGACCTGTAGCCCTGGGTATGTCACGGGCAGGACAGGCTGAGGGCTGCGCTTCGCTCCTGGGGGAAGCACGATCCCAGCTAGAGTGTGGCGGGCAGCGGCCCCAGGCTGACGTGGGCTCCCATGCACGGATAGAGCAAACTGAGCAGCGGCCTCGGCTCCACTTCGTGGCCGGGTGGATTTCAGGAGGCTTGTTTTCTGAGTGACCAGGAGAAAAGGAGGAGAGACTCAGGCCCTGACCCCAGGGGGCGTCAGGAACACACGTCATCCACGGGCAGCGGCAGGGATCGACCTTGGGCGAAAGCAGTGATGAGATGAACTTGGAGAGAGCTCCATGGCATGGCGGCTTTCACTGCTGTCTGCCCACCTGAGTGGTTACCACATGCCTACCTGGCCACCAGGTGTTGATACCTGAGCAGGGAGGGTGCTCATCCAAGAAGGCTCTACTGTCAATAATGATTCGCTCAGTACCCACCAGCTAACAGTATTCCAGAAAAGAAAAGAATACTTCCATCATGGCAGGGCCTTCAGAGTACACCCTTCCAGACACACAGAAGCACTTATGGGGAAACCTGGATGGAGAGACACACGTCAGCATTAGCTCTGGGTGTTTCCAAAGTGCCTCCTGGTGGTGGGGGCTCGGGACCCCGCTCCAGGGCTGGGGTTCAGGGAACATCATGACCCACTGGGGGTATCACTGGGCTGACCTTGGGCCAGAGCCAGGGTGGGAGAAGATCCCTCCCTTCCTTCATCCCTCCATCTCTCCCTCTCTCCCTTCCTTTCTTCTTTCCTTCCGCAAGGGACGAATGTTTACATAAGCAGTATAGACCCTGGAGGTGAAACCCTAAAAAATACAGACAAAGTCATTTGCCTTCAAGGAGCTAATAATTTTATTTTGGGGGGAGTGGTAATTAACTAGTAATTACAAAAAAGCAGCGAGTGTCCAGGTACAAATGTAGCATCGTAAACAATGCAAACTTGAGATGGGAACCCAAAGGAACAGGATTCCCATGAGACACAGGAGGCGGAGGATGGGAGGACCCAGGAAGTGAGTCCTCCCTGCAGGAAGGGTCCCGCAGCCGGAAGATGTGGACATGGGGAACTGAGGGACCCCTTTGTGATGCATGTGGAAGTCTGCATCCCCACCGTCCCCCCATGCCCAGAGCCCCTCCCTGTAGAAATGAGCCACCCTGGTCTCTGCCTTCCCAGCCTTGGCATCCAATGTTCAAGGTTTTTTCCTGCACAGTCTCTGCTGCTCCTCAGGGGTGTCAGGCTGGCACGGTCATGGAAAAGGGTGAGCCCTTGTCCATGGGATGGGAAGAGAGGTGGGCTTCGACTGGCCACCCTCTATGTACGTCAAATCAAAGCTGTCCATGAACTGCAATGCTCACGATCCTTCTAGCCCTCTGTGCCCCGGCCAAACACAGTTCATTCATTCATCCTTTTATTCATTCATTCAATCCAACAAATAGCTATCGGACTGTCCACGCATTGGGCGCTGGCTTACCCGTCCTCCAGCTGGCTTTTTTTTTTTTTTTTTTTTTTTTGTGGTACACGGGCCTCTCACTGCCATGGCCTCTCCCGTTGCGGAGCACAGGCTCCGGATGCGCAGGCTCAGTGGCCATGGCTCATGGGCCCAGCCGCTCCACGGCACGTGGGATCCTCCAGGACCAGGGCACGAACCCGTGTCCCTTGCATCAGCAGGTGGACTCTCAACCACTGCGCCACCAGGGAAGCCCAGCTGGCAATTTTAACATGGCGTTTTCCCTCCTCGAGAACTTGCACACAGGCGTCCCACATGAGAGAAGCTCCTTGCTCAGCTCTCTCTCCTGAGCCCTGGGAGGTGGGCACTCAGAGCCCTGGGGGTTCCCACCTCTGAGAATCAACTTGATAACTTGTGTTATCTGAAATCACATCCACTTATCAAAGATTTGTTTTCCAATTTATCAGTTTACATTTACAATTGTAAACCATTTAAATGTACAAATTTGACCCTCATCTACCTCTGTACTCGTGTTTTAGTTCCTTTTCTGGTTAGAATTCCTAGGAATTTAAAATTTTTAATTTCTGAAGTACATAGCACAACAAATGTTTATAAAGTGTACTGTTTTCTAATTCATTTATTTCTTCTTCTACACTTATTTTTCCCTAATAATAATTCCTTGTGGATTTTTCAAGATTTTCCATTATTTTTCTAACCTCCTCAGTTCAAGGAACGTTCATGTTGTTTTATTTTAAGGCTGTGAACGCACAGGAAGCATCGTTTCAGTCAAGTGTTATGTTTTGAGTGTCGTTAGGGTAACTATTCAGAAGGGCTGGACTCTGTGCACAAAAGTGGCAACAACGAAATCTCTTCGGCCAATGACGTGAGCCAACATCGCCGGTGTTTCTGGCTCCAGAGACCAGAGTTCTGTCCATCTTTGCTCTTTGAGGTTGTTACTGAGTTCTGGGTTTACTTTACTGCATAACAGACACAATGGTGAGTTTGTCTGGTAACTCCTGTGTTTTCTCTGTGGCCTGGTCTGTGCTTGTGTGAGTGTTCTGTCAACGTTTGACCAGCCGCCTGCTCTGGCCATGGGTGGGAGCCTGTGTCTGCGTGTGTCTGCCTGTAAACTGGACTCTCACATATTCAGTGGCACATGTCAGAGAATCACCCACGTGCCGTGCCGTAAACATTGACATCCACTGCCACCGTCATGCTCAGATGTCAAGGTTTTTATTATACTGCAGTTTCATTTACAGTTGTCTTTCCAAGTGGCTTTTACTGTTGTTCTGTGTGTTTTGATATTTGATGATGTGCCTTGTAAATGTTTTTTTACTTTTACAGATTCTGTCTCCGACCAGTGTGAAATAATCCTTGTTTTCCTTTTCATAGTGTTTGTCTACTTGGTCCTGTACTAATAGGATCACAAAATCGATCACAAATAACCTTCAGAATATAAACAGCAAAGGGCTGCATGGCCTTCCGTAAGCGGGGCTCCGAGCCCCGCCCACAAGAAGTTCCTCCAGGTATTTCTCTAGCCTACCTGGCTGCAAGACTTCCCACACCTGCTGCTGCTGCTGCCCTGGGATGCTTGCCGGGCTGTGGGTGCACGTTTCTGCCCCCAAATCCCTGTGTTGAAGTCCTATCCCTGACGCAAGGGTGTTTGGAGGTGGGGTCTCACGGGTGGCATTAGTATCCTTATAAAAGAGACCCAGGGAGCTCTCCCATGTGAGGACACGAGACGACAGCCGTCTGCAGCCCAGAAGAGGGCTCTCGCCAGAACCCAACATGCCAGCACCTGGTCCAGGACATCCAGCCCCCAGAACTGCGGGAAATAAACGTCTGCTGTTTACAAGCCTCCAGTCTGCGGTGATTTGGTCTCGCAGCCCTGAACTGAGGCAGCTCGCTTCTCCCCCTGCCCTGCGTGTGTGTGGGCGAGTTTCTCTGGGTCTGAGAGCCAAACGTTTATGTAATGCTGCTGGATGTCACCCCGCTGCCCTCCAAGCTTCACCAGCGCCAGAGATTTTCTCTCTGTAACTTCCAAAAGCAGGGACAGATGTGTGTTTGCATGAGAATGGACGAGGACTGCCTAGACCATTACCTAAAACTGCAAAGGCACGTCCATGCAGGCATCATCAGACTCCATCCTGGGGCTGGGAAGATGCCAAGGGGGTTTCCTGGGGGCCTTTGGTCCCATGCGTCTCCCACCTGTCCAAGTTTTAACCCCTGAGGTGGCTGCACGCCCAGCCTGGCAGCTCAGGCCTCAGTGGCCCAGTCCCCACTTTCTCACCTGGGGGTCCGTAGGAGGACAGGATGGATGAGGGAGCACGGAGCTATAAACAGCCGACTGGCCCGCTGGTTCTGCATCCCCAGATTCTGTGCCTAGAACATTGGGCCTCATGTGGCCCTGGGTTCCCTCCTACTTCTGTGCCTCTGCGACTCACAGGGGCCCTGGGGACCTTCCCCTCACTCTGAGGGACAGGGGGGAACCCGGGGCCTCCTGGATTGCTGCACGACGTGCCCGCCACCCACATGACTCTTGCCAGCTCTTTCTGAGCCCTCTCTCCCGCACCGCCACACGGGGCACCCGGGTGGGGCTCAGAGACAGGCTGGCCCCATCCTCAGATGGAGAATTAAACACTGAGGGGTGGGCTCAGGTCTTCAGACTTACCCCCCAACCCCCTCCTGACAAGTGATGCAGGGAGAGTCCTCCCCCTGCTGCCATCCTGGTTTTCTTTTTGTTTCTTCCTATTTATATAGTTTGTTCTTCATCTGGTCTGCATAAGCTCTATTAGAATTAACCAGGGACCCCTAAGAAAGCAAAGATGCCTAAGACCTACTCCAAACGGCCAGGTTTAAGTGTGCTGGGGGAGCAGGTGCTGAAGCCCCCCGTGGTGACAGCACCTTGGCACCTGCGGGCGCCTGCTGGGCCCCCGGGTCACCTTTTCCACCTACAGCCCAGTTCTTCCTGGAACCCGGATGCCGTCTCTGCCACAGGGTAGCTGGAGAGCCTCACTACAGTCTCCAGCAATGAGGCTTCTCAAAATGCAGAGGGAGGGAGGGGGGGTTTCATCTGAGGTAATAAATCATTTTGTGCTGCAGGTTTTACAAGCCTCTGTTGGTTGTCACTGCGATAAAATTTGATCAAACAGTGTCATCCAGTGGGGAAAGGAGCCAGCAATTCCCAGGGGGTGGAGCCCACTGTACTCTGTGCATTTCAGCCGCGTCTGAAAATCAGCTCAGTTTAAACTCCAAAGGGGCGCCTTCTCCGTGTGCCTTTTGTTTATACCAGGCGATCCTCCCTCAGCGCAGGGTGGGAGAATCCCATCTCTGCTCCAGCCTGCCCTTTCCCACTGCCTCCTTTATTTTTCCAACCATTTCCATTTCACAAGAGCACAATTTGAATCATTATCAGCTACTGACAGTTGCTTCAGCCTCTGCTATCTCCCCGAACAAAAGCAACAATATTCAATTCAACCTGCTCTTGTGTCAAAGGGAATAGCAGGTGATTAAGCTCTGGAGGCCTTGTTTATGATGGATTAAATGCACACACGGCGGTATGTCTGGTTTTAGACACACCCAACTCTGCTCCAAGCCAGCTGGCTTCAGAGAGTTGACGCTGATGAGCCTGAAGTCTTTATGGCACCAAAATGATCCTTACGATGTGGATGCCTGGGGCAGATGGAGCGATAAACCCAGAGTGTTTGCAAATGGAAAAAACACCCACTCCATTTCCTGCAATATTTCCAGCACAGGGTCTGTGTGGCTCTGGGTTTCCCTCAGATCAGCGCCGAGGGTCCTCACACCCCATCTTGTGGAAAAGGAGGACCACTCTGCACAAGTGTCTCTGGGGCTATAAATCTGGTGCAGCTGGGAACTGCATTCGGTCGTGAATCAATCTCTCAACGAGAATGTGCAGTAACAACAGGGCCTCAAGGACTCCCCAGGCAGATGGAGCTGGTCAGACGCAGGGAACATGGAGTGGGAGGGATGCACGCCTCGGTGTGCAGACACCGCCGGGCGACCTTGGCCAGGCCACTGCCCCTGGTCGGGACTCAATTTCCTCATCCGCTCAATGAAGGGGTTGGTCCGGCTGACCTCAGAGGCCCCTGCCGGTGCTCACGTTTTATTATCTTAATTGTGTGCTATTGACCGCTGGTGAGGCCGGTCACCCCAGCGCTGCCGGTGAGCCGGCTTTGCGTATTGATCTCCGCATTATTCCACCAGCAGTCAAAGCAAACTTCCCAAAGTGACTTTCGTTTGGCATAAAACAAGCCACACAGCACTGGTGGAGATGAGCTTAACTTTATGATGATGTGAGAACTTTACACAGATTTGGAAAGACTATGGGGCATGACGGGCCGTGCCCGGGGCCCCTGCCCTTCTCACTTGTTTCCGCGGACGCACCTTGAAGGTCAGTGCCAGGCGAGTTGTGTGCGTCCCAAGGTCGCCCCATAACATGACACAAAGCACCTTCCAGGTATTTTTCTCAGCTGTGTTCAGGAACGAAACTTTGTAAAGTCCCGGCTCCAGATGCAGTCACGGTGGGGGTGGGACCTCAACACGTGCGTGTGAGGTCACAGTTCAGTGTACAGAGCAGGACGCAGGGCGGAGGGCTGGGGGTCTCCGTGCAGGCTGGGGATGCCAAGGCAGAAGGAATGTTGTTGCACTGAGGGGCTCCTGCTCAGTCCTTGGGGTCAGCGGCTGAGTCAGAGTAGATGGGAGGCTGTTGGATAAGAGAGCAAGAGAGGCGTCAAGGAGCTGAGCGGCCAGGTGGGATGGCTCGCGGGTGCGGCCATGGAGTCCCCCGAAGAATGACAAGGCAGGGTAAAGGGAGGCCCATGGCCCAGTGCTGAGGACTGAGCTGTGTGCCCCCAAATTCATATGTCAAAGTCTTAACCCGAGGACCTCAGAGTGTGACGGTATTTGGAGATGGAGTCTTTACAGAGGTAATCAAGGTCAGTGAGGTCACTAGGGTGAGCCCTGATCCAACATGACTGGTGTCCTTTCCAGAAGAGGAGGTCAGGACACACACACAGAGGGACGACCACGTGAGGACACGGGGAGAGGACAACCACCTACATGCCCAGGAGAGAGGCCTCGGGAGGAACCAGCTCTGCCAGCATCTTAATCTCTGACCTCCAGAATATGAGACAATAAACATCTGTTGTTGAAGCTGCTAGCCTGTGCTGTTTGTTACACAGCCTGGGCTGACTGAGACAGCCTGGGAGGACCAGGTTCTGATTTACCTGTGAGCCCCACCATCACCTCTCACAGCACGTGCTCACAGGAGGGGCTCCATAAATGCCTGCTGAATGGAATCCATTCCCTTGTGAGGCCAAATGTCACAAAGGTAGCTCCCAAGCTTCAGCAAAGGTTCTCACCCCTTGTGTCCTCAGGAAGCACGTCACCTCTCACCTCCCACTCCTAAGGGTCTGCGAGAGTCCGCAGCTCTGCGGCAGCTGCTGGACCCATGTACCTTGGCGGGCGCCACCTCCGTTAACCCACACCATCTGCCAACATCCATTTCTCTATGTGGAAACGCCCAGCTCGTATTGGCTGAGTAGTTCAATGACAGCTCTCCCTAAGAGAGATGGGGGTGTGCCACCATCTCAGAGTTAATGCGGAAAGACCTTAAGAAAAACAGACAACATTCTCAAAAGGTTTCAGTATTGATGATGCTTTGAGTGTTTACGGTAACCTAGGTGTTTTCACTTCCCTGCACCGCCCCATCTTCTCTCCAGAAGGAATTTACTAAAAGCAGTCATGGAATTCCCAGGGGCAGACAGTGTAAATGTTAACAGAGGTTATAAATAGCAAGGAGTCCCCAGCATCGTCTGGCTGTTTGGGAACAGCTAGGGCACACTCCATGATTTAGGTGGAGAGGGGCCCAGAACAGCCTGAGAATGGCCATTATGCTTAGAGAGAAGGCACAGGTCCTGGCAGGCAGCATCCCCTCCTCCTGGGGGAAGTTCTGCTCTTTCTGATCCACAATCCTTCACGTGTCTGGGAGGAAATGTGATGCCCACACCAGGCTGGGCCCCACGGACACCCATGCACAGGTGGCGGCTCCAGAGAGTGGCCTGGCTGTGCAGTCACGATGCTGCAGTCACAATGCTGCAATCAGGATGCTGTCCACAGTGGTCCTCTTCTGTCCCCAGATGAGCTGGTGCTCAGACTCTGTTCAGAGGTACAACAGGTCAGATTCTTCAGCCTCCAGCTGAAGAGCTATCAGTATGGCTGCCAGAGGTCAAGGGGGACTCACTTGTCCCCCAAGTAATTGAGCCTAAACATCGTGAACTGTGGTTCTCCCTGACTTGAGGAGACCATACCATCCAAGGGTTCTGTGATCTTTCTTCTCCCGAGGGCAAGAGGGAGAGAAGAGGTTCCCATAACAGACCGCCTCTCACAAAAACAGAGCCACAGTCAGAGGCTGACCAGGACATGTTTCGATACCTGGTGCTCTCAGGCCTCTGGTCAGCTGACACTTGCCCTGGATGGAGCCCTGCCTTGCAGAGTCTCAGTGACTGGACCCAGCCAGCAGCAGCTGAATTCTTTCAGGACAGTCTCCATCCCCTCCCCAGACACTTTTCCTCTCAAGTTATGTCTCTTGGGTCTTGCTTAATTCAAGCTCCCAAGTCCTTTGCAAAACAGCTCTCTGGGGTTTGATCAGTGTGTGGTGATGTGGGGAAGCTGCATTATTATCTGATAAATTTATCATGTGTAGCATTGTACTTGTTGGTTATGAAAAATCAGTGGTTGCCTGGTAACCAAAATTGTCTGTCAGCTCCCAAAACCCCAAGGCTGCAGAGCCAGGCTTGCTGGCTTCTTGGGGCCGTAACTGAAAATTCTGGACAACATTGAGCAAATCTGGGGTTACCAGGGATATAGGGGCCCTTGTTCAAAGCTATCCTACTTAGAAGAAGCATCTGGTAAGCATCACGGCTGCGGTTTGAGGCCATAATCAGCTTTAAGAGAGAAGAGGGAGCTATTCCAGGCCCTTCTTTGCATGAGCAACCCCAAGAGGGAAACCCAGACAGGTGGGTGACAGCCACTGTCTAGGGCACCCGGGAAGTCCTATATCCATTCCAAATGCCCAGATCCCTTGCTTTTCCTATAGTAGCTGAGTTCTGCCCTGGGCTCTGGTGTGGGTCTAGATCCTGATATCCAGTGATCTTGACACTGAGCTCTCTGCTCTGCAGACTTGGGTGTGACTATTTCTCAGTGGTCTGGACCCTCTGGGGGGCCCATCAGCCACCCCAAAGGGCCTGAGGCAGGAGGTAAATAGCTCCAGGCTGAACAGCTGGAGTTTGTCCCCTGTGGACAGATACCCGAAGATGAGGAGGAGGACAAGCTGAACCCTGCCTGGATAAGAGCCCACATATTCCTGATTCTCGACATCAAGGAGACCTGCCTGACTATACATGCACAGAAAGGCTCCTTGGAGGCCCAAAAGGGAGTGATGTCAACCTACCCATAGCCCTCTTTACTAGAATTCATCTTGGCTAAGAGTTGTGCACGCACACATGGGAGGACCCTGAGATAAACCAAATATGGACTCAGAACTAAGCAAAGCAAAATGACTGGCCAGAGGAAACCTGGGAGAAATGCCCCACGTAAGTGATTCAAACCACCACGAGGGCGTGACTCTCTAAGTCTGCCCGTGTGTCTATATCCACATGTACTATTTTTCCTCCTAATAAACACTTTAGTTGTTTCACTATTTTCCATCTTTGTGGGTATTTGTTTCTGCAAAGCCAAAGGCCCAGGGCCTTGTCACTGGCCACTGGTCCCTGGTGGTCTAGTGATTAGGATTCAATGCCCTCACTGCCACCTCCTGACTTCAATCTCTGGCTGGGAACCGAAACCCTGCTTCAAGCCACAGCAGGCCAAGGCAACCTGAGAAGAGGCGTGTCCCAATTCTGGAATTGTGATTGAGGGAAGGATATAAAAAAATACCCTAAGAGTGAGAGCGCAAATCCTGACCCCATGATGCTCTCTGCCTCTGTAATCAGTCCTGCTCCCTCCCCTCCCATTTTCCCCCCATGTCCACCTCAGATCTCAAACTTCTTCCTCCTCTTCTTTTTGTCCACATCCGGATGGCAGATACCAGATGGCTGAGAGGGACACGGCACAGGCAGTGAGCTTCCAAGCAGTGCCCTTAGAGTCCCCGAGGTTACATTGACCCCATCCCAGACAGCAAAAACTATGGGTACAGATTTCATTTAAGATTCTGTTTTAACTTTTCCAAAATTGTAATAAAAAACAACATGCATGCCCCAAACTTGTGTCTCTCAAATGCTTACCATGTGTGTTCTCCTCTGTGGCTCTTTATAGAAAATGGCTCATCTAAAGAGATTTACAAAATAAAGTTGTGTTAATAAAATAATGTGTGTAATTATGTGTTGAATGGGGAACGCCATTTGCTTCCCAGAGCTGTTGTAACAATTGAGTGAACTAAGGGCCATGGGAGAGATTGTTGTGAAGGCAAACAGAATCCTGAGCGCTTCCACCTCCTGGGAACAGTCAGTAAATGGCCCGGGAAGCCCTGCTGTGTTGGGAACTGTCCCAGGTGCTGAAGGCACAGCGGGCAGGGCAGGTGGTGAACAGAATCCCAGACAGAGCCCGTGGTGCAGATGTTTGGGCAGGGACACCCTCGTCCATCCACTTGGAAAGCTCTCGTGGATTCCTGCTCCGTTATTCACCATCAGTCCATCACTCACCTTCCAGGCGCCTCTGGCTTAGCCTTCAGTTCAACCCCATACCCTTCCAAGTCTTGCTGTGACCTCACCTCCCCGGGCTACCAGGAGAGTTCACTGCACGGCACCTTCAGGAGCTGACCACATCTGAGCCCTTCTCTGAGTTTCTCCGTAGACATCTGAGCTCCAGTCTGGGGTCCACCACTCCCAGCAGTGAGACCCTGGCCTGGGGCAGTTACATGATGCTCTGTGATCCAGTTTCCTCTCAGTGACGAGACATGATCGCATGAGTATGAGGATCAAATAAATTAATGGACAAAAACCACTGGAAAACTATGCTTGCCTCACTCTAAGCGTGGTATGTAATCGTTTGCCCTATTCTCAGCGTATCTGTGATGGAGAAGGATATACCCATTTCACCATGGGGCCGCCAGGACAGCACCCCACACGTAGCAGGCACTCAGCACACAGCTGTGAAATGAATCACAGGCTTTGCCAGACAGGGGCTGCCCCCTCACTCCTGCACAGATCATGCCTGTCCCAGGTTGACTTTTCCGTAGAGGAAAGAGCCCCCTTTTCTTCTATCATACTTTTACCTCTAGAAAATTCCCTTGTTTGGGAAGGCAGGTTTGCTTCTTCCAAGGAGTAATTTCCTCTCCCATTTTTATTTTAAGCTTATAAATTTTGGAAGGAAACAAGTTCTACTCTTGTTAAAAAAAAAAAAAAACCCACCAGAAATGCTGCCCACACCTGCTATGCGAGATCATTAATAAATTACTAGAATATTGCAGCATCTTACATGCTCATCTGCTCGAAGCCATTTGAAAGGAGCTGAGCTTTTCTGGGCTGCATGCCAGTGACCGTCTTTTGGCCCCCGGAGCACGTGTGTGGGGAGAAGGTGTGCCTGCTGACTGGGGGTCCTTGCTCCCTCATTGGGAAGGTAATTTGTTGCCTTCTGCTCAATGACTCTCATCCCAAATCTGATGCGTTTCCACTCATACTTTCCTAGAATGAACAGAGAAGCAGGAACTTTCAAGACATTGTCCTGAAGGACAATTAAATCTTGATATTTCAATGCCATATATTACATATATTTTAATGCAGTAGGATGTTGTCGACATTTCCTTAACCTCAGACAACTTGCGGTTCCTGAGAAGACTCACAAGGATGTACCTGAGTGTCTCTGTTACAGTTTCTCTCACACTGAACTGTTGCTAGTGGACTGAGATTTCTGCTTCCCTAGGGATCTAGGACCCGAGGTGGGGGGCGCAGTGCTGGGTCTTAATCGTTGTCATCCTCAAGCCCCTGCACAGCGCCTGGCACTTTGTTGGTCCAGTGCTTGAACGGATTTAGTAAAGAGCAAGAATAAAGCCCATGTAGAATATTTGGCATGGCTTTTAATTTATGTCAGTCAATATCCATGTTAAATTTTTAACTTATGTCAGTCAATATCCATGTTTAATTTTTCATTTAACACGAATCTTAGGAGGAAATCAAACTACATCTCAACAGACCAACTGAAAGAAAATTTTCCTTCCCTCAACACGCTAAGATGGCGTGAAATAAGAGCCAAATTTGTGATTCTAACAAACAATGTAAGGGTGCTCCCATGTAAACATGGTAACTATTAATAATCAGACAAATGCAGCCCCTGGTGTGGCATCATTGTGAGGCTTCACACGTATTCACCCATTCAGTTCTTACAAGAACCCAGGGAAGGAGGTGCAATAGACCTCATTTTATAGACAAGGAAATTGAGGTTCAAGGTGAAGGAACTTGCCCAAGACCAAGACCTAACAAGTGCAAACTGGGTTCCAACCCTGACCCTCTGACTCCAGAGTTCATGCTGTTGACCCCCTAGAACCAAGCTCAATGTCCAGGAGACCAAAGGCCTCTTGCAGCTGGACCCTGTTCTGAAGGATCAACTTCAGGTTACAGATGGGGAGGGGACATTCCAAAGCCTGGCATCTCCTGCTCCCTGGGGGTCCAACCCAAGGAGCTCCAGCTTTACCATCGGAGCCTGGAAGGGAGCTGATGTACCTTGCAGGGTGGGTGGGGGAGGGGAGGGCAAGGGCTAAGTGGCCTCCCCAGCATCCAGTCAGCAGTTTCCAGGCATGGTGGAGGGAGCAGGGGCTGATTTTGGTGTGCCCCTAATTCATCGTTGGAAACAGTAACAATAACCCTCTTGGTGTAGGGTTATGGGCAGAAACCCCATTAAATAACACTAGCTAAGGAAGAACGTGGCTTTCAGATAGACACCGACAGAAATCAAAGATAAAACAACATAGATTCAGACTCTATCTGACCGCCCTCAACAAGCCATGACACTGGAGAGCCTAACGGGTGCTGTAGGGTGGTCTGGGGGTGGAGAAGGTCCAGCTACGGTCACCTCAACCTTTGTACACAGAAAGCTGATGAATATTGGCCAAGGGCATCATGTAATCAGGTTTTCCATTCCTGCCTGTAACCATCTCATGATCTCCTTCGTGGACACTAGGAAAGCATCACCCCTTCTCGTTTCTCCCTCATCCCAGCTTTCCTCACAGTTGGCTGTATTGTCATGCATACACCATCCATCTGCAAGGAGCCCCTCAGCTGGTGCCCTGAGTCTCATCCATCTGTGATTGGTGAGCGGCCCCCTCTACTCCAGCAGCCAAAGACATTGGCCTTGGATTTCTTGACCCAAATCCAGGCTCCACCACTTGTTAGCTGTGTGAATTTGGGCAGGTGGCTTAACCCCTCTGCACTATAAAAAGTGATCTTACTACTCATATCCTAGGGTATTTGTGAGGGTTGAGTGTTATAACCCATTAAAAGATCTAAAAACAGTGACTGCCACATAACTGATGTAAGTGCGTCCATTTCAGAGAAGCACATGGGGAGTATTCTAAGCATCGTTCTTTCCCAATGTCTTTTTACACTTTTTAACAGTTTGATTCACTACTCAGGGCAGCCGCATAACTCCTTTGGTCATTCTCTGGTAATAAAATGTCCTATGGTCTTTTTGAGTCAAAAAGCACCGTCTCAGATCAGTAATTAAAACAGCCAGTCCCCTGAAATCATCACAGCCCTGGACTTTATTCAGACTTGAGACTTTACCTCCCATGGTTCAGGTTTGGGGTTGGGAGCTCGTGTGCACTTGAGGAGGGGGAGGTATTTTTATCTTTTCTGTGCCCTGGCTTAGTGCCTGATCCTGCTCAGTTGTGCTAACCACCCTCCCGGACCCCCAGTGGTCGGAGAAGGGGCAGGGAGGGAAAGGAAGTGTGAGGAGCATCCCACTTGTCTGGACTGTGGTTGTGGCCCAGTCATACTCACCATCAGGACAGACAAATGTCTCAAGGTGACTCTTCACAGCTGGACATCTCTTCCTGTAATTCCCTTGACATGTTCAAACGTTTCCCCGTCTGGACAACTCTGTTCAACTCTTTCCAGGTCCTCAGCCTCCTGGAGGCCCATCTCTTCTGAAATATCCTCCTACCCCTCCTGGAGACAGTCTAGGACAACCCTAAGCAACTTCCCTTTGGGGTGGCCCTTCCCCATCCATGGGAAACATGCCCATGTATTGGGCTACGTCAACTGGACATTCGCCTTCATCTTCCAGGGACGGTACCAGGGTAGGTATGAGCACACTCTCCCAAACATCCTCTCTGGACTGTGTCCCTGCGTCCCCTCATACAAGCTCTGTGTTAGCGCTGGCACTTCCCCACCGCTTGCCTCGGCAGGAGGGAGGCCAGGGTTGCACCATACAGCTCACCCAGGAAACCTTCTATAAAAACCCTTGGGGGTCATCTCGCACCCCCCCTCACGGATCTCAGGATGATGTTTCATTGGGTGGGTGGACATACAGCTCAGCTCTCTCCAAAGAAATACGACTCCCTTGTATGGATGCATTTAGTTGATGAATCATGAAGAATTATCTAAGCATCTTTGTATCTTCCACTTTGAAGATGCCTTCATGTTGGCCCAGCACTTTACACTGGGATGTACTTGCTTCCACTTCAACACCCTGCATATGAACTGTTACTATTTTAGGCCCAGAATTTATGCCAAACCTGGGAACTGACAGAGCTATTCAACTGGTCCCAACTGCCCCACTCATGTTCATTCACCCACAAGTTTATTTACTATCAACCATTAACTGCATATTCCAGACGCTGAGCCAGATGTTGGGAAAGTGTGTAAATGTGACACGTGTCAACAACACCTCCAATCATCAGGGGTTCTCAACTGGAGGAGATTGCACCCCACCTCCCATGACAGGTTTCTTGCCAATGTCCAGAGACAGTTTTGGTTGTCATAACTGGTGTGTGGGGAACTGGGAAGAACAGGACAGCTGCTTCCACCGCAGAGAATGATTCAGCCCAAATGTCACCAGAGCCACAGCTGAGAAGCTGTGCCATAATAGAACCCAGGTCACTAAATCAAGGAGGACCACAACTGTCAGCATGACCACCCTCTCCTCTTTGTACTCCAGAGAACACCTTGTGCATGATGTAGGTAACCCTTAGTTACACATGCCAACTAGTTAGTACAAAGATGCATTCAGTAGAGAAAACATAACACACACTCATGAAGAACATACTTTGGGGCACAACCCTTCTCACACTCAGTCAGTGTGAAGAGAGTTGCCTGTGTTGGGACTGGAAGGAACGTCTCTTTTCCCACAGTGCTCACCCATCCAACATCCCTTGGCTGTCACCTGTCCCCTGATCACCATATGTCTCCAGCAGAGTGTGAATGCCTTGTGGGCTCTGGGTCTGCTCAGGAGGAAGAGAACCTGCCCAGTGTTGGTGCTACTGAAGTGTCAGCCTTCCATCCATCAAGACTCATCCATCGCGTTCCCCCAGTATCCCTCCACGGACCACAGTGAGGCTTGCCCTCCCTCTGTGGTCCTCCCACCTACAGGTTGAGGCCCTTTTGGTTTTTGGTAGATGGAGGCTTGTAAGACTCAACCTTTTCCTTCAAGAGGCTAGGAGTCCATTAAGGCAGATTAGGGAAGGTGTGGCCATCTACCAGTGATGGAGCCAGATCCATCCTTCACGCTCGGTATTGTGTATAATAAAGCCAACCAAGCAGAGTGGGACATCCCATTGGCATCTAGAGACCTATGGAGACCACTTTCCTATTGTTGCTTCTGCAACCACGTGCTCTCTTGAGCTCCAGTCAGGGGGTGAGACCCTGAGTTCCTGGATCCCTCCCTCCTTCTCCTTTTCCTTTCCTCTTTTTCTTCTTTTGTGATTCTATCCCTCTGGTACCGGAGTCTGACATTATGACCCTCAAAGAATTAACCAGCTCATTTCACTTTCAGCAAAGAATTGTGTGGCTTTTCCTTATGTGAGGACTGACCCCATCCAGGCATGGGAAGCTTCATGAGGTGTGACCTGTGCTTCTCAAGAAATGACAGGGTGAGAATACCTTGGCCACATCTTCCATCAGGTCTCAGTGACAAGTTCTCATTCCATGTCCTAAAACCTTTGGGATCTGCATCCAACCCACCGACCGCATTCCCACTGGCAGCGCTGTAGGTGATCTCCATGTGCCCAGCTGGGCGTCTGGCCTTCCAGCACCTTCTGGCCAACAGCTCTATGCCCTCAGGAGGTCTTCATATGCTCCGTGTCCTTAACTACCTCACTTCTGGTCTCTATTCCCTCCCCATCAGGAGTTCTTAGACTTATTTACTGATAATGAGAAGAATAGTGTAAGACTATGAAGAGACCTCCAGACTGGCAACAAAGGAGCTCTGCAGATCTCTTCCCCAGCAGAACAACCAAAACTGATGAACATTATTTTTTTTAAAAAATTTTAAATCTCTGGAAATTTCCCTAAGGCCTTTAAGCAAATGAAGGTGTATTTATTCATAGTGTCTACTAAATCTTGGTAAGAACAGTGAGAGCTATGACCTGCTCCCTCTCTGCCTCTCTCCTGCTCATCCTGACAGAATCTCTGTCCCAAATGACTGTGGCCAGGAAGATGGGGCCTTTTACTCCCCAACTCCCAGTAACTAGGGACTGGATGAGAAAAGGAAGGCTGGAGCATTTCTCAACCCTGACAACCCCAAGCTGCAGAGGCTAAATTCTTGGTGAGTGTGACCGAGAGGTTGGGGCTTCATTCTGACACACAGGCCCCCACTCAGAAGGCAGAGGCTTTGTCCCAGACACAGCTGACTGGGATCACTGGGGCTCTGGGTCAAGCTCATAGGGTTGAGTTTCCACACTGGAAAAGAAGAGCAAACTAAATCCAAAGCAAGCAGAAAGAAAGAAACAATAAAAATAAGAGTGGAGAGTAATGAAATAGAGAATAAAAAATAGTAGAAAAATCAACAAAATATTTCTTCAAAGATATCAACAAATTTGACAAACTTAGCTAATATTGATCAGGAAAAAGAGAAGATTTTATGAAAATCAGGAATGAAAGAAGGAATATTACTACTGATCATGCAGAAATATATAGAAGTTTCAGGGAATACTATGAGTAACTGCATGCAAAAAATTTAGATAATCTAGATAAAATGGACAATTTCCTAGAAAGACACAAACTACTAAAATTTATTCAAGGAGAAATGTAAAACCTGAATAGACCTAAAACAAATAAAGAGGTAGAATTAATAATAATAATTACCACTCAAAGAAATCTACAGATTTATTGTAATCTCTATCAAAGTCCTAACAGTGTTTTTGCAGAAGATTTTCTATTCTATCCATCCTAAAATTCAAATGGTATCTCAAGGGGCCCTACATAGCCAAAACAATCATTAAAAAGAAGAATAAAACTGGAAGACTCACATTTCCTGATTTCAAAACTTAGTACAAAGCTACAGTAATCAAAACTGATATAAAGTGTGGCACTGGCATAAAGACAGAAATACAGACCAATGGAATAGAATAGAGAGCGCAGAAATAAATCCTTGCATATAAGGTCAAATGATTTTTGACAGGGGTGTCAAGATCACTCAATGGAAAAAGGCAGTCTTTTCCACAAATTCTGCAGAGACAACTGGATATCCCCATGAAAAGAATGAATTTGGACCCTCACCTTACAGTATACACAAATATTAACCCACATCGGTCAAAGACCTAAAAGTGAGACCTAAAACTATAAAACTCTTAGAAGAAAACATAGGGGAAAACATCATAACATTGGATTTGGCAATGATTTTCCTTTTATTATGGCACCAAAAGTACCGTCAACAAAAGTAAAAATAGAGAAATTGAACTACATTGAAATTAAACTTTTATGAATCAAAAGACACAATCAGAGTGAAAAGGCAACCTACAGAGTGGGAGAAAAAAATTACAAATTATGTATCTGATAAGGGGTTAATATCCAGAATATATAAAGAACTCCTACAACTCAACAACAACAAAAAAACCCCAAACAACTCAATTAAAGAATGTACAAAATGCTTGGAGAATGAACATTTCTCCAAAGAGGATATACACACAGCCACAAATCAAAACCACAATGGAATTCCACCTTACACTAATTAGGATGGCAGTTATTCACACACACACAGAAAATGACAAGTAAACAGTATGGCAGTTCCTCAAAAAAATCAAAAAATAGACTTATCATATGATCCAGCAATTCCGCTTCTGAATACACACCTAAAAGAACTGAAAACAGGATCTCAAAAGGATATTTGCACGTCCATATTCATGGCAGCATTATTCACAATACCTAAAAGGTGGAAGCAACACAAGTGTCCATTAATGGAGGAACTGATGAACAAAATGTGGTCCAACCATATAATATTCAATCTTAAAAATGGAGGAAATTTTGACACAAGCTACAACATAGATGAACCCTGTGGACATGATGCTGAGTAAAACAAACTAGTCACTTATATGAAGGATCTAGAGTAGCCAAGTTCATAGAGACAAAATGTAGAATGGAGATTGCCAGTGGTTGGCAGGTGGGCAGAATGCGGAGTTTAATAGGTTTCAGAGTTTTGTTTTGCAAGGTGAGGAAGAGTTCTGTAGATTTGGTTTACAAAACTTCGAATATACTTAACACTACTAAACTGTACATTTAACAATGGTTAAGATGGTAACTTTCATTATGTGTATTTTATCACAATTAAAACTTTTTTTAAAAGGAGAAAGAAAAAACTACCAAGAAGGAAACTTGGTAGGCCAGATGGCTTCACTGGTCAGTTCTACCAAGTACTTAAGGAAGGATGAATACAGATTAGTCGCAGACTCCTTTAAAAGGTACAAGAGGGGACACCTCCCAAGTCATTCCAGGGGGCCTGTATTACTTTGGTACCAAAACGATAAAGACATCACAGAAAACTACAGACCAACATTCCTTTTGAACATACATGTAAAAATCCTCAACAAAATACCAGCAAACTGAATCCAGCAACATACAAAAAGGATTCCCAGGAATGCAAGATTGTTTGAATATACAAATATAAGTTAATATAATACACCATATCCATAAAATAAATAACAAAAACCATAATGGTTTTAATATATGCAGAAAAAGCCTGTGAGAAAATTCAACAACACTTCATGATAAAAGGAAAGAAAATCACAATGCACTAAGAATAAAAGGAACTTCCTCAGTCTGATAAAGGGAACCTACAAGAAACCTCACAGATAACATTACACTTAATGGTGAAAGACTGGCTGCTTTTCCCCTAAGATTAGAAACAAGACAGAATGTCCATTCTCATCCTTTTGTTTAGTTATGTACTAGAGGTTCTACCCAGGGCAGTTAGACTAGAAAAAATTAGACTAGAAAAATAAATACAAGGCCTGCAGATTGGAAAGGAATGATGATAGTGTATGTAAAAAATCCTAAAGAACCCACCAAGTTATTATGGCTATTAGAACTAATAAACAAATTCAGCAACATTTTAGGATACAAGGTCAATATAAACAATAAATTGTATTTCTACACATTTTCAGTGAGCAATCTAAAATTGAAATTTAAAAAATAACTCTTTATAATATTAATAGTATGAAAATAATAAAATATATATGAATAAATTTAGCAAAAGAAATTCAAAATACATACTTGAAACTATAAAATATTGTTGAAAAAAATTAAAGATGCAAATAAATAGAAAGACTTCCCAGATCATGATAAGAAGACTTAAAATTCTTAAGATGGCAATATTTCCCAAATTGATATACAGATTTAATTATTAACAAAATCCCAGATGACTTTTTATAGGAATTTATAGGCTGATCCCAAAATTCATATGGAAATTCAAGGAATTTAGAATAGCCAAATAATCTTGAAAAAGAAGAACAAAACTGGAGGACTCGTACTTCCTGATTTTAAAACTTACTACAAAGCTACTACAATCAGGACAATGTGGTACTGACATAAGGATAAGCATACAGATCAGTGGAATGGAATGGAATGGATTGGAATGGAATGGAATGGAATAAAATGAATAGACTAGAACCTAGAAATAACCCACACTTTTGTGGTCAACTGAATTTTGACATGGCTGCCAAGACAATTCAATGGGGGAAATAATCTTTTCAGTAAATGGTGCAAAAGAAGTAATTTACCCCTACTTTACACCATAAAAAATTAACTCAGAATGGAACAAATAGTTAAATATAGAATCAGAACTATAAAGCTCTTAGAAGAAAACATAAGCGCAAATTTTCATGACCTTGGTTAGGTTAGGCAACAGTTCCTGAGATAAGACGTCCAAAGCACAAGCAGCAAAACAAACAAGAATATAGATTAATTTGTTATCATCAAATTAAAAACATTTTTGCTTAAATGACACCATCAAGAAAGTGAAAGACAGCCCATAGATTGGGAGAAAATTTTCTAGTTTACATATATAATAAGAGATTTTTGTCTAAAATATGAGGGATTCTTAAAACTCAAGAATAAAAAGACAACACAAATTAAAATGGGCCAAGTATCTGAATAGACATTTCCCCATAAAAGACATCTAAATGGCCAATAAGCACATGAAAAGATACTTAATACCATTAGTCATCAGGGAAATGCAAATCACAACACAGTGAGTACTGCTTCACAACCACTAGGATGGCTACAATCAAAAAGACAGGTAATAACAGCCATTGGTGAGGTTGTGGGGAAATTGGGACCCTCAGACCCTGTTGGTGAGAATGTAAAATGTAGCTACTCTGCAAAAAAAAACCCTGGAATTTCCTCAAGATGTTAAGCATGGTAATATCATCTGACCCACATTTCCACTCTGGGGTATCTACTCAAGAGAAATGAAAACTTGCAGACAGATGTTTTTAGCAGCATTATTTATAATAGCCCCAAAGAGGGAAAATGTCCATCAGTTGTTGAACAAATTAATAAGATGTGGTATATCCATACAGTGGGCTATTTATTCAAGCTATAAATAGAAATGAAGTATTGGTAACACACTACAACAAGAATGAACTTTAAAAACCTTATCCTATGTGAAAGAAGTCAATCACAAAAGACCACATAATGTATGATTCTATTGATATGAAATGTCTAGATTAGGCAGAATGTAGATTAGTGGTCTGGGTCTGGGGGCATTGGTGGTTGGCAAAATGGGCAATGGCTGCTAATGGCTATGAGGGTTCTTTTTGGGATGACCAAAATGTTCAAAATTGATTGTGGTAATGGCTGCGTAACTCTGTGAATGTACCAAAAAGACTTTGAACTTTATAGTTTAAGTGGGTGAATTGTATGGTATGTGAATTTTATGTTCATAAAGGTGTTACATTAAAAAAACTATTAAGATGATTGTTTTGCTCCTCTAACAGGTATTCCTTCTGTAATACAGAAGTAAAGAAGTTATCAAAGGCATGAATCTCAGGCTAGAGATTCAGGGTTGAAGTCGTCACAATCCAGGGAATGTTCTTTCGGCTCAGATTTACCTTTCCCACCAAAAAAACACACCTCATCTCAAATGAGGTGTTTCCTCTGCATCCGCAGTGGACAGTCAGCCGACACCCAGGAGGACCTAATCCTGTCCTTGCAGTGTGCGACCTCTACGTGGCCTGCCATAGGACCCGGTGCTTGGTCCTCACCCCACTTCCCCTCTTGTCCATATTAGCAGATCCCCATTTGTCTACTTCTGTGATAAGACAGGAGTGCTTCCTGTCTTATCACAGGACCACCCTGGGGGATTCTGAGAAGCTGGATAAAGTGGTGGGAAAGTGCCTTCTGATCTGAGGGGTTGTAACTTCAGGGCAAAAGGGGTGACTGTTCAGATGCCCTGAGAGGGAGGGTCTCTAAGGAGCTGCCAGCCTCAGTTGCTAACTCAACAGTCTGCCCTGCCTTGAGAGAGGTGCTTCTCCCTTTAATTTGCACAGCATTCAGCAAGGGATGGGAATGGGGGCTTTTTAAAAAAAAATTCACATTCCCTGGCCTCACCTGGAAAGTCCTGGTTCAATCAGTTCAGGCATCTGCATGTTAATTAGTAGCCCAGGTGTCTCTGGAGCAGGTGGTCTGGGAAGCAGTGGTGAAGCCAAAGGTTCTCAGGATTGGAAGTCAGACACCTGCTGACGGTGTGGACCAGGGATGGGATCAGCACTCTCTCTACCCATCCTGGCCACTCCCTCGGGACCTGGCCCATCTCACAGCGTTATGTGCCTCATATACTGACAAGCCCCTCTGCACATGTCCTGTCCAGCTCCTCCCCTCAAAGCCGATGGTTCTCTAAATGGTGTGTTATCATCTCTGCTGAGTTTTCTCCTTCAAAAACACATGTTGAAAACTAAATTCCAGAGTCTTGACCCCCCCACTTTCTGCCATCAAGCTGCCCCCACGGAGTCTAATTCATCACACTCGTGGCTACTCCATCCTTCCAGGTTCTCAGGAAAAAAATTTGGAACATCCCATGGTGCACCCCCTCCTCTCTCTCTCTCCCCCCACCACATCTGATCCACCAGCCAACCCTGTTTGGCTCTGCCTTAGACACACATCTGGAATCCAAGCACATCTCAACCCCCTCTGATGGCCACCTGGTCAAACCAGTGGCCTTGCCCCCATCCTGAATTCCTACCTCTACTCCCAGAACCTGAAGCCTGTCTTGAACACCACATTCAAGCCAAGTTCTTAGCTCAGAACCCTCCAGAGGCTCTCATCTCACTTGGCGTAAAAGATATAGTCTGTGCGGGACCCCCAGGACCCTGATGGCCCCCCCGACCGCCCACTCAGCTCTCTCTGGACTCTTTTCGTCCAGTCTGCATCACGCTCACTGCCCTCCAAAGCCGCACTCACCACTCAATTCACTACGTGATGCATCCAGTGCATTGCTGAACAGACCTGTAACAGATCCGTAATACTTGAGTTTCTGGAAGCTACTTTTAAGCTGTTCTTAGTTCAGTGTTGTATCTATGAATGAAAGAAAAAGCCTTTTAGAACCACTTATATTGAAGTGTCTCCCATACAAACAATGAGAATGTCTTAAACAAGCCACTTGCAAGATGAATTCATGACAGTGTTCTCTCACTGAATGGAAATTATCCCCAGTATGTGGTGCATGCAGTGAATTGGTTCACAGACCCCTAACTCGGGGGTTACTGAGCAGCTGCCCAGAGCCCCACATTCTAACAGTGAATGGATCGAAAGCCTTTCTGTCTGCAGGTGAAGACTTGCTCCCGTATTAGATACACACAGATGTTTCTCCCAAGCTGTGTGAGAGAAATGTTTGGCTCAGGGTTCTTTCAGTGAGCGGACCTCATCCCCGGTGCGTGGACACCTCACCGCCATCGCCAGAACGCTCCGGCCAAGCTCTGCCCTCGTTCTCCTCGCCCCGCCACCCCCGTGTCCGTTAGGACTCTGCTCAGTTGCCACTTACCTGTGAGTCCTTCCTTGGCCACTGGTTCAGAAGGAGAGCCTGTTCTGTCCCCTCAGCAGCACTTGTCACCTTCGGATGACACTCATTTCGTGGCCTGATTGCTTCGTGTTAGCTGCAGCATAGGAGGCCGCTTGTCCCCCCCCAAGGTGGGACAGCAGCAGCTTTTGGAGGTGGACCCCCGGCCCCATTCCTGAGTGACAAGCACTGGATGCAGGACCCGGGGTCCAGCCAGCAAGACGCCGCTGAGGGAACACTGGATGGAGACTCGGCCCACCTCTCCCGCGACGGGCTGTGTCCCGCTGCCCACTCAGACCTCCTCAGGGTCCGCAGCCCCAAGGAAGACCAAAGTGTGACCCTTCTGACCACGTCGGCCAAGGTGGTGGGGTTGGGTGTCCAGGGAGAGTGGGGGCAGCTGAGGCGAGGTCCCCTGCCCCAGCACTTCAGCCCCTCGGGGCTGGACAGCTCCCCTTCCTGTCTGTGGGATGAAGGGGCGGAGCTACAAGCACCTCCCCGCCCCCCCACCCCCCCAACCCCGTGCCTGGAGTCCGCTCTCAGCAGACATCAGCCAAGTCCTGGCCTCCGTCTTCTAAAAAAACAGTTTATTTCCACCACCTCTGGGTTAACTTGTTGTCTCATTTGAAACCCCAATTTCCATGTTAAAGTGAAGCGTAATAAGTAGCAATAAAATCAGCTCATCCTGCGTTTGTTTTTCCCCAGCAAGGAGCAATCAATTTCCTGAGAGGTGTTCACAGCTACGGATAAACGGCGACCTGGCAAGATGCAATTGGCAAAGTGTCACTTTTATTCATGGCCTCAAATCTGAGAATGGGCTTGTCTGAATTTTAATTATCGGAAAGCACTTACCACCTTTGCTTTAATAAATTGTATAAAATTTAAACACGTGCCATTATATTTTATACATAAGAAAGCAATGGGCATGGTATGGGGACGCTGGGTCTCCAGCCGAGCTGTGGTAATTTTCTTCACCCACACCCTCCGTCCCACCGTGGTCCCCGGCCTTGCATCCTGCCTTCTCTCCTCATGCCTTCTCGCCCACTCTCCCTTTTGCCCTGTGAACCTTCAGCTAAGCGGTAGAGACTCACCCTTCCCAGCCTCATCCTCAAGGCTATAAGGTGCCTGGATTCGGGGGGTAGCCAGGAGCACGGCTGTGTTGGAGCTGACCTCTGTGCCCACACACAGCTGGACGATGTCCCCTGCAGGTCTGAGACCACCCAGAGGCCCCAGGGCTCTCCTGCAGCTTTCTGCCTCACAGATGGGCTCTGTCTTCTGGGACATCACGTCCTTCTGTCCGACACTTGTCACAAGGGGGGCCGGGGGAGGCATGACTGGCTCTGTCCACCACCTCCTTCCTGGACCCCAGGCCACAGCGACCCCACAAGTCCTTCACCCACAAATTTTAAATGAACAAAGTTGATTAATGTGAAAAATGACTTCATTTGTGGAGAACCAACACCTCATGCTTTTATTTTTATCCAAACACACAGTTTCATCACAGGTTTTCTACTGAAAACCTTGCAAATCCACCATCAAAGCGAGAGACCCTGGCTGAACACGGTGCCCGGGAGGAAGGATGAGAGCCAGCCCAGCTTGGGGTCCAGCTGGGAGAGGGAGGGGTTCCCAGTCTGAGGTGGCGGGGTGCTTCCACCTGGAGAGGGAGTCGGTCATCAGAGCCAGGACCTAGACGGTGAGCTGTGAGGGAGGCGGTGGCTGGTCCCCGGCTCAGCTTGGCGGACTCTCCAGAGATCCTCCCGTTTCCGGTGTCCTCCCAGTCCAGTGCCCACTTTTCCATGAGTGCACGTGGTGCCAGCAATGGAAGGAGCCGGAGGATCTGGACCTTGGGAAAAGCCAGCGTTGTGTGCGTTTTCCTCAGGATCACGCTGTGCGCAGGTGGGTGTTTGGGACAGGGCGACACAGCAACCTGAGGGCCTTCCTGTCCTCTCTCCGCTCAGAAAACCCAACAGGGCTTTATCTTTCCACTTTCCAAGTCACACGTGGCAGCACCAGCACAAGCGCCATCCACCGAGCCCGCCGCAGCCTTCTGCCACCTCCGGTGGGGATGCTCAGCTCCAGAGCTGCTCAGAAGCATCAGGCTGTGCCTCCCCTTTTGCTTATTGGGGAAAAACCTCCGCACCTAATACCTTCTCAGATTGGCATGCAGTCCCCTAATGCGAGTGAAAGTGATTCCTTCAAAATCACTTAAATAGAAGGTGAAGGAATCTTTGAGTCAGAGGGTGGTTAATTGTCTGACTTCCAGGGCTCAGCTGCTCGTGAGCTCATCACTGGCCATGGTTTGACACCAGGCAAGGATATGGGGAGACGCCCAGGCCCAGAGCCCAGCCTGGAGAAACCTGCTTCTCCCTCCTCAGTGGGAAGCCGCTCCGACTCCCCAGAGGCGGGAAGCTGTGGTTGGGGCATCCGCTGGGCAGGGGGCGGAGAGACAGGAGGGCGGGTGTGAACTGCGATAAACAAACAGCCCCTGTGCTTTTTTTTTTTTTTGCAGTACGCAGCCTCTCACTGTTGTGGCCTCTCCTGTTGCGGAGCACAGGCTCTGGACGCGCAGGCTCAGCGGCCACGGCTCACGGGCCCAGCCACTCTGCGGCACGTGGGATCCTCCCGGACCAGGGCACGAACCCGTGTCCCCTGCATAGGCAGGCGGACTCTCAACCACTGCGCCACCAGGGAAGCCCAGCCCCCGTGCTTTTGATTGGCTGCCCCAGCTGAGAAAACTGCCCTAGTGGCTGGAACTTTGTGCCAAAAGATCGTCGGCTCCCCGTCAGTTCTAGCAGCTTTGAAGGGCCGTTTACTAGCGGCCGGTGCTATCCTACCACGTGGAGCTTCGCCATCCCCCCCTCCTCGGTGGGCTGAGGGAAGCAGCTGGCCAAGACCACAGTCAGCACTGGGCAAGGATCTGAAGCCAAGGTTCCTCACTGGAGAATGTGCCCATAGAAGGTGTCCTTAAAATGTCACCATTTGTGACCCACGGAAGCTAGAACACAGCCCTCAAGGGCTTCTCCACTGTGTCCCAGCTGCTCATAGGTGACGTGCAGGCCCCAGGCAAGCGATGACCAGCTGGTGCTCACACAGGCAGACCTGCAATGCAGGAGAGAGACAGAGAGACAGGCCAGGCACAGGGAGTGGTGATTTGGATGCAGGCGGCCGGAGTTACAAGCCCACCCTCCCTCCACCGCCCTGCACGCTTGCTGGAGGGAGAAAGGGCCCACGGCTGTTCAGTGAGGAGATCATGCGGGCAAGTTCAGGACGCGGCGGTGTTTCCCAAAGGCTGCTTCGAGGAACCCTGGCTGCGGGAGGTGATCCTGGAAAGAGCATCAGGGAGAAGAACCAGGGAGAAGCCACCAGGAAGAGGAGAAGCCCTGGAAGGGGCAGGGCAGGAGGTCCAGGCCTCCCTGTGGACAGGGTCAGAGCGATTGTGTCTCTAGATGGCCAGCTGTGTCAGCGACTTGGGGGCTGAGATGATGCTGACACAGAAGCTTCTCATCTGCTCGGAAAACCCTGGAGCTGTGCTCATCGGGAGAAATGGCTTGATTGGAGAACAAAGCCCGGGACCGTCACAACCCAGGACACACATTGATTCCAAAAAGACAAAGAGCTGAAGCCTGCATCTGAGGACAAAGCTCTTAGACATTATATTCAGTAAATAGCAGCATCAGTGGGAAACAGTTTCCAGTGTACTCAAGGACTGGGTGGGCCTCAGAGGTGCTGATGAGAACCCTCAACTGCGTTTCTCCAAGTCAGCCTTGAAGGCCACTGACTGCGGGGTCTCCTGGCGTTTCTGTAAATGGTGCAAGTTTGCTCCACGGACATCTCTGGAGTGGTGCCTGCGCTCCCCAGGCAAGTCTCGTGCACACCACCTCCTGGGAATCTTGTATTTAGGCCCAGTTCTGGCACACGAAGACCTGGCAGATCTGAAATCAAAATGTGTGAAGAAGACTAAGCCTTTTCTGCATTAGGACAGTCACTCTGACGAAGCTCAAGGGGAGGGCGCTTTGCTTCCCCAGAAGAGATGACAAGTACAGCTGGCACATGCTGGCCCTGTCCTTTCCTCTGCCAGCACCTCCCTGACTCCAGGGGACCCTGGGAGGAGGGGGAGTGAGGGCAGCAGGTGGGGGCCGACCTGGGATCCCAGCCGTCTCCATCAAATCCAGAAAGACCTCCCTTCCACTGTCAGCGCACGACTACTGAGCACCTACTGCATGCCAGGCTGTGTGGGTCAGATGGACTCCGGTCGGTGTCACACTGCCACGCACGGTGGAGGGTAGTGGGTGTCGAGCAGGAAGTGATCCCAGGCCCCATCAGTCTAGCACGGATTGTGGCTCTGCTGACTGGGGAGATGCCACCTCCCAGAGCCCCAGACACCTGGCTGTTCACAGGCGACACCACTTGAAAGAAGCAAGCATGAGATTTGGGAAAGCGCTTCTGCCGGAAAGGGCCGGAGGTCAGGGAGCTGCACCCAGGTTGGGAATTACAAATTGGGGAATGGGTCAGAGGTGCTTGTCTTGTGCTGGAAAGTTACATATTCCATAGTTTCCTTTTGATGTCAAGCATTGTAGAATAAAGTGAGAAGCCAGTGCACGGAGGCAGGTGGGAGGTAAGCAGTGGGGCATGTGGGCTGGAGGATGCCCTCGGGCCATGGTGTGGGGCTGCTCACAGCCTGTCTGTCTCTTGGACACTTTGCTTTCCGAGGTTCTGGGTGTACTCTGCTTCTACTAACCCAAGTAATCATCTCTGAGGGTCATTTGTCTCCCAGCTGATTTTCTAGAGGAGCAAAATGAGGTGTTGGGCGGATGAGCCTGCAGAAAACGCAGGGCTGGGACTGGGCCCCCCTCCTTGAGGAAGAGTTTGATGTGAGGGATGCTCTGGGGCCACAAAAATCTCAGGGTGGGAAGGAACCCAGCGAGGCAGGAGCCAGAGGCGGACAGGAGGGCCTCAGAGTCGAAGGTCCAGGTGAGCGTTCCCAGGATCTGGATCGGAGGCTCTGGGAGGACCAGCCAGGAAGTCCTGGCAGTGTGTATTCACAACCCTGTCTGCCGCTAATGCTGTCAACCTCGCAAAAAAGATGCAGATGAATGCACTTATATACAAAATGTACGTTGTATACCACCCTGTGGGTGTTTCCAGAAATAAGTCTGGAAGCAGAGTACATCCTTAAAATGGCAATTTGGATGCTTGACTTGTGCTGTTCCCCCAGCCAGGATGGCCAGCGTTCCAGGATTTGCTTACTCGCTGCAGGGCTCAGCTCCCCTAAGCACTCCACGGGACGGAACGTGTCAGAAGGTGTGAACACTGTGAAACGTGAAATCCAAAATGGATCCAACATCTGAATTACCAGAAGCGATATCAGTTTCAACAACAAGACCAAGATCAGGGTGAGCAGACAGAACACTTTAATCAATGAAAAAGGAAACAGGCTTAAGTGAAGTCACCATCCTCCTGTCCCTCTTATCACCCTGCTGACCTAGTCAGCCCCAGACACGCAGTCTCCTCCGACCTCAGGCCACCCAGGTGTGCCAGGTGCACACCTTCCCTGCCAGACCTGTTATCCCCGCCAGTTCTTCCACAGGACCTACTCACTGCCCCGTGCAGCAGGGCGGGGTCTGGCTCCAAAACCCTGAGACCAGGGTTTGGAAGAGCAAGGGGAGAGTGTGTCTCCGTGAAGGGCCACTTCCTGTGGATTTGGGAGAGGTTCCTTGGGTTCCCTTCTAGTTTGGGGAACACGTGCTGGGTTGGTCTTATTCGTGCACCTGCCTGGGTGGGTGGCAGGGGGGAAGGGGTCTGAGAGCACCCTCAGTATCCCCTTCAGCCCATCTCTTCCCCCAGACCTGGGCAGCGGGCCACAAGAGTGGGGGGCAAGCAAGGGCAGGTCAGTGGGTGAGGCTGGCATAGAGTCGGCTTTTCAGGCCCCTCTCCCAGGGCCCAGGGCGCTGTGAGGGTTCATCTTATGTGTGGATTTGTCTGGGCCACGGGGTGCCCAGCTGTCTGGCTAAGCCTTAATCTTGGGTGTACCTGTGAGGGTGCTTCCAGAGACTGAGTAAAGCAGCTGCCCTCCCCGGTGTGTGTGTGTGTGTGTGTGTGTGTGTGTGTGTGTGTGTAGGGAGGGGCTCATCCAACCTACCGAGGGCCTGAATAGAACAAAGAGGAGGAGGGAGGGAGAATTCGCGCTCTCTACCTGACCTTTTGAGCTGGGGCAGTGGTCTTCTCCTGCCCCTGCACTGGGACTTACTCCACTGGCTTTCCTGGGTCTCCAGCTGCAAGAGGGCAGGTGGTGGGACTTCTCAGCCTCCAAAATGGTTTGAGCCAATTCCTGTAATAAATATATATGTATATGTGTATATATCTGTGTCTATAACCATATCAGTCTCCATATGTGTATCTATATTTACATCTATATCTATATCTGTATGTATATCTGTAACTGTTTCTATATCTGTATCTGTAACTCTATCTATAACTGCAACTATATCTGTATCTGTATCCATAGCTATATCTGTAACTGTATCTACATCTATGTCAATATCTGTATCCATATTTATATCTGTAACTATCTATCACTATATATGTATCTATATCTATATCTGTATCTATGTCTATTTCTATATCTGTATCTGTAACTGTATCCATATCTGTATAGTATCTATATCTACATCTATATCAATATCTGTATCTGTAACTGTATCCATATCTGTATATGTATCTATATCTGTCTCTACATCTACATCCCATTGGTTCTGTGTCTCGGGGGAACCCTGACCAATACAGGGGACAACTTGAGATGCCACAGGCCTGGCACCCTGTGAGATCCCTCCTTCCAGGGCCACATCTGGGAGCAAGTGTCACCCACATGCCAGCCCTGCTCATCCAGCAGAGACTGAGACCATCCAGCCCAGGAGAAGCTCTTCACAGCAGTCACAGTGGGTTGGAGCTAGTGCCACAATGGCAGGTCCTAGAAAGCCCAGCACTTTCTGTCACTGCTCTTCTGGACTCTTCAACTCCCCAGCCGATTACTGCTCAGTGACTGCAAAGTCACAGGACTCTATGAATTTTAAAAAGCTGTGAAGAATTCTGCTCTTAATGTTCTTATGATTGTGTGACTCAGGCCAAGCCACTTTTATGGTTTTCTGATTAAATACACGTGGGCTTCTGAGAGAAGGGGAGGGCGTGTCAGGGACTCTCCAGATTTGGGGATTTTGACCTGTTGCTGCTCATGAATTGTTATGCGAAGGTATTGCCTTTATTAGACATCCTCTGCAGACGAGACTAAATTTTGACTTAAGTGAAGAGCAAAGTGAGCTGGTGATGAGACAGGTATCATACCATCTCTATGAAAATGTGGGAGCCCTTGATGGAAGGAATGGAAATCACACGCCCAAAGGACAAACAGCAGCAAATTACCGTGGCACCTCACTGTTCTGTAGCACCGCTTTGATTTTCCCCACTCCCCCAGCCTGCAGGGACCCTTTAAGTAGAATTCAATGATTTATAAATCCGTGTGTATTTCTTTCTTGCTCATCTGCCTGGTTTTTGGCTTTCTTTTGGTTTTGAGTTTTCCCCCAAATTCAAAGCAGCATTTTCCGCCGTCTCACAGGCCTTGGGGAGCCGTCCTGGTGCCTCCAATTCTACGTCTGTCACATCTGCTGGGCTGGAACCGTTCCCTGATCTGCCCCCTACCATCAGCCCTACACCCGCCTCACCAGCTACTTTGAAGGAAGGCAGCTGACAGCACCAGCCTCATCCCGACATGCTGACTCCCGAGAGAGACACTTGCTGAGCTCATAGGAGGACTCGATATTCTTAAATGGGGGCCATGAGGAAGGACAGCTGGGGTGTGACACACCGCTTCTTTCTTCTGCCTTTCCTTTCAATGTTGACACAAATTTTCAGCTCACCAGTGGCCATGCCTACTTCATCCTCAGCCGATTCCACATGGTGGCTCAGCTTTCCAGATGACGTGACCTCGGTGCAGATGGAGTTCGGCACAGCATCCTGTGGTGTCACCTGTGTGTGTGTCTGTTAGAGACGGCACCTGGGTGTTCCCCGAGGAAGGGGAGGTCTGCTCAGCCTGAGGCTCTTCACATCATGGACTCCAGGAGGGAGTAAAGCAGCCCCCAGCCCCTAACATGAAGAACATGAAGGTCTCCAGGGAGAGCTGCCAGTGACTCTCTGGAAATGCCCTTTCTATCAGCTAAGCCAGAGGCTGGATTTGCATGTTGTATCAGTTTCCTGGGGTTGTTGGAATGAAATCCCACAGACTGGGCAGCTTAAACCAAACAAATGTATTCTCTCGTGGTCCTAGTGACCTCATGTTACCTCAGTCACCTCTTCGAAGACACTGTCTTTAAACACAGTCACATCCTGAGGTGCTGGGGGTTAGGACTCCAACACATGAATGTGACAGGGGGGGACCAGGAATGAGATGGGGAGGGACAGGGGCTGTGGGTCCTGCCAGGAGGTCCTCACAGACTTCAGGTGGCGCACAACATGGACGGGGTCCCTGCAGGGTCTCCATGGAGTCAGGGGCTCTGCCGTCGCTGCTCCTTCCTCCCCAGGACATCTTCCCTCATGGTCTCCCTCCATCACACTCAGACTCTGGCTAGGCATCTCCCAGGGATGCCCGGCCCCCAACCAGACACTGTCACGGTGCCCTGGGCCTTGTCGGGCCCTTGTTGTCCAGCCCTGCTGGGGGCTCTCGGGAGCCTGAACTGTGAGCTTCTACCTGGACACCCTGGTCAGTCTGCAGGTGGGCTCTCTTGCATATTTCCTGTCCTAGGATGCTCCCTCCACCCTAGACCTGCAACCCAACCTGGTCCCCACAGGGGGAGCAGGTTCACCATGGACTGGGACAGGCCCTGTGGATGATGAGGACCCAGGAGACACCACAGCCCCGTCTTCACGGCTGGTCTTCCGCACAGTCTTGGAGACTCCCGGTGTCACCAACAAATCATGGAGTGTCACCTTCATTTCATCCATGGGGCAGGGGGCCAATGTGCAGGGGCCATCCTCATGGAAGTCCCAGGTCTCCTCAGTAACCGGGTTGCTCTTTCTGCCACAGTGTGAAATCCAGGGGCAGCACAGCCATGTCTTGTCTCTGGGAAAAGGGGGAAAGGAAGCAAGAACTAGCCTCATAATTGGGAGCCCACCGCCAGCAGCCTCCTCCAGATGGGACCTCCAGAGATGCCTGCAGGAAACTTCTGGAGCCTTCTTGCCAGCCATGCCCACACCCGGGACTCCCTCTTCAGTAGGAGGGGGACACAGAGGGTGTTGGTTTCTTTTGCTAGGGAAAAAAAAAACCCAGAAAATCATCACCTGGAACCAGGCTCCTTTTATCATCTCGCTGCTCAGGTCAGGAGTCTGGTAGTCATGGTGCCTTCTCCACGAAGCCTCACAAAGCAGAAATCCAGGTGTTGGGGGCTGGTCCTTGTATGGAGGCTCTGGAGAGAAATCCACCTCCACACTCACTTGGGTTGTTGGTAGAATCCAGCTCCTGTGGCCATAGCTGGGCTCCTGGGGGCCACCTTGTCCCCTCCATCCTCCAGCCAACGACAGACCGACAGCCTCCCATCCTCCCCAATCTCTGAGTCTCTGGAACTTCATCCTCTTCCATCAACTCAGGAAAACACTCTACTTCAGGGGCACTTGTGCTTGGCAAGGGGTGACCCCGTGAAGACAGCACAGACATACCAAATACACTCAGAGGAAAGGGCACCCGGGCCCTGGTCCTGCCTTCCCATGCCCTTGGGGTAGAAGGCATCATGGTTAATTTCATGTGTCAGCTCAGTGGGGCCTCAGGGAACCTGGATGTCTGCATGTGTCTGTGTGGCATCTTTGGATGAGACCAACACTAGAATCAGTGGACTCAGCAAAGCCGATGCCCTCCCCAGTGTGGGGTCTCTCTTAGTCCATTGAGGGCCTGAATAGAACAAACAGGCTGACCCTCTCTGGAGTAAGGGGAACCCTTCTTGCCCAGCTGCCTTTGAACTTGAGTCAAGGTTCCTTTTTCTCCTCCTGCAGCAGTGTAGAAGGTGCAATTTTCATCAACTTGAGGGAAATGAAGATAGAACTAGGGGCTCTGGGAGGGACCGCCTGGAGATTTAGTGCCATCTCTGCCTATCTGGCCTTCAGGATGGGAAGGAGAGGCCCAGGGGGTCCAGGGTTCACCCTCCAGGGCCTGCCCTTAGAAAGGTCTAGGGGTAGTTTACTGAATCACTGGGACCTGCTGTGGGCATGCTGCCCGGGTGGTCGGGGCATTCAGGGAGGGGAGGGGCCATGGCCTGGACCAGAGCAGCCCACTCTCCCTGGCAGCCCAGCCCCAGGGCAGACAGGCCTCAGTTGGAGCCGCTGGCATCTCATCAGAGCCCTGTAGGCACAGCAGAGACCTCCGACACACCGGTCACCTCCCCAGGCTTGGCCGGGGTCTTACTGACTTCTGTTTCATGACTGTGCTCAGCTTCATAAAGACCTAGCTGATAGGATGGATGATTCTCTGAGTCTCAGAGGGAAATTTAATCAAGTGTCTCTGATTCTTTCACGGTATTTAGTTTCATAAAATGGTCTTTCCAACTTGCACCCTCCATATTCTATGAATTGAGAATTATTATGATTTTACATCAGACGTTTTCCTATCTAATCCAAGAAATCTCAGTAAAAACTGCAGTAGAAATCCAGATAATTGTAACCAATATGTGTGTGTATGTATGTATGTGTGTGTGTGTGTGTATATATATATATATATATATATATGTGTGTGTGTGTGTGTATATATATATATATATATATATATATTACTGAACACCAGAAATGACTCGGTATTGTGAGAGACATGTAGTTTTTCTCCTGATTCTCACTCAGGATGCCCCAGTGGCCCATCAGCAACTTCTGGGGGTGGTCGCAGTGCCTCACAGGACCTGGTGTGAAATCAGAGATGCCCTCACTCAGGGACAGGGTACAAGACCCTTCTCAGTGTCCAGGGGTCCCCATGTGCCGGAGAATCACTGTCTTGCTGGAGGTGCAGAGGGGGATAAAAATAGAACAGCCTCGTCTGGCCAGGGGCGCTGACAGCCCCATTATGCCCAGACTGGAATGGTCATGGGCGCCATCCCCAAATTAGCCCATTTTTTACTAAGATGATAATGGGGCCCGGGTCTCTGCTCCCGTCCACTTCTGCATCAGTCCTGAAATAGCTGCCTGCGGGTCATCGCTTCTGCATTAACGTTTTCATCTCAATTCAATTACATTGTGCAAATTTCTGGGCGGCTGGTTTATCATGTGAGAATGTAATTTAAAAGTGGTCTGCACCTCACATTCCATATTTAGGAGAAAAATTAAGTAAAAAGTAATGAATGCTACCCATCTCTCCACAAGCACCCATGAAGCACTTGGCCCTTTAAATTCTTTTTTGAAGGCGGGAAGATGAGGCCCAGCGGAGGAGGCCCGGGTACCTCACCACCAACAGGGCTGTGCACAAATGATCCAGCGAAACCCGCCATTAAGAGTCTTGCTCTGCTTGTTAAGTGCAGCTGGGGTTACTTTGCCCTGATCTGTGATAATGCATCAATATTTTAGAGGCATTTTCAGTTTGGGATTTGTTTTAAAGCAACTCACAGTTGGTAAACAACTGTAAATCAGAGTATTAAATTAATCACATAACAAACATGGTGGAGCCATTTTTGGTAACACAGTTGAGTTTATTTGCCTTTATTTTTATGTGGTTCACAGACACTGCACTTCTGATACGAATGAAAAGCTTTGTATTTAAGACATGGCGGCTCCAGTTAGACTCCGATGGCCTGTCCATTTGCAATTCTAAGACATCCAAGGCGTCCTTCCACCAGCGTGAGGCCGTGAGGGCATAAACTGGGTTTAGACGCCCAGTCCCACCTTCGCTCTGGGCTAGGTCTCCGTCAGTCATGGGGCAGCAGGCGCAGTCCATTGAGGGCCTGAATAGAACAAACAGGCTGACCCTTCAAAGCAAGGCCGTGGACAGGCAGAACCCCGAGGCTCCGGTGCCAAGATCAAGGGCAGCAAGACGGGGGACCTTGGTCACCACCTGGCAAAGTAATGAGTGATGCTGGGCCCACCCCTGGTGGCCTGGCAGGCAGCGTGGACCACTAAATGAGGGGCTGGACTTGAGGACCCTTGGGGTCTTGCATTTCTGAGATAAAGGGCTCTCAGGAAACCTCAGGAGGACGCGCCCGAGGCTCCCCAGGGAAGAGCTCCCTCAGACCCTGACTCTCAGCTCTCAGAGGAGAGGAGTCACTTTAAGTGGAAAAATACAGATTCTGATAAAAACAACCACATACGTCATGTTTCCCTCTGTGAAGAGCATGTTCTCAGCAAACATCTCCCCATAAACCTGGGTGTGTCTTCCCACTATTGTAGGAACTGGGCTATTTGTTGTGAGTCCGTCATTAAAAAGTCGGCCACCCGGACCTGAATAGGAAAGCATGTTCCAGGGGGCCAGGCAGGGCAGCAATCAGCACCCCGCACCCACACCCTGCTTCCTGCCTCTTCCCCCCAGGGCCAGTGCCCTGGTCTGTGCTGCATGTCCTGCCCTCCATTCCCCGGGTGGTCCTGATGAGGCCATGAGAACCTGGCAGGGCATCAGCACCAGGGCCAGCTCCATCCAGGATGGAGCCTGTCTTTGCTTTGGGCCTAGGTCCACTTTCCTACATTTTGGGGACTGATCACCTTACACTTCAGGCCTCCACGGATAGCAGTCTCCAAACAAAACCTGGGGACTTGGGGCTGCTCCATCTGAGGAGGGGGGACCCTCATCCCAGCCAGGAGGGTCCTGGGCAGTCCCCACAGCCCTCCCCACAGAGCTCCCCACAGATCACCCCACAGAACTCAGGCAATAACTGCCTCAGAGGGGGTGGGCCTGGGCCCTGGAGAGGCTGAAAGAAGTCAGTGGGGGCCGGTCGCACAGGTGTGGGCATGGAAGGACCCTGACACCTGCAGGCAGGGCCTCGCCATGGCCACAGCGGCGTTCTTCAGGGCACACAACAAGATGCCCTTCTCCTGGGTCCCCTCTTCTTGTCCAGGGCCGTCCTCCCAGGTTCAGATCTGGTCTTGTGCCCGCATCTTACATCAGAGCTCTTGGCAGGATGCACGGCTGTGGGATGGAGATCAGAGCCCTCTGCAGATGACGACGCCTGCAGAGCCCAGGGGCTCCTACCCGCTCCCCAGTCCCGACTCCAGCTGTACGGCCCTGTTCCAGTGCTGAGCCGACCATGGCTCCAGCCTGGAGCCTGCGGGAGTGCCCTACCTTCCCGTGCTCAGCCCCTCACTGCTCCAGCCTCGGCCTGGGCTTCCTTCCTCGGAGCTGTCTTCCTCGGCTCCACAGCCCAAGTCCAGTCCCTTCCCATGAAGGTCTCTCTTAGGTAAAGTTGTGTCTCCATTTGTAACTACACAGTATCACTGCAGTGAGTCTGTTACGGCCCACATGCCCTGGGCTGTGAGGATCCTGGAGCAGGGACTCTGCTCTCATGTCACTGTCATCCTGGCACCCAACTTCCAGCCTGGCATGTAATGGGATGCAATGGAATGGATGGAAGAAAAGGGGGCAGGGGGAAGGAGTGGATGGATGAATGATGGATGATGGATGATGCATGGATGGATGGGTGGATGGATGGGTGGATGGATGGGTGGGTGAGTGAAGGAGTGAACAGTCTCCACTGTGGGTCAAGGAGCTTCCTTCAGGTGTGAGTTGCAGTGTTGGCTGAGTTCAGTGTGAATGCATCAACAGTAGGGTATGAAACAGGGTGTCTTTCACACTGAAGGGAGGATGGAAATGCTGTGGGCAGAGGTTCCTGGAACCCAGCCCTGTGTTTCCCCAGGAGCAGTAGCTCAGCAGTTGCTGGTGCTGTGTCAGGCAGCTGTGTAGAGCATACCTATTGCGGGGGAGAGAATGGACCATTTTCTCTTCCCCAGACCCCTCCCAGCTATTGGCGTCTGTGTTCAGACCAGGGGTAGACATGGAGCTGCTGGGCCTCTGAGCTCCATCCTGCCTTCCGGGCCTTGGGTCCAACAGATCCACCCAGATGGGCAAGGTAGAGCAGCAGGCTGGGGGTCAAGGGCCTGGCTAATAGTCCTGCTGCAGCCAGCCCAGCCCCTTGACCCCCAGACCCTGCCTGGTTCCCGTGCTCAGAGGGTGAGCTGTGAGAAGCCTGCTCTTCAGTTCCATCCACAGAGACGGTCACTCTGGACTGTGCTGGGCAAGCCCTACAGGTCAGGATGGATGGGAAGCTTTGGATCCCATCGGCAGAGCTGACCTGAGCCCAGAGACCCCCGAGCAGGGCCCACAGGCGGCTCTTCTCAGGGGCCCCGGGGCCTGCCTCACGCATTGGAGGTCGGTGACTTCAGAGCCCACCACCGTGCTTGGGTGGGTGCTGGCCGCAAATGGGACACTTGTCACACAGGAGCTGAGCCCCAAGGAAGAGCCGGTGGGGGGAGGGGGAGGGGTTGCTCATTATGTATTTTTGCTTAACGGATATTCACTATTTTTATTTACCTCCTTAACCCGCAGCTATGTAAATAAATGCAGTGCAATACTATTCCTACAGCAAAATGAATTATGAAATAATCTCCTGAGGGATCCTGGGTCGGCCGCCAACAGGAGGGCCGTCTGGGCAGGGCCTGAGCTGGGGCTGACGGAACTTCTGTGCCCCAGCGTCCACCCTCGGGGACCAGGTGACCAAGTGTAGACAGAGCTGGAAGCATGCCCTGTCTCCATCGCCGCCGGGCCCAGAGTGTTCCATAGACCAGAACACAAGGGCAGTGCATCCCGTTGGCAATGCATCCCCTGCGCCCCTCCCCCATGCACCTGCTGGCTTCTCAGTGGGGTGCACCTTGCCTGAGCCCTTCCTGGGGGGCAGCAGCAAAGACAGAAGTCCTGACCCTTCAGAGGTTCAGGGCTTCTTAAGGAGCCCCCCGATGTCCTGGCATGGACACCCCCTCACTCTGCCCGCCATCTTTGCTCTTCAATGGATTCTCACCTGGGTCTGCCTGGCTATGCCCCCTGCAGGCTGTCCTGAGTCCCAAGACCAGAGACCATTCTGTACCTGTGTGGCTTCAGCATCCAGCAATGCACTGGGCCCATCACAGGCACTCAGTAAATGTCGCCTCCAGGCTCTGAGTTGAATGGGTAATGGGTGGCACTTACAGCAGGATTGGGGCACGTTGGCCACCTGTCATGTGGACAGAGACCCCACAGTTTCTCAAGGTCCCATCAACCCCAAACCAGGGAGGAAGTAGGCCCCATGACAACAGTGCATCCCAGGGGAGGGGCCAGCAGCAAGGCCTGGAGTTTCTGTGCATCACCGTCTGCTTTGGTGGAGGGTCAACCAGACACAAGAGATGGGCCAGCCCAGATCTTGGGGAGTAGGGGCCTGTTGTGAGGGTGTGCAGATGAAAACCCACACATGGCAGCTAGGAAGGGGCCAGTGAGGGTTCTCACCTGCTCTGCCAGTTGCTGCCCGGGTCCCTTTTGCCTGGCCTCAGGTGTCTTACCTGTAAAAGGCAGACAATGATAGAACTTACTCCATAGAAGTGCTATGAGGATTAAATAAAATACTCCTTGCAACCTCATAGCATAAAACAACCCATGTACATCACTAGTGCAGGGCATGGCACAAGAGTTTAATAAATACAAGTGACTCCTACCCAATTCCTCACTGTGTTAGTCAGCTCAGGCCAGAACACCACAAACTGGATGGCTTATATAACAGGAATTTATTTTCTCACAGTTCTGGAGGTTGGATGTCCAAGATCAAGGGGGTCAGCAGGGTGTGTGTCTGATGCGGGCTCTCCCTTTGAGTGGCAGATGGCGCCTTCTTGCTCTGTCATCCCATGCACGGACCTTCTGGTGTCTTCTTATAAAGACACTAATCCTACTGGATCAGGTCCCCACCCTTAGGGCCTCATTCAACCTTAATTACTTTCTTAGAGGCTCCATTTCCAAATACAGTCACACTGGGGGTTAGGGCTTCAAAGTGTGAATTTGGAAGGACACGAATATTCAGTCTGTAACCCTCATAAAGGGTAACACTCTAAAGCTTTGTGATAAAGGCCTGTTGATTAGAAGGGCAGGAAGGTGCCCCAAGAGTTCAAAGAGAGAGAGGGGGGTGGTAGATGGGCAGTGGTCAGTGATGGCCTAGCAGAAAGGGACCTAGGAGGAGAGATAAAGGGAGTAGCAAGAGGTCAAGTTAGCCTGAGCAAGCTATAGAAATGGCACTGTGTCCAGTGATGGTGCATCTGAAGGCAGAAGGGCCAGCCAGCTGCATGTTAAGTTCTTTCACTGGCTTGACATACTGTGAGCACAGACAGTGACTCCAAATGCCAGTGGCCTAGAAAAAAGAATCCAGTTCCGCCCACTTGGAGCTTCTCTTTGGCTGGAGAGATTTCTAACCGCAGCTGCTTTGGTGACATAAAGCTAGTCCCCTGTGACATTGACAGTTGAGTCACATACTGGATGAAGAGACAAAAGTTCCCCCTGCAATGCTGAGAAGCCACCAATATTGGGGTCTGTTATAATTTTGTGGATAATAGATCATATCACATGTGAGAAGAATTCATAATATGGAGATGAAGAAAAACAATTTATTAATGTTAATAAATCCTCCAATAAAACTTCCAGGAGGACCTATAGTGATAAATTGAATAATTATGAGTATAATTATGACTAACTAGAAGTATAATTTCATGCTAATGCAATAATAATGACACAAAAGTGTAGATCATGAATTTTAACTGCTTAGTTATTTCACATTTCCACAAGTATGGACCGAAAAAAAAAAAAAACTCTCTGAAATCTGATCAAATTATGGTTGACTGAGAAAGTGTTCTTGGTTTAAACAGGCATCTTATTGATTATCTTTACTGGACTGCAAAAAAGTCTTATGCTAATTAGGAACTTGAAGACACTGAATTTAGGAAATAGATACTCAGTAATGCAACACTTCTCTGAGTCAGAAAAATCTGATTAATCAACCGTTTTATCACCCTTGAGAAGGATAAAACACCACATGAAAGAAGAGGGGTGGCCAGAATTTGTATTAAGTCTGCATTTCATGATGATAAGTGTTTCCAGGAGGGATAGACTCAACTCAACATAGTATTTTAGGGTATTAGAGGCAGCCCCAAGCTAACCGCCTCTGAAAGGAAGGATGCCCAGGCAATACGGGATGGAGCATGTAGGCAGTTACCCTCAGCCTGGACTCTGGACCCAGGCAACACAGCTTAACACCCTGTAGGGTTTTCCTACAGCTTTTCATTCATACGATTACTGGGGGCTCTAAGAATTGTCTGTGTGCCATGAGAAAGACTACCAGGACCGGCACTGAGATCAAGTCCTGTAGTCACACGGAAATGTGGAGCATCTGAGTTGACCACAAGGGCCCCAGTTGGGACACACAACCCCCTCCTGTGCTTGGCTGGCTCTCCTGGTGTTATTTTTGCAAATATCTTCCAGTGGATGCCGGGCAATGGGACTGTACTTTGTGGACAACCTTTCCCCTCATGGAGACCTGGGGAGGAGAGATGTCCTCCCAATACAAAAAGCCTGAAGTGGACACTGGGATTAAAGGTTCCATTCATCTATTTTAAGAAATGGCCAGTTTTCCAAGTGGTTATGTCCCCACCTGTAGTGCATGAGCCCTCCAGTTTCCCCACTTCCTTGCCGTGGGCAGGATCAATTTTTAATTTTCGCCATTCCGATAGATGCATGGTCATGTCTCATCACTATTTTATTTGCATTTCCCTAATGACCAATGATGTTGAACGTTTTTTCATGCACTTATCTGCTATCCAAATACTTCTTTGCTGAATGGACTGTTTGAATGTTTTGTCCATTTTTTACTGGGTTATTTTCTTATTGAGCTTTGAGAGTTCTTTATGAATTCTGGACCCAAGTCCTTTATGAAACTTATGCTTTACAAAGACTTCTTTCTCCCTGTCTGTGACTTGTCCTTTTACTCTAGTAATAGTCTTTTGAAGACCAGAAGTTTTTAACTTTGAAGAAGTCTAATTTATCAATTTTTTATTATATAGGTTTTATTTTTGGTGGCATATCTATGAATTATTTGCCTAAACCAAGGTCTCAAAGATCTTTTCTATGTAAACTTCCTGAAGTTTTAGAGTTTAGATTTTATATTTAGGACTATGACCCACTTTGAATTAATGTTTGCATATGGTGAGAAGTGTGATTAAAGTTTGGAGGTTTTTTGCATATTTATATCTGAATGTTCCAGCACAGTGTGGTGAAAAGACCATCCTTTCTTTACTGAATTGCTTTTGCAACTCTGTCAAAATCAGCTGCTCATGCACATATAGATCTATCTCTGGACTTTCTATTCTGTTCCATTCACCTATTTATCTATTTCTAAACCACTTCATTCTGTCTTGATTTCTGTGGCTTTTTAGACATAAAATCAGGGAGCGTGAATCCTCCAACTTTGTTCTTTTGTTCAAAGTTGTTTGGTTAGTCTTAGGCTCTTTGAAATTTCATGTGAATTTTTGAATCAGTTTGCTAATTTCTACACAAATACTGGGTGAAAGTTTGATTGGGATTGTGTTGAATCTACAGATCAGTCTGGGGAGAATTACATCCCAACAGTCCTGAGTCTTTGGACCCACGAAGTCTCTATTCATCCGGTTCTTTTGTGATTTCTCTAAGTGATGCTTTATTGTTGCCTGTGTATAGGTCTTCTACATCTGTTGTTAAAGTTGTCTGTAGGTATTTCATATTCTGATACTATTGTAAAGAACATTGTTTTTTTGTATTTTATTTTCTGATTGTTAGTTACAAGTATATACATTATCCTGCAATAATGCTAAAATCACTTATTATTTCTAGTAGCTTTTATGTAGATTCCACTGGATTTTCTAAATAGACTATCATGCTATCTCTGAATAGAGACAGTTTTACTTCTTTCAAATCTAGATACTACGTACTTCTGGATGCATTTTTGCTCTATTGTATGTACTGGTTAGAACTTCCAGTACAATGATGAATGGAAATGGTGAGAGCAGACATCCTTGTCTCGTTCTTAGGGGGAACCATTCGGTCTTTCACCACTGAGTATGATGTTAATTTGCCATAGATGCCCTTTATTAGGTTGAGGAAGTCCCTTCTATTCCTAGCTTGTTGAGAATTTTTATCATGGAGCCATATTTGACTTTATCAAGTGTTCTGTTTGTTTGGTTTTTGGCATCTATTGAGAAGATTGTATGATTTTACTCTTTTGGATTTCTAATATGGTCAGTTACCTTAATGGATTTTCAGATGTTAAAAGAAACTTGTTTTCCTAAGATAAATCCTACTTGGTAATGATTTATTTTCTTTTTCATGCTTTGTTGAAGTCAATCTGCTAAAATTTTGTTGAGAATTTTTATACTTACATTCATAAGAATTATTGGACTGTGGTCTTCTTTCTTGTGATGCCTCTGTGTTTTTTGTTTTTGTTCTGTATTATAGTACTGCTGACCTTATAAAATGAGATGAGAGGTATCCCCTTCTCTCCAACAGTGAGGAAGAGTGTCTGTAGAATAGGCACTATTGCTTCCTTAAATGTTTGATAGAACTTACCTGTGAAGTCATCTGAACCTGGAGGTTTCTTTATGGAAGATTTATCAGTTTTTTAAATCTCTCCAAAATATCAAATTTTGGTTTGGTTGATTTTCTCTATTGTTTGCCTCTTTCATCTTTCATTGGTTTCTGCTCTTAGTTTATGATTTATTTTCTTCTACTTAATTTTGGTTTAATTTGGTCTTATTTTAGTCTCCTAGAGATCTTTGATTAAGATCTTTCTTTTTTTCTAATATAAGCATTCACTGCTATAAATTCCCCCTAAGAAATACTTTAGTGGCATCACACAAATTTTGATCTATTGTATTTTAATTTTCTGTCAATTCAAAATATTTTCTATATTTCCCTTTTCATTTTTTGAATTATTGGCTATTTAGGAATATGTTAGTTTCCAAATATTGGGTGGTATTTTTCAAAGTTTTTTTTCTTTTATTGATTTCTAATTTAATTCCGTTGTATTCAGAAACAACTTCTGTGTGACTTAAATCCTTTTCAATATACTGTGACTTTTTTATGACTCATAATGGTCTGTCTTGGTAAATGTTTCATGTAACCTTGAAAAGAATGTGAATTTTATTGTTGTTAGGTGGAGTATTTTATAAATGTCAATTATTTCAAGTATGTTGATAGAATTTTGGCCTTATATGTAATTATTTTCTATCTACTTATTCTGTCAATAATGGAGAGAGTAGTTTTTAAACCTCAAAATATAATTATAGTTTTTTAACTTATTTTTTATCGTATCAGTTTTTGCTTTATATATTTTCAAGCTTATATTAGGTGCATAGGAATTTAAGGTTGTTATGTGACCTTGGTGAATTTACCATTTTATCATTATGAAGTGACAGTCTTTATCCCTGGTAACGTTTGTTGCTCTAAAATGTACCTTGTCTGATACTTATTCATACATTCATATAAGAGGGTTAACATGGGATATACATGTTTACTATTTTCATTTGAACCTATAGGTCTTCTATATTTAAAGTAAATTTCTTATAAATAGCATATATCTGAGTCTTTTTAAACTAACCTGACTATCTCTGAATTTTAATTGGGACATTTAAACCATTTATATTTAACGTGAATATTGCTATTCTTTATGTCTATCATCTTGCAAATTGTTGTCTATTTGTCTTACATTGTTTTTTTTCCCTTGTTACTCTTTTTCTGACTTCTTTAGAAGGAGAAAAATTTGATATAATATCAAATTCAGGGAATGGCCATTTCATTTTTTGACCAAAAGGTGTTTTCAACAAAAGGTGACCGTAGCACCCTCTATTACCTAACAGTAAGCAGGAGAGTCTGGGCTCACCAGTTTTCAACTATGGCTGGGGAACAATTAAACTGCTGCTGATTTATGAGGGAATACTGGGGGAAACAAATATACACAACAAGTACTATTGTACTTATTCATGATATTCAATTATATCATGGGTTAATCTTCACCCTGTCATAAATATGCACTGAATTTAATTCACAGAAACAAGGGGCCAATAATCTGGGTGTCAGCATATTTCAAAATACTTCTCTATTTTCTTATTCTTAAAATACTTTTCTCTTCTCTATACTATTTTTGCAATTTTTAGTTTGTACGTTTTACTCAAGTATCCAGACTTATTCAATGTATGTTGCTGTAAAAACAAGGAAACAAAGGAAAATCATAGTTCTCATACTGCTTGTTAACATAAAGACATAATATAAGGTGTGTACTGTTGAGGCGTGATCACATGTCAGAATAGGTATTGTCTTGCAAATGTATTATTTCTATCAAGCATGTCTGTCAAGATGGGAATGTGAATGAATTTAAGTAGATCGTGATAGCTACTTAGGGGCTTGCCTATACACTGCATTCTATGATATGCATAAATGCCTGTCTGATCCACCATTAATGGTGTAGGGAAACCAGAGCACTGATGAGCTTCGGAGCTGGGTGATGGGCACAGGGAGTCCAGGAAGTTATTCTCTCCTTTTGTGCACATGTTTGAAGAATGAAAGAGGGGGTAAGGGGAAAGAAGGGAGGGAGGGAGGGAGGGAGAGAGGGAGGGAGGAAGAAGGAGAGATGAAGAACTTGAGCCCAGGGAAACATCAAGGTTCCTACCAGGACTTCAGCCTCTGGTTGCACCACTGCCCTCCACACCCAGCCCCACTTTGGGTCACACAGAGAACAGGAAAACATACAAGTACTTGCCCATGTTTCTAATGACCAGAACAGACTAATTCTGTTTAAATGTATTAAAATGTGAATGTCCTGTTTTTCTCTGCATCCCCTGCACCAAGCACCCACCAGGAACAGTTACCAATCCATCTGTATTTCTGTAGTGATCAATTAGGGGACAGGCAATGCTAGACCAGGAAGAGGCCTGGGGTCAGCGGATCCAGGGCTCCAACTCCAGGGTGGACGTCACTGCTTTCAAAGACCATGGTCCCCCAGGGGAGAGGTGTGTATCTCCCCAGCATGGCGACCCTGGGAAGGAGTCAGGAATCGGTGGTCTGCAACCTCAGCCAGGAGATGAGTTTTCTGAGACCCAAAGAGATAAAGGGACCTCTTCAAGGTCAGATGCTGAGTTAGGTGAAGAGTCAGAACCAATACAACTGAAAGGAAACCACTATTCTTCAGTTCATCTTCCAGGGCACAGGGCACGCACTGCTCTCCAGGGGCCACAGATGAGGGTGCAGGCAGTTGTACTTAAAATGTGGTGTAGTCCCCCCACCAGCATAGCTAAAATTAAAAACATGTCTGCAAAACACATCACTGATGGGGGAGTAAGCACAATTTGGGGACAGTCTGGCAATGGCTCCAGCTGCCCCTGGGTCAGCATCTGGCTCCACCCCAGGCTGTGAGTGTGAACTGTCACCAAAGGGATGATAAGATTGTTACAGGGGCATTTTTTTGTCATAACAGCAGGAAGTGGAAATGGCCTGTGATGGTTAATTTTATGTGTCAACTTGACTGTGCCACGGGGTACCCTAGCTGAGGCCTGGAGGGCCAGCAGTTGCTCAGGGGGAGGGGGCAGGTTTGGGGGCTTTGATATCCTGGGCAGAAGGGACAGTTGTTCACACCCCCGTGTCCTAAAGCATTGTACACAGACGGACTCATTTAAATCAGACCCTGCATTTGGTCCTTGGGCTGCATCCGTCATATATGATCTTATGACTTGAACAAGTAAGGAGGCTCACTCAGCTTTGCTTTTTCTCCAGGAACATGTTGATCAATGAAGGTCGAATTAAATCCGGACTTCTCTTCTGGACCTAATGGAAACAATACTTTCTCCTTTGAAAACACAGATAGCCCTTGGACGGACTTGGCGTCTTCCAATGGCCTCTCCAGATACGCCTTTAACCCTCTCCTGGCTGGAGGGGGGCCCTCTGTGCCATGTGCCCATCTCACCCTCATCTTTGATGTCCAGCAGGGCTCAGTCCAGCGAGGAAGGGGCAGGAAGTGAGGGACGAGGAGGAAAGGCCCGGGTCCCCCGTGGTCCTGGGCTGATTGCTCTGTTCCTCTGAAGACCCCGCTCTGGGCTGGCACAGAGTCCAGCGAAGGCCCTCAGGTCTCAGCGGTCACTCCTTGGAGCTTCAGCGTCCCTCATCAGATGCCCCAACTCTGCCGACTCCCCAAGAGGCAGGCCCTTTGCTGAATTCTGCACAATCACCAGTTTCCTGCTGGCCCCTGACCACGCCCCTCTGCCCAAAGCCTCACAGCTTGTCTCTTGGATCACCTGGTCATTCTTGGGGTGGGGGGGAGGGGCGTCCTTTTTCTTTTGTTCTCATCTCAATGATCCCTACAGTCAGCTCCCTTCAACAGGCCCCTCCTCCACACTTGCACTGGAAACCTCTTCGTCTGCACCTTCTGGGTGGATTCACAGATGAGTCCCATTAATAAAACCCGTTAATGGAATTCTCGACCTCATCAGAGAAGAGCCACAAGGACATCTCAGTTGATGCTAAAGAAGTAGTCGACAGAAGTCCACACAAATTCCTGTTTAAAAATCATAGAAGATGAAGACTGGGGAAGAACTTCCTCAGTCTGACAGCGGCTGTGCTCTCTAAGTGCTCAAAGAGACTGCTTGCCGGGGCAAAACTTCAGAATTGTCCTCACAGCCTCGAGCCAGGCCACCTGTGCTCCCTGCCGTTATTCTCCTTCTTCTGGGACCCTTAATCAAACAAGAAAATGCAGGGGTTAAAGACAGCTGGTCTTTTCCGCCACGTGTCCAAGTATTTCTCCTGAAGTGTCCAGGGTAGTGATCTAAGGATCTCTGATACAATGATGGTTAGGATCCCCCACCTCGGAGATGAGAATCTGGGACTTTGGCCCAGTGCCTGGTGGTTAAACATGGAGACAGGAGCTGAACCGGGGTCCAGAGCCCAGACACGCTCTCACTGTGCTGCCCTGTCAGCCACAAGATGCAGAAATAAATGAGCATTGGAAAGAAAATCTAGAAACAATAAATGCTGGAGAGGGTGTGGAGAAAAGGGAACACCCTTGCACTGCTGGTGGGAATGTAAATTGATACAGCCACTATGGAGAACAGTATGGAGGTTCCTTAAAAAACTACAAATAGAAGCACCATACGACCCAGCAATCCCACTACTGGGCATATACCCTGAGAAAACCGTAGTTCAAAAAGAGTCATGTACCAAAATGTTCATTGCAGCTCTATTTACAATAGCCAGGAGATGGAAGCAACCTAAGTGTCCATCATCGGATGAATGGATAAAGAAGATGTGGCACATATATACAATGGAATATTACTCAGCCATAAAAAGAAACGAAATTGAGTTATTTGTAGTGAGGTGGATGGACCTAGAGTCTGTCATACAGAGTGAAGTAAGTCAGAAAGAGAAAAACAAATACCGTATCCTAACACATATATATGGAATCTAAGGAAAAAAAAAAACGGTCATGAAGAACCTAGGGGTACAATGGGAATAAAGACGCAGACCTACTAGAGAATAGACTTGAGGATATGGGGAGGGGGAAGGGTAAGCTGGGACGAAGTGAGAGAGTGGCATGGACATATATACACTACCAAATGTAAAATAGATAGCTAGTAGGAAGCAGCCGCATAGCACAGGGAGATCAGCTCAGTGCTTTGTGACCACCTAGAGGGGTGGGATAGAGAGGGTGGGAGGGAGGGAGACGCAAGAGGGAAGAGATATGGGAACATATGTATATGTATAACTGATTCACTTTGTTATAAAGCAGAAACTAACATACCACTGTAAAGCAATTATACTCCAATAAAGATGTTAAAAAAAAAAAAAAGAAAAGAGACTTGTTTGGAAACAGTATGTTTAGTCACCTAGAAATTCAATAGGAAAATTGGAAAACGACCAGAAATAATAAGACAGCTTGGCACTTTGTATCAACACATGTAATCAATAGCTCTCTAATGGAGAAAAAACACATTAGGAAAAGTAGTCACTTTTTACATTGGTAACAATCTCAAAAGTGTTAAGTATGTGTCAACAGACAGAATAAGAAGTGGCAACAGTTCTGTAAAGAAGGGCATCGCATTACAGACGTTGCCAAAGGGATGGAATGGGGTACGTATGGACCGTCTGTATCCCCCCAAAATTCATACCTTGAAGCCCCTCTTCTGATGGGGTAGAATTAGGCAGTTTACATGAGGCCATGGGGGTGGGGCACCTGATGGGATTAGACACTTATATGAGGAGGAGGAGATCCCAGATCCACTCTCTCTCCACCTTGTGGGGCCATGGAGAGTGGGTGGCCGCCTGTAAGCCAGGAAGATGTTGCCCTCCAGACACTGGATCTGCTGACACCCTCTTTCTTGGACATTTAACCTCCAAACAGTGAAATAAACATCTGTTCTTTAAACCACCCAGTCTGTGGGATTTTGTTATAGCCACGCAGGCTGCAGGGTGGGATGGATGTGAGCTCAGTCCCACTTCTGGGAAGAACACCATTGTCTTCAGACTTTCCCCCCAGAGTCCTAGAAGGCTGGACCTTTGTTTGTGCCTCCTGAGGGCCCAGAACCCAGAATAAAGCAGGAGCCCAGTGAGGATACATCAAGGGAAGGAGGGAAGGAACTGGACAAGCTCTCAGGAAGAATTATCCTGGAGCTTAATGCGCTGATTTGAAATATCACCAGGAAGGAAGAAAGAAGCATAGCAACAAAGGAGAATGTTATCCTAGAATATTAGAAAAAAACAAAAACCTCTCAAGCATATGGAATAGTTTCAGACAATGAGACGCTGTCACAGACTTTGTAGCAGAGCCACAGGCCAAGGGTCTGTGAGCCTGGACCCTTAGGCTTCAGGTCATCACATTGGAGCAAATGGTAATTTGTGTGGGAGAAAAACAGTCAAGTAAAAGTCCTTTCAGTGGATCTGAACAAAACTTGCGGGACCTTGTGTTTTGTTTTATTTTTTTTAATGTGTGAAGAAATGCACAGACATCAGGATGGCCACCAACCCTCGAGTTGGAGTCCCCGCACCGAAGAGCCTCCCGTCCTTCCCCCAAGTGTCCAGGCTGCTTCCCCTCACCCAGCCCCCCCACCCCAGAAGGTGTCCTTCCCTGGCTGGGGGGTGGGGCTGGATACACTGCTGGATTTCAATGTTTCTGGCTGTTTCTTTTTCTGAGTCCTCCCAGGTTTGTTAATGAGCAATTTGGGGAAGCTGTTTGGGGAGCTGTTAGCCAGACACTGTCTTCAAGTGGGAGCCCCAGCTGAGCTTTACTCTCTGCCAACATCCCGCCCGCTTCCAGAGGCACCAGGCATGCTGCTCGGTCTGCACACCCCAAACACAGCCCCACAGCTGACGGCGTTGAATGGGAAGCCGTGCCATCGCTCTGTAGCAAGGAGTGACGCGTTTTCGAGATTTCCAACTAGCTTTGAGCAAAGAGCTGTCTCTTTCTGGTTAGCCGTCCTTCTGTCACACACTGCTCAGATGTTTTCCCTTCCCAGCGCGGTCAGCACCGTGGTTTCAAGACAAGCACGACTGAGGGGACTAAGACAACAAGGAAATTGTCCATTTCTGGCACTAATAAGAGCATTTATTAATAGCACGAGCATAGTCGTTAGCTGGCCCCAAAGTCCTCTCCCGTTACGGATGACCTGCTTCTATCTTCTGGTGTGGCTAGAAGAGACTTCACCTGATTCATTTAAATTATTTTCCAGAAATGATCCATTTTCCATGAAATTGTGTATAGAGTTTATTTCTTTCCTAGAAGTCATTACTCTGTCATGAAAAATCCCAAGTGCCCTGGTGCATGGGGGGATAAAATTAGCCTCAACTCTCATCACAGAGCAAAGGGTAATTTTGCCTCTGTGCCTGGGTACAAGCCTTTGAGCGGCTGTCTTAGTCTGCGTCGAGAGTGGGGTCTGCTTTAAGGGATGGGAGGCACAGCCAAGCGCCCTCTGAAAGGTTGAAGGTCGCAGAGGGCCAAACAGGCTGTTTACTACGCAGGCGTGACACCTGGGAAAGCATCCCCAGCCTTGGAGCCGCAGGCTGTCGATCCTGACGGGTTCTAGGAGGGAATCTCCCAAGCAGTGCTGACACGTATGCTCAGCTCTCTAGTCTGCGTGAAAAGATTTTTTGCATACATTCAGGGAAGAGTTATTGAGGGGCCGTGGATATGAGACAAAACAGCAAGGTTCTGTTCTCTCGCTCAGTGCCAACATCCTAGGACTATCTTGAATGTCACTTAAAAATGTGTAATGTTCTGGGCTTCCCTGGTGGCGCAGTGGTTGAGAGTCCGCCTGCCAATGCAGGGGACACCGGGTTCGCACCCCGGTCCGGGAAGATCCCACATGCCGCGGAGCGGCTGGGCCCGTGAACCATGGCTGCTGAGGCTGCACGTCCGGAGCCTGTGCTCCACAACAGGAGGGGCCACAGCAGTGAGAGGCCCGCGTACCGAAAAAAAAAAAAAAAAATCTGTAATGTTTTTAAATAGATTCTGCAGTTAATCAGGCATAATTCCACATCTCTCTGTAATGCGATTTAAGTATCCGTAATTCCCAAGCCAGCCTCCTGGATCTTGTGTTGTGTGTCATGCTGCGGAAGACTGGAAGCAAAGCCCACATCTTAACAAGGGCACTTCTTCCGAGTCACCTCTTGGGATGCGAAAAGGAATCATTGTGAAAACAGTTTTTCACCTCTATTAACCACTCACTTTATAAAGACGCTGTCAGCCTTAATTAGGAACTGAGGTTGTGGTACGCTAAGTCATATGCACAGGAAATCTCTCTGAATTCCCAAATGCTGCTTGAGGGAAAAACAACATTGGGTCCAGGAAAAAGCAAAGTGCAAGGTGACATTTACAAGAATTGATGACAGAGACCTGAAACACAGAGCCTAATTACCCACCGCTAGTTACACCTGCCAGCTGGTGGGTTTTTCCAAGTCCAGGCCTCCCCACATGAGCCCCTCGGCCGTCAGCACTGGCTGGATCTTTGCAGGAGGCAGAGGAACTGCTCAGGTGTCCACATTGTCTGGCCAGCAGCACATTGGCCTTGGGAGGCTTCCTGATGTGGATGCTGGGGCCTCCTTTCACGCTTTCACTCACTCATTCATTCATTCAATCTGCCCGGGGCTGCAACATGTCCCAGGCGCCCATCTGTGTTCTGAGCCCTCAACGCACACCTAACAGAACCACCATCCTGCCTTCACAGAACCTGCAGACAAGAAGCAAAGTTTGAAACATGTAGACTGTGCCAGAGGTGATTGGGGCACTGAAGGGGGGGCCAGCAGAGAGCAGAGGGCAGTTTACACCTGGAGGTGGAAGGCAACAAGGAAGTGAGAACAGGCAGGAAGCCTTAGTGCCCCGAGTGGGGGGCAAAGGGCTGTCGGGAGGACAGACGGGCAGACAGCAGGGAGGGAGCCCCAGAGTAGACCCCTCGGGGCCCATCTGGTCTCATGGGCAGGCACTCCCTAGGGGCAGGAAGTGAAGTGGGGGCACAGGCTCTGCATTAGGAGCCCCCATGGCGGCCACACCGGGAACAGGTGGCAGAGGTACGGGTGGATGTGAGGATGCCTGGGGGCCAGGTAACGCCAGGGGATGTGAGCCGAGTGGAGGGGGATTTCAAAAGAAGGGCTTGTGGCCCAGGTATATTCTGGGTCAGCCTTCCTGGATTCCTGACTGTGGGTGATGACAAAGAGGAATCAGAAGACCTACAGCTTTTCAGGGAAAGGGCAGGCGCTCTCAAGGTGTGGGCAGGGTCACACCTGGAGCTCACTGGACCCAAAAGATACAGGAATGGCTAGAAAATGTCATCTGTGAAGAGGAAAAGGCTGGGGGAGGGCAACTTTAATTAGAAAAGAATAGAGAGCTCAGATGTGGACACGGTAAGCTTGAGGTACCTACTGGGCATCCATGTGGGCGGATGTGGGTCTGGACTGGGGAGAGATGTCGGACAGAGATCTCACAGCCCCACCGAGCCTGCGTCCCCGTCTGTGAAGTGGAGAAGACAGTGCTCCTCCATGGAGCAGCCTCTATCCCCAGTATCACGAGGGAAAGGCAAGAATCCCACGGAGACAGAAGAGGACAGGGAAGGTACAGGACACCTGCAAGCATCTCTCGACGTCCTCACGGTTTCATTAAAGAGCCGCTTTGTGACTTTACCAGGAAGGGAAACGTTAAGTCAAGCTGCCAGGCTTCAGTACGTCAGGTCGGATGAATTCAGCAAAACAGCCTACATTCGAATCAACCTTGGCTTCTTTTAGGAATTAACTCATAATGCAATTATAAACTAATTTGGATTAAATAGCAGGAAAATAAAGTTATTTTTATTATTTTAAAGACTGAATTCTACGCCCCTTATCCCCACTATTTTCTAGGCAATGTGGATATCTAACCTCAGTGGACACGTAATAACCCTATAGAAATCACTCCTTTGATCTGCACCTCAGCTGTCTGGGGCCCATGTCTGTGCCTTCCCATCCTGAGTTCCATCAGGGCTCACCATCGGGGGCGGCAGTAGAGGCCGCATTATGGGCTCTCCTAGAGGCCTCTAGTAGATGGCATGATGGTCACAACATCCTGTGTTTACTGACATGGCAGGCAGCATTCCTAGTCCACACCGACGTACTTCAATTGGTTCACGTAAATATGGAGGCTGAGAAGTCCCAGCATTGTGGTCTGCAAGCTGAAGGCCCAGGAAAGCTGGGGGTGTAATTCAGTCCAAGTGCAAAGGCCTGAAACCCAAGGGAGGCCCTGGGATCTCCTTGAGACAGATGCTACTTTCAAACGGCACAACACCGAGGGTTAGCACAACAGACAACAAAAAGGCGTGACAAGGAATGGCCTGATTCCGCCAAGGGGGCCAAACCCAACAGCGCCAATGGCAAAACCTGGTATCAAACGGAGAACAAATGACCGAAGGACTCACCGCGGATAGTGGAGTTCAGACCCGGGGCTGACGGACACGGCACGGACAGCAAGGCCATAGGTCCAGGAACTGGGTGAAGGTTGGGGTCCCAGGGATGGGTGGTGGGCAGAGCTGGAAGGGCCGCCATAAAAACTGTGGAAGAAAACAGTGACCACCCACATGAGAACCAACAGAGGCCACTTGTGCAGAGATCCCCGTAGCGAAGGAGTTGGCCCCATCCAGGTGATTGTAGAGACAGGACAGGTGAGAGGGACAGCTTCCTAGTGGCATAAATGTCAGCCTGGGCGAGCCCTGACGGGGCGGCTCATCAGAGGCAGGGCGTCCTGTGACTGCTTAGGGAGCGGACTTGCTTTCTCTCGTGGGTCCTGAGTTGGAAGCAGGAACACAACTTAGAGCAGCAGCTGGGGCAGGTCTGGGCTGACGGCTACAGAGGTTCCGGGGGGCTGCTGCCTGTGGGCCGGAGCCCCCTGTTGTGCGGCCTGGCACCTCTGTCCGTTTATCCCCCGGTCCAGCCTTTACCATCCTCTTCCTGTTTCCCTTCCTGTAACAATATGAAACGTTGCTGTAATTTCAAGCAGAAATGTTCCCACCCTCATTAGCTCTATTCATTATACATCATTTCGTAAACTGTTATGCATCTTCATAAACAGATATACCTTCTATCTTATGAGATACGGTCCTCCACGTCATTTTTATAGGGGCCAATACTCCATGTTATGAATATGGGTTTATGAATGAGTCTAACATAATCCTTAGGTTGTTTTTAATTTCCGTTATTGTAAACAACACTGCGATGAACATTCTTATAGCTGCATCTTTGCATAGCCCATTTATAGATCCATCAATATTTCCTCAGGATAAAATGTCTTGAGCATCATATAAGGAAAACTGCTAATGGCATGGGACTTTTAAGGCTTCATTGTACATTTTCAGATCTCCTCCCTGAAAACCATGTAAATTTAAACAACGCTATGTGAGTCTGTGCTTTTCTGAAAGCCATGCCATTGCTGAGTTTAAAAGAAAACAGGAGGAAAATGGTGGGTGTGATGGTTGATCACTCACCGGGACCGGTGCAACTGAGGCCTTTGTGGCACTCCCGACCCCTTCAGTCGGCCGCACGTGGCCACAGGACGGGCCCTCCTGGGTCCAGCCTCCAAGCTGGGACAAGCCCACACCCGCCTTCAGGTCCAGGCCTGCCCTCCTCGGGCTCTCGGTCCAGCCGTTGGCACTTCTTCCTCTGCTCCAGTCTCACGGTGGCTCCAGCAAGCCAAGCTCAGCCTCTGGGCTCTCTGCTCGGAGCTCCCCGGGCCAGTTCTCGTCCCCAGGCCCCACCCCGCACCCCCCCACCCCATCCTTGCTCCATCCATCTGCTCCGAGGGGAGGACTGCATGTCAGGTGTTTATTTTTTCCTCGACCCCCAGCACAATCAAATCATTTTTAGATTTGCTTATTTAAATGTCGGTTGTCTGACCTGCTTCCCATCCCCCCCCCAGGAAATACACGCCCAGTGAGGCAGGTGCAACACATCAGCCTCACACCTACTGCAGTGCCGGGCAAGGGACACCTGGACGGGCTCATCCGGCAAACGAATGAATGAATCAATGAGTGAGTGAATGAATGACTGAACGAAGGGGACCTTTGCCCATTTTTTTGTTAGAGTGTGAAAATATTTCCCCTTTCTTTCGAACTCTAAAAGCGCTTTGCCATTCTCCATGTTAACCCTTTCCTAACTGTGGCAAAGCCATTTCTTCCTCATTATTCACAGTCAGATTATTTTAGGGATCTTTGTACTTCACTCATTTGTAAGCCAGAGCCAAATTTACTGTCTTCAGTAAACAGTCAGAAATATTTGCTGTTTTCTGCTTTTGATTCCACGCTTAATACAAAGTTACCACCACAAAGGTTGTACCAATAGTCATGTATTTTTTCTGATTCCTTTGTTTACAGCAAAATTGTTAATCCTATTGGGATTTGCTCAGGAATCAGAGAAGGGGTGACTGCTCCTTCCTGAGTTTAACTGGATCCAATTCACTCTGCCCGGTTGTCTCTGCAGCACTTCCAGGCACCCGCTGGGGCAAAGCAGGTCCAACATGAGACCCCCCTGGGCACACTCACTTCTCCCTAACCAGGCAGACCCTCTGCGTCCATTTCTGCCCATGGCCAGTCCCAGGGCTCTGTTTCTCTGGGACCCTGTGTGTCTGCAGGTGGCACCCCGCCCCCATCAGAGCACAGGTGTCAGCGAGTCTTCCAGATGCTGGTAATCCTAGATCCATAGCCACAGACTCCCAGCGGCCCCTGTGCGGCACTTTCCTCTTTAAACTACAAAGCACACCGACAACTGAAAACACAGTGGCCAGCCTGCCCTCAAAGAACCTGTCCGCCCTTCACGAAGACCCCATGACCTTCAGAAAGAAGCTTCCCCTGACCCCTGTGGGGGTTCCCTGACTGCATGGGGAGGGGCTTCTCTGAGCATTGGGCACGGGTCAGGGTGGGGTTGTCCTCACACTTTGATGCTCTGACACATCAGGCGAAGTACTCAGTGAAACAGATTTGACAACTTCTATTTTCCAGAGTCTGGCTTTTTTCTTCTTTCCATGGTGAGTCTTCATCCCTTTCAAAGATGATCTAGGAAGTCTGCTGTGTTGAGCTAAATACCTTGTAATTACTCTTTGTCATTTAAAACAAGCTTCATTTTAAAAAAAAGAAAAAATAACAAAATAAAACAAGCTGCGTGGTAGTTTCCATGGAAAACATACACTCCTTTTCTAAGGAAGCCTCTGGAAGGCCCCAATGTGTAACAGGTCGCCGGAAACCCCCAGTGGAGATGTCGCTTGCCTTTGGCTGTGGGTGGGTAAGGGGTGCTCCAGGGTCACAGGAGCCCAGGCAGCCCTGGGGCCAGGGAATGACAGAGGGGGCAGGGGTGTCTGACCAGACCAAGAGGACGCAGGTGGAACATCAGATATGGACGGGTCCCATCAGGTTCTTGGCCCCGAATTTGCCTACCTGGCACTGCCCCGAGTCCTGTCTCTGAGCCACTGCATGAGGGCTCAAGGACGTGCCGACTAGAGCCGCCTGAGGAAGGACAAAGTGAGGCCTCGCCCACCTGCATGACCCTCTCCAGGGAGCTAGAACTCAGGGATAACACTGAATGTTTCTGAGTAGGCAGACTCGGCGACATTGTTCATGTATCTGTCTTATAAATGAATGAATGGATTGTTCGTATTTGAACTGTTGAGTGTGCATCTTAAAATAAAATTATGGGGACATTCTAAGTCAGAAATATTCACCAAAAATATGCATCATCCAACTGCTGTCATGGGGTTACGTAAATATTCCAGAGCAGCCTCATCAATCACAATGAAGCTGAACTAATGATAACTTGTCATAAACAAGCACAGACAGAAGGAATCAAGAGTCACAGCTGGCTGCCCGCGGCAGTGAGGGCACCTCCTCCTCTGAACTCCCAGAACAGCTGGCCAGGGCCATCAGGCAACTGCTCCAGAGTCGCTGCCCAGAGGTCCTGAGGAAAGCCCAGTGGTGTCCTCATTTGTGTGTGTGGTCCCTAAATGTGAGGTCTCTAGCATCTCACTCTGTGCTTACATAAGTAAGGAACTTCTAGACTTATGTGAAGATGAAGTCCTTCCCAGACCAGCTGTGAGCAGGACCACCCCTGGGAACCATGGATTTGGAAGTCAGGCCACCGCTGTCACCCTCAGGGCACCAGGATACACAGGGTCCCTCCTGCCCTCCTGTGTGTGCCAATGCCCAGGAGAGAAGCTTCCTCTTGCATCTTGAGTTTCCATGAAGCGGAGTTTCCTACAGAATCATGACTTTGGAGCCTCTTCCGGTATCCGCTCCCCATCTCGTGGGAGGAAGGTTTATTTGCCATCCGTTCTCCTGTGATGGTTCCGTCACTCGTAGGAGGGGGCACTTCTCACTCCGTGGACACTGGCCATGGTTCCGGACCATGGAAGGTGAACAGACCAAGGCCCAGCGCCCCAGCAGGAGCAAATGGCTTGTGGCCAGCAGGGTGGGCTGTGCTCCTCCAGAGCTCTGTGTGCTGTAAGGGCTGCTCCTCCGACAGCTGCACCAGCCAGAGTCTCAGCTGACACTCCGGGGCCAGGTGTCCCGTAAGTGAGAAGTCCCTGCTGAGGCCTTGTTTGCGGCACAGCTGAGAAACGCCCAGGAGGTTGTGTGTGAAAGCAAACTGTGAAGCTGCCGTGGAGCCAGTGATTCCCTCAGAGAGTGTGAATCACTCTGCTCATCACCATCTCTGTGCTTCCCCCCACCCCAGGGAGACTTGTGTTTCTCATGCCTTCAACAGGGACATGGGATCAGGGACCAGCCAAGGGACCTTGAAATTGGCCTGTTACTGTGCTTCAATACAGGTGAGTAGAGGCGTTACTTCAGGCCCATCAACTATTGAAAATAGAACATGGACTCCAATTACTAGCTTTGCAAGAAAAGCAGTGGGCTCAAGTTGGAAACTGTTGGGATAGATGAAATCTAAACTCCTCTTTCTGGTCTAAAATTCTGTCTTGACAGAGAAAAGTGCCTCTGTTCATCATTACTACCCTTACCTTTCTTAGTTTCTTCTAGATTATTCTGTGGTCCCAATTGAATACATTTTAATATTTGTATTATTTATGGAGAACACAAGGAATTTCAGCCTTAGAATACTTACTTTAAATGTAATAAATATTGGATCACAGGCAAACTCTTTAATTGTCCTCCAATTATAGTCACAGCTCTAGTGAGGCCAATGTAGATGCCCCTGTCTGTATTGTCACAGTAATGGTGGGTAACAAGCCACCCCCAAACCTGGCGGTTCCTGTAAGATGTGCTTATTCTCATGCTGATCAATCTACAGGGCGACTGCAGATGGACTGGCCCAGGCTGGGCTTGTCTGGGGCTCAAGCCTGTTCCGTGAGGGGCAATGCTGGGCCCAGGCAGGAGGGGCAGAGCAGCCGGGCACCAGATCAGGGTACCCCAGGGGCTCCAGAGCAAGGCCACGTGAGCACACTGGCTCAGTTTCCGCCCTCTGACACTCAGCTGGCCACTGCACTCAAGTGACCAAGCCCAGATTTTCTGAGACGGGAAAACGCATTCCAGGCAAAGCGATCGGAAGAGGGATTAAATACTGGCTGAAAAATAATTGCATCTCTTGTGTGTATAATGCATGCACACCTCAGAATCAGGTTCAAAAACACCTGTAAAAAAACCTCATGTAAGGAAGCAGGCATGGGCTGAAATCAACGTCAAACACTGAACAAGCAAACTCTGACTTGACATCTCGTGGGGGAGACACCAGATTGGGGCAATTTGCGGAAATCTGCAGAACACACCCAGCTAATCCTACCGGTGCCCCCTAGGTCTGAGGCTCCCCCTAAGTCAAAAGAAAACCTCTGTGAAAACTGGAAGTCTTCATACAATTGTGAGGCTATGATTATTGTCAGCATTAATCAGACAGATCCATTTTCCGATGTACATAATCATTTTGAGATTATTATTAATAAACACTTAAGTTTTATCAGTGGCTTTTTTAATTTGTCAATTACATTGCAAATTACAGTACAGTTGAAATCTAAGTAGGATTACAGTTCACATTGTTGGGGAAAAAATTAGCTCAAAGTCAACGATCCTATATGAAAACATTCTGGCAAAAGTCACATATGAATCCCTCATAATTTTTAGGAAACGCCAGGGCCAAACCTCAAGCTTTCAGACCCTGGTTACTGAGTTGTTGGAAACCTCCCTGCAGTTCAAAGTGGCTGGATCAGTAATTAACCGAGGGCTTCATCCTCCTCCGTGCTGACAGCTCAGTTTTACTGGCACTAATGGGACCGTCTCAGAAATCAGCTGGTCTGCTCTCTAATTGCTGTCAGAAACGAAAGTCTGAGTTCAATTATTCTAAAACAAAAACAGACATTTTGGGTGTGAACCCTTCAATATTTAATTGGACTATATCTGGCAACACTACGTAGCAGGTCAGCTCAATTAGTTATCAGGAATACCTGTCCCAGCCAGCTCACTTTGGAGCTGTGAGCCCCGCACCTCCGCATTCACATACTAGCATCTTCATACACCCATACTTACATTTTCCCATTCAAGTCACTCATTTTTTTCCCTGAATACTTTTATTTTGAAGGGAAGCTTATACCACTGTGAAGTTACAGGTCGGATGACCTAGTTATATTTTTTATAATACTTTAAAAATAAAATTATCAGAATTTAAAAATGATCATCCCTGTGCAACCAAAACCATCCCACATGCCTCCAAGAGCCTCCCACCTTGGCTGATTCAAGACCCACCTCAAGGAACAGAACTCCTGCCTTCAACAGACTTCCCATGTCTGTCTCATGGGTGACAGACTTCTCAGCTTAAGCCAAATCGTCGGTAGCGTCACACCAAGGTAGCAAAGTTTTGGTCTCAAATAATTGCCTTTTGAGTTGGTGTGGGGACCCCACACTGGGCTTCAACCCAGAGGTGCTGCCAGCAGGAGAAGATGGGCCCTGGTCTGCATCCCACCACCAAGCACCTGCCCCCACCTGCCCACTCCTGGAGAGGCTGTGACATTTCTACCCGGTGCTGGTGACAGAGGATGACTGGGAAGCTTTGCCCTGGGGCTTGTTGTCTGTTGTTGTGATTACCTGTTTGTTTGTTTCTCTCTTTGTTTGTAGTTTAGAAACTTAAAGCCAACCCCCTGTCTTCCGACCCCCTTCTTTTTGATTCAGGATTTGTGTATTCATATCTTGTATAATAAAAATGTCTGGAAACCATGTCAAACTCAGGGAAAACACAAATAAACAAGCAAACACACAAACACATACATGGTAAAAGTACAAAAAAGCTAAACAAAAACGAATAGAGTGACCATGTTTGTAAAGTGTGATCTGGGCTGATCGTTATATGTTTCACACACTGTGTCATTTTTCTGTTTTTCCACTAGTGATTCCTCCGCCTTATCAATTTATCTGGCACATAAAAGGTGAAGTTTCCTAGTTTCTACTAGGGGGGATGTTCAATTTTGTTTGATTCTCTGGGCTTGGGTTTCTACCTCCAAAAACTCACCCATCTTTTTTCTTTTTCCTTTCACAAATTTCTGGTTGTTTCACTTTAAAAGTAAGTGGTTCTGCTGCCACCCTTCTGAGTTCCACCCAGGGGACGATGTATGGGTATTTGTCTGAAGAAGGAGTGGGCTCAGGGCCTCACATCTGAGGACTGGTACAGGGATGGTGCGATCCCACCGGCCTGGTCACCCACATCCCTGATGGTCAAATACAGAAGCCAGTACTGCACTGAGATAAGAACAGCTACCAATGTCGACGACCTAACACGTGCAGGAAAGGAGCACACCATCCGTCAGCCCAGACCCACTGCCCCAGCGGGTGAGCGCTGTCAAGGCCGTTTGCAACTCCCTAAAACTTTCAAATATTTTAAGAGAGGTGGTATTCTGTCAGAGGGTCAGGCTATTCCAGAGGTTCTTGTCCCTGACAGGCAGGCTCTCCCCAGCATGTCCAAGGAAAGTGGCCTGGGATGATCCAAGGTCATGCCAAGGACAAAGCATTGCAAGGCAGCTCCAACCAGGAGACACAAAAGGTCCGTCGCCCTTGAGATAATTGCAGACTCCAGCATGAGGGGATGGAGGGTCTCCATGAGGACCCACTAACTTGATTTCATGAGCAGACGACCTAGAGGGAAGACTCAGCATTGACCTGATCCAACCCCAGCGCATAGTGACAGCATTTCCAATGTGGCCAGTGTGATGGAGCCCTGGATGGTGCAGACAGCACGTGAGCAAGTTAAAAGGAGGGGCCAGTGATGGTGGTTCATGGAAACAGTCAGATATCAGTCCATTCATTTAATAAAATTATACTGACACCTACTATGTGCCAGGAAAATAAAACCGTATTAAAAATGAGAGGCGTGGACTTCCCTGGTGGCGCAGTGGTTGAGAGTCTGCCTGCCGATGCAGGGGACGCAGGTTCGTGCCCTGGTCTGGGAAGATCCCACATGCCGCGGAGCGGCTGGGCCCGTGAGCCATGGCCGCTGAGCCTGCGCATCCGGAGCCTGTGCTCCGCAATGGGAGAGGCCACAACAGTGAGAGGCCCGCGTACTGCAAAAAAATAAAAAAAGAGAGAGAGGTGTGCTCTCTGCTGGCACGCCTGCTATTTTATGGGGTAGACGGAGAGCAACAGTGGAGAGAGGACGGTGGGGTGAATGGGGAGGGCAGGGCGCGCTGGAAGTGTTCGTCTACAACTTTACGTTCTTTTTAAAGTTCCAAGTAGCTCCCTGCACCAGACATCCTGCACTTCTTTATTTATGGTCTGAAATTGGTGCTGGGCTGGACCCCGCCCTGGTGTAGGCCCCTGGAGTTCACTGTATCCCTGGGCTGATTTCTGTGACCCTGCCTCATCAATAACATTTTAAGTGACTTCTAAATTGCTTCATTTATTAAATATTTGCCATGAGAACAGAAAATAGGATGATTCATTTTAGTGAAAGGGCTTTTTCTTTTTTTCTTAAAAACGTTGTGGAAAAACACCCCATAGTAACTGTGGGCCTCAGGCTAGTCCAATGGGAGAAGAGAGAGGCGTCTTTTCAAGCCATAAATGAGACCATCTCCCAACACACTCTGAGAAACTAGGGACAAGGAGGTAAAGCTGTTCATTGAGAAGCCAGGCTCAGGGCTGCAGGGGAACCGGGGGGCCAGCTAACTTGCTCTGGCCCCCCCTTCCTTCTTTCGGGGTCTCCGAGCCCTCACAAGGTCACACGCTGAGCTGCAACCATCCATCACGGTTCCCAAGGCCGGCACGAGGGCTGCGTCTGCCGCTGGCTGGCCAGAGACCCAGTTCCTCTTGACTGGTTGGGGGGAGGCTTCTATTATGCACACGGGGTGCCTGGGGTCCCAAGCGTCCTCCCTGGGCAGCACATGTAAACAGAGTGCCCAGTGCTTAATTGCAGCTGCCAAGCCCTGAACAGCAGATTTATTATCCACATGCCCAAAGCCTTCATTAGGAGTTGGAGAAACAAAAAATTATATTGTAATATACTGGAAAATAATAGAAAAATACTTATGGGTCTCTGCCCCTGGTTGCTGGCATAGGGCTCCAAAATCCCTTGGAATTTCCTGGGTGATTAGAGCATCCTTTTTTCTAATGAGGCCACTCTGGGTAGGCTTCCGGATGGGGGCTGGTTACCAGAAAGAGCCGCGGCCAGAAACTTGGAACTCTCAGCCACACCCCCACACCCCAGGATGGGCTGGAGATTGAGTTAATACTGATCACACCATGTGATGAAACCACTATAGAATCCCAATTGTCCAGGGGGCTCGGGGAACTGCCGGGCTAGTGAACACAACCACGTGTCGGTTGGGTGACACACCCCAACTCCAGGAGGACAGAAGCCCCTGCACTCAGGACCCTCCCAGAACTCGCCCTGTGCATCTTCATGTGGTTGCTCATCTGTGTCCCTTATCGTATCCTTTTCCTGCAATAAACCAATAAATGTCAGTAAGGGTTCCCTGAGTTCTGTGAGCCCCCCTATCAACTTATCAAACCTAAGGAGGGGGGTCTCAGAAACCTCTGAGTTAGAGCCAAGCTGGACAGAGGTTGTGGGTAACCTGGGGATTGGCCTCTGAAGTTGGGGGAAACAGTCTTGTGGGACTGAGCCCTTAGGCTGTGGGATCTGACACGAACTCCAGGAAGATGGCGTTAGAACTGAGCCAATTGTAGGAAACCCAGCTGGTGTCACAGACCTGCTTGGTGGGGGAAAAGCCCGCACACATCCCGTGTCAGAAGTGTGTGGGTGTGTCAGGCGTGAGAAGACTGAGTTTTCCTAAAATGTCGTTTTCCGTCAGCTACCAAGCAGCAAGTATTTTTATAACCATGCTTCCTAAGTTTCATTTCGAGTTCAGAAACGTGCACACGGAGCCCCGCTGATATCATCCAGGTTTGAAAAGGGGAAGAGCCACACACATGGTCAGCAGCCCTCCCCAGGGGGTGCTGGTATGTTTCCAAACCAAGATGCTCCTTTGCCAGAGATCCTAGAGTGACTAATTATGAGAAGGCTTAATTTGCAGACATGATGTTGCTGAAATGTTCAGACGTCAAAAATGTCAACTAACTTGAAATGTTTTTTCTCCAAAATATAATTCACACACCATAAAATTCACTCTTTAAAAAAGTATATAGTTCAGTGCTTTTTAGTCATGATTACTGCAGCTTCATAGTAAGCTTAGAAATTGGGAAGTTTTAGTCTTCCAACTTTGTTCATCTTTGTCAAGATTGACTGGGCTATTCTGATAACTTGAATTTTTATAGGAATTTTAGAATCAGTTGTCTATTTCTTCAAAGAAACCAGATGAGATTTGACAAGAATTGTGTTGAATCTGTCAATCAGTTGGGGAGATTTCGGAGATTATCTTCACTGATTTTCTCCATTGTTTTTCTATTCTCTTTTTCATGTATTTTCTCTCTAATACTATTTCCTTCTCTCTCCTTGTTTTGGCTATAACTTAATCTTAAAGTGGAAGGCTAGATTATTGATTTGAGATCTTTCTTCTTGTAATATAGGCATTTACTGCTATAAATTTCCTCTAAATGCTGTTTTAGCTGCCAATGCTTAGCAGACTTCTTTGAAGAAATGGACAAGCTGCACCCCATAAGTTTCAATATTTGAGTTTTTGCTTTGATTCATCTTAAAATATTTTCTGATTTTATTTGCAATTCCTTCATTGAACCATTGAATACTTAGAGACACATTGTTTAATTTCCAGGTATTTGTGAATTTTGCAAATTTCCTTATGTTATTGATTTCTAACTTTATTCCCTTGTGGTTTGAGAACATACTTTGTAAGGTTCCAAACTTATCAATATACTGAGGCTTGTTTTATGGTCCAGCAGGTGGTTTGTGCTGGAGAATGTTCCACGTGCACAGAGAATGTCTGACAGATATTCTCCTGCTGTTGAGTGCAGTGGGCTACAGTGTCTACTAGATCTGGTTGGTTAACAAGTTGTTCAAGTCTTTTGTTTCCTTGTTGATCTTCAGCCTGGTTGTTCTATCCATTACTGAAAATGAGATATTAAAGTCTCCAACAATTAATGTTGAATGGTCTATTTTACCCTTCCATTTTTTCAGCTTTTGTTCATGTATTTGAGTCTCTGTTTTTAGACGCATATACATTTATAATTTCTATATCTTCTGGATGGATTCACTCTTAGAAAATATACTTCTTTGTGTTGAGAAACAAATTTTCCTATATATTCCCATGATATAATGTAGCAACTCTGGAAAGTAGATTCTTCCCCCACCCTCCCCAGGGTTTGATGTTGCTGTTTGTTTTGGTTGTCACTGCTGTCATTGTTGTTTATTTAGTGATTTTCTTAACTAATTCTCTGAATTCAGTATTCTTTGTCATGTTTGGACACTAAGGTTTCTGCTTGGTGAGCTTAGCAATCAGCTAACAATTGGACAGAGATTTCTAAAACAACTGGAATCCACAAGTCTCCCAATCTTTGCCACAGGGTTCTATGAGCATGTTGGGACACACCTTCAACACTCAACCAGGCATCTGACCACTCTGCCTCAACCTTCACTTCCTGCTTGTGCAGAGCCTTAAGGTCAGCCAGAGGTGAGAGCTCAGGGCTTCCTCAGGTCTTCCTAATTGTCCCCTCTGCCCTGTACATGCAAGTATTTTCTAGATCCCCAGGAATAACCCTGGTGGACAACTCATTCCCCAGATTTTTAAAAATCTTTTTAGTTTGTCTAATGTTTGTCTCAACTGTAATCCACCACCTCGGGTAGCTGCAAAGTTAACAATTTCCTCGACTGTTTTTGACAAACGCTTTCCAGGAAAAAGGCACTTTGCATTGTGCAAGCTCTGAGTTAGGTTAAATAAAGACAACCTTGCACGTGAGGTCTTCCAGGGAGCCACCAGACAAGTCCAGTCATGACAGTCATCTGCAGATAAGGCTTGGAAGGAGCTCCAACCCTGTTCTGCCCCTTGAGGTGAGTGCTAGGTTGCTGGGTTTCACTGTAATTGGAGGCTGCTGGTTTTTAAGGCTACTATGGAACTGCAGAAAGGAATACGAGAATAGGACAAAATAGAATGCTCCCAAGCTTACTGTTCTGACCAAGATTCAGTTGTTATTATTGAATAAATGTTCTTCAGATTGCTGAAAAGATTTGGTTCACTTCAGGTTCTGAAAAAGTTGATTCTGACAACATTTGCAGCTTTCTCATTGCTCAAAGGAAGAGAGAATTTGGGGAGGTTCATAATCCACTATCTTCAGTGACCTCATTCAGCTTGATTTTTATTATCCCCATCCTGTCAAGGGAGAGGGTCCATCTCAGAGGGAGACCCACAGCAAGTCTGCATGGACAAACTAAGTCTAAATCTTGGGTGAGCCCTGGGGCTCGTCTCCTGCACAGCTTACTTGGCTCACCATGAGGGTCTCCCCCATGAGCTATAGCTGCACAGCCCTTCCCTCTCCTCACCATGCATTGCATGAAATAACTTGTGCCAGCCTGATGGACTGGCTTCCAGGAGAGGGCTCTCACCAGAACTCAGGGTGCCTTGCTGGCATCCTGATCTTGGACTTCCACTCTCCAGAACACTATGAGACATAAACTTTGTTGTTTAAAAACCACCCAGTCAGGCTTCCCTGGTGGCGCAGTGGTTGAGAGTCCGCCTGCCAATGCAGGGGACATGGGTTCGTGCCCCGGTCCGGGAGGATCCCACATGCCGCGGAGCGGCTAGGCCCGTGAGCCATGGCCACTGAGCCTGCGTGTCTGGAGCGTGTGCTCTGCAATGGGAGAGTCCACAACAGTGAGAGGCCCGCATACCGCAAAAAAAAAAAAAAAAAAAAAAGCAAAAATAACCACCCAGTCCATTTTGTTACAGCAGCCCAAGCGGATTGATGCGGGAAGGAATAAATGCAGCCTGCCCTATAGATTTTGGATTTGCCATTCCTTATGATCACCTAAGCCAATTTCTTGAAATAAATCTCTGTTACATATAAATATCTTACTGGTTCTGCCGCCCTGGAGAACCCTAATACGTAGGATATAATGAATTCTGTCATGGCTTCATCTCTCAGTAAAAGTCATTGCAAAACACAAAGGACAAGCCAGAAGTTAAGGGGGATCTTCCTCATTTAGGGTTTGACTGTTTTTCATCCTCAGTTTTTCTGTAGTTGCCACACTGGTTTTAGCTGTTGTAGTCCTCAAACAAGAGGTGAGTCTTCAAGTCCATTACTGCGGCAACACCTTGGAAGGGCCACGTTCTCCATGATGGCATAAGGACTTCTTGCCAGCAGCCACCTGACCCTCCCACCATGTGACCTTGGCCAGAGGACATGCATCACAACCAGCTAATGATGAGTCAGCCTGTGCCCTCATTAAGACAGGAGCTTCAATCTCAGCTTCTTAATAACGCAATCTGACCAAATAATTAGAATCACATCCTGCCCAAAGTTGCTGGTCTTAGAGAGTTAGGCGGGCTCCGTGCAGAAATTAGAGATGAAATTTCACCTGATTTAAATTTTATTTAACAGATACTCATCAGGACAGGAGCCATCGGGCAAAACACTCTCTCAGCAGTAAAGAAGCATGTATGTCTATAGAAAAATTTAGTGAGAACCATAATTACAACTGAAAACTCCTTGGTTTAAAAATTATCATAGGGTCATGCCTGCTTCTAGAAAATTCTGCCCGTGTGTGTGAGCACTTCAGGGCTAGAAATACCAAAACCTGTGGCATTATGGAACTGCAAGTTAAACAACAATGACCACTACACACCTATTAGAATGGCCAAAATCCAGAACATTGACAACTCCAAGTGGTAGTGAGGATGTGGAACAACAGAAACTCGCATTCATTGCTGATGGGAATGCAGGATGGTTCAGCCACTGTGGAAGACAGTGTGGTGATTTCCTACAAAACTGGACACACTCTTACCATACTACCTAGCATTCACTCACCTTGGTATTTACCAAAGGAGTTAAAAACGTATGTCCACACAAAAACCTGCACGAAGAGGTTTAAAGAAGCTTTATTTGTAATTGCCAAAACTTGGAAGCAACCAAAATGTTCTTTAGTAAGCAAATGGATAAATTACACTGGTACATACAGAAAATAGAATATTATTCAGCAATAAAAGGAAATGAACTATCAAGCCATGAAGAGACACGGGAAGAACCTGAAATGTGTGTCACTAAGTGAAAGATGCCAGCCTGAAAGGGCTACAGACTCTGTGATACCAACTCTGTGACATTCTGGAAAAGGTACAACTATGGAGACAGGAAGAAGACCAGTGGTTGCCCGGGGCTGTGGCGGGGAGAGAGGGATGAATAGGTGGAGCACAGAGGATTTTTAGGGCAGTGAAGCCATTGTCTATGATACTGTAATAGTGATACATGTCGTTATGCACTTGTCCAAATCCACAGAATGTACAGTGAACCCTGATGTAAACTGTGGAGGCTGGGCGATGATGGCGTGTCCGTGTAGGTTCATCGATCGTAGCAAATGGACCATCTGGAGGGGGGTGTTGATACAGGGGAGGAAAGGGCAGAGGGCACATGTGACACCTGTACCTTCTGCTCAGTTTTGCTGTGGACCTAAAACTACTCTAAAAAATAAAGCCTGTTTTTTAAAGTGAAGGATGGATGCAGAAGGGGCCGTCAGAGTGTTGTATGTAAGAAGGACCCAGCCTGCCCAGCTGGCTCTCAAGGTGAGGAGAAGGGGCCCCGAGCCCGGAAATGTTGGAGGAGGCAGGGGATGGATCTGGATTCGTGTCCGGGGCGTCAGGGTCGGGAAAGTCGTCTTGGTTTCAGCCCAGTGAGACCTGGGTAGGGTTCCAGCCACAGAGCCCTGAGATAACAAACGTGTGTTGTTTGAAGTCACGAGGATTGAGGCAGCCACCTGACACCAACGTTACTTCACACACACCGCTGCCACTATGTTGCTTTTCTGCAGGTTAATGTTTTTTCACTTAACAATGTATCTTAGAGATTTTTCCCCATCTCATTCTTTATCATGGCTGCATAGTATTACCATTATTTATTTACCCAATTCCTATAGATGGGCATTTTGGCATTTTGCAGTGTTTTCTTTTTTTAACTTCAAACAATGCTGAGCTAACAGGCATGTGGGCCCCCACTTCCCCTCTGCCATTTTCTGTTCGGGAGGAGAGCTGGCTTTCGTCTGCCTCTCCCTGTGCTGGGGCAGGTGCATCTCACCCTGTGAGCTTTGACGCTGCCTGTAATTCCAGAACTCTCCATCAGGAACTCACACACATCTCAGCATCACCTTGCTGGGGACTCTAACTGCTAATCACCTCATTTAGATGTCTATTCCTTCCCTCTCCCTCAAACGCCCAGGGGGTGTCAGGTGCAGTTAAGTCAGGACCAACCCTGCTGAGGCACCTCCCAGAGGCTGGGATCCTGCCCCCCCACCCCGTGAGTTCCTCCGAGATCCCACGGACACAGGGGACCAGGTGTCCAGGAACGGCGTCTGCAGAAGCAGCAATTCAATCTCAATCGAGGAAGAAAAACACACATTTTCTCTCTGTCTCTGCCGATTTGGAAAGTGGAGAAAGTTGATTTCAAGGGGCCCCTTGGGAAATAAGAGGAAGCAGGTTTTGGAATAACTGTGGGAAGGAAGGTGAGGGAGTAATTACAACCAGAGACAACAGCCATCCTCAGAAGGAAAGAAGGGTACCGTGGGGTGGCCGCAGGCAGCTCAGGGGCCCTCGGGGGTGGAGAGGGGCCTCCCCCGAGGGGCCACTGATGCTTTCCAGCCCCGAAGGCCAAGAGCACGCCGTCCTTCCCTCTGCCCATCAGACGGCCCAGGCTTGGTGGGTGATGGAGGCATAACCCCAGAAGGGTGTTGGTGATTCCCGCCAGCCTGTGGAGCTCCCCAGGGTCAGGGAGGCGAAACACAGGATGCTGGGCCAGTCTGCAGAGTCACTGGGAGGGACAGAGAACCTGGGTTTCTTACCAGTACCCGGGTGATTTGGACATGATGGACCAGAGACCCGGACGGGTATACCTGGCTCCAGCATGGGCTGTTCTGGCTGAGAAGGGACTTCCTTCCATCTCACTGAGCAGACGTAGAAGGAACAGGGGCTTCAGACAAACATTTGGAGAAACGTGTAGTTTCCCCCCCAGGTCACGAGGAACTGGCCGTCAGCCCTCTGTAACCCCTAAAAATGACAGGTGGGATAAAACAGCGACCAGGATGACATGGTACCTGCAGTCCAGCCACACCCTCAGGCCTCCCTTTGACTGCAGACCCTGGCCGAGTGACGGGGACGTCGACTTTCATCCCCTCTGGTCTCCTCCCATGGGGCTTGGCTGGCCTCCGGGATCTGGGGGTGCCACGGCGCACAGGGGGCCGCTGCCCTCACTCTGCTTCTCCTAACACAGGGGCTGGTGGGCGTGTGGGGAACGGGTTCTCTGGTGTTCGGTGCAGAACTCTGACACCTTAGAGGCCAGTGGGCCCGTGATCCAGTGTGTTACCTCAACAAACCCCTCTTTTTAAAAGATCAACCTTGTCAGGAAACGAATCCAGGTAGACACTGAGAGCCATGGGGGAAATCTGCCATTACTGCAACCTGGAAGTCGCCCCCATAGGGTGACCACAGGACACGACAGCTCACAGGAGCCCAACACTGGCTACACCAGGTGCCCGAGACCCCTTCCACGGAAGACAAAGGCAGAATCGGATTCTCTGCGTGCTGGTCCTGCTGTGTCTTTGTTGAGCTTTAGAGAGTTTCCAACCCCTTTAAACAGAACTTCTGGATATTTGGGACAGAACCCCATCGGATTTCATCTCCTTATGAGATAATGTTCAGAACATAACAGCTGTAAAGTGATTTAGCACAAGATGCAGACGTGCCTCGCCCGGAGACCACTGCCCGAATTGTCAGCCTGGCCAGGGGCCCCGTATGCCCCGGGGCTCCCTGAGACCGCCTGCGTTTGCACCTTCCAATGATCACTTCTTTATCACCGAGGTAAAACATGTGCTTAAAATGACAATGGGTCTGTGTCAAACGACACAGGAGCCAAGTCAGAGCTCCAATGGCCACAGCTGGGGCATTTGGAAGAGAAAACGAATAATGCAGTATTGGATTATAACCCTAAATGCAAATAAATATCCGTGAGCCCATACAGTGTGAATAGATGATTGAATAAGTAAATAAAGGGGGAGAAGAGCCAGGTTCCCGTGCAGCACAATTCCAAATACTTTATGTAGATACTCCGCCCTCGAGGACAAGGGACGCTTAGTGCTTCAAGAGTAGAGTGTGGACAAGCAGCAAAGGAAGAGAATCTTCCGAACAGAAACACCTCAGCCAGGTGTGCAAGGCCCACACCAGCAGTGATCAGTCGGGCTGACAGGATGTGAGGAGGAGAAGGGACCTCACCTCCAAGGTCCTGCTACCAGGAACCCATCGCCCAGTCCAATCATGAGAAAAATACAGACAAATCCCCTCTGACGGACCTTCTACAAACCCCCGCATCATCCTCCTCAAAACAATCCAGGTCATCAAAACAAGGAAACTCTAAGCAGCTGGCACAGCCCAAGGACACACAATCATCTAGTGTCACATGGGATCCCGGATGGGCCCGGAGACAAAAAAGGACATCAGATAATACCTAATAAATGTAAATAAATGTAAATAAACTGTAGACTTTAGCTAACATAACAGAACTGTCTATTAGTTGTAACAAATGTCCCCACTAATGTGTCAACAGCAGAGTCTGACTATGAGGCCCATGGGAACTTTCTGGACTACCTTCGCAACTTCTCTGTAAATCTAAAATTTACAGAAATTGGGATTTTGTAATTATAAATTTACAAAAATTAATTTTAATTATAAAATTAAAAGTTTATTAAAGGGCCTCCCTGGTGGCGCAAGTGGTTGAGAGTCCGCCTGCCGATGCAGGGGATACGGGTTCGTGCCCCGGTCTGGGAGGATCCCATATGCCGCGGAGCGGCTGGGCCCGTGAGCCATGGGCGCTGGGCCTGCGCATCCGGAGCCTGTGCTCCGCAACGGGGGAGGCCACAACAGTGAGAGGCCCGCATACCGCAAAAAGAAAAAAAAAAAAAAAGTTTATTAAAAAAAATTTAAGTCATAAGACCCTAAAATTTTCTGGGGTCCAGCTCCCTGCAGCTCATCAGGGAGCATTCAGTCCTGACTTTTCTGCCACCAAGAACGTCCAGTGCTGGAGCAGGTGACCCAGGACGTCCAATGGGAGAGCAGGAAGCAGGGTGTGAGCACAGCTGCCCTCCACCCACTGGCCTAAGTGTCCGGCTGCACAGAGGGGAGGGAAGCTCTCAGTGACCTTGCCTGTTGGTTACACTTCCCACCCGGAGTGGTGACACTCATGCAGATTATTTTGCTTCAGGTCTGATGAGCTCCCCTGATCAAACCTGCTGACTGCCCACTGCCCACGGCCCACTGGTGACCTCCACCCAGAGAGAGTCACGCATACTGCTCCCCAAACGTCTCAGGAAGGGGTGTCGGAGGCTGGATACCCAGGAGGCAGGTCTGAGGTGAGCCTTGAAGGACAAGCCGAGGTTTTGCCAGCCAGGTGAGTGACCTGGCCCCTGCCCAGGGAGGGCTGTCCACCCTGGCTCGGGCTGGCTGCGTAGGCTGCTGCCCAGATAAAAAGTTTTCAGGAAGCCCTAAAAGGAACAGTGAAGGTCTGAGCAACTCCACCATCTGGCCAAGCTCTTCCCTGGGCTCCCCCAAGGCATCTTAACTGGAGCGGGGGCTGGCTTCTCTCTGGGCAGGACTGGAGTTCCCTCCAGCTCCGGGATCCAGTGGTATTGACTCGACCCCTCTATCTCTGGCCTTGTACTTAAGATTCTGCTGTGGGCGGAGGTCTGTTTCTCTTCCCATTTCAGGTCTATTTATCCTAAAATCCTGCTTAAATGTGAACGGGCTGACATCCTGTCATTCACCCACCACGTTCCCGGGGCCAGGGGGCTCATGGCACCCTCTCCGTGCTGCTGTCCACCCAGGGCAAGGCTGTGAGGCTGGCCTCTGACCCCCTGATCTCTGGGGCAGTGGCAAGAATCAGGATGCGTTCCCACCGCCCTAGAGACCCTCGGGCTCCTCCCCTCACCTTCATCCTCTCCTTCTGAAGCAAGTCACCAAAGTCCAGCCCACACTGGAGGGGGTCCGGGGGTTGGGAATGAAGCTCTGCCTCCTGGAAGGGGGATGGTCCACACACATCATTGGAAATTCTCCCATCCAGAGCTTCTTCCTCCCAGGTCCCCCACCTCTGCCCCGTCCCAGGTTCTTAGCTGGGAGGGATGCAGCCTGGGTGGTTTTAATTCTCATGGGATTTCAGTGCACCTGAGGCTCAGACCTGACTGTGTAAGTCCCCCCAACCCCGCCTGGGGTGGCTCCAGGCTCCCCAGGAGAGGAGGGCTGGGAGCCTGTGTCAGGGTTGTGCTGGTGAAAGCACACAGCCCAGGGAGTTTCCTCAGCAGCACTGGAAGCATGGACCAAGGTTAGAACAACCCCAAATCCTGGTCTGGAAGGCAGACCTCCTCCTATTTCTTGAATCAGGAAGACAACAGCTGCTGCTTTCTGATTTAAAACGTTTGCAGAAAAGGGAGGGGATATGGAAACATATGTATATGTATAACTGATTAAATTTGTTATAAGGCAAAAAATTTAAAAATAAATAAATAAATAAATTAATTAATTAATTAATTAATTAAAAAACGTTTGCAGAAGCCACTAGAATGTGTGTTGTTGGCACGGGTGGCTGGCGTCTCCCCTCCTCGCCCTCGCCCCGCCCTGTTCTGCTCGGCCTCATCACGTGGGTGCAACTCTAGACTCTGTCCTCACCCCACACGTGTCCTCTGCCCAGAGCCAAAGATATCCAAGTATCCACCTGCAAAATAGAGCATACACTTCTTTTCATAACTTTCTATACTTTTCCTTTTTATTTTTAAAAGGATTGCTTTTAAAATTAGACTGAATGCTTAATATGGGTAAGTGTGGTTAAAAAGAGAAACATCCTTAAGTACAGATTTTTACCTGTACGGTCCCAGAATCAGGGATTCCTCCTGTTGCCGCCAAGGGCACAGCCACCTGGGCCCAGGCACCCGGACGTCAGGGACCAGGGTCAGGAGCGGGGTCCCCAGGCCCTGACAAGCTTGACAAGTCCTGCGCACCAGAGGTACCCAGAGTCTGGCGGGCACCCGGCCTCTCCAGGCAACGCTGCCCTGTCTTCACTCCAGGGTTCACCGCACACGGGTTCACCTCCCACCATCGGGCCCAAGTCTCAACGTGTCGAAATTTCCCACACTGAGCCTTCCTGGTCCCTCTACCATTGATGCTGGCTGCACAGTGATGGCCCTCGAGGTCTGGCCTCTCTGCCCGGAAGGAACCCGGGAAGGTGCTGCCCTCCCAGCCCCTGTCCCCCCAGTGCCAGTCACCCCACAACCCCAGGGGACACGCAGAGTCCCTGAGCACCGGGCCCGCGCTGGCCCCGCTTCCTCCGGCTGCTGCTGCATCGAGCGCGAGCCTCGCGGGGGGTGGGGGGAATCGCTATTTCTCCTTCTTCACGTAACTCGTGAATCATTGATCAAAATGTGCTCCTCTCCAGCGGAGGCCCGTAGGTGCGATCTTCAATCTCATAATTGCAGGATGCTTCTCTCTGCCTTGCTTTCGATCAGCCCCAATGCTGGAGGAGAGTGGGGGTCTGCTGGGCGCTTGAGCCAGGGCCCCTCCAGGGCGGGTGCATCCCAGCCTGAAATCCTCCCCCCAACCCCAGGACAGGGGCCAGCCAGGGAGAAGGCTGCATAAGGATCCTGTCCTGGTTACTCAGTGGTTTTGTGCCCACAAATATCTTAGTTCAAAATCCCAAGGTATGAGGTCCCTGAACACCTGTGTGCCTGGTTCCTCTGGGGACAGAACAGGCTCGTAAGAGAACAGCCCATTCAGGGTAGCGGTTTCCCACGTGCTGTTCTCAGCCATGAAGGGGTTTTCCCCGGAGAAGAGAATGTGGAGGTCAATTCGTTTGGCAAACATGCGGTTAAACCAAGTTTGGTGGGCTTGAACAAGTGAGCATCAGGAGAGGAGTGTGTCCTTTAACCATCTTCAAGTACATCTGGTTCGGGGCCATCCTCCATGAGTCCCTGGGAACCCATCTGAGACCTGCGAACACAGCCCCGCCCCGAGGCTCGTGGACCAGCCCAGGTGAAAGGGCTGGAGATGCTCTGGGTGGCCCTGAGGTCGCACCAAACGTGCAGCCACTCTCTGCCGCCGCTTACAGAGCAAACATTCCTCGTGCCCTCTGGGGGCCAGCTCCACGGGGGCCACACGCCAGCCTGGGTTTGGGGGGACGTAGCTTCCCTGGACCTGAGTGTCCAGTGGGCACTGAGGGTCATGTCCTGGATTCATCCCTCAGTTCCTGGGAAGCATCCAGGTGGGAGAGCTCCCTGCACGGGCCCTGCACCGTGTCTACCTTCCCCCGTCTGCCACCCTCCCCGTCCAGACCTCAGGACTCAGGGCTGCGCACATGGACGGGCCCTCCTGCCCTCCTGTCCACCCTCTCTTCCTCCCTGAATGATCAGTAAGTCCCATCAGTCTGGCCCGTCCCTCTGACGCTGCCCCTCCCAGGCATCTCCAGAGGATTTCAATCAGGTGTCCCAGTGTCTCTGGCCATCTCTTCTTGGATGTCCAGTCAACACTCACGTACCCCTAATACACAAACATTAGACCAGGGTTCTGCAGGGAAACAGAATTAAGATATATGCACAGATAGATGACTTATTACAAGGAAGCAGCTCATTGATCATGGGGATGGAAAGCCCTACCATCACGGCCTGCAAGCTGGGTGCTCAGGACACCAAGGGTGTAGGTTCCAGTCCAAGGGCAGAGGGAGCCCCTGCTCGGCTCGAGGCCAGCCAGGCAGAGAGAGGAAAGCTCCTTCCTCCCCGTCTGCTCCACTCAGGCTTCGCAGACCGGACGCGGGCCCCACGCTGACGAGGCGCCCGCTTTACTCTGCCCTCTGGTGCAGATGCTAATCTCTTCCCGAAACACCCTCAGACACACCCACAAGCATGTCCAACCAAACCTCTGGGCGCCTCGTGGCCCCGGCAAGATGACACATAAAGTTCACCATCACACACCACGTCCAAACAGATTCTCACTTTTCCACAATCCAGCTCCAACACCCCCTCCCCGCCGGCTGTCCCCATCAGAAGATGGTTTACCATTCACTGGGCGCTAACCACAAATCCCAGGAGTCCTTTCTTGTCCCCACGTGACGTCCATCCCAGCAAGCCTCACTCTCTGTACCTTCGGAACAACCAGGGATGAGCCTACTCCCTGTGTCCCCCCCATCCACTCAATCCACGCGGCCACTGCTTCCCGGGACCACGCCACCACCTTCCAGGGGGGCCCCGGTGCCCTGCTGACCCGGGACATCTCAGCAGGGGGCCCCGCCCAGCCCAGGCTGCCCTGATCCTCCCCACCACCTCTCATCTCTCCGGAGTTCTGCCGTCGGTCACCATTCCCCCCCACCACCACCACGGGGCAGCTTTAGGGACCAGAAGGGGCCCTAAGGGGGCAGAGGTTGATGGATGGTGGTGTTCCCTTGAGGGCTTCATGCCGATGGACAGACAGGCACGGTCCCACCTGTGTGGGTGGGGCTGCAAGGCCGGTGCTCAGAAGGTCAGAGGTGCCAGGACAGGTGGGCCCACTACCAGCGGGCGTGTGGTGCAGATCCCTGAAGACGCAATGCAGGAACCCAGCCAGGCGGCCTGAGGGGCGCTGGGGACACTCCAAGCAGAAGGATGGGAGAGGACAGGTCCGCAGGGGACCACACGGAGCTTCTGGTCTGCGGGACCAAGGCGGGGACGGGGAAGCCTCCACAGGTGACGGGAGGCTCAGGCCTTTGACGCAGGACCCACACAGTTAGGCAGCTCACACAGGATAACCTGGTGGCCGCCTCTCAGCCCGCCGGACATGCTCCTTCCTGCGTCTCTGCTCTCTGTGTCCTCAGTCACCTCCCCAGCCAGCATCACATGGAGGTAGAGACACATAGCAGTATCGAGGCAAAACCTGCTCCTACTTGAGCTGCCACTGGAGGGTAGAAGGACTGACCACGGCATCCTGGCTGGACCTCCCTGGGATGGCCACCCCGATGGCAGAGCAGAGAGGGTGAGCAGTACCACTGTCCTCCCGGGGCTTCTGCAGCCACTGCTCCACGGCCAGGGCTCCATGGACCCCACAAAGGAGACCACACACACAGGACACTGCTGGCCTTTCAGCACCTTCACCTGTGGGGCCAACCTCCATGGTGGACTCAGGATCCCTCAGACACACTCTCTCAGGGGCACTTGCAAGGAATTTTAATGCTTCATCAACTGTCCCTGTTATTTCTATGAACTCTGCAGGTATTTAGTGACTTGATTATTTATAAAAGGAACATTAACACCCCCCCCCAGCCCTGGCCTCACATGTGCCAGGGCATCTAGAGCACTAAGAGAACATGGGCAAACGCCCTGCCCCCAGGAGCCCCTGCAGGGGAGCAGGGGACACGCTGGGAGTGATGACACCCTGGATGGCTTGGCGGGGCCTGTGTGGAGGGGTTTTGGGACAGACCAGGCATGGCCCTGTCTCCTTTCAGGGCACTGGGCCCTCGGCTGCCCCAGCCCGGCTTCTCCCTCCCTCCAGATGCCAGCTTCTGCCCAGAGCTGCAGCTTATTAAAATTTCAGGCCGACTGGTCTACCTAGAGCTGTCTCTTCCATTTTTAATGTCTTCAGCTTATCAAACCTGCATAAGCCGACGCACCCATGGTCCAAAGTCCCTGTCTTCTAGCAATTTGTAATTTTTCCTGTTAATTTCACAGCAGTGGAGAGTGGACCAGAGTTGGTCAAACTAAATGAACTTTCAAATTACACAGCTCTTTATGTCAGAGAGGAGGGTTGGACTCGGGAGGCATGTTGCCGAGACTGCCTCCCCCATCGGTTTCCTGTGGGGGGTTAAAGACAGAGTGAGATCCGCACACAGAGGGCTTTAATCCAGGCCTGTGTGGCGATGGGGTCGCAGCCTCCCGCCGCTGTCCAGGCTGGGAAGCCAGTCGAGGAGGCGTCCTGGCTCCCTGGGTGTGGCGTCCAGCTGCTCAAGCACAAAGACCGGCCAAAGACCTGCCGGGGGACTTCCTGGAGCGACTTGAGGCCCTGGTGGGGTGCTGTCCCCCTAAAGCCCCGAGGGCGGTGAGCGCCAGCTGAGCCCCTGTGTCCAGAGAGCCTCAGACCCGGAACAGAACCAAATAAACAAGCCACCATCGCCCGAGCCTCCTGGGCTCCTTCCTGGGAAGGAGGCTCATGAACCCAAAACAAGACGCAGGGCCATCAGCTGCCCCCTGTACAATGTGAGCTGCCCCAGGTTCCCCAAGACTGGGGGATGGGGAGGCCCTGGGGAGGCTGAGGACGGGCGAGTCTCTGGGGAGAGTGTGAGGGGGTAAGATCGGGGGTCCCATTGGGGTGCTCGGTCAGGGACCTCTAGAGAAACAAGCCAAAAATGGATTCTTTAAATGACTTGCTTTTGTTTCCTTTTCACTTAAACAAATAATGGCCCCTGAAGAAGAAATGGAAACTACAGATAAGAAAGAATAAGCCCTCTAGTGATATCTGACTTGAAGGAGGTGCCACTTCTGCTAGGCCCAGTCCCCCCAGTCGACCTCAACTCCGCCCCACAAAGTGGCCGAGACCCTCCGCCTGGGCCACCATCCGATCCGGACTCTGGAGAGGCCGTGTCCCCCACCTCCTGGTCCCCCGTGCGCCCATGGTCCTCTGAGTTACTCCTGCGCATTTTTTCCTTAACATCTGGGCTCCGGACCGTCTGGATTTTCCAGGGATCCTTCCAAGCGTGGAGCTCACTCAGATCCCCTGCCGGGTCCCAGGGAGGGATCAGTGAGACTCGGGCCTACAGTCGGAGGTTCGTTCCATAAACGCAGATGGAAAGTTCTGGTGAGAACAGGGCAGGAAAACCACCCAGAGGGTCAGGAGGGCAGGAGATGAGATGGGACCCAAGTGCCCCCCCTTCACATAAATGCTTAAAGTTACTGGTCACACAACAAACTGAAATACGATACATACCATCATCCTGCTTTGACAAGCAACACAATTCAAAACCGTCTCTAAATGACAAAAAGTCTCTAAAATATCAAAGACAACTAAGTGTCATCATCACCTGTCCAGGTGTCCTCTGGATGAGCCATGACATTTAGTTGAGTAATGAAACAGGCACAATTCACACATTTTTTTTTTCTTAACTGTATTTCAGCAAATCACTAGATTTTAATCAAGATACGTCTACTTTGTGTTTGGCTAAAAATAATGAGTTAAAGATTTAAATAGTAAAATGTAACTGTATTGAACATATACGCATTGTGGATACATTTTCATAAAAATGCAAATGAAAGCTTAAGAGATAAAAATAAAAATATTTTCTATGTTTTTCAAAAAAAGTTATTTTATCCCAAAGTATTAAGGATTATTTATTAAAGTTAAAAGGTGAAATGTAAACTATAAATAATGAATGCCATGGGAAAACACTAGAACAATAAAGGTATCGTATTTGTCCCAAAGAAAATCTCAGGTGATTCAAAAAAATACAAAACATGCTGCCATAAAGTTTGAAATTTTATGAATAATTTTTGTTGAGTGTTTATTATACTCTAGTCACTGTTCATTTAATTGTCACACCAACCTTAGCATTTAAATTAAAATGACCTCAATAAGAATAAATCTGGTTTCACTTTTTAAAAAGTGAATTAACTAGTATTAAATTTTAACAAAAGTAAACCTGCTCGTCAGTCGAATGTACTATGTCCATCTAGTTGTCAAAACGTCATCACTGTCAAATGGTGGTCCCAAGGGGCTTGGGGAAGGGAAATGGAGGTGTGGGTCCAGGGCACCAGATCCAGCTGTGGGATGAACGAGCTGGGTTGCTGTGCAACGGGGTTCCAGTTCACAGTCGAGTGTCATGTGTGTGAAACTTGCCAAGATGGTGGATCTCAGGTGTTCCCACCACACACACAAAACACCCGGGAAAATGGTCCCAAGTGAGGGGGTGGCATGTTAATGAGCTTGATTGTGTGGCAATTTCACAGCCTGTATATACAGCATGTCCCCAAGTTGTAATCCTGACATGCATTCAGTTCTTAATTGTCCGTTTTCCCTCCGTAAAGCTGGGAAATGTCCCTGTCCGAGCACGTTTTGTCTACACCTACGAGGGTGCAAATTTTAGAGCAAGATGAATTGCTTCACGATCACGAAGCACGGCAGATGCCCGAGTCTCTTCAGACCGGGCGTGGACGGCACAGGAGCTCAGACGCTGGAAGGATGCCTCCTCCAGGGAACCCACCCATTCTCTCCACCTGGGCAGCAGCTCGGCACCGACCTCCAGGCACGAGGCATCCGTGGGACGGGAGAATGGAGCACCTTCCCTGAGGCCCGAGCCACATGGTCAGAGGCTGGAGTCTGGGGCCGCAGGAGCTGAAGCAGGACCAGGCCAGGTTCTCCCCAAGAAGGTGACCCTGAGGTGCGACCACGGGGAGGGTTAGTCGGTGGGCCAGAGCTTCCCGGGCGTGGAGGGCAGGGCTGCTTCCAGGCAGGTGGGCCAGGTGTGTCCCCGACAATGCGACCTGGCCCTCCAGGGCAGAGAGCCCTGCTCTGAGCTCACATCTCCCTGGGAGCAGCCATCAGAGAAACGCTGGTGGAGAGAAGGAAACTACGCAAACACACCAGGGACACCTTGCTTCAAAGGGCGGCCGCCGCGGCTCTCACACCCGCACTGGGGGTTTGTGCGCAGGGCTGCGGGGGGTCTTGGGCCGTCAGCACAACGTGCTGTGGAGCATAACCTTGGCTTTCCTCTCCCCCTCCTCCTCCTGGGATCCTCCCCCGTGACCTGCTGGGACCCTGGCCACCCCATCCTGCCCCACACGTCACCTCGGCTTGTCCCCTCCGTTCCTTCCCTGCCCTGTGAGCAGCCGAGAGATGGTGACGGAGGCCCTGCCCCATCCGGGGCAGTAGAATTTCCAGAAGGGATTTCTGCAGCATCTCCAGAGACAACAAGAGACCAAAAGAAAGCAGCTGGGGGAGAGGGATGAGCATGGAGCAGCCAACTCGTGGAGAACAGGGAGCCACGGGAAACCCCACGAGTGGCATGTGCCCCACAGTCCCTTCCTGCAGGTGGAAACTTCTGGAACATTTCTGATCCCAGGCAGTAAGCGAGTGGAAGTTTCCTCCGAGACCAATTAGCCATGGGGTGAGAGTTGCCCACAGGGTTTGCTGTGGCCGCCGCAGGGCAGACCCAGGAGCCGGGTCCTGGGAAGCCAGGTGGTGCCGTGAGGAAGCGAGGTTGCCCGGCGGCTACTGATTTACTCCATTGCATCTTCTCCCCTGCAGCACAGCTGTGTGACCAGCTCACGTGACATCGGAAAATCCCACACGGGCTGGGGCGTCTCCTGGACCCCTGCACAGACTAGCCGACGTTTTAACTCTCCCCGTGCAAGGCACAGGGTGCCGGGGATTAGAGCAAACAGCACCTTCAGAGGAAATCCCTTCGATCTTCACACACTGCGGGTGAGCACAGTGTGCACAGTCTGGTGACTCAGCAGGAGGCGCACCACCACCCAGGTCCTGGCCAGAATCCTGCCAGCTCCCTCCGGCCCCTCTGACGGCCACCCGCGTCCTGACCGCTGCCGCCACCGGGAGGGTGGAATGTGGGCAGCCGGGTGCGGGTGGAGGGGCCCACGAGGCAGGAGGGGTCACGTGAAGGACAGACGACAGCAGTGCAGCACGCCCTGCCGCCTCCCATCCCACGTCTGTGTCTTGGGGACAGGTCAGCATCCCGTGCACAGGCTGGGGCAGGGGTCTCGGGAAGACCCGGGGCAGGACAAGGACAGGGCTTAGGGGCCCAGCAGCACTGCTTGCAACCAGGCCTGCAGGGCCAGCCGTGCAGATGGGTGCCGGGGACGGGAGGGGGCAGAGCGCAGTCCAGGGGCTGGAGCCCCGGAACATCCCTTACGGCCGGCGCTGAGCAGGGCTTCTCGGGGCAGCGGCTGGAGGGCTGGGAGCCCCCTCACCATCCGACAGAACCGGGGGGAGCCCTCCTTGACCTCAAATCAGGTCTCTCTCTTCCTTCTGGGCAGACGCCCTGCCTCCTCTGGGCTCCTGCTTTGTCACCTGTGAGTGAGGACAGCGCCTTCTCTGGTTTGTCCGGAGAGTAAAGCCAGGCTGCTTGAGGAACCCGCCCAGCCTCCTTTTAAGAATCGTAAGCTGAGAGCACTTGGCCCCAACAGAGAAACAGGCCAGGGACCAGCTCACAGGAGACCTCACTGGAACGAGGGATTCCTTCTCACTGAGAGGTCTATTTCAGGGAGGAAATGCGGGGAATTAAGACTGACTTTCCACACACTGGGTATCGCCTCTCTGCTGGGGCTCTAGAGACGGCCTGGATGGGCTTTGCCTGGCCGGGCAGCAGGGCGGCTGCCTCATCACCCTCATGCGGCGTCTGGACATGAAGGGCGATGCAGCGGGGTCCTCCATCCCATGCCGAGGGGCCTCCGAGAGGCACAGTGTCCCTGGGAGAGAAGCAGATTTTCCTGCCAACAACTAGGAAGGAATCAGCTGGACGGAGCCAGCAAGTAATGCCACCAGGTTTGGGAGAAATGAAAGTCTGCATTCCAACGAGGAAGGATGTCACGGCTGCACGGGAAGAAAGAGAGGAGGAGCCGCTGGGAGTGAACCGGGCGGGGGGTTCCGCCAGCAGGGCTGTGGGCGTGCGCTGTGCAGTCAGGGGCACAGCCACCAGGAGGTGACCAGAGAGGTCGGAGGAGTGAGGGAGGCCCGGGGCTCCGACCTCAGTGCCCCAGCCATAGAGGCACTCTGGGGACCGGCCAGTCACCCTGCTCCATGGGTGGGCCCCTGGGATTTGCACTGTGTCTAGGAATGGGGCAGGGGGGAGGGGGAGGAAGGGACAGGGTCTCTGTCTGCCAGGCTCCTCGGAGAACAGGGGTCCCGGTCCTCCAGGTCTCTCGGCTTTAGCTGGCCCGGGCGGGTCAGGGGGACACAGGGGCAGGCCTGGGCCTCCAGGTGAGCGCGGGAGGGACATGAAGCCCCCTCGCAGCCTCCTGGCTGACTGGCCCCCATGGGGTCAATTTGCAGCCCAGAGGGGCCCCAGCTGCACTTCTGGAAGCTCCCAGTTCCCTGGGCCCTCGGTTCCCATGAAGCCTCCAGGTCAGGCGCGTCCAGCCACTCCCAGCCCGGGGAATCAGACAATCAGGGATGTGCCAGCCCCAGAGCAGCTGCAAGAGCCTCGGCCAGAGCTCAGGGAGAGCTGGCCAACAGTGCCCCCCGGTGGCCGCTGTCACCTCTGCTGCCGCAAGCCGCCTTCCCGGGTCCGGCCTCAGGGTGGACACTGGGCAGTGGACGCCCTCCACCCCTGGTCAGGCCTGCATGTGCCGCGGAGACTGGTTGTCTAGCTGAGTGTCCGTGTGCTCGTTGTCAGCCCCTCGGTCCTGGCCACAGCTGCTCTGGGGCTGTCTCTCTCTGTGTCTCCGCCAAGGGGGAAGGCCTCGAGGTCCTGGAGGCGCCCCCGAAGGGCATCTAGCCTGTCCTGATGGATGGGTTTAGGGAGGGCTTCCTAGAGGAGGTGACACCACCCTGCTAATATTGCAGGAAGACCATGGCATTGGCCAAGCAGAGATGTGAGCTCGGGCACATGGGCACCTAAATAGAGGGGAATCAGGGGCGAGGTGGGGAGTGTAAAGGGGCAGCACACGCGGAAGGACCAGTCCCCGGAGCGGAGGGGGCGGCGGAGGCCGTGACGAGGCACCAGCTCGGGCTGAGTCATCATCTTGCGGGTCACGAGTGTTTTTATCCACCACGTTGCACACCTTGAACTCACAAGGTTGTAGGTCGATTGTGTCTCAATCCAGCTGAAAAGAAGCCTCTTTGTGGAACGTTAATGAAGAACAGGTGAAACACAGATAAAGCCTGGAGCTGGGGTCACGGTGAGGGGCCCACGTCTGTTTCTCCTGTTGCCAAGTGCACGGTGGGGATGTAAGGTTTCAGTGTCGGAGGAAACTGGGGGTGGGGGGTGTGTGCAGGTACTTTCTGTGCCCTTTTTGTAAATTTTCTTTCAATCTAAAATTACCCTAAAGTAAAAGTTATTTTTTTAAATCCACCTGCCCTCTGACCCCCTCCCCCCAAAACAATCTCTAGGAACCACTTGGGAATTCACTGGAGGCTTGCCTCAGCCAGGCCTCTTCTGGGCACAGTCCACTCAGCCACCCGGGCAAGCTTGGAGTTCTCTGGACAGGAGGTGGCCTAGTCACTATGTTGGGGGCCCTCAGCCTGGGAGGGCGGCCCCTGGAACACTTCGAGCGTCTCCTGGCACCTTTCCTGCGCCGGCTGTGTCTCTGCTTTGTGGAAGGAGGACGATTTTGCTGATGTCACAGGAGAGGTGAACCATCCCCTTGGGTCACGCAGGCAGTAGGTTCCAGCCTAGGTCTCCCAGCCTCAACACCGAGGTGGCTGCCCCACAAATGCCAGCAGCTGTGTGGGGAAGTTGGGGACACTGCTCTCTGCTCCAGAGGGAAGGCCTGGCCCTGGGGTGCCCTTGGCTGTAAGGGGTGTCTGGCCTGAATGTGGGGTCCCATCGCTAACAGGGCTGGCCCTTCCGGTCCACGGCCTGTGAGCTCCACCTGTTCGTGGCCTCTCAGGGGGTCCGGGGGGTGGGCAGGGCTGCGGGGATGGGAGAGGCCGGTGCCTCCAGCAGGGCCGGCTATGGGTGACGCGGGCGGACTTCTCCCTCCTCGGCCTGGCCCGTGCTTCACTGCCTGGGCCGCCACCTCCTCCTCTCGCCTTCATCCTCCTCCGTCTCCTCTTCCTCCCCTCTTCCCCCTCCCCTCCCCTCCCCTCCCCTGCCCCCTCCTCTGCTCACCTCTGGCTCCGTTCCAGCCCCTCCCACACACAGCCGCAGCCCAAGGCCCCATGAAGGCAACGACGTTCTTCCTTTCCTTGTCACTCCTGAGTGCACACCTTCCATCTGCCACGTGCTGCCCCTGTTTCTCTTCCTCTGTCCCCACGTTTCTCTTCCTCTGTCCAGTTCCCCCGAAGGCCCTCTCTCCAGGTCAGAATGGGCTCCTTAAGACTCCAATTCCTCCAAACACTGTCCGCAGCCCTGAAACCTAGCTCGGAGCCCAGGGGCCGTGCCCCTCCACCCCTGGGGCGGCTGAGAGGAGGGGATTCGTGGTGTGATTCGCCGAAAGCACTCAGTCACCGCAGCGTTACCGTGTCCCCGGCTTCGGCTGGGCACATGGTATTTAATAAATGTTTAACAGCAACAATAACGGGTCAGCCCAGCATGACTGAAGGTTTTTGTCAGGGACCTGGCCGTGCTCTGGGTCAGTAATGAAATGCATCTTGGCAGAGCTACCGAGATGCAGGGCGGTCGGGGGGCCATTTGGAGGCCCTCGTTGCCTTATTCAGGGAAGTGGCCAAGGAAGAGGCATGACAGGGACCAGTAAGTGCCCGTCTGTTCCTCCTGGAAAGCTCTGACCGCAGGGCGCCGCGTGGACCAGTCACCCACTCAACCAGGCCCAGGGTCCTCATCCACCACGTGGGGTGCACAAGAGCAGGTGCTCACAGGGTGGCTGTGACACCCGTGTCGTGCAAATGCCGCGACGAGGCGAGAGGGGCTCAGCCAGGCCCCCGGTCACCGGGGCTCAGCAGTGGCCCCCTTGGAGGGGACGCCAGGAGGCCCGTGGTGGTGCTGTGCCCTTCTTGTCCAGTTTCTCCTCTGTCCCCTTCTGATGAGCCGGGGACGGGGGAAGGGGGGTCGGTCCTGTGAGCCCTCAGGACCCAGAGAGAGCTTGGCCCTGGGTGGGGGGGGGCGTCCCAGGGAGGTGGGCTGAGGAGGGGTCTAGAAGCAGCTGTGAGAGGCCACCGAGGCAGCAGAGGGCACTGGGGCACCAAGGACTCCCAGCACCAGGTCACTATCATACCCAGAACTGTGTCCTGACCTCCCCGCCCATCTGAGCGGCTGGTGCCCAACCGCCTGTCCACCACCTCCCCCTCCGCGGTCCCATAATCACACATCTAAGGGAGTGCAGGACAGAAATCAAAGAGGAGCGGAGCCCAGGGAAAGGGGCCGCACTTGGGGGCAGGAAAAACCTAAACAGTGACACGCCTCACACCAAAACAGAACTAAACAAAACAGGGATCCTCAGGGACAGTGGGGTCCAACCTGAAAAAGACTTTCCAGGGAAAAAAGATTTTCAAAATAAAATTTGGTTTAATGGTGCGGATACCATATTGACGCTACAAGGTGCAAACCTCAAGGCAGGAACCATAAAACCACTAAAACAGGGAAATCTCGTGAAAAAAGGGTGAGCATTGTGAGGGAAGGTGGGAAATCCAGCACATGAGCCATTTGAATACCAAAGGAGAAAACAGAAGAGAAGCTATGGTTGAATAAATAATAGGAGACTATTTCTGTGAAAGGAGTCGGCTGGCCTGGAGAGCTCAGGACCCAGGTGGATCTAGGGGACCTGGCTTGAGGATGTCCCTGTAGAATCCCCAAATAACAGGGATGGGAAAAGCAGGTGCACTTTGGGGTGGAAAGAACACAATTCAGACAAGCCCTAAGAGCACACGCTCTGATCACGCTTCCCACGGGCCACACCAGAGCATCTCCCGACACCGGGAGGGAAAGACCAGGACCCCAAACCCGCACAGAGAACATCACATCAGCACAAAAAAAAGCAGTTTGCAGACATGCAGGTCACACAGCAGGTACCACCTGCTCGCTTCATCTGAAGAAAACTCAGCGAGACAAAAGTCAGCCACAGATGAATGGATCTGAAACATTAAGAAACAGCAGCTTCTCTGCAGGGAAGCCGGAAACAACTCATTTCTTGCATATCCTTCCAGAAGCAAACTCACAATCACATACAAATTGGAAACCACATGCCCGGCCTTTACAAAGGGAATAAAATAGCAGCATATTATATACATTGTGCTGTACTTTGCTTTCTTCACTGAAGATATTTCTATAGCAGGATATAAAAAACCTCTAGTTGTGTTTAACAGCTGCATAGAGTTCAATGTCATGAATGCAGTATGATTTATATCATCAGTCTCCTATTGGTGGACACTTGGGTTGTTTCTCGTAATTAACTTTCACTAACCACTCTGCAATGAACATCCTTGTTCCTGTATCATTTCTTATATGAGTGTATCTGCAGGCTAAAAATATAGAAATGCAATTGCTAACTAAAATGGAAATTCTAATAATGGTCTAGAATTGAAAAGATTTTACACTATCTCAGCACAATCAGGAAGGTTGAGGAGGAACGGAGTGAAAAGGGAAACTGAAAGGACTCGTCGAGTGGGAGAAAAGTCTTGGAGGGAAACACAAGCCTGAACCATGTCACCTCACTGGGCTGAGGGGAAGGACTAGCCCAGAGGTAACTGTTAGCATCATGGTTTCCAATTTTAGAAAAACAAAATCCCCGAAAAGAGAATGTAATTTTCAATAGAGCTTTCAAATAAAAAATGTAACCGCTGGGGAAAAAAATGTAGTAAACAATAATTTGACCAAACCTACCCAAAAAAGTAGGTAAAATGCGTGGAACATGTAACGTATGCAGCAAACAATAAACCCAAATGTGTAAGTTATCACATTAATGTGGGTGGACCATCTTCCCCGTTAGAGACTACGATCTTCAGTTTTGATCAACAGCAAAACTAAGCTGTGTGGACACGAGAGGAACAGAAGCAAAGTAATAAGAAAGTGCTGGAAACAAAGGAAGGAAACAGGGCGGCAAGGCCGCAGAAAAGGAAGCACGAGCAACAAGAAAATATAGCCCCCAAAACAGTGGTAAATTAGGAATCACAGGAAGATCCTTACTATGCAAAGTTACTTACAAAGGCAATAAGCATTTAAGGTTAAATTACTAAGTGCCATAAAGAGGGCCAGACCCTCGTAATAACAGGCAAACTTTACGAAGAAGTTAGGATTTTCTCTGTGCATCCAAAGGGTGGCCATGGTCACTACTGTTGCCCATAAGGGGTCCACCAGGAATTCTGCCGTGAAGCTGGGGCCCTGGATGGGCTGGGTGTGAATCTCCATCTTCCTCCCTGTAACGGTGTCCCCACTGCATGGGGCTTCTGTAAGGACCACTGGAGACACTCCGGAAAGCCCTTAGCGCATGATAAATGTGAGTGATTCTTACAGCAAGAGCTGCTAGATAGAAATCCAGGGGGACTTGATAAAACTGGCACTACAGCGAGCTGTCCCCACACCTGTTTTATTACTGTGCAGATCGAGTAGAGGATGAAAACGACAGTAAATAGAAACTTGGAGAAATCTCACTGAACAGCCACTAAACGTGATCAAGTAGATTTACGACATGCTAACAACCTTCACACCAGCACGGCACACCAGCATCCTTCACAGAGAAAGAGCTACTTGCCGAAACTCTTTACAGGAATCAGTGAAGTGCTTGGCCTCAAATAAAACCTTTTGGCACAATTAAAATGAAAGTCAAAACTCGGCTGGTCATGTAATCTGATTAGGAAACAGTAAAATTGAAAACAATAATGCAGAGATGACCAACTATATCTTAAGGGCTTGAACAGTATGAAATATACTTAAGACCATCCTTGGATCAAAAGGTTAAAAAGAAATGATAAAGTACCTCAGCAGCTTTGAAAAAGAGAACATTTCGTGCCAACACCAGCTGGAAGCGGGAAAGGCTTTATTAAAAGGAAATGCGTTACCTTATAAAGAGTTTCGTTATTTTAGAGGAACAATAAAAATAAAGGCATTTGGTACTCTGCTAAACACATTAGGAAAATAAATAAATGAACTCAAAGAAATTAGGAGGAATAAATTTAATAAACATGAAAGCTAAAAATAATGATATAGTAAAAAAGTAGGTAGAAAGCATGGCTTAATCCAAATACAATTCTAAAGTTAAACCTTTAGAAGGTAATTATGAGGAAGAAAAATAGAGACAGACAGGGAGAGAGAGAAAGAATGAAAGGGGGTAGGGGGGATGGAAGACCAAAAGTGAAGCATCTTCACATATAAAGGAAAAATTGAGAGAATTATAATTATGAGGTAATAATGCATCTAACTCAATGGAAACATATTTACAAATCTAGAAAAGTAGATAATTTCTTAGAAATGTAAAAAATTCACTAAATGTATCCAGGAAGAAGTAGAAAAACTTGAATAGGCTAATTACCATTAAAAAAATTGGAAAGCTGATTAAAGATCTACCAGTGAAAGAAAATCACCAAGATTAGATGCATTCAGACTGAATTTCAACCAATCTAATAAGGTAGAAAAAGATTAATCTATGTCGCTTAAAATATTCCAGAACATAGAAAGTATTTTAAAAGAATAACTCTCCTTTGAATTTTATGTAATTTGTAGAGCTCTAAAAACAAAACTGAACAAAGACAGCAAAATTATTGAAACTACGAATATCACTTATGAACATAGATACAAAATTCTATTTAAAATCAGTATCAATCCATGTATCAATAATAACAATAATACGTTATGACCAAATAGGGTTCAAGGGTGCTTGCCCTTCCCACTCTCCAGGTCCACTTGACATAATAGGAGTGGACTGGGCACTGGTCTACAGAGAGTCCAGATTGTCAAAGTACCTTCGGAATCTATTTTGACAGTGTTAGCATGACCGCAAACAGTACAAAATAAGGTTTGTCTTGTAAAGACAGACTGTCTTGAGTCTCCCTACGGATGAGGATTGGGGGGAAGAAGCATTTGCCAAATCTATAACCATGAACCAAATAAATGCACAGGTAGACATTCAGTGCCGTCCCTGGAGAAGCTGCTGAGGCTTGCTGTAAAAACACACAACACGTGCCAGGGATGGTGCTGGTCTGGTCCAGTAAATGCAGTGGCGGGAGAGCTCTGTATCTAAGGCTGCTGCTGAGTGAGGTGTGTGGTTCAGCCACGAGCTACAGCTTCAGCCAAGGATGAAGAGTGAGCGAATGGGGACCTGACGGTGGCCCTAATCTCCACAGTCCTCCTGGGAACGGGGGCACTGATGTAGTCATCGTGGTACTGATGGCAGTACGGGTATCTTGGCCAGGGGAGGCGGCAGTTACAGGCCTCCTATTGGTCCTTCCTGTCATAATACCTTTGTTCCTCAAGAAAGAAGAACCCAGTGTAACTGGATTCATGGAACTAAGGCTTATTCCTCTACCAGTCACTAACTGGGATGGATCAAGAAGCTTGGCCCATGGACACGATGAGCCTCTGTAAGACTGAATTGCATCCAACTCCATTTCATCCATGGACTCCCTCAGCCCCCACTGCAGCTGGAAGACCACAATGGCATTTCAGGTCCATTCATGTCCGTTTAAATTCAGACTCTCCCACTAGTGGTCCTTGAAGAGAAGGGATATTTTTCTCCTTGTTGCAGAAAGAGCCTGACAAGTGCCTACAGGACCTTTGGAAGAACTCTTGGGAAATTTTCCCCATGTATGCTTGCAGAGGGCATTTAGAATCCTTGCTCAAGGGGAAGGCATCTCTCGGCAGTTGGTACTGGACCTGGGAAGTTACTAAGATGTGTATTCTTAGGGAAGGATTGTGACTTTCATTGTGGGACCAACACTACCGCCTACTTGTGAGATCTCAACTTTCATCTGTTATATAAGCTGAGCAACACACAAGCAGGCAGCTATCTCTCACTCCCAGGAAGACCATGGTTTGTTAGTGGTGGTTCCTAGCAATGACCCTGATTGCCATTCTGGCTTTGCTACTGAAGTTGGGGGCAACATGCACATTGCTACTGAAGAGTATTGATCCAAGAAAATTGGTTGAATCTTGGAAAAACAGTAAACTTCATGGAATTTTAATGTATTCCCATCCTCCTCTCCCCAACTGCTAGGTAGTGTTAAAAACCAAGAGCCTCACAACAATGGAAGCTGTGGACACCAGCAACCTGGCAGCCACTAGGGGCAAAATTGGCCTAAAGCTCCAAAAAACCCATCCCCCAAGGATTGTCACTGTTTGATTCCTCTGCCAGTTTCCTGAAACGCTGCACTCTGGAGACTTGTATGTATGTGATCTGACTCAGAGCTCAATCTGCTCAAAGAAACCTGTGTCCAGCCCATTTGTTGAAAACAATCAGCAGCAATTATTTAGCATTGCAGCTGCCTGCCAAGAGACTGGCCCAAAACTTAAAAGCGAAAGTTAGGGAAATGAGACGCCTGTAGGGAGATTTGAAAAGCTCCAACCTACTGCCGGGAATCTAGAAGACCACGCACGTGTGCAGGGCCCATTAATGCCCTGACCTTTGCCTCTGGCTGACCTGGAGGCTTTTCACACAGGGGGAGGAGGCTTAGGCAGCGTTGTCACCTGCTTGCCTAAGTGGGGAAGGGGAGCCCCACCACACACAGGACCCTCAACAACCACTGGGAGACATCAGTTAAAGGACATCAGGAAGTCTCTGTCCCATCATTACTGATCTCCAAACTAACTTCACTGTCCACACACAATAAAGACGGCAGACTTCAAAGAACTATCGCGGAAAAGTCCCTAAACGAACACATTGTAAACTCTGTGTTGGGGGAGGGGGAGGAAGAAGTCCGATTTCCAGACTTGCTACATTTTATCATTTAGAATAGTCAGCTGTCCACCAAAAAGTAGTAGGCACACAAGGAAACAGGGGGGAAAGTATTTAATAGAAGCTACTCCTGAGGAAGTCCAGACAGTGGACTTACTAGACAAAGACTTTGATCACCTATTATTAATATTCTCGGAGAACTAATGGGAAACTTGTCTAAGAAAATTAAATAAAAACATGAGAATTACATCTCACGAAATAGAGAATATCAATTTGGAGAGAGAAACTAGTGAAAAGAGTCAAATAGAAATTCTGGAGTTGAAATATAATAACTGAAAAAAAAATCACATCTCCCGAATCCAACATAAAAATCATAATATATTATTCAATAATTCTCCAAAGATTATATCTGCTTTATATAGCTGATTATACACTAAGGTTATCACAAACCACCCTTAGTTATGGGACTAAAATTTTCGACTTAATACTTTATGGTCTTGAAAGATTAAAAAGTAGAAAATCATTGTCAAAATGGTAAAAACTCAGATTTTCTAAAGTAATATTTTGATAGCATATGATACTTAATATGGTTTATTGTCTGCTATTTTGAGAAACCTGATGTTTAAAATAGTCATATTCATAACCATTGCTGAAACTGTTATCTTGATGGTAAACATGCTTATCCAAGCATAAACATATTGAGTGCACACACACACACACAGAGACACACACACCAGGGTGGAATGCATTCTGTTCATTTCTGGCACAGCCTAAGATTTCTTGCACAATGAGCTAAGTTTTAGTGAACGTTCCAGGGACTTGGCTTATGAGGATCCAGTGACCTTCTCTGTGTCCACCAGGCAATATTCAGGCTTTCCCAGAGAGGACGGATCCATTTCTTCCTGATGGTGCTGTGAACACGCACATTCCCTGGGATGGTCTGCACAGCTGCTTCTACCTCAGTCCCCTCAGCTTCCGATGGAACCTGACCCCGAACATGAAGCTTCAGGGCTCTGCATAGGAGAGGGCCCAGAGTGAGGGGGCATTTTGTTGTGGCCACTGAGGGCTAAATGGACCTTCACTGGCTTGGAGAAAAGGGCCATGGGCATTGGTGGTTAGACGCGCTGCAAACACACAGGTGGTCTGGGGGAGGCAACAGGAAAGCATCCCCGCTGGACCACATGCCATCTCTGCCAGGTGCTACCAGAACGCAAACTCCCTGGAGGAATTACTTCTACCTTCACACTAAGCCAGAGCCTTGGGTCAGATGTTTCCAGAGCCTTGTCCGACAGTGGAGGGTCAGTCCCCAAGAAACCTTCAGGGGAAATCAGATATCCGGGCTGTTCTGGACAGGAAAGCCTGGAGCCCAGACAGCAGCTGCAGGAAAATGTGCCTCCTTCTCAATTTGGACCAGCCTCCTTGGAGAGAGAGGAGGTGGGGTCAGGTGATGCGGGGCCCTGCGTGCAGAGGGGCAGCCACGTCGCCCCTCACCTGACGCCCCCGCAGGGCTGGAGGTGCCCGATGAGGAGGTTCTTCTCCTCAAGTTCCTTCCCGTCACTCACTCTTCTGAGCCTGAGTGGTGCAGGGCTTCTGGCCAGAGGTCTCGCACACAGCTGTGGCCCCGTGGGGTGGGGTGAGTTCACGTCTGCCTCTGTTCAGGCTGCTTGCTTTCCCGCTGCCGGCAGCCCATGCGGGTGGAGCGATGATGTCCCTCGCCCACCAAGACCTCAGCACTCACTCCCCGTGGGAAATAAAACCCATTCCTTCAGACTATCCGTTAAGCCTGGAGGTGCTCCATCTCTGCCGGATTCTGCGTTTCCTTTCTTTCTGTGTGTACTTTTCATGATCAGTGAGCTCTGCCTTTCAGAACGCACCATCTAGAGTGGATTGCAGGGAGGGGCTCATTACAGAGGGTGCCGCCTCAGAGCAGGGGCCCCGGCACAGGGGCCGTGCAGCCTCCCCCAGGCCCCCAGCAGTCACCCCTCTCCCACCTCTGTCTCTGTTCTCAGCTGATTGACACCAGTGCCCCAGGTGGCTCCCAGACAATGCACAGCCTGGCTGCTGCTTCACCCTGGTAATTCCGTGACAAACCCTATTTCCTCACTGCCAGCGTGCTTGCTGGCCGTTCGGGGTGGATCCGTTCCAAGAAGCTGCGCTCCCCACGGCAAAGCCTGAGTTATCATCAGCTTTCCATCTGCTTTGGGAAACCACGGGACCACTCACTGCATTGAAGTCTCACTTAAGATGGAGGCCCATCTCCTGGAAGGCTGGTCTGTGGCTCCTGAGCCATAGGGATGTGTTTATTCAGAGGTGGCTGTTCGGGCTGTGCTTCCTCTCCCTGGCGCTCCCTCAGGATGTGCGGTGATGAGGGAAAGTCTTGGGGGAACTGGAGGAATTAGTGCCTATGCGCGTGTGTCCCTCTAATCCACAGGGATCAACCTGCCCGAGTTGGCTGCCCAGAAGGTGTCTCTTCTTCAAACGCAGTTGTTCTCAGGTCTACCCGAAAACAAGAAATATGCCCAGTAAACCGGCATATAAGAGACATGACTTAGTTTTAGCAGTTTTGTTTCCAGAAAGGTATAACAGTGATGATAAAAATTGTGTATTTAGCATTTTGTTTCCAGAAATATACAGTAGAGATGGTTTGGAATCTCCAAACCCAGTGGGTGACACAGGAGGCACCAGAAATCATCAGTGGGGTCTGGATCTTGTGTACCCCTCTCCAGAGCTCAACACATCTGGCACACGGTAGGCACTTGGGGGTCTTCCTTTGAATGAATGAATGAATTATTGAATGAATGAATGCTGCAAGTGTGCTTCCACCAAGAGCACACAAAGCTGCAGATGGGCAGGGAGGAGCGGCCCCTTCAGCTGAGGCCATGGGGACACACCTGAGGGACAGGTGTTGGGACTTAGAGACCAAGGGGAGGGTCCTGCCCCCACAGGGGTGAACAGACAGGAGGCTGGACTGGTGCGTCAGGACCGGATCTCAGGGCCCTGGACCACAGCTTCTGGGGCTGGATTCCCCACAACGTTCATAGTGGGGCCCTCGATGGGGCCTCAGGGCAGGGGTGCTGACGACGGTAGCTCTGGTACAGAGTCATCACTGGAGAATAACTCATAGTGCATGTCCAGTAACATAAATTTAAGAAGCTCAGGTGGTTTGGGGCCTCAAATTAAGGAGACTCTCCTGACCCTGAGCTTTTCAGATACTTGTGAAAGACTTTTAAAAATTCCGGTCATGAAGTTGTGAAGCCTAAGGGCAGTTTCTCCCCCTCCCCTTCCCCTTCCCCCCTTTTCTCTCCCCCTTCTCCCCCTTCACCCCCATGGTCTGAGCACAACACTAGTGACAGAATTAACATGGGTGAATATTGATTTTTCACCCCTTGGCTGTGTAACTGGGAGGGGTGGATGGCGGGTGTTCCCGCCTGGCGGTGTATAATGAAGAGACGGGGGACCTGGATCACAGGGCATTTTCCCTTCCCAGCTGCCTGACTCCGGGGAAGGTGAGCATCTTCCAAGCTCAGTTCTTCCTCATCTGCAGGGCGCTGCCTGCCCTCGGGAAGTAGATAATTTGCAGAAAGGCTACAACCCCTCTCCTCCTCATATCCAGGAGGACCCCCGCCTCCTCAGCTGCCCCCAGAAGCACCACAGCCACTTTCGGGGGTGTCCCAAAAGACAACAATTTTTCTGTATCCCTCAACTCAGGTGGGTCGCTGGATTCACTGGGGCTCCAACGCCATGGCCCGGACCATCCCCGCATGGTCTGTGAGGGTCTGCCATGGACTACATCTCTCAGCCCTTGGACGGGGGCCACGGGGGCCACAGGAGCATCATCTGGATGCCTGGACCATCATCTTCTCAGGACGGGCAACAGGGTGAGGTCTGGGCGTCACCCCCCCACCCCCAGGATGCCGCATGCCTGTCTAGACCAGGGGCCCAGGAGGTCTTACTCCAGTGGAGGTTCGGTGACATCCATCCACCTGGGGGTTCAAGTGAGACAGCTGGAGAGATTCAACATGCACAGTGGACGCATGCGGGGACCAGACGTGAGAATTGTGGGGTGTGGCCACCTCCGGGTCCCCTACTGCAAGGCAGCGCTGCCCTGCACACACCTCTCTCCCCCCTCCCTCCCTCACCACCGCTGCTGGGGGTGTGGGCCCAGGAGGTGACCCCTCTACCTGGGCGTCCATAGCTGTAGAGGGAGGATGAACCTGAAGGTCATGGACTCAGGCACACAATCCAGGAAGAAAACGATGTGTTCTGGAAACTTCTAGGAGCCCTCCTGGGTCAGAGCTAGTGCTCCTGCTGAGTATACGGATGGTCACCCTCCAAGAGAACAGGGTGTCCCCCACGCTCGGACAACATGGCGAGTGGAGCGTGCTTCTCCCAAGCCCCCTTCCTCCTGCCCACAGACCACATAGGGTCCTCACAATGTCCATCAGCCAGTTTACTCAGAGACAAGACACCCATCTTGGGTCTTGTCGACGTCTCCATGGGACACGAGCTGCTTACCTGAGTTAACTAATTAATGGTGGTCATAAATCCCTGGCCAATCTCATAATGAGATTTAATATTTGATGTCAGATTATTAGAATGTAATGAATTTGCCACTTTAATATTGATGAATAATCAGTCCTATTAAGGTGGTGGGGACCAGAATTTAGTGCAAAGAGAAAATTAATTGCTGAGTTAATAACACGCATCCCGAAGCGAGATGGCCTTGTAGCAGCGTCTCAACTCACAGCTCGGTTTCCTGACCTCCCACGGGAAAGACCGATCAACTTGTCTTACCTGGGTTATCAAAGTGTCTTTCTTCGGAAGAAGACCGGAAAGCTGAGGATAACTTCTAGGAAGACTCAAACGGAACAGAGCAAAGGTCATTTTCAGGGACAGAATTGTGTCCCCGAGATTCACGTGTTGAGCCCCAGGGTGACTATATTTGCAGATGGGCCCGGAGGGGGTGAGGAGATTAATGCAGTTGTGAAGGTGGGTCCTGACCCCACAGGACTAGTGTACTTGTAAGAGGAGGAGACACCAGGGATCTCTCTGTGGGAAAGCTGCAGGTGAAAATAAGGGACCCCCGCCATATGCAAGGGGAGACAGGACGAGTCCTTGCAGTGAAAAAAGAACGAGAAAGAGACTCCCGGGAGAAAGGCCTCCTCTGTCATTGTGGGACCTCGAGAGAGCTTACGGCTCACTCAGGTGTGAACAGAGTGACTACAAAACCGCTGGAGCCTCACCATGACGTTGGAACACAGAAGTCAGAATGACTCGAAATTTAATTCCCTTTCTAATTAGAAAATTAATGTCCCGGCCAAATGTGCCAAGGTCCATCGTGTCCATGGTGGTTCCGCAGGGCCCATGGAGTATCCCCGACGGGGGTGGGGGAAAGGCGGCCAGAGCGGGACCTGGTGGAAGCCCACTCCCCAGAGGCTGGGGGGTGTACGCAGTCATGCTGCCGGGGATGGGGCCAGGCCTGGGGACCCCTCCTGAGACAAGCTGGGAGATAGAGCCTGGGACTCACACTGGTCCTGCCCGGCACCAGCAGGCTCAGACCAGTTTCCTGTCCCCAGACCTCAGCCTCTGGCTTGTACCAAGGACCCAGGTGCCCGCATGGCCTTCCCGCTGCTCAGGCAGGGGCTATGCTGTCTCACTGCTCCCCGGCACCTCTGGTTTTGGCTTCAGGTCCTCTGCCGTGGGAGTTGGCACCTGCGGCCCTCCTGCCTTGTCACTCTGCCCTCCAGGGGGCGTCCTGCTGAGGCTACAGGGACCCCAGCACAGCCCGTACTGTCCTTGCGCCCACGTCCAAGGGAGCCTGCGAGACTGTGTGCGGGGCAAGCGGGGAATGTGTGCATTCGGGCAGAAGATGGTTCTGTTCTCACTGGACAATTTTTAACTCCCATTGCCTGTGTATGGATCATATAAAGTCCACGTCAAATTCACCTTAGTGGCTGGGTCTGCCGGCATCTGACACGTGATAAGTGTTGTTGGTTGAATCATGTCCCCTAAACTTGTGATTGGGACGATTTGGAGACCGAGTCTGTGCAGGTGCCATCAAGTTCAGGGGAGGTCACACTCGATTAGGATGGGTCCCAGTCCTATATGACTGGTGTCCTTATAAGAAGAGGGAGCTTTGGATGCAGACACCCAGAGAGGAGACCGTGTGACAACAGAGGCAGAGGTGGAAGTGATGCAGCCACAAGCCCAGGACCGCCAACGATCACTGGGCCCCCCAGGAGCGGGAGAGGCAGGATGGACCCTCCCCTGGAGCCTCCAGAGGGAGCACAGACCCGCCCACACCTGATTTAGGACTTCTGGCTGCAGACGTGGGGGAGAAGAGGTTTCTACTATTCCACCCACCAAGTTCTCAGCACCTGTTACAGCCGCCCAGGAAACGGATACGGCAGTCATCAGTGACTATTCAATGAATAAAGACCTTCACACTCAGAACTATTTAAGATGTTTATTTTTAAAATTTGAACCTAACAGGCTTCTGCTCAGGTGAATCCTGCCAGTCTGCAGACAAGTAACATCTCACCCCAAACGAGAGTGGCAACAGTGCCCAGACTTGAGAGCCAGGTGTCTAAGGGCCACGGAAGAGGACACTCTTCTCACCAAGGCTGAGGTTTGGATGGGTCATTCGGGCTGTGACACACCATCAGCCCCAGGGTCAGGTCACGGAATGGGCCTCCGTGGCTGTCCCGAACCCCAGGGACGCACCCACGTCGCAGAAGACTTATACGTATCCAGTTCGCGGCATTTTACCAAAGGGCTTCCATTTTTAATTTTTATGGTGTCTAGTCTTCCCATTTTCCTTTATTATTTCTTTTATTATTTCTAAACTTACAATGTTCTTTCTCCTCCATGTTTTGATAAATGTTTAATTCAATCTTTATAGTGTTTCTTTCAGGTTTTCAGGTTTGATTTGTTAAATCTACAGCCCATCAATGCATCTGGAATTCACTGCAGGACCCGGTTGGGCTGTGAGCTGTCAGCCCAGCAAGAGGGGAGGAGGTCTCATCCTCCAGGCGTTTGCTGGATGCAGCTTTGTCTTTCTCCTGTGGGTGTGTGCACATGCATGCACATGCATGCACACAGACACACATGAATACACATGCACATACATGTGTGCCAATGCAGACATGCATGTACACACGTCTGCACTCAGGCACGTGACAATAGCCGTTGCTACATGTGGCGATCGGCACATCTTCAATCACAAAACCCAGGTTGCTTTTTTTTCTGTGTGTTCCAATTTTCTGTCTGTGTTCACTTTCTGGTTAATGACTTCAAATTGGTTTTTTTACCTGAAAATTACACAAAAGTACACTTTGGATAAATGGTTCTCAAATGGGGCTTTTTGCCCCCTAGGGGACATTGCAATGCCTGGAGCGATCATCAAAAATTGGGGAGGGGGTGCTACTAGCATCTAGTGGGTAGAGGTCGGGGATGCTGCTAAACATCCCTAAATGCATGGGTAGCCCCCCAGGTGCAAAGGACAGCCCCTTGACAGAGCTGTCTCTCCCCCACTGAGAAGGCTGAAAAACACCACTTTCGATTAATTGGCTGTAATGTTTGAGATGCTCAAAATTAGGCGAAGCAGGAAAGACACACAAGGCCATTTTTCACAAAGCATGGAGATGAGTCTTAACACATCAACTCTAGAATGGAAGGTTGTGGGTGTGATTTCAGGAATTGGAGGTGAAGGGGCCATTATAAGCATCTGTTTCAGAAGGACCCGCATCTCCATGTTCACGTGGAGTAAACCGAGGGCAACAAGGCTGAGACAGTCAAGTGCCCACAAAGCAGCCCTATTTCTCCTCCATCCCTGAGCTGGCCCTGCAGGTAGTGGGCCCAGGGTGGATGACAGGCACCCCTCCTGGGGCTGGGCCGGGTCTCCCAGGAGAGCCCTTTCCCTGTCCGGGTGGCTAGAAGGTCTTGGCTGGCATTGGAGGCAGGAGGGGGCAGCCAGGTCCCCACATGGCTGGTCTAGAAGAGCTGTCCTCTGGGGTCCCCCATCTGGACGATGAGGAAATGCACTCCTATCTGCGCCCGCGGAGAGAGTGGGCCACCTGAGGGAGGGCCGGCCCAGGGGTGGGCGTCCCCACATGTCCCCTCCACCTGTGCAGACCACAGCATCCGAGAAGTTCAAACCAGACCCCGCCTCCTGGAGCCCCATCGCGGCTGTGGTCACACGCAGGCAGGCGTCCCACGTTGCTGCCGGCCGGGTGCAGCAAAGTCTGATTTCTAACCAACAGCCGAGTCACAAGGTTCAGGCGTGGCCAGTTCCCTGGTCATCTCAGGGCACCTGTGGCCCTGCACATCTCCCCAGGCCGGTCTCTTTGTCCCAAAGCTGCTCTGAGTGTGAGCCGGGGCCTCTGCTGACCACTCTCCCCAAAAATGGCGTTTCCTTTTTACTTATTTTATTTTTAATAACCTTTTTAAAAACTTTAGGACAGTTTCAGATATGCAGAGAAGTTGCCAAGGTACTTCAGAGCGTCCTCCAGCCCAGGCCCCCCCGTCGCAGGCCCCTCACGTGACTGTCACACGCGTTACAATTAATGAGCAACCTTGGTGCATCTTCACAGACTAAAGTCCCCACTCTGCTTGGATTTCCCTCGTTTTTACCCAATGTCCCTTTTCTGTCCCAGACACCACCCAGGACACACGACATCAGCCGTCACGTCTTGACTGTGTTTCTCGGGTTTTCCTTGGCTTTGAGGACCTGACAGCTTTGAGGAGAGCAGGTGGGGGTCTGCTGGGATTTGTCTGACATTTTTCCCACCATTAGACCGAGGTTATTGGTTATTGGAGGAATAATAACCAATCCCCAAGTTCCCGCCTTTCCCACATCCTAGGAAGGGCACATGCCGTTAAGGTGACATCACCAGGTGCTGGCCTTCCTCACCTGGCTGAGGAGTGCTTGGCAGGTGGTCAGAGCACGTCTAGCCCCTGCAACACCTGTGGCAGAGGTGTCAGGGTCCCGTGGGCTCAGGGAAGAGCCTGGGCACAGGGTCCAGACAGACGGCCAGGGCTGGTCACCAGGGAGCTCGCCAGGCTCCACACTAGGCCAGCGACCACCCATCACCTGCACAGTGGCCTGGCCTTTCTGGGCTGTGTCTGAGACAGTGGAAGGCGGGGCTGTGGCAGCATGACGGCCACTCATGTGTCTGGTGGGAGTCTTTCCAATGTCACCGTCACCTGTGCTCGAACCTCAAGGAACGCCCTAGATGGGTGAGGTCTTGAAAGTGTCTCCATCACCCAGGGGCAGGGTTCTGTTTGGGGGAAAGCTCCACTCGGTCCCCTGAGTTGTCTGCAGGAAAGGGAAAGCCAAATAAAATCCATGAGAGCTGCCGCAGTCACATGAGGCTGCTGGGTCTGTCGCGAGCAAGGCTGGGCCGTCCACACTGGCGGGTCGGAGCAGAGGCTGTGGGGAGGGGCCAGGACCAGGTCACCATGCTGCAGCTTGTCGCCTGGAGTGGAGTCCCGTGGTTGCTTCCTGAGGATGGACTCAGGGCCGCAAACCATGAGGGTGGGGCTGTCGTTTGGTTACGAGTCTTTCCCCAAATCTCTTATCACCCCATGACGTGAAACATAAATCAGTAAGTAAGTAATCGACACAGTTTGATGACACTTGCCTCGGTCAGTGGGCCAAGGGGATGCAGTTTCCAAAGCAGAGGCCACGCTGAGCGCCTGAGCCACTGGCTGGAGCTCCCTGAAGCGGAGCACTGGCTTCACTCCTTTCCAATCAAAATTCCAAGCTACCAGGAAGGACTTAACAAAGTGATGCTGACGGTCCATTAGGAAAATAAACAGGCTGAGCCCCGTCGACGGTCACGAGCTCACGGGCATGGCCAAGTGCCATTGTCACTGCGGCCGCAAGGCTCTGCGGCATCCCATGATGGGATGCGCTACCAAAGCTTTCAGAGACCCCACGGAGCTCGGAGTGAAGGCTGCACCTTTGGGGTGTGTGCAAGGTCCAGGAGCCGGCTGACCACCCTGGCCTGGACAGCCCTGCTCCCCTCACAGCCCCAGTGCCACCCCCACGGATCCTCCCAGCCCCCCTGGAAGGACCTGGTCCAAACCACAGCTTTCTCCTCGCAGCCACCTTCTCCCAGAGGGTGTCGAATAAAAGGAAACCCGGACGAGATGAGGAGAGTTTACACAAAGAGGCTGTAGTGGCAGAGAGAAGGCTCCAAGCAGGATCTGCGAGCAGCCCCAAATCAAACAGCAGGCCAGGGGCACGGCCGGCAGCACGTGGGAGGCTTGGCAGGACGTCTGGTCACAGACCCTTGGGATAAACCCATGAGGTGCTGGGTTCTGCATTCGAGTCCTGCTCTAATGCCCGTAGGAGGAGGAGCCTGGCTGCAGGGACTGCCTCCCGCTGCAAGACCAAGGCCACCTGAGGCCGACAGGGACCAGTGGAGGGAAGGCGGAGCCTGGCTTGGCTCATGGGCTCGGGGGCCGTGACCCAGAGCTGGGACTCCTGGGTAGGGCGACAGCCCGGCTGTGCGCACTTGACAGATTCACATACTCGGCTTCAATGAAGGGAGAACATTTGGGAGAAAATAAGACGTATCAAAGTAAAGAGAATTAGGAGATACGGCCTCATTGATAAAGTCTGTGTGTCGAGGCAAGTCCCCGTAGAGCCGCTGCCGGGGGGCGTTGTGGTGACAGTGGCCTCGAGGGGCCACGGCTCAGCCTGACCTCACAGGTATGAGATCTCTCGGGGTCACACTCGGGCAGTTCCAAAGGATGAAACATGCCTGCCAAGAAGCACAGCTACTGCCAAGCAGCCCGAGACATAAAGCTATTTTCCCTCATTGAGGGAATGAAAGTTATCAGTTCTCATCAGAGTTGCCAACTTTGAAGTTGCCCTTCACATCTCACTGGTCACCTAACAGCCATCAGCACTCAGGGCTCTGTCGGGCTCTGTCTTAATTACTCTTCACAGCTTCCACTGTAAACAGCCGGAGACCCACGCAGGGTGGGTGGACCCGCCTTCAGTCGGGTCAAGTATTTCAAATTTTGAAATTCATCAGCCCCGCTGATGAGACAAAGCGTGGGCTCCAGATCTGCCGTTGTGTACAAAGAATGCATCACTCCTGGCCCTGTTTTAGAAGCGGGGCCATGGGTCTGGCTCTGCTGGGAAGGGACAGACTGGTGGATGGGAAGCTTTGCCCCTGTTCATCCGGCACCACCAGCGACAGCCCACAGGGTCCAGAAAGAGCATCCGAGACTCAGGGCCTCTCGGCTGGGCCCCTCCGTGCACTTTTGGGCATTTTGATGCCTATTAATTAACAGATTTACAGGGAGGCCCTCACTTCTGACCAGGCTCGGCGTTCCCTCTGGGCCGGGCTGCAGGCATCCCTCCTGCCGTACAAGCATCCCTGCTGCCTCCCCTATGCCCAACCCCCCTCCGGGGGCGTCCCCTAGAGAGCATCCCGCTCCCCCAGCCCCTTTCTGACAGCTCTGTGCAGTTCAGACTTGTCAAAAAACATGCGGCTTCCCCAGACTTCTGCAGCCGGTCAAGTACATCCCTGATCTGAGCCCCACTGGGCCGTGAATGGCTCCCCACCTCTCCCATTCCCTGAGGACATTTTTATTTAACTTCTGAAATAATAGGTGGAATTTGAATACTTTCAAGGGGGACACAGTTTATTTTTTTCCCCTAATTATCTGGAGAAAAGTGAAGCATAGCAAGTGCGCAGATGGGGATCCCGACCTGGGGGCCCTCGCCCACCCGGTTACCCCGGCACACAGCTCTAAGAGAGGGAATCATAACACCTGATCCTGATGCTGTTTCGAAGAGGGAGAATCAGTGCCCGACGTAGGAAAGGCCCTTGAGGAGGGTGACCCGGGCTGTTGCTTGGGGTCATGTTCCTAACAGAGGTGGGGACGCAGGCCCTGCAGACCAGCCTCGCATCGCTGTGTGCAAGAGCACCAGACCCGGGCTGGTGAACACACTTCAGAACTCACTTAGGTAACAGGACCTTGGGGCAGGGACTCGAGTCACCCAGGCCCAATAAAACTGATGTCGGGGGACCTCACACTACTTTTCCGGCCATCAGCAGAGCTGTGAGGTCCCCAGACCGGAACGAGGTGGGACGCAGAGCGGCTGGTCCCCGGTCACCTTTCTCAGGCCAGGGTTGCCATGGAAACTCCGCAGGCTCCATGGAGAATTCCCCAGCTGTTTAATTTTAAGCTGGGAATCACCAGTAAATACCCAAGTAAAATCACCTTCTGTTTAGAAAGAGCTTTGCTCCCACTTGCAACTTAGGGAAATATTCTTTGAAGACTACCCACTCCACGGGTCAAAGCCAGGACGGGGGCCTGCGGACCTGTGACCTCAGCCAGAGTCAGGCCCTCGGGGAGGAAGCACTGGTCACTGCTCATGGGAGAAGCTGCTTTGTCCACACTGGGTGCCTGGAGTGGGGGTGATGGCGAGGCACTTTGTCAGGAGCCCCCGCTTTGGCAGCCACGCGGGAATGAGGGCGAACATTGAGGACGTGAAGGTGGAAGAGGGTTTCCATGTCCAGATGCCCGTGTATGAAAATTAGCTAGTGCTCCTAGAGGACACTCAACTTTACGTCCAGTAAGGACAACGTTTGTTCATGTGTTTATTCCTCAAATATTTATTGAGGACCAGCTGTAACATGCCAGGAACAGCACAGGCTCGGGGAAGCCCAGGCCCCTTTCTGGGGTCTTGGTGGAGCCTGGAAGGCTTAGGGAGGGTGGAGAGTGGGTTGCAGAGTGATGTGTGAGGGTCAGGATGCAGGTCGTGAGGGACGACCTGTGTGGATCAAGTCCTAGATGTCTTGGGGAGTCTGGTGGGAGCTGGGACTTCAGCCATGACTGGAGTGGCCACCTGTCCAGGCTGCCAGCATAACCTCAGGTGACACTTGTCCAGGACAATCTCAGGTGACACTTGTTTTCTTCATCCCAGAAGTGGTCTAGTTTGGATGATAAAGTTTGTGGGTATTTATCTGAAGAAAATGAGAAAACTAACTCAAGAAGATACATGCACCCCAGTGTTCATAGCAGTGCTATTCACAATAGCCAAGACATGGAAGCAACCTAAGTGTCCATCAGTGGATGAGCAGATAGGGAAGATGTGGTACATATCTACAATGGAATACTACTCAGCCATGAAAAAGAATGAAATAATGCCATTTGGGATAACATAAATAGACCTTGAAAGTATTAAGCTAGGTGAAATAAGTCAAACAGAGACAAATACTGTATGATTTCACTTATATGTGGAATCTAAAAAAGATTAAGAATTAAAAATTAAAATAAAAAGCTCATAGATACAGAGAACAGATTGGTCAAGCCCACGGGCAAGGGTGGGGGGGGCGGAGAAATGACTGAAAAGATCAAAAGGTAAAAATTTTTTAATTTTTAAAAAATATATGGGGCTTCCCTGGTGGCACAGTGGTTAAGAATCTGCCTGCCAATGCAGGGCACACGGGTTCGAGCCCTGGTCCAGGATGATCCCACATGCTGCGGAGCAACTAAGCCCATGCCCCACAACTACTGAGCCTGCGTTCTAAAGCCCATGAGCCACAACTACTGAAGCCTGCGCGCCTAGAGCCCGTGCTCCACAACAAGAGAAGCCACCGCAATGAGAAGCCCACGCACCGCAATGAAGAGTAGCTCCTGCTCCGCAACTAAAGAAAGCCACGCACAGCAACTAAGACCCAACGCAGCCAAAAATAAATTTTAAAAATAAAATAAAATAAATAAATTCATTTAAAAATATATATATATGGTAGCCTCTTCATATATTGTTGGGATTAATTGGCTAAATTAGTGTTTAGAATTTTTGTCTCTATGATCATGAGGGATACTGGTTTGTAGTTTTACTGTAACACTGTTGTTTTTTATACCAGGGCAATACTGGCCTCATGGAATTAATTGGGAAGTATTACCTCCTTTTGAATTTTTTGGAAGAATTTGTGTGGAAACACATAATTTCTACCTTACATGTTTGGGAAAATTCACTATTGGAGTCATTTGGGCCTGGGGTTCCCTTTGTGGGAAGGTTTTTAAACTCAGATTCAATTTCTAAAATATCTATAGGGATATTCGTATAATCTATTCCTTCTTGAGTGATCTTTGGCATGTGTGTTTTAAGGAATTTGTCCATTTTATCTGAGTGGTTTAATTTACTGGCATAAGATTGTTGATAATATTTTCCTATTTGTAGTCTCTGTAATGACCCCTCTTTAATTCCTGATGGTGGCCATTTATGTCTTCTCTCTTTTATCCTGACCAGTGGGGCTAGAGGTTTATCAATTGTATTGATTTTTCTCAAAGAACCAGCTTTTTGTTCCGGTTATTTTCTCAATTACTTTTCTGTTTTCTTCTATTTCATTGACTTCTAGTCTGATTATTTTTTCTTTCTTCTGTTCACTTTTTCTAATTTCTTAAGGTGGAGGGGTGGTCACTGATTTAAGACCTTTCTTTTTTTCTAATATAGAAATTTTCTCCTAAGTACTCCTTTGGCAATATCCCATGCATTTTGATTTTTTTCCCATTTTTGTTCGGTTCCAAAGACTTTCTAAGTTCCCTTTTGATTTATCCTTTGATCCATGGGTGACTTAGAAATGTTATTTAGCTTCCAAATATTTGGAGATTTTCTAATGATATATCTGTCATTAATTTTTTAGTTAATCCCATTGGGATAAGAACACAAACTTTGTATAACTTGAATCCTTTAAAATTTATTGAGACATGTTTTACAACCCAGAGTATGGTCTACTTGGGGAAATAGTCTATTTGGGCTGGAAAAGAATGTGTGCTTTGCTTTTAATTAGTGGAATGTTCTATAAATGTCAGTTAGGTCAAGTTAGCTGGAGTGTTTAAGTTTTCTGTATCTTTGATGATTTTCTATCCACTTGTTCTATAAATTATTGACAGAGGCCTATTTAGATCTCTGGTTATAACCGTGGATTTTTATGTATTGACAGAACTTTGAAATCAGTTCTACTGTTCCATCTTGGGGCACATATTGTTTATGGGCATCATGTTCTCTTGATGCATTAACCCCTTTCTCATCATAAAGTGACCTTTTAATTCTAGCATATGTCTTTTCAGGGTAATTTTCAGTTTTGTTTTTCTCCTCATTAGGAGTCCTATTTTCTTTCTTATATGCGTTGTCATTTTTACTGGATACCACACATCGTAAATTTTTCCTTTTAGTGTGGTGAATATTTTTTATTCCTCTACATAGTACCGAGCTTTGTTCTGAAATGCAGTGAAGTTTCTCATCTCTCTGGGTCTTGCTTTTAGGGTTTGTTAAGCAGAACCGCACACTGGTCCAATCTGTGGGCTGTGCCACCGCTAGGGAAGGTCCCGGGAGTGCCCTGCTCAACACCCACTGGTCTTGGGTTTGTCTCCCTGGTTTTTGGTCTGGCTGGTGGGAGCAGCTCACAGGCCTTGGTGAGCACAGGCCTGTGGTCCTGCCCGGCGGTCCTTCCCTGCCCTCACGTACTTTGTCCCTGCACAGGTGTTGACCAGGACTCAGGTGCGCATCTGCGTGGCCCCTCCTCTCTGAAAATGTCCCCTCCTATGAACTCCGCCTGGTGTCCTGAAACTCTCAGCCACATCCCCTCAACTCAGGGCTCTGCCTGGGAATCCCCCTCTAGGTAATGGGAGGGAGGCAACCATGGACTCACCTGGTCTGTTTCTCATCTCTCAGCAACCACTGTACTTTGTGACTGTGACTGTGTCTTAACAGCAGCGTCGTAAAACTCACTGTTTCACTTTTATACTGTTTTATGTAGAAGGTTTCCGTGGTCCCTTTTACCCCATCTTTTATGGAAGCAGGAGTCCTCACCCAAAAACTTACAATGGGGTTTCCCTGGTGGCGCAGTGGTTGAGAATCTGCCTGCCAATGCAGGGGACACGGGTTCGAACCCTGGTCTGGGAGGATCCCACATGCCACGGAGCAACTGGGCCCGTGAGCCACAACTGCTGAGCCTGCGCGTCTGGAGCCTTTGCCCCGCAACCAGAGAGGCCGCGATAGTGAGGGGCCTGCGCACCGCGATGAAGAGTGGCCCCCGCTCACCGCAACTGGAGAAAGCCCTCGCACGAAACGAAGACCCAACACAGCCAAAAATAAATAAATAAATAAATAAATAAATAATCCTTCCCTCTCCAAAAAAAAAACTAACAATGGCGCTCCCCTGCCTGTCAAGTCTACTTCTTCTGCCCCTCCCCCCACCATCATCTCCTTCACCATCATCTCCCTCCTCTTCCTCTTTTAGCTCTCTGAGAGAGAGAGTCTTCATAATTTGTCAGGTTCTTATCTTCTGAGTATGAAATGTATTAAACGGTCCCTCACAGCCCGAGCGCCCCCGATCCTGGCCTTCACCATCACGGCGCCTCCCTCCAGCCTTTGGCTCCACCAGCCTCTCCCATCTGCCCCTAGACCAAACTCCAGCCCAGGGCCAGGTCTAGTGCTGCCTCTGCTGCGACCTTTCTCTGTAGCCTGTGACCGGCCTGCACTGCCCTCTCTTGCCTGCCCAGCCTGAGGACTACAGGGCATGAACAATCCTCCACTTAGTTCATTAAGTTTTTCAGAAATACACTCAGTAATTCATCCAGTTATTTGTTGCTGCTTTGCTGTGCCGAACCTAAGACCAGGCAGTGGGCAAGCGTGTACGGGTAGAATGCGATACCGCCAGGAGAAGCCCTGCCCGTCAGCACACCCAGCCTGTCCTACTGGCCACACAGTGGTCTGAGTGGAGTGACTCTTAACATGAATTTCTCAGCTAAGCTTCCTGGGAAAAGCATCAGTGTCCACGCTTTGAAACCTCTCATGTTTTTCCCTTGGAAGCATTCCAGGAGCATTGCAAATCAGGGTTTTAGGATTTTGATCCAAATGTATTTCTGGGGCAAATTTGCAGCTGCCGTTGGCTCAGGCTTGGGCTGCTCAGGGGACCCCAGGCTCAGAGAGGTTCTATTCCTCACACGGCTGGCTAACCCATTACTCCTCTGCCTTTGTGGCTCCTCTGTAAAGACTTTAGCAGGAGCAAGTGACCTTATAGGGCAGGAGAAAGACCGTGCTGGAAGCTTTCATCCCCTCTAGCCAAAAGCATTTCCTTTTCTCCATTTTTCAATCCTCCACTAAGGGCTAACTTTACAACTTTTATTATAATAGACTTTATGTACAACAGTGAAACTTTACTGCAATGTATGCCCATTTTATAGATTCAGGCATAAACATATTTTAAAATCCTTCGAGGCTTGTAATGCAATATGAAACCCACACCATATTTTCTCCATACGGTCATTTAAACAAAAAACAGTTCTTTGGAAAATGTTATAAAGAACTTTGACTCCGGGGTGTAGAACTTCTGGGTGTGTGTGAGCGCTTTGCTGGAGTAGATTCAGATGGGTGTCCGCCCCTGCGGTGCTGAGGGGATACCGTCCTCGACACCCCAAGGAGACAGCATAGGGGGAAATCCGAGCAGAGCTGTCGGGGGATGGGGACAGCCGCCAGGAAGGACCGAGGGAGGTGGTTTCTGCTTGGGAAATGAGATGTCACCTCAGAAATTACACACAGTTATTTATCACCAGCTGGAGAGTTCCAGCCAGACTGGAAGAAATTGAAACAATACCTCCAAGTAATTCTAGCCCTTTCTGGATTAGCATCTGGTCTCAGGAAATCCCTGTAAACGAGGTGATTCTGACTATTACAAATTGTGAATTTTTCCCCGGATCTAAACCCAACAGATTTATTTTGAGATTGTGTTTGACATTGTGCATTATATTTGTAACTGAGTGACCGTAGCAGCCACTTTCCTGCAGGGACTTTGCCTCATCCCACGAGAGACTTGGAGGCAGTGCCCAGCTGCCACGGCCATGGCCAAAGACAGGTCTGGCTTTTAAGTTATTATTTTTTAATGATTACAGTCTTCTTACATGAAATTACTAGAAAGTCATTAACTAATACTGGCTGTACCCTTACAGTGGTTGAACTTATGATTTTTTGACTTTACAATGGTGTGGAAGTGACATGTATTCAGTAGAAACCATACCTGGAGTTTTGAATCTGGATCTTTTCCTGTGATACTCGGCCTGATCCTCTCTCTCTGAGCACCTGCAGGGTTGCTGCCAATCAACAACCAGTGCTCTCAGAACCACTCTGGACCCAGACAACCATCTGTTTTTCACTTTCAGTGAGTATTAAATTCATTACATGAGATAATCCACACTTTATTAGGAAACAAGCTTTGCGATGATGATTTCACCCAGCTGCAGGCCGACGAGAGCGTTCTGAGCACCCTGAGGCAGGTGAGGTGAAGCTGCGATGCCTGGTCACTTGGGTGTGTTAAATGCATGTTTTCAGATTACAGTGGGTTTGTTGGGATGCCCCCGCCTCCTTGTAACAGGAGGAAGATCTGTATCCAGAACGTGGCTCCTGCAAACAGTCTGATACAACATTCAGCCCAGTCTGTTGGATAACCACCCAGTGGTGCCAGCTGGGCCTGCAGACATGAGAGCCGAGGTCACAGAGCTGCCGCCACGTGGAGGACACAGGAGCAAATGTCGTGATGACCTCGGTTCCAGCACCACACACTCGAGGAGGGACCGCAGCTTGGCCAGGACAGGGTGGGGGTCACAGAAACACCTGTCTCGGCTCCTCCACGACTGGGCAGCTGACAACCAACAGAAACTCTCTCTCAGCTCTGGAGGCTGGAAGTCCGAGATCGAGGCGCCAGCAGATCGGTGGCGGGTGAGGACCTGGTGGTTCCCGGTCGGTGTCTCCTCCCCATGTCCTCACCATGGGGAGGGGCAAGGGAGCCCTCTGGGGCCTTTTATCAGGGCACAAATGCCATTCACAAGGGCCCCATCCTCACCTTAACACGTGACTTCATCACCTCCCAAAGATCCCACCCTCTGATGTTAGCACATGGGGGGGTCAGATGTCAATGTGAGAATCTGGGGGATGCACTCCCCCAAGTGTCTGGGAGGGCGAGAGGGTGCAGCCTAGGGAAGCAGCATGTGCAGGGATGTGCATGGGGCACGGGATCACGTAGTGTGGGGACAGGAGGGCGGGCAGACCCCACGAACTCGAGAAAGCAGGGGGTGAGAGGTGAAATTCAGGGTTAGGTCACAGAGCACTAAGATGGTAAACTTTATGTTCTGTACATTTTAACACAATTTCTAAATTATAAGAAAGAAAATCCCTCTTGATGCTTATGTCCCAAAGTGTACTGCAACCCTCCTGCATTCATGCTGGGGTGACTTCATATCTCCTAATGACTTTTTCTCACCCTGAAGCCCCTGGGCTGTGATGCAGGACGTCCTTGGGGCCACTGACTGTGCAGCTCAGCTGCTCAGCTCTGCCCCGTTTCCGCCCGGTGCCTCCAGGGCTGCTCTAGGCAGTGGAGATGCCAATGTGACAGGACAGACAGACACACGGTCATCTGTACCAAACACCACTTTTAGAGGCTTGTCATTAAGGACCAGGGAGAAGGAGGTCAGTGTGTGTGACGTGAGTGCAAAGCCAGCCCCAATCATGGAGCCCCGAGTTGCCTGCAAGGATCAGACTTTGGATAACATGTGTGCATGTGCATGTAAGAGTGGGGATTCCCCCCACCCCAGGGTCTCCACGTGCAGGCCCCCTCCCAGGGAGAAATCAAATGGCAGAAGGGCCCAGGTTGACACCACAGTGACACCCAAACACGTTACAAGTCGCTGCACAAGGGTCTAATCTCCAGATAAAGGACAAGTTATAAATGATGGGAGTCAGGGGTGGGACATTCCTAAAGGTTCCCAGGTGAGAGGGGCTTTGGGAAGCGGGGAGGGGCAGGGTCTGTGTCCACAGGTCTGTCCTCAGTCTGAATCGTCAGCACCAAAACCCTGCACTGTCGCCCACATAATGGTATTTTATCAAGTTTCCTTTTGCATCTTCTAAAAGTGGGGCATCCAGAGGCAAGCAGCATTGCCAATGGGATTGCTTTGCTCTGGGAAAAGCTCACACCGTGGCTGTGCCTTCAGGAGTTGCTATTTATAAGAAGACAGCATAGGATGATGACTGATAGTATCATTTAATCAAAGTGAAAGTGGGGTGCATAGTTGTTATGGGCTGAACTGTGCCCCCTAAATTCATATGTTGAAGCCCTAACCCCCAGGACCTCAGAGAGTGATTGTAGGTGGGGATGGGTCTTTAAAGAGGTGATTAAGGTAAAACGCAGTCATCAGGTTGGGCTCCGATCCAACGGGACTGGGGTCCTTATAAGAAGAGGAAGGGACCCCAGAGGTGCACAGGCTCAGGGGAAGGACCTCGTGAGGACATGGAAAGGCCAGCCATCTGCAGGCCCAGGACAGAGGCCTCAGGAGACCCAGCCCTGCCCGCACCTGGATCTCTGACTCGGGCCTCCAGGCCTTCAAGACAAGAAATCCCTATTCTTTAGGCTCCGCCCCATCTGTGTCCCCAGCTGACAACAGTGCTTGCAGATGCCACATGTCCGTGTGTGGCCTCTCAGTGGGACTCTGGATGTGGAAACCCTGTGAGCAGGGACTTTGTAGCCCAGCCTCCCTCCCACGTTTAGGGAACTGGGCAGGGGCCTGCATGAGGTCTCCTGAGACCAGGCCCCCGACCTCCCCTCCCCAATTCTCACAACTCAAGGCCCCCCACACCCCCAGCAGGGGACAGGAATTAGACACGGGGGCATCCTGGCCATTCAGGGACGCCCCTGCCCCCAGGCCCCCGGGGAAAACCAGGGTCTCAGGGGTGAGTGACCTTTGCCATCGGGGGAACAAGGTGGCTCTACACCAGCGGGGTTCTGGGGATCCTGACGTTCCCTGGGTTACCCCCTTACTTCCTGTCCCGGGGTAAAGTACAGCAGAAGACAGCGGCAGCCCTGCCTGTGAAGACAAGGGCTGAGACCTCTCAGGGGTGGACATGTGTGTGTCACTGCCGGGTGGAGAGCCTGGGGACTGGGCGGGGCCAAAGGTGGAGGGAGGGGGCTGGCCATCCAGGAGTGGAGTGGGCCAGCTGTGCCCCAGGGAGCAGCGAACAGAGCAGCTGCCTCTTCTTTCCTGCAAAGCTCCGGGGCCCCCAGAGGCCCCCTGTGTGCTGGCCTTCAGCTGCTGCTCTGGCCCCAGACCAGACAGAGCACAGATGTGCACACTCTGGACTCTTCTGGGCCCCAGAGGCAGAGTGCTGCCCCTGTGGGCTCATACCTGTGTGGGGCGGTGGGCAGAAAAGAGGCGAAGAGATGAAATCAGGCAACTGTAAGGGGAGCACCAAGGGGTGACGGAGGGAGTCAGGACCCCCCGCACCGGGAGGCTCACGTCAGGCACATGCTTCTCCAACCAATAGGCCTGGTGGTGCGTGAAATGAGGGGACAACCACACAGATACCAGGAACGGCATCCCAGGCTGGATGGGGAGGCCGGTCGGGGCCAGTGACCAGGCATCAGACGGGCAGCACAGCGGAACCAAGGGTTTAGCCCCTTAATCCTCCTCTCTCCTGGGGTCTCTGCGGGAGCTGCTGCTTTTCCCTCTGTGTTGTTTTCCGTTGTCCCTTTCCGTCCTCGCACCCAGGGCTCTGGGGCTGCGGTGCTGCCCAGGGCCATCAGGCTCCCAGCTCAGGTGAAAATGCACCCGGCTGGGCTGCCCCCACTTCCCTCCTTTCATGCTTCTTCCTGGATCTTGGACCCCAGCCTCCAAAGCCGTGGGAAATAGACGTCTGTTGTTTAAGCCACCCTGTCTGTGGTGTTTGTTACGCAGCCCGAGCTGACTGAGGCACAGCCCACCGCAAGACCCCACCACGTCCCACAAAGCCAAGCCCAACAGAATGGTGTTGCTTTTCTCCTCTTAGGGATAAACAGCCCATCTGTGTTGACTCTGGTCAGAGGATGCTAGCATGTCTGGAGCCTGTGAGAGGCGCTGGGATTGTGCCCTGGTTTGGTGGAATCCCTGGAGAGTCAGACAGGGCTCCCAGTCCTCACGGCCCGTGACCCCCCTCCCCAGGCTGGGAGGCAGAGTCAGGGCCACCCCTCAGCAGGTCCATCCAGCGGACACAGGTTATGCGCCTGTGTTTCTCATTTACTGTATTCATAGTGTGTGGTTAAAACTTGATGGATCATTTCAAGGAACCACGAGGGCATCTGCACTGGGGACCACAGAGCTCTCATTTCCATATAAGGTGGCTGAGGGTCACACATTTTCCTGGTTAATTGGTGCATTCCAGATGTGTCCTCTAGAAGTTTGAAAATTTGCACAGGACCTGAAATAACTTCTAATATCATAGTATCTGCTAAGAGGAAATTCCAAACAAACCCTCAGAGATGAAGAAAACAGGGGAATAAGCAAAAAAGACTTGTTAATTGGTCTCCGTCCTTCCCTCCCTCTTTCCTTCCTCTTTTCCTCCTTCCTTCCTTCTTTTAACTTGTTTCTCTCATACACAGGCAGCACGGGGAGATTGCTAACATAAGAAAATTAATCAGAGACAGTAAAGGTGTCACTGCCAAAGTAACAAGTCGAGCAGACACACAAAGTGTTAAAATGTGCAGAGTCCTCCTTAGGGATCCTGACTTGGTCACGATTCTAAGCTGATGACATTTTTACGTGCATCACAAATACAAACAGGTGTGATTGCTGCTTCAAGTCTGAGCTGTACTGTGAAAGGCAAGATGCATGGAACTTAAGCTTATTTATAGAAGCCTGGACACTTGAGCCCAACTAGGCAGGTGTTACATGTTCTGTAAATGCTTGACTGCATTGGAGAAGTGCCATCGGCTTGATGGAAGGTGAGGGATCCCAGCTTGAGCTGGTGGGTAACAAGGATGACCGGGGGGCAGGTGGGACACGATGACAGGGTGATGTATGTTCCCTCCATCCAGGTCCACAGCCAGCTCAATCTTTAGCCACGACACCTGGGCACAGGGGCTCAGCTCCAGATAATTTTATCAACAGCTGGACTCCTCTGGATTTTGTTTGTAAGGAGAACACATGTTTTTCCAACTCAGAGATGAGTCCTTAATGCACTGAGGAAGCCCATGATTGATCATTGCATGGTGATCAGTCAGACACAAGGAGTTAGGACACTGTGTTTATGATGAAGGGACTCAGACCCTTGAAGAACATGAGTTAAAGAGCCTTATGGGACATGCACATCCTCTGTGAATGGCCCATATTCCAGCCGAGCTTGTTAGCAGAGGTCTGGATGCCTGTGACTGTGTGCCTTCACCAGATCCCAGGGAAGAGAGAGACCCTGGGGACCGCGTGTCTCTGTGTGTGTCTGTGTGTGCTCAGGCACGTGTGTGTGTTTTAAACTTTGACCGTGGGAAAGAAAGAGCCACAGAAAGGCAATATGTGCCTTGGGGAGAGAGAGAAGGATATGCAGGTGCGTGTGAGTGATTGATGTGTGCCTGTGTGCAACTGTGTGTGTGTGTGTGTGTGTGTGAACGTGTGCATGTAAGCAAGCGTGCATCCACATGAGGCACACGTCATGGGGAGGGACCGGGAGACGGAAGCTCTCTCCAGAATCAGGGCCTCTGGAAGGACACCCCTTCCAGTAGGTACTCTTTGGATGAGCTGCCCTGCTGTCAGGGGCTTGCAGTGCCCTTCAGATGGGCTGGAGCAGCTTGGAAAGAAAGGCTGAGGGGAGGGTGGCAGGAACCAGGTCCAGGGCCAGCTGAGAACATCCAGAGGGAGGGGGAGGGAGTCAGGGCTTTCTGCAGAGGACAGAGCAGAGTCTGGTGGGAAACCAGCTCAAGTCATTACGTACAGGGCTCTTGGTACTGGAGCTGGTCCTCTTCTTTTCTTTTCTTTTCTTTTCTCTTCTTTTTTTGTAAGGAGAAGTTACAGACAGGAACTCCCATATTTAACAGCTGGTCCTTTTAACAGAAGAAAATCACACTGAGACAGGAGTCATCAGAAGGGTCCACTGAGCTGGACATGCAAGATGGCTCAGCCAATGGCCGGCAGTGATGGTGGCCTTTCCCAGGGGCTCAGCTGGGCTGTCAACAAGGTGATCGCACACGGCCTTTGCAGGCGGCTTTGGCTTCCCAGAGCTAGGCAGTGGGTTTTGAGATGAGACATTCCAACAGCAGGCATCCCAAGAGACCCAAGCAAAGAGGCAAGTTTTCTCACGCCCTGAGGCTCATTCTGCTGTGTAAGACATGGGGTAGAAACAGCTGTGTGCCATCACAATAGACGCAGAAAAATCCTTGGAAAATCCACCATCCACTCGCGATAAAAATTCTCAGCCAACTGAAACTCAGTGAAAAGTGTAGACAGAATGCCAGCTGCACACATGCCACGTTGTGGGGAAAGAAACAGTCTTGGCTGTAGATCTGGGTCGAGGTGAGGACACGTTCCTAAGAGTCTGGTCCAGAGTCCTGGGAGCTGTTCAGAAGAGCCAGTGATGGGGTGAGGGGGGGACAGGAAAAGGGGAGAGTGGTGAGGAGAGAAACAAAGGTGGCACTATTTGTTCAGGGCAGGGAAATCTTCTAACTTAATGACTTTAATTAGCAACAGCAACAACAAACAATGAAGCCAGTGAATAAAAGTAGGAGAATGTGAGCACACAAGGAAACACTGTGCCTTTCCTTAAAGACTGTGAGATGACACTAACTATGTAGCCAAATACCAAGGGTTAACCACTCATTATTTGATAGGAAGACTCAAAAGCATAAAGAGGTCGATTGTCTTAAACAGTTTTTGTGGATTTAATGCAATTGCAGTCAAAACTTTGACAGGTAAAATTTAACTCACATTAAGTTCCTACTCTATAAAATAAAAAAAAATCCATTTCTGACACATAAAACCTTAAAGGCAAAATGGTAACTGCAGGAATAAGATTGGAGAGTATCTTACGATTTAGGGGTATGATAACATTCCTTAAGACAGAAAACTCCAGGGGGCTTCCCTGGTGGCGCAGTGGTTGAGAGTCCGCCTGCCGATGCAGGGGACACAGGTTCGTGTCCCGGTCCGGGAAGATCCCTCATGCCGCGGAGTGTCTCGGCCCGTGAGCCATGGCCTCTGAGCCTGCGCGTCCGGAGTCTGTGCTCCACAACAGGAGAAGCCACAACAGTGAGAGGCCCGCGTACCGCCAAAAAAAAAAAAAAAAAAAAAAAGACAGAAAACTCCAAAGACAGATAAAGTTGGCAATAATAAAATTAAAATTTCCTGCATCCAAAAAAGTACAAATGTTCTGAGAATTCAAGCCACAGTCAATAGAAACATTTGCAATAACATACTCAAAAGAGAAAATGAGATGGGCTTATAAATTCTAAAAAATCTGCATTTTTTCTAATTAGTTAAAGAAAGGCAAATGAAACTCAAAATGAGATATCATTTCACGCTCAATAGACTGAAAAAAAAAAAAAACTGTCCAAAAGTAATGGGAACTTTCACTCATTGCTCCAGTGAATGACAATTGATGTTGTCACTGCAGAGTGTTTCACAACATTTGATGCAGCATGGTGGACAGGATAATGGCTGCTCAATATGTCCACATGCAAACCCCCAAAAGCTGTCTATCGGTTACGTCACATGGCAGAGGGGAATTCACACAGAGGATGGATTGTAGGTTGTTAGTCAGCTGACCTTAAAATGGGGAGGTGACCCTGGATTCCCCATGTGGGCAGCATAATCACAGGGTTCTGAAGAGCAGGGGAGGGAGGCAGAAGAGAGAGCGTCAGCGTGAAGTGATGGGGGACCCTGACCATCTCTGGTTTGAAGATGAAGAGGAAGGTGGAGAAAGGGCCATGAACCCAGAGGCGCAGGGGCTTCTAGAAGCTGGAAAAGGCAAGGAAATGTGTTCTCCCCTAGAACCTCCAGAGGGGACACAGCCATGCCCACACCTTGATTTGAGCCAATAAGATGCATTCCAAACTTCTGACCTCCAGGACAGTAAGAGAATAAATTTGTGTTTTTTTAAGCCACTAAGTTTGGGGTGACCTTTTAAAGCAGCAGTAGAACATTAATACATGAAGTTAAGCTTAATGATGCTAAAACAACAATTCCACTCTCAGGAAAATGACTTTGAAAAGTTCCCGCAGATATGAAGATCCAGCCTGGAGAGTGATTTATTGACAGCTTCCTTGAGGTCTAATTGAAATAAGATAAAGGGTATAAATTCAAAAAGTGCAATTTGACACGTGCTCACCTGTGAACTCATCCACACAATCAGGATAGAGCACAAATGCAGAGACCCCGGAGTTCCCTCCACTCCTTTTCCCACCCCCTCTTTGCTCTGTTCCCTCCATTCCCAAGCACACACTGGTCTGTCTTCCTTCACTGTGAATTAGATTGCATTTTCCAGAATTTCATATAAACAGAATCATACGGTGTGTACTCATTTTTCTCTGGCTTCTTTCCTTCCGTTTAATTATTCTGAGATCATCCATGTGGCTTCATACATCAGCGGTTCATTCCTTTTTAATGCTGGTAGCCTCTCGTTGTGTGGGTGTCCTGCATTTCTTGACCCATCCACCTATGATCATTATTTTTAATCTTAGTGATTCTAATAGGTGTGTCATGGTATCTACTGTGGTTTTAACTTATATTCCCTAGTGACTGATGGCCTAGAGCATCTTTTCAGGTACTTATTTGCCATCTAGATATAGTCTTGGTAAGGTGTCTGGTCAAACCTATTGCCCATTTGTGTGAGTTTCTGGGGCTTTTATTATTGACTTGAGAGGGTTCCTTGTACATTATGAATTCAGGTTTCCTATGAGATGGGTGATTTGTAAGTATTTTCTCCCAGTCTGTGGCTCGCATTTTCATTCTGTTAATCGTATACTTCAAAGAGCCAAAGGTTTTGTTGTAGATGAATTTTTATGAAATTTTCTTTTGTAGATCATGTTTTTGGTTTTAGGTCTAAGCAATGTTTGCCTAACCCAGGCACGATTATTTCCTCCTTTGTTTATAAGTTTTATAATTTCATTCAGATCTTCCACTTATGTCTGGGGTCCATTTCGAGGTGATGTCTCTGCCAGGTGCAAGTTATGGGTAGAAGTTCATTTGGGGCACATTGATGCGTATTCAATTGTTGCAACACAATTGGTTGAGAAAACTATTTTCAATCGACTGAATTGTCTCTGCATCTCTGGTGAAAACTGGTTACTAGCTTTGCAGCATCTGTGCCTGCCCCTTTGATCTATTTGTCTGTCTTTATGCTGGGACTTTCTTCTGCTCCATTGATCTATTTGTATATATTTATGCCAGGATCACATTGCTTCAATAACTGTAAATTTGTAATGTCTTGAAATCAGGTAGTTTTAGCACCCCAGTTTTGTCCTTTTAAAAATTGTTCAGTTATTAATTGATTTTTCTTCTCACGTGTCATATTTTTCAAATTTTTTTGCATATCTTTACTTTTTTTTTGGATACCAGATACTGAACTTTATCTTGTTGGGTGCCAGATATTTTTGTGTTCCTGTAAATATTCTTGAGTTTTGGTCTGGGATGCAGGTAAGATATTCAGAAAGAGTTTATCCCTCGGGTTTTGCTTTAAGGTTTATTCACAGAACAACAGTATTACACGGTCTAGGACTGGTTATGTCCTCTTCCTAATGAGGCAAGACCTCCAAGGCAAGTCCGTGATGCAGTGCCGTGATTTGTGAAACTGTCGAGTCTGGCTGGGGGAGACGTGAGCTGTCTGTCCCTGCCTGAGCATCTGGTGTGCTTCCCTCTAGTTCTTGAAGGAAGTTATTTCCACAGTGTCAGTCCCTGATAAATACCTGAGGGGCCCCCTGTAAACCTCCAAGCTTCTCTCTGCCCATCTCTCATCTCTCGGGCACCATGTCTTGTGCAATCCAGATGTAGTGGCCTCTCCAGACCCTTAGTTCTTCATCGTCAACTCGGAGGCGGGGGGGTGGGGGGCGCTGCCGGTTTCCACCTGGCCTCACACACAACCCATCTGGCTCCCAAGCCTGCAGCGCCCCAGGTGCTTACCTGGGGCTCTCTTGGAATCTGGTTCATCTCTGAGCAGTGATTGCCCTTTGTTGACTGGTGTCCAGCATCTTGAAAATCATTGCTTTGTATATTGCTTCTGTTTTGTGTTCTTTGTTTTTTTAGGCAGGAGGGTAAATCTGGTCCCTATTCCATTTTGGCTGAGCACAATTTTTAATAGGAAAAAAAAGCCTGAAGACAACCTAAATGCCCATCAACAGCAGACTGTAAAAATACAGTGTCCCTAACAACCAACACCATATAACAGTGAAAATACTTTATGCACTTCAATGTGAATGAATCTCAAAAGATAGTGCTGGGCAAAGGATCAAATCAAAGAATGATAAATACAGAGCTGTCCCATTTATAGGTCAGAGCAGACAAAATTAATAAATATCTTGTTAAGGATGCACGATAGGAGAGACACCATAAAGAAAAACACAGAAACGGTGAATGCACAATTCAAGAGAAAATCTCCTCCAGGGCAGAGCAGGTGATGGATAAGAGGGACACACAGGAAGCTGGTGTGGTCCAGGGGACCCAGTATCTACCCAGTGCAGGATGATGCACTGCACTGATAATAACCCTATGACCAATGTCTCACAATCTACACAAAATCTTGTTACTGTTGTGGACATATACAAACATATCCTATATTTTACAACTTACGATATTGTTTTAAAATTTAAACGAACTATTCTTCTCAAAATAAAAATTTGCCTAAACTGTCAGAAAACAAAGTTCACTGATTTGCTACTTGTAAGGGAAATGCCTAAAACAAAATATGAATTTTAATTACCAAAATTAATAGGTACATAAATTCAAGAAGATAATAGAGAATATACACAAACAGTATTACAGGAGACACTAACCCATATATTTCTGTATTTGTTACAACAAATAGAAGTGAGATTGTAAACGTTCTAACAATATAATTAAGAAACAATTAATTTATTTTAACTGTACTGAAAAGATTTCAAAAAATAAATAACATAATATCCTACATATACAAATAAAACACTGTTCAAGAACATCCAAAATCATAAATTATATGGAGAATGTTCCCTGATGATGTCAAAATAATAATAGAGGACATATGCAAACAAAACTTTAACAAATGACACATATCTCGGGATTGAAGAAAGAAAGGGTGCCTCTTCTCTTTGACAGAGATCTTCGTGTTTTTATTAGGATTGTTAAGACCTGTGAGGTTGATGGTATTTTATGTGTATTTGTCATTCATACAAGCTTATTTGAATTGCCTGTCTGTATCTTTTTCCCATTCTTTGTTAGTTGCATTTTTGTTGCTGTTGATTTGAAGGATGTGTGTATGTGTGTGTTATGTGTGTGTGTGATCTTAATCCAGGGGAGCCTTAAGAGTCTAACAATTCAGTTCCATTTAATACTACCTGATTCAGCCAAGGACCTGTCACCCCTGCAGAGGCAGCAGTTAGGGCTCTGGGATGCTTGTTCTGTCCTGGGGTCACCTCAGCTTGGCGGGGAGGGCTCATGGGAAACCTGCAGAGGGAGGAGGGAAGCAGATACGGGCTGACCAGGCAGCAAATGAGAGCGATCATGGGTGGTCCCTGCCTTGGGGTCATCTCTCCTCTTCTTTCTCAACCCCAGGGATTGATGCAGGAGAGGCAGCCCTCCCACCCTTCCCCGGAGCACGAGGGCAGCTGGTGCCCACAAGAAACTCACGCTCTCCAGGGAAAACACCCAGAAAACTGAGGAGTTGACTCCTGTCAACAAGGAAGGCCAAGGATATGTAAGAAGATAAAGGAAGAGATGGGACGAGGAAAATTCACTGAAGAAGCAGCCAGTGGAGATCTTGGGCAGGAAAATGTAGCACTTGAGATGTAGCACAAGGCAGCAGGATAAGTGGTAGAATGGGCACAGCTGGGGAAAACCGTGGGCTTGCAGACCACAGGGAGGAGCAGTCGGACATCACTGTGGGACGTGAGGACACCACAGGCAGTGAGAGGGCTACAGAAGCTGCAGGGAACGAACGTCTGCTCCCAGCGGCCGTGCCAGGACCCCCACCAGAGGTCTCTGCCTGCAGCCTAGTGAGTGTTAGAGAAAAGAGGCTTCAGTTTACACATTTATTACTGAGTCATATTACTGGAGTGTGACTAAAAATAAGTATGTAAATGGTCTTTTTTGTTGAGATAGAGTTGACTTACTATGTATTAGTTTCCGGCATACAGCAAAGTGATTCAGGTATATATAGATATGGATATAGATAGATTCTTCAGATTCTTTTCCATTATAGGTTATCACAAAATATTGAGCATAGTTCCCTGTGCTATACAGTAGGTCCTTGTATATAGAAATAAACTCTTAAATTCCTCAAAAAAATCAGCAAATCCAGAGAATTCACAAGCTGTATGAGGAATAGGGTGACCTAATATCTAGGTGTTATTTTTGTCTTAACATTATAAAAAATAAACTAAGCCAAAGGAAAGGAAAACAGAAAGAATATTCATGACAACTCAGGAAGGAACACAAATGTACCAAAATAGGTGTCTTCTTAGAGGAACAACAGAAAAATTGATAAGGCAAAAATCAACAGCAGTAAGTAAATATAAGTGTGGTCTTAAACATAATCAACCATAGAGTAAAATATATAGAATATCTAACAATAGAAGAAAACACAAGAAAGAAATGAAGGTGAAACAAATAAATGGGTAAGTAATAAATATGATAAATGGAAAATAGAAAATAAAATGGCAGAAGTCCTAGTATAACAACATTTAAAATAAAGTTAAAAGTTTTAAACTTACTGGTTACAAGACAAAATGTCTCAGGTGAATGAAAAATAAGAAGACACAACAACACAGCATCTTTCAATATATACATACTTAAGTGCAGAACGGTCAGCACTGAGAAGATGGAAAAGACATTCAACCTGAATGTGAGCCCAGGGGAGGCTGGCTGGTCATCATAATATTGGACAGAATAAAATGTGACTAAAGCATGTCCTAAATATCAAAGCAGGTAAAAGGGCAATTCCACTGACACAGAGCCACCGCTAACACATATGCACCTAATCATACAGCTTAAAAGTATATCAGTAAAAACTGGAAAAAAAAATCTGGTGGAAGAGATGGGTAAGTCAGATATTGTGACTGGCAATTTTAACTCCTCTGGAATCCTTTGGGTCCATCAGTGAAACACGCACACAGAAAAGAGAGACACACAAAGAAAGAGATGTAAAGATTGAATCAAGTTCAAGATATGTGGAATATTTGCAAGTGTAGACATATAAAGTCTCAACAATTCCCAAGTTTCAATATTATACAGAAAGCATATCCCAACTACAAAGTTTTAATATTATACAGAAAATATATCCCAACTATAAGACAACCAATTTTGAAAATACCAAAAAGTATCCAAATTGCCTATACGTTTAGAAATGAAGTGACATTTTATTATAGAAATTCTGGGTTATAAAGGAGAAGAGAACTAATTAAAAACATCTAGAAGTGAATGTAAATAAAACACTACATGTAAAATCTGTCGATTTAGTGGAAGCAGTACTTAATGGGGGATTTATGGCTTTAAATGTATTAACCAGGAAACAAGTGAGATTAAAAACAAACAATCTGAAGATTCAACTCAAGAATTTGGAAAACCACAACAGAATGACCCAAAGAAACAAGAAGTGAAAAAAAAAAAAAAAAAAAAACCAAGAAAGAAAAAGATAAAAGTCAATGAAATAGAAAAGAGGATTACAAGAAAGATACAACCAGAATTTGATTCTTTAAAAAGAGTAATGAATCAGCTTTCCACAAATCTGCATATGGAAAAAAGTAGGAGGATTGAGAGAAGATTAAAATGACACAGAAGGGATGGGAACAAAAATGATGGGGACTCAGAGGGACAGCAGAGACAAAAACACTTCACAGGTATTTCAATAGGATATGCCAATGCATCCGAAAACCTAGATTAAATGGATAAAAAGACCCAATGCTAAAACTGGCTGAAAAATAAATAGGGAATGTGAATGATGTGCTACTTATGAAAGAAATGAAAATTACAGCCAAAGACATCCATCTTCAAAACCCTGGAAAAAACTGTAAAAAATTCAATTCTATCAAATTTTCAAGGAACAAATATAATATAATATAATGCAATATAGTAGAGTATAATATAAATATCCAACTAGCTTTATGAAACCATGTAATATTGGTTTTAAAACCAACAAGGGTTATAAAGAAAATAAAAAATATGTCTTCTTCAGTGATGAACACAGATACCAAAATTACAAATAAAATATTAGTTACAGAACACAATATTGTATTTAAACAATACATCTTGAAATTATAGACACACAGGTCGCTCCGCAGAGGAACTTGAAATGCCTTCCCTTTAAGACCAGCTCAGCACTGCCTCTCAGTGTCCTCTGGAGAAGAAAGTGAGTGCCCCAGGGGGGAGGGGGAGTCACCATCTCCCTTTGCAGACATAACGATTATGTTCCCAGGAAAAAAATAATCAGCAGAATCAACAGACATACTAAGAGTTCATCAATATTGCTGGAAACAAGGCCAACATATACAACCAACAGCATTACCTGGACCTTTAATAATCAATAGAATATACGATAAAAATAATATGCCATTCACAATAGCCACAAAAAAAAATCTATGTCTGGGACTAAATTTAACCAAACATGCAGGGGCCCTCCTCGGAGAAGGTTTTAAAATTCTGATAATAGACAAAGGGAATGATCTGAATAAATGAACAGGGGTGCCATCATCTAGGATATAATTATTTATTACAAAAATGTCAGTTCTCCCCCAATTAATCTATGCATTCAGTACAATCTGAAATAGATTTCTAATTGGAGCTTTGGAAAAAAACAGAATTATTTTAAAATTTGTATGGATGAATAAATGTTCTCAGATGGTTCCAGTAAACTTAATTTTTTTAATGCAAGCATGTGTTATGACAGACTACTTGGCCACAGTAACAAATAAGGTGTAGGGTGTAAGAGGGATGCCAGTACATACCTGAAGAGGATTCAGAGATGGCTTAGTGAACAGGGTGTTACATGCATGGAATCAGTGGGACGCCCAGAGGGCTCACTATTGGCTGGAAAACAGAACTGTCCCCACGCCTGACAAGTACAACGATGGACCCCAGCTGTGAAAGGTGAAATCATGATGTTAACAGAATAAAATGTAGAATCGTATGTTTTATCACCCAGGGAAAGGGAAGGGCTGCTTTAAAGAAATAAAAACTTCAAAAGCACAGACCAGGAGACCTCAGACTGATAACATTTTGATACCAATGTATTCATTTACAGTTCTAGAGCCCAGGAGTCTGACCTGGGTCTCATGGGGCTTAAATCAAGGTGTGGGCAGGGCAGGGTCCTTCAGGGGGCTCCAGGGGAGAATCCATTTTCTTGCCACATGCCTTGGTACCTCCAGAGAGGTGCCCCTTCTCTCCTCAGAGCCAGCGATGTCAGGTCCAGGTCTCACGTTGCATCACCATGACCTCCTCTCCTGCCTCCTTCTCCAACTTATAAAGACCCTTGCTGATAGACAGAACCCACCTGGATAATCCAGGACAATCTCCCGAATTTAAGATCCACTGGTTAGCGGACTTTGTTCCAGCTGAGGTTTAAACCCCCCTTGCCATGCAAGGCAGCATATTCACAGGCTTTGAGGATTATTATATGGACATCTTTGGGGAGGGCTTTATTCTGCCTACACCATATTATATTATATAATATTATATTATATTATGCTATATTGTATTATATTTAAGCACATAATTTCTAGATAGAGAGATAGATGATGATGATGATGCAGATAGATGATAGATAGATAGATAGCTAATAGATAGATAGATGATAGATAATATCTTGAAGAATGCCCATGCCAAATGGTTTTCAGTGGTTTTCTCCCCAGAGGAAGATTGTGATCTTGTCTTTTTCCATACACCCTCTTCCATCATCTCGGTTACCTATGATAAGTGTGCATTATTTCCATAAATATGTGTGTGGGTTTCCATCGCAGAAGGTTTAAATGAAACCGTAAAATAAGACATGGTGCAGGTGTCAACTGTAGGTTTAACTCGGGACGTGTGGCCACACGGGGACAAAGGTCATCACTCTGATGCCTTGGGCCACACCCCTGGATGCGTCTTCTCGAGACTCACAGAGCACACAGACACGCCCGTGTTCTCCTGGCCATGCCTCGACCCTGGAAGGTGCTTGCATGGTTCTGCTTGGTGTTTTCTGGCTCAATGAGGAAAATTGCAGGTAAGAGGCTCCCATTAGGAGCTGTCGTATTTAAGTAATCTTCAATTATCGGACAAAACCAATCAAAGATGACCTCCACCAGGAAAAGTGCTTGCAGCATTTATCAACTTGCTCACCTCTGTGACCCATCCACACAGTAAATCAAACGCTTGCGCCTTTCCAAGGCAAGCAGCAAATAATTAATCTCTCCATAAAGGCAGGGATGTCGTACAGGGTTTAATTGTGTGTGAATCCACGGCTCAGGGGATGGGGGGAATCCATGGGAACTTAAGAGAAGGTCCCACCTTAGCAATCCACCTGCCCTGGTGGACAGCGCCATGCAGGCACTTTGCCTCCCGAGGTGGACCCCATGCAGACCGTCAGTCTAAGGCCACTGGTGAGCTTGTGGACACACTAGGAGAGTCAAGACCACTGTGATTACCACCCAGCCATGCCCGCCAACCTCCAGCACCAAATTCTGACTCAGCCCCTTGGTCCGTGGTTCCTCCCCACCGAGGGAGCCTGCATGTCCACCACCGCTTTGACCCTCCACGGGCATAGGGCACTGTTGGTCCTCGCAAAAATGCCAGGATTGCAAGGCCACCCACTGGGAGTTGACCCCACCCCCACCCCCGCCAACCACTCAGACTCCGGGCTCCCTGAGAGGGGTGGACGGGAGCCCTGGAGGAGGGCGGACTCCCTCTCCACCCATTCATGCTCACTGTGAAAACTTTGCACAGAGCTGCAGGTAAATCAGGCACCAAGCCCACTGGGATGAGACGGCCAGGTCGGGGGAAATCCCATTCCACGTGATGGGGTCGAAGTCTCGGTGTCTGCACACCCCACTTTCTTTCACACCCCAAACCTAGTCCACCAGAAAATCGGTCCAGCCTCCAGAAGTATCCAGAATCCAGGTTCCTCTGGTTGCTTCCACTTTCCCCACCCGAGTGCATCTCCAGAGTCTGGGCTTCCTAAGAGGCCCCTGCTGCCAGCTAGGCTTCCTGGATTTCTCCCACTGCTGCTGCAGGAACCCAGGCCCTGCTACTCCTCTGCCCGACACCTGCAGAGCCCTGCCCTCTGCGGAACCTCACGTTTCCAGGGCCGGCCTCTCTCACTCCTGGACTTTTCTCTGGACTCACCAGGTGGGCTCCTGCCCCAGGGCCTTTGCCCAGCAGCCTCCACCTGGGATGCTCACTCCCTCACCTCTTGCAGGTCTTTGCACAAAGATCCCCTCTTTCAGGAAGCCCACCTACCCCTGGGGAGACAAACCCTGCTTCCTCCACAGCCCAGAGCTCCGGGCCCCTTGTGCTCGTAGGTACTGATGAATGAAGGGATGAATGGACAAACAGGGTCAGCAAGGGTGAAGCGTGCGTGGGACGGCCTCCGAGAGACCCTGGTGGAGGTTCAGGGCTTGGAGCGGCCTCTCTCTGGGCTGCGTGAGATGCAGACCTGAACTGGGGTGGTCGGGTCAGGAAGGGCGGGGCGTGGCCAGATCCTCGGCGTTCAGGACTGGAGAGGACAGGGCTGGTGCCACTGGTGGTTGCAGGGGTTTGAGGAGTAGGGTGAGGTGTGTGTAGAGACTAGAAGGGCAGCCTCTCTTCCACGGAACGTGGAGGAAAAGAAGGCAGAGGCCCCTGTGCCCGTGCTGTGCTGGGTCAGCTGTCCTGGCGCGAAGCTCGGGGAGCCGTGTGTGTGAGGGACCCGCGGCTGCTGGAACAGATCCCTACCGCCTTAGTGGCTTAAGCAACTTCTGTTTTTGTCCGGCTCTGTGGATCACGGGTCACGGGAGCAGCCTTGGGGCTGAGAGCAGCACGGCACCCACACCAGAATTTCAGTGGGGGAAGGGAACCAGCGCAGCGTGGGCAGTGGTGGAAGGAGCTTTTGGTTTTTTATGAAATTATTACTGTAATTTTATGAAATGATTGCAGAATACACCATTACAAAGTCATGGCTGTGCAGAAACCGTGTGTGGGCCAGTGTCCATATGTAATTCGGGTTTTCTTGTATCGTATCCTGTAAATCTATTGCACTGGGACGACTTCTAATGGCATTTTCAAAAAGTCATTTTTCGTAACTCATCCAAGTTCTGAGTCCGTGGTCAAAGCTGGATTAAGTTGATCAGTGCACAGGTGGTAGGCAGAATAATGGCCCCAGAGCTGTCCCCGCCTCAGCCCTGGAGCCTGTATGTCAGCTCACGTGGCACAGCGAAGTAAGCCTGCTAATTGGCTGACCTCAACATTGGGTAGTTATCCTGGGTCATCCCAGTGAGCCTGTATCCTCATAGGGTCCTTAAACGTGGAAGCAGGAGGCCGAGGAGAGCCAGGGACATGGCAGCCTGGGAAGGACTTGGAGGTTGGAGGAGGGGCCAGGAGCTGAGGAGTGCAGGGCCCCTAGAAGCTGGAAAGGCAAGAAGTTCTCCCCTGGAGCCTCCAGAAGGAACTCAGCCCTGCCCACACCTTGATTTCAGCCCAGAGAGATCCGTTTTCAACCTCTGACCTCCAGAACTGTTTAAGTCCCTGAGTCTGTGGTCGTTTGCCACAGAAACCAATACAGGGCCTCACCAATCACTCACCAGTGACACGTTTCCTGAGCCCTTTTTGTACAACAGGCAGGATGCAACGACAAAAATGGAGCTGAGTGTGGTGGTTCCAGGCAGGGGCTGTGCAGCCCGACTGCAGAGACCCTCTGTAACCCATGTGTAGAGCGGGAGCGGTCCCGCCAGTGACGCGCCCTGTACGTCAGCTGACACGTGTGCAGTGGAGGCGGGTCCTCCTTCCTCCTCTCCTTCTCCTCTTCCTCCTCCTTTCCCAGGAAAAGGAAGGGTGACATCCACACTGAGACAATGGCCTGAGCCCGGCTAGAGAGTATTTCGGAACAAAATTGGTGAGACTTGCCTGTGATCCACCGGCTATGGGGATGCAGGAGAGGATGGGGCCAGAGCAGGGCAGCCTGGTGGATGGCGTGGAGAAGGCATGTGATGGGGGCTCCATGCGGAGGTTCCAGGGGTGACCCCACAGGGCCGGCAGTGTATCCCCGGGAGGACAGCCCACAGCAGCTGTCTGTCGTACTTTTCCATCATCTTTGCCTCTGAACGAGCTGGAGCCCATACGCCCCTCCTGCCCCTGCCCTGCGGTTCAATAACTGGTTCAATAATGTGCTTTGACTTCGTATTCATGAGCCCTGGGATTTCATGCTTTTGATCAACACACAGGAATATTTCAGGTGGATTGATTTTAACAAAAGCATCACGCCCACCCAGCAAGCCTGGGTGCCCATATGCTTCAGTGAGCACTTGCCATCTGTGTCCCTGGATCTCATTTCAGCTCGTAATTGGCTGGACACAGACCTGCAGGTGCCGGGGACACAGCTATGCCCCTGGAGCCGGCCCACCTGTCCACACAGACAGGGTGGGTCTTCCTGGCTTCTAGGGATAATTGAGTGTGACACATCCTGCACCCAGATGGATACAGACGGACAGTAGGGAGTGGAAGGGGGGAGGTCTGGGTCCCCAGTCATTTGTCTGTGATACAACAAGAGCCCGTTCCTAAATCACAAATTCAAAAGTACCACAATAACAGCTTGAACATGGCTAAACCCCCACACTGGAACTCAAATTCTATAGCATGTATTTTTGTTATTGTGATAAAATACACAGAGCATAAAATGTACCGTCAGGGACATTCACAATGTTGTGTAACCACAGCCACTGTCTCATATCCCCCCAAAAGGGGACCTCACACACATGGGCAGTCACTCCCTGTGCCCCACTGTCCTCCACAGCCACTCCTCTGCTTTCTGTCCCTCCGGGTTTGCCTATTCTGGACATTTCATAAAAATGGAATCATATAACGTGTGTTCTTTTGTGACTGTCTTGCACTGAGCAAGACGTTTTCAGGGTTCATCCATGTTGTAGCGTGTGTCAGTGCTTTATTTTTATTCATGGCTGAATAATATTCCATCGTGTTCAATCAAAAGCTTGTACACCAAGGTGCATAGCAGCATTAACCACAATAGCCGAACGGCAGAAACAACCCAGGTATCCATTAACAGGTGCGTGGACAAATAAAATGTAGCCTAGGGCTTCCCTGGTGACGCACTGGTGGAGAGTCCGCCTGCCGATGCAGGGGACACGGGTTCGTGCCCCGGTCTGGGAAGATTTCACATGACGTGGAGTGGCTGGGCCCGTGAGCCATGGTTGCTGAGCCTGCGCGTCCGGAGCCTGTGCTCCGCAATGGGAGAGGCCACAACAGTGAGAGGCCCGCGTACCGCAAAAAAAAAAAATGTAGCCTAGCATGTCTTTGTGGTCTTGACGCCCATATTATAAAGCAGCCAGGAAACCAAGAAAGTCCTCCTACCTGGTGGGTCTGCAGTCACCCGCTGAGGATCCCCCTGTCCAGTCGAGATCAGTCTGATTCACTTCACACCGAGCGTCTGACACACACCATGTATGCAAATCTCACCAGGGAGGCAGGACCAGAACCACGACGGCGGGAGGGCCGGGCTGGGGGTCAGAGCAGGGCTGGGAGAGTGAACACGTGTATGTCTTCTGGAAGCTCAGGGAACACCCCATGCAGAGCCAGGTGGCACGAATAGCAGGGCAGGAGCAGGAGGACAGGCTTCAAAGCCCCAGAAGGCTGGACGCAGTTTTAGCGGCAGGTGCCCCGGCAGGGACGCCCCCTCTTCCAGACAGGGGCAGGGAGGCAGGGCTGCCATCACTGGCTCTGGCTCCAGTGCAGGTGGGGCGAGATGAGGGACCCCTGCTTGTCATACTGGCCGGAGCACAGCGGAGATAGGGCTGCAGGCAGACGCTGCCCAGAGTTGCCGCTTCCCCGGGCTGGCGCTGGGCGTGGACGGGGGACCCCGGGCCGGGCTTGTGCAGTCTGCTCCATGGGAGATGTGCTCAGGCCGCTTGCTTCGGGCATCGGTCACCAGCTCCTTCTCAGTGACCGCAAGGCCTCGTAATTCAGGTTAACTGGAAGCCCACATCCTCCAAACTCAAATTCGATAGCATTTCATTATTGTGCTGGGGGATGGAGCCCTTTCTTCCTTGTGGCAAGTTTATTTCAGCCTAAATTATTAAGCAGATTGTTCAATAATGCAAGCCTCACATTGTGGAGGGAAAAGCAGATGCCGTGTTTCAAAGCATATTGTTTCCGGAAAGCAGTGGGCTGCTTCCCTCTCATCTGACAATGCAGGATCATCTGTTCATCAAGACGAACGGATTCTTCTTGGTTAGTAAATGCGGCTGGGCCCTGCCTCGCCCACCGAGACGGGCAATGGGCACGTGGCTCTTCTTTCTAATTTACTGATTTGTTTGCATTTGACGAGGTCCCCAGGATAGAGGCTGACCATAGGAGTGGTTTCAGAGAAATGCAGACGCTGTCATGCACGCCTATCCCCAGGTGCACACCCCACTCTGTGCGCTGGGCACTCATGTGAATGGTGGATTCGCATTACTCAGAAAGAATCCATTTCCAGGGCTAATTCTCACTTCGTCAAGTGCCCTCGCAGTACGCACCCTTCATGCCCTAGTGGCGAGGCTCACTCCCCAGCCGGGCCTGAGGGTCTGAAGGTCACTGAGGAGGGAGCAGAGATGGGAACTTGTTTTGCATGGGAATGAAGGCACCAAGCCAGTTCCACATTAATTAAGCATAAGTTCCTCCCAGCAGCTTTACCCAAAGGCACCTGCTCAGGGGCTCAGCCTTGCACCAGCCCCGACGTCTCTGGGGCCCCGCATGTTCCAGGGTCCTTCTCCGCAACCAGGGAGGCTTGGGGACATGTGGAACGCCGTTTGCAAGCTCTGTAAAGTCCACCAACAGCACCATGAGATTTTAGAGCAGGAAGATTTCCTGGTTGGGATTTTCCCAACTCTAAAAGGACCTTGGGAAACTCAGAGGAGGCAAGATGTGCAGCCGTGCGATGCCCCATGGGAGCATGGCCAGCCTGCTAGGGACACCACCTGGTTACCCTTCCCTGGGCCCGCCAGGGGGGAGGGGGCACCAAGAATAATGGGGTACAACAGACAGAAAGCAGGCCCCCCACTCCCAGGACCCTCAAGGTGCCGTGGGGATGTGGAGGGGCGGCCAATGGGGAGCTGGGTGAGGGCGAGACTCTCCTTTGAGCACGTTCGTCCAGCACCTACTCCAGAGGCTGTGCTGTCCCTCACTTACTCCAGAGGCTGTGCTGTCCCTCACTTACTCCAGAGGCTGTGCTGTCCCTCACCTACTCCAGAGGTGCAGCCCCTTCCCCACTGTCCCCAGGATGGGCCAGCCTCTTGGTGGCCCTGCGGGAGATACCCACGGTAGAGGGCTGCTGAAGGCATGTGTGGGGCCACCCTTGGGAGCATGCAGGGGAGGGTGGACTGGGTAGGGCAGGGGTCAGCCATCTGCAGGCACTGCTTTGAGGGTGGAAGCAGCAGGCAGAGCTGGAAGGCGGACTGGAGGGGGCCATAGTGGTGACTGTGTGGGCTGGCCAGGAGGAAGGTCCAGGTGCTGGGCAAGGACAGCATTGTGGGGGGGTGGGGGATTGCCTAGAAACGGGACTCCATGTGGCCACGTCACATGTGCTCAGTAGCCACACATGGCCAGTGGCTGCTGTGTTCAACAATGCAGTTCACTTGGAGAGAATTGACATCCACAGATATGTAGGTCACTCCTTATATTTAGTTCCTCTTGGACTTCCTTCATCAATGTTTAGCAGATTTTAGTGTACTGATCCTGTACATACCTTGTTAGATTTATACCAAAGTATCTCTTATCTTTGGGGGCTAGTATAAATTGTATTACTTTATCATTTCAATTTCCCACCACCCTTGCTAGTGTATAGAAATACAGTGGATTTATGTCTCCTGACCACGTATCCTGAGATACTGCTAAATTCACTCATTCAGTCATGTAATATAAAAATGAAGATGGTTTTACTTATCGTTTGTGATTCTCAGAAGGTTTGGCCCATTTTTGTTTAATATAAATTAGTGATATAATTAGGTTGACATCAACTATTTTGTTATTAGCTTTTCATTGATCACATTTGTTTATCATTTCTTTAGTCTTTTCTGGCTTTTATTTCCATTAATCAAATAGTTTTATTATTTGATCCCCTTAGGCTTTTTAAGTGTTACTCCTTTATCAGATACCCCAAAGCTTAAAATATGTATCCTTAACTTAGTACAAGCCTATCTTTAATTAATGCTTTTATCACTTACTGAAGGATGCAGGAATCTTACTGCAGTTTAACTGTTTACTTTCCATCTGTCCTTTTAGCCATTATCACCGTAGATTTTACAGACCTAAATCACTGTTATTACTGTCACTCTCAACCACAGTATATTCACTATTCATTCTTTCTAAAAGTCCCTGCTCCCTGGGGATCATTTTCCTTCACTTTGAAGAACTTACTTCAGTTATTTGTTTTCAATGCCTGCCCAACTGTGAGAGGTAAATTTTTTCAGCCTTTTCTTGTCTGAAAACATCTTTATTTCCCATTTCCCAAGAATATTTTTGTTGTGTATAGAATGTAGGTGAGCTGTTCTTTAGATTTTCTTCAGCACATTAACGGTGGTATTGCATCATCTTATAGCTCCATGCTTTCCCTTGAAAAGTCCATATAACCCTTATTTTTCTCCTGTGACTGTGTCTTAGGGATTTTGATTACGATGCCCTAGCGGGCTAGTTCTCTTTGTTCTGACTCAGTTCAGGGGTCGCTGAAGTTCTCAAATCTGTAGACTGATGTCTTTCATCATTTTGGCACAACTTTAACCAATATCCCAACATCTCTTCAACCACTGTTTCCATCCCAGTCCCTCTCCTTGGGGTGTTTCACCTACACAAAGGCTAAACCAGTTCAGTGTTCATCGCCAACAATGTTCTCTTAATTCTGCCCTCTGTTTCCCTCTGCATTTCAGTTCAGATATTTTCTGTTGATATGCTTTAGATTTCACTAGTTCTATCTTCTGTATTCACTCTGTTAAGATATTGTACTTTTCCGTCCTAAAATCTCCATTGGAGGATTTTTATTAAATTCCAGTTCTGTGTTGAAATTATCCATGTCTTTTTCCATTTTATTAAATGTCCCCTTTATTTTCTTCAACATATTTATAACTTATTTTACAGACCTTGTCTGCTAACTTCAACATCTGAATCATCCTCAGGTCTGCTTCTGGGGGTTGCTTTTTCTCTTTGTTAGTCATAATCTCCTTCTTCCCATTTCTCATACTGAAAAAAACTGTATCCTGAGCACTATGTTTACAGTGACCACAGAGATTGAAGTTCTCATCTTTTCTCCGTGAGGCAGAATGCCCAGGGTGGAGGTGGAGGGCCCCATGTCAGCTACTCAGGACTTGAGTGGGGTCAGGGTTGGTGTGGCTTTAGCTGGACACAGCCCACCTGTTTCCAATACCTCTAAGGTGAGAGGTCACCTGTGTTTTCTCCTCCCCTCCCTCCAGTGAGACTTGCTTTCCCCTCCCTCCACCTGTCCACCCCTGGCTCCCTGACCTCTGACCTCAGTGTCAGGGAAACAGCTGGGACTCCTCTAAATTCCACTTCACTTTGCCAGGTTGCCAGCTTGGGTTTTATAACTTACTCATTTGTTCTTATTGTTTATGTAGAAAGAATGGGCTGCCCCACCCTACAATATCCTACGTAGAAGGGGAAGTTCTTCTGTGGGTTTTGTAAAGATTTAACTATGACAACGTTTGTAAAAATACCTAGCATAATTTTGAGCTGAAAATAGGTGCTCCCTCCCCTGCTTCCCTTTTCTGTCTCTCTCTCATTCTTCATTTGCACTCACTTGACACTTATTCCTCTCACCTTTTAAAATTACCTTCTATTCCTATTTAATTCTTAATTGCTACCTGATTTCACAGCCATGTTATAAGGCCTAGGTATCAGGTGATTGTGACAATCACTTATTTTAATGCCATTCTGGGTCCACACCAAATGCCATGTCCTATTTTGGTGTGTTTGAATTTTTTTTCATGTTTACCAATTTCTGGCTTTCTTCTGGATCTGGATACAATGAGAACTCCCCTTCATCTTTAAAGTTAGACATGGCCCATGCCACTAATTGCAGCCAGTCATTGAGGTCAATTCCAGGATGGAGCATTTACCAGTGATGTTGGGCTCCCAGCCTGCCTTCCTCTGCAGCAGGGAACTAAAAGGCATGGGGCTAAAATGTCAGCAGCACTTCATGGAGTGGGAGACTGAGCAGCCTGGGAGGTCAGTGAACTTGGTTACATTCAACCCACCGACCATCTAGAGCTATTTGTTACTTCAGCTTAACATACACTGACGTGGACAAACGGAAAGCAAGAGAATGCAAGGGAAGCAGAGGAAAATCCCAAGTGCTTCTCTATAACTAAATCAAAGTATTTTCACTAAAAAACAGCAAAATTGCATGCACGGAGGGGCGTACCAGAGCAATATTTAACCATCAAGGGGACACCCGGCAGCTGAGAGGAGGCAAAGGCAGTGTGGAGAAGAGTGTCTGCCATGGAAGTTGTGTTTTCTCATCAGAACATTGATGACAATGAACCTGGCCATGAGGGGGGTCCTGGTGTCTTTGATGCCCCACGGGCATGCAGAAGTCATCCAAGTGCACTTTCAATTTGGTTTTTATTTGACATTTCATTTGTTCTTTTGCTTTTAATGATTTATTTTTTAATTGTAGTTCATCTTAATTCATTTTGCTCCATTTAGCAAGTAACAATATAAGGAACAAATATTATCAGCATCATAATAACAAAAGCAGCTAACATCTATATTACCTAGACTTTACCAGGTCTTGTTACAAGTGCATTAAGTATACTAACTAATTTAATTACCAACCAGCCCATTGCCCCATATAAGAAAAACAATTCACTGTAATTTAATATTTCAAACATGTTCCATTCCATTTTCTCAATTTAGCTAATATAAAATGAGATTGCATATTACTCTGATTCAATAATTGTCATGAAATTACATATATTTTCTTACAAATTCATTGTTATTGACATCAAGAGTTAAAACTACATCAGCAGTAAAAGAAGTATAATCAGTGAAAAAGCAGAACAGAAAACTATGTTGAGAAGACTTCCAGCTTTATGTGTGAGAGTATTCTCTATTGGAATGAGATGCTATTTAACAATTTTTCTTTCCTGAGAGATGGATTTATTTTGGACCCTTATTTCCATCTGGGATCTAGACTCAGGACATCACCCCATAAAAAATTCCCATAGTCCACAATAAGTGCATGGGAATTTTTCTTTTACAAAATGTATACACAATGAATTATTTTAAATCTCTACATGCAAACTAAAGTTTATGTTATTCAAAGTGTAGAATGTAGAATTCCGCCCCATTCCCCCTGCTCCTTCCTAAGAAATAAGGGGGTGACCAACAGTTCCAAACTCCATGCAGAGAGCATGAAGATACAGCATTAAAAGCATCCACTGAGCCCAGCAGCCTGGAGGTCACCCAGCAACAGGAGTTTCCAGGGAATGGTGGGAGGGGGGACAGGGTATGGTCCGTCAGGCAGAAACGGGATGTCTCAAGGGCATGAGAAGAGCGAAGGCTCTCCAGACACATCAGGTGGGGGGACGAATGCCTGGAGGTTTCCACTGGAACAGAGGAGTTTTTTCTTCGTCCCTTTATCTTCTGATCTATTTTCACTAACACAGTGAAAGCTTAAGATGTTTAAATCGCTGGGGGAAAGTATAGTAACAAATACAAGTGAGAGGAGTACGTGATGGACAGCATCCTTGATGACATGAAGGGAACGGAGCAGAGATGACTGTCTGGTGTAGAAGTGACCCAGGACGTTTCCATGGGGGCAGAGGGGGTGATGTCTTAAAACAGGAATGGAGAGGGGACTGGAGGGCTACGAAGGGAGGGAGGCACTCCCCCATGACAGCAGATCGGGGGGAAGGGACTAAAAATGGAGGAGAAGGCTTAGCATTCCCGTCGTGGAGAAGAGGAGAGAAAGCAGACCCAGGCATCACCTGCTGGAGTGGAGACTGGTTATCAATGTGGTGCCATCAGACTGGATAATTCTGTCTTTTTCTTTAGCAGCTTTAGCAGATAATGCAATAATATCCAACGTGAAGATGTGGCCGGAGGAGCGTATCACAGCACATGACCTCATCGGGAAGAGCATCAGTGCAAACGTGGGCGTGGATTCTGGGGTCCACTGGGAGAGGATCGGACGCAGAGGTGGCAGAGGCCATTGGAGCAGAATCTGGGAATAACGGAGAGATCTCTAAAGCCGGGGGGAACTGGTTGTTTGAATTTTAGAGGTTTAAAGGGTTCTAAGTTTTTACCTTGGGGGTTTGAGGCGTTCATGGTAGTCATAGCTGCTATGCGGGATGCAGGAAAAACAGTGGCTGACGTGAGGACCATGAATTTACCTCGGACACACTTGAGTCAGATGTGGGACATCCAGATGTACATGTAGGGACTGCCATCATACTGGTGAGTTCCAGAGAGCTGTTCAGGCTGGACGATGACCTCTGACCTATCAGCACCAAGACAGAGATTGAAGCCAGCGAACGTGAGACCACTGGGTAAAAGGACCACAGAGTCTCCACACCTTCAATCACACCCTCCTTCCAGAAAGGTGAACCCCTCGGGCCTTTCTTTCAAATAATTTGGAATTCAATTACAAAAGTTGGTGGGTCCAGACCCTGTTCCTAGTCAGACTTCCACTTCCATATGCCTTTTCCTGAGCAGAGCAGAGACAGAAAAGAGAACACAGTGGGAACTCGAGGAGCGGAGGACTCGGGAGATGGACAGCATCAAAGCAGTAAAACAAACACTCTGAGGGACAACCAGTGGGTAGAGAGGGAGACAAAGAAGAACCAACACGGATCCTTTTATAGAATCAATGCAGAGGAGAGAGTTAATCCAGAGGGAGCGTCCCGCAGGAAAATGGGAAGACTCACCATGCCTCCGATTTAACAACAGAACGAGGGAGTCCGGGTTCCAGGAGGTTGAAGCTAGATTGATGGGGATGGAGCGGATGTTTGCTTGAGAAGGAAGGGACAGCTTCTGAAGGCTTTAGTTTGGTTGACCAGTTGGATGAGCAAAATTTCAGGAAAAACTATACTTGAAAAATGTCACCCACTTTATGTCTGACCAGTGGAGAGTGCCAAGTACTGTATGGGTTCCCTTGGTTCCTAAAAGAAATGAAGTGGAAACGTGTGTCCAATGGCTGAATGAAATATCATTTGGGTATTTAATTGGGTATTACCAAGTGTGTCTCTCCCTGGTCTCTGCAGGTCCCAGGAGGGAATTCGGGGCTCTGGGCTGCATGGTCGCAGAACAATGCCAGGTCCCATGTCCTCCTCTCCTCTCTCACACTGTGAGTTCACGCATCCACCACAGCTTCAGAGAACCCAGTCTGAGCTGTGCACAGGGACGGGTCCTCAGTGGGGGAAGATTTAGCCCAACTCATTTGATGAGTTGATGCACCAGGTCCTCAGTCTCCACCAGCCACTAACATGAGTCTTGCAATTTGCTTCTCCTTTGTTTACCCATCTCAGAATGGAGGGCCTTGAAATATTTTAAAGCATCAATTCTGCATCCCCCACCAACATTATTAACAGAAAACAAAAAGTTATTTCATACCCTCATTGTGTCAGTTGCCAAAAGGACTCAGGGGATGTGGAGGATTTCATAGTGGGGCATTTGCAATGTAACACATTGCAAATCCTTTCAACACTTTCAGCTAAACAGTCTGCTAAATAATTGAGCACATGTAATAGCAAGCACTTAAAAGTCAATCTCAAGCCGGGGGCAGAGATGCTCCCAACCGACACGTGTCCCCACGAAAGTACCACACTGAGTGGGAACACAGCCCTCGATGGAGCACTTGGCAGAATTTCTGACACTCCAGGGAGCAGAATGAGGCTGGAAATGGAGGGGTTGGGTGCTGGGAAAGCAGGACCATTCTCAAAATCATGACTTAGATTTCCTCAAAGACTAGAACCTGTGGGGTTTCAAGGATCCAAACTGTCAGTTAAAATAGTAGAATGCAGGCTCAGACCACAAACCTAAAAGGAGAGAGAGCCAACCAAAGACAACTCTTCCTGAGTCACCTCTGCTTGGGGTATGCGACAGATGCACCTCCAAACACAAAGTGGCTGACTTCCTCACCACATCAAGTCTTCCTCCTGGGTTTCCAGCTCTGCCGTCCCCGCGTTGGACCCAGACCCTGGTGCTGCCTCATTGCACGGATTAAGGAGCTCCAGACCGTGCATCTGGTCACTTTGTCAACGTCCGCACCTGGTACGTGGTGCGAACCTCCAACTCAACAGGTACAGAGTGGAATCTGCTGTCTTCTTCCTCAAATATGCACACTTGTCCTCTCAACCTCCGTGACAGCTCAGTATGTGGAGGAATCTGTGAGTCATTCTCAACCCCCGCCATCCCCACTCTCTCCAGCCTGGAGTCAGGCCAGGGCATGCCAGCACACCAGAAACGCTCATAATTTGAGAGTTTTGCAAACTGGTTATCCATTACTGTTTGCCAGGTGTTTGTTTATAGGGCTGGGGAGGGCCCAGGTCAAGACCAAAGACAACAGACCTTGGTGTGAGCTTGGTTGTGGAGCTACTCCAGAAGAGAAAGGCCCTATTCTACTCCACAGAGGAAGTTCTCAGCAGGAGCCAGAGCTACTCAGCTCAGAGGTCTCTGAAGTGGCCAGGCCACCAGGCCAAGGCGAGGCATGGAGTCCACCTCCTTGAATCTTGGTGCTCAGTGTCAGAGTCCCCAGGGTGTCTCTTTACCTCGAGCCCCAAGATCTCGCTCCATCTGCCCCTAAACCACCCCAAGTGGACACCAAGCCGGCACCCCTGCTGTGAGCACCACCATCCACTTCAGACAACCTCTAATTTCTCTCAGGGGTGTTTTCTGTTTCAAGGTCATTCACACTTATCATTAACTTTATTCCTATGTGTTTAATATTTTTGATAGTATTTATATAACCTCTTTTAAAATTCCACCTCTAATTGTTGGCTTTTATGTAAAAACAAACTTGATATTTACCTTGTTCCAGCAAACCATGATAAATGTAGCTTATTAATTCTGATAATTATTCTCTGACCTTTCCGAAGTTTTGCATAATCAATTATGTTGTATTCAAATAACTTTTATTTCTTACACTGTGATTCTCTTGCTTTCATTTTTTCCTCTTGCCTGAATGTACCATCTAAACCTCTGGTTCCATGTTAAAAATGGTAGTGACATAAGCATCTCTGTCTTGTTCCCAATTTCAGGTAAAAGACCTCACTGTTTCAGCGTTAAGTTGTTACTCTATCAGATTAAGGAAGTTCATGCAATTTCCACTTTGCTAAGAGTTTTTGTTATGAATGAATATTGGTGTTTTTCAAATCTTTCTTTCACACCTATTAAGGTGGTCACTTTTTCTGAGCTTATTCTATTAATGTGGTAAATTATATTAATTTTTTTCTAATTAAGATGTAATTGGGACTTCCCTGGCAGTCCAATGGTTAAGCCTCTGAGCTTCCACTGCAGGGGTTGAGGGTTCGATCCCTGGTCTGGGAACTAAGATCCTGCATGCTGCGTGGTGCAGCCGTAAATAAATACATACATACATATAATTGACATACAAAATTCCAGAGATCTTAAACGCTCAGTTTGACGAGTTTTAGCAATTGTATACGTCTGTGTAACCATCATTCTAAACAAGATCTCCGACCCCTCCCCCTCCAGAAAGTCCCTCCAGCCCTTTTCATGTTTTCTTTCCTTCCTGCTCACCCACGAGTCTGCCCATATTTGGATTCATCCCCGTGGAAACACATCACATGTATATTTCTGTCCTCCCTCCCTTGCTGAGCGCGTTCTTGAGATTCACCCCGTGGCTGCGTCAGAGACCATGGTCTTGGTACCGCGGTCTTGGTGACTGGTTCCTCCCACTGAGCAGCTCCTCTGGTTTCATCCACGTGGCGTCCTGTGCCAGTTCTTCTCTCCTTTGATGCCCGCGATCAGTCTGTCCTCCGGATCCACCACACTTGATCTAAACATTCGTCGGTGTGTATGATGCGCGATGGCCACCGTGAGAACGTCTCCCTCAGCCCGCCTCCTGTTGGTCCCCAGCTCCAGGAAAGCCTAGAAGCGGGCAGTGGCCCAGAATGTCACTGGGGCCCCCGGGTTTGGACCCCTCTCTCTCCCTGCCCCGCACCTCCCAGGGCTGCTTTGCTGTGGGATGAGCCCTGAAGGAGCCTCTGTGTCCAGTGGCTGCGACCAGATGCCGAGCCAGGGTGTTCTGTGCACAGTGTGTCTGGCAACAGACACACTAATTTAATGGAACTTGGGAAGGTGTCTATAAAATATTGAACCATCCGAGACGTGAATGAACCATGCAGGGCTCTCACCCGCCCAGTGCTAGGAGTTCAAGGCCACTGCATCCTCACATTTAGGTGAGCAAATATCGATGCCCCTCTGGTCCTTCAGTCTGGGACCCCGTGATCTGAACTGGTGACTATTGGAATTTCTCATTTTGTGCGATTTCAGGAATATATTTCAACATTTATCAGCTTAGCTATCCCTCCAATTCAAGAGGACTTTTTTGTAATTCTTTGAACAGAGCAGGAAAATTGAATATTTGACTGATTTATGGACATATTTACAGCTGAGGAAACATAGGAAAAACTCACATGGAATATTCAATATCAAAGCGAAAACCTCTGCAGTAGAAATGGAAACAGTGTCCTTGAAGTCCTTCTAAGGGATCATATTTTCCATATATATATATATATTTTTTTTTTTTTTTTTTTTTTTTTTTTTTTTTTGCGGTACGCGGGCCTCTCTCACTGTTGGGGCCCCTCCCGTTGCGGAGCACAGGCTCCGGATGTGCAGGCTCAGCAGCCATGGCTCATGGGCCCAGCTGCTCCGCGGCATGTGGGATCTTCCCGGACCAGGGCACGAACCCGTGTCCCCTGCATCGGCAGGCGGACTCTCAACCACTGCACCACCAGGGAAGCCCCTTTCCTTATATTTTTAATAAGCCATTGTCTGATTAAAAAATAATTTGCAGTAGATGAAGAAATCAAATTCTTGGCCGTCACTGAGGCAAACTTAGCTCCAGGCCACCAGGAACGAGCACAGCTGCCTGAGGACTGAGGTGAAAGGAGACATTTTTAGGGAGCATGACAGACACGACAGACCCTTCCTTCCTGCTCCAGATACATAGCGATAGAGGAAGGTAGAAGACAAAAGATAAAACCATGGCTAAGCTCTAAATCAAGAAGCTAAATCTAAAGACAAATGTCATGTGATATCGCTTACATGTGGAATCTAAAAAATGATACAAATGAACTTATCTACAAAACAGAAATAGACCCACAGACATAGAAAACAAACTTATGGTTACCAAAGGGGAAAGGGGGGGAATAAATTAGGAGTTTGGGATGAACAGATACACACTCCTATACATAAAACAGATAAACAACAAGGACCCACTGTAGAGCACAGGGAACTCTACTCAATGTCTTGCGATAACCTATAATGGAAGAGAATGTAAAAAAGAATATATATATATATTTATGAATACGTATGTATAACTGAATCACTTTGCTGTATACCTGAAACTAACACAACATTGTAAATCAACTATATAGCAATAATTTTTTAAAAAAAATTTGATAGGACAAGGTTCCTTAGCATTTAAAAAAATGTTTGTTTATATCATGCTCTCATTCATTCAAAATAAACATTTAAGATCAAGTCACAGAACTTCCCTGGTGGCACAGTGATTAAGAATCCACCTGCCAGTTCAGGGGACACGGGTTTGAGCCCTGGTCCGGGAAGATCCCACATGCCACGGAGCAACTAAGCCCGTGTGCCACAACTACTGAGCCTACGCTCTAAAGCCCGTGCTCTGCAACAAGAGAAGCCACCGCAATGAGAAACCTGTGCACCGCAACTGGAGTAGCCCCCGCTCGCGCAACTAGAGAAAGCCCGCGCACAGCAACGAAAACCCAATGCAGCCAAAAAATAAAAATGAAAATAAAATAAAGTCACACACACACAAAAAGAAAGCAAAGTCTCAGGTGCCAGAAACACAAAGGGATTGGCAGTGAGGTAAGAAGGCCCGGATGAAGGGGCCACAGAGCCCGGGGTGGGGACTTGCAGGGGACAATGACCACAGGCCCACCATCGCTCATCCACTGGCTTGGCTTCCCTCATCCCCACAGACCCTGAACTTGACGCTTAAGCCAGGACCACACACAGCAACCCCTTCCCCAGCAGGTCCTTTTCTGGCACCCTGGCCACTGCCCCAGGCCTGAGCCCTCACCATGAGGACCTGGCGGCTGGTTTCCTGCAGAGGATACTGGCAGGAGGCCGATTCTGCTCCACGGCCCAGCCTCGGCTTCCAAGCTCTGGCCTCCTCGTGGGAAGACACACGGGCACAACCACTCCAGGAAACAAGGCGGCATCACTGCGTCAGGAGGCGTGTGTGCACAGCCCACCACCCCTCAAATCCACTCTCACACACAGCCTGGGGGACGCACAGCATATGCTTGGAGACAACAAGTGAGAGGTGCACGGCCTGGACAAATCACACGTTCTCATCAACAGCAGAATAACTAAACTGTATCTATTCGCCCATTAGAATGCTGTACATACACGAAAACGCATGCATTTCAGTTGCACACTTAAAATGGATGTCCCTCAATGATGTAACAGTCACATAAGGAAATTCACAGAGAGAGTCCATCCATATAAAGTCCAGAAGCACGTACAGTTCTGGGACACACTGTGCAGAGCAGTGATTCTGAACGGTTTTGGTCTTGGGACACCTGACACACTGGAAGATCATGGACTCCACAGAGCTTTTTAATGAAGATTATGTCTATCAATACTTATTAGAGATTAAAGCAGGAAATTGAAAATATTTTTATGACTTCCTTTTAAAGTAACAGTAATAACCTCATTACAAGTTGATACAAACTACATAATTTAACGGACAATGATTGCATTTTCCCAAACCAAAAACACGTAGCGATCAGAGAGGCATCACCTTCTAGCTCTGCCAGTCTCTTAGGTGTCTGGCTTCATAGGAGATTTCCAGACGCTCACACCTGCTTCTGCACCCAATATTGTGATATCACATGTCGTGGAACTTCTGGAAAACACCACTGTATTCTCATGGGAGAACGAGAGTGAAAATGGCAAAAAGCGTCATCATATTATTATGCAAATAGGGTCCCAAGGTCCCCCAAATAGAACCTTGGGGACCCCATGAGTCCCTGGAACGTGCTTTAAGAACCACTGTTGTAGAGACACACACCTGTGTTGTGAAGGTATCAAGACAAGCAACAAAAGTAGAAGGCACAGACCATGAACACCTGAAACCCATCATATCATGGGGACTCTCACACACACATGCACACACATGCACACATGCGGGCACACACATGCACAGGCACATACATGCACACATACACACATGCACTCACACTCAATGCAACAGGCCTGAGGTAAGTGCTTTAGGGAAAACATAAACAACATGGTATCAAAGCAAAGAGAAGGGAAAACTGATTCTCACTCTGGGAGCAAGGATTTGAGGGTAGAGGGAAGCTCTGGGTCTAACAGCCCGGGGAGGGGGGCGGGGGCAGGCAGGGGCGAGGGGATGAGCAGGGCTGGGAGGGAGGTGGGGTGGGCGAGTGGGGACAGCACTGTGAGCTGAGGGGCTGTCATAGACCAGCACCAGCAGGAGAGGAATCTCCGGCGCTGCGGGGCCTCTGAGACAGACGGGCGGTGGCCCCGAGCTGGTGCCCACGAGGCAGGGACGTGTGCGGATGACATATCCAAGGCAGGGGCGTGTGCGGATGACATATCCAAGGCGCGTCTGCACAAAAGGGCAGGACTGCCTCCGGGCCATCCACACAGCGGGCCGGCCATTCCAACCTAGCGTCATGTCCTAAAGGTACGTTTTCCTCCTGAGGGAACAAGATTTCTTCAAAGCCAAGTTTGCCACAGCAGATAATGTTCTCAAACTTTGCTCAAAATGGACTTTCTTGGAGTTCTGAGCTGGCCCTAAGTTTCCTATAAATAATGCAGAGAGAGAGGGGAAATAACAGCTAAGGCAGATTCCTATTGCCCAGTTCCAGAAACAGTCTTGTTCCTTTTTCTCATGAATCAAGAGTCAGCCCTACAGGTGAGCACTTTATACAGACGAGTCAGCAGCCTCCCACCTAAATTTTTGATGAATTCAACTGCAAAGTACTCACAACCTGGAACCCTATAATATGATTCATGCTTTTACCATTTATTTTTTTTCTATTTGGTCCTATAAAGGCGACAGAAAATATTAGTCATGTGAGCAACACGGGGACAAGATCAACAGGAAAATACTCTCCTCTGGAGTAAATTAAATCGTCCTCCAAATGCCCAGCACACCCAGGGGAGCCACATTTATTAATTCTAAAAGATAGTCAAAGTTAATAAAGATGCATCGGCGTGGAGCGGGGGTGGTGATCGCTCCCTCCCCCCTGCTGCCTTTTGCGACGTGGATGCTCCCAAATGAACTTGCAGCAGAAAGTGAAGTTTGGAAATGGAGCTCGTAACTCATTTTGTCAAGCAGGTGAGAAATGTCCCTTTTAATGGAAAGAAACAGAAATGGATGATTACTTTTTTGATTGATGGTTGCTTTCTGTTGCTCAGATACAAAGGGGTATAAATACATTTAAGTGTGGTACCCTCGCCGCAGGACGGTCTAGTCACGGAGCCCTAATTGGGGTGGTGACTCTTCTGTGCTGGGCGACCAGCGTGTCCTCCCACATTTCAGCCTCAGAGCTTCACTTAGGGGCTCAGGTCCCTTGTGTGACCAGCGGGGGTCTCTGAGAGTGAGCGTGAGGGTCACCAGCGTGAGCACCTCGTTTTACAGGTGGGGAAACTGAGGCTGGTGGGGATCCACCCTGCCTGAGCTTGTGCTGTGACAGACACAGGATCCAGACCCAGGTCTTCCCAGGATCTAGAACATTCTGTCTGCTTTATCACCATTTGTCATTCTCCAGGAGATTATTGGAAACTGGAGTGGATTTGTCAAAATTCTAATGGAAACTATCTTTAAGTTTTTGGAGGAAATTTGATCTCTGAGTTCAGAGCTTGGCCCCTCCTGTCCACCCAGCTCCAGCTGGTGTCCTCTGTCCCCTCCCTGTGGACATTCCTGCGCCTGCATCCTGGGTCTGGGGTCGCCAGTCTTGTGGGACAGGGTTGGAGTTTGAGGGGCTCTAGATGCCAGGAGCTCCTCAGGTGCAAAGGAGGGGGTTCCAGCTCACAGGCGCCTTCAGCCCTGGACAACCCCCTCCTCCCCAGGTGTCCCTGAGGCCTTGGGGCTGAGCAAGAATGGAAGCAGGCCCCCCTTCCACACCCACCAGGCCTGGTGACAAAGCAAGGCTGAGTTGTACTTTTTGATAGAATACTAGAAGCGCGTTCCTTTTCAACAGCCAAGGATACAGAGAAGGGTCTCGAGTCATCTGTGGACAGTGTTCCGAGCTCTCGTTTTTTTTCAGATGCCCTGGGGCCCTGCTCTCCTGTTGGCGGTGACCTTGGATTCTCATGGGGGCGGGGGGGGGGCGTTTCCCGCATTCCCTCCCCACCGAGAGTTCTTGAGGTTCTCATGGGTTAAATAAACATCCTTCCCAAACTGGCTGGGGCACCCATGAGGACCAGAAACGTGTGTAAGGGACTTGGGACAATGAAGAGAACAGGACCCGTGATGAGAGAGTGGCCCCGGCGCTGCCTGTGTGATCACAACCTTGGCTGGACCTCAGCTCCAGCTAAATGGAGGAGGATCCAGAGGATCCGAGTGGGGAGCTGGCCTGGCCTCTCTCTGCTGCCGCGTAATTGCCACGCATGGTTTTCTGTGGGGAGTGAAATATGGTAAACGCGGAGCCTGGAGTAGCAATTTCTCAAGCCAGGCTTTTTTTTTTCTTTATTATTATTATTTTTTACAACTTTATTGGAGTATAATTGCTTTACAATGGTGTGTTAGTTTCTGCCTTATAACAAAGCGAATCAGTTATACATATACATCTGTTCCCATATCCCTTCCCTCTTGCATCTCCCTCCCTCCCACCCTCCCTATCCACCCCCCCAGGTGGTCACAAAGCACTGATCTGATCTCCCTGTCCTATGTGGCTGCTTCCCACTATCAAGCCAGGCTTTTTAAAAATCTTCTGAACGGTGACACCGCACAACGCATTTTTTGTAGCTATTTGTGTGTTTTACAGTTGGGACGTTCTTTGTCTGGATCTAGACGTGGCCCTGCGCCTTCCAGTGGGGGGTCCTGAGTCCCTTGGGTACCACACCCATGACCCCCGAGGGAAGCATTGCAAGCAGCCTCCCGCCACTCAGGTGGCGAGAGCCTGGCTCCTGGCACGGTTCCCAGAGGGCTGATTAGGAAGCACACATGGCGACGGAGACGGGGCACGGGGCACCAGCAGGACCCGAAGCTCCAGGAGGGCGGTGGCTCCATGGAGACACAGAACCAGTTAACCAGAAAGACATGCGGGTCTGAGCTCGCCTGGGTCTGGGTCAAGGCTGGTCTTCATGACTCCTGGGACCCCAGCCCCCAGAGGCGACGATTTCCTCAGAGACACCCGGTCTGAGCGCGTAAGTGCAAAGGCTGACAGTGGGATTTGTCCAAAGTTGGGTTTTTCTAGGTGAGTAGAATATGTCCAAGGATGGACCACCGAATCCAAGCTGGAAGCGGTGGGGAATTAAACATTGAAGGGTCTGGAGAGGAAAGTCTGGAGGGCTGTGATAACAACAGCTAATATTTATGAAGCGCTAACTTTGGACAGTTTTCCTACATTTCATGTTATTTCCATCTTTACACTTCGTAACAGTCCTGTGAACTGGAGGCCACTCTTACCTGCATTCCACAGGTGAGGAGGCTGAGAAGCAGAGGCCCCACGCGTCCCATGGTCACGTACTAGTGAGTGGCCGCCTCAGCTGCTGTTTCTGTGGCACAAACCATCCCCATAAAGACAACCCACCTGCTGTTTCCTGCACGTCGGCGGGTCAGTGGGCGGGTGTGACCTCCGCTGCCTGGGATGACCAGGCTCCGCCCACACAACCTCTCATGCCCCGGCCTGGTTGTTTCCCAGAGATGCAAAGAGCAGGAGCGGACTCACCTACCTGTTCAGGAACCCCGGGCCCCGTGCTCTGACCTGGTTTGCCACCGCTTCCCTGCACCTGCTGTACAAAGCAATGCCCAGAGCCCCCAGCACTGAAAGGGGCCTCCAGGACAGGAGGCACGAGGAAAGGCCCCTGCAGGCTCTTGGCAGGGGCCACGGGGTCAGAGCCAGTGAGACATGGGGTAGGTGGTGATCAGAGTGGGACGTGTCAGTGCCATTTTGATGTCCCGTTAAGAAATAGTGGAGTCCAAGGAGAGCATTAAATGTTTTCTTCATTAATCTTAAGACTAAGGGAAGACTTAAAACTCCACGTGTTATACCCTCAATGATGTAAAATACGTGAATGAAAAACGATTGAGATGATTTACCCAACATTGAGCCGTGATTTGTCCCCAGGGGACAGGACCGTGGACAATGGCAATTCACATCTTTCTATCTGTGTGCATTTCCCAAATGTTCCACTGTGAGGATGCCCTAATTACAGGTTGCAAAACGATGATTTCAGGGCAGTATAACTGGGCTTTGCTTCCTGGGTGTGGAAATGTCTGGACTGTAAACACCCCGAACGTGACACATTCTGAGCAAGTCCTCAGGGCAGGGCACGTGTGGTTCCAAGCCGTCCACGACCACTCCCAGTTGGAGTCTGGGCCTCTGGGCTTGCGGAGGGGGGTGGTCTCCATTTGAGAAACCTGGGTCTCCACGTGGTCTTCCAGGACTGCTGGAGGATCCAAGTCCAAGTATCACAATCCCACCTGAGTGCTTGGTCCAGGTGTGAGATTCATAATCCAAAAGGTTTTTAATAAGAAAGAAGATGTACTATCTTGAATACAAATTATATACTACTTTACCAAAAGTAGCAAATAATGGGATTTATATTTCTTATGTAAGGGCCCTCACCGTGCCTCCGACACTGTGCTCAGCCCTTAATGCCTTACCTGCCAGTGTACTACCCATCACAATAGTACATAGTGAATCATAACAACGGCAGCTGACGCCTGCATCCTGGTCATTACCTGCCAGGTGCTCTTCTGGGTCCTTCCCACATCTTGACCCCTTTCAGCTTCAACCCTGACAGGTACATGCTCCTCCTGCTTCTACTTCACTGAGGAGGAGATTGCAGCGCAGAAACCGCCGGTCTCCCCAGGGACACAGAATCAGTGAGCTTCTGGGCTGAATCGCAAGCCTATTATTTATCCTTTAACCCCGCGCTGTCTGTGAACGTGCACAGAGACAGCAAGGGCTGAATCTGCACTCAGCGTCAGGGTGAGCGGGAGGGAAGGAGAGACGGTGGGACTTGGAAGGGGAGAGAGCCGTGGAGGATGGAGAAGGTCAGGGTGGTGGCAGCAACCGCGTTTACGGCACACGGCGCCCTGCCAGGCGGTGTGTTCACACTTCTTTATTCATATGCTCAAACCTCCTGACAATCCTTAGATTGCTAAGGCATGAGAAGATGTCCTCAGTGAACAAGGACGAGAACACATGGAAAGCACTGAAAGGAGTGAAGATCTACCGCTGTGTGAGCGGAGTCCTAGGAGATGAGGAGCAGAGATCAGAGCAGGAAACTTAAAGAGGGGATGCCCAGGAAGCTTCCAGAACTGATGGAAGCCGTCCCCCTGAAAATGTCAAAAGCTTCACGAGGGCCTTCCCTGGCGGTCCAGTGGTTAAGACTTCGCCTTCCAGTGCAAGGGGTGCAGGTTCGATCCCTGGTCGGGGAGCTAAGATCCCACATGCCTCGTGGCCAAAAAACCAGAATATAAAACAGAAGGCAATATTGTAACAAATTCAATGAAGACTTTAAAAGTGGTCCACATCAAAAAAAAGTCTTAAAAAAACCCACAAAACTTCATGAACTCTAAGCAGGGGTCACCCAGGGCGGGGGTGGGGGTCTCATGGGGTGATATCTAGACCACCTGGAGGTGGAGTGGTCCCCAGCACAGGGATGGGTCCCCAGCTCTGGGTGTGGAGGAGCCTGGGGTGTCCTGAGCCACAGCAGAAGGCAGGGCTCCACTGGGGAGGCGAGAACAGAAGGAGATGGGGAGGGGGAGGGCAGGGGCTGGAACACCTGGCCTTGAAGGTCATGGTGAGGCGTGTGGATTTTATCCCAAGTACGTGGAGAATCCATGGGGGTAGGAGCGTGATCCACCTGTGTTTACAAACATCGATCTGGTTGTTGTGTGAACACTGGGTGTAAGGACATGAGGAGGAATTCGGGCTTCCTGGGAGACCCCTGTGGTCCAGCAGAGAGGGGGTGGGGGCTCAGCCCGGGCTGGGAGGACAAGGGGCTTACAAGTGAATGGATTACAGGTATAATTGGAGAAAGAAATAGAACCCCTGCTTCCAGCTAAATATGCAGAAAGACAGCTCTTCCTGGAGCAGGACATCCAAAGGAAGAGAACCGTGTCGTGTGCCAGTCACTGAAATCCAGGGCAAGAGCAAAGCAGTGGGAAGACAGATGCCTCAGTGCTGATTGACCCACCGCAGGGAACCCAGACCTTGGAAGAACCGTGTGGGGAGAGGGGAAAGTTCCAGGAACAGAAAGGGGAGTGTGAGGGACACAGTTCACAAACCTTCCTAATCCTCCCAGCAGAGAAAAGCCTGGAAGAAAGGGGAGCCGAGGCGACGACCTGCATTTTCACCATTACTTAAAATATTCAAACCGTTCTGTCATTTCCTTTCTGACTCCTTTAACCCATGAGTTATAGAAAAGAGTTTTGCTTAATTTTCAAGTGCTGTGGAGAATTTCTAATTTTCTGCTATTGATTTCCCATTTAAGTCCCCACTGGTCTGAGGATATGATCTGATTTCTATCCTTTGACCTTTATCTACCTTTGAGTGCCTCTACCCCTCAGACTTTAAACATTTCAGCATGTTCAAGGTGCCCAGGACATGCGTATGGACACATTTTAGCATGAAGATTGTGAAGGTTTCTTTTTGTTGTTGTTTGGACATTTGAAACAATTTAGTCTTAAACACTTTCTGATTTTAACATTTTTAAATCTTGTTTAACAAAATGTTTATGTATGAAGATACCATTTCCCTTTCATCATAGAACTTGTTTATAAAACTTCATTTCTTGAAAAATCAGGAAGACTGAATTAAAATTAAATTAAATTTAAAAATTAAAATTCCTTTTAATATTAATCACAGCATTTATACTGTGTTCACATGCTTTTTGACGAGCCTTAGGCATTCCACATGGACATGAAAAGAATGCATATTCTGCATTATTTGGGTACCATTTTCTATAAATCTATTAGCTGACATGGATGAATCATGGTCTTGAGCTTTTCTATATCTTCCTGGATTTTTTTTTCTCCTTTTAGGAGTTACTGAGAGAGGAGTATGAAAACCCCCATGTATAATGGTCAATTTGTTTACTCTTTTCTGCAAATTTACAAGCTTGTTAATGCTTAAAAGTGTCATACTTCCTGTTGAATTGACCCTTTTATCATAAAGAAATGTTCTTTTTCTCTCTAATAATATGTTTAGCCTCTAAGTCTAGTTTGTCTGATATTTGTAAAGCCTCTGTTTTCCTTTGGTTTGGGCTTATGTGATATATATTTGTTTTTATTTTTGTATTATCAATTCTCAAATTTCCTCTGTCCTTATTTAAAATGCATCTCTCGTAAATAGTTGTTGTTTTGTTACAACGTGATTTCCTTCTTTTAATTGCTATCTTTTTTTTTTTACCATTTGCAAATAATGTGAATACTGGTAACATATGTTTTTAGCGGAATACTTTCGTTATTTGTTTTCTACTTGTCCCCTCTATAACTTAATTCTTTATTCTCTCTATCTCTCTCTCTCCTTTTTTTAAATTTTTTTGCTTATTTAGGTTTTTTTAATGATTATCTATTTTCCTCAATGTTTCTCTTTTAAAAATTTTCTATACTCTTGTTTTTCACTTTTTGCATTTTTAAGTCTGAAATTATTCCAAAATAAAGTTTTAAATAATAAAGTTTAAAAATCCCCCTCTAATTTTAGCATTCATTCATCATCCTTACCCAAACCAGTAATTTCTCTGGTGATTGTGCTACGGAGTCCAAGCTCATCCTGCTGGCCACTCACGCCACAGCCCTGGAACCAGCCGTTTCACTGGGAAAGATATTTTAATACAAATATTTTCATCAAAATTATGCCACTTCCAATGAGCATCCATGGAGTCTGAATTTTCAAAATTCTATTGAACCAGCTTAATTCTTTCATCAAATTGCAGTACTTGGGCAGACAAGGTATTCCCCAAGTACTCACTTTCGTTTTAATTTTATTGAGATATTTTCACTGGGATCACATATTTGACATTTTTCAAAAAGGTATGAATAATAGTGTTTCCCACCGTGTCAATTTTACTAATTACAGTTTTTGCCTTCAGGGAATTTTGAGGGAACTGTATCAATAAAGTCCACCCTGAAGGTGCTCAATTATACATCCTACTCCTCTTTCAAGCATAATTCACTCCTCCTCCAGCCTTTAACTGATGCGTCACTGTCACTTAATCTTAACAAAACCGACGACCGGTGTTGACGTCTCAGCTGATCTCCTGCCCCTGCCAAACGTCTCCCCAGCTTTGCTGCAGGTCCCTGAGCCCCCGACAAGCCACGTCCTCCCCTCCTACCTCTGCCCACCTGACTCCACCTGGGCTTCTTCGTGTGGGCTCCCCAAACCCACAGTGTATGTTCCCTCATCTCTGCTGTACTCAGAACATCTCCTATTTCTGGTTCAGTTTCTTATCATCATGAAACATCACAACTCTAACATTTGTTCACAGCCTTCTCCAAGCCAGATACTGAGACCTTGTGCTTTTCCTTTTAATTCTCCCACCATCCTATGAGTCACACAGTATTTTTCACCCAGTTTTCTGGAATATACATAAATGTACATAAATATTTATATACACGCACCTCAGAGATATTGTGTGTTCAGTTCCAGACCACCACAATAAAGTGAATCTTGCAATAAAGCAAGTCACACAAAGTGTTTGGTTTCTCAGTGCATATAAAGTTGAGTTTACACTATACTGTAGTCTATTAAGTGTGCAATAGCTTTGTGTCTAAAAAGTATGTACAGGGGCCTCCCTGGTGGCGCAGTGGTTGAGAGTCCACCTGCCGATGCAGGGGATACGGGTTCGTGCCCCAGTCTGGGAGGATCCCATATGCCGCAGAGCGGCTGGGCCCGTGAGCCACGGCTGCTGGGCCTGCGCATCCGGAGCCTGTGCTCCGCAACGGGAGAGGCCACAACAGTGAGAGGCCCGCATACCGCAAAAAGAAAAAAAAAAAAAAATGTACAGACCTTAATTAAAACTATTTTATTGCTAAGAAATGCTAACCATCAGCTGAGCCTTCAATGAGTCAATCTTCTTACAATGGAAACATCAAAGATCACTGCTCACAGGTCACTGTAACAAATGTAACAATAATAGAAAAGTTTGAAATATTACAAGAATTACCAAGATGTGACACAGAGACAAGAAGTGAGCAAATGCTGTTGGAATAACAGCACCAAGAGGCTTGCTCAACACAGGGTTACCACAAACCTTCAATTTGTAAAAAATGCAATATAAGCAAAGTACAATAAAGCAAAGCACAATAAAATGAGGTGTGCCTGTATATTATTTATATAATTATAAGTATATACAATATATTACATTTTATTTTATATAATACATTATATTATATATTATATTACAGCATAGTATAGTATGTATAATATTATACAAAATAAAACATAATGCTATATATACTATACATTATGTATATTATTGTACTTGTATGTGATAGATAATAATATATACTTTCATATAATATATTATACACATATTTGTATAATATGTATTTTATAATATATTAAATATTAAATATTAAATGTATAATAACTATATATTATTTAGATTTTAGATATATAAATATAAACTAGAAGAGACTTGCGCAGGGTGTGGCCAGCACAGACCTCAGGGCTGTAAGCCCATCCACTGCGCAACTGCCAGCCCTACATCCTAATGGCAGCCTCGGCTGCTTCCCTAGATGGACGGAGGGCTCAGAGGGCAGGTACCGGTCTGCTTTTCATCCCTGTGGCCCCACTACGAATGGGCTGCTGGTACATAGTAGGTGCTCAGCATCTGTTTCTTTTTTTTTTTTTTTTTTTTTTTTGCAGTACGCGGGCCTCTCACCGTTGTGGCCTCTCCCGTTGCGGAGCACAGGCTCCGGATGCACAGGCTCAGCGGCCATGGCGCACGGACCCAGCCGCTCCGCGGCATGTGGGATCCTCCCAGACCGGGGCACGAACCCGCGTCCCCTGCATCGGCAGGCGGACTCTCAACCACTGCGCCACCAGGGAAGCCCAGCATCTGTTTCTTGACTGACCGGAGGGGAACTGTGTTTTGTGTTGTCAAATAAATAATTGAATCCAATGGGTCTTGCTTTGTCAAAATTAGAAGGACATTATTTTAAATCATGGCCTTAAAGATGGATTATTCATGGTACTGGGTCACTAGTGAAGCATTTGGGTTGAGGGAGGGAACTCTCCTTAATACAAATTAAATTCCAGAAGGTTAATGACTTCATCATAAAAAAGGTCCAAAATAAAATAGAGAATAGTTTTGTTGGGAAGGTATTTTTTATTTTTAAAAGCACTTAACGCAGACAAAAAAAGAAAGATTTGGCTCTATACTAGTGTTCAAGGGAAGCACAGATACATAATTATATAACTGCAAGCTGTAATAACTCATTGCATCATATCTGCCAGACAAAAAATTAGTATCTATAAAATATGAAATTTCCTCAAAGTCAACACAGAGCCTCAATTGAGAAAAAAATTGGCCAATGCACTAAAAAGACAAAAAGAAGAAGAAGGAGGAGGAGGGGAAGGAGAAGAAACAATGAATAAACAAGAAAAAAATTCAACCTCAATAGAATTAAATGAAGAAAAAATGGAATAATAATAAACTATTATTTGTGAAGTCAGTCGCAAACATTGGAAAGATTGCTAACACTCACTGTTGACGAGGCCCGGGTGGGGGGAGCATCCCCACCTAGTGGAAGGACCTTCTGGAGAGCAGTTTATCACATTTACAACATTTAAATTTGTGCTCATGTTAAGCTGGCATTTTCCAACATCTACAGAAAAATATTTGCAGGAATATTCGTGGCAGCCCCGCGCACAATGGAGAAACTGGGGACACCATGAATGACCATCTGTTGCATGAACACAGGAAAGGATGGACGGACTTAGGCGGACCCATGACCTGCCCATGTCCACAGGGAGATGCCCTGCACTCCTGCTTAGGGGGAGCAGGACACAGTCTGGGTGTAGACTGGCCCGGATGATGCTCAGACACCTGTCTTTCACACTGGATTGTGATCCCAGGGGAAGGATACAGGCCACACGGTGGCTGCAGCCTCAGCGATTTATCAGAAACGTGCATTCGTGATTTCAAGAATCTGGTAAACTCTCTTCAGTGGAGCAGCTGTTGTCCGTGTGCAGGTTCTGATTCTCCTGCCCCAGCTGGAACCCGAGCTCGGATGCTCAGGTCACGTGGGAGTCTGGCACGCTGTCTGTCATCATACTTCTCTGTGTCCTCATCTGGGAAATGGGAGTGAACTGGCATCTCGGGCTGCATAACAAACACCAGGCGGTGCGGCTTAAAGAACAGACACTTTCACATCTTGGAAGCTGGAATCCAAGATCCAGGTGTCTCAGGGCTGGCCCCTCCTGAGGCCTCTCCTGGGCATTTAGACACCGTCTTCTCCCCGTGTCCTCACATAGTCATCCCCCCGTGTGAGTCCGTGTCCTGACCTCCTCTTCCTATAAGGACACCAGACCTATTGGATCAGGGTCCCACCCTGGTGACCTCATTTCCCCTAATAATCTCTGTAAAGACGCTGTGTCCACATACAGTGACATTCTGTGGTCCTGGGGGTTAGGGCTTCAACATATGAGTTTGGGGGGGATGCAGCTCAGCTGTAGCAGGACGACCTGCTTCACAGTGTAGCCAAGAGCCCCGAGTGAGTGAATATTTGCAATCCATGTAATAACAGGCTCGGGGGAGTTGTGGTGCGCTGACCTGCATCAGGCTCAGCCGCCAGGCCTCCTGGAGACCCTGAGCTTCCGGGTGGGATGATATGACAGTCATTAAGGGAGGTTTAGTGATAATAATGATAATAATAAGATGCTCAGAGGCGTCAGAGCAGCGTTCAAACCGACACCTGCTGCCAACACCCTCTCTGAACTGCCTTCCAAGCTAAAACGGCACAGAATTACTGAGAAGACATTTCACAAGAATCTCATCTAAATATGTAACAGGAAAGAGTGTTGGTGATTAAAGCTGGTAAGGCTGGGGGAGAGCGTGGTCCCCAGCGAGGGTTGTCTGCACCCTCAGCAAACCTGTGCAACAGTTGGCGTCTGGAGCTAGGAGCTCAGCCCCAGGGGCCTGGGGGGTCGTCGGGGGTCCGTGTCCCCCACCCTCCAGAGCAGCAACGTCAGAGGGCTCTGCTCCAACCGCTGTGTTTCTAAGAAGTGAGGGGCTCGAGCTCCGTTACCTGCAATCCTCGTCTGCTTCGCTCCCGCGTCAGGAATGAAGTTAGTGGAACCGCAGAGAGCACGTCGCAGCCCCCCACCGAGTTCTGGTCACGGTAACTGCTGCTGAGCCTCAAAGCCTGGAAATCGCTTTCATCTCATGCATGAGGAGTTGCCGGCTGATTGATGGCAGCCGCGGACCCTTCCCGCACCCACGGAGCGGCACTCATTTGCAAACTAAAACAATATTAGCAAACCGTTAATGGGCCATGAAACTGCAGCGCGGCCGTGATCACGCTCAGGACGACAGCTGCACACCTGCGTTCCCACGCGGGAGACCAGCTGCACCGTGGCGGCAGAGCCCCTCGGGACGCTCGAGGCCGGCACCCAGGGTCCTGGGCCGTGGCTGGGACTGGACCTGCATGTGGGGCAGAGCCGGGTAACTGCCGGCCACCTCCTGTCACAGCCAAAGTGCCGCGTGTGCCGGGTTCCTGGCCGGGAGGAGCTCGCTCTGCTGGGAAACGACCCCGTGGCCCCTGCTGCTCTGCGCATCCTGGGCAGGTGGTTCCCAGGTGCAGCCGAAGCCTGAGATGCTAAACAGGCTGCCAGGGGCTGGAGGGGACCTGGCATCCCTGCATCAACGGAAGATGAGAAGGGCTGTCTTGTCAGGGAACCACAGGGGTGGGTGGCAGAAGGTGTCACAGTGGAGGACCTCGCAGGTTTGAAAATACAACATTTAGGGCCAGTGAGAGCAGGTTTCAGGTCTAGAGCAAGCTAATGACTTTGACAGGAAGGTCAAGGGACCTACGATGTGTGGCTGTAATGTCCAGGAGCGGTTACTGTAACCGGTGACTAGACAGTGTTTGGGGACATGAGTGTCTGCCTGTCTGAGCTGCGTGGCTTTTGTACCAACGTCGCTATTGATCAAGAATATTGAAACCCCAGGCAAGGGCCATCTTCAGTCTCGTCACTTTGCAGGCAAAACGCCACGGGTCCCACAGGGATCCTGCCTGCTCAGCATCGGGATGGCAGCTCTTCCAAAACATCCCACTCCGGACACGCTCAGAGGGACCGGCCAGGCTCTGCAAACAAACATCAGCGAGATCTCGCAAATATGTCCAGGATGGATTTAGGAAGCATTACATCCCCAGAAACCCCAATGCGAAGGGAGGCCATCAGCTACTGCTTTCTGTGTGCGTGTGTGAGCATGTGTGCACATGTGCACACGTGCGTGTGTGTGTGCACATGTAGGCAAGTGATGCATAGGAGAAGAAAGAAAGAACACGCTGATTTTCAAGAATGCGCAGTTAACTCCATCCCGGGAGCTCAGAATCGGGCAGGCTCTCCCTCCATGTGGAGAAATTCCGTTTCTAGACTCTAATGAGCGCGTCTCCTGAAAGCTCCCTGGGGTCGCCGGCCACCTCTCAAGGCCCCGCTCTGCGCTGGGACCACAGCCCACTTATCGCCCGTTCTTCCTCCCGTGGCTCCGAAATGACTTCTGACCAACCTAATCCCAAAGTTTCATTTTTTCCTTGAAAACCTTTATCCAGGGCTGCTCAGGGCCAGCCCTCGTCACGGTCAGCAGTGGACGAGGCAGAGACCTGTCCTCAAGGGGCTTCATCCAGTGAGCACGAGGCCAGCCCCTCCTGGAACCTGGCCCCAGGCCTCAGAGATGGAAGTCCCCACACCCCCTACCCAGGGTCCCACACTCTTCATATGGCTTGGGTTACGGCCCCTTGACCCTCGTGACTGGCTCTGCGATTGTCCCCCTGAAATCAGGGTTCTGGAGCAAGGAGCCTGCAGCCTGCTCTGACGATGGGCCACTCGTCCTGGTTCAAATTCTCCCCAAACCTACTTGCTTATAGATGACCCAAAATGGGGGGGCTTGTCATTGTTGCCATGATTTTAGTACCTGTCCTGGGTTTATGATACCAAAGACAAAACCCAGATGTGTTTGCTTAGGACACAGACTTTTTTTTTTTTTTTTTTTACAATTTTATTGGAGTATAATTGCTTCACAATGCTGTGTTAGTTTCTGCTTTATAACAAAGTGAATCAGTTATACATATACATCTGTTCCCATATCCCTTCCCTCTTGCATCTCCCTCCCTCCCACCCTCCCTATCCCACCCCTCCAGACGGTCACAAAGCACCGAGCTGATCTTAGGACACAGACTTTTAATAAAACTATTGCTTGCTGAGGCCCTCACGGGCTCAAAACCACATCACATCGGGGTCATTGTCTATCTTGATCCTTCACAAACAAGCTGGAGATTTAGCAGGACTGTCTCCATCCTGCTCCCTAGGTGGATGCAGTGAAGCAATGTCAGGGGCCACGTGGCTGGTTAGGGCATGGCGATGCTGGGTCCAGCCTCATCTGCCCCGCTAAGTCTGCTTCTCCGCGGAGACACAGCATCTCAACGTGTGGAAAAGCTGCTGCTTGTGGGCAGTGCTGATGTGCATCCTCCCATCTGGGCCTGAAGAATGCAGGTCCCACTCCCTCTGAGGGGGACCCACCAGCCTAGCTCACAGCCTGCCCGAGAGAAAGTGCCAGAACACATGCAAAGGAAGATTTTGCCGGGGTGGAGGGAGACCTTAATTCTGTGGAAGGATTTGTCAGCACTTTCGTCGTGGTGCCGGGTCCTCTCTGAACAAATGGACAAGGTCACAGACGCATAAACGGTTGCAGTGTCATCTGGTGGGTCAGGATGGGAATCTTTGTGACTGTCCTCCTCCTAAACACAGGCTCGCTCAGCGCCAGCAGGGAGGTTAGAGCACCAGGGTCCAGACCCACCCATGAGAGTTTCCTGGGGCTGTGGTAACAAAGCACCACACACTGCGGGGCTTAAACCAGCAGAGATCTAGTCTCCCACGGTCTGGAGGCCAGAAGTCCAAGATTAAGATGTCGGCAGGGCCGTGCTCCCTCTGAAGGCTCCAGGGGAGGGTCCTTCCTGCCCCTCTGTTAGCTCCTAGCGGGTCCAGAACCCCTGGGTGTCCTTGGCTCGTAGACATGGCGCTCTGATTTTTGCCTCCACCTTCTTATAGCCTCTGCCCTGTGTGTCCTCGTGTCTGTGTCAAATCTCTTCTTATAAAAATACCAGCCAGTGGACTAAGCTCACCCATGTCCAGTATGACCTCATCTTAACAAGATTACATTTGTAAAGACCCTATTTCCGAATTAGGTCATGTTCAAAAAAATTAGGAAAGAGTTAGGGTCTCAGAATATTTTTGAAAGAATCTATAACACCACTGCACATACAGCTAAGGATGAGAACTAGACCATTGGAAATAATATTGACAAATGTTATTAAATTGTAAGAGAGAATAAACTCATTAACATGTTACATCATCCTGTTTTTAATAAAAAGCCTGATCATTGCATTATAATAACTTCTCCAAAAGAAAAGTCAGCAAGAATTAATTTCAAGATCGATAACCTGAGAAGTACATGTAATTCAAATGAAAGCTTAATTCTCCTGATTCAGAATTTAGTGAATTTAAACAATGGCAAAGATGTTACATTTTGATATATAAAGACATAATACACGTTTAAAATGTAAAATAAATGCATAAGCAGAAGTTGGCCAAAATCACGAGAAATCATCTTTGCTGACAGTCAATATTACAGATCACTGTTACTTATTGTCATGGATTAAGAACCCCCCCCAAAAAAAGAACCCCAAACTCCCGTGCCAGGCAGGCCCTCAGCGTCCTATGTTCATTCATTCACTCATGGACTCAACATGATTTCATTTGACATTGTGACTGACTGGCACATGTAGGGTTTGGGGATGGAGGCGTTGATGATGCTGCTGCAAACCAGCCACAGGGGTGAGCTCAGACCCTGGTGACAAGAAGTGGAATGGAAAAACACATGTGTCAGCACATCTGTGCCCACCACATTCTCCTAGAGCAAGAAGTACCATCAATACAGTTAAGACAACTTTATAAGAAGAAAGTTCTAAGTTATTCCAACCCACAGAGAGCACTATTTTTTTTCCCTTTTAAGGACTCGGAGAGTAATGGGAATTGCCAAGGAAGGGGGGTCAGAAATTCGGGCTGGACAGAGCAGGGCAGTGACCCGGCATGGGTGGCCACCCGAGGGCAGCTCAGCGGTCAGGAGAGCATCTCAGGTCAACCGTGTCTCCAGAAGTGGACGGAGCAGCATGATCTTCTTTGGAGAAAGTCACTCTCAAAGTGACCTTCATGATTTCCAGCAATTAAAATCTCCCCAAAATGAGCTCACATCCAAAAATCACCAAACACACAAGGGAAACTCTTGAATGAATAAGTCAGCGGTGACGTAACAATGGGAACTTTATCCCCACATGGCTCTAACATGTGAACTGTAGAACATAAATTAACCATCTGTAAAATGCTTAAAGAAATAAAACTGAAATTACCAGAAAAAACGAGAAAGAAACAAGAGGCCGTTAGTAATGAATTGGAAGAAATAGAAAAAAATTACCTCCTCGAAATGGAAATTGGAATTGTTGACATAAAATTCAGGCAATGGGCACACAGCTGAAGAGAGAAAAACTGATAAGCTAGGAGATGTATCTGAACAAACTACCTAAATGGGTCATAAATGAAGAAGGCAGAGCTTCCCTCTCATTAAGGGCACACACCGGGCAAAAAGCAAATATCAACAAAGGTCAAAGAATACGTGTGACAGTCAGTTACATCAGAAGTCAACAATAAACAGATGAATTGTTTAAACTCACGTTTGGAAATTGATCGACGCATTCCTATATGGGAATTAGAAGATATTTAAAAGTGAAGGATAGTCAATGTAGCACATTAGCAAGACAGGTAAGATTCAGAAAAAGAGGTACTTGAGAAAAGGTATAGAATTTAAACCTAGGATGTAGAAACCTAAAATATAGAGAATAAAAAGGTAGAGGCCATAAGAAATGCTGAATATAAATGAACCTGGACCCCCCTTCCTCTCTGAGTGGTCAGATAAGGGCAGGGCCCTCTGCCCTGAGCCCAGCTGGACGCAGGGCTGGGATGTCCCCTGCTAGGGCATATGGTTCAGGAGATGGAACCAAGTACACAGAAGGAAGGAAACACATCTGTGATGTCCCCAGCAGAAATCAGAGTTCACGTTGACATGTAGCCCATTCCAGGATCTTTCTGGGTATGGATGCATCAGTGTTACAATGGGACCACAGCCAGCACCCCAGTTTTCAGCCAGTGTCCTGCTTGTAAACAAGTCTAGTTTGGACGTAGCAACAGAGCCACCAAGGTGATGGGTGGTGACCCAGGCTGGCTTGTATGCTTTCCTCACCTACTGCTGGTTATGGTCATGGTGGCGAGGGTTTGCTGTCATCTACACTCTCTAACCCACCCCTGGAGTCAAACGATATTAAAGATCCCAAGTACTTTTGTGGGGGAGGGAAGGTTAGATCCATTGAATTGAATGAGCCAATTCTAAAAATGAATTATTTAAGAATATTATTTTTAGCTTTTGAGTCATTTTTTAAAATGGGTCTTTAAAAATGTGTTCCAGTTGACATTCCTATACATTGTGTATAAATATATCTTTTCCCAACTTGCTGACATTAGGAAAACGATTTTTTTAAGTCTTTGCACAACATAAGCAAAAGAAAAAAAATGTGGAAGTTGGCTTTTTAATTAAAAACACCCTGATTATACAAAACGTGTATTTAAAATGTTTCATCTTTGTGTGTTTGCTATTTTGTACCATTGGACTATTCTCCAAATAGTCTCAAGAAAAAGATAAAATAATCAGAAACATTGAAAAACTCCTTTTAAGGCTTTGGAAGTAGGATTTTCCAGCTTCTGAGCTGATGGAAAGCCCCCGAGACCCACTTTATCCTGAGGACCATCGACTCCCACAGAAGCAGAATGAGTTCCTTTTCTCTTGTCTTCTTGGGAAAAATAGATTCAGTCTAAGCTTCTACTTTCATTTCCTCCAGGAAAAGGGGGTGAAAATAGAGTTTCTGGGTCTCCTGCTTTCCTCTCTCTTCCTGAGACTTGGGTTCCTGTTGTTTATCTATTTTAAGCTGCTAATCCCAAACTCCTAATTTATCCGCCACCACCTTCCCCCTTTGGTAACCATAAGTTCATTTTCTAAGTCTGTAAGTCTGTTTCCATTTTGTAAATAATTTCATTTATATCATTTTTCCAGATTCCACATATAAGTGATATCATATGGTATTTGTTTTTCTCTGTCTGGCTTACTTCATTTAGTGTGATAATCTCTAGGTCCATCCATGCTGCTGCAAATGGCATTATTTCGTTCTTTTTTATGGCTAAGTAGTATTCCGTTGTATATGTACCACATCTTCTCTATCCATTCATCTGTCGATGGACATTTAGGTTGTTTCCATGTCTTGGCTATTGTAAATAGTGCTGCTATGAATACTGGGGTGCATGTATCTTTTTGAATTAAAGCTTTTATCATCTCCAGATATATACCCAGGAGGGGGATTGCTGGGTCATATGATAGCTCTATTTTTAGTGTTTTAAGTAACTTCCATACTGTTCTCCACAGAGGCTGCACCAATTTACATTCCTGCCAACAGTGTAGGAGGGTTCCCTTTTCTCCACACCCACAGAAAGGTTTTTTAAGTAATGGATGTTGGATTTTATCCGATGATCTTTCTGTATCTAGTGAGAGATCATACCATTTTTCTTTCTTAGTTACGGCAAATTTCATTCATCGATTTTTTTTTAAGAATTTACCAGCAAATTTTTGTGAAACTGCTTGAACCTACTTGAGGAAGATTTCTCATTTGTTTCTCAATGGGTCTAGAGCTCTGCAGATCTTGAACTTCTTCTAGGGTCATGTTTTCCCTTCTTAGACATTTATCATTTTTATCAACACTTTCACAGATTCTTTTTCTATTGTTCTAATGGTTGTTTTCTTCATCATCAACTCACAGCTCACACTTGATTATTTCCTTCTGCTCCCATTAAGTTTAAGTTACTTTCTTTTTATAACTGCTCATGGTGAAAACCTAGATTACAGAAAACATTGCTCATTTTCCAATACAAGCATATAGAATGATCAGACTTCCTCTAATCCCTGATTTATCTGCATCACACACATTTTCACTTTGTTTTCATTTTCAAGCATAAAATACTTTTCATTTTCCCTTGTGGCTCTGCTCATTTTTCTTCAGTCTCTGCTTCTCTCTGTTCTTCAGCGAGATCATTTCTGTTGATTGAAAGTTCACTGACCTTTCCTCCTGCCACCTCTAATCTGCTGTAGAGCGCCAACATGGATTCCTTTTTTTCCCTAGTTTTTGTACATTTTGGTTCCCACCTGGTTGTTTTTTATAGTTTGCTTTGCTGAAGCTCTCGGTGGGTTTACTCTTCAAGAGGGGAGGCCAGCCCACTAATTACCCCGCAGAACTGCCCACAGGCGGGGGTCGGGGGCTTGTGAGGCGGAGGATGGGGGGGAGCACGCCACCTCATTTGAGTGAGCGAGGGATTGAATGAAGAACAGAAAGACAGGGAGGACAGGGGAGACCAAGGATGGAGACAGGAGACAGGTGCCTCCCCCCTTCGTCCCACCCAGCTTTTGGGTCCAGCGTGGTCCAGGGCCCAGACAGCAGGAGAAGCTATGCTGAAGGGGGTGGGCATCTGGAGGACGCCCAGTCCAGGCCTGGTCTCTGAGCGTGTGGCAAGAGCGAAAAAAATCTCCCGAAGAAGCATGAACCGCAGGCCAGGGGGGGATGCTGGGCTCAGGGCTGCATGGGGGGCAACCCCTCCCTTTACCAGGAGGAGAGCCTCCGTGGAACACACTTTAAATGAGGCTGTTTATCAAAGGAGGGAAAGAAAAACTAACTACATGACATGAAAGATGTTCCTTCCCCAGTTCCTAGACAGAGGGTCCTCTCCAAACAGCAGGAGGACAACCTGATGCACACGCATGATTTTGCACATGAAATAACAAGCGGACGGCTCACTGCTTGGCTTGTTTCACAGCCTGAATCAAATGACATGATGTACCTTTTGTCTTTAACCGGCTTTCTTGGAAGAAGTTGGCTAATTTGGGGGCAAAGAGAACGGAGTCAACAACCTGGGAGGCCGGGACTAGATGGGGCGCAACCCATGCTGGGGGAGGGCAGGTGGTCGGGCTGTCAGACTGCAGCCACCAAGCTCCTGGGCCGTTTGTATGGCTTCTGGACCACAGAACCCAAGGAAATGTCCTCGTCAAGGATAGCGGCCCAGCAGCTGCGGCTGGAACCCCCAGCTCCCTGGACCTGGATTTCGACAGGGACGTGGACCGCCAGAGTGGTTAGTGGGGGGCCATGTAAGCCCCCCAGGGCAGCGCTGGGCGAGCAGAGCTGCAGGGAAACGCCCATCAGGCCAGCCTGTGCCCTTGCACCCAGCTCTGGTCTCCCCACAGCATGGTGGTGCCCGCCTGTCGGAGAGGTTCTGTAAAACCCCGATTCACAAAGTCGGCTGAACACCTGACTGGCCGTGATTAAAGGCGCCCGTCCCTGCCCTGCGCCTCCTTCCACAAGTGGGTGTGACAGGCCGGTCACCAGTGCGAGAGGCCTCCGTCTCCCCATCACTCAGGCCGCGGGCTCAAGTCCCTTTGAAATGCTAATTCTCTGAATAATTACGCTTTCCACTTCTCCAGCCGTTTTTTATATGTTTATCCTCAAACTTCAAGAGGTTTTGCTCTGATAGAATGATAGCGGCAGCTTCCCCAAGGCCCAGAGTGAAATCACCCCGGAAGTGCGAGGAGGCTGCACCAGAGGGCACCCCATCCACCGTCCACGGCCGCGCTGTCCCACGAACGGACAGCCAGACTTGGAACCCTGAGAAAGGGCCCTCGCAGAGAGGGTGCGGAGTCGTCACCCCATGGAAGACAAGCCAGGGCCGGGGCCAAAGCCAGGACCACCAGGCAGGAAGCCAGCGCACGTGGTCCAGCCGGGGCTGGTGTTTCCCTTCCTGGGAGTAGAAACTACTTCTCCCCAGATGGTCCTCGCCAAGCAAGCCCCATTTATAACAGGTCTATTTATGATGCTTTTATCTATGTGGTCATCAGCGCACCAGCGATTCCTTCCTTACCCTCTGCCCATGTCCAGGGGCCCCATGACCTTGGTTCTCCAGCCACTCACGTCACCTCTAGCACAAAGGCCCCTGTCTGACTCTGACTTTCCTCAACTAGTAAAATTTAAAAGCTCTTAACGTACTTTAGTTTTAAAGTTACAAATCAAAATAACGTAAAGGATTTGTAACGAAAACCGGGGGGTGGCTCTGGACAGACGTGGGGTCCCTGGTAGTAGCTGTGGGACCTGCTCTCAGGGGAGCGTCCAGGTGAGGCTGCCCCAGCCTCAGCCCCGGGGCCGCCTTGGTCGTTTCAATTTCAGCACATCACTTTGACATCACCCCAACCACCCGCCATTCTCTGCCAAAGAGAGAAATGAGACGTGTGACATGAGAATTTGGCCTGGAAATTTACGACTCTGCTGTAGGAAAAAAATGCTTATTTTACACGCACAATAAAAATGCAAATCAAATTATAAATGAATCAGAAAAAAGATCCCATCTTTCCAAAGCATCACCCCGGTTTCACTTCCCTCGAATGCCTCCCAAGACCTCTCCTAAAAATGTCTTTAGGTCTGTGAATGTCCTAAAGGCTGTCCTCCATCAAGAGAAATAACAGCATGGTATCTGTCAACAGAAAGACGTTTGTGCCTTTTGGCTACAATTGAGATCCAGGTTGGATTTGCACTTCACTTTAATTACTAATAGATTCATCCAAATCTAAAAGACCATCCGTAATTAGCATTGTGTTGATTGATTTGTTGCAAAGAAATGACCCGATTATGTTCTTAGTAACCAGTTTATAGCTAAGTGGCTTCCTTTCATTAAAATATAAAGAGACATCCATAAAAAGTGGCCAAGGTGTGTGGGATCATATACGTCAAAGTCTCCATTACTTGTCACTAGTGGGGCCTCTTTGATTTTCATGGAAATCTAATTATTCAGTGAATTAAAGGATTTGACCTCCACGGGAAGGCTGGGGGGTGACTCCCAGACATTGATCTGCAGGGGAAGGCATGGCAGCCGGGGCTGATGCATTGTTGGCAAAAACAGCCGCGTCAGTAGACAATAATTACAGACTCCCCACACAGCTCAAAAACGGCAAAATATTCAGAGATTGCAATTAAATCCTTGGCAGGGACAATGCCTAATTAGGTGTAATCCTTCTTACTCTGGATCAAAACAAAACAAAACAATTCCCAGAGAAGCAAGACCTGAAAGGGTGGACATTCGTATTTTTAGCAAATTTCAGCCGCCGGCAGGAGCTCCCGGCCTCCACCTCTGCGAGACCACAAGGGTCTGCACTGAAAATGTTCACAGTTATTATCACCCGTGGGCTTCAAAACCACCCCAGGGGTTACCTCAAGCCCAGGACAAGTGCACCTACGTGCAGATGAGGGTTTTCTTGCAGAGCTCGCTCCCCTCCACCAGCACCACCCCTGGGGAGGGCCTCAAAGAGCCACGTGGGCCTCGACTGCACCCAGACCCTGGGTCTGCCTGTCCTGAGGCGCAGCTCAGTCTGTGGCTCATGTCCACGTGGCCTTGGGCCCCTGCAGCGCTTCCTCCGAGCGATGCTTTGACATTGTGCATTTTCAGCAGGGATTCCTTGTCATCCCTCCTAGCTGCTCCTGGTTTCCAAGGTGTTGGGGTTACAGCAATAAAACTCCCTTCTGTGATGCATGAAACGTAAGCAGACCCTCTCCTGCAGCTGACGACATGGGGCACCCGGGGCCTTCGCGGTGGCCACTGCTACCCCCACCCTGAGCACACCGTGACTCTTGCTCTGTGAGCTGCCATGCCGCCTGTCCCGGGCGTGCACGGTGTCTGGACGACACCAGAAGAAAGACACCTCCACTCAATCCACAGGGCCGGGGCTGCGTCCCTGATCTGTTTCCAGGGTGGCCGTGCCTCAGGCTGGGAGGCTTAAAGCACAGAGATTTCTGGAGACCAGGTGCGGACAGGGCTGGCTCCTTTGGGAGGCTCTGGTGTTGCCGCCGTCCTCGGCATCCTGTGCTCGCGGCCACATCACCCCCACCTCTGCCTCTGTGCTCACGTGTCCTCCTCCTCCTCTCCGAGTGTCCCTGCCCTGTGAGCCACTTACAGGGACACCAGTCACTGGATCTAGGGCCCACCCTAATCCCAGGTGAAGTTGTCTGGAGATCCTCAACTTGATCACGTCTGCAAAGACCCTTTTCCAAATAAGGTGACAGCCACAGGTTCCCGGGTGAGGAGGTGGACGTATCTTCTGGGAGCCAGCAGCCCCCAAGTGCACGTTGCAGCCAGGCCAGCCCTGAGCGCCGAGTCAGCAGGGAGGACCCTACTGAGGGCAAGGGAGCTGGGAGAGGGGATGGGGACGGTTTGCTGGGGACCGAGCCCCCGACGAGGTAGGCAGAGGCCTGGCAGAGGGAGCCAGGTGAGGAAACAGCTGTATACAGGAAGAGAGGCCTCCTGTCAAGGAACAGCGAGAAAGTCTGTCCAGAGCCTCCTGCTGTGGGGGGAAGGAGCTCCCAGGATGGTGCCGTCGGCCCTAACCGGGGACTGGGATGAGAGCGGCATGTGATGGCAGCCGTGGTGTAGCCAGGAGGTTGGTCAGTTGCTGGAAGGCTGAGGACCGAGTGGAAGGTTCATGGATGGTCACTGCAGCCTCATTCCAGTCACCTGGGTGCAGGACAGCAGGAGCCATCTCAGACCTGGGTTTGGGGGGATGAGACCTGAAAGTATTAATATTAGGGGTGTGGGCAGGGGGCACTGAAAGGACAGTGGGAAACAGGGTTCAGCCTGTGGGAGGGAGGTGAAATGCGGCGGGGGAGACCTTAGCTCTTCCACCCCAGGGAGTGGGTGTGTCTCCCAGGCACCTCCAGCCTCCCCTCTGGCCTAGACTCCTAACTGGAATCTCTTGACTTGACTCTCCTGTCCCTGCAGTTTGCTAATGAGCACGTTCCAATCTAGGAAGGGCTGTCGTGGGTTCAAAGTGTCCCCCTGTGCCTCCGGGGGCTCCGTCCTCATGGGTCCCCCACCCTCTTGTCACCCAGGAGGATGTGACCCCTGTTACCAAACAAACAGCACAGATTCAGTGATTCATGCTAGAAATGCTTTATTTTCAGCTCTGACCATCCAAGTCCTACTGGTTGAAATCTCCCGTGATTGCCGTCCACTCCTTTCCCTTTGGTTTGGGGAGGGATCTGGAGTGGGGGCGGGGGACCACCTGCCCTCCTTCTGCATCGTCTAAGGCTGTCCCCTGCGTGGTTCTCAGGCCCCCTCCCGGAGCACAGAGGGTTCGGCCAGGGTCTTGTCTCAGGAACCCGGCACATTTGAAGGGTCAAGCAGGTCCCAGGATTCACGGGGTGTTTGCAGACCACCCGCGGCTGACCACCAGCTGAGATGAGGAGTCTGTACTGGAGAAAGACGGAGGTTACACGTAGGGGCCGTGTCCTCGGGCTGGCCTTGAAGGGAGGGGCCGGGAGCAAAGGCTGCCCCTTCTGCATTTGCTCTGCTGCCTTTACTGCCCGTGATCAACATGTGCATTTTTGCACGTAAATAAAAATTCTGAGTGGTGGGCAGGAGCCCGTCAGACACCAGCCCTGCGTTAGGCACTGAGGCAGCTGACAGGCAGGGAGAAGACCGGGGCCCTCTAGCGCTTGGGCAGAGAGAGATTCGCCCACCGACGGAGCAGTGGGACCAGCTGGCGTCAGTGGACTCGCGCTCGCCCCGTGTGCAGCAGGTTCTGACTGGCCCCGTGGGGTCCGCGTTCTGAGCCCGGGGCCAAGTGCAGCCGCAGCCCGTCACGGGCTTCCTGGAAGAGGAGGCTGGGGCTGATGCCGACTGGGATCCCACAGGACGGTGAGGGACAGGGTCCTGGAGCTGCGGGACCGCTGTGCACGCCCCACGGGCCTCAACCCCTGCTGAGCCGAGGCAACAGGGACCCTCTGTATCCCCGAGGGCGCTCATCCACCCTCACGGCACAAAGCCTGGTATCGGTGGAACCAGAAATAAACCCCCAGACTCCTGGCGAGTCACACAGAAGTGTGCTCTACACGGAGGCCTTTAGGGACTAGAGCGGCGCAGGGTCGGGGAGAGACCTTGGTTCGCTGTGTGTGGCCTCGGTGGACATCATCTCAAGGCATCTCCTGGCAACCCCTGTGTCTTTTCATTCCTTTATTTTTTTTGGCTACACTGCACATCTTGTGGGATCTTAGTTCCCTGACCAGGGATTGAACCCACACCCTCAGCAGTGAAAGTGCAGAGTCCTAACCACTGGACCACCAGGGAATTCCCTCCCATTTTTCAGACAACAAAGTTGACATCCACAGATGTATTCAGGTTAAAAGACCATACAGCAGCCTTGCCCAAGGGTAGCTGGCACTGCCCCTGGGCTGCCCATGGACTCTGCACCCCCCGTGGCTGCAAGGAAGACCCCACGTCCTCTGCAAGCTCGGCATCCATCACCTACTGACAGCTGTCCACTCTGACAGGAACAAAGCCAGCTAAGGCTCTGCCCAGGCTGGACTTCACCACACCACACCCGCCCTGGGAGAAAGGAGCCTGGATCGCACGGGAGCCGGGGCTGTCCTCACCGCCACCATATGTAGCCAGCTCTGCAGACCTTCCAGGTGTCACAACCAGGGAGCATTGAATCTCGTGGAGATTCCAGGGATGCTCTGAGCACCTGCCGTGCACAGGGGGCCCCCCCAACAAACACGTGAGGACCCGGATGCTGACAGGGCCACAGTGGGAAACCCGCCCTGGGCAGAGAACAGTCTGCTGAGCGGTCCCAGTGCTCCGTGGCCTCTGGCCCTGCTCAGAGCCAATCTGATCAGCCCTACTGCGCGTCCAGGGCTGAGGAGGTGCTGCAGGCCAGCTAGGCTGGTCCCACATGCCCCCAAGACCTCGTCCTCCTCAAAAGGCCTGTCCTGGGGTGGTGCCCCTGATGTGATGGCACCCTGGGGAAAGGCCTGGGGGTGGGAGCACAGGGCATCCTCTAAATGATCCCCAGCCTCTCATCTACCCTGTGCTGCCATCTCCCCCCTCCCTCTGCCGATGAAATTCAGCCCCCTACCCAGAACCCCACATGCAGGGGTTCTGCTCCCCCTCTACCCAGCCCCCCGGAGCACTTGGCTCTGGGGCGCCCCCCATCCCATAAAACATCTCCCACCCACTGAGCAAGGCCCTCCCCACTGCAACCCCAGATGAGCCAAGCCAGGTCCACCCAGACCAGCCTTCGCTCTGGAGACATGTGCTGAGACGGGGCTGTCACCCTGCCCTGCTCTGGGGTCACATCTGGTGCTGGCCTGGCCACTGCCCTGCCCTGACTCTCCTTCTGTCCCAGACATGGCCGCTGGCCCCCTCAACCCCCGGCAGCTCTGCTGGACCCCGAACCTCTCCATCCAGAAGGGCTGGGTTCATGTGGGCACAACGCCAGCCAGTCATGCTGCTCTGAGAGCTCGGGGACCCGTGGGCGGGAGCAGAGGGGCCGGGCTAGGTCACCTGCGAGGTCCGTCTCACCCGTGACGCCACCCACGCCCACCGGGATGAAGGCCGTAGAGCGGGCCGGCCCTCCTCGGGCACACCCATCTTCCTGCGCTGGACTGACCAGCCTTGCCCTCCCTCCCCGGGGCTGTAGACCCCTCGGGCAGGGGTCCACAGGCCAGTTGTGCTGGGGCTCAGCACCCACCCCCATCCCCTCCCTCCTTCCGTCCCAGGAGGGCCACACCCACCAGCCTCACGCTTATCCATCATCTTCTGTAATTCAATTTTCACTTTTATCCTGATAGCATTCGTACATATTTTAAAAGGTAAACACCACTTAATAAACCTTTTTTCTTGCTAAAGGTGCTGTTATTTGGGGATTTCTGTAATTCACAGCGCAGCTAATGCAAAGCAAGGCAGGAATCTCATGGAAATTGCAGTGAATTTACGTATTCATTTAAGAGAAGGAACACTTTTGTAATATGGTGTGTCCTTACCCCCCCCAAGTAAAGGGTTTACTCACTTCCTAGCTATTCTTTTGCTGTTTAGTGATGTATTATACTTTTCTTCATGTGTGCTTCTTGTGAAATTTAGTCTTACATAGTGTGTGTGTATTTGTGTGTGCATGTGAGATAGAGTATTTTTATTGAAGTATAGCTTATTTACAATGTTGTGTTAATTTCTGCTGTACAGCAAGGTGATTCAGTTATACATATACATATATATTCTTTTTCATATTCTTTTCCATTATGGTTTATCCCAGGACATTGAATATAGTTCCCTGTGCTCTACAGTAGGACCTTGTTGTTTATCCATCATATATATAATAGTTTGCATCTGCTAACACCAAACTCCCACTCCATCCCTCCAGTCCTCTATGTCTGTGAGTCTCTTGCTGTTTCGTAGATAAGTTCATTTGTGTCCTATTTTAGATTCTACATGTAAGTGATATCATACGGTATTTGTATTTCTCTGTCTGACTTACTTCGCTTAGTATGATAATCTCTAGGTCCATCCATGTTGCTGCAAATGGCACTATTCCGTTCTTTTTTATGGCTGAGTAGTATTCCATTATATATATGTACCACCATCAACAGATGAATGAAATAGAGTGTTTTTCTCCTTTGATGTCTAGGTACTGATTGCTGCAAGAGAGAAAACTGTTGAGTGCTCTATGTCACTGCTGGATCCAGCCACATCATTGCATTTTCTTCTTGATCTGAGTTGTGTCTTACTCTGAAGCTGTTTCAGTGTCTCAGGTACACAAACATCACATTAGCAAAAGGAGAGGGGACTGTATTTTTGCATATCAGGTTTTCATTAATCTTTCACTTTACTGTCTTTGCTAAACCCTCTAAAATATAGAAGGCCTGGCTTGTCCCTGTCTCTAGTTGAAATGCTTTTAATGTTTTACAATTTAAGTAAAATGTATGAAGTTGTTTCCTTCTTCTGTTTGGTTTAATGTCTTCATTAGGAAAAGTTGCCAATGTCATGAGATGTAATTTTCGGAATCCATTCGTAATAAGTTTGTTCCTTTTGTTTATTGGATTTATATGGATCGTGTTAATAGATTTTCTGATTTCGAATAACCCTCACGTGGCTATTAAAGCTGGGCTCTTAGCTCCACTGCTGAATCCATCTGGTAATGGCCTATTTAGAATCTTTGCAACCTCCTCACAAGTGAGACTGGGCTATAGCTTTATTTTGTTGTTCGTTTTGAGTTTTTTGCACCCCATCAGATTTCAATAATAAAATCGGGCTGGGTTTGTAAGATAAATTGGGGGGGGCGTGACTTTGCCTATTTCTAGAGACTCAGGTCCCTTCCCCAGCATCGCCCTGAACTTTCCTTAAAGGTTAGGGGAGATGCACAGTGAAGCTGGCCGGCTGCCTTCCCACGGGGCTCCCAGCCCGCCCCGAGCCACCCTGGGTCATACCCCACTCCGCCCCCGGTCCAGGCTCTTCCCAAGATCAGTGCCAGCAGCTTGCCTTTCTTCAGAAAGCGTTCTGTCCCTGCAGGCTCACACGATGCTGCTTGTAGTTCTTGGTCATGAGTCTCTCATCTCTCCACGGTGGGTCTGTCACCTGTGCTGTCCACTCCTGACCTGGTCTATTTCAATCTCTCTCCTTTCTCTTCAAGCCTGTGAGGGGCTTATCTATTGCATTAGTCTCTGGAGTTTTTCACTGCAACAGCAGAGTTAAGTAGTTGCAACTGAGACTAATAAAGTTTAAAATAGTCCCTTTCTGGCTCTTTACAGAAAAAGTTTGCCAACGCTGAAAAGGAAGACCCAAAGCATATATACAGTCTCTACAGATGTGAACGTGGCTCTGTGCCTGAAACAGAGCACGCTCTTTCCAAAGTATTCTGAATGTTTAATAATATTTCCCACATAATGAGCCATAAAGAACTCTCAATAAATTTCAAACACTTAAATCGTTCCAAGTTTGTTTCCTGGCCACTGCAGAATTAAGCTAGAAATCAGTAAGTTAAAGATATCTAGAAAATGTTTAAATGTTTGAAACTTACTACATACTATGCAACTAAGTAGCCCAAAGTTCAAGGAAGAAGTCATAAAGAAATTAGAAAATATTTTTTTATAAATTTATTTACTTTATTTATTTATGGCTGTGTTGGGTCTTCGTTGCTGCGTGCAGGCTTTCTCTAGTTGTGGCGAGCGAGGGCTACTCTTCATCGCGGTGCATGGGCTTCTCATTGCAGTGGCTTCTCTTGTTGCAGAACACAGGCTCTAGGCACACGGGCTTCAGTAGTTGTGGCACGCGGGCCCAGTAGTTGTGGCTCACGGGCTCAGTAGTTGTGGTGCATGGGCTTCACTGCTCCGTGGCATGTGGGATCTTCCTGGACCAGGGCTCAAAAACCCGTGTCCCCTGTATTGGCAGGCGGATTCTTAACCACTGTGCCACCAGGAAAGCCCTAGAAAATATTTTAAATGAATGACCTTAAGATGTGTTCAAACAAAACTCAGGTGAGTAAATTTTAAAAATTTTATTGGCTTCATTTGACAATTCATGAATCGGGTGGCATCCAATTAGCAGACAGAAAGGAGCTCTGAGGAGATGTTCAAAATGAAAGACTTTTATAGGCAGAAGGGAGCAGGGACAAGAAATGATTTAGGCGAAAAGGCAGGTTGGCTGGAGCAAGGTCACTCTCCTTGAGGGGACGGCAGGGGTCATTCAGGGAGACGACCCCCCAGTGCTGATCACGGGGTTCCTGGCTGACTGGTTCACGATTCCATTTCTGAGAGAGCTGAGACTCCAATTCAGTTAAGTCTCAGTTTGGTAACGTAGGGCTTAGTATAATAAGCCAATTTATTTTGGGCCTATATTGTCTTGTTTTCAACAAATGCAACTTATTTGCAGGTAAAATAGTAATTAGAAGGAAATTTATATCCTTGAGTACTTCTATTACCAAAGATTAGAAGCTAAAAGTCAAGAATCTAGCTCTATAACTTCAAAATTAGAAAATGTACAGCAAATCAGTCTCAAAGAATGCAGAAGGAAGACAATAAGAAAGAAATGAATAGAAATCAGTGCACAGAAAACAACTGTACAACAGAAAAATCAACCAAGCCAAACGCTAGCGCTTTTAAAAGTCTTATTAAAATGATTAACCCCTAACAAGCTTGATGAAAATATAAAGGTAAAAGACACAAGCTACCAAAAGCAGTAATGGAAAATGGACATCTCTGCAGAGCCTAAAGAAATAAAATGGGTAATAAAAGGAAGTTATGGACAACTTTATGCCAACTTCACAACTTAGATGAAATGTACAAAAAAAGGGGAAAAAAGCACAACTCACCAAAGCTGACACAGGAAGAAACAAAACATAAGCTCTAAGGTCAGCAAATAAATCTAATCTTCAATGGAAAACCTCTCCACAAAAAAAAATCTTCAAACCCAGACAACTCTGGTAGCAACTCCCTCTAATCATTGAAATCTGAGTGGTGACAATACTACACAGCCTCTTCCCGAAATGAGAAAAGAGTCAGCACGTCAAGAATCAGGAGGCCAGAGGGGCCTTGACTCCAAACCCTGACAATTAATTTACAAAGCAGGACTACCGCAGAATGACCTGTCTCGTGAAGATGTAAGTTAGAATCCTAAACAAAATATTAGTAAATTGAACTCAGCAATTTGTAAAATGTAGGCTACGTCAGGATCAAGGGCATTTCATCCAAGGATGCAATTGTAGTTGCACATGAAAGGAATTAATTAACTCACGTCACCCCACTGACAACAAAGGAGAAAATCACACAATCATTTCAATAGATGATGAAAAAATATCTGATAAAATTCCACATCTATTCTTGTTAAAACCTCTTAGCAGACTAGGAATCAAAGGTAACTCACTATAAAGCTGTAGTAATCAAGGCCGTTTGGTTTAAGCATAGACATGTAGACTTAGTAAATTAGATGGAGAACCCGAAGCCGCCACAGGTCCAGCCCCTCCCACAGGACACAGGTGACCTCCCCGTGGGAGAGTGTGATTTTTTTTCACTAAATTGCGTCTCATCGATTTGGGCAAAAGAAAATGAATCCTTATCCTACCTGTATCATCTTGAAAAATTAGTTCCAGACGGATTGTAGGTCTGAGTTTTGTGAAAGATAGAAACAAACAAACAAAAATGCTGGTAGAGGGACACATAAGACAATATCTATGATCTTTAAATGGACAGAGATTTTCAAACTGGCTCCAGAAGAGAATTCAGCACAAGCAGAATGTATACACTGGTAGACACTCAAATTAAAAACTTCTTGCCTTAAAAAACACAGCTCTCAGAGAGTGAAGAGTCACGCCAAAAAGAGAGCAGACATTGATAATACTTCCGTCCACCATGGACTTGTGGTCAAAACACATAAAGAACCAGTATTTACATTCCCACCAACAGTGCAAGAGGGTTCCCTTTTCTCACACCTTCTCCAGCATTTACTGTTTGTAGATTTTGTGTGTGTGTGTGGTACGTGGGCCTCTCTCAATGTTGTGGCCTCTCTCGTTGCAGAGCACAGGCTCCAGACGCACAGGCTCAGCGGCCATGGCTCACGGGCCCAGCCGCCCCACGGCATGTGGGATCTTCCCGGACCTGGGCACGAACCCGTGTCACCTGCACCGGCAGGCAGGCTCTCAACCACCGCGCCACCAGGGAAGCTCTGTTTGTAGATTTTTTGATGATGGCCATTCTGACCGGTGTGAGATGATATCTCATTGTAGTTTTGATCTGCATTTCTCTAATGATTAATGATGTTGAGCATTCTTTCATGTGTTTGTTGGCTATCTGTATATCTTCTTTGGAGAAATGTCTGTTTAGGTCTGCTGCCCATTTTTGGATTGGGTTATTTGTTTTTTTGATATTGAGCTGCATGAGCTGCTTGTAAATTTTGGAGATTAATCCTTTGTCAGTTGTTTCATTTGCAAATATTTTCTCCCATTCTGAAGGTTGTCTTTTGGAAAACAGTACAGAGGTTCCTTAAGAAACTAAAAATAGCACTACCATATGACCCAGCAATCCCACTACTGGGCATATACCCTGAGAAAACCATAATTCAAAAAGAGTCATGTACCACAATGTTCATTGAAGCTCTATTTACGACAGCCAGGACATGGAAGCAACCTAAGTGTCCATCAACAGATGAATGGATAAAGAAGATGTGGCACACATATACAATGGAATATTACTCAGCCATAAAAAGGAATGAAACTGAGTTATTTGTAGTGAGGTGGATGGACCCAGAGTCTCATAGAGTGAAGTAAGTCAGAAAGATAAAAACAAATACCGTATGCTAACACATATATATGGAATCTAAAAAAAAAAATGGTCATGAAGAACCTAGGGGCAAGATGAGAATAAAGTTGCAGACCTACTAGAGAATGGACTTGAGGATATGGGGAGGGGGAAGGGTAAGCTGGGACAAAGTGAGAGAGTTGCGTGGACATATATACACTACCAAATGTAAAATAGATACTGAGTGGGAAGCAGCTGCATAGCACAGGGAGGTCAGCTTGGTGCTCTGTGACCACCTAGAGGGGTGGGATTGGGAGGGTGGGAGGGAGGAAGATGCAAGAGGGAAGAGATATGGGGACATATGTATATGTATAGCTGATTCGCTTTGTTGTGGGGCAGAAGCTAGCACACCATTGTAGAGCAATTATACTCCAATAAAGATGTTAAAAAAAAAAAAAAAGAACCAGTACAAACCAGTAAGACAAAAAAAGATGAGTCTGCTGAGAAGAGCAAAGGTCTGAGCCAGGCGCCTCCCGACAAGGATGCTTGTGTCCGTCGACACGTGAGGACACCCTCAGCCTCGTCTGCTCAGGGCAACATGAGTTCATCCTGGTGCCACAGTGATGCCCACCTACCAGGGGCCAGAGTGAAAACCACAGATGCAGCCCATCCCGGGTGGGCCTCTCACTTGCTTCTGTGGATTTTAGCTGCTTCAGCCCTTAGGAAAGCGTCTTCTAAAGATGCAAACACACCTGTGGCCAGCAAGCCCCCTGCTGGGTTTCTACCCCATAGCTGCACCATCCAGAAGAGAGAAATCTGAGACGCTTCCTCTGAAATGGGGTGGAAGAGGTAAGTAAATTACCTCTCTAACCGTGCACCCATCATAACAAACAACTACCGCTGCGCACAGCAGCATTCCTGCACCTGACACACTCACGGCCAAGAGAAAGAAGCCAGCGTAAAGGTACAAACTGTGAGACCCCATTTTCATGTAGTTCAGAAGCAGCAAAGCTAAGGAGTGGTCAGGGATGCCAGGACACTTTAGCCGGGCCGCGTCCGGGAGGCGCTGGGAATGCACCCCCAGCCCCGTGATCTGGCCGATGGCTCTTCCCTCGGAGAAAACCCTCAGCTGCTCTCAGCACCTCCCTGGACGGCCTGCAAGGTCCCTGCAGGGACCCACCCCCGCCCCATACCTCCTCTCCCAACGACACCAAATCCACGTCACTGAAAAGCAGACGGTGCTCTCCATTAGTTGATGAGAACTGGGGGACCTGTTTCCTGCAGGGGGTCTTGTGGGAAACGACAGCCCCGTGCCCAAGGCTTTCTGGTTCCCTCTGGTGAGAGAATCACGGCTCCTCTACGGCGGAGTCTCTGTGTATTAGCCTCGGCTTATCGGTGAACTGATTCCCTGTGGCAAGACCTCGGGGTGACACCTGTCTTCCCCATCATGAGCAACGTGCCTGTACAGCACTCTTGCCCATTTCAAGCCTCTGAAGCCATCTCTCCAGGCACCTCTGGGAACCCGATGTGAGGTCACTCTGCCAGCCTGGATGAGAGCATCTCCACGCCCCTCCCCCGCCCCCGGTTTTCACCACCGGAAACAACACCTGTTCCGACGAGGCACTTCCTGAGGCCTGAGGTACATGGCCTTCTGGTTATCAATGGGCTGGGGTCTTTTCTGGTCTGTTCGTTGTCCATTTGTGTGTATCCCTTTCTAAGTCGCCATATGGTTTTCTTGGCCCATTTTCAAATATTTTCATCATTTTCGTATTGATTTGTAGAAGCACTTTCTATGCAGAGTGTATTTACTCTTTGTCATATAAATCTCAAGTATTTTCCTATTTGCTGGCCATTTAACTTTATTTCGGTGAACAGAAGTCACAAATATATGTTTGTTCAAGCATCATATATTTTATACATGGCTATTGCTGATGTTGCAATGTTTTGGAATGCCTTTCCCAGCCTGTTATTCTTTATAACTTTTAAATCTCATGCAAGAAAATTTTTTCTCATTTACTTTCTTTATGAGAATCCCAGAAATATTGTTTTCACCATTAAATGCAGAAAATAACATTACAATTGCATTGTGAGCCAACCAGCTTTATATGGTCTAGCCTGGGAACTCAACAACATTGCTCTCAGTATATGGGGAAACACTCTGCATTTCAAAATGACACGCAAGTGGGTTCCTGAACCACAGTCTCCTGTAAATTTTAGATCCCTCTCTCCAGGCCACTGGGGAACCTGGGTGTGGTCTCTTCTCCTTGTTTTCTGCACCATCTGGCCCATCCTAGAGATGCAGGCAGTTGGAATGATGCTCCTCACAAAGCTTCCCCAGCAGGTGAGGCAGCCATGCCGTCCAAACCAGGCTATTCTTTTGATATGGGAACTCCCGCCAGGGAGGGCCCAGCGGAGGGTCACAGGCACATCTGCATCCTTGTCCTGTCATCTGAGCATCTGCTTCGGCTCCTGTTTTCCTTTCCGTAACTCCAGCCAACTACAGACTCAGTAAGCTGCCAAAGGAGACCCAGGACCTGGATGAGCAGTGGTGGGAGAGGGTGGGAGATGAGGCGACGTCCCCACCCTCCTGCCGGGAGGACCCCCAGCCACGGCTCCAAATAGTCTGAGGACCACGTGCTGCCTGCACTTCCCGGCCCCTTCTCCCCTCACCATTCTCTCCCCGGTGAAATCAATTATATCATTGCTACAGTCAGTTAAGAGTGAAATTAAATGGATTCTGAACATTAATAACAGGCTGTAATAAGACGAACTACCTCTTAATGACGCATAGAGACCTGATGGAAATGAATTTCCTTTTGGTGGGGGGGGAGGTGAGTCAGGTGGGAGAACACAAGAGGGAGTTTCATCTGCTGAATTGAAATGAATATTGATTGCACAGCCGATAATTAATGACAGCAATTTTTTATTAAAAATGAGTTCATTTAGCAAACAAGTGGAGTGTAGCTGCATATTATATCTAAAAATAGAACCAAGAAGAAAGGATCCTTGTTACACGGCACGATTACAATGAGTGCTTTCATCCTCGCGCTGATGCCTCTGGATTTGAAATGAGCTTCTCCATTCAGAAGCTCCCGGAACACTGGTTTCCAGGGATGGCGAGGCACCTGCCTCTTCCCGCTGAGAATTCATTATGGCGAAGGATTAGCCGTGAGCCACCGGCAAGATTGAGTGATGAGTGACCCAGGTGTTTCTCTCTGGAAATCCTGTGTCTCGGGGGATCCGGCAAAAATGGGACACAACAGAGTATTCATCTCAGAAGTACTGAACTAAGAAACCCCCCGCTACCCCCACTGGAAAATCCCATTCACATACATGTGCACATACATGCACATATATCACACACACAAGAAATGAAAGGAAATGTTTATATGGCTATGGTCAGGGAAAATGAGAAGGCCTTCTGGTTCAGAACAGTTAAAATCCTGGATCAAATGCTCACAGCCCTTCAGGCAGTGGTGGCTACACTAGTAATCAAGGTCTGTTAGCAGTCAGGGTCCAGGAACAATGATAAGTGAGACATCAGGACCAGCCCTCAGTGGAGCAGGACAGGCAGACAGGGCTGGAAGGCCAGTGCGCTCCCATGGGCTCTGTGCTGGGGAGGGGGACAGTGTCTGGGCCCTAAAAGCGCAAGAGTTCAGAATGGAGATGTCTGTGAGCCCAGAACACCCCAAAGGGCAACAAAACAAACAAAAATGTGTAGACTAGAGAAAGTCTAATTTTCACGGGAAAGAGCTGCTTTCTCAACCATGGCACTGAGTGAAACAGAAAAAAATAAAATAAAATAAAAATATTCCACCCATAGAAGGCACAAAAAAGAGCGTGAGCCCTGATGTCAACTCTGGACTGATTGTAACAAACGTCCCTCTCTGGTTAATGGTGGGGGAGGCTGTGCCAGCAGGGGGAGGGGTGTAGGAGATCTCTGTGCCTTCCCCTCAGTTTTTCTGTAACCTAAAACAGCTCTGACAATTGCCTAAAACTAACTTTAAAAAATATTAACCTTAACCCTCACCTCTCGCCCCCAGCATGCCCTCACCTTAACCCAAACACACACTTAGTTTGGTTTGCATTTGGAATTCACTCCCTTGTGTTGCCCACCCCACACCAAAAAAAAAAAAAAAAAAAAAAGGGAGAAAAGCCAAATATTTAAAGAGGGCTGGATTGGCAGTGCCACCAAGCAATTAGCAGAAGCAAGCGTGAAGCTTACCTAGAGGGTTATACTTTACACATTATTCAAGAGAGCATGAGATTATAATTAAAAATCATGAGCCTCAGAAAGGAAAAAGCCACCTGAATGTGTGAGTCAAGGGAAGAAAAGAAATGCAAAATCAAGTCAGCAAAGCCTGAGGATATTGGAAGTATCCAATTCAGAATTTAAATAAGCATATTTAATAAGTTCAGAGGAAAAGATGGGGATTGGAAGTATGATGGGGGAACAAGAGACTATCAAAACTGAAAAGGTGCATTTATAAAAGAATGAAATAGAACGTCTAGGACTTCAGAACATAATTATTGAAATTTAAAACTAACTGCCAGTTCAACACCACTAAGTGGAAAGCGGTGTCACTCAAAAGCTTCCCAATGAAACAGAAAGTCAGAGACTGAAAATGCAAGGGAGATGAAACTTGAAGAACAGATTAAGAAGGTCTGATGTGTCTACAAGAGTCACAGAGGAAAAAAAGAAAGGATGATGGAGAGCATGAGTTTAAATGGATAAGGTGAAAGGAAAAATATGGAGACAAAAATGAAGGACAATGAGAGAATCAATGTCGTATCCAAGAACCACTACAAATCCCGAGGAGGATAAATTCAGGGAAGTCCACACCTAAACACATCATGGTGAAAACACAAATCACCAAGTCAACCCAATCTGAAAAACAGCCACGGATCCGGAAAGGACAGACCCGTGCAAAGGGAGGGATTCCAGACAATTCCCCCTCAGCAGCCCTGGAGGCCAGAAGACAGCAGAGTGAGATCTTCAAGGAGCTGAAAGAAAATAGCGGTCCAACTAGGGTGGCCAACCATGCCAATATTTTTGTTAAGGAGAGAGAGATCAAGTATTTTCAGATGAACAAAACTGAGAGTTTGCAAGCATGAATAGCATCACTAATGAATTTCAAAGTGATGTATTTCAGAAAGGAAATTCCTCTCGACAGGATTTAGGAAGGGAAGCATGTTAGCTGCTGGCTAGCCCTGGTCTTTTTCTATTTTTTTGTTTCCTTTTTCATCTCACAGTGGAGAGGCTGATGGTCAGTTATTGTCAATATGCTGGGGGCTGGCAGAACATCTCCTGTGTTCACTGTCCCCTCTGCCTTGTCCTCAGAATGTTCCATGGCTCAATCCCTCATTCCATTCAAGGGTCCTTGCAGATGTCACTTTAGCAGAGAGGCCTCCATCCAACTCACCTTCACTCTCCAGTTTCTTACCTACTAATTCCTCTCGATGGTTTTATTGTCCCCAGAGGGTGCATAGCTGTGCCTCTGGCCAAGGGGAGTATGAGCTTCACCGCATCAGGAACTTTGCTTGGTCCACTGCTGCTCCTCATCACTCAGATCAGAGCCTGACACACTTTGGGAGCTTGATGCATCCTTACAAATGAGTAGATTACCTCATTACATTTTCAAAAGGACATTGGAGTAGGAACTATTAATGTACTACTTGTGAAGGTGAGAAAACCAAAGCCTGCAAGGTGTGCTCATTTCCTCAGAGGTGGACACATAAATGAGAACCCTTGACCCCGACCCATATGACTCCAGAATGTGGCCTGTGTGGGCAAATAGAGAAACTGGACCGTGAGACCACCAAGGCACACGCAGCGGGGTCCTCCACCTCCTGCTTTTCCTGAAACATTTCTCATCCCCATCCCCCATCAGGCCCTCCCCTCACTGCTCTTGGATCCATCCCCAGCCCCTCCTTGGTTCAGGCGCCTCTCCCTTCCCCTGGGAGTGTGGTCAGACAGCCTCCCCCAAACCTCCCATAACCACTCAGGTCTAGATAACACCCAGCACAACCACCAGCTTCCATGTGGGCCAGGCACATAGGTGAGTAGGTGGCAGCTCTCATCTAACTGAATTCCCCCAACTTCTCGGCAAGGAGTCAAAAGCACAAAGAATGCAATACTTGTGCAAAGACACACAGCTGTTACATCGTGGAGGCTGAATTGAGACCCAGACAACCCTATCCAGAACCAACGCCTTCGGAGCTGATGACTGAGATGGGTGGATGGGTGGACAGACAGATGGCAGGATGGACGGAGGGATGGATGGAAGGAAGGAAAGAGGGAAGGAAGGAAATAAGGAAGGAAGAGGGGGGAAGGGAGGGAGGGAGGGGGAAACAGCTGGATGGATGGGTGATGCATGTGATTTTACTGAACTGGGCTGCTGATAAGGTACAAATGACCCCTGGGAGAGATGTTGCCATCTGTGCAGGTCTCAAGGGCACCTTGACTGGTCAGGGCTCAGAGTAGAGGAGGACATCAAGCCCATTGGCTTTGCCCACTGAGCCCCCCTGCCCTCCTCAGCACTTTCTCTCTCCCTCGGTCTTGCCTCCCGTATCACCCACGCTGTGTCTCTGGCTCTGGTGATTTCCACAGCCTCACCCTCCCTCCCTCTCTTCTCATGTCTCACTAAGGACCTCAGCGGACACTCGGCTCTCTCCTGGAGAAGAAACTTTGAAGCTGCATCCATCTGTTCGGTGACACTGTCAAAACAGCTCAAGATTCCTCTTTTAAGCCATCCCTATGCATCAGCAGCTGCCTTTTGAGAAGGCAAAAGCTCTTCTGCTGGTGAAGAAAAGAAGTGGAGAGAGGAGGGTGTTTATGCAATCAGCCTGGACCCCTGGACGCGGGACCCCGCGGCCCCCTTGTTTGTTCTCCACCCTCGCCGGACCTCACCTTTCCAGGGGGCACCCTCAACCTTGCCTGTCTGGGAGAAAGCCTGCCCACTGAATGTGTTTATGTGCAAATGTGCTTTTAAATTTCTCCCTTTCTATTGTTCACCAAGCAATTCAATTGCTCTCATATGGAGGAAAAGGAAAGAGAAATATAAAGGCACATAATTAGTAACATATAAAAGGAATGGTAATGAGAGCACAGAAGGTGGAAAATGCAAATGACCCGCGTGTCTTTGTGGATGAAGGTCTTTGAGTCGAAGGACGGTCCTCTGGGCTCCTGTTAATATGCTGACAGGAGCCCATTATTCAGCAGATACTTAATAAACACTCAAAATAGGCGTGTGCATGGCCCGTGATGGAAGTGGCTCTCAGACGTCTGGGGGAGATTTTCTGCTAGAAAGAGCTCAGGGTTTGGAGTTTGTGGGTAACGGAAGGATAGAGATTTTGCACACGTCCTGGGTAAGGAGTTTGCCCCACCAGGTCCCCTCTCTCTGCTCCGTATCAGGGTCACCCCACTGCCCACCCATTCTCCTGGAAGACTCAGCGGGGGGGAGGACCCCCACCCCCACCCCGACCCACAGCCATAACCCTCAGCATAGAACAGAACCAGTGAGACTGGTGGTGAGGATCAGGGGCCACGGAGGGGGTGAGGGTGACTCCAGTCTCCTGCTTTTTTGCAGAAACAGCACACAGAGAAAGGTCTCCTGTCTGTATCCCATGCAGGACCCTCCTGGTGAATGGTCCACCGTGCGAGGATGGTGTGACCATCCCGGTCCCGTAGATCTCCCACTGGAAGATCACGGCTGGGAGGTCTGTCAGGAAATGGTCCCGCGAGCCACCCCAGGGCAGGGAACGTATGTTGCCAAGTGTAGGCGACAGCGTGAGTATTATGTGGAATTAGCGTGAAGACCTTTGTTACTGCTAAATGTCTGCATGTGTTTTGGTAACAGACACTGAAACCTACCAAACTTTTACTTGGGATTTTAGGGGCCTGCTTTACGAGTAGATAAGAACAATGTGGCATTAGTATCTTAACCATTTCTAGTTTCCTGAGGATGCTACTGGGGCTATATCTGTCCACCACAAGGGGCTGAAATTCATCAACTTGTAAATAAATAATGAGCCACCAGCGAGACCCTTCTGCACGTGACACCAAGCACCAGGCTTTCTGGGGGACGTGAAGACACGGCATCCTGCAATAATACCCCAATAAGCCACGGCTGATGAGGGAAGGGGTCGCTCAAGCAGCCCACCCCTGGGTCCGGCATCCAGTCAATCAGTGCTTCTGGGATGAATGGCCTTGACCCTTGTGGAGGGGCAAGAGTCCAGCAAGAGACTCCAGAAGAAGGAGGTTTGGTTATTTAACAAACGTTTATTACATTCCCTCTGTGTGTGAGAGGTGCTGTTCTAGGTGGTGGGGCTACAAGAGTGAATGAAACAAGCAAAAATAAAATCCCTCAAAATCTAGCTGGGGAGACAGCCAACTAACCCAATAAACAAGATGCACATTATGGTAGGTGATCAGCGCTCTATGAAAAGCACAAAGCAAAGGAGGAGTGGTGGGTGGCGGGGTGCATGTGAGTGTGTGTCTTTGCCTGCACACACGTGTAGTGTGCACACATGTGTGGCGTGCACATGTGTGGGAGTATGTGTTTGCATGCACACGTGTGTGTGGCATGTGTGCACGGAAGGGGGTCAGGAGGGCGTTGTTAGGAAGGTGGCCTCTGGGCAGAGCCTACGGGAAGAGAGGTGGCCGTCAGGAGGCAGGTGGACAGGTATCTGCACAAAGAACTTTCTGGATGGAGAAAGGCCAGGTGGGCCAGTCGTGTTTAGGGAGCTAGGAGGTCTGCACGGGCAGGAGTCTAAGGGGGATCCCCTCCCAGCCCCAGCCAAGGGCAGTGGCAAAGCGTAAGAAGAAACCAGCCATCAGGACTGAAGGACACAAAGCGAGGACCTGGGGAGCTGACGTCCGTCTCCAACGGGAAGACGTGCTCCAGTAAAGCCCCAGGGTCCCGCCAAGCCCTGTTAAGTTCTGGGGACAGCCCAGGAGCCAGGCTGCTGAGTCCCTGCCGTCTGGGAGGCCCTCCGGCCACCCAGGTTCCCAAGCGATCACTGCAGACTCGATGGAAATGTTGATGGGAGGTGCGGGACTTTCTACAGCGATGCTAACCCGGTCAGGCAAAGCAGACACGGAGCTGAGGACAGTTTCAGGACACGTCCATGCTCCTGATCCCCGCAGGACCCGCAGACACAGCGGGGAGGTGACCATCCCAGCAAGGCCCCAGACGCATGGCAGGCAGCGGGTCACTCTGTAGTCACTGGGGTGCTGCCCCCGGGTGTCGTTAGGCTGGGCCCCCATCCAGGGCTGCACAGGACCCTGCGGGCAGACGGCACAGCCCTGCAGCTGGGACCCTGCACCCCCGGGCCAGGACGCTGCCCATCCTAGGCAAATGTGTCCCTGTGAGACAGAGAACAGGGCATTTCTATAGAAGGGACACGGAATTCCAGCCGCTGCTGTGGAATTTGAGCTCCTGGAGTTTAGGCATCCAGCCCAGCCTCGTGGGCGCTCAGGCCAGCTCAGGTCCCCCTCAGCCCCTCTCATTGCTTCCCTCGTCCTAGATCTGAGGAGGCCACTGTCCCCCCATCGCACAGGGAAGGGGCAGCCGCAGTCACTCCCCCCACCACTGCCCAGCCTCTGGGAGGAGCCGGCGCAGGGCCTGCAGAGTTTGCAGGGCGGGTGGTTCCTTTTTAAACAGTGAACCTCAAATGACCCAGGTCACAAGATGCAGACGGCAGCATCTCAGTTCCCTCTTCACTCCGTCACCCTAGACTTGCCCAGACCCCCTGGCTGGCTGCCTAGAACCCCGGCCTCACCTGGTGGTGACACTGATGTCTGTGTCCAAACCTCCACCCCGAGGTCAGTGTTTCCATCTCTCCCTCCTCAACATCCGGGAACCAGCATCCGGAGAGGTTAAGACCCACCATCTCTCTGGTCTGTCATTGTAGCTAGAGCTTGGTCTCCGTTAAGTCCCCATAAACAGCCGAGGACAGACCCACAGACAGACGGCGGGATGGCAGAGGGAGAGCAGGGTCCTCATCCTGACCCCCCACCAGGAGGTGCAACTTCCCAAGGTCTCTATCAATACACGCATTTGATCTGTGTGTTTACTTAGCTAGAAACGCTGCCTTTTGGTTACTTCTGTTTGAATATGTATATGCGCTTTCCCTTTAAGATACAAAAATAAATATAATCAACGTTCACCGATAGATTCAATAATCGACTGTTGAGAACCTGCCGCGCGCCTGGCGCTGTTAGGTTGGAGGATACGGTGGGGTCAAGGGTCAGCAGAGCTGGAGACTCTGCATTTCCCATGACCTTGGTGAGCTGCTAACCTCCTAAGCCACGTCCTTGAAGCGGTACCAGCGAGAGTTTCTGCAGAGCAGGTGGGCTGTGCTCATGCAGCCCCACAAAGTAGCTGCATTTAGCTTTCGCCTAATGATGAAGTTGGTTCTTTCCCCCCATCACATGTGAACATAATCCAGCATCTGAGAGAGTCCTCAACCCAGCAGTCTGTTTCCTGAGCTCACAGAGCTTTCTAAGATGCTCGGGTGTCCGTGTGCTCTGCGCTCCCCCCAAATCCCCCACCGCCCCAGGCATGAATTGCATCCTGGGGGAGGCTGCGAGCAAGGCTCCTCTGCAGCATTCGAGGGACCTGCTTCCCAGAGTCGATTGTGCCCTTCTGTTTGCTTCCAATTTAAAATTTTTCCACCCAACTCACTGTGCTTCCCCAGAGAACTCATAATTTGTGGAAATAGGATGGGAGATGCATATTTTGGTTGCTCTAAATAAAATTTACTGGTATATGCAGATTTCATGGCTAAGTGCCTTTTTTTAAAAAGCTTCCATCACACAATTTCTTCCCTATTGACGGGCTGCTCCATATTATCTAGTGTAATTAGATTTAGACTTTCAGCCAGTCTTATGCATCACTTCAGCTATTTCAGAAAAATGAAGGAAACTTTCCAAATGTTTTCCACAGTGTAGCATGGTGCCCAGGGACTGTCGTGGCAGCAGTGGGCTTGGAATATCTTCTTTTCTCTCCTTCGCTCTCCAGGATGGGGAGCCCCTCCAGCGGCTCCAAGTACAGGGGACCCCCACCGCTCAGAGCAGGCTGACCCCTGGCCCCGAAGCCCACCCAACCTGGCTCACTCCCTCTGCATCTCCACAAGGACAATCCTGTTTTTGTTTCAACTCTTCTGAATTCTACCCGCATTGCCCAAACACGAAGGGGGCGGGGAGAGGAAGAGAGAAAACCACCTCTAAGTAAATGAAGCTGCAGTGCTTTGGGAATGTGCCAAGCCCTTTCTATGAGGAGCTGTTATATCAGATTTCTCAGCAAGAAAGAAACAAGGAAATTAGTGTGCAGTTGAATTGGAGACTAAAATTAGCCATCTTGAAAAACAAATCTCTGGTAAATACAACCAGGATTTATGGCTAAAATTACAGGCAGCACAGATGGCATTCAATGGCATTTTATCTCAAGGGGGAAAATATTCCTTTTACATTAGAACATCAGCATTATAGGCTCAGGGATTATGGCGGCAGACTCTTACACCATTCTGTACACACAACCAGCAAATGCCGGGAATGTCAGCTGTGTGAGAGATGCTGGAATCACAGAGCCGGTGTCCTGAAAGGTCACTGTGGCCAAGCCCCTGTCTTCAGGCTGGCTCATAGCTCATGGCATAGGTAAATCTCTTCTGGTTTCACAAGACACCCCAGGAAAGGAAGCTCCACACCAGTGGACTCCAGTGTCTTCCCAACGTCCATCACCAGGTAGCATGTTCGTTTGCTGATGCTGTCTGTCCTTCCTTCCTCACTCTGAACCTTCTGTTTTCCTCTTGACCTTCCCTGGGGTTTAGGGTGGAGGACTCCAAAGACACAGCTGACAGATTCGTCCTGACAGGCGAGTGGGGCACTGGCCTGATGTAGATTTGGTTCCATTACATTGTTTTCTTCAATAAAATAAAGACACAGGATGAATGCCCTTCAGAAGAACAAGGCAGCCTGTGTCTCTAGGGTAACAGGGTCTTCTGGGTTGGGCTGTCCAGGAACATCTGGCAACAGCAGCAAGAGAACCAGAAGTGTTGAGTCCCAGCAGGACCAGACCCACTGTAGGGAAAGGCAGCCAGCATGAAAGGGAACCCCCACAGTGGATGCCATTGTATGGAGGGTTTTCCAGCCTGCAAGTCTACCTACCAATGGCAGTTTCCTTTGGGCTCCTACACCCTCTTACTATGAAGAGAAGTCTCCAGTGAACTGAGAGGGGTCGCATGTAGGTGACCATCCAGCCTAAATGTAAAGGAAGGGGTGCAGCCTTGTAGAAGGAAGGAGTGTGTAGTCCTGCAGGGTCCTACATTTACAGCTCCTCAAGCTTTGAAGGAGCTTGTTTTCCCCCACAGAGCATCCTTGATTGGCCAGACTTTTCACTGTTTTTTTTTTCAACTTGTTCATTAATGCCCCAAACTTAGATCATTGAAGTACAGTCTTGGAATTATTAGTTTCTGGCTTAGGATTTTGAAATAATTTTAGGTTCACAGAAGAGTTGAAAAGATAGTACAGAGAGTTCCTGTATACCCTTTACCCAGCTTCCCATAATGTTAACACAGCTTAAGTTTATTAAAATTGGATCATTATTAAGTGGTGTAGATATTGAAGCTAAGAAATCGACATTGACTCTATTCTATGAACTTAATGAAAGATTTCACCAGTTTTCTCCACAATGACCTTTCTGTTACAGGATTCAGTCTAGGACATCCTGCTCACATCTGTCATGACTCAGTGATTATGTGTCCCTAGTCTCCTCTGATCTTTGCCCATGTCTCGGTCTTTCTTTTTTATCGTGACCTTGACACTTTTGAAGAGTTATGATCGTGTATTTTGTAGGATGTAATTTCTCTGATGTCTTCCCATGATTACACTAGGTTTTGGGGGGTGGATGTCACAGAGGTGACGTGACATTTTATCTCACCTCTTAAGGGTACATGACGTCACTATTATTCTCTTTCCACGCTCTGTTGGTTAGGGGAGAGCCACTAAGTCCAGTCCACACTCAAGGGGAGGAGAATCAAGCTCCACGTCCCGGAAGAAGGAGCATCTAGTAATTGGCGGTCATGTGTTAAAGTCACAGCAGTCATTAGTAAACACTTCAGGGGAGACACTCCAAGACTATAGTCGCAACTGTCTCATTTCTCCTTAGAGCCCCTGTTAATTTCAGACTCCATCAGTGGCTCATTCCTGCAGCTGTTAGTACCATGGTGTTCTGATGATTTTCTATTTCCCTCATTACTTTTCCTTTTATTATCTGGAGTTTTTATACAAGAAATATTTGTCCATTTCATGTTTTTATTTATTTATAGAGGCGTTTGTTGATATCTGTGGCCTCGTGGACATTTATTTTATTCGGGGGGGGTTATAAACCAGTTATATCATTAGGTGTTTGCTTGTTCCAGCTGGCCCAGCTATGGCCTTGGAAGGTCTGTCAGGTTGGCGTCTGCGTCCTTTGACCTGCTCCCATCTTTTTTTTAGCAGTTGGAGATTCTGGACCACTGCAAGGTGCCCCTGGAGCTGGATTTTATATACACAGTCTGGGTGCCTGTTCGTGTGTGTGTGCATGTGTGTGTGTGCGTGTGTGTGTGTAGCTTTCTCGTGTCAGAATGAATTCAGCATCAGAGTCCATTCTAGTCTTCCCTTTGTTTGACTGTCACCCCCTTCTCTGACAGTGAGAGATCTACATCACTTACTCACTTGCTCGTCCTGGTACACACATAGTTACAGAATTGCTGACCTGTGAGAACCAGTTTACCACCTAGAGAACAGGGCCAACGCCCGTTCCTTTGTCTACCTTTTTGTTTTCCAATCACAACGCCATTTCCAAAGTTACTTTGATAAGCTCCTTCTCTCCCACCCACTTCAGCAAGTTCATATCATACATGTTTAATACAGTTAGATTCATTTGTCAAGGTCTGCATTTCATCGTGGGATCCCCTCACCTTCTGTTTCATTATTTTAAGTTTCACAAAGTAAAACTCACTTTGTCCTGTGGGTTTTGATAGATCCATAGAATTACACAGCCACCACCACAGTATCTTACAGACCAGTTCCATTACCCTAAAAATTACCTTCCGTGTCCCCTTTTTTAGCCAGTCCTGCCCCCACCCCCAAACTCTGATAACCATCCATATGTGTTCTGTTCCTATAGCTTTGTCTTTTCCAGAATGTGATATAAATGGGATCATACAGGATGTAGCCTTGTGGGCCTTAGCAAAATGCACGTGAGATCCACCCATGCTGGTGTGGATCTTCCTTTTTGTTGCTGAGTTGTCTTCCACTGTGAGAATAACCACAGGCAGTTAATCCAGTCTCCTGCTGAAGGACATCCTGGTTGCTTTTAGTTTTGGCAGCTATGAATAAAGCTGCTATAAACACCCACATACCGGTTTTTGTGTGAATGTAAGTTTTCAATTTGGGTACATTCCTAAGAGTTGGGTTGCTGTTTATGTGGTGACCAGATGTCTAACTCTGGAAGAGACGGCCCAGCTGTCCTCCAGAGGGGCTGGGTCACTCTGTGCTCCCTCCATGCCCTCCCAGCACGATGCCCTGTTGGCTCCCTGCCCCCACATGGGTACCACAGTGGGATGTCATAGTCCCAATATGTGTGGCCTTACATTATGTTTCCCAGTGGGCAATGACCTTGAGCATCCTTCCATATGCTTCTTTCACATCAATACACCTTCTTTTGTGAAGTGACTGTTCAGATGCTTTGCCCGTTTTTAAAAATAAGGTTGTTTGGTTAGTCTTTTTGAGCAGCTCTAACCGTGGCTGGTTTCTTACCTCTAGAGATAGCTGCAAGCAGCAACTTGGACCTTTAGAAAGATCTTCCTGAAGAGAAATATTCTTTTCTTGTTTCTGACCAAGGGGTTGGGTCTGATGCCCACAGAATGACCCAAAGGGCAGCCACTTCAGCCCATGACTGCAGCTCCAGCCTTGGTGAGAGCCCACAGACCAACGGGGCTCTGACCCCCTCCCTCCCTTCCACTCTCAAGGTCTCCCTTGATCTTCGTTGCCTTCCACCTCCTCCACCTCCATCTGGAACTGAATTTTGTGCTGGTCTGAAGCAGGGATTTACTTTTCTTTTTCAGGAGCTAACGAGTTCTTCAAAGATCATTCCTCAGCTGGCCTTTTCTTCTTCCACTGATTTAACAGAGCGAAACAGAAAGTGCTTCTGGTCGACCTTGGCTGTGACATTAGTCTGTGTGTCTTGTCCTGCATCACTGTGTTAACTGAAAGTAAACTATTCTGTAAAGTTCTTTGTTTACATATGAATTAGATTAAATCATTGGTTTTCTTTCTTTTTTTAACTACCACATAGATGGGACAAAGAGAAAAGCTGATGATTTTCTTCTGGCTTAAAGAAAACTGCCAAGTGTGTGTGCTTTCAGGAGGCAAACGTGAGTTTCAGGACCATGGCCAGAGGGCATGTTTTTTCAAAAGGCAGCTGTGGCATCAGCCTTCCTCTGGCCTCCTCCTGCCCCACAGGGACCGGACGCAGGGGTCACAGTCCCCAGACTCTTTGCAGGCAGAAGGGACTCAGATCCCACAGATCTCAGATGCTTCGGGAGTGTTTGAAGGTGGAATGAGGGCTCGGTTTCCACTGACAGTGTCCTGGGGTCAGCGCAGGTTTCTGGTGGCAGCTTGAGCAGAGGTTCTGGGTCGGGTGTCTGGCTTCGTGGGTGTCAGAGGCAGGGCACTGTGCATGTGGCTTTGCTGGTCTAGAGCCCGGGGGTCTTTGCATCAGAGCCTCATGGACCTTGAGCCACAGCTAAGAGAGCATGTTCCTGGCGCCAGCAGCTTCCCCCAGACCTTCCTGACTGCAGCCACAACTGGATTCTTCTAGAAATCATTCAAGGAGGGCTTAGCACCCCTTTTCCGGACCTTCCCATGGTGTTGTAAGCTCAGGATCCTCTAGTTCACGTGGTTTTTGTTGCCTGCAACTGAATCCTCGCGGGGACAGTGACTGGGAATGCAGACTCCTGGCGGCCACGGTCGCTTTCTCAGTTCCAGGGCGGCAGCATGAGACAGAACAGCACCTGCTTTTCCGCAGCCCAGCAGGGAGACAGCTTTTCAGCCGTCAGAGGGTCCTACAGCTGCAAAGCTACATTCCGTGATTTCATGATTAGCTCACGTGGAAACAAAAGTAGGCTGCGAAGACCAGAAGCTGTGATGTGAAAAGGAAGGGCACACAGAATTTTCCAGATGGAGCACGTCATGCTCAGTGCAGCTTTGCGGTCTGTTCTCCTCCCTGGAAGGCAGGACCCATCTTAACCCGAGCAGCGCTGTTACCACCTAAGCCGAGTCCCGGCACCCCAAGCCCAGCCCGCGTCCTCCACTCCGGGCCCCAAGACAAGTAGGAGGCAGCGGTGCCTGGCGGGGCCATGGGGCCCGGGAGGGGAGGGCTTGGGAGCAGGGACAGGAGGGGCCACAAGCCTGGAACGGGGTGTCTGGGCAGAAGGACCTGCACGTAGGACAATTGGGTGGGAGGAGGGGTGAGGTGTGCAGTGCACGGCCCACTGTTCAGAACAGGTGGTCGTGTGCCAGGTGTGAGGATGGAAGCCTGCACAGGTGGGCGGCCTGAGAGCGAAGGGGCCCCACCACTGACCACCATGAGTGTGGGATGACCTCGTGTGGCTGCGGTTTGAGGACTGCACCTCGCCCTTCTGGGGACCTTAGGGAGGGCTGGCGTGGGCACGTCTGTCTTTCAGGCTCCCCCAGACCTTTGGGACCCCTTTCTCAACTGTTCCCTGGAAAGTCAGGGTCCACCCTGGAGGGACAAAAACCTTGTGGCCACCTCCCCTCGAAGTGCATGAGTCACAGAGAGCACAGCCCAGCCCACGGCGAGCTCCCAGAAGCATCAAGCAAGACAGCTGATGACTGGCTTGAATCCGCTTTGCAGCCGCTCACGTTATGACAGCTCAGGAGAGTTTAAGGGGTTGGTCGGGGACGGGGTTGCGTTCGTTTGCAGTTTCCTTACTCGTCTTGACAAACTTAGACTTTTGCATAGGTGCTAGTGTTTATACCCAGTGAGAGGAGGGGGAACCCATTCTGTGCGTGACGGGTTTGTGTGTGCGGTGGGGCAGGGGCCTGACGGGGACCCCTGAAGACACGCTGCCGGCGGTGTTCGGTCTCTTTGCAAAAACATCTTGAACGCCCACAACAGTGTTTCTCAACTCTCTGCTTTGGAAGTAAAATAAGGTGTAATTTCTCCGCCGGCTGAAGTGTCTGTGCTTCCTCCTGAGTGATGAGCGGTGGGCGAGAAGGAGGAGGGGACGGCAGGTTAGCAGAGGCCACACATTCGAACAGAGAGAAGCGTCCGGAAACACTGGAGTAAAACAGTGCAAGATACCTGCAAAGACAGGGTCTTGGCCTTTGAAACGTGAGGAAAACATCCTCTGGCATCACATGTGGTGCAAGTTTAAGCCCCTGTGAAGCAACTTCTAAAATAAACACAACTCAGTCATGGATACTAGTAAATTATTTCTAGTCCTATCATTACATGAATCTATGAATAAAATTGGTTCTCTGAATTGTGCCACAGGGTAACGAAAGTTGACTGTTGTCAGGCTGACAGCGTTGATTTTGACTGTGCTGATTTTGACACACAGCAAAATATTCTCAAGCAGAAACAGGGCAAGAGTGGGAATATTAGTTCAAATTGCAGAACTTCATAAATACGCATATAAACCAGACTCCCAATGCAGTGGGCACTGTTCCTATTTTGCTTTTTTTTTAAATTACTGTTCTACAGGTAACTTCCCGATAATCTATGTGATTCCCCCTACATACCAATGAATCGTGCCCCTAAAGTTTATTTGTAAGTTGTTCTTACTTGAAACACATTTTCCTAGAGAAACAGTGTGATTAGTGGTATTCCCACCACACAATAAAAACTTCTAGCGCATGAGAAAGTTCCAGTTTTTACTCAGCAATGTCATAACCAGGAGGCCTTGTTAGTACATTACAGAAATCCCATTATAACAGTCAAAAGAGGGGAAAGCATGGGCGGCACACGGAAAAAGGGCAAAGAGGGGGGATCTGCCTTCGAAACTACTGGAACTGGGGACTGGATGCCAGCAAACAGCCTCCACCCCGTCCTCACCTCAATTCCCTCCTTTGTCGGCTAATATTGCTCCTCCAGGGTCTCCCCGAGACATGGGACCAACTGACCATCAATTCGGGTCCCGATCCGAGAGCCCCAACCAGAGACTTGGGACCAGGTGTTCATCGGCCCAGGCACCTGTCCTGGAGCCCCACTGATAGAAGGGCAGAGATGGGCCTCCGTCCTGTTAGAGGTCTGCACGTCCTGGGGAGCTGTGACTGCTGTCCTGCGATGGGTCCCTGGCACGGACAGCACCAGAGGGTGTGGGAGGTCCAATCAGCAGGCACACATGGCCGACAGACTTCAAGTCCATCCAGCGAGACACACGGCAAAGGAGTCCCTACAGGAGGAGGGGTCCCGGTACCGTCCGTCCAGCCCGACAGAAGGGCCAGGACCACTCTGTCTAGACCCGGAGAGAGGAGCTGGGCGGGAACTGGGGGACCGTCCATGCTGTCCTCAGAGGTGGCAGCAAGGAAATGGGCAACACCTTCGCCCCAGGGGGAGAAGAGGGAAGGAGGCCCCGGGGCTGCCATCGTGAGAACTAACTAATGGTGTCTAAATATAGGCGATGCAGTGGTTAAGAATCCGCCTGCCAATGCAGGGGACACGGGTTCGAGCCTTGGTCCGGGAAGATCCCACATGCCGCGGAGCAACTAAGCCCGTGCGCCACAACTACTGAGCTTGCACTCTAGAGCCCATGAGCCACAACTACTAAAGCCCGTGCGCCTAGAGCCCATGCTCCGCAACAAGAGAAGCCACGGACGACAATGAGAAACCCGCCCACCACAAGGAAAAGTAGCCCCCGCTCGCCGCAACTAGAGAAAGCCCGCGCACAGCAACGAAGACCCAACACAGTCGAAACTAAAAATAAATTAAATAAATAAATAAATAAGAGGCGATGACCAGGAGGACAAGTCTATGATTTGGATTTTTAAATCCATATGATACAGGAAACACGTCCAGTCAAGATGCAGCCAGAGAAGCAGACTCCAGACCAGATGTTTCAACAGGGGGTATTCATGCAGGGATTGGGGGGGGTGTGGAACTGGGCTCAGGCCTGGCCGGTGTCTGGTTGGGCAGGGGGTCCTGAATGAAGCTGAATGTTTTTGTGACTGCTGTTTCTGGGGTGCTGCTGGTAGAAACAATGGACTTGAAAAAGGCCCTTCCCCTCGCCTCCTGCCTTGCAGTACCTGCCCCCTGTGCCCTACATGGGCAGAAGTTAGGAAGAATATGGCAAACTCCGTGCCTGGGGGGGCAGGATGGAGGGGAGGTGACTGAGGGCAACCCAATGCTGGCAGCGGGAGGGGAAGGGGTCTCGGCCACGTGGAAGGTCCCTCATCTCAGGGAACAGCGGACACTCAGGTTCAGCCGGTGCATCCGTGCGGGGATATGGGCTGAACATCTCAAAATCCTTCCACTTATTCAGGAGAAGCCAGAAATCTAGATTTTGTTGTGAAAATGTTTCAACTTAGCAAACAGCATTGACCCACCAGAGCTCCCTCCGGGCCCTCCTGGGTGTTGTTCTGTCTTCCAGTGAGATTCAAAGAGAAGAAGACGCAGGAGGGAAATTCTGCCAAAGACATTTTTTAAAATTAAGGGCTGGAGAAAGACAGGAACTACAGACCCAGTGAAAAAAGGGGCGTGGTGATGCGTTAATATGGAAAGTGCTGCGAGAAGAGGGGCATCCCGCAGGCCAAGGGCCCCAGAAGGAGAGGGCTGAACGGCGTGCACGCTGCGCCTGGTCCTGGTGGGAAGGGTTCCCGGGCTGCACGTTGGATCCGGGCCGGGGAGGCCGCAGCACATGTGTGAGGAAGAAGCAGGAGGGTGGAGGGAGGCGGGGATCTATGCCTGGTCCTCCGAGCCCTATCCCCGGCGGAGACAAAGGGAGAGAGGGGCGTGACCAAGGGAGCCCTGAGCCTGAAGGTCAAGGCTCCCCGTGAATGTCTCTGAGGCCCCAGGGACGCGACGCGGCTGGACGGTGGCTGTTGTCACCCATCCTCCACGGATGGCGTCCATGCAGCTGTGTCCTGGCTGCTGTCACACACACATACGTGCACACGTACACAGACATGCACGTGCACACACACGCACTTCACGAAACATCCACATACAGCATAAATAATTTTCCATTGCATTTTTAGTTCTATGTGATAGATTCCCCAGTACGTGACTGCAGCATCTAAATGCACACATTTTGGCAAACCCCTTCCTCACCAGAATACACTCAAAGAGAATGGATTGGTGGCAACACAGAGGATCAGGACGGAAGTGTATAGTAGAATTTTCCAGACTGGCTTTTAAAACACTCTAACTCCTTAAATTTACATGAATAATATAAAAGAGCACCATTTTCCCAGCCATCAGGAGATATTATTTTCCCTTCCTTAGTCTGAGGGTTGGGGGTAGAAATCAAATTGCTTCTTTTATTTGTGTTTCTCCAAATAATCATGTGTTTGGACATCTTTCTCAGACAGGCACTAGTTTGTTGGTTTCTCCTTCGGCAGCTTTCTAATAATATTAGGTGCTTCTCAGATGTTACAAATAATCATCTTAATCTGTCATTTGCATTAAAAATACTTTAGTTGTATATTATTTTCACATTGGCTTTATTTAAAGCATTGTTTTGCCATCAAAAGATGTTCACAGCTATTTGGGCAAAAAAAAATCTTTCTTTAATGGATTTTAAATTCCTGATTAAGAATCATTCTCTCATTTGTAGATTCTACATGAAAACTGCAAGGTTTACCTCTGGGTGTTTCTATCACCCTCACCACTGTTATTATTATTCTGCATGTAATCCTCTGACCCACCTGGAATGATGTTTATGTCTGGTGTGATGTGAACTTCCTCTTCATCCAGACGGGACACCGCTAAGCCGGCAGCACTTACTGTACAATCCATTCTTTTCTCCAAATCAAATCCCATAGACTAGGTTCTTTTCTCAATTCTCGATTGTCCTCTGATATGCTTTTCCATCCCTGGGCCAGTACCGTATTGATTTGATTAAAAAGCCGTGGAAATAAGTTATCCTTCTGCATCAGGCATATTACAATTATTATTCTTTTTGTTTTCTTGACTATACGTGGGATGTTATTACTCCATATAAACTGCAAGATCATTGCCTGGTAGTCTGACTGGAACTGCATTAAACTTTTACATTATGATTGGAAAGATTGGAGTTTTAGGTGTTCAGCATAACACCTAAAACTCCAATCCTGTCCTATAAGGACAGGCTGTCTTTACGTTACTTCACATCTTGTTTTATGTCCATTAAAAAGACTTTCTTTCCTTCCATTTAGGCCTTGTACCTTCATTTTCAAGATAATTCCTATTCATTTTATAGTTTTTGCCAATGTTGTAAACAAAATATTTCCCTCATTTCCGTTTCTAGGTATTTTATTTCTAGCATAGGAAAGACTATTGATTTTTGTGAACTTACCATCTGCCAAGCTAATTTACCAAAGTGGTGTAGTCATTTCTTTTTAAGCCAGTATTGGTGATTTGTGTTTTCCTAAACTATCAACCATTTCATCCAGATCTCAAAATAGTTACTGTACAGTTGTGCATGGAAGGCTATGCTAAAATATCTTTTCATTAGTCCTACAGACCCTGATTGAATACCCAGTATATGCAGTTCTAATCTCTTTTAAAATCCGTTAAATGTATATGGTCTCACTCTTATTTTTTCTTGATTAGATTTGCTAGACATTTATCTATTTTATTAGTCTTTTAGAAGAAATGGTTATTTAATTTATTTACGAAACCTACTTGATGCATCTCTTCTATTATTTTCTGCTTTCACTTTGATTTACCTGGGCATCCTAATATCTTTACTTCTGCTCTATTACTCAATTTCTATCTTCTTGAGCTGAATTCTTAGTTCACCAAATTTTGTTTTCTGTCTTGGAACACTGAAGTGTTGACAACTGGCGTCTTCTGAGTGCAGGTTTGCCCACAGTGGGCAGGTGCTGGCACCTCCTGTTTTCATCATCTGATCACAAATGCTGGTGACGTGAGTGCCTGTACTACGGTGAGCGCTGTGACCTGGACTGGGGGTCTGTGATGGGCTCCAGCACGGGCAGGGGGCACAATGCCCAGAGTGGACACAAGAGGGGTGGTCCTGTGACCAGAGCAGGGCCTGCAGAGATGCTCCGGGGACGGACATCGCTGCAGAGCAGGACGGCACCTCCTCTGTGCTCCGGGGTTGGGGCCATGAGGATGCCCGCTGCGGCGGTGCTGCTACTTCTGTTTCTCACTGCTTGCGGGGGAGAGTCAGCGCCAGGAACACTGGGTACTGCAGGTGGCCCTGCCCGCCATGCTCACCATGCCCTCCCTGTTCTGTGAGCCAAACGGCTCAGCAGCTGGTTGGGGCTGTCCTTCTGTCTCCAGTAGTTTTCTAAGATAGACTGTAATTTGAAATTATGGCCACCTTCTTTCAATTTGATCAATAAGGAAATAAGATGTGTTCAGGTGGGAACCTCCCAGTGGTACATACTTCCTCTCATTTTTTCCATTAATGCTAAGCTTTTGTTCATTGTGGGGAGCAGCTGGTCCACAAGACATCTGACTCATGGAACTGAGATTTTTCTCTGAGCCTTTGTAGTGTTCATTTCCCCCCGGGTGCTCCATGGAGCCTGGGAGATGAAATGCATTTTTTTGCCTTGTAAGGGAAAAGTTGTCTATAACTTACATTATTGCTTCATTTGCCTACTTTTGTCTGTCTTCCTTCCCCACCACCTTGCAACATGATAAGCATCGTGACCACAGGAGATGTGACCTTCTTTACTCATGATTATGTCCCCCGTTACTAGAACAGTATCTTACACAAAGTAAAAGTCTCAAATAATTGTGGAAAGACAATAAAACTCATACTCATCAACAAAACTATCAAAATTCCAGGCCTCCAATCCGAAATTAGTAAACATGCAGGAAAACACCACCATAACTCCAAGAAGATCAGTCAATAGAAAAATGCCCAGAAATGACAGAGATGTTGTAATTTGCAAACAAGGACTTCAAAACAGCTATTATAACTGTGCTCAAGGATTTAATAAAACACATGGTCATAACGAACAGAGAAATAGAAACTATAAAGAAAAAACCAAATGATACTCTTGCTAAAACACACACACACACACACACACACACACACAATAACCACACTGACTAATACACTGTATGGAATTTTGAGCATATTAAACATAGCAGAAGCAAATAAAATTGAACTTGAAAATAGAGCAGTAGCAGTTTTACTAAGGAAAACACAAAGAAAAGAGAAATATTGAAAAAATTTAACAGAGTCTCAGTTACCTGTGGTACAATATTCATCTGCCTAAAACACCCAAAATTGGACTTCTAAAAAATGGGATAAAGGAAAATATTTGAAGAAATAAGATTTTCTTTCTAAATTTGGTAAAAACTTTAAAATCTCACCTAAAGATAATTGTGGGGAAAGGTTCGTACTGGCCCGATATGGAACAACAAGAATATCAGAAAGAAAAAAAACTGCAGTTGATTGAAACTTTTCAAACATATAAAACTCATATGTTCACAATGATGGCCCAAAAGTACATCCGTATTGGTCAAAATGGGGAGACTGCTAGAGCCAGCTCTTCACCTTGAAATTAAAGAGAAGAAGGTCAAATGTTATCTTCCCGTATTTAAACTGAGGAGAGAAAATTCTTCTTTAGAGAAAAATCCCAGCCATTACTCAAAAGTGAAGTTAGAATTAGAAAATCACCATTTGTAAACTCTCAGTGATATAAGATCTATTATGACAGCCTCGGGATGTTTGCTGAATGGACCTTATGATCTACTCAATAGTCATAAGTGGCAACTCCTCACGTCATCTAGTGAAGGGTGATTGGGGGTCAGGGACATCAGGAGGACCCCACCAGCCTCAATCCCATTAAGATGTAAGTGCCCCCCAATGCAATGCAGTAGCAGAAACTGGCTCCACTTGGGAAGAATTCCTAAGAGAAAATTGAACTAGAATCAGATCAAGCCCAAGATCCATCTAGCAGTTTACATGAAATACAGGGAAAGACAGACAAATCAAAAGACACCAGTTTCTCCAACAAATCAATGATTTATAAAGGAAGATGAACAGTCGTATGAACTAAAAACCTGAAAAAACCTAGTCACAAACTCAGAGAATAAACCAGCTATGAAAAGACACCTTGAAGACAATAGGGAAATTTTTAATATGGATTGGAAATTATAAAACATCAAAGGATTTATTTCTGTGACCTTCCTTAGATGTGATCGTGGCATTGTGGCTTTTGTAAGAGATGGATAGATGGATGGATAGATAAATGGATACAGGTAAAGATACCTGGATACAGGTGAAGATACAGATTTTATATGTGTGTGCATCGTAAACGCATATAATGAAGCATTTATGTTTAAGATGCTATGGTGTCTAGAATATGCTTTAAAATATTTGAGAAAATATTTGAGGAAATATTGGCACAATGTTTTTTAAAAACTGGAGTGGTGTATACATTGGTGTTTATAATACTAGTCTCTCTTCTCTTTGAAATCCTTTATAATAAAAAGTTAAAATAATTTGTTGAATAAAAGAATAAATTAATGAATGTGTCACAAGGCTGTGCAGGGTGCCTACCTTGAATATAAAGAATTAGGAGTCAGGGAATGTAATCAGTCGTTAAAATTATGCTATTCAGTAAAAAAAAAAAAAAAAAAGGAAAGAAGATATCTACAGCAAGGATAAAAGTATTGCACAGAATGAATTAATTAATTAAATAACTTCATGTCTATGGTCTCTTCTGGTTCTGGTCATGCTCCCCTGATTCTAAACTGGAAAAAAAAACATGACAAAACTTGAAGAAACCATCTTTTTGCATTAAGTTATTCAGGTCAATGAACGAACCTTTAAAAGTACCAAAAAAGAAAAAAAAAAAAGCCAAGAAGTTTACAATGAAAATATGAAAGATGCCCAGGGGACAGGACATGAAGTAGAAAGACTCAGGCAAATTTGAGCTATATGATAATATACAATAAAAGTTAAAAATTAGGGTGGGCCCTAATTACTGGGCCCCTGATGCAGTATTTGGAGACCTGGGTGTGTCCAGGGCACACTGCTGCGGGCGGCTCAGGTGGGAGCACTGGGCAGAGACTCCCTGGAAGGGAGGGACTCCTGGCTGTTTGCTCAGCTCACGGTGGTCTCGGGGTGTTTGCTGAAGGACCGAGTGGGTGTCAGAGGGCACAAGACCCGTGGCTCTTGAGGAGTCTATTGATGGGGCTGGGTTTGCCTTGCTCAGAGAAGATTAAGAGGATGCAGGGAAAAGCCCTTCAAATATTTGAAGAATTTTCAAGTAGAAGAAATAGTTTTCTTGGGTGTATGTGTGTGTCCTCCAGCCGCTGAGCTGAAACCTGTGTCAAGAAGCAAGAGAGGGCTTCCCTGGTGGCACAGTGGTTGAGAGTCCGCCTGCCGATGCAGGGGACACGGGTTTGTGCCCCGGTCCAGGAAGAACCCACATGCCGCGGAGCGGCTGGGCCCATGCGCCATGGCCGCTGAGCCTGCGCGTCCGGAGCCTGTGCTATGCAACGGGAGAGGCCACAACAGTGAGAGGCCCGCGTACTGCAAAAACAAAAAGAAGCAAGAGAAAGATTACAGCTCAATGTATGGATGACATTTTTTGTGCTTAAATGTGTGCTGTCATAGGTTGTTCCTGACGATCCCGGCCACGTAATAGTAACAGGAACTGCTTATGCATTAGAGACTGCTCTCCCTGGCTCCCAAGCAGAGGCAGAAAAACCTGGACAAAGAATTTGTGGGGGGAGATTCCAGGACAGGTTACACTCTCCAACGTGGGATTCTGGGATTCTCCCCCGAAAACTGGGAATCATCAGCTGTAGGGGTGTGTGTGAGAGACAGAGACAGAGAGACAGAGAGAGAGAGAGACAGAGACACAGACAGAGACAAAGAGAGACACAGACAGACAGAGACAGACACAAACACAGAGCAGAGACAGAGACAGAGAGACAAAGACAGACAGAGACACACACAGAGACAAAGAGAGACACACAGAGAGAGAGACAGAGACAGACACAGAGACAGACAGAGAGACAGAGACAGTTAGAGACACACATAAAGACAGAGAGAGACACAGACAGAGACAGACACTGAGAGGAAGGGAAGAAGAAGGGAGGGGGCAGTTTGCATCCACGCTCTCAGCCCTGGGGGTGTTTTAACACAATCCCTTCATTGCATTGTAAAGAGGACCACAGGAGATGTACAAAGTGCCCAGGAAAACATCAATCGATATAGAAAAAAACAGGGCATTTGTTTCTTAAGACCCTTTGAGGAAGAGTCCAAACAGCACCCCTGAAGGACCTATTTTATTTTTCTGCCTAGAAAGGAGGTGATGGAGTGTAACACCCTTTTCCTCCATTTCTGGATGGTAAATGCTGCTTGCATCGTCTCATTTCTTGGCTGGCTTTATTAATAAATAATTGAAGATGGCATGTTGGCTTCAGCACTGGAATCCCTACGTTAAGGACAATAAAGTAAATGGTGTCATGTAGAGATGCATTATTAATTAGCAGCTACCGTCTCAGTAATATCCCGACAAGCACAGAAGTGCTTGACTTAACCTCGCCTACATTCTTTGTTCTTCCATTTTCCAAGACCTCTTGATAAATTCCCAGAAATGACGCTCCTGGCAGCGTCTTTCAGAGAAGGGTGTGGCTCTCCTCTGTGGCATCTTCCCTGCTGTCCTCTTCCGGGTCCTGTGTCCCTCCCAGACTCACCTCCGTGTCCCTCGTGCATCTGGTGGGGGGACCGGCCGGGGGGGCTCGTCCTCACTGCAGGCTGCCCCCCTGGTACCAGGCCTGACCTTGGGTGAATGTTGTCATTGCTGGGGGCTGGGCTGTGGAGCCAGCTGGTGACTTCACAGGAGTCCTGAGAGGGTAGAGACCCCTGAGCCCCAGCACTTTAAGGACAGGTGGACACACCCCTCCAGGGCTGCACCCCCTTAACTGCTGAGGTGACCTCTCAGAGTGTCCAGACACCGCCCTGTCTTCACCCTGGCCTTGCTGGTCCACCCCGGGGTCTTTCCCGCAGGGTCAGAGGCTGGGGGACAGGGAGCTGTCAGCTTAGGTGCCTGCAGAACAGAGTGGGTCCTGGGATCCGGAAAGTTGGCATGTAGGGCCACCTATGCTGGGCAGGGGCTTGAGAAAAGGGAGCATCCCTGCCCCCAGGAAGTAACACATCAACCCCGCCCCTGCCAGGGCACGGACCGTCAGCCGGGGATCCGCAGCTGCCCTACATTTCTGGAGAGTAAGAGGGATTTTAGACACATGTTGGGAAACATAATCGTCTGTGTTGGAACTTCGCTGACAACCTAGGTGACCCTGCAACTTCACTGAGAAACAGGGAGCAGTGTGTCTGCTGCCAACCCCTCGGCACTGTCACCGGTTGGCTGTTGCCAAGTGCAGTGGAGCCCAACAGACCTGCCCGGGAACCCAGCTGGGTCAGTAGGGGTGATTCAGGGAATCAGCCCAGGTCTTCATCTCCACTTTCACAAGATGGGACAGATAACATCTATCCATTAGAATGAGTAATCATGTGTAATGGCTTCATCTATCACAAAACCTGTCACATGCTCAAAACATCCCATAAATCATCGTAGAAAATGATAACAGTATTCCCATTATCTGTGTCTGCTGCTTCAAAAGCTATCTTCTAGGCCCCCAAGGGAAGATGCCCTGGTTTCCCTCCTCCTGTGTCCTGTGGAATCTATCCCAGAATAGGCACTGATAGGTTCTCGAATTGTGTCTGCCGGCCGTGGCCCCTTAGCACCAGCACCCCCAGACCAGGGCGGCATCTAGATATGGCCACTGTCTTCCCACCACAGCCCCAGGTCAGCTTGGAATGGGCACCCCTGCAAGTCACCCAGTGGGTTGGACTTGCCAACACTGCCTTTGTTGTAGGCGGTACCCCGTTCTCTTACCTGTTCTGGGCCCCTCGCCCCAGCCAAAGCTTTCCATTGAAAGCAAAGGCAGGGGGACACCCATTTCCTGGGGGGCAGTTCCATGAACCACACCCCCTCCCCCAGGATAGACCACTGGGTCCTGGCCCTGGAGTTCAGGCTTCCAACTGAGTCTGAGGGCCTTAGTCTGTAGATAAGTAGATAAGCTACTTATAACCTCAGCAGTTAGCATCCACCCTAAGAGAAAACAGCTGAATCCACAGACACAGGACACATAAAAGTGACTCAGGTCACTCACTCCCACCGGGCTGGGCCACCTCGGAAAGGAACCCAGGCCCAGTGAGTCCCCCACATCACAAGGCTCCCCAGCAGCATCCCCCCCTGGTTGTCCTGTGCATCTGCACTCATCCGCCTGGTGACCGTCAACTCTCCTCCAACCTCATTCTCACCTCCGGGATCCATGGACCTGCCTGGCTCTTCTGACCCCTGGAGCACAATTATTCTCTCTGCTCTGGTTTGCTAAATGAATGATGGAGGAACCAAGCTGTGTGGGTTTGGGCAGGAATAATTAATCATGCTACTCTCCCGTCTGAATTCCAAACCTGGACCCTCACCTGGACTGGACCCTCACCTGGAACCAGAACTAGCATAGACCTCTCTTTCCCAGTTCTTCCTGCATTTCCTTACCCAATTTTTTTAACTTTAAAAAAATTTTTATTGGAGTATAGTTCATTTACAATGTTGTGTTAGTTTCAGGTGTGCAGCAAAGTACATTCTTCTTCAGATTCTTTTCCCATATAGGTTATTACAGAATACTGAGCAGAGTTGCCTGGGCTATATAGTAGGTCCTTGTTGATTATCTATTTTATATATAGTAGTGTGTATATGTCAATCCCAATCTTCTAATTTATCCCTCCCCCCATGTTTCCCCTTTGGTAACCATAGGTTTGATTTCAAGATCTGTGAGTCTATTTCTTTTCTAAAAAAGTTCATTTGTATCATTTTTATTAGATTCCATATATAAGCGATATCCTATGATATTTGATTTGTCTGACTTACTTCATTTAATATGGTAATCTCTAGGTCCATCCATGTTGCTGAAAATAGCATCATTTCATTCTTTTTTATGGCTGAGTAATATTCCATTGTATATATGTACACCATCTCCTTTATCCATTCTTCTGTTGATGGATTGGAAAAGATGAAGTTAGACTGTCACTGTTTGCAGATGGCATGATACTACACATAGAAAATCCTAAAGATGCTACCAGAAAACTACTAGAGATCTTCAGCAAATTTGGTAAAGTTGCAGGATACAAAATTAAAACACAGAAATCTCTTGCATCCTTATACACTAACAAAGAAAGATCAGAAAGAGAAATTAAGGAAACACTCCTCACCCAGTTTGAGGCTGAGCACTCAGAAGACGGTAGCACTGGGTGGTTGACGCACCTCCTAGAAGCAGCAGGAGCCACAAGGTGTCCCCTTGGTCCTGGGAGGCCTGGATGGACGTCAGCACCAAGGCCAGCTCCCATCCAGGCAATTCCCCCGCCCCAGCTTTGCAGGCAGCCTTGGGCCGCTCACTCTCTTGGATACCAGGAAAATGGAGCTGGTGGACTAATCCCAGGGCACTTTTAAAGCCTTCACCTAGTATCACACTCACCAGGCTCACCAACTCCCTCCATCCCCCTGGGGTTTTCTCACCTGCCTGTGTGTCATGTCCATTAGGAGGAGGGTTCATGGCAATTTGCAGGAGGAAACTTAATTCCTGAGGTGGAGAAAAGTTGGTCAAGACTTTCTGTGAGTCTTTTTCATTACATTCCTTCTGAAGCTTTTATTAATTTAGTGGGGCTTCTTAATTAAAGTCTCGATGAATAATTGAAGCGTAGTTTTTGATTATGCCAGAGTTGGTGCCATTTTGAGGTGTAATTGTAACTAATAAATTAGTTAAATAGGTAAGATGATGAAATCCTGTCTCAAGAGGGACACTCATAAGTTCAAGAATTTATCTACATGTCATTCAGAAAATTTATGCAGAAAAAAATAGATGATCAGAAGGAAAACCAGACCATAGCTTATTAATCAGCTAGTTCTGCTCTGTAAGTGCTGCAGTTCTCGAATAATTCACCGCCATCTCAACGGGAGAGGGAGAAGGGGCGTCACTGCTTCTCCCAGGAACCCTCGCCGATTTCCTCCAGTCCCCGCGGGCACCGTGCTAAGACCCCCAGAGGCGCCTCGCTGGGTGGTCTGCAGTCCCAGAGCTTCAGGGAGACCCCATACCCAGTGATGGTGGCCGAGCCTCTGCCTCTGTGCTTCCTCTCACCCTCACTCTCTTTCTCCTCCGCACTTCTCTGTAACCCCCTAAGCAAAGCCACGTACACACCTCCTACAGTTTAGGGAGAAAATTAAGGGAGAGGAGCAAGGGCGTGATGCACCAGAGGCAGCCAGGCCCGTCGGGTGGGGAGGGAGGCTGCAGGCATGTGCTCTCCCCCACCTCCATCTCTCTTCCCGCACAGATGAGAAGCAGCGTGTGAGAGGAGACGCCTCTTTGCCTCAGAGCAGGTCCTGGAGCGGCTCCAGAACCCCGAGGCTTTGTCAGCCTCCTAGAGCCACAAGAAGCAACCAGTGATGAATTATCCACCCCCCTTGGTCGATAGTTGGGAAACAAATTCATGCCCAGTGAGAAAGCCCTTCTCTTCTGGATTCCTGGGGCCAGGAGACACCTGCTCCATCAGCCACTGAAGCGAATGCTTCGTGAGTTCCTTGGAAGCAAACAACACCTGTGTGTTGGGCACAGGGGGCTTTTGCTATGAAAGTCAGTCTCATCCCCCATAAGCACTCGAGGAAGGTGTAGCCCTGGCTGGTCTTCACTCCCAGAAGCAGCTGACAACAAAAACAATCAAAATCTGAGAAGATACCACTGGTATCACTGGTGACATAGTAAGCACCTCCTCAGCTGTTTGTAGGAAGCGTCCCACATGTCACGTAGGGCAGGCTGCACCACCCTGTCTTCTCGTTGTCTGATTAGCTCAGATTTGCCTACTGGTGGTCCAACACCACACGCATCAGATCGCCAAAACTGCTCATTAAAACACAGCTCCCTGGACCTCACCCCAAGCAGGGCTCCAGGCCTGGTCACCCATATTTGGCTGTTACACACCGAGGTTTGAGAAACACTGACACACGTTCATCTGTTCTGCTAAACCAAGGACTGTTTCAAAGTGGGGATGACCCATTTGGTTTACGTGTTCTTGGCACTTTCTAGCACCTTGGAGTGTGAACACCAGCTGATTCTCCAACCCCTCCCAGCTGTGGGCCGGTTGGTCCCAGGATGTGCGTCTTCGTGAGTGGCTCTGACCCACCCGGCCCCCACCATGGGGTCCAACACCGCACGCTGGGGCCAAGTGGAGCTCAGCAAGGCCGGCAGCACCGGGCAGGGGCTGGGGGTTCTGGATGCTTCCTTTTAGGAGCAGGAGGGGAGGTGGCTGGTCTCAGGTGACCCCATTATTGGGTCCTCACCTCCCTGGGCTGCACAGCCCACTGCTCTGTCCTTCCGGGACCCCTCCCAGGACTGGGTGGCTAGACTGGGAGATGTCGGGGGCTGAGGGCTTGGAACCCAGCTATGACACCATCTCAGAAAAGGGCTCAAATTCTCTTGAGTCTTGGTTCTCTCACCCACAAATTGGGACAGTAATAGAACCAACCTCTGAGGTTTGGGGTGAAAATTGAACTGATTGCGACATCTTGGGAAAGAGAAGCGCCCGTCGCAGTCGGTGCCCCGTGCAAGCCTGGTGTCCACCACCCGTCCACCTGCATAAATGACTCCTAACCTGGGCCTTACCCGCGTGTGCCTTTCCTGCTCCCTGGACACACAACCCCCCAGGGACCTCAGGATTTCCGTGCACGGGGCAGCTGCTGGAGGCAGGGCCGCGGGGACCTGTGTCTGCCGAACCAAGACCAGGAGGGCCTTCGTTCATGGGAATTGGGTTCGGGGTGAATGCACGGCTCACAACCTTGGAGCCAGAAACCAGACCCTTGACGGCGACTCCACTGCCCCTCTGGTTCTCCCGTCTCTCTGGTCTTCTGACCTCACCTGAGACCTTCCTGCTCAGCTACAAACCACCCGAGTCGTCTTGGAGCTGACACGGAGGCTGTCTCGGCCACTCAGGCTCAGGCCGCCCGGACGCTCCGGGCTGGGCTGGGGTCTGGCAGAGGAGGCCAGTGAGGGGCTGGGAGGGGCCCGGGGAGCGTCTCCCAGAAAGGAGTGTGGTGGCAGGCCGTGGCTGACTTCCTGGGCAGATCCCTGGAGGTGTGAGCCGGGAGTTCCGAGAGCTCCAGCCCAGTGCAGGGAGGGAGTGGGGAGCAGGGGAGAGACCTGGGGTGGGCTTCGGTGAGGGGCGTTTAGAGGTGGCTTGGGAATCCTCAGGCAGGTCAGTGTTTGGAGCTGTCCAGGGAGGCCACAGGGGTGAAGAAGGGGTCTGGAGGGAGCTGGGAAGCAGCAGGGTTGTCCTGTGTCCTGCGGGAGGACAGGTGTCCCCCCGGCCCTGGGAAGGGGCTGAGGGAGGAGGGGGGAGGGACTGTTGGGGTGTAGGGAGTGTGGTCAGAGCCCTCCCCATAAGTTCACGGTTCCGTCGCTGGTAGCTTCCCTCGGGCAGGCGCCGCTGCAGAGGGGTGGGGGTGAGCCTACAGCTCACAGGGAGCTCAGGGGCCCAAGCCCACCCCCTGCCCTCCTCTTGCTCCGCGCCCCCCCCCCCACCCTGCAGCCCAGGCTCCCATGGCCAGCTGTGCGTCCTGCATCTCCTCCCGCCCTGCATGTCTGGGCTGATGGATGGAGAGGAGGTTTTCCACGCAAACCCGCCTCCAGTTAATAGTTCTTTAAACGTGTGATGTTAAGAGAAGGTTCCATCAGAAGTTCCCCTTTTGTTGAGCTGGAAAAGCACAAAGACGCCTCTACGGTTTAACAGAGCTGCCCTCCCTCCCATGATTGGGGTTCTCTGAGAAGCCACATGGAGGACCTCTTCTGGAAGTTTCCGTGGGGCGAGATGAAGTCAGATGAGCCGTGTCAGGGTCACCACCTCTGGCCCAGACTAATCGAGGGCTTTGTTTTCAAAGGGACGGAGACGAATGTTTATATGTGTTCTTATTTACACGTGTTCACAGCAACACAGATCACTGAACACGAGCATTGATCAGACATGTTCCTGGTTGCCATATGTACCAAAGTCACACCCACATTTGTCAGGTGCACCAGGACCCATTCCTGGACTCTTGTTCGCTCTGGGGACCTGACAGTGAAGCCACATGAGGTGACCACCTTGTTTCCGTTACAGCGTCTGTGTAACTTAGCGCCTGATTATTTAATATTCCTCCAGGCACCATGAATTCTTTTTGTATTTTTTGGCTGTTCTGAGACATCTATTCCACCTATTCCTAACAATAAATCTGCTGGGGCTTCCCTCCTGCATTGACTCTATGTATTAGTTTGGGGAGAACTGACTTTTTTTATTAAGGCTTTCTCTCTGAGAATGTGGGATCACGTCTGCTGTGGACTGTAAGCAAGTTTAAGCCCCTGTCTGAGGTGTTTCCTTACAGCTGCCCAAGCTGAAGAAGAAACCACCCACTTGCTCCCATAGTTGATTTTAATACCAAATCCATACCTATTTTAAATAAATTCCGGATTTTAATTTCCTACTCCTCATTTGCTAATATAAGGACTATCTATAGATTTTTAAATTTTATCTTATATCCAGCAAATTTTACGAAATTTTTAAATTACTCCAGCCGTTGTTTTTTCTTTTTATTTTATAAAATAATCTCTTTGGTTTCTTAGCTGTACAATGAGATCATTAACTAAAAAGATGTCTTGGCTTCACCAATGTTTATACCAATTACTGAATATTTCTCTTATTACATCTGGAGCCACCAAAGCACGCTGTATAATAGTGACAGAGGCCCTCATTTCACAGGAGATGCCTTGGTGTTTTACTGGCTTGCAGACGGCCGCCTTCTCACTGTGTCCTCACCCAGCCTTTCCTAGAGAGAGAGAAATCCGGTGTCTCTTCCTCTCCTTATAAGGACACCAGTCCTACTGAATTAGGCCCACGCTTGAGTCCACTTAACTTAATTCTTCTTGAAAGGCCCCATTTCCAAACAGTCACATAAGGGTTTAGGGCTTTAACATATGAATTTGGGGTGGCAAGCCAGAAAAAAAGACCTCACCAGGAAGCAACCCTGCCCACCACCCGGTTTGGACTCCATGCTCCAGAACTCAGCGTGCTGTTAAATTACCCGTCCATGTGGACTTGATGGAGCTGCCCTAGCTGCTCCGGGTCTCATGGGCTGAAGCTCTTCATGGTCGCATCCGCCTCTGGAGACGGACGCCCCTCCAGGCTCCCTCAGACGGCTGGCAGGGTCCGTCCCCTTGCTGACCTGTACCTGGGGACACGTGTTCCTGCCAGCTCCTGCCTGGGGCCACTCCCAGCTCCTGGAGGCCGTCCACATTCCTCCCACGTGGCCCGCGGCAGGCCCAGCGTGGGTGCTGATGCTGCTTTGAGGTCAGCAACATGTCTCTGTGGTTTCCTCCTCTGCCTCTAGTCTGAGAAAACGCTCGGCTCTTAAAGAGCTCTCCTGATTAGGTCAGGCCCACCAGGATAGATACGAGCAGGGCCCTGCGGGGCTCCTGGGCGCAAAAGGCTTTCTGTGTCCCCCATTTCTTTGATTACCGGAAACAGGCTTCCTTCAGCCTCCATGACCTTCCCTGAGTTCCAACGGGGCAGATTCAAGCAGTTGTTAATTAGGGAAGGGAGGGGATGCAGACACAGGGAGAAACAGTCTAGAGGGAAACAATAGTGCAGCCTTGGGGCAGAATCCTGGTCCCCCCTTGAGGGATACACACAACGCTGTCTTTGAGCTGTTTCGCAGATAAAACCCCCTCCAGGTGGAAAAGTTAACTGTCTGCTGCCCACAAGCACTGAGACCCCAGACCTGTTGGAACCAGAAGATTGGGGATGCTGACTCCCGATTACCTCACCACCAGCCAATCAGAAGAATGTCCGTGAGCTGACCACGCCCCCTCACTGAATCATGACTATAAAACTTCTCACTACCTCCTCCAAGTTGGGACACATAGTTGTTCGAGGCAGGAGCCCGCTGTGTCCCCCTTTGTCTGGCAAAGTAAGAAAGCTATCCTTTTCTACTTCACCCAAAACTCTGTCTCCGAGATTCAATTCGGCACCGGTGTACAGAGAAGCTGAGCTTTCAGCATTAGGATCATCTCCCGTTTTCCCCAAAGCATAACATAATCACGGGATTGATCTCTCATTATATTCACAGTTTCTGCCAACATTCAAGGGGTGGGGATCACACAGGGCTATACAGCTGGGCTATCTTAGAACTCTGTTGCTACAGCTTTTATTAGGAATAAATTGTGGATTTTATAAAACGTCTTTTTTTCTTTTGGAATTTGTTAGGATATTGTATTATGTTAGTAGATTTCCTGGTCTCTAACACTTTTTGCATGTCATATTAAACAACCTGCCATATCCCTGCTTTTTAAATGTTTAAGATTTTCTAGGTGGGTAACTGCAATCTATTTTTTATATATTCAACAAATATGACAAAATGTGAGTTTTCTATTTGAAGAATATAAATTATATGGTTTATATTCATGACCTCTATATTCTTTATTTATTCCCTACTAGAGCTGTATAATTCCAAAACAGGTACATTCAGATAATTCCATATGCTTTTTTTTTCACGTTTTTCTGCCTTTTCTAGTAGATTTTTCTCTACATATTTAGTTGTTATACTGTTTGTTCCTTAACAGTTTATGCCAAGTCAATTCAATTTCTTATAAATTAGGCCATTTATCATTATATAATGACCTACTTTCCTCTTGTATGAAGTTAAGATTGTCATTCATTTATACTCAACCTTTCTATGCCACTTGATCTTAAGTCTTTCATATAAACTGTAGAGCTGAGTTTTGTTATCTAAATCAGTCTATCATTCTCTGTCTCTTAAAGGAGATTTTATTCTAGTCACATTAATACCTCATTAATAATCTTGATTCTGTTTCTTCCTTTTTCCTATTTTATCTACTTTCCACTCTACTCTTTCTGTACTCTTTTTCCTCCCCTCCTTTTTGAAGTTTTGTCAAGTTCTTGTTTATTATCTCTCTTTTTTTCTTTCAACTTTGAAAGCCCTGCTTCCGGATTTCACTGGTGGTCATCATGACTTCCTGGCCCACATGTGCACACACAAGTGCCGGCCGTCGTCATCTCTGACCACTCAGCATCTCCCTGCACACCCGGGCTGGCCACCTGGAGCAGGTGAGGCTCAGGCCCCCAGGCACCCAGTGTCAGCCGACCCTCAGCCAACCCCAGACAGGTCCCCGAGCCCACTTAGGACAAAGAACCACCAGTCCAGCCTGTCCAAAACCCCCCACCCCCAGAATCATGAGCCGGGACCAACGTTCACTGATGCCCCCCGCACCACACCCCACAAGCTACCAATTTCCCAAGAACACTTTTCCTCAAACACCAAAGAACCTACTGGAAAGACACATAGTTTTGTTCACAAAATCAATCAAAAGAAATGCTTTATTTCTAGTCCACACAGGGAAACTTAAATGAAATATAAACTCTTAATCAGATGCCTGGTAAAGCAGAAAGAATCTTCACTCCAGGCACTACATCTGTCTTGACATTTACAACTTCATTAAACAATGAAACCAAGTCACAGTTTGTACCTCATAGAGGATGACAGTCCTGAAATCCAACCCCAAATTCAAGGAATATTTACACAGTTTAAGGACATGAGATGGAGGCTTAAGGGTTTTATCTCAGACTCAGAAAGTTAGCGAACGTTATATTTATCCAACATTTATTCAAATGAACGACGGCACTTTGCTTTGAGCGTGACAAGGAAGGTTTAGGATAAAGACGAGGCTATGCCCAAAGTCCCCAGGTGGGGCCCCGTAACCGCCAGAAAAAACCACAGTGCCCTGGAGGTTAAAATGTGCAAGTGGTTTGAACAGCAGCAGGGGATGGTCCCTACCGCAAACCCTCTGGGGCAGAGGCAGCAGCCCTCCCAGGAGGGACCTCCGTGGGCCACTTCCAAGGGCTGTGCTTGTCCATCCCACTGTCCGAGTGAAGCTGGCACTGCCCCCTCCTCCCGTAAACCCTGAGACCCTGAGGAAGTGATGCCCTCACGCCTCGGGCAGAACTCTGAGACCCCGGCAGAAAGAAAGGCTTTTCAGGGACACCCCTGGTGTCTGGTGACAGACAGGGGAGGCCCCAGGACATGGTTTCAGGGAAAGAAGAGCCAGCTGTAACGGGGCTGCCGCCGCACCCAGTCCTGGCCGCGCCCCCAGACACGGACCCATTCCAGGGTAAGGCTGAGACCCTGGAAGGATGGCCAGACCCACGGCCCCCACCTGTCCGGGATGGGCCATCAGTGACTCAGCCACGCAGCTCAGTCCACGCGAGCCGGGAAAGAGGCGCCCGCTCAGCCAGGGCCCCAAGTCCTGAGCGGTCAGGGCCGGTGTGGGCGGGCGTCCTGGACGGAGCTCTCCCGCACCCCCTCTGCCGGGCTCGCCCTCGGTTTGCTCCCTCTGTCAGGACAGGACTAGCATTCTGGGCTCCGCACCCACCTCAGGCCCATCAGGCGCCCCGCCGGGGCTGGGGGTGTGCATGGACTGGCACGAGGATCCCGCCGCGGCCGCGGTCTGCCTTCTCCATGAGCCCCCGCTCTGGACAGGAGGCCTCTGCGGTTCCTGGGGGAGGACCCTGCCTGTCCCCACACCGCCGGGCTCCTCAGGGGCCTCTCAGAGGCGGTTGCAGCTCGTGGCAGCCCCACGGGTCCTGGGTCACCCTCTGGGGCTTCTCTGGAAATAGGGTTTGCAGTTCGTGACCCTCCCGCCAAGCCCCCCTCCGCCTGAAGCCCCGGGCCCCTATTCTCCCTCCTGAAGGCTCCTGACAAGGGGTTTGCTGGCAGTGGTTGGTCTGGAGATCACTTGAAGGTCCCTGGCCACACCTGGGCTGGGGGAGGAGAGGCAGTTCTGGAACATCTGTGAGGCCTCTGCCCGGCTCCCCACCACAGAGTCTGCAGCACCAGGCTCCTGGGGGGCGCGTCCCCAAGAGGAGCACCCTCAGCTCTCAGGCTACGTCTCAGCTGCTCACACAGCTACCCAGGAGTGCGTACACCTCCGGGGACCCCCCATCTGCAGGGCAAGAAGACCCTCTCCACTCCGCACCCCAATCAGACTCCTGAAGGTGGCCCATGGGGAGCAGTCAGGATGCTGGGAGCCACGTGGACAGACAGGCAGTTGGCTGGGACCGTGGAGGGTCCAAGTGTGACAAAGGTCCCAGAGCAAACCCCAAGGCCTGACCCCCTGCCCCCACCAGAACTGCTTCCACCGTGAGGGGCCGTGCCCTCAAGGACACTGGGCCTGGTCACTCCCCCCAGGCTCTCCTCCCCTTCCCGGGCCGCCCCTCCTGGTCTCCCTGGCCATTACTTGACTACACAACATGCTTCTGCCTCAGGGCCTCACGAGCTGCCCTCTTGCTGGAAATCCCAGGCTCACCCCACCAGCCACGTTGCACCTCTGCCCGCAGCTCCCAGCAGCCTCATTTGCTGGGTCTTTCTCCCAGGACCTGCCCCCCATCCCATGCTAGAAGGCAAGGTCCCTCGCGGATGCATTTGCAGGACCGCAAGCCCAAGGTGGACCTTGCAGCTGGGACTCCAGCTGACCACAGACCTGCCAGGTGAGCTGCCGACACCCTGTTTACTGGGTTCAAATCAGGAGCAAATAGGGACGGGCCGCATCGTCCCCGGGGACGGTCCCAGACTCCTTGCCTAGAAAAGTGTGTGCAGAGGCCTCCAGAAGCCACTGTCCACTGCGCCTCTTGTCCACGTGTGGTAACAGGCACTCGTGAGCTATTTTTAAATACACCAGCAGAAGCCGGGTGATTGAATGTGTTATTACGAATGATGTCTTGTGATCGTCAATTACTTAACAGAGAGAATCAAAGTACAAATTGCCGGGTTCACTCAATTACTGCTAAAATGGAATAAAAGCATTTTAATTGTAATCAGAACGTACACTTTCCAGAGTGGATATTATAGGGAATAATGATCAGCCATAAATACTGTCACCCATTTACCTCCTGATCCGCTTACCAAATAGAAACAGCACATGCCCGCAAATGGGCTCGAAAGGCAGGACCCCATTAATGAGCTTCACTGAATTAGTGGAACGCCTAAATTGGATTCCATTCCAGTGCTTAGCTGAAATTTATCTTAGCTGGGGGCTGGTTTTCTGGCTGAAAAACTAGTGTCAAGAAAAAGAATGAACCTGATACAAAATTATTTTCTTTAAAAAATTGAAATTAAAAACCCATCGCTGGGCTTACTTACCTTCTTTACTTTTGCAAAGATGGTTTGAGATCACTGTAGGTGCAGACCCCGGCATTAGTCCCGTTAGGTCAGGCACCCCTTCCATCCCCTCACACCCTCTCTCAGCGGCAGGAGGGGGCACCCTTGTCTTGGGGATCTGAGTCTTTTACTCTTAGTAAGGGACAAGTGTGCCCGAGTTCCCAGGAAGCCTGGCTCACCCAGGGTGTGAAGGGAGCTGGGTCTCGGGCCAGCCTGCTGCCTTGTTGCTGAGGGCAGGGTGCCCTGATCGGTGCTCTCGGGGCCCCTCCCTGAGCCTGGAGACCCTGGGCCGAAACCCTGCCTCTGCCTCTGTCCACCTTCTGGTCCCCTGGGGGCACTGGTTTTGTTTTCCTTCAGCTTTATGAGGTATGTGTCAGACACAGACCATACATGTGTTTGTGTGCATCCGCCTGGGACACCGGCACCGCCATCCCGGGTGGCGGGTGGTCTAAGCACGTGCGTCCCCTTTTGCTCCTCGAGAAGAGAGGTAGCAGGACCCCCACCACACGCGTGTGGTGAAGCTGGTGGCACAGCCTGGCTGTCCTGGTCGGGTTTATGCGTTCGGCTGAGGCACGTTCCTCAAGGTCACTGGGGCAAAGATGGACAGAGAGGTGGCCGGGACGCTGCACTCTCAGCACAGCTCCCATAGCCCCTGGAGCAGAGGGCAAAGGGCACATGTGTCTGACCTGTCCTCTGACCCCCGTGATCCCCTGACCTGTTCAATCGGCTTCCAGCCAGGCCCGGGGCAGGTGAGGGGAGCGGAGCTGAGGGCCGCAGCCCCCACATCCCCCTCCTACCCTGGACAGCAGTCGATGGGGAGGTCGAGTCCCGGCTCAGCAGGGCCGAGCACTGCCCTGCACCGGCCTGCATGGGGCGGGAAACAGGTTGGCATGATGCCCCTGCTGGTCTGAGGCCTGGAAGCCAAGGAAACGGTTTCCAAGTGGCTGGAACCGTCCCTGAAAAGCGGAACCTGAGACCTGGGCCCAGTCGCCAGGCCTGGAAGAGGCAGCTTGCAGGAGGAGTGTCTTCACGGACACAGAGGGGCTGTGGGGTCTCTCACTCCACACGGGGGTCAGGGAAGGGGACCCTGGTGCCTCTCACCCAGGAGGCCGGTGTGCAGAGGCCTGGGGGCGTGGCCTCGGGCAGGGACCAGGGAGGCACGCGGCTCAGCCAGAGACCAGGCCGCTGTGTGGGACTCGGGGAGGGGACGGGACAGGGCGGGCAAGCCCAGTGGGCAGAGCGGGTGGCAGAAGGGGCCCACGGGGAGGGCCAGCCTTCGGGCGTCCAATCAAACTTTTACCTTCAGCGCACGAGTTCTCGTTGTCATCACCTGGGGCTGGGCTCTCCTTCACTGTCTGTGGGCAGTCATCCTGGGGGGCACCCTGCCTCAGCACCACCAAGCCACGGGCTGTGCCTCTCCTGGTAGAGGGGCCGTGCCGTGCACCCAGGGTGACGAGCGGCATCCCTGGGATCCAGTCCCTTGGTGACAGGAGCAGCCACTTCCTCAGTTGTGACTACCAGTCTCCACACGTCACCGCTGCTCCTGGAGGGCAGAAAAGTGTGGTTCAGACCCGCTGCTCCAAATTCAAGCTCCTGTGGGAGGCCTGGCTCCAGTGCAGAGCCGGCATCCCCGTGTCCGCCCAGGGTGTGCACAGGCTCCCGTAGGATTGATTTCAGAGTCTTAAGCAGCCGGCTGCCAACCTCTCCCTGCAGAGAACAGCACGTGGATCATTTTTCATGGGCACGGAAATTGGAAGATGTAAATCCTGACGGCACTCTGTGAAAACCCAGATACGGCCACCAACACGGACCTGCTCCCAGGACAGAAAGTCCTGACGCCTGTCTCCGTGTTATTACGCTGTTAGAAATGGGAAGATCCGCTTTGAGGAGATGCTCGGACACCACCCGCCCCCAGCCACGTTCACATCTCTCGGGACGCCCGCCGCTCTGAGCCATGGCCACTCTGTGGCCATGCACGCTCGTCTCTGCGGCCAGTGTGCCCAGGCGCCGCCGTGGGGAGAGGGGAGATGCTCAGCTCTGACCCCTCGCCGGGAGCGGATTTGGGCAGAGAGGGCAGAGGAGGCCGTGGAGCGAGGGGATTCGAGGACTGAACAGGCATCACCACCGACCTCGTGGAGAGGCGTCTGAGGGGCAGCATGCGCTCCAACCTTCTTTTTCCACTTCTTTGATCTGCTCTCTGATTAGTGTTTCACTTTCTCCATCTGCCTGGATCTGCCATTAATTCACAGTAGATTTCCTTGTGCCCTTGTGCCAGCTGCTCCTCCACCCGGGAGTCCAGACGAATCCCCCACATCAGTGTCACCGGCTGTGCTGCCTGCCGGTCCACACTTGAGACACAGGGGTGGGCGCAGCGCCCCTCCTCAGCCAGACACCCCTCCCCCCGCGTCTCCTGGATTCCCTCTCATAACCAAACACCGCAGATTCCCAGAAACTCTGCAGGCGTCCATCTGGGCACCAAAGGATGCAATTTGCCTAAAAATTGGCAACAGACACACAGCCCGTAAGGGAGACCAGCTCCCCTGGGATGCGGCCCAGGGCCCAGGTGGTGAACCAGGGTGTGAGGGGGAAACCGTGGCGTCTGCCTGCCTCACGCAGATCCTTGCAAGCTCTCCTCCTTGGTCAGGTTGCACCTTTGGGTGCTCGGCCCCTCCCACCCCGTCCTGGGGGCTCTGTCGCCCTCCACAGGTGCACTCACCGGGTAACTCCAGAACTCAGGAAGCCAGGCCTTGGGTCTCCTCTGCACGTCTGACAAATCCCTTCTGGAGTAAGAACACCCCACCCAGAGGACAGCCCACGTGGTGCACTCCTGGCACAAAGTGCCAGTTCAGCCAAGACCCGTTGTTCACCTATACCTTCCTCCAAAAGGGCAGAAACACAAAGACTCGAGAAGTACTCTGAGCTCTCATTGGGCCACAATCATTCCCACAATTAAAAGCATATATTTTCCCATTGCCAAGCAGATCATTTCATTCCTTGGTCTAAATTACTATGTAGGGCCATCCTGCACATTTTCCGGGAACCAAGATCAGTTTTCAGAGGGGTTTGGCTTGTCTGTCTCTCGAGGTCGACAGGCATCTGCACATTTTAAATAACAGCTTTCTCTTCTCATCAAGATTTTTTAAATCTTAAAATCAGGTTGTGACCCCAGCAAGATGCTAAATGCAGACAGTGTCTCAGTGAACCAGGCCCTGCTCACTGGACCTCCGGCTGAGTAAGACCACCTTGAGCTCAGTGGCCAGGCCTGGCCCCAAGTGACCGTCCAACACCAGGACCCATGCCCCTCGCCCAGAAGCTTCTCGTTGATCTGGGAAGAGAGCAATCCAATATCTACGCACTTCCCATGATAAATGCTGCAAGAGAAAGCTGTGGCTCGCTAAAACTAATTAAATCAGGGGTGAGAACAAGGTCCTCGGAGGACGAGCCATCCAGAGTGGCTCCTAGGGGTGCATCAGTGTGGCTGTGAGGAGGACCTCTGAGCCGGCACCAAGCCCTTCGAAGGCGGGAGGAGGGAGGAAGGGCTTCTGGAGTGTGGGATAAGCTCTTTCAGAAGCACCCTGACCCCACCTCCTAATGTCTGTGATTGTCCAGAGGGACTGGAGAAAACTGGTTCCTCTGGGGTCCTGGTTTTGGTCACGTCATCCGGAGACCCCCCAACACAAGCTTCCATCTCACAGGGTACTGGGCACGTGATGAGCTCACAGGGTACTGGGCACGTGATGAGCCTCTGTGCTCAGCTCCCAGCGCCAGCGCTGTGAAGCGGGGCCATCAGAGTGGCCGGCCCCAGCCACGGGGAGTCCGTGAGGGAACCCACACAAGGAGCACAGCCAGCACCGCACACAGTCATATCTCAGAAGATAAGGAGGGGACGGAGCAGGAAGTCGGCATCTTGACCCCACTGCTGTCTTGGCCCGAGCTGTGGCCGGCTGTGCTGGACAGGGGCTGCTGGGCAAGACGGCTGGACGCTATACAGCAGAGCAGCTTCCACACGGAGACAGGCCTCTCTCTCCACCCCTGTGGCCTCTGTGTCCATATGTTTCCTGTTATTCTTCAATGTCATTATCAGGACCAGCTCAATGGGGGGCCAGAGGCGGGGGGACTGGTAAATGGAGGTGGCTTCGTGGGTCACTAACGGCACTGTAGCCAGAGTCCTCGGTGGTCTCCTGGGCTCCAGGCCGAGAGGGGCCAGATGGTCGGCACAGACAGGCTCTGTGTGTGGCCTGCTGTGCATTTTTCACACATGGCATCTCACATGTCTTCTGTCGGATGATGATCAGCAAGGGTCCGGGTAAAGGGAAACAGCCTTACTTTGTGGCCAGAAAGACCTGGCTTTGAATTCGGGCTCCATCACAGGCTAGTCTGATGAGCTCTGCTCTTTCCTACATCTGTGCAATTCTTCTCACATATTTTTGGAGCACATGCTACACGTCAGGCTAGAACTGGCCAGTGCACAAGACAGAAATGGCCCAGGCCTCAAGGACTCACAGCCTCGGCAGTGACCACGTGGCCATCCAACATGACTCGGTGCAATAAGATTGTGTAACGGTGGGGGTGAGCCCGGTCAGCTCGTAGTGAAAAATCTGATATTTGATGGGTTCACAGAAGCCAAGAAGGTGGAAGAGGGTCGGGGGGAAATGGACAAAGACCCTGTCGTCGGGGGGAGCGACGGGTCAGAAGGACTGAGGGGCTGAGAGGAGGGGTGAGACCGGAGAGAACAGTAGGGCTGTCGGGGCTGTTCAGTAGAGCAGAGCGGAGGAGGGGGCTTGGTGGACGGGAGAGAAAAATGAATTGGGGGTGATGGAGTCAGAATTTCCTTTGAACACGCTCACTCTACCTGCAGTGGGAAGACAGGATTTGAGCTGTGCTCACATGAGTTCAAGCAGGTGAGTCCGCAGGCTGTGCCATCTGTCCAGACAAGAGCTCTCGGTGGGGGTGGAAGTGGGGTGTGAGGGAGCAGATGTCAAGCCTACTGGCGACATTCAGGAGGAGAGATTGACCAGGCCTGGCTGTGGAGCGAGGGGATGAAGTGGTCCTGAGTGGCTCCAAGGTGTCTGGACTTTGTACCTGGGCAGGTGGCGGTGCCTTTTACCAAGTTTTGGATTGAACATGAGTCCGTTCTTGGACTTGTGAGTTTCGGGTCCTCTGGGGCATCTAAGAAAAAAATTAGTAGACCTGGATTCAGGGGAGATGCCTGGGCTGGAGGTGTGTGTGGGAATCATTTCTGTGCAGGATTCACAGGGACCAAGGGCACTGGTGCCGTCCTTGGGGAGAAGGTGATGCTGAAGGGTGGGGTAGTCCTAGGTCCCAGTGTTGAAGAACAAGAGCTTGAGTGGGTGGACAGAGGAAGGGGAGCCTACAGATGAGCTGGCAGCGTGGCCAGAGAAGCGAAGGAAAACCAGAGAATGACCACTAAGGAAGCCAAGGGGGTGGGGCTTCGAGAAGGAAGCAGGAATCACCAGTATAGACACGAGGGTAGAAACACACCCAGTGAACTTGGTTACACAGAGGTGACTGATGAGTGGGTGGTGAAGACATGCAAACTCTTGCATCCAGAGGGGTGTGTGTGTGAGAGAGAGAGAGGAAGAAATGAGATGAAAAAAAATGAGAAGGTGGCTGTTTACTGCTTGGTTTCCATTTCTGCCCATTCTCTTTCCATTATGTTGAAGATGCTCTGTGAGTACAAAAAGCAACAGGAAGGATGCAGTTGAAGCCTCGGATCTTGAAAAAATTATTTACCTTCACTCTGTTTCAAATTCCATATGAGAAAGATTAAAATAATCACACTTAAAGAGTTTTGCTAGAAATTAAGTAACACATAAATATCATCTGCAAACCCAGGTATCAAACAGGCCATTATTACTGAGACCTTCCTTACTGTTTAGTACCGACCACATTAAAAACAACACAAGCTCAGGGTTATAGCTTATCGTTATTGTAATTAATTTTAATTTTTAATTATTGTAGAGTAAAATTTATGATTTGGGGTGTATAGTTTTATTAATTTTAACATATACATGTTCACATGACCACCACCACAATCTGGATATAGGACAATTCCATCATCCCCAAAAGTCCCTTGTGCGGTCTCTTTACAATCACCCCGCCACCCCATTTCTAAGCCCTGGAAACCACTGGCCAGCCCTCCATCACTACAGTCTTCTCTCATTTAGAATATTGCACAAATGGGATCACACACGGCGTGTAACCATTTGAGGCTGGCTTTCTCCGTCCACATTGTGCATGTCAATCACCCCCCTTCATAGCTGAGTAGAACCCCATTCTATGATGCTCCAGAGTTAGTTTAGCTCCTCACCTGTCCAAGGGTGTGTCATTTGTTTGCGACCCATGTACGCTTTTTGGTGAATTGCGTCCAGTTTTGAGCAGTCATGAATAGATCTATAGACATTCAAGTTCAGATCTTTATGTGGACACAAGTTTTCAATTCACTTGGGTAAATACTGAGGGGAGGGAAGTGAGTTGTGGAGTTAAGGTATGTTTGACTTTGGAAGAAATTGTCACACCATCCTCTAGCGTAGCTACACCATTTTACATTCCCACCAGCAAGGCGTGACAGTCCCGGCTTCCCCTCATCCCTGGCAGCACTTAGTATTATCAGTAATTTTTATTTTAGCCATTCTGATAGATGTAGCAGTACCTCTACATGGTTTTAATGCACATTTCCCAAATCAAATGCTAATGATGTCAGAGAATATACTCTGTTTAATTTTCATTCTTTTTCTCTTGTTGAGGTTTGTTTCCTGACTCAGAGTGTGATCTGTCTTGGTAAATGTTCCTTATGCACTTAAAAGTAATGAGTATTCCGCTGATGGGGAACAGATCATAAAAACATACATTAAAAAAAAATACTAGACAAGAAATGAAGCAGAAAAATTTGATGGGTGATCAGGAGGAAAAAAATACACAATAGAAGTGAACCTGCAGATGGTCCCTGTACTAGAGTTAGTAAAGAAGGTTTTAAAACCACTGTGGTTACCATGTTAAAGAAAACTGAGGAAAAGACATCAAAATGGATGAAATGGAGAATTTTAGGAAAATCGGAATCTGTAATAAGACCCATTGGATGGTCATTCTAAATTGAAGACTACAATAGAAGAAAACTTTAAAAGCAAAAAGATAGAAAATAAAATCAGATCGATAAACCCAGTTGTATCCAGTTTGTGGCATAAACACATAGAGAGTAACCATTCCAATTAACATTAAAATACAAAAATTTAGCTGTGCATCCCAAGTGAGATATACCCCAATGGCAAATATTCCTGCAGACCTTAAAACCTAAAATCATGGTCATCAGTCGCACTGATTTCCATACGTTGGTATCGTTGGTCTAAGATGTGCTGCAGGGAAAACCTTGTCAGCGTCTTAGAAAAGTGACACCTGGGCTCTGAGTGAAAGGAGGTACAAATGTCCTGTTAATAAGATTCAGTCATGTCAGTGGAGCCCTGGACTTGAAAAATAATTGTCACAAGAGCTCGTGATATACTTTTATCTTTAAAAAATGCCTGTTTACCAGCTCTGTCTTCTGAAAAGCCCTTGAATCATTGGCCAATCCAGTAGCAAAGACCTTAGACGATGGTATTTAAATATCACTTCCCATCTACAGGAACCACCACTCCTTGAAGAAATAGCCAGTTTCGGGACTGAGCCTTACACCTTGTTATACTGAAAAACAAAGCTGTGATCAGAGACTAAAATACCAGGTCAGAGGTCTCGTGTCATTGTTGTCATAAGGGCAATAATCGCAATACCCTGAAAACATTCTGAGTATGTTTACGAGATTTATTCATGATGGTGCAGGAAGCAAACCTCCTTGGCCGTCTCTGAAGAAAGCTAAGGAACCAGATGATTAGGGTAAACAGTCACTAAAAGTAGATTTGGGGGCTTCCCTGGTGGCGCAGTGGTTGAGAGTCCGCCTGCCGATGCAGGGGACACGGGTTCGTGCCCCAGTCCCGGAGGATCCCACATGACGCGGAGCGGCTGGGCCCGTGAGCCATGGCCGCTGTGCCTGCGCATCTGGAGCCTGTGCTCCGCAACGGGAGAGGCCAAAACAGTGAGAGGCCCGCGTACCGAAAAAAAAAAAAAGAAATGAAACAATGAAAACAAAAAGAGAAAGAGGAGGAACCTACAGATTAAAAGAGACTGAAAGTCATTTCAACCAGTTACAATTCATGGACTTTATTTTGATCCTGATTTCAACCAGTAAGCAGAAAAAAGCTATAAGATAATTGGAGAAATTTGAGTACTCACTCTATATCTGGCGATATTAAGAAATCTCTGTTAAATTTGGGTATAATAATTATCAAAGTTATGCTTTAAATTTTTTAATTTATCTTTGAGAGACCTATGTAGAAACTTTTACTTTAAAAAGTAAAGAATGTCTAGAATTTACTTCAAAATAATCCAAGATAGAAGGAAATAAGTGTATAGAGGTGATACAAGGTCAGGCAAGATTTGATCATTGAAGTTGGGTGATGTGAATTCAGGATTCAGTATATTTTTCTCTCTGCTTTTGTATATATTTGAAATTTTTCATAATCAAAAAGTACGAAAAAGTAAAGGTACACTTTTATCACCAAAATTCTGGAGAAAGTGAATGCAGCCAAAGTGAGACTGCATCTGAGGTGTGGTCTTGTTTTAATCTTTCCATCCGGGATCTGGATTCACTGATCATGAGATGGGACTGGCTTATCAATATCCAAGAGGAGCCTGGACCATCTGGTCACAGTCTGAAGGATGGAGGGAAACCTGAGGTGCCCCCCTCACCCCCCAGGCCCCACCCAATCTCCGCATCCCTGCGTCCTGGCTGGAACTCACGAAAACACTGTAGTCACTGAAATAAGAGTTATCACATTACTGAAAGCAGAGGAATAACAAAAGTATCCTCATAATGCAGGAAAGAGAGAAAGAACATGTCACCACTAATGAAAATGTATGATGATGCTAAAATAATGACATAGCCCTTCTCCCACACCACCCCCACCTCCCAGCCAGCCTTGCAGCAAAGGTGACCATGTGACCAGATCTGGTTACCAGAACCTAAAGGCAAGTCTGCAGGGAGCTTCCAGAGAGCATCAATTTCCTGCTTTACTGATGAAAGACATAGAAGGAGCCCAGACTGCATCTTCCCTCCTTGAGCATGGCTGTGATGCTTGGTGTTGTGGCAGCCATCTTGCCACCATGAAGCTATCAGCGAGAGGACATGGAAGCAGATCAGGAAGACAGAAAGAGCGAGCTCCCCGATGACATGGCTGCAACGTCTTATCCTGTGGGATCTTTAAATGCCTTGAATGCCTAAGTCACTGCTATTCAAGCTGTCTATTCTTAAGGAAAAGTGCTTCCTCAGCGATATAAAATCTTTCCTTCTGTCAACTGAAATAAAAACACACAACATGCCAGCTCTGAGTTTCCGCATTATTCGGGAAATTCCTGAGGACTATAGCCCAGCAGACAGCCTCTTAGTAGCTCTGAGGAATGGCGCCAAGGAAGCTGGGGATTGGGTCAATATTGTCTAAAAAAAATTGCACAACGTGAGAGTTGCGAGTTAAGTTTTATCTGGGGCAAAATGAGGACTATAACCCAGGAGACAGCCTCTCAGATAGCTCTGAGAAACTGCTCCAAAGAGGCAGTGGGGGGAGGTCAGTATATAAGCGATTTTGGTGAAGAGGGAGTCCATGCAATCAAGCACATATTTTTTGAAGATGGTTTCTGCTAGTCATGGAGGGCAGTCATCACCATGAAGGATTTTAGTGTTTTCTAAATACGAGGAGATACAAGAACTGGGCTCATGAAATCAGCTCCTGAAAATATCTAACTCTCTGAAGACCTGCTCTGCCAGATTTTCCCGGAGCACAGAGGGCCTCATTCCTGATCTCCACCCTGAACTCCTTTCGGGGGGATTGAAGCTCAGCAGCTGCAGCGGCTCAGGATTTAATCCTTATAGAGGTGGCTGGCGAGTGCCAATGGCGAGTGCCAATTTGTGGTTGACAATATAGCTGTGATATTGGTGAAGGGGGTACATGCACTCAAGCACACATCTTGGGAAAAGGTTGCTACCACTTACGAGAAACAGATACCTTAGTTAATGGTTTTAGTGCTTTTCTAAACATGGGAAGATGCAAGCATTGGTGTTCATAAAATTTTCTCCTGAAAATAATAGCTCACTCTCTGAGGGCCTGGCTGCCCGTTTTCCCAGAGCACAGACGCCTCATCCTGACCTCCCTGAACCCCTGTCAGGGCATGTGGAGGGCCAGCGACTGCCGTGGCAGTGCCTTCATCCTTGCATAAGCAGGTGGCGAGCGACATTCTTTAGCTGGCTCTTGCGATGGACGGGATGAGGTCCAGAGGGGCCCCTTCCTGCCGCACTGAGCACCTGACTGGCCTCTTCCTCACCCACTCATCCCTGGAAGCTCTGCGGACACCCGGAGTGGGCGGGGCTCAGGCAAACAGGCATCCTTAACCCCTTACACCCTAAGTCCGTTTTCTCTCCGGGGAGGTCGTGCCCCAGACATTTCCGACTGTCAGGACTGAGAGGTGACCCTGCCTCCAGTGGGGAGAGGCCAGGGATGCTGCCCATTGCCTGCAGGACCCAGGGCATCCTCCGTCACAGAGGATTATCTGGCCCAAATCGTCATAGTGCTAAGGAGCCCTGCCCTGCATGACGTAGCTGAGGCTCTGCCTGGTGCTGGTGCCACAGCCGGCTCTGCATGAGCTCAGAGTTGAGAAATAATGCCAGCTCCTCACAGAGTCCATGCTGAGGGCGGTCCCAGCCTGAGGAATCTCCGCTGGCTGGTCAGGGAAGTGACCTGAAGGCAGTGATCATGGCAAGTGCAGGTCAGGGGTTCCCAGATCTGCCCTGTCCCTAGAGATTCCTTAATTTGTAATAGAGAGGTCATGTAATCAATCAATCAGACACTACTCGCCTGTTCCCAGAGGACTAGCAGTAGGGGGGCAGCCCCACCTGGACAGAGCCACACCCCCTGACCCCCAGGCCCTGGTGTACTGTCACAGTGTGATTCTGTGACCATAAACAAAAAGAAACATTAAATTTTGCTCTCAGGGAGCGTGGCGTTTATCCGGGGAAATCCAGATATGAAATACACAGAACATGAGACGGATCAGCGGAGACGGAAGTGCGGTCCCATGGAGCAGACTGTGTCAGATGGAACAGAGGATGCACGGGACTGAATTGCAAGGATTTTTTGGTTATTTGGCCATTTGACATCTCACAGGTCATATGCCTTTACAATTACTCATCATTTTATTTTGGAACCATTTAGGGAAAGGGGTGAATTATGACCCAGTCACAGCAGAGATGTGACATCTCTGTCAACACAGACGGTAACTCTAGCATCCTTGTCTCCTGATTGCATGAGCGTCTCTGTCTGAGTGTGAAACAAAGAGGAGCTCTGTGCCTGCACGCACTCCCCTGAAACCAAACTGTGACTCGGCTGACGATTAGAAAAGTGTGGAGTCAAGACTGTGCAATTTCTAAAGTTAAAAAAAAAAAAAAAAAAAAAAGCCAGACACTTTAGCATCCCCCAGCGTGGCTCACAATGAATCCCACCTCTCCGCTCAGCGCACCAGCGATTTAGCGAGGGCTTGGAGCTGGCTCCTGCCCCTCTAATCTCTAAATCCAAGACAGATCAAACGGGCACCGTAAACACAAGCGTTTTCGAGCCAGAGATTCAGAGTAATTGCATTACCGGCCTGGCCAGCCCAAATGTTTGGGGATCTGGGATAAATAAAAAAGAAATAGCTCTCAAAGTGATCCCCAGCGCTCCATTTGGGGCTGTGCTGAGCCCTGCTATTTCATTTGCATGATTTAGCAAAAGGAAGTTTGCATTGATATGTAAATAGAATGCAAGTAGTTTACACTGAAAAACAAAGGCAGGCAGCAGAGCCTGTGATATTTTATAGCCGTTGGACTACAGCCTTTGCTGCTTCCAGAAATCGCAACAGCAATTATCCTGGACCTACAATTTAAATAGCTCAGCCTCACACAAGTGCTTCAGGAGTAACGTTTAATAATGGAATTATGTTGTCATTTGCATATGGTGTTCTCATTGGAAGGTGTATTCCGAATTTATTGGGCACTTTTCTTAGCCCTCAGCGATTGACTTCTGGAAATTTGGTATGCGCAACTTGTAGCAGGGGGAAATAATCTTCAGTAGAGAAAACTCTGAGTGCATGAAGATAAACGGTACCCGCTGTTTCAGAGGCTGCCAAGAAGGACAGTCCTGGGTGCACATGGTTTATGGTATTATGAGATATAGGACCTCACCCCAGCATACTCAAAAATGGGGGCGAGACCAGATGACCCCAAACCTCCTAGACTCAGCTCTATCAAGGGCCCCGATGGCCTGGCTCCATGTAAGGCTCTGTGGAGCCAAGTATGGGAGAGTCTCTGGGTGTGATTGTTGCAGGAAAATGGGGCATGAGAGGCGCGTCATGTCCCAGGTCTTGGGCAGGGGGAGAGGCCTGGGGCAGACCGCCAAGTGACATCCTTGGCTTCACACAGGAAAGAATTCAAGAGTGAGCCATAGGAAAGTGAAAACAGGTTTACTCAGAGAGGCACACATTCCATAGGCAGAATTCAGTCCATCTCAGAAGGTGAGAGCAGCCCTAGGGCATGGCGTCCTCCTGGAAAGTGAGAGCTGCCCAGAATACAGCATGGTTAGTTTTTATGGACTGGGTAATTTCATAGGCTAACGAGTGGGAGGATTATTCCGATTATTTTGGGGGAGGGGCGGGGATTTTCAGGAACTGGGCCACTGCCCACTTTTTGGCCTTTTACGGTCGGCCTCGGAACTGTGGTACCCATAGGTGTGTCATTTAGCTGATGTATTACAGTGAGTATAGAATGAGGCTCAAGGTCTAGTAGAGGTTGAATCTTCTGCCATCTTGGGCTTAGTTGGTTCTAACCACTCTTTGTCATGTCTTCAAGGGCTGTGTCATTCTTTTAAAGGTTGTGCCTTGCCCCCTCCCCCATGATGAACCTGCATCCTATACCAGCTGCTGTGGTGGGGGGAGGTGGTAGCAGATAAAGATACGCCAACCCAGTGTGCCTCGGAGTCCTGCTCCCCAAAGCATGCTGCACAGACCTGCACCACCAGGGGCCTGTTGGAAATGCAGAGTCCCGGGCCTCTGGCTCAGACCTGCTGAATCAGGAGCTGCTTTCTAACAAGATCCCCACATGGCCTGAGAAATACCGCTCTACCTGAGGGATAATTGTACTATTACCAGAAATAAGAAACACATTTTACTGGAATCCAGTTACCCATATGTGTACATTTGAACATGTGTACATCCATGAACTCGGAGTCCGATGACAAAATACTTATTCTTACTATGTCTGATGAATGCTGATATTTTCTATTGCACCCGATTTCATCCTGTTCTATTTTAAAATATTGGTCACAACCCTCTAAATTGATGTCATGACCTAATCATTGTGACCACAGGTTTACAAACTCTGCTCTAGTATTTATTCTGGCAGCATGAATATCTGGGTTGCCTCCTGAAGAAAAGAATTCCAGATAAAATATGTTTTATAATTTATTAAGTGCATCCATGGACTGACAAAAAAGCAGGCCAAACCTGAGCCAGGGAGACAAGGACAAGAGAGGTGGACAGAGCACACGAGCCAGTTTTCCCCTTGAGGTCGTTTGTGGTGAACTTGAACTTCAATTTTCATGGCCTTTCAAAGGAAAGAAAGCAAAGACCAGAATCTTCCCGAGGTGGGAACACACTGAGGACCCACCCCATGGGACTGTATCTCAGCACATGGGTGAAATACAAACAACCCCACTGCCAGTCCCCCCAAGATAGCTTGGGAAAGCATCAGTCTCTAAATTGGCACCAGGAGAGGAAAATGTCCTCTAAATTTTCTTAACAAAAAGCCACTCCAACATGGATTAATAACCCATACTCATGCTCATTGTGTGGTCCAAATAAAATGTCAACCAAGCATTCAGTGTAAAGAAGTCCTGGACGCCGTCACTGTCCAAATCCTGAAAGAATCAAACCCAGGTCCCCTCTGAAGCAGCCACTTATACCTCAGGACTTAGAGAATCTCCACAGGGGAAACTTCTAGAACAATGCACTGCTCACTGTGAAAGAAATCACGAAATAGACAAAGAAACAGGAGACAATGAGGAAGAGATGGCAGAAAAAAAGAATGAAAAGAAAACAAAGGTAACAAAAATGCATAAAAGACCCAAACCAGTAATATGTTCCAAGAAATAGAGAGAAACTAATGAAGCTGAACAAAGAGAAGCAGATTTTCCAATGAAGCAAACACAACTGCTACAAGTGAAAAATATAATTGTTGAAATTAATAATTCAGTAGATAGATTTAATACCTGATTAGACAGCATTGAAAAGGAGGAGGAATTAATAAGCTAGGAGTTATGTAAGAATAAATTATACAGAAAAGCATCCAGAAACACCAAGAAATAGAAAGTCAGAGAGGTCAAACGCGTGAACAGAGCATAAGATCATTTAACATTCGTCTAATCCAAGCTCCAGAAAGAGGTGGAGACAAATGAAAGAGATGATATTTTTAAAGATAATGGCTGATAAATTTTTTAAATAAAAATTAAAAAGCAATTTAAAGGTATCATTGACTCAAAAAGGCCAATTAATTCCAATCCGAATAAATTTGAACAAAATTTATGCATAGAAAACATAGTGAAATTACAGAGCAGCAAAGAAAATGTCTAATATAGTTGAGAGAAAAGAAATATTATCTTCAAAGAACGACATTTAACCCAAAAGCGGACTTATCAGTCTCAACAATGGAAGCAGGGAGACAGCTGAAGGGATCTACAGTGTGTTGGGATGAAACAATTTAACTTAGAAGTCTATACCTCGAAATAACATCTTTCAATAACAAGAGTGAAATAAAGGTCACAAACCAAACACAGAGGTGGTTTGCACCAATAGGCCCTATCTAAAAGAAATTAAGTATATATTTCATATAGAAGGACAGCATTACCAGAAGGAAGGTCTGAAATGAAAAGAGGAATGAAGCATAAAGAAATTGACAAATATGAGATAAATGTGAATAATAAACAATGAAAAACTATAATAATCTTGTTGTGTTACAAAAAAAAGAAATGTTGAATTTATAACAACTATGGTAAATAAGTCAGAGACAGAGATGATTGGAATATTCTGCATAGTCTTTGTAATACATGGATAAGGTTAAAAAGATTAACTAATTTTATAATTTGATGGATTAAGTATAGGGGTGATAACATTTGTGGACTAATCACTAAAATAATAGAAACATACTGTACTTTGTCCAAATTGTCAGAGAAAAAGTTGAAAGAGAAAAATATATGTCAATGCAAGATAAAGCAAGAAATGAGAGGGGAAAAAAACAAAGATTAGGATAAGAACACAAGAGTGATTACAAATCCAGATATACCACTGAGTAAAACAAATGTACATAGAATAAAAGCTCACTTAAAAAACAAAGACAATCAGATTAGCTCTAATAAAATCCAACTATATTGCATTCACCAGTAAAAGAAAACCATAAGGTCATAGAAAAACTGAAAGATAAATGTATGTGTAGTTAGTCTAATTATATTAATGTCAGAATCACATACACTACAAGTCAAAGGCATTATAAGAAATAAGGAAGGTGACCATATTATGCTAAAATGTTTAACTCGTCAAGAAGTCATTTGAAAATTTGTATACACCTCATAATGGGGCATCAAATTGTGTAAAGCAAATATGAACTCACAATCATATTAACATCACTCTCAGTAACTGACAAAACAAACAGAGAAATAATCTGTGTAAAAATAAAAGATCTGAATGACACAATTAACAAGCTATATCCCAAAATTGAAGAAGATACATTGTTCACATTATTTTAAAACACACCAAGGATATTGGTGAACATAGCCCCCCAAAATCCCAAATTTGGGAAATCTATACATTCAAGAAGTTCAATGAACCACAAGCAGGATAAATAAAAATGAAGCACCCCCAAGGAACATCAAAATCAAATAATTGAAATCAAAGGACAAAGAGAATCTTGAAAACAGAGGAAGATGACACATTTCATTCAGAGGAACAATTGTATGAATGACCACTAACTTCTCATCAGAACCACCAGAGACCAGGAAATAATGGAAATATATCTTTAAAGCAAAAAATGTCAACCCATAAATCTATATATAAAGAAAATAACTTTCACAAGTCATAGTGAAGATATTTTTGCATGAATCAAAACTGAGAAAATTAAGTACAGGTAGGTCTTCCCTACAAGAAATGATGTCGATGGACAACTTAGACTTATACAAAAGAAAAATATTACCAGAAATGCCAATTATGTTGGTAAATACAAAATAATTAAAAAATGAATAAGTATATATACATGTATTATTTATGTATGCTATTTATATACATGTCTCTGGGACCCCTCAAGCTCAATGATTCACTAGAAAGTCTCCCAGGACTCAGAAACAATTTAGACTCATGGTTACACTTTATCACAGCAAAAGGAGACAGATTAAAATCAGTGAAAGAAAAGGTGCATTGGGCAGACTTCAGGAGACCAGGCACAACCTTCCACGTGTCCCCTTCCAGTGGACTCACCTGGACAGTGCTCACTTACCTCTCCCAGCAGAGATGTGAGACCTGCAAAGAGCTACCAACCAGAGAATCTCACCTGAGCCCTGGTGTCCGGGGTTGTTATTGGGGGTCAGTCTCAGGAATGCAGCACCCATGTGACTGACCTCAGATAATCAGTCTCTAGTCCCGCCCCAGAGGTCAAAGTGATGGTGTTGCCCAGAGCCTTAGGTGTGCCAAAACAGGCATCCACCTGGTCACATCGTCAGCATAAATTGTCTGGTCCCAGCAGGGCCTGTGACCTCAGACACACAAAAATACTCATATTAGGCAGGATACTACAGAGCTCAGAGGTTATCTCCCAGGAGCTGGTCAAAATTTAGTCCTGAAGACAGGATTTTCTTGGGAATGTGGAGGGTTTGAGCAATACAGAACTGCTGAGTTAATATTTCCTGCGTAAGTATATTGACATATAAAAATATATGCGTAGGGGCTTCCCTGGTGGCGCAGTGGTTGAGAGTCCGCCTGCCGATGCAGGGGACACGGGTTTGTGTCCAGGTCCGGGAAGATCCCACATGCCGCAGAGCGGCTGGGCCCGTGAGCCATGGCCGCTGAGCCTGCGCGTCCAGAGCCTGTGCTATGCAACGGGAGAGGTCACCACAGTGAGAGGCTCGCGTACCGCAAAAAAAAAAAAAAAAAAAAAGATGCGTATATAATTTCTTTTCTTTCCTTAATTTATTGAAGAGAGATAGAATAGTTTAAAGCAAAAAAATGTATATATGAGGTTTATGAACAATGTGGAGATAACAAACCACAGTTGCACAGGGGACTATACTGTACAATTCCTGTTCTCCACAAGAAGTAGTATCACTATGGTAAGTTAAATAGGCAAATTTAGAGCAATCATTTAGCATTATGCAAAGTAGGTACAAAAATCACAAGAAAAGAATCAAAGATGCCAGAAAAAAATAATAAGATCACACAGATAGAATAGGAAAGAGAAGAACTATCTGAATTCACAGATGTCATGATTATTAATAGAGAAAAACCTAGGGAATCAAAAAAAATTATTAAAATTAACAAGTGAGCTTATCCAGGCCTCAGGATACAAGTTGATATACAAAAATAAATTGTATTTCTATATACTAACAGTAAACAAACTGAAGATAAACTTTTAAAAACAAATTCTATTTACAATAATGTCAAAAAATATGCAGTTCTTAGGAACAGATTTAACAAAAGACATGCAAAACTCCACTGAGTTGGTGAGAGAAATTAAAGATCTAAATAAATGAGAGAGTTTTTGGATTAGGTGGCAACATCTTTTTAAGATGTCAACTTTCCCTAAATTGACCTCTAGATTCAGTGTAATCACAAATAGATTGCCGGCACCATTTTTTAAAATCAAAATCAAAATCTTGCTCCTAAAACTTCTACAGAAGTTTACAGAATCTAGAAAAGTCAAACAAAGTGTATAATAGAACAATGCTGGGACTTACACATGCTGAATTTAGGGTTTACAATGACCTAAAGTAAATAAGATATAAGGATAAGGATGGACAAATAGATCAATAGAACAGAATAGAGTCCAGAAATAGACTGACAATTACAGGGTCAACTGACTTTTTTGGCAAAAGCATCGAAGCAATTCACTGAGAAAAGAAAATATCTCCAAGAAATAGTGCTCTAACACCTGGATATCCACATAGGAAAAAAAAAAAAAAAGGTTCCAGTCTGGCATGTAAGTTGCTTCAAAGTCACTGATCCCATGTTGCACAACAAGAAAAAAAAGCTAAACAAACTGAAAAGCAACAACTCCCCTTAGGTGCATCAGAGAAACAAGGCAAACTGCTGCCCCCCAAACTGGAGAGACAGATAGGCAGACACAAAGAATCACCATGTCCCAGGAAAACCTCAACTGTAATGACAAATTGCTGGAGACTCCATGTGGACAAGACTGAGATTCAAACACTCCAGGGGCCATTCTTAGGGCTTTTATGAGTTTTGTCTCTCAGAACTCTACCATGTTCTTGCAGTGAAGATAAGAGAAAAATCTGCTCATGCTTCCAGCAAGAGGAGGGGAAAAGCATCTATTTTAAATACACCCAGAGCCTTCTGTCCTTCTTAACAAGGCTGCCCTCAGGAGAAACCATTTACCAGAGCCTTGGGAAGAGAAAGAGCCAACCCCAAACTCCTCTAGACCCAATCTTAGCACTACAGACCTTTCCATCCCTCTCCACCCTCCCACCACATCAGGACTCCTGCATAATAATAGGGGGTTACAACTGAAAGAACTGGAAGTCTTGGACCTGTGTAAGGAGGAGTTTCTGGGGCACCAAAAGGCAACAGAGTTGGCAAAAACAAAGGCACCAGAGGAAATTTTAGCCTCTGACAAAAATAACAGTGAACAGAGCCTAACTCCTAGTCAGAGAAACACAAAACCTCCTACTAATGACCTACTTACCTCAGTTCCTTTTACCTGGTGCAGCATGTGCAGCTTTCAACAAAAAATTACAAAGCGTACTAAAAGGTGAAAACACAGTTTGAAGATACAAGCATCACAGCCAGACTCAGAGGTGGCAGGGATTTTTTTTTTGGTTGCACAGAGTCTTAGTTGCAGCAGGCAGGCTCCTTAGTTGTGGCTCATGGGCTACTTAGCTGTGGCTCGCCGGCTCCTTAGTTGCAACACATGGGTTCCTTAGTTGCAACACATGGGTTCCTTAGTTGCAACAGGCAGGCTCCTTAGTTGTGGCAGGTGGGCTCCTTAATTGTGGCAGGCAGGCTCCTTAGTTTTGGCATGCGAACTCTTAGTTGTGGCATGCATGTGGGATCTAGTTCCCTGACCAGGGATCAAACCCAGACTCCCTGCATTAGGAGCGTGGAGTCTTATCCACTGCACCACCAGGGAAGTCCCAGAAGGGATTTTAGAATTATCCAACTGGGAATTTAAAATAAGATTAATATGCTAAGGACCCCAATGGGAAAAGTGGACACCATGCAAGAACCAACGGGTAGTGTCGGCAGAGAGGTGGAAACTCTAAAATAGAATCAAGAAATGCTAGAAATCAAAACACTGTAACAGAAATGAAAAATGCCTCTCATGGGCTAATTAGTAGACTGGACGCGACTGTGGAAAGAATCAGTGAGCTTGAAGATATGCCGACAGAAGCTTCCCAAACTGAAAGGCAAAGAGAAAAAAGAATGAAGGAATAAAAGAATAGAATATCCAGGAACTGTGAGACAATCATAAAAGGTGTGGCATAGGGTTAACTGGTATACCATAAGAAGAAAGGAAGAAAATAATTATTTGAAACAATGACTGAGAATTTTCCAAAATTAATGACAGAAACCAAATCACAGACCCAGGAAGCTCAGAGAATCCCAAACAGGATAAATAATAAAAAAAAAAAATCTATACCAAACTGTAGAAAATCAAAGACAAGGAGAAAATCTTGAAAGAAGCCAGATTTGAGGGGCAGGGTGAGGGGACAAAGGATAAAAATTACATCAGACTTCTTTTCAAAAATGTTGCAAACAAGAGAGTGAAGTGAATCTTTTCAATGTTCAATGGGGGAAAAGAATTCTGTATCCAGTAAAATTATATTTAAAAAGTAAAGGAGAAATAAAGACTTTATCAGATGAACAAAAACTGAATGAATTTATTGCTAGTAGACCTGCCTTGCAAGAAAAGTTTTAAAGTTCTTCAGAGAAAAGAAAAATTATATAGGTCAGAAACTGGGATCTACATAAAGAACCTTAAAGAAGGAATAAATGAAGGTAAAATGAAATATTTGTTCTTATTTTTTTATTTTTAATCGATGTAGCAGATAATAAGTTGTTCAAAATAATAACAGCAACAATGTAGCCAGTGATTATAGCTTATGGGTAAGTAGAATGAACTACAGCAGTGTTACCAAGGGCAGGAGGGAGGAACTGAGGATATTGTTGTGGACTGAGAATGCTGCCTGTCGTATCAGTAAACAAAAGATGTTGCAGGGCTTCCCTGGCGGCGCAGTGGTTGAGAGTCCGCCTGTCGATGCACGGGACACGGGTTCGTGCCCCGGTCCGGGAGGATCCCACGTGCTGCAGAGCGGCTGGGCCCGTGAGCCATGGCCGCTGGGCCTGCATGTCCGGAGCCCGTGCTCCGCGGCAGGAGAGGCCGCGGCGGTGAGAGGCCCACGTACCGCAAAAAAAAAAAAAAAAAAAAAAAAAAAAGATGTTGCAGTCATCAGTAATTGCAGCCACCCCCGAAGGGGGGGCCCTGAGAGACCTCAGAATGGAAACAGGATGCCCGCCTTCTAGCAGCCATCAGACAGCAGCCACCACCCTACAGTGCAGCTTGAGGAGACTCAGGATGCAAAACCACAGGATGCTGGCCCCAGGTAGCTGAGGTGCACATCAAAGGAATGATTTCAAAAGCCCAGATTCTTGCATCTTCCCACACATAGAAAAGCGCTAGATTCCTTAACTTGAGATGTCAGCTTTTCTCTAATTAACAGTAATCTTTTTGATGTTCTGACTACCGGGTTCTGTCTGAAAAACTCTTATATATCCTGGCTTTTCCCCTCCCTCTTCAGAACAGTTTTCTCAAGTTTGTCTGAGATGCCGTCTCCCAGGCTTGAAGTCCTAAGAATGTTTGCTGAATAAAACGTAACTCTCAACTTTTAGGTTGTGCATTTTTTTCAGTCAACATTGTTATAAGGGACTTGTATTCCGTGCAAAGTGAAGTAGTATTATTTTGCAAGTGGACTTGGACTATGTGTAAATGTGTACTGTAAACTCTAAAAAAATGTTAAGTGTGATTGATACACTAAGACAGAGGAGAAAATAGAATCATGTAAAATGCCCAGTTAAAATCAGAGACAGCAGAAAAAGACTGGAAGACCAAAAAAAAGAAGAAACAAAGAATATGGGCAACCATAGAAAACAGCAACAGGTATGGTAGATACTACTCCAAATATATCAATAATCACTTTAAACCTCAACAGTCTAAATACACCAATTATGAAACAGATACTGTCAGAGGGGGTTTTAAAAAAGAAGAAGGGGAAAAAAAACAAGACCCAACTATATGTTGTCTGCAAGAAACTCACTTCCTATATAAACACACAGAGCAAAGTGAAGGAATGGAGAAAGATAGACCACACTAACATTAATCAAAAGAAAACTGGAGCTGGTGTATTAATTTCAGGAAGAACAAACTTCACAGCAAGGAAATTTATCAGAGACAGAGAGGCCCTACATAATGACAAAGGGATCAATTCTCCAAGAAGTCTTAACAATCCTTAATATATAACACATGCACTTAACAGCAAAGCCTCAAAATACATGAGGCAAAATCTCATAGAACTGCAAGGACAAATAGGAAAAAAAAAATAGCATTCATCCTTATCTCACACCATACACAAAAATTAATTTGGGATGGATCACAGACTTAAACATAAAAACAAAACTATAAAGCTTTAAGACAAAACGTAGTAGAATATTATCACAATCTGAGGATAAGCAAAGATTTCTTACAAAGGACATAGAAGGCAATCACTATAAAAGAAAACATTGATAAAGGGAATTGTTGAAATGATGCACTTCTGCTCATCAAAAGACACTGCTACGCAAATGAATAGACAAGCAGAGGATGGGAGGAAATATCTGTAAAACATAGATCTGACAAAGGATGTGTATCTGAACTGGGCAAAGAACACATACCTCTCAATAATAAAAAAGACCAACAACCCAGTGAAAAATGGGCAAAGAGCTTCAAAAGACCCTTTACACAGGAAGCTATACAAATGGCCAATGGATGTTTGAAAAAAATGCTTCAAATCGTTACTCATTGGGGAGATGCAGATTAAAACTACAGTGAATTACCATGACACATCCACTAGTTAAATATAACGAGAGCGACACTGCCCATATTGACAAGACTTTGGAGCAAGGAGAACTCTTCTCCATCACTGATGGGAATGGGAAATGCCAAACCCACTTTGGAAAGTGGTTTAGACGCGTCTTACAAAGTTAAGCGTACAAGTGTTGACGCAGAAATTCCACTGCTAGATACACACCCAAGGGGCATGGAGACAAGTGTCCACCAAAGACTTGCCCTCAAGTGCTCAGAGCTGCTTTCTTTGCAGTTTGTAATTGTCCATCCAGTGCAATTGTCCGTCAACAGCAGGATAGATAAAACTTTCAGTCTCAAAGTATGAAGTGCTGGCAGGAGGTGGAGCAACTGGAACTATTTACACACTGTTGGTGGGAGGATATTGGAACAGTCGCGTTGGAAAATAACTTGTCAAATAAAGTGAATTTGAGCATGATTTATGTTCTGGCAATTCCATGTCTCAGTTTAAGATCTCGCATATATTCAAGGAAGTTCATAGCATCCCATCCAGGGGAGCATAAAACTAGAAAACTGGAAACAACCCAGATGTCCATCAATAAGCGAAAAATATAAATGAAATATTTTTATGTATTCATGCAAAGGAACGCTCCGTGTCAATGAATATGAATGCATCTCCGTGGCAGGAAGCGACAGCAACATCATGGCAGGAGCATAATAACCTTAAAAATATAGCAAGTCTTAGAAATGATTCCATTTAATACAACATGAGTCTGCTTTATACCATTCAGAAATGTACAAAAATGTATAACACATTGTTATAACTCTATGGGCAAACTTACAAGAAACACAAAGAAAAGTCAAGGGGAAAACACAGCATTTAGGACATTTCCTGGTACTGATGATTTCCCGGTGCAAGCACTTGAAATGCAATGAAAATGAGTTTGAAAGAGTCTGCTCTACGTGGCGACCCTTCCTCTCAGCAGAGTGAGTGCCTCTGTGTTGACCAAACGGTAGATGAATCAATTTCCCTTAAGCCTGTCTGGTCTTGGGCAGGAACACTTCCACCCTTGGAGCTGGAACAAGGAAGGAAGTAACCATCAACATTCCCGTCCTACTGCGTTTCCTGAAGATGCCATGGGGGTGGGTGTCTGGTGTCAGGTGCTGTTGGGTGTGTCCGTGGCCAGTGCTTGTAACAACCACCACGTAAGCACGTATGTCTGGCCCACGTGTCTGCAGGCTGGGTCGGCGGGAGCCTGGCCGCACCCTGGGTCAGGTCTGCCCTGGGTCTCTCGCCCTCTGTGGCACAGAGGAAGCAGATCTTCTCCCAACAAAGACAGGAAGGAGCACAGGAGGCAAGCACCTCGCTGGCCCAGCCTTCTGCCGTGTTCGCCAATATTCCATTGGCCAAAGCAGGCGACCAAACCAATAAGGACATGTGAGCACATATACCACCCACCAAGGGAGACACACTGGCATGTCGCAGGGCAAAAGAAAAGGCAAAGAACTGGGAACTGGACAAACCCACCCTGTGCTTGCAGGGAAGGGAAGCAGACTGACAAAGTGCATCCCCCGGGGACTCGGTCAACCAGGCAGCGGGTGCTTGCCTCCATGTCAGTTTAGAGAGGGTTAGATTCCTTGCCCTCTGTTGGTAAACTGTGGAGCCCACATTCTACAGACAGTAAACCAGATATACGTGTATGGAGCACCTATTATATGCCGGAATCTGTACTGAACGCGTGCCGTGCCAAACCACCCGGTCCCCGGCCCGCCGCAGGGTCCTCGTGCTGCACCTGCCTGAGATGTCCCCACACGCCCCACCTCAGTCATCCTCAGTAAATACCTGCTCACCTTTCAGGAGCCGGCTCCAACATCCTCCCTCAGACACGTCTTCTGATCGTTTCCTGAAAGCCGGGCTGATCAGTGTCCCTTCCAACCACAACGGTCACTCACTCACTTAACCAGTATTGTTCGACAACCTACCATGTGTCAGCTCTTATTTTGAGCCCTGGAAAGTCGGCGGAGACAGACATGAGTCCAGACCCATGCTTCACAGTTCTGACAAGTGTTAGGTAGGGAAGGCACATGGTTCCATAGAGACGGATCGCGTCTGGGTCTGGGGGTTCAGGCCGGCACGTGGCCGACACAGACTCCGGAGCCCCCCAGGATTCAGCTCAGGTCACAATTTGCCACAGATGAAATTCCAAGCAGCTCTGTGTTTCCAGAGACCTTGGGAAGTGCAGATGAGGGCCCAGAAGGGCAGGTGGAAATTTGGTATGGAGGACACCCCGTGGGCCCGACCCCTTTCCCAGCCCGGAGGCTGGGGAGCCAGCATGGATTTCATGCAATCACCTCTCCACTTTCTGAGAACTTGGTCTCCAGGATTAGAGGGGTCTTCGAAGCGTGGCTGATGCCTCATGTTAATTGGGTGGGTGTTCCCTCGAGAAACGGTTTCTAGGGGCACCTGCAGCCCAGCATCTCCGCATCAAACTAGTAAAATTAAACCATTTTCCTGCCTACTGGCGATCTCTGAGCCTGCAATCCGCACTCGGCTTCATCACGGTGATCTTTCCTGGGTAACATTTAATGCTGTTGTGGACTCTTCGGGGCTGGGGGCTGCCATCTAGGCAGGAAATGGGATGCAGTGAGCCAGGCCAGTCCCACCACCCTCAACCCCCAGCATCGGTGGTGAGAAGCAGGGGAAGGTCAGAGGGCAGAGTTCTCCAAAGGACTCGGGTGGCACTTTTACATTGTTGGCACCCGTGCAAAAATTCCTATTCTAATCACCCACTGATCTCTCCTTCGCTCTAAGCTTATCACAATTTCAAAAGAGAGAGAAAGAGTCAGGTTGTATCGTGTTATCTCCATACGGCCTTGGAGTAAAATATCGACTGTTTCTGATGTGCATTAAGAATCAGAGGCTAACCTTCTCACGTCTAAAGAGCTCAGCCCGTCCAGAGCATGCAGGGCACACTGCTGCCCGCCTCGCCTGGCCCTTGGAGCCCCCGGCCACCTGTTGGCGTCAGAGATGCTGTCTCAGGGACCCAGGACTGACCGCACACCCTTTTTGGCCCTCAGGGATGTTGCTTGTGGCTCTGTGTGAGGAAGAAGTCCTCCACTGGGGTCTGTGGCAGAGAGAAGTGGACAGCGCTTTGCCAGGACACACACCTCTGGGGTGGAGGTCACACCAGGCACAGGGGTGCTGGGACTTCTAAGGCACCTGGGGCTCAGGGTGCGTCACTCTGTCGCCCATCTGCTGATGTACGTACAGATGCACGGGTTTACAGACTGTGGTATTTTTTGAAGTGTATGTGTGCGTGCACATGTGTGTGTGCATGTGTGTGTGTGTGTGCATGTGTGTTCCAATCCCACAGCCCACCCTGGCTGTCCTGGCCCCAGAGGACCCCTTATGCCCGGTCCTCACCAGGTCCCTGTCCCGTAGCCTTGTATCTTTTGCGACTCACCCCTGACCCTCTCACCTCCCTCTCAGTCAGGACCCCTCCTCTGGGCCTTGCTAAGCCTCAATCCACAGTCCCCAGAGTGTCACCTCATCCCCCTGGCAGGATTGAGAACATTTAGGTTGTTTTCAATGTTTCTGATGAGGTCAAGGAGAAATTCTCAGTCTGGTGTTCGTGTGGCTTTGCTAATGTCCCTGGTATGGGTTGAATGGTGTCCCTCAATGTGATGTGCTGGCGTCCCAGGCCCCGTTACCTGTGTGACATTATCTGGAAATGGGGCCTTTGCCAATGTAATCAGGTGGCAATGATGTCATTAGGGTGTGCCCTTAATCTAACATGATTGGTGTCCTTAAAAGAGGAAATTTGGGGCTTCCTTGGTGGCACAGTGGTTAAGAATCCACCTGCCAATGCAGGGGACACGGGTTCAAGCCCTGGTCTGGGAAGATCCCACATGCCACGGAGCAACTAAGCCCGTGTGCCACAACTACTGAGCCTGTACTCTAGAGCCCACGAGCCACAACTACTGAGCCCATGTGCCACAACTACTGAAGCCCACACACCCTAGGGCCTATGCTCCACAAGAGAAGCCACTGCAATAAGAAGCCCACGCACCGCAACAAAGAGTAGCCCCCCTTCGCCACAACTAGAGAAAGCCCACGTGCAGCAACGAAGACCTAACGCAGCCAAAAAATAAAATTAATTTTTTTTAAAAAAGAGGATATTTGGACACACACAGAGGAAGGGCCGTGTGCAGACAGAGGCAAACTGAAGGGACATGGCCACAAGCCAGGGACACCCGAGCCCCCAGGAGCTGGAAGAGGCAGGGAGGACCCTCCCCTGGAGCCTGCAGAGGGAGCGCAGCCCTGGTACACCTTGATTTAGTACTTCCAGCCTCCGGAACTGTGGGAGAATAAATTCCCATTGTTTAAGCAGGCACTTTTGTGTTAAGTTGTCAACAAATTGTCAGAACCCCTGGGTTGGGGGGCAGCAGAGCCCCGGGGCACAGCCTCTGGCAGCGTCACCCTGGGTGTTGTCTAATGCCCTGTATCCACCCCTCTTGCTGTCCTGGTGGCTTCCTCCTTAGGGCACTAGGTCTCCGTTTACAGTGGAAACAGAACTCTCCTCTTTCAAATAAACACATCTACGGTTTTAGAAGGAAGTCAGAGGACTTCCCTGGTGGTCCAGTGGTCAGGACTCCACTCTTCCACTGCAGGGGGCAAGGGTTGGATCCCTGGTCGAGGAACTAAGATCCCGCATGCCATGCCATGCGGCCCCCCCAAAAAAATGTAAAAGAAAATATTCTCCATAGATTTTTCTGGTCCAACAATGTGTCTATGTCTACATATGAGACTGTGAAATAAACTACTTAAAATTACCTAGACACAGAAAAAAAATTAAAAATAAATTTTAAAAAGGAAGTCAGTCTCAGGAAAGTGGCATCAGTCAGGACAGTGGCTCAGTGTGGCCTCTGCCCACGGGAGGAGGGGTCCCCCAGGTCCCTGGCCCTGCCCCAGGGTCGCTGAGCTCCTGCAGGAAGGCAGGTGGCCGGGAAGGACCACACACGCCCGTAGAATAAAGACGCCCCCATTGGCCTGTCCTGCCCCAGTTCAGAGCCCCCAAGACCACCCAGGAAGGACCAGAGGCCCTAGAGGGCACGGAGGGCACGGCGGGGAGAGGCCCAGTGAGGTGCAGCTGCCCACAGGTGGTTTCACGGCCGGGAGGGCCGGTCAAGGAGCAGAAGGCCACCTGTCCAGGCTTCACCCCCTCCCCTCACCTCTGACTATGAGGACTTGACCCGACCTTGAAGGGAAAAACACCCAGCGTGACCACCATCAAATATGGACAGAGAGAGACAGAGACCCAGATAGAAACAGAGAGAAAGAGACACAGAGACAGAGAGACAGAGACAGACTCAGAGACAGAGGGGAGAGACAGAGAGAAATAAATAGAAACAGAGAGACAGAGACAGAGGCAGGGAGCAAGGAGTCACCTCCTTGTGATTCCAGGGGCAGCACGTGTGGGACCCTCCTCTGAGGGGCTGCCTGGGGGACCCCAGAGGGGATGGTCCTTGAGACTTCGCAGGAAGGAGGGGCACCCTCCCCTCCCCCATGAACCCCAATGTGGGAGAGAGCAGGGCCTCAGCCCCCCAGGCCTGCAGCCTTCAGCGCCCGCGTCTACACCTGCCAGGTATTGGAACCCCAGTGTCCCGCTGGGGAACAGCCTCCATGGCTGGGAGTCTCGGCTCCCACCTCCGACCACGGCGAATCTGGGGCCTGACCCCAGGTCCTGAGTGCCGGCTCCGGGTCCAGGGAGAGAGGCCCCAGCTGGGTCCAGGCTCCAGGCCTGCCCGTCCAGCCTGGCTGTCCAGCCCCTGTGTCGGGGGTGGTGATGAGGTGCTCTGAGACCCCCAACAGGTACCGTGTCCACACGTCCAGTTCTTTCCTGTCTCCTTGACGGGCCCTCACCCGTGAGTCCACGTGGGGCTCCTGGGCCCATGGAGGCAGTGCTGGGCGGAGGCTCTGCTGGGCGGGAGGGGAGCGACCCCGGTGAGAAGGGGAGGGGTGTCTGCCCCGTGCCTGCGCCCCAGCCCTCACGCCATCAACGATGTCAGACTCGTGGGGCTGCTGAGGCCAGCCACACAGTGAGCACTGCCCGACGCCACTGCTTTTCCAGCCGGGCCATCTGGGTGCTGCCAGGAATGGGGGGCGCCACGAGGAAAGATGTTCTGCAGGGACAGGCAGAGGACAGGCTCTAGGACGCCCTCTGACAAGCTCTGCCGTGGCTGAGAGGGAGGATGCCCAGCCCAAGCCTACCCCACGTCCCGGAGCCCGATCGCCACAGCAGCCCTAAACAGGCTGATTTTCACTCCTTAAAACCCTCCTCGCTGAGCTCAGTTAATTACAAAACGAGTTCACACTCCGTTATTTTGATTCGCCTCCACCGGCCCTGGCACAGAGTAATTAGACTCTGGCATTCGGAGCACAGTGGAGCGTGACCCAGAATCTCTGCTCCCAAAAGGAGGTGTGCGGGCGGCAGCGAGGGCTACTTCCAGGTCCGGGCGCCGGGGCGGCCCTGCCACATTCCTGCAGGAAAGCGTCCCCACAAATTAATTAGCAATTTAAAAGTTTGTTTATAAAAGCAATCTGCGGATGCACATCTTGTCAAAATGCAAACTATTGTTTCCAGCCCAGTTTTAAATGAGAAGTGAACAGAAATGCCAGTGATTGACAGTGCTCTGGTAAGAATGTCTTCAAAAACAATTTGCTGAATGTTAATGAACTGAAAATGTCATTTCTGGTCCAATTACTAGGAGTAATTAGTTTTTCTTAATTATGGAGGAAGTGGAATTTTAATAAGGTCAATTTTACAATTACAGTTTAAAAAATACTAATTGTATTGTCATCACATCTTATATAATAAATGACATTAACTTGCTAACATCTGTTAATTTTAATGTAAATAAAGCAAAACTATCACTGCGTTGGGTTCTTTGGGGAGAGACGACAGAATGGGAGCAGGATGGTGGGTAACTTGGGGACAGGGGCTCAGGGTTGCCCTGAGGGGCCCCCAGGCCTTACTCTCTGCATCAGCTCACCTGCGACCACGCGGGAAGGGATTGCATGGTACCTGGTCTGACCTGCCGTGAACAGGAGGCTTTACAAACTCCACTCAGATTCAAGCTACCATTTGACATGGACAACCTGCCCGGCCCTGCAGGGGGCGGCTGAGCCCTGGAGGGCCAGCTGGTCCCCCGTCCATCACCGAGCGCACGGCTGACCCCTCCTCCCAGGCCTGAGCCCATAGCGTTACAGGCAGCGCCTCTGGCTGGGCCTGAATCCTGTCTGATCCCTGGGGTCCAGGGGGATCCCCGAGCTCCTGGGCCCGAGTGTGAGGACATGTCACATCCTGGCTGCCCTCCAGCCCCCGCCTGACCCTGACCCTGAGGTGTCTGCCCAGCAGCTCCATCCAGCCATGACCACAGACCCTCCCACCCAGGCCCCTCCCCATTGCTGCGCCAGTACTGTCACAGGGTGACCCTAAGGGCCGTCCATGGCCAGGCCCGTGGAACGAGAAACAGGGACGGGAGCCAACCCAGAGGCAAAATCACCGAGCCCCAGATGGTGGACACAGAGGCAGAGACCTGGCTTCTTCCTGGACCTTCCGGACGGCTGTGCTCCGGCTCTGATGCACTGAGGCGGCTGGGACCACGCTGCTTCCCTGAGCTGGTGGCCAGCGCTCCTCAGAGCCACTCGCTGACCTGACCACGTCTCCAGGGCTACATCCACCCTCAAACTAACCTGAGGCATCTTCCACTATTATCCCCACTTTGAGTTGGGAAAATGAGGACCGGAGCGCCCGTGAGATCCCAGGACCGCAGCTGGTGGGAGGTGCAGCCGGGGCTGAGACAGCCTCGGCACCGGAGCAGCACAGGGCCCTGCCTGTGGTCATCACTGCCCCTGTCATCCTGGTCAACCTCCCTGAGCCCCTAGAAGGGGCTGGTGGTGAAGGTCAGCATGGACTCCCCTGGCCAGTGTGGAGCTAGGTTCGCGGTCCCAGAGGGCACCAAGCTGCCGGGCGAGGAAATGAAGCCCATGTCCAGCCCTCACGCCCTCCCCGCGGATGACCTGCTCGGCATGGGCACCCGAGAACCTTCTTTGAATGAATAAGGGTTTGTGAGCCTGGGGGTCGTCCCCCGGGGCTATGGTCAGCGGCTCACCCAAGGTCACGGGCGTGCATGTGACGCAGCTGGACCCCGGGCCCAGCTGTGTGCCCTGTAACATGGCACATGTCACTTTATAAAAGGACTCAACCCCGTCTAATAAAATGCCAAGTAAACCATGCTGCCAGGCCGTGTCCCCCGGGAGGCTGAGCCCGTCCTGCTGGGGCCGCAGGGACACGTCCTCCAGGGAGCAGCTCAAGGACATTAAGATGGTATGTGGGCGCTTGTTGTGTCCCTGGGAATGTCTGGTTGAATTTTAATTACCCAGATTAGGATCTATTGATATATTTAGGAGATGTACAAAAGTTTTATTCAAACACAGATATCCCAGAAATGAGAGCTCCCGGACAGTAAGCGATGTTGCAGTCTTGCTCGGAGGCCAGGCAGCAGGGTGGGGGCCAGGGACACCCACTCGGGCTTGTGGCTCCTGAGCTGGGGGAGGGGGACGCCCACACCCAGAGAGAGTCCAGCGACAGGTCCAGCCACGGCCCTGTGATGCTCCAGGCTTCTGGGCGTGGCCGCCGCATCCTGGCAGCCCTGTTAGGTCGTGACCTCCTTTCTCCCGCTGAAGGATGGGAGCGTGTCCATTGCACACAGCCCCTCGATGACGAGGCTCTTCACCCCCGTCCCCCCCACTGTGGTGTCACAGCCTGTGGGCAGGTGCCGGGTGCTGTGTCCCATGACAAACCACTCGCTCCCCAGGAACGAAGGGAAAATAAACAACCCATTTGTGCAGTGCCCAGGGGAGTGAATGTACTCTTTTTTGAAAAAAATGGAACCCAGGGGCTGGGAACTGTGTAACTAAGAATTACGGAAAGCCCATTTTTCATCTTCACAATGATCCAGGCCAGTTAGAGACTCCGAGGGGAAAACCACACCTGAGAGATGTTTAGTAAGAAATGTAGGAAAGATCGTGATGGCTTTGGACGTAGAAGGGGCTCCTCAACCAGGACACACAAAGTGTAAAGCACGTGGTCAAGAACATTAAAATTACAACTTCCTTCTTGACCAAAGACAACTTGAATGAAATAAAAAAACAAGTTGCAGAATAAGAGAAGATAGTTTCCATTTGAATCAATACAAAGACATACTATCCATCATGTACCTAGAATCCTGACAATCAATGAGAAAAAGACAAAGAGCTCACTAGAAAAATGGGCAAAGGATGGGCACAGGCAATTCGCAGAGAAACCTGACACCCAACAGAGCATGAAAAGATGCTTCACCTCAGTAATGCAGCCACGTGGAAGGTGAGCAAACAAACTGCTGCTGACCCCAGAGCCGCCGATGGCCCTACACCCATTTGGGTGCGACATTCGGGAAAATAGAGGGAAAGCATCTGCCGGCATATCCAGAGCTGGAAATGTGCTTTCCCCATGAGTCCGCGACATATCTCGAGGTGCATGTTCTACAGAAATCTTTGTACGTATGACAAACAGGCCCATACAAGAATCCTTCCTTATCAGTCCACCGTTTGTAAAAGCAAAACTTCAAAATCACCCAGTAGCCACTGCAGAGGATGGGTCAGCCGATTCCTCTGTAGCATCACAGGGAAATAAATGACATAAATGTGTCAATACGAATAAAACTTGAGAACATACTGTTTAGTGAAAACATGTGTAAACTGTGGAATTTGTTAAATGCATATAAGCACTCACCAAAAAAAGCGTAAGAATGCAAAATAACTTTTAAAATTCCAGAGATTCTCCAAAGTAAAAATAGGAATTATTAAATATTGCCTTCAGGACAGAAGTTTCCTCGGGGGGAGAGAAGTAAATAAGACCCCGGCCTGCATACTTGTTATCTGTTGCTGTGTAATAACCACAAACTTAGCACCTGAAACAGCCCTTTCTTTCTCACAGTCTCCATGGGGCAGGAATCTGGGCACGGCTTATCGGGGTCCTCTGCCCCGGGTCCCCCAGGGCTGCAGTCAGCGTGTGGCAGGGCTGGGGTCCCACCTGGAGGCTCAGCTGGGGGAGAATCCCCTTCCTTTTGTCTGTAGGGCTGGGCCTGGGTGCTTACTGCTGCCTGCTGGCTGGAGCCAAACAGGCAGGCCAAACGGTGACAGTGGCCTTGGCGTGGGCCTTTGGGGACCCAAACGCAGCCTCCCCTCCCACGCTGGCTCCTGGCTTTCAAGGCCCGTGATTGCAAGGAGATCAGTTTTCAAGGACACTGCGGAAATGGGGTGGGAACAGTGAAAAGCCCTGAAGCTCACTTATCAATCTTCAGTATTCCGTATTGATAAGGATTCTCTATTACGGTTACCAATATTCAGCTGTTTTTCCTGAATAAATGCTTTTCCACTTGTTGCAAGCCTTTGGTTAATTTTCGTTCGGTGTTCTGAAAGTTAATTTTGGCTTTTCTCCCAGTGTTCTCACTGCGTGTCTGGAGAAGTGGACCGTCCAGGAAGGCTGTCCTTCAGAGGTGCCATTTGGAGCCTCACCTGCCTCTCAGGTCTCTGCAGCCAGGGATGAACTCGGGGGTGTGCCCTGCCATCTGCCCACCCCCCCGCCCCGGTACCTACCTAAAGGAGAATCCTGGTTAGGACACTAAAGTCTCAATGGGGCGTCCCCTCCTGGTCTCTAGCGGTGTGCATCCCACTGGGCACCCAGGACAAGTGTGGGTCATACAGAGAGAGAGAGACTTTTAAGGGGTTAGCTCATGTGACTGCTGACACTGGCAGGTTTGTATTTGCAACGTGCAGAGAGCACATACTTACATATGAAGTCTGCAGGGGTTTCCACGGTGCCGTCCTGAGGGCAGTTCCTTCTTAGTCTTTGCTTTTAATCCTTCAACTGATTGGACATGACCCACCCTTGTGACGGGGAGTCATCTGTTTACTCAAAGTCAATGGAATGTAGGTGTTAATCCATGAAGCACCTTCACAGCCACGTCCAGACTGGTGTTTGACCAACAAAGGGGTACGTGGTCTGGCCAAGCTGACATGTAATCGACACATTTTCTCGTTTCTCTCCCGAGACTAGAATGAAGTCTGAGTGGAGGTGCAGGCCCTGGGCACCCAGGAGCTTGGTGCTGACCTAGGCGAGCTCTGAGGGTGGCCTTGTCTCCGGCCCCAGCCCAGCAGCAAGCGACTCCGGGGTGGGGGGGGCTCCCTCTTACTCTCTCTCTTGTTCTGGTTCAACAAACCAGGCCACCCTGTGTGCCAGACGGATGTTTTACAGGGATGAGGCATGTGGATGGACCAGAAACCCCTCTGCGTCCAGGAGAGAAGGCAGTGGAGAAACGGGGTGACTTGTGAGCTTTTGGGGAGTCGACTTTAACCCGGTGAGAACAAAGCATTTCCAGCTCATCGTGCAAAACGGGTTCAACACCATGGTCAGAGGAGAGTGGACGCCGTGGATGCTCACTTGTACACGTCACTTTGACCTGGCTCCTTGCACGGTCCCCTGACCAGCAAGGGGCTCAGTGATGCGCGAGGTTCTGCCGGGCCTCCTCCTAGATGAACTGGGACAAAAAGGAGGAGAAAGGGAAGTGATTAAGAGCTCGATCTTTATTTATTTCTCTAAGATCATTTCTGACTCAAAAAAGGGGGGCTTCAGGGTTGACCATGCTGACCAGACACAAAGACTCTGCTAGGGGAACACACACCCGTGCACGAGGATACACACATCTGCACACACAGATGCCCACACTCACCCACACACGACGCACACAGGCACACACTCACACATACGCACAGCCCACACACACACACACACACACAACACTCCAGCTGTGCCCGCCGACCACACACCCAGGCGAGGAGGCGGCCCTTGTGCTTTGCAGCCGGTGCCCTGGGCAGGTCTCCCCAGGAGTTCTCTGTGCAGCCCTCCTCCTGGCCCCTGCCCCCTCCGCTCCCAGCTCTTGGAGGAAGGAGGCCTCGCCTGCTCGGATGCTGAGGCCGTGAACCTCACGTGCTCGGGGAGCCTCCGCTGCACTTTCCCCAGATTCAGGGTCCCCACCGGCTACAGAAGGAAGAAGTGATCCAAGGTGACAAGCAACCAGGAGCGCTGACCCTCCAGCCCCACAAACCCTTGTTGTGCATTTAAGAGTGTGAACCTCAAACTAAGTGCTTTTACAATAAAATAAAATAAGATAAACAGACCCAGGAAATCCTCTGCAGGGGATGGATGTGCTATGACCTTGAGTGTGTGGACAGTGTGACAGGGGAGTGCATACGGCCAAACTCCCCAAAACAGAGACATTAAGTATGTGCAAATTTGCGTATATTAAATACCCCTCTGTAAGGTTGAATAAAGAGACTTCAAAAATGTGTGGTGCTGCCTGGCGTGACTAGAAGGGTCTGAACTCCCGGAAAGTAAGGGATAAGTGACAGGACATCTGTCATGGGCTGAAATGTGTCCCCCAAGATTCATGCATCAAAGTCCTAACTCCCAGGACCTCAGAATGTGATTGTATGTGGAGATGGGCCTTTACAGAGGAGATGAAGGTAAAATGAGGTCATTAGGGGGACCAGGGCCCTTCTAAGACGAGATTAGGACACAGACACACACAGAGGGATGCCAGGCGAGGAAACAGGGAGAAGATGGCGTCTACAAGCCGACACCAGATCTCAGAGCCCAGCCTCCAGGATGGGAGACCACGAGGGTCGCCCTAGAAGGCTAGCCCAGCAGCCTTGGGGACCCTGCTGCTTGGCGGGAGCTGCACAGCCCCAGGAGGACCACGGGGGGCGGCGTCAGGGGGCTCAGAGCAGCCCAGAACCGCGCTGCACCCCATCGCGGCCGGTCCTCACCCACGTCCTCCCCGCCCTCTGGGCCGCAGGCACCGGGCTTCCCCGTGGAGGGCGGACGGCAGCCCTGGGAGGTCTGGGCTGTCAGCACATGAGCGTGGAGCCGGGTTTGAGTTTCTGTCTGTCCGACAGCAGAGCATCTGGATGGGGCACTGAGGTCAGAGGAGTGGAGATGGACGCGGGCAGTGGGCTGACCTGACGTGACAGACTTCACAGACGGAAGTCACAGACCAAAGGTCCTTTTGTTGGAATTACTTTTAGAAATGGTTCTAAAAAGGTTTAACCCCATGGGAGTTTGCAGTTAAGGTTCTGTGTCCGAGTGATCAGGACAGGGGAAGGCGGCTCCTGAGTGAGGCTTAGACAAACCACGTGTGGGTGACTTTGGGTTTAGTGGGAGGAGTGTGAGGGTGAGGGGAGCAAAGCGTGGGCAAGATGTGTGTGCAGATGTATTCGTGCAGGTGTGTGCAGGTGTGTGCAGGTGTAGGGGTGTGCAGGTGCAGGTGTGTGCAGGTGTGTACAGGTGTGTGCAGGTGCAGGTATGTACAGGTGTGTACAGGTGTGTGCAGGTGCAGGTGTGTACAGGCGTGTGCAGGTGCAGGTGTGTACAGGTGTATGTGCGGGTGCAGGTGTGTACAGGTGTGTGCAGGTGCAGGTGTGTGCATGTGTAGGGGTGTGCAGGTATGTGGACATGTGATGCATGAAGTGAGCTGTCTCCCTGGAGAGGCAGACCTCACTGGCGTCCTCACTTTGGGGAATTCAGTTTTTCCATCAATCAAGCTGAAATGACATTCAAGTTTTGGACGTCTCTCATCAGACACACAAATAGGTAACACGTGATTAGAGGAGTTAAGTCAATTCTGCTCATTTTTTCTGGTTTTAATTGGCATTTTCTGTCCTAAGGAGAGCAACTCTATCCGCTCACAAACCTGAAACCCACCTAATTGTTCCCACCCCCCGACTCTGGAGAGACACTGCACGGCTCATGGAATGTTAGCACACTTCATCCTAATGAACCAAATCATTTCTAAATGCCAAAAGCAAGGACCTTTATGTTTATCACCTCTTAGAGGATTGATAGGTATCAGATTTACCTTCTTTACACAGGACTTTTTTCTTTCTTTCCGGAATTGCTTGGTATATATTAAAGAATAGCCATCAGCATTGAAATCCAATGACGGTTTCTCACCATTTCTTAGGGTTGAGCTAAGTAGAAGGGAAACAGTCAAATAATGAAATGATTCCAGGGACATCTGCACTCAAGGTTAAAGGGATGCAGGAGGGGTTTGTGATGATGCTAAAATGCAGAGACCGAAACACTGGTATGCACACATGCACCGTTGCATGTTCCCACAGACACACAAGCGTGCACACAAGTGCAGATTCATATGCACAGACACATACAGAAACCTGTGCGTGCACACACACACAGACATGTGCAAATCTGCAGCTCAGCAAGGGCCCCGCTGGACTTTGTGCTCAGATCTCATCTAGAGATGCTCTGTGTGTTGTATGTGGGGACGTTTTCTGGGGAAACTCACTGAAATGTTGGTAACCCGGGCCACCCCCCCTTCTGGTGGAGCATCCCCAGAGCCGGTGGACCATCCCCGGAGCCGGAGCAAGAGGGCCATGGACCAAGCTGGGAAACCCACCCCACCCTCCTCATGAGGGTTTTCTCACCTGGACCGCACTGCGTCCAGTAAGCACTGAGTTAGACAATGCCTTTGCCCACCATGGAAGGAAGAATCTTCGCTGAGTGTCAAGGAAAACAAGAAGATTCCAGGAGCACGGGGCGGCATTTTCCTGTGAAAGGGACCTCCCCTCCCCCCTGAACACAGTGGTGAGAAGACCACCCTCCTGCCTCGGGGACCAATGCTGGAGACTCCCCAGCCTCTCCCAGCCTCCCTCCTTCACTCCACGCCTGTCTCCGAGGGAGGACCGGAGGCCAGAGATCTCCCCGCAGCTCTACCTGGGCCGACCCCTGGGCAGATGAGCCCAGTGTGAAGAGTGGGGTAGGAGCCCTGGCTCGAGCCACAGCTCACCCCAATCCCACTTTGCTGGAAACAAAGCTGGCGTTTGATCTCTCGTGGCTCTTGGTGATTTTCACCATCAGGGAGGGGTCAGGCCTGGCAGGCCCCCTCCCTCAATGCCAGCGGCTGCACTGTGGAGGCCGCCTCGCCACAGTGGCCATGGCCTCCTTGGAGACCCTGCAGTGTCCTCTGCAGGACACGGGCCGGCCTGCCCCCTCACTGAGCCACCCAGGAGGCTTGCAGGAGACGCCATCATGACGTTAAGATTCCTGATTCTGGCTTTTTCAGGGCCAAACCCTTGAATGAAATGAAAATAAGGAAGGGACGCTTTTCCAGAGCCGTGGTAGCTCCTAGAGGACCCCCATAGGGCCGACATCCAGGGTCCGTGGTGGCTGGAGCCCTGGGGACCGGCCTGCCCCGTATCTGGACACAGAGGTCCTGACCCCAGTGCCTCAATCCCACGTTAATGAAGAAGGGGCAGGAGAGCCCTGGAGCACCTGAACAGGTGACGGCGCGAAGGACAAACTTGCAAGTCGGTCTGTCCGAGATCCAGGTGCCCCTGGTCCCATCCTCGCTGCCATGGGCCGACCTTCTCTGGGACGGTGGCTCACACTGCGGACAGGAGAGGGGGGACAAACACCCCTGCTCCTCTAGACAAGCTTCCCCCGGACGGAGCACGCGACTTTCTGGTAAATCCTCCGAGGACCTCCTAGGAGCTCGTTAAGAGTAGCGTAGAGTAAACAGCAGCCAGAGAGCAGGGAGGACGCCGCCAAGTGGGTCCTTGAGAGCCAGGAAGCCTCCCTTGAGGGCCGCTTGGGTGGGAGGCTCAGATCAGGTGGCAGGAGATGCACTGCCTCCGGGGCGTCTGCTCCCCATTCGGGAGACGGCTCTTGGCTATAGAAAGTCACTTTTTTACTAATGTTCTGCTCTGACTCAGACTTTGAAGGAAAAATGCTGGTAGGAATTCAGCCACAGTGGAGGCCTGTGGGTTCCTGGGGACGGACAGAGCTGGTGCCCAGACACCACAGGGTCTGCGTCTGTGCTGCCCGTGTGGCCTCCCCTCCCCCGCACACTCCCTCCCCAAGTGCCCCTCGGAGCACCTCTTCCAGCATCTCACAGCCCCGCCCCCGGGGCAGTGATGACGCAGAGAGCCTCTCTGTTGGTGTTAGGGCTTGAGGTGAGTCCCCCAAAGATGCTGAAGTCCTAGCCCCGCTGGACCTGTGGGCATGGCCTTATCTGGAAAAGGGGCCTTTGCAGATGACCAAGTTAGAATGAGGTCCTCAGGGTGGGTCCGAATGCAATAGGACTGGAGTCCCTGGAACCAGAGGAAACTGGGGCACAGATACGCATACAAAGGGGAGGTGCTGTGATGTGAGGACACGGGGCTGGTGGGGCATGGTGGCACGGGATCCCCCGGCAAGACGAAGAGAGAGGCTGGGGCCAGAGCGGCCCCCGGAGCCCTCAGAGGAGCCCACCCCTGGGCTCCTTGACCTCGGGACCCCAGCCGCCAGGCCGGAAGAGAACACACTTCTGCCACTGGAGCCGCCCGCCTGTGCCCTGTTACGACAGTCCCAGGAGGCTCACACAATGGGAGCCCAGGGCGAGGGCGCTCGTGTGCCCCGCACCCTGGAGCTGGAGGCCTCGGAGGCGCCCCGCCAGACGCACAGCTGCTCCCTCCTGCCCCCAGACCGAGCCCAAGCATGAGTCTCAGAACTGGGCATCCGCGGTTCAGCGCTGCGGCTTATCAACTGCCACCAAGGCCTATTCACCAGCGTGGACACACAGATGCCGCTCCCCAAGATGTGACTTCTACACAGATTCAAGATCTGAGACGCAACAGATCAGGTGCTTCTGGGCCTGGTTGATTTACAGCCAGTGAGTGTGAGGGTGCCTCGTTCTTGGATCAGAGTAGCCCCAGGCCCGGGGCGCAAGCGCCCTCCCCTTCCGTTCTGCACATTTGTAGGTCCCACGGTTGTAGGTAACCTTTTTTATTTTATTTTATTGAAGTATAGTTGATTTATAATGTTGTATTAATTTCTGCTGTACAGCAAAGTGACTCAGTTATAGATATATATTCTTTTTCATATTCTTTTCCATTATGGTTTATTGCAGGATATTGAATAGAGTTCCCTGTGCTCTACAGTAGGACCTCTCTTTTTTTTTTTTTTTTAAGTTACAGGTAACCCTATCTAACTGAAGTGGGCGGATAATAGCCCGCAGTCTCCTCCTGCCTCAGGGCCAGAGCCCCTCGGACACCAGCACCACAGCTGCAGCCACAACAAGCCCTTTGGTTTTCTGGGTTTTTGTTTGTCTTTGCACGTTTATCCTGTTTATCAGTCATGAAGTATTGGTGGCCAGGGTCAGGGTCCAGCTCATGTCAGCTTCAACCCTAAAGAGAGATGTGTGGGTCCAGGACAGAGGGAGGGGAAGAGGGGCTGGCCTGGCGTCCGGGTGGAGAGCGTGTGTCCCGGGCATGTCCCCAGCCTGTCCCCACCGGCCCTGTGCAGGTCGCACCCTTTGGCCCTTCTCCTCCAGCACTGACTGTGGCCTCCCCGTCAGCCACTTATTCGGGGTCTGAGATTTGTCTTTGGCCTGAAGGTGAAAACATTGACATAGTTAAGTCAGTTGTTCTGGATCACTCGGAAACTTGAAAACATGTCATTCCTTCACAGACACAAAAGATACAGTACTTTAAAGTTTATGTCCCGTAATTTCTTACATTTAGAATCAGTGCCTCTGCAGTTTTTATTCTTAGGAAACAGAGTCTTACGTTTCTCTGTATTACCCTCCGCAGTCAACACATCCCAGCTGTTGTTATTACCTTACTTATTTTCATATTTTTTTCTTTAAAATCTTAATGATTTTCTTCAGGAAAAAGAATTGCTGTATTCAAACACTTTTCCAGGTACCTGCGATTATGAGAAACCGACACACGCTGTGCCCAGACCCCTGGCAGCATCTCAACCCAGGTACTAGCAGGACCCTGTGCTGGCGGCACCGGGGCCGGGCATAGCTGGCCGGCCTCCAGAGGGGTCACAGTATGGCCTCGGGACCCCGGCTGCCACGTCGCCATCTGGCCTGCTCACCCTGACTCTGAACAGGCCATGTACGGTCAACAGGTTAGATGGGAGGGAATTAATTCACTCAACCCTGAGCAGTAATGACAAACTCACGTGCGCAAAAGAATCCTCTGTGTCATCAGCCTGATGGGTCTCTGTAGCCACGGAAAGCGAGGAAGATCATTCAGTTAAAGGACTTGCTTGGGAGCCCGGAAGGGATGTGAGTGTGTCTGTGGTTATTCAGAGACTGCTGATTTCTTCACCTCCGCAGTAAGGGAAGCTTCGTTATTTTTTAAACACAGAGTGTGCCGGAAGAACTAATGTGATTTTCTTCCTTTTTTTCTGTTTTTTATCTCTCTCTCCCACCAGGGACTCCAACGTCACCTTGATGCACCCAAGCAAACAGAGCCAGTGCTCATCCCTTCCCAGCCCCACCGGCCGGCCCCCGCCAGTGGCCCTGGAGGCAGAGTGTCCCACTTGCTTACGATATTTGCCGTTCACAGGACACCGCCAAAGTGAACCCCCCACCACCCCACGCCACTATAATCCGCAACTTGTCTTCAGGACGGAAACCAGGTCATTGCTTGGCTGCGGGACCATTTTCCAGGCCCGTGCGTCGTTTTTACCAAATTACAGGCACCAAACGGGCTTCAAAAGAAAATGTTTATTACAGCCCCCAATGCACAGCAGCAGTAACCTCACACTGGGCTGCGCAGCGGGGCTGGCGGATCCACCGGCTGACCTTCACACCCTGAGGAGCCACCGGGCAGGGCCAGGACCAGGACCATGGGACTGCGGGGCAAGGACTTTGCAAGCTCACCTCTCCTTGGTTTAAATTTTTGTTATGGTTGTTTTGGTTTGTTTTGGGGTTTTGTTTGTTTGTTTGCTGTAAGACTTTGATCCCCAGTCGATGTTCCTAAGCACCAAAGGACAGCTCTGCCTGGTGTGAGGGGAGCAGGACAGGGACGCTTGGGAAAACTCCAGTTCATCAGACTCTTCCGGGGTTTGGAAGGAAACGATTTGGCCCTTTATGACAAAGTCCTTGACGAAGACTTAGGAGAGACTGTCTCAGACACTAGACCATCTTCAAACCCCATGGGAGGAGAGTTGGGAAACCCCAGGAGTCGGGGCAGAAGCCCGGCAGCCATGTGATGGTGCAAAAAGGCCCAGGGAGGCCGATGTCGGGGGACGGCCACAGCCCTTGGAGGTTTGGGACTCGTTGTGGGATGGAAGGAAGGAGGGAAAGCGTCTCCATGGAGCCAGGTCCTCCTGCTTCCAGGGATGTATACTTCCAGATCAAGTCACAGGAAAAGCAGGGTCGAGTCACCATCAGACTCCTGGGAGGGGAAGAACTTCAGGGGTTCAGAGGTGGTGGGTCAGGTGGGGGACACAAAAGGGGTGATGGGTTCATTTTCACAAGATTGCATCTGCTTGCAAATGAGCAAACACACCACAAAAATCAAAGGAAAGTGAAATGGTCTAGTTATCCAGGGTCTAGTTATCCAAGGGTCCTCCAGGGCCCCTTGCTCCTGAGGATGCAGAAAAAGACTTTCCTGGCAGAAAGCTGGTCGTTGTATATTCGAGTGACCAACACACTCTGTCCCCAGTGGGTTGGTGGCTAAGGAAACCGTGGGTAACCCACCCCTCACTGGAAATGGGAGACAAGCATAAAATCATGATCTGGGAGACTCCCTGACGAGGGCAGGGGTCAGGCTGGACCCACACTGAGAGAACACTCCTGGGGCACAAACCTCGAAAACACCATGCTCAGTGAAAGAAACCAGACACAAAAGGCCAAGTAATATGTGATCCATTTACAGGAAACGTCCAGAACAGGAATATTTGTAGAATTAGGAAGCAGGGAAACAGTGAGGATTGGGGGAAGGGGAAGGGAGTGACAGCTAAAGGGTTTGGGGTTTCTTTTGGGGGATGGAAGTGCCCTAAATTGACTGTGGTGATGTTTGTACACATCTGTGGATACGCTGAAACCACTGACTTGCACACTTTAAAGGGTGAATAGTACAGCATGTGAATGACATCTCTACAAAACAGTTATGATCTCGGGCCAGAGTGGAAGCAAAAGGCCGGTGCTAGCCCGGTGGGGCGTGGCCACCTGCTTCCCACGCTGAGTCCCCCTCTCTGTCCACCCAAAGCACACGGCTCCTGCAGGGACCTGGCCCTGCTTCTCCACACCCCGCACAGCTCTCCTCAGCACACAAACGGGCACATCCGGGTGGACGGGTGTAGGGCCAGGGCCCTGTTCCGGCTCTGCAGCGAGCCAGTGCCTGGGGGGCCTGAGGAGTGGGGACGGTGACCCCATGTCCACCCCTTGATGTGGAGGGACAGCACCACCAGCCCCGTTACTGGTTGAATTGTGTCCCCAGAGATTCCTGCGTTGAAGGCCTAACCCAGGACCACAGAATGAGGCCATATTTGGAAACAAGGGTGTTGCAGAAGTCGTTAGTAAGCTGAGGTCATCCTGGCCACCAGGCAGAGCACCCCAGAAGGGGCGGCCCATGGAGGACACTGGGTGAGCATCCTTCAGGTCACACCTGAGCTAACCATAGACGCATCCATTTGCTTTGTTGCGTGTCCCTTTCAGGTGAAGCTGACTGGCCAACCTGTGAGAAGACCAAGCACCCAACTGCCATCATCACCCTGGAAAACTGATGAGGACCAGCCCCACCATCTTTCCCAAGACCCCACACAACCCCGCATGGCTGCACTGGCCTCCCTCCCTCTCCCTCCATCCGACCAACCAACTTGATATATTTTAAGTCTCTTTATTGCCTTGTGTGCTGGCCAGACCCTCCAGTGCAATGTTGAACAGGAGTGTTAGACGCAGAAATCCTGGCTTTAACCCCAGTCTTAGAGGGAACGTGTCCAGTCTTTCACATGAACGAAGATGTTGGCTGCGGGCTTTGCACAGATGCCTTTACTGGATTTAGAAAATGCTCTATTGTTCCAGCTCTGAGAGTTTTTTATCATGAATGGTGTCAAATTGTGTCAAGTCCTTTATCTACACCTATTGAGGTCATCATATTTTTTTCTCCTTTATTTTGTTAAAGTGGTGAGTGACACTGATTTTGAATGTGAAGCAGGCTCACCTTCCTGAGATAAACTCCTCGTGGTCACAGTGGAAGGTTTCGTGTCTTGTGGAGTTGGGTCTGAGTGGCCACTGTTTTATAAAGCATTTCTGCATCTGTGTTCATAAGAGATGCTGGTCTCTGATCCCCTGTTCCTGTTACACACATCTCATGTTCTGTATCGGTGTTATCTGCCCTCATAGACTGAGCTGGGAATCGTTCCCTTTCTTCACTTTATGACATTATTTGTTCCTTGCCTATTTGATAGGATTCTCCAGCAAAGCCATATGGGGCTGGATTTTTCTTTGTGGGTAGATTTTTTTGCTTCTTCAATTTTTACTATTTGTTTCTTTCATTGACATAGGGCTATTTAAATTTTCTATTTTTTTCTTTTAAGACAGTCCAGGGCCAGCAAGAATGAGAACAGCACCCGATGACATCGAGGTGGAACTGGGAGAGGTGAGCGGGGCATGGGATCTGCAGGAGAAATGTGCACATCGGGGTGAAAGTAACACTTGACATCCGTTGAAATCTCGTAATTTAGGTAACACCAAGTTTGGAGACAGAAAAATGTGCAGTTACTGAAAATGCCTAACTTGATGTTAATTCTCCATTTACAGCTTAAACCCAGAGATATGAATTGAGAGGTTATAATATTATTAGCTCCTGGGCTGGCACCTTGATCCATGCTATTTTATTCTGGAGCAGAAATTTTATCGCTGCATAATAAAGTCTTAAAAAATAGTGTTTCTCATAGACGTACTTGACAGTAGCTACAAAATCTGTACAAGCATAATTATGCTCCCAGAGGCCTGAAGGGAAGGCATTTTAAAGTCAGGAAGCAGTCATTTTCTATGTTGCTATTTTCATTTCTCTTTAAATAAATGTTTATGTGTCTCATAAAGCCAGTTCCCATGCAAATGTTCATGCTTTCAGCTGCATAGATACATCGCAGACATCAGGATACAGGCACCGAGGGCTGGTCGCTGGCAGGTCAGGCCAGGGCGCTCTGACCCAGTGTTGATCACTACCTGCTTTTGGCATCCAGCTGTGCTGTGAGCAGTGCTTCTGTGATGAGGAAGCCAGATGTCTCGGGGATGACATGTCTGTAATGAGGAAGCGAGCCGTTGAAATGTGTGCCTGGACCCACAAGGGGAAAGATGTGCTTCTCAACAAACTGTACAAGCTGCAAATGACTTTAATCCAATTACAAATGGAATTTGACATGTATTGGGTCTCCTTAGTGTGGAATTAAGGGCCCATTATTGCTGGTAGTTTTGAGGAGTATTTGTGTCTCTCTTCTGTGGCTCCTATAGGTCCCAGGTTCCTCAAGGAGAGCTGTCTGTTTTCTGCTGCCCAAAATATATGCTCCCAGCATAGCTGTCATCATTACATCATCAGCACCACCATCACCATCATCATCACCATTACCACCATCACCACCACCACCATCATCATCATGATCATCACCACCACCATCACCACCATCATCACCACCATCACCACCACCATCATCATCACTACCATCACCACCACCATCATCATCACCACCATCACCACCATCACCACCATCATCATCACCATCACCACCACCACCATCACCACTATCATCACCATCATCACCACCATCATCACCACCACCATCACCACCATCATCACCACCATCACCACCACCACCACCATCATGACCATCATAATCACCACCACCATCGTCACCATTACCACCATCACCACCACCATCATCACCATCATCGCCACCATCATCATCACCATCATCACCACCACCATCACTACCATCATCACCACCATTACCACCATCACCACCACCATCATCATCACCACCATCATCACCACCATCACCACCATCACCATCACCACCATCATCATCACCATTACCACCATCACCACCATCATCATCACTACCATCACCACCACCATCATCATCACCGCCATCACCACCATCACCACCATCATCACCATCATCATCATCACCACCATCACCATCATCATCACCACCATCATCATCATCATCACCATTACCACCATCACCACCACCATCATCATCACCATCGTCTCCACCATCACTATGGTCATCACCACAGCTTCCACTGTAGCCATCATCATTATGCCTGTCATCATCATCATGGTCACTGTCATCCCCATCATCATCAACACCATCACCATCACCTCCACCATCATCATCATCACCACCACCACCACCACCACCACCATCACCACCATCACCACCATCATCACCATCATCACCACCACCACCACCATCACCACTGTCACCACCATCACCACCATCATGACCGTCATCATCATCATCACCATCATCTCCAACAGCAGTCATCTTCGCTGTCACAATGACCATCACCATCACCACAATCACTGCCTGTCACCATGATCTCCACCATCACTATCACCACCAGCAATGCCCTCATCGCCACCCTTGTTACCACCATCGTGTGGCGATCGCAGCAGCCATGGCTCACCTCATGGGAGATCTTGCTGGGCGCTTTCTCAATGACACCACTTGACCTCCACACAGGACACAGTGGTGACAGTGAGAATGAGAATTAGCAGGATAATGTACCATTAATGAGGAACCTGGTGCTCAGGAGGCTCAGTTATAAAAGCTCTGTCGTGTCATGTCTGGGGGCGGGGGGTCCTCGGAAGCTAAAATTATGAAAGAAACCAAGTGTTCTTTCTGCCAGTTTCCCCTTTAGGTAAAGCACACGTCGTTCCCTTGGCCGCCCACTGATTTATTCACCAAACAGTTGAGGTGTTGCCAAGCGCCCAGGACCATCTAAACACTCTCCACCCCGTGCCTCCGTCCACTCCGGCCAGGAGATCCTCAAGCAAGAGTGTCCAAGCTGGAGGCCGTTTAGAGCTCAGCTCTCCAATTCATCACGTCAAAGCCAGAGCACAGGGGCCTGTGTTCTGGGGACTCAGGACCCAGGCAGTTTGGGGAAGAGTTGGGTCCTGCACACATGACTAACCAACCCCTGTGGGCCCTCACCCCAGCTCCAAAGCACCACCTTGTAGGGTCCCTTGGGGCCTCAGAACCATGCCAGCACATCTCCAGCTGTCACCTCTTTAACTCCACCTGCAGATTCATGGAGCCCCCTGGGAGCAACCTGCATGCCAGGTCCTGCGAGAGAGAGAGAGGGGAGACACACAGGCGGTCCTGGCCCAGGGCTTTATAATTCGGTTTGTGAAACAAGACAACTGCATGAAAATGTAAAGACCACAGGGGACGAGCAGGAGAGAAGCCGACCGAGGCGTGAACCCTGCCAGGGTGGGCAGTGTCTGTGGGCCCTGCTTCTGTACAAGCTTCCAATTAACCCCCTCCGACCTGGGCCCTGTTTTTCTTCAGTCCCTGTGGTCAGTAGCACCTGCGGCCTCACTGCCAGGGACCCCCCAGGCAGGCCCAGGCCAAGCCCTCCGCCCAGGGCCCAGGGGCCCGTCTGACTCAGGTGCCTGCCCGAGGCTCAAGGCTGTGAGCCACAAGCCTGCAGCCTGACGCCCCTCCAGCATCAGCCTGCCAGTTCTCTGGGGAGCTGGGGTCCCTGGGACCAGAGGAGTTTCTGAGCTTGAAATACCCATCGGTGTGGGGAGCGGCAGGCCAGGCAGGCAGGGTCTCATCCCCCATCACGTTCCCCTGAGTCTAGTCCAGCAGACACCCATTAGGCACCCACTGTGTACCAGGTGTGGCCAGAGGCTCTGGACCTGGAGCTGCAGGGCAGGGCCTGTGAGTCCAGGAGCCCCGGGCGGGGCGGGCAGAGCTAAACCTTGGGCAGAGGGCCTGGTCCAGCCAGGGTCGTCCCTTTGCCTCTGGAGCAGAGTCTGGGGGTGGAGGGAGAGGTCGGGGACCCCACAGGCAGGAAACAGTCATTAAATTCACTGGATGGGGTTTCCTTCTTATGTGGCCACCAGGCCCCAGGGGCGTGTGAACGAGCCTCCAGGTGGACGTGGCCCATGTGAGTTAATAAACACGTTTCTTTCTTAAATTTTATGGACCACATTTCCATTTGATTTAAGCACTAAGAAATTATGTAAAGTCTCAATTTTTTTTTAAAAAAATGCTCCTGAGGTAAAAAATGAGGCATGAAGAGCCAGTAAAGTAGAAACGGGAAGCTGCTGGCAGTTCCCTCTGCAGAGAAACGCGGGAGCAAAAGGGCAGCGGCTGCAGGGCAGATGGACAGACGGAAGAGCTCGTGTGTCGGCAGACGGAAGCGGCGGGGCTGAGCCGGCCTTGGTTCACCCGCATCCCTTGCACCCGGCCAGGCTCCAAGAAGGACGCCCAGCCAGACCAGGGAAGAAAGCCATTCTCAGAGGGCCTGGGTCCGTATGGCAGGACTCGCTCGATGGCAGACGGCAGTGTGAGCAGCGCCCACAGGAGCTGCCTGCACACCATCCCCTCCCGCAAAGCAAACTTGGTCCTGCAAGGAGCACCCACCCCCATGTCGCACTGTCACCTGCAGACAGCGACCCCATTCAAGCCACCGTGTGCGTCAGGCAGACGCACCCAACCCGGCTGAGAGGCTTCTGAACCCTGTCTGGGGGCTCAATGGACAGTGAAACAGGTTGTGCTGAAACAAAAACGCAATCTCACACCTGTGTGTTTTCAAACCGGGTAACGGAGCTGTGGAGAAACGGGGAGCGGGGCTGGGACCCACACACACTCACACCCGACAGCAACACGGACAGCAGGAGCGGAGCCACACAGGGTCCCCGCATCAGACCAGCAGCAGGGAGGGGCCGGCAAAGCTCAGACTTGGGGTCCAGATGACACACTCGGGGTCCAGGAGATCTCAGCAAGTGATGATATTCGTTTCCTTGTCAGTAAAGTGCAGGTGATAAATCATGGCATCAGCTTCTCCGAACTGCTCACGTGAGGGGCTTGAAGCTGTCAAACCAGGGCCATCAGGGATCTGAGCCCACAGCGTCGGCTGTTTCTATGCTGGGGAATAGAAATATTATGACACAACACCAAAGGCACAGTAATCCGTGAAAGAAATGATTGATAAGGTGGCCTTCATTAAAATTAAAGACTTCTGCTCTGTGACAATGTCAAGAGAATGAAAAGACCAGCCACAGACGGGAGAAAACACTGGCAAGAGACACATCTGATAAAGGACTGGTATCCAAAATATTAAAGTTTTACAATAAAAAACACGCAACCCAACTAAAAAATGGACAGGGAAATAGAACAGACTTCTCACCAAAGAAGATACACAGATGGCAAATAATCATATTAAAAGATGCTCCACGTCCTATGTCGCCATGAGAATGCAAATTAAAACAACAAAGAGATACCACTACATACCTATGAGGACGGCCAAAATCCAGGCGCTGTCATCACCAAATGCTGCTGAAGATGAGGGGCAACAGGACCCCTCCTCACTGCTGGTGGGAAAGCAAAATGGTGCAGCCACTTGCGTAGACAGTGCGGTGTTTTCTACAAAACAAAACATACTCTCACCACAGAATCCAGCAACCATGCTCCTTGGAGTTTACCCAAAGGAGTCGAAAACTTACTTTCACATAAACACACAGATGTTTATAGCAGCTTCATTCATAATTGCCAAACTTGGAAGCAATAGGGTGTCCCTGAAGGTGAGGAGATAAACAAACTGGGGTCCATCAGACAATGGAATATTAATCAGCACTTTAAGGGTACGAGCTATCAGGTCACGGAAAGACACAGGAGACCCTTAACTGCACATGACTAAGTGAAAGAAGCCGGTCTGAAAGGACTACAGACTGTGTGGTTCCAACTGTATGACATTCCGGAAAAGGCACAGCGGAGACAGTGAAAGGTCAGGGGTTGCCACCATCCTACTCAAATTCCTTCTAGAGCTCATCCCAGTGGAAACGTCCAAAGGCCTTCCGTGACCCACAGAGCTCCACGATCCCGCCGCCCTCCGGACGTCACGGCCCAGATGACCACCTGCTGGCCCCAAACGAGCCAGGATGCCCCCGTCTCAGGGCCCCTTCCTTCTGCTTCCCTCGGGGGCTCCTCGGGGCTCCGTGTCACTGACCTGAGGTGCCCTGCCTCACACCCCGTCCCCATTCCTCCCTGTAGTTTCCAACATGACACTCACCTTGACCACGAGCTGATTCACTCACCGCCGCTGCCGTCTCCCCAAAGTCTAGAGCCCGGCCTGGCCCAGGGGCAGAGCTCAAACCCCTCACAGGCTGGAAGCATGACTCGGCACCACCGTGGGCAAAGGGAACAGCCAGGGGCCCCGACGGCCTCTGCTCTACCTGGTCACAGTGGCTCCTTGATCCCCTTCATGGAGGGACTGCCTGGCCAACAAGAAGGGTGCGCAGTCACCCGGCCTCCCCGGCATGTCCTTCGCGATGCTCATCACGTGTCCACCCAGCCCTTCCTCGCTCGGCTGAAGCTCAGCCATCCCTGTGACAGGCCCAGGCTGGCCCCAGGTCCCCCCGCCCCCCACCTCCGTACACTCCAGGCTGCGCTCTGGAGACCAGCCCCCCTGCACCCCAGGGGACCAGCCTGTGGCCAGGTGAGGGTTCCCGTAGGGATGGGCCAAAGCAGAGGCCGTCTCCTCCCCGCTGTCCTTCTTCATCCAGCCCGCTCCCCTCACCTGCCCCTATGCCCCCACTCTCCACCCGCCGCCCACCCAGACGGGTCCCATCTAAGCTGACGTGCGTGACTTAGCTATTTCACAAGCCGCCTGGTCCCTTCCCTCCGGCTGGAAGGCTGGACCCACTAAGTGCATAATTAGCCATAATATCTTTGCAGTTCATCTCATAACTGCAAAGATAATGACGGTTTAAAACACATTGTTTGAAATTGTTAACCCTTTCAAACAGACGTGTCATCCTCACAGATCTAAACGGCTTTGTTTCCGCAGCTGTTGGCAGAGGCAGGGGCTCCGAGCGCCACCTCCACGGGGCCTGGGCCGCGACCCGCACGGAGCAGCCCCCCGGCCAGCACTGCCCCAGAGCCGATGGCTGAGACCCAAGCAGGAAGGGCTGTGAAATGCAAACGGTACTCTTGTGGAGGAGGGTCCCCTCGGGTAGCAGGTGCCGGGCATCTTGCTTGCCCTGGTGCGAAAGTTCAAAACCCACCTTTCCCACAAGGGCAGCCTGGACAGAGCACAGGGCTGAGCAGGCACTGAAATGAGACACATTCTACTTTTCCATTAAAATTAATGAAAATATGTCTTTTTATTTCACAGTTTTTTAATTAATGGTGATTTCAAGGATGAATTAATGGTGGACATAAAGGCACAGAAAGTCACTCACAGCCGGTGGAAGTTGTGGTGCTGGGGACCCACCAGCCTCGGTTTACCCCAGGATCTTGTTCCCGGAGGGCCGGTGCCAGGACGGAGTCACCGGAGGGAACCGTGAGCCTGGGCCTGGAAGATTTGGATGCCAGAGCAGGGTGTTGGTGGGGGGAGTCCACAGCCCCTGGGAAACGGCTTCCACCCCTGAGCCATGGCTCCAGCAAGTGCACTCGGACAAACACCCCGCGAGGCCCTGCCCTGGTGATGGCTGTGCCTTGGCCGGTCCAGCCCTCCCAGAATCTATCCATTTGCAGATGCTGTGCTCGTGCTACTCATGGGGAACTTTCCAACCTCACAGGAGGGATTCTGGGGGTCTGAAGACTCATGAGGAACACACAACTCCCCTGGGACACCCCATCTCCACTTGGACACCCCATCTCCCCTGGGGAACCCCATCTAAACTGGGGAACCCCATCCATCCTGGGACAACCCGTCTCCCCTGGGGAACCCCGTCTCCCCTGGTATAGGTTGAGGTAGAAGCAAGACAGGAGGGGGCCAAATGCTAGGAATCTGCCCACAGGGGTCCCAAGGGCCAGAGGGAGAAACTGGGCCCCATTGCGAGTACAGAGGGAAGTCATCGATGTACAGAAACAGGTGAGCAGGGAGCCGGCCGGCTGCCAGGCGGGAAGGCAGCCCAGAGCTCCTGGGGGGGCGGGGGGAGCACCCAGGTGGGGCTGTCACAGCAGCCAGGAGGGACCCCAGGACCTAATGGGGAAATCGTGTCAAAAGGTGACTTTAAAAAATGTGCTCTTGGTTTTGGAAAAAGAGAAAAGCCAGCAGATTGTTCTGGCCCCTGTCTTTTTCAGACATGAAGGAGACACACAAAATATTTGTAAAAGAACAGCCCCTTCTAGAGTCAGATGCGTGTCATCACAAACCTTTGCAAAGAGAGCTGGGGCAGGCGGGCTCCTGTGGGACCTGTGCACTCCAGGGATCCAGGAGAGCCCGGAGGATCGAGGATCCCAGGACTGCAGGGTGGGGTGGGAGCAAATGAGACATGGTCCGGACGGGGTGCCAGGGCGGCAGAGCCAGACACACGGCATGGTGGGAGCTGCGCTGTCCAGCAAGGCCCCTCTCCTGGAGTTCCTGGACCCGGGGAGGGTGTCTCTGGAGAGGACACGGGCTCCACAGAGGTGCAAGCCCTTCCCCAAGCACGGGGCTCGCCCAGGGCACACCGACCGTGTCACTTTAAGGGGCCCGTACGTCCGATGCGCCCACAGCCCAGGATTGACGGGAAGCCACCGCCCAAGAGGTTTATTAAACATCCCAAAGTAATTTTCCATTAACATTTCCTATTTTGGCATCTTCAGGAGAGTAGAAGTTGATTTTGGTTCAACATCCTGTGGGGAAATTAGTTCATTTTGCTAAAGTATCTTAATAATTATAGTGACATCAAGGTTAATTGTTTAATCTGGATTGCCACCGTGCAGGCGGCCAAATTCCCCTCGCAATCTGTGCTATAATTAGGGCCAGGGCATCCGCATTTAGAAGCCGTTTTCACCAGAGCTGCAGAATCAGCAAGGTGATCCCTGGCTGTGACCGAGAGGACTCTCTGGGCAGGTGTCCCGTCGGGATCCGTGAGGCTGTGTGGCCCGGAGCTTTGAGGATGGACGAGGCTCTCCAGGCCACGGAAAGTGCCGGGGCTGCACCCTTGCACCCTCCACCTGAGCAGGAAGGGAACACCCTCACATGCCTCTGCAGGCTCATTTCCTCCCTGCTCCGGGGGGCAAAGACTACCTGAGGACACCTGCTGACCGTGACCACAGATGGGGCCACAAGGGCCAAGAGGCCACTTGCGAGAAGAAAGTCACTGGTGGAGCCTCAGTAGCCCCCAAGATTGTCCCAGAATCTACAGCAAGAAAAAGTGCACCAGGACCCGCCAACACTGCCCCCAGCACCGAGCTCCCACCCTGGGCACAGACATCCCTGGGGCCCTCAGTGTGATCGGGGCAGGGCTGGGGGTGCACCCACCCACGACGCCCCGGATCACCCGCTGTCCCAGGAAGGGCCTGGCGCCAGCCTCCCAGGAGCCCAGGACCTGTTCTCAGCAGCTGAACGCAGCTTGCTGAAGGCTCCAGGCCACAGTGTAAAAGGGAAACAATGTGAGCTTCCCTGGAGTTTAACTGGTCACTTCCTAGTTAAGACCACCTACACGGGTCTGCCCTGTGGGGTTTGTCCTGTTGCCCTCCCCCTCTTCTTCCCAGGGAGCAGCCCAGTTGGGACACTGTGACCGGAGGAAGCTACCCAAGTCTCTGTGGGCCCCCAGGCACTGCTCCCACCGTCTCTGGGCGTCTGCACCCCCTGCCGTGTCCACCCCCCTCCTGGGGGCCGCACCATCCCTCCAGGAGGCACTGCTGCCCCATACCCAGCCCATCCAGGGCCGTGCTCCTGGGACAGCTCCCAGGACGGCGGCACAGCCCAGGGTCCCCCTGCAGCCTCACCTGCCCCAGGAGCACAGCAGAGTCCAGTTTTTTGGTAAACTACAGCTGTATTTTCGTATGTATAATTTCCTTAGAGCTTGAAACCAAAGTGAAATTTAGAGTTGGTTTCATCTCACCCGTAAGAACAATAAAAAGTCCCACCTCACGGTCCTTGGAGAAGCGTAGCTGCTCACACACGGGGTCAGGAGGCCCCTGCTCCTTCGGCACAAACTGCCTGGCTCTAAGCTTTTCCAGCTGAAGGTCCGGAAAACACGTGTTTCCCCACCAGGACGAAAGAGCCAGTGGCCTTCCTGCCCGGGGACGGTCCGGTGGGGGGGACAGGGGCGGCTCTCACCCGCTTGACCAGGAGCCCAGGCTGGGTGTCACCAGCAGAGCCCAGCAGGGACTGGGGCAGAGGCCCCTCAAAGGACAGTATTTACACCAGTTGTTAAGTGTGAGGTGCCAGCTACAACATGTTCCCGCACTTGTGCCCTCCCCATGCGGCTGCCGGCCCTTCCCCGTGGATGCAGGAACAGGGTCCCTTCGTCCATCCATCCCCCTGTGTTCCTCCTGGGCCAGCAAGCCCCTCTTTGAACCTTTCTGACAGTTTTTCTCTGGGCTACTTGTCTTTCTCTTATTAATTCTTAGATCTTGATATATTTCAGAGACTGTGCTGACTTCTCTCCAAAGACACCCACTTTCACTCTCTCCCCTCAAGCCCAGGCTGGCCGGTGACCAGCAGGACGTGGGGAGCCTGGGGGCCAGCGTGTGAGAGTGAGTCCAGCCCCCCATGCTGTCACTGCATCAGAAACCCCAAATGAGATCCTCTCCTTGCTTCCCACCAGCTCGCTGGACACCAGAAATGGGAATAAGTTGCCGTTTTTAAGCTACTAAGATGTCGGTGCTTTGTTACACACCAACATACAACCAAATCAGAGACTGAACTTCCGTTGCTTATGCATGCGGCAAATATCTTCCCTGGTTTTTGACTTTTCATGTTATGTCCCTGATGCTGTTTTCTGATGAAGTCCATTTCTCACTTCTAATGGTGTCAGTATTTTTCCTTATTTGTTTCTTATGTTATATGTGTTCTGATTGAAAAATTCATCACCACTTCAAAGACATACAGCTTTTCTGCTATATTTTATTTTTATAGTTTTTATTTTCAGTTAATTTCATAATCCTCCTGGAGCTTATTTGGTGTATGGTGTGAGGTAGGGGTCAAATTGGATTTCTCTCCTTATAATCAGTGATCTCGGAACCACTTACTGAATCCTTGGTCTATCCCCTCTGTTCTGTAACAGTGGAATAAGAGGATTCATTTCTTTTGCCTCATGTTGTGTTTCAAATTTCTGGCTTTTTCTATGTTTAGCGTTTTCTTCTCCTTTCTTGCCTTATTTTGATTGATTGAACTTTTTCCCCATTACATTTTTTCCACGCTTTGAATTTGAACTTACACACTTTCTACTTTTTTAATAGTGATTTTATAAATGTTAACATGCACGTATAACAAACTATAATTTTAATTAGCATCTTTATCATATTCCTGAACCAAGCAAGATCTTAGAATGGCTGGATTCCAAGTACCACCTTAGGGACAAAATTTTATTTTTGTTTTGTATGTAGGTCTGTCTCTTTTTCAAATTCTGTGGATGGATCAGATATTATCTTACTGTGCTATGAAGTAAATGTTTGTTTACAATTTGTTTTGTTAATGTTTTCTTCTTGCATCTCAGGCTTTTCTTCCAGAGCTAATTTTTCCCCTTCCTAAGTACATCTTTGAGACATTCCTTTAAGAGGGTCTCATTTTTCAATAAACTTTTATTTTAATTGAAATGTCACATGCATGCACAAAAGTGGAAAACTCATACGTGTACAATGTGGTGGACTATTTCAAAGTGAACATACCCAAAGAACCATCACTCAGGTGAAGAACATCAGGGAAATACCTGCCATCCCCACTTCTAACCTCAGGACCCTATCTCTCCCCAGAGGTCTCCACTATTGTGATCCTATTCCCATAAAGTAATTTTTCCTTTTCTAGCATTTTAAGCTCCAGATTAACTGAGATTTTGAGATTGCTTATTGCACTATTACATTTATTTTTACTTTTTAATAGTAACTCATTGTAGGAATATGGAGAAACCTGTTTATCCACTCTACCATCCATTGATGGACATTGGACTGGATTCAGTTTGGGTCTATTACAAATGATGCTGTTGATAATGTCTTTGTATGTGTTTTTGGTGCTTTTCTATTGGGTATATGCCTAGGATAGAACCAAGGGTCATACGTATGTATGTCCACAGCTTTAGCTGGCATTGCCAAACAATTTTCCAAAATGGTGATATCTACTAACTCTACTGCCAGCAACGTGTAAGAGTCCTAGTCGCTCCAAATACTCACCAACATTTCATATTGTGACTCTTTTTAACTTGGACAATTCTGGCAAGTGCATGGGTGTCCTATGTGATTTTAATTTACATATCCCAGATGATTTACGGGATTGAGCATTGTTCACATTCTATTGACCATTTGGATATGGAAATCAACTTGAGATGCCTATTCATGCCTTTGCCCTTGTTTATTATTAAGTAAATTGATTTTCTCTCATTGATTTGAAAAAGTTCTTAAAATCTTCTAGGAGCCAGTCCTCTGTTAGTTCCATACGTGCACACATCATTTCCTGCTTCGTGACTCTGTCTCCCTCTCGAAGTTGTCTTTTGCTGAACAGAAGTTCTTAATCTTATTGAAGACCAATTCAACAATCTATTACTTTATGTTTAGAGATTTTTGTGCTTAAGAAGTCTTTGCTTGCCCAGATTTATGAAACTATTTTCCTATTTTATATCCTAAAAGCTGTATCAATTTGCCACTCATAAAGTGACTTTTATAAATGCTATAAAATAGGGTCAAGATACAAATGTTTCCCATTGGGAAAAATATGGATTAGGACATACATTTTCTCCAGCACCATTTGTCTAAAATGGCTGCTCTTTCTCCAGTGATCTGTGGTGCCCTTTTTTTTTTTTTTCCTAAATCAAGTGTCCCTACACATGTTCATCCATTTCTGGGCACTTAATAGGCTAGTGGTCTGTCCTTTCACCACTGTTCTGATGACTGCAACTTTAAAGTATGCGTTGATAGCTTATAACCTCCAACTTTGTTCTTAATCTTCAAAGCTCTCTGTATGTTCTTAGTCATTTGCATTTCAAACAAATTTTGTAATCAATTGTTAATTTCCACAAAAATATTGTAGTGCAATTTTACCTGGAATTTTTTTGAACCTGTACATCAATTTGCCTATAGATATATAGATCTATACACAGTATTTAGTCTCTCAACTTCTTGCAACGATATTTTAGAATTTTCATTGTAAAGATCTTGTATATATTTCATGAGATTTGTTGTTACTTGAACTTTTAAGATGTTACTGTAAATGATGTCACTGCCAAATTTTCATTTTCTCCTTTTATTGTTGCTGGTATATAAAAATATAATTAAATTTTCACTATTGACCCTGTATCTGACAAACTTGTTAAATTCTCTTATTAGAGGTTTTTGTTTTTGTTTTTGGAGAAAACAGTTGAGAAAACACTTTATTATTAAAATGATCAAATACCAAATGTTGATTATCAAAGTACCATGAACAAAATCACCTAACAGATCTTGTCCTTATCCCCAGAGAACTTACATCTCAGAGATCATAAAAACAGACTAACTTAACTATTGTATTAACTGACATTTAAAATAATATGCTAATTGCATAAAATAATTTTAAGTACAAAATTTAAATTTTCTACATGCCGTCTGCTAATAACGATGGTTTCATTTCTTCTTTCCATTCCTTATTTTTTTATTCATCCATATTTCATCCAGTTACTATTTATTTATTCATTCATTCAGCCAAACTCTTTTCCAAAACGGCTGTACCATTTTGCATTCCCATCAGCAGTATATACAATTTCCAGTTGCTCCGTATCTTTGCTTGCACATGCTATAGTCAGTATTTTTAATTTTAACCATTCTCAACGTGTGCAATGGTAGGGACACATTGTAATTGTAATCTGCATTCCCTAATCAAGCATCTTTTCAGGAGCTTATTTACCATCTATATATCTTCTTTGGTGAGGTTTCTGTTCAGATCTTTTGCCAGATTTTTAATCTGGTTGCTCGTTTCCTTATTGTTGAGTTTTGATAATTATTTCTATATTCTGAACACAAGCGCTACGTCCTGTGTGTGACCTTCCCACACTTGCCGGGTTCTGTGCTCATCCTTTCACTTCCTCAAGGTTTACTTCTCAAGACAGAAGGTCTTAATCTTGATGAAGTGCATTTTATCAGTTTTTTTTTCTTTTTATGAATCACACTTTCAGGGTCATATCGAAGAAATATTTGCCTACCCCCAGGTCACAAAAAGTTTCTGCTCCATTTTAATTAGGGTTTTATAATTTAAGGTTTTACATTTAAGGAAATTAACTATTTTGTTAATTTTTGTATATGGTGCAAGATATGGGTTGAGGTCGATTATTTTGCATATGGACATTCAATCTTATCAGCATCATTTGTTGAAAAACATTATCTTTTTCCTTTGAATTGCCTTTGTACTTTTACAAATGATCAATTCACCTTATATGTTTAGGCCTATAAACAGTCTCTGTGTTCTAATCAGTTGATCGGTATATCTATTCTTTCACCAGTATCACAGTATTTACTATTGTGATTTTAGAGCAGATCTTGAGAACAGATTATTTGACTCTCTCTACATAATTCTTCCTTTCCAAAATTGTTTGGACTTTTTAGTTCCCTTGTCTTTCCATATTTTAGAATCAACTTGTTGATTTCTATAATAACTGGGATTTTGATTGAGATTGTGTTGAATATATAGATAAATTCCAGGCGATTGACATTTTAACAAGATTGAGTCTTGCTAATGAATTAACATGGTGTGCCTTTTTATTTAGTTATTTTATTTTTATTTATGTCTTTTGTAGGATATTCATCTTACAGATCCTGCACATATTTTGTTAGATTTATTTGTAGGTATCTCTTTTTTATGCTGTTGTAAATAGTATATTTTTAAATTTTTGATTTCCAATTACGTATTGCTAGTATATAGAAGTACAAGTGTTTTTGTAAATTGACCTTACATCCTGCAATCTTTCTTAATTCACTTATTTGTCTAGGGCCAATCACACCTGAGAATAGAGACAATCTTATTTCTTCCTTTCTAACTTGCATATTTTTATCTCTTTTTATTACAGTATTGCACTGGCTGAGACTTCCAGTAGGGTGTTAAATAGTTGTGGTGATAAAGAATGTTCCTGACTTGTTTCCATGTTTTAGAGGAAATGTTTATTCTTTCACCATTAGACAGTATTAACTGGAGATATTTTATAAAGACCTGTTATGGACTGAATTGTGTTCCCCCAAAAGTCATATGTTGAGGCTCTAACCCCCAATGTGACTATATTTGGATCTGGGGCCTCTAAGGAGAAAATTAAGGTTGAACAGTGGGGCCCTGATCCAATAGGACAGGTGTCCTTCTCAGGAGAGGAGGAAGCACTAGACAGCTAGCGCTCCCTCTCTCTCTCTCTCTCTCTCTCTCACACACACACACACACACACACACACACACACACACACACACAGAAAGGGCCATGTGAGGACACAGCAAGAAGACACCATCTGCCAGCCAGGAAGAGATTCTTCACCAGGAATCAACCATGCAGTCACCTTAATCTCAGACTTCTGGCTTCCAGAACTGTGAGGAAATTAACTCCTGTGGTTTAATCCACTCAGCCTGTGGTATTTTGTAATGGCAGCTTGAGCAGGCTAATATAATGTCTTTTAGCCATTTTTAACAAAGTTTCCTTCTATTCCTGTTTCGCTGAGATTTTTTTTTAATGAATGGATATTGAATTACGTCAAACGCTCTTCTGCATCACTCCTGGTGACCAGATGTTTTTTGGTGTGGTGAGTTACATTGGTTGGTTATTTAATGTTGAGCCAGCCTTGAATTCCTGGATAAACCCCTCTTCGTCACAGTGGTGCATCATCCCTTATACAATGCCCCCCAATCCTCAGTTCTACCTGGGAGATCACACACATACACCACATACATGCACACATATGTGCACACACACATACCTGCACACGCCAGAGCAAGGGGGGTGGGCCTCCCAAGTGGGTTTATCTGCACTTTCTCTCTCTCTCTGACTCTCTCCTTCCCACCAACTCAGAAGCCCCACCTATTGGGATGGGGGTAGAAAAACTGCTTTTACAACATTTTCTCCATCTTTTCCTACTATGTAACTCACCCCAGTTCTGACTTCCCAAGCAAAAGAGCTTTTAACTCAGAAAAAGAAAACCTCTGACAAATCAAAGCACCTCAGTTCTCAGGCTGTCATCCCTGCTTTGACGTGAAAACCTTGCATTTGAAATCAGGGCTGACTTCTGGGATCCAGGTGACCCTGCCCTCCGCTTCCTTCCTTGGAGACAGTGTTTGCACAGGAAACACACCCATCTCAGGGAAGTCACCTTCTGGAGAGGGTCAAGAGGGGGTGTGAAGGACTCTCAGAAGGGAAACTTCATGGGTCTCTCAACACGGGCTGTGCCTTTCCCTCCCTGCATGATGACAGCTGCTGACAACCCAAGTCCCTTTAGGGTTAGGCTCCTCCCCATTTCACTCATTCATCCATTCATTCATTCCTCCATCCTTCCATCCATCCATCCATCCATCAGGTGTATGCAGAGTTTCTGGGATGAAGCCAGGAAGGACGATACGGGTACCTGGCAGCAGAGCTACCTTCTGGGCCTCACTCCTGGGTAGATTCAGTATAAATCAGGTGACTGTCCAGATTCCTGTCTGGGTTTGAATATGACCCCCTGTGCAAACACATTCCACTGAGCGACCTTCGTTCAGAAAAGCAGGGGGAACTAGGCAGCCAGATGCTGCTGTCCTGGGGGAGCCGTGTCCCAGGTGAGCACACCAACCTGGGAATTTTCAGCAATTCTTTTATTAATGGAGTTGGACGCAGAGGCATGGGATCATTGGAGATTTCTGGGCATATCCATGGCGACAGAAAAGAGCAAACAGGAGACTCCTTCCACAGCAAGCAGGAGTTAACTTAAAGTCACCCTTGTCTTTTCAGGGGTCGAGGGCACTTCTGGGGTTGCAAAGCGAGCTGATGCCTTGATGTCCAGAACCGCACCACTGACACAACGTCCACACAGCAAGCGAGGGCCTGAAATGACCGACGAGTGAAAATTTGCAGCCTGAAAACACGAGGGCCTCATAGGTTCCACCACCGTGCCGAGACAAAGTGGCCGGTGAAGACTCCACTTCTGGAGGACACTTCTCTCCTGGGAAGGTCTCTTCCAGAGGGAAAAAGCAATTGGCCTCTCTCTCTGATACGAGAGTACGTGTGCACGTTGATACAACCTTACTCCGCCGTCCAGCTGGCGAGATGCGTGCCCGTGGCCCTGTCCATTGATCCTGGAACCTGCACTGTCCCCACCTGATGCTTAGAACTCTGGGAAGAAGCAGACAGGAGAACCAGGCACGGTCTGCCCGGCTGTCCCACCTCAAGGCAACAATTAGGGAGGTAGGTCTGGGAGCTGGGAAGGGCAAACAGAGGAGAGAATGGGCAGGCGGGAGGGCCCAGCACACACGGCTGGTCACGAGGGTGGCAGAGCCGGGAGGACAGCCTGCCAGCAGCTCACGGTGACCTCCCAGCCTGTGGTTCTTGAAGCCAAAGGGATGACAGCTGATTAGTGGGGTGTTTCTCCCCCAGACAGCTACACTTAGATATAACAGACCCCAGCTCCCACCCATCTGCACTCTCAGGGCAGGGCGGCCACACAGCGGGTGCTAATTCCCTGATCCTATTTCTGTTACATCACCAGGATGCGCTGCAGGGTAGCTCAGTTAATGCATGAATCCACTCTGGGGTCCCTGATTTATAAAGCACTCCATAGGCCTCGGGGACCATGATGCCCGGGTGGCCAGGGCCCAGCTGCCACGTGAGTGGGCAGGTGATTTACTGCCTCTGCTCACCCTGGGCCAGGTCCTGGGCATGGTGGGAGGGGGAGGAGGACACGCAGCCCATGGACAGACTCAAGTGAACTTCAGAGTTAAGTTCTGGGGACCTAACAACGCAGGGAAGAAAGTTAATAATACTGCACTGCATACTCCAAAATTGCTAAGAAAGTAAATCTTAAATGTTCTCATCACACGCACAAAAGAAATCATAATTATGTGAGATGATGGAGGTCTAACCCTATTTGGTAAGCATTTTGCAACATACGTTGTGCACTGAGGACTTACACAATGTTATATACATCATTTATATCTCAGTAAAGCTGGGGGCGGGGATACGACCCTCCTAAACCCACCCTCACTCCGCACAGACCAGAATGTTTGGTTGCCCAGCAAATAAAATGTAAATCTCAAAGCTTGGAACCCAGGGTCCCGGCATCTGACTCGAGCTGTGATCCCCACTTCTGCCCTTCCTGCCACCTCGTCTTTCACCCCCATCACCACGGGCCACAATGAGTCCCCAGAAGTGGACGACACGTCCCCTGTCCAGGCCATTGTCCACAGGGGCCCCCCGTCCCGATCCATCCCCACTCAGAGCCTCAGCATGTTGCCACCTCCTTTCTGAAACTTTCCTGGGTCTAAACAAAAGATACGAGTAAAGGAAAAGCCTTATTTCAACAGATACATTTTATTGATCTATGTTTGATGCAAATATAATACTAGCATCAGATAATTCAGCTCTTTGTTTTCCTCTGTTAACTGAAATGAAGCTTTTCACATTTGTAATCACTCAGCTCTGGGCCGGGGCGGATTCCTGACAAGGTCTCCCTCTCGCTGTGCAGGTTGTCGGGTGCATCTCCTCAGTGGAAGCGGTGGATTTCTTATTTTGAGGACGGTAGGTTTATTTTCAGCCTTCCTAACTGGTTCCTGCTCATTTCTACCTACGGACAGAGACAGAGTTATTTTAAACTCCTTTCCCGGCAGCTCTATTACTTCTGTCGTTTCTGGAGCGGATTCGCCTCCCGAGTCTGGCGTTATTGCTTTTCCGTCTGAGCATCTCTGTCCCTCGTGCTCCTTGGAATGTGCTCTGCGGAGTCATCTTGAGTGAGGTTGGGAAGCCCCGTCCCCCCCCCACTCTCCTGTTCTCTCTCTGGTCTGGGGGTCTGGGGGTGCTGGGTTCCTCGAAGTCTAGGGTCCCTGGCAGAGGTGGGACTCACGGCCCAGGTGGTTGCACACGTGGTGGCTCCCCCAGGTGCAGACTGAGGGAAGCAGGTGCCCAGACGAGAGGCTCCTTGGAAGTGGTGATGCTCCGGCCGGCCTCTGGTCTGAGGCGGTGCAGAGGCTGCCCCTCACCCCCTGTAAGGTGCCCGTTCCGAGGCCCCTGGAAACATTTATCCTGCTTCTGTCTCTGGTATGCTGTGGATGTTTTGTGACGTGCTTGTATTTTGTATGTTATCAAGCCCCGCAAAATGTTTGGAGCCAAGGAAATCCTCAAAGCACAGATCACGGTCCCTACTTGAACACAAGTGGGTTTTAACTGAAGATAACAAATGAGAAATATCAGAACTGTTTAAGTTACAAATAATGCAAAAAGGCAGGCTGCTCTAGCGAACTGAGATGAAAGAGAGAAAAGAAATGGGAGCACTAACAGAAAGCACAAAGCGGGACGATAAAAGCAACCCAAGCTCTTCTGTTACCCAGGTAACCCTAGAAGGCTCGGACTCTCCAAGGAGGACCGGGTGCAAGCAGCCTCCCCAGCCCCACGCCTCAGGCCCTGCATCCTCCCCGGTCCCAGCCTTCAGAGCTGCTGCTCAGAGGAAGCTCTGCAGGAATAAACGAGTGCCCTGAGCCCCCCGCTCTCCTTGGAGCCCCTGGTCGTGTTACCAGGAATCTTTCACCAGGAAGTTTCCCGTCTTCAGCCCTGATGGACTCGGCACAACCGAGCAAGGGGACCTTGACCCGATGGCCGTCGGAGCAGGGGCGGGAGGAGGTCTAACCCTGGGCCCCAGGACCCCATGCGTGAGACAGGCAGTGGGCTTCCCAGACCCCGCCAATATGGGTTTTCAGTGCCCAGAGAACCGTGTTATTAGTCCATGTTTATTCGGTGATTAGCATATAATCATCCCGAAACACTGTAATTATGCACGATATTTCCACGGGAGCAGGAGATGCCGTGATCCGTGTTTGTGCGGCTGTGTGTAGTTTGTGTACTGGCTGATGTAAACACGAAGAGCATAACTACCGTAGAGCAAAGTCTGCTGCATCCACTCGGCTTCCCCAGGGTCTAGAGGAGGCAGCACAAGCCAGAGGACCAGGGTGGGTGGTCACCTTGGAGTCTCCCATTTAGCCCCTGGGTTGGACCCATCCAGCGGGCAGGTGGGGGGCTGACCAGGGCTCAGGTGGGCAGCCCAGGTGCTGCGAGGTCGGGACGGGGTGTCCGGGCATGTCAGGTCCAGGCAGTGATGGAGGCAGCCTGGTCAGCGCAAGTGACGGTGGGATGCAGGGGGTCAGCTTCCAATTCCAAAAGCCCATCCAGGCAGCTTGTTGTTTGTCCCCTGGGCACGCAGAAGGGGGATGGGGGAACAGCCAGAGTGCCAGGGAGGGGCCCAGATGCCCCAGGAGGGCAGGGGCATCAGAATCATGTCTGAGCCCGGCCGCCTGGAGTCCCGGCCTAGCTGCCCCCCAACCCCAGCTGCCCGGCCCCGGCCCTGTTACCCGGCTCACACCACACCTGTGCTCTGAAGCCTGGGCCACCTGAGTGTCATTCTTTTTTGTTGTTGTTGTTACGGGGGCCTCTCACTGTTGTGGCCTCTCCCGTTGCGGAGCACAGGCTCTGGACGCGCAGGCTCAGCAGCCATGGCTCACAGGCCCAGGCGCTCCGCGGCATGTGGGATCTTCCCGGACTGGGGCACGAACCCGCGTCCCCTGTATCGGCAGGCGGACTCTCAACCACTGCACCACCAGGGAAGCCCCTGAGCGTCATTCTTAATTGACAACTCTGAAATTTCCATTTGCTGTGCCACTGAGCAGAGCTGCCCGGGGTCTCCCGGAAGCAGATTTAGGAACAAGGCTCCCAGGCTGGTTATCTGCTGGGGCTGCCACACAGCCTGTGACCACCAGGCCGCACATTCCTTGTCCTTCTAGGGCAGGAGGGAATCCACAGGGAGAAAGGAAAGCCGGGTCGGGTGGGCCTCCCCTGCCCCCATTGGCTGCCTGATGAGCAGAGCGTGGCTTCTCCTGGAAGGACGGCGGGCAGAGGAAGAGGGTCAGTGGCTCCAAGCTCATGAAGGGGTTACCCAAGTGTGGCCAGGGAGGCAGTGTTGCCCACTGTCCTTGCCTGGGGCAGGGGTCTTGGAGGAACCCACATCTGCACTGAGACCTGAGGGTGATGGGCAGGTGGGTGGGAGCCCCCGGGGAGGGGAGTGAGGGTGTCCCTGGCATAGTGGGCTGATGGATGCTCAGGACAGGGCCCGGTCAGGATGGCCGGGAAGGTCCCCAAGCCTGGAAACAGGCTGTCACCCACTTTCCACACAGAGGCCAAGGGACCCCCAAGACCCCAACTTCTCGTGCAGCTGGCTGACCCCAGGCCTGGCCTTCTCACCAAAGCCGCACCTTCCGGCCCCAGCCCTTTGACGAGACAGCCACCCGGGCTTCCCCTCATCCGAGAGGTGACATGAGACGTGAGGTGGCCCTCCTGGCTGATGGGTCCAGGGCTTCTGCAGAGTTTCCCAGGAGCACAAGTAGCAAAAATGTCCACCAAAAAAAGGAAAACAACCATTCTTTCTAAGAATAATTAATTGAATGCCAAATGAGAGGCTCTGAGAGTTTTGAATAAATGAAAAGACGCAGTTATAGGTGCAAAATATTATCATTTTTCCAACACGATTATTTTCTTGGAAACAGCCAATGATTAATAAGGCATGCTATAACTATCCTTTTGTGCCTCAAATTTCATCTCTCCAATCTAATTAACATGTTGGGGAATTGCCTTTTTGGTGGGTAAAGACATTTAAAATATATATTTCGTGAAATCCGAGTTATTTGTCATAAGCTCCAAGAAGAAAAAATAAAATATGAAGAACGCTACAGCCATTTAAATACTTTATTACACAACTGCTTTCAAATAAATTAGTTCCCCGGGGCCTGCAGGCGCCTTCGGAAGCAGGACCCCAAGGTGCCCTGGACACGCAGCCTGTCGGCAGCAGCACAAAACGCTAACGATCGGGCCTGCAGAAGAAAGCCCTCCCGAAGCTGGCACGTGCAGACGAGTTTCGTTTTTGCAGCCCGTTTCTTTGTCTGGGATGCAGTCATTGACTGATGTGTCCTCGCTGGCTGAGCGGTGCCAGGCAGCGCAGGGTGTCCCACGAGCACAGGGCTTAGCAGAGGCAAAAGAGAAAAGAAACTCAAGCAGAACCGAGAAACCAAGAGACTCATTTGCAGGGATTCTAGGTCTTAGAAGCAAAACAGAGTCTGGGGGTGTGGGGAGCATCTGAGGACAAGGCAGTCAATATGGGTTCTTTCCTCTTTATTCCAGTGAAAGGGAAGGTCCAAGACGGGTCAGGGCTCATGGCCAGGTTAGACCAACACGTCCAGCTCTGCTGCCTTAGGAAAGGAGTAACGGCAGCCCTGCCCGCTTAGTACACCGTTGTCTTAATTTTGAATGAATCACGGGCACGTGTGACAGGGCACTAGCCGTCCATCAGGCAAGACCTACCCCCTGGCTCATCCCAGCCTTTGCCCTCTGCAGGACTAAGTCCAGGGGCTCGTGTGTTACAGCAAATGCGGAGGAGAAGGAAACTTAGGATTCATACCTCCTTCCATTAGTTAATGAGGGAAAGGGAACGTCCTTGGGACCCACGTCTTTCACTGGCCCCAGCAATGCTCCCTCAACTCCCTCCTGCTGGCAGTGGCTGGTCTGCAGGTGCCTGAGTTACGTGCAGGGTGGAGCCTTGGGTCCAAGCTGCTCAGCCTTTTGACTTTCCATGGATCAGGAGCTCGTGGTCGGTGGGATGGGGTTACAGGTCCCCAGGGCCGTTCTCGAACTCTGTGTCCAGAGCCCTAGAAGGCAATGATGGGGATGTGCCCACAGCTGCGGCCATGATTCTGGAAGCAGAGACCAGCAGCATCACTGTGGGAAGGGCTTGCGGGAAACCCCACTGCCCCTTGCAAACAGGCCCGAGACGGCCAGCTGTAGGTCAGCCCGACTGGCCGCGCCTGGTGAAGGTGATCTGGGTGTGTCTGTGTGGGTGTTCCTGGACGAGAGCCACATTTGAGTCAGTGGACCGCGTGAGGAAGGCCGTCCTCCTCAGTTGAGGGGCCTCGTCCATCCACTGGAGGCCTGAGCAGAACAGAAGCGGGGTGTTCTCCACCTGCCTGTCCTGAGCCGGGACCCAGTCGCCTCCTGCACTGGAACACGGGCTGGATGGCGCCACCTGCGCACCTGGGTCCCCGCCAGCAGACAGAGGGTCATGGGACCCTCGGCCCTCATCACAGCGGGAGCCACCTCCTACAGTAAACCTGTTGGTTCTGGTTCTGTAGAACCTGACCCACGGGGACCTCGCGTTCATTTCCACACGCGTGAGTCTCACAACCCGCTGTGTTGGATGCCCAGCCGCCGGACAGAGAAGCCTCTTGGTGCTGGTTCCCTGTAGCCGACCGGGCATCAGTGGCAAGACACCCAGGGCTGCTTGTCTGAGGAGGTGCTTCTCATTCTGAGAAGTATTTCTGCCGGGAAGTGTCAAGTGAACCGGCCCCGAGTGACACAAAGGCAGCCTTGCTGAAATCCGTGAAATGTAAACACACTCTAATTTCTTCAGAGGCCTTGGCAGCCGGCCCCTGGCTGTTGACACGTGGGGCCTTTTGTCTTCAGGTCAGAAATCCTGAGCTGCAGGCTCTCCTGGCATCCTGAACGGCCCTGGAGAGAAACCCTTAAAACGGTGCAGAAAGTTCTGGGCAGCAAATGGGAAGCAGGAAGCACCTTCCAGACCAGGGAATTTCACTCTCCATCACTGTGGACAGGTCTGCGAAAGGCTGTCTTCCCACACTGCCCCCCCCCAAAATGTGCTGGCCAATTCCTCCCTCCAGATCGAAACAGCTTCTCCAGGACAGAGTCCGCGTGCCTCCCCCGAGGCTGAGTGGGGTCCCTCTGCCTTGGGCGGCAGAGCCTAACCTGGGAGAGAAGCGCCCTGCAGCCAGATGGAATAGAGAATGTGGGGACTGAGCCTTCTCTGACTAGAGGGAGAAACAGGTTTGTGAACCACAGCCACGTGATGGGGGGCCGGGATGTGAACCCACACCCCATAGGGGGCCTCCTGGGGCCTCACAGGGACCCTGGCCTGGAGGAGGCTGTGGGCTGCCGAACCAGGGCGAGAGGGGGGCCAGGGAGAGGCCAGCGGCCTGAGCCACCTGGGAGGAAACTGTAGGCCGCGGCGACTGAGTGGCTCGGAGGAGAGAGGTGTGCGCAGCGGAGGGGACAGCGGTGCCCTTCCCTGCACCCGAGGCCACTGGAGAAGCTCACACTTAGAGCAAAGTAAGTCACACAGGGCTTAACATTTGGAAGCAGAAAACTAGCAGCGCTGGCCCAAATTTAAGAGAATATTTACATACGCATCTTAAACAAAGAAGGAAAATCGAATGCCCCCAAGGAAATATACATATATTTAAATAGTTCTTTAATGACAAGAGAAAAGGCAGCCTAACATCGAAAACCAAACATAAAATGTGTGACACACTCAGGACAGAAGGGGGTCCGTGTCCCCAGCAGGAAACAGATGAAAAAGGAAAAGACACACAGCCAAGGTTTTCAAGTGACAATGAGATATTCCACTCCAAGTGGCCGACAGCATGAGAGACGCAAGGCTCACTCGTGGCCACAGAGATGACAAATACGGGTGCTTGTCCGGCCTCGGCATCTGGTCCTCAGGGCCTGGAGAAGCAAACTTCCTGTGTCAGGAGGGAGTCCATCTGGGAGGTGACCTGGGATCCGGATCGGGATTTAAAACGCACAGACCCTCAGCACAGCCTTCCCAGTGCGGGGCCTTTTCTGGGTCACACGGCGTCAGTTCACGAGGACCTGTGTCCACCTTCTGGACCGGGTGATGCTGGTACCCCTCACCGAAGGGTGCTCAGGGGTCCCGAAGGTAGGCTTGGAGCAGAGGGAGTGGAGCCAGCATGGAGGAGGGGCCGGGGAGCGAGGCAAGCTGGGAACCAGCAGGAATCTGCTGGGCCTCCTTTCATTGTCACTGATCCTTTCGGTCACGAACACACCCAGTGACAAGGGCCCCAAGGAGGTGCAATCTGACCTCAGCTTCATCCGTGGTTACAGCCTTCGCTGTGGATCCGCCTGCCCCTCCTCCCCACCCAGCATAGTAGCAGGTGCCAGACCCATGCCAAGCACTCTCCCCACCTGCCTTGGCACCAAGGTCTTGGCGACAGGAGCTGCTGTCCACGGGGAGCTGGCGCAGTCGGCCAGGAGGAGCCAGGTGTACCTGACAGGCCCAGGTGTCTGAGCCACCACAGGAGCATCTGACACTCTCACCTTGTGCCCCGAACAGGTGGAAACTGGCAGTCATCGCGAGAAGGTGCCGTGAGGTGGGGGGGGGGGGCGCTGCTGGTGTTGCTCCGGGGCGGGAGGTCAGGGTGCACATTCCACCTGCAGCTCCAGGGTCTGTAACCATGTGTCACCCACGCCACACCTGCCCTGTCCGCGCAGTTCTTGGTGGGCGTGTGCTCAGACACACCTTCCTTCCAGGGGACGAAGTGTGTAAGTAATCACAGAGCTGTCTTCTCAGCAACGACAGCGGCCAGTTCTATTAAAGTCATTTTGAAAGATGCACCTGCTCAGGGGAGGGGCATGGGGAAGGCAGGACAGGGAGGGAGCAGCCGGGCGTCGGGAAGCCAGCTGAACACAGGCAGGACCAAGCGGACCCCGCGCACAGGCAGCCTAGCGCCAGGCTTCCCCGACAGCGACAGCGACGCTGAGCCCCTTCCAGGCAGCACCCCGCTTTACTCCCAGCCATGTTTTTATTGATGACACGTTAATAACTGAGCCTGAAAAGGGATGCTATTCCCTGGTTCCAGAGAGACAGATTCACAGTACTCTTCACACGAGCAAAACAAGATGTAAATAAATAGATCATATGAACGTCTATAAACAGGAACTGTTCTCAACATAATTAAATGCATATTTTATAAACCATGTGGGGGAACTACCCATGTCTTCAAGATGTGAAGCTAATACAGACTTGGGCTCATAACGTCAGCAAGTCCTAAGTGCCACCCAATGCCGGCTGGTGATTCTGGGCTGATTCCCAGGGCCCTGGACGCTCTGCACCCTGTGGCCCCTTCCTCGCCACGGGTGATGGATGCCCTTGCCAAGGAACCTTCCACAGGAATGGACAACAAGGGGACACGTTGTGTGAGCATGTCCTGTGACCCCAGGAGGTGCCCGTCCACTCTGCGGGCGGTGCCAGGTCACCCGCATCCCCTGCTTGGTCACAGTCCACCCTCAGTGGATGCCCACAACATTACACGCAGCTCCCTCGCAGGCCATTCCTGGGGCAGCCTCACTCTCATCCATCCGTGCTCAGCAAGTCCCGCTGGACCGTGAACCAACTCACCCTCAGGACCACAGGGCTCCTGACGCAGACGCCATGCTTCTCCTCGGGCTTCCCTCCTCCTGGGCTCTCGGGAGCATGGAGCCCCTCCCAGGTCAGGGGCTGCCTGGAGACCAGCCAGGGCCACACTGGGATGGGGGGCTGCTTGTTACACAGCAAGCTCTGGCCATGCAGACTGATGCACAGGTTTAGAGCAGGGTGAGCAAACTATGCCCCAGTCAAAGCCTGCTGCTGCTGTTTGGAGAATAAAATTTTATTGGACTCAGCTGCACCATTCATTTATCATCTCTGGCTGCTTCAGGGCTGCAGTGGCAGAGTTCAGTCAGAGACCATACAGGCCGCAAAGCTGAAAATAGTCACTATCTGGTTCTTTATCTGCTCCTTTTGTGAAAATAAAAGCACCTGGTGTTTGCTGGGCACAGGGGTCCTGAGAAGCTCATTCACACCCGGCAACCACCAGGCCAGCTCCATCCTCAGTTCACCTCCAATGTAGGTTCCTGGAGGGGCGGGGGATGGACCCTGCCCCAGAAACGGCCCCGCCCACTGCCCTTCCCAGCTCCCTGCAGGACTGGGACTCGGGCCCCACCCACCAGGCTTGTCACCTCCAGGGACACAGCCTCTGTGAGGGTCGATGGCCAGGTGCTCACTGCTCCCCAAACCAGGGCTCAGAGCATCTACAGGCCCTGCCCATTCAGGTGGGTTCAGCTGTGGGGCGAGGTAACCTGTGCTTCGTGAGGCCGTCTCTTGGGCAGTTGTGGTCATGGACGGGAGCGCATTTGTCTGAATACCTCCCACGGTCCATGTGAGCCAGCCTCCCGTGGGCCCGAGCTGGGGAGCAGACTCTCCCTCAGGAAAAGGTCCCAACCTGCAGCTCCCGCCTTGCCCTCTGCACTGGTCCCTTCTCTGTGTTTTTGTAAGTCAGCAAATCTGAACGCCCTGGTGATGGGTCAGTCCGTGGGACTCAGTCCCAGGAGGTGGAGGTTGCCATGTCCCTGCGGCCTCGTCGGGCAGCCTGGGTCCATCAGGCCTGAGATCGGGGACAACATGGGCGGGCCATGCGTGGCTGCACACTCGTGCCCAGGCAGCCGGAGGCCAGCCGCTCGGGGAGGCCTGGGTTCTGTGAGTCTCAGGAGAGAGTGAGGAAGGGGCCGGAGAGTCGTCTTAGAATCGACGTGCCGGCTGGGCCGCTCCAATGCCCAGCTCAGCTGGACCCTCACTTAATAACTAGTCTGGCTCTTCCAAAGGCCTCTCCCAGTGCACTCGGACCACCTCATCTTCCCAAGGGGCTCGCGGGCCCCTCCCTCTCGTCCTTCAAAGTTCAACTTGCCGACCCAGCGACACACAACATGCTCAGCTGTCTTTGTGTTTGTTTTAAATGGAAGACGATAGAAGAGTGAAAGGAATTCATCCGTGTTCATGGCATCAATAATTTAATACAAAAAGAGAAGAAAATAAGAGAATACACAATCCACACATGCAAATGTGCTTAAAATTTATTACTTATGAAAATGATAAAAAGCTCTTAATTAGGAACCAACTATTCTATTTTCTGGGCGGGAGTAGGCATGGGACATGATTCCTGTGTCTCTACATAACAATCTTTTTTTTTTTTTTTTTTTTGCGGTACGCAGGCCTCTCACTATTGTGGCCTCTCCCGCTGCGGAGCACAGGCTCCGGATGCGCAGGCCCAGCGGCCATGGCTCACGGGTCCAGCCGCTCCACGGCATGTGGGATCCTCCCGGACCGGGGCACAAACCCGTGTCCCCTGCATCAGCAGGCGGACTCTCAGCCACTGCACCACCAGGGAAGCCCTCTACATAACAATCTTAAAAAGATATAACTTTGGTAAGAAATACATCAAAAAAAATTAACAGAAATTGTCTCTGAGCAACTAAGTTCTGGTTGATTGATTGATTTTTGGCTGTGTTGGGTCTTTGTTGCTGCACGTGGGCTTTCTCTAGTTGTGGTGAGCAGGGGTTACTCTTTGTGGCAGTGCGCAGGCTTCTCATTGCGGTGGCTTCATTTGTTGTGGAGCATGGGCTCTTGGCACACGGGCTTCAATAGTTGTGGCTCGTGGGCTCTAGAGCGCAGGCTCAGTACTTGTGGCACACGGGTTTAGTTGCTCTGTGGCATGTGGGATCTTCCCAGACCAGGGCTCGAACCCATGTCCCCTGCATTGGTAGGCAGATCCTTTTTTTTTTTTAATTTAACATCTTTATTGGAGTATAATTGCTCTACAATGGTGTGTTAGTTTCTGCTTTATAACAAAGTGAATCAGCCATACATATACATATATCCCCATATCCCCTCCCTCTTGCATCTCCCTCCTACCCTCCCTATCCCACCCCTCTAGGTGGTCACAAAGCACCGAGCTGATCTCCCTGTGTCATGCAGCTGCTTCCCACTAGCTATCTATTTTACATTTGGTAGTGTATAGATGTCCATACCACTCTCTCACTTCGTCCCAGCTTACCCTTCCCCCTCCCCGTGTCCTCAAGTCCATTCTCTACATCTGCGTCTTTATTCCTGTCCTGCCCCTAGGTTCTTCAGAACCATTTTTTTTTAGATTCCATATATATGTGTTAGCATACAGTATTTGTTTTTCTCTTTCTGACTTACTTCACTGTGTATGACAGACTCTATGTCCATCCACCTCACTACAAATAACTCAATTTTGTTTCTTTTTATGGCTGAGTAATATTCCATTGTGTATATGTGCCACATCTTCTTTATCTATTCATCTGTTGATGGACACTTAGGTTGCTTCCATGTACTGGCTATTGTAAATAGTGCTGCAATGAACATTTTGGTACATGACTCTTTTTGAATTACGGTTTTCTCAGGGTATATGCCCAGTAGTGGGATTGCTGGGTCGTATGGTAGTTCTATTTGTAGTTTTTTAAGGAACCTCCATACTGTTCTCCATAGTGTCTGTACCAATTTACATCCCCACTAACAGTGCAAGAGGGTTATCTTTTCTCCACACCCTCTCCAGCATTTATTGTTTCTAGATTTTTTGATGATGGCCATTCTGACTGGTGTGAGATGATACCTCATTGCAGTTTTGATTTGCATTTCTCTAATGATTAATGATGAGCATCCTTTCATGTGCTGGCAATCTGTATATCTTCTTTGGAGAAATGTCTATTTAAGTCTTCTGCCCATTTTTGGATTGTGTTGTTCGTTTTTTTGATATTGAGCTGCATGAGCTGGCAAGCGTATCCTTAACCACTGCGCCACCAGCCCTGGTCGATTTATATTTAATCTCCTTCTTTGTGTACTTCAATGTTTTCCAAACCCTCTATAATGAGCATTTTTTTAGCTTCATAATAAAGGCATGTTTTAAAATAAGGGATTAGTCAAAGCTGAGGTGTATTCATTTAACATATCCTGTGCCTGGATAAGTCTGCTAATGTCTCACCCCACGGACATTTCTCCATGGCACTTTCAGAAGCAGAAGGAACACCCCCAACATGGATATTGTGCTTGGTCTGAATCTGAGTTCCCTCCCCCTCTGCACAAAGGTAACCCCGGCAGAGATGGGCGCACCCCGAATCCGAGGTCAAAAACCACCAGCCTGACGGAGGAATCTGTCTCCAGAACACAGATGTCTTGCCTGCGAAATGAAGAGAGGAAAAGGGTGAAAGCTGTGCCCAAAATTACATGATGAAACCCTAGTCCCCAAGGTGATGGTGTCCGGGGTGGGGCGTGTGGGTGATGAGGTCATGATGGTGGGGCCCTCGTGAATGGGGCTCATGCCCTTGTTACGTGAGAGATGCCAGAGGACTTGTGAGGACATAGCGAGAAGACCGCTGTCTCAGAAGCAGACCTTCGCCAGACACAGGATCTGCAGGGGCCACAATCTTGGACTTCCAGCCTCCAGATAGTGAGAAATAAATGTCTTTGTATATGAGCTGCCTAGTTTATGGTATTTTGCTGTAGCAACCCCAGGGGGCCAGGACAGGAGAGGACCATCCATCCTCCACGCAAGTGTCTTTTGGTGCCACCACTGTGGCTTGAGAAGCAACCAGGACATTCAAGGTGTGTTTTGACCACCCCACCAGGTGCAGGGACCAGAGCCCCTTCCCCGCATCCCGGCTCCTCCGTGCAGGACCTTCCTGTGTGAGGGCACCATCCTCGTGGGCAAGGACACTGCACGCACTCTGACGGCCCTGCTGGGAGTTAGGGTTCGTACTTGAGTCCGCTTCACTCCCGTGCGGGACGCACTGACCAAGAGTGTGCATGTGACGGTCCTACGTGTGGGTCTACACGGGGTTCACTGAAGGACGCAGCAGACCTAGGACTCCTAAGAGCTCCCACGGAGACACACCCCGGGCACCTCCTATGTACTGGAATACTAGCAGCGCAGAAAAAGGTTCACGTCTCCGGGACAGACCTCTCAGAGGCAGAATCTGGAGAAACTACTACCACCAGAGAGGAGAAGGGGAGAGGGAAATAAATGAAGTCCCCGGAATTCTCCCAGGAGCAAAGCCTGCGTCCATTTCACAGACACCCTTTTTAAAAGATAACAAAGGAGGAGGCTTCTTAACAGTTCAGGGGTCTGCCCGTAAACTGGGGCACGCGTGGCCCCGACTTCAGAGGGCTGGTACCCATTTTCCTTGACGCCTCAGCAGAGACGACAGGCCCCGGAGACGCTGGGCTCTAACTGGGGGTCGGGAGGTCCATCCGGAACACGTGTGGGCTGAGGGGGTCTCCGTCTGGCGGGAGGGCCAGGCCAGGCTCCTTCTGCAGAGCTGAAGCCCCTCCCCCAAGATGGGGAGACAGTTCCCACAGCAAAGACGCCCCAAAGCGGGTCCTAGACCCTGAGGACAGAGCTGAGGGGGACTGGACCTGCCAGAAACCCAGGGGTGACAGCCTGGGGATATTCTAGGCTGCAGCGGAAGAAGATCAAGACATAGACCCAAAAGTAGCAGGAGACAAAGAACCAAGTAGGGAGCGTGTGGGACACAGTGGGTGGACTCACAGCACAGACATGACCCCATTCGGGTGGCACCAGGGACAGAGAGCCTAGCCAGGGCGTGGGGAACGCTGCCTGAGACAAAGAAAGGAGGCCTGGGACCCCGACAGCGTGAGTGCCCCCCTCCTCCTCCGTAGGACACCCCCGCCCCACTTGCTCCTGTCCGGTGCCCCTGCCGACCTTCCGGCTCCAGGTGGACAGGGGAGCCCTGTGCTCACAGCGGGGCCTGCAGGGCCTAGAAGATGGCAGAAGCTTCATATCTGGTGCGTAAGACACCTCGTCCCCCAGCAACGTGCTCCCACCCCAAGCCACCCACCACGTTGCTGCAGCCCTTAGTCTGAGGTCTGCACGTCCCCACGTGCCCCTCCTTACCTTCTCCCAGGTGAGCCCAGGCGCTCTGGCCACACACCCTCTTGCTACCCGCTCTCGGGGGGAGGCCAATGTCCCCACGGCCCCTGCTGCTGACTCCCGGCCCCCCTCCTCCACAAGACTCCCTGCACCAGGCTGTGCCCTCAGACTCTCCGGGTCACCACCTGCACCCAGAGACCCCGGTTCCCTCCGCTGCCGCTTGGCCATCAGGCTTGCCGGGAGGAGCAGCCACGGGGAACGTCCATCTGATACGCGGGCTCGGGCCCCTCATGCCAGGACCTCCCCTCCGTCACACTGACGCCACCTCTGCTCATACCTGACGGCTGACGTCTTGGCTCCCCTGGTCACACCCGAGCCGTCACCACCATGACTGACACCTGGGCGCCAGCCAGGCGCCACCTGAGCTGCCTCTGAGGCCTGAGCGCCAAGAACCGGTTGGCTGAGTCGGGCCGGGCTGTCGGGAGGAGATGAGATGGAGGAGGTGGGTGCCTCCCAGCCAGAGTTGTGCGACTGGCAGCGCAGGAGGCCTCGTTTCCTGCGAGAGGCCGAGGGCGACCAGACAAGAGTGTCCACTCCGCGCCCTCATGCTTCCCGGTCGGAGAAGCCTAGCGCCTCCTGGGCACACGGGCCGGGAGGCCCAGGAGCGGTCACGCGGGGCGCGCCCACGGAAGGTGGTCCTTGGGCTCTGAGGGAGGGGCTGGCCTGCCCCACCCCTGTCTCTCTGGGGTCCCAGGTCCACTGGCGGGCAGGGTGGACATCCCGCTCCGTGGCCAGCGGCGGTTCCAGGCCATCAGCAGATGGTGACCATCCCCCTGGTTCTCCCACCCACGTGCTCATCACCGTGGCCAGCGGGTCCTGCAGAGACGCAGCAGGAAAACCACTGATAAAAACTCGTGAGACGCTCCAGGGACAAACCACAGCCCAGAGACGTCCCAAGCCTGAATATGAGCCTCTCCCCTTACAAAAGTTTTAAAGAGAAATTCAAGTTTAAATATCAAATCCCGTTGCAAGTTAAAGTTCAAATCATTGGGTCCAAAGGAACCTAGTCGGCTCTCTTGCCGTTGGAGGGCGCCCAGCTTCTCCGCAGCTTCTGCTGTGCTCCAGCCACGGGTCTGTGATGCCCCCGGAGGTGGTGGGCGTTGCTCCAGGCCTCACAGGGCCCAGCGTACTGACCTGAGAGCCAGGCCAGTGCCCTGGACGCCGTCCTCCCCCCGGTCCTCCAGCCTTGACCTCCCTGGCGTGAGTAGAAACATCCCCGACACGGGCACCGGCCTGGCCGTGGGCTCCCGGGCTGGGCATCAGAGAGTGCCTCCAGTCTGAGACCTGTTCTCGGGGAAGGTTCCGGATCCTTCTGAGCAGAAGAGGCTGTGCCCCCCGGTTGGGGGGAGGGGGTAACGACCCCGAAGCAGAAGAGGGAGCGGAGGCCAGACTCCTGCAAAACCACTGTGTCCCGGGGCTCTGTGCTCCCCCCGACGCAGGCCGGCCCCTCGCGACACCCGGGGACCAGAGGCCCCGACAGGCAGGCCGTGAGGGGTCGTGTGGGTCAGCTCGACAGACAGGGCCGCCCTCCTCCGGGTGTGGATGCCACCTCCTCCCCGTGTCCCCACACAGTCTGTGTGTCTGTCCTCATCCCTCCTCTCATAAGGACCCCTGTCCTGGGGGACTGGGACCCACACGGGACCTCATCTTACCTTGAGCACCTCTTTAAAGACCCTCTGTCCAAGCACAGTCCCATCTGAGGTGCTGGGGCCTCACCATTTGAATCTGGGGACACGGTTCTGCCCTCACAGGTGGTGACGGGATTTAGGACCCGAGGGCAGAATGGAGACGGTCTGCTCCAGGGAATGGGGTGGGGGGCAGGGAGGGGGAGGAAAGGCCTGAGATGGGGCGGGGTGGGGGGGAGCAGGCAGGGCTAAGCCACGTCCCCACAGCCAGTATTGAGCGGCTGGCACCTGAAACGACCGAGGCCAGGGAGGCCCCTTCTCAGCATCTTTTTTCTCCACCTGGCGGGGGCGGGGCGGGGACAGAGGCAGGTGAGGGGCAGCCCCGGACAGATGTGCTCGGGACCAGAGCGGGCGGGCACAGAGCCGCCACCACCAGAACCAGCCAGCACTTGCGAGGCAGGGGCACGGGGAGTGGTGTCCTGACCCCCAGACAGACAGCTCTTCACGTCCACAGCCAGAGACTGTGTTCTCTGAGCCCAGAAAAGCCCCAGGAAGCCAGGAGAGGCCCCTTGGAGCATTTTGCGGGGGGGGGAGTTGTCTGGAATTTCCCCCAAAGACTAACAATGTCCCGGGAGCATATGCGAGTCCCTGCCCCGAGCGAGCAGTGTAGATGCTCCCACTGAGCCTGCTTCAAACTCACGGCTTGCAATGCCCGTTTATCATTAAGCAGAAATTACCTCCTTGACAGGTATCTCCTCAAGAACTTTTCCACTGTTCCCATTAATCCTGACCCCCCGCATTTTCAAGGCAACCTCTTTATGTAAACAAAGTGGCTAATTAGACAATTTTTGAGCTATTGAAAATGCATTCTGCTTTAAAAGAACAAGTAATCACAATATAAAAACCAAAGCATTTCTAATATGTCAATTCTTCCATCATATTTTTAGAAAAATGGATGCACATAATCTATTAATACGCCACCTCTAATTTCATTCATAAATAAGTAATTGCATCTCAACTCGCGTTTGATGGATCGGAAAGGTGGTGAGACCTGCACATTCTAGGAAAACCGGAGGTGAAGGGGTGCCGTGATGTCTTGGGGCCGCTGTGGGAGTTTATAGAAGTTACGGTCTGTGCCTCCTGGTCAGAGTCCCCGCCCGACAGCCATCGCCCTGTTCTTGGAAGACGTCGCTCATGTTGTGGCTCGATGGCTCGAGTTGTAAACGTGACCTGGAAGGAGAAGGAAACATTTGGCTAAGTGGTGTGGGGGCAGGGAGCCCGGGGCTGGGAGGGACGGGCACGGGGCAGATGCCTTTGGAACTGCAAGGCCCAGACTCCTTGGGACCTTCCAGGCTGGGGCCCCATGCCCGGCAAGACCTGGGTCTCACCCCTGGGTGGGCCCACCTGGTGCCCAGGAGGAGGGCAATTCACCGCACACTGTCCGCAGAAGCGTCCACCTGCTCCAGGAGAGGCCGCGGGGCCGCGGGGTAGACCAGGCTCTGCTCAGAACAGAGCACCCACCTCCGTGCCCGAGACACAGACGGGCTCAGGGGCGGGGCGTGCTGGCTGGACACACCTCCCTCTGACCATGTTCTCGGGGGTGGCCAGAAGGCACTGCAGTGACCACAGTGATGCAAGGTCAGGGCTGGTGGCCGATGCTGTCACCACCGGGCTCCCCAAGAGCGGAAAGATGTAAGATGGGGCCGTCGCGGGCGGGGCAGCAGGAGGGCGTGCCGTCCGCTCCTGACCCGCGGACACCAGGGACACTGCCCGGGACCCGCAGCCCCGGGAGGGAGGGGTGGGTGCCGACAGGCATCTCTCACTCCTCCCCAGAGAGGAGATCAAGGGTGAGGCTGGGAGGCCCCATCCCTGCCCAGTGTCTGCCGCTGGGTCCAGTTCCCAGCCCCAGAGGGGCCCACGATGCCATAGCCACTACCAGTGCACCGAGCCCAGGTGGCCTCTGGCTGTTTCCTAGGGAGAAGGTCACGGGCAGGGCAGGCAGCCCCCCCAAAGGCAGCTGTGTGCATTCCGGCGCGTTCTCCTGCGGACACCGAGGCAGACAAGCTGACCGCGTTCCTGCCCCAATGGCTTCCGACCGCGGAGTGCAGCTGGGGTGTAGATGGCCCCACTACCTGCTCCCTGAAGAGCCAGCCTGAGGAATGGGCTGGGCTCCCCCTCCACTCAGCAGATATCAGAGGACCCACGTGATCGCTGGCAGGATCCTCTCTGGTGCCTGATTTGTGGGGAGGACCAGGTGGGACATCCTGCCCTCCCCCACACAGCCGGGAGAGAGACAGAGATGGAGAGAGAGACAGGGACACAGAGACAGAGAGATAGAGAGACAGAATGAGAGACAGAGGCAGAGACAGAACGAGATAGAGACAGAGACAAAAAGAGATACAGAGACAGAGAGAGACAGAGAGACAAAACCAGAAGCAGGACCGTGTCCTGGGGAGGACGGTAGGCCACCCCCACCCCACCTTCACCCCTGCCGCCGCAAGCAGAGCGTCCCAGGAGCCCGGCGGCCCTGCATCAGTGACCCAAGGAACGTGGGCTGTCCCCGAGGGGCCGCCCCAGCTTGGAGCCCCCCGGCTCTGCAGTGACCCCTCCTCTGCCCATCCTGCCCCACCCCCTGGACTTGCTGCCCACGAACCTCTGGTACTCATGTCCCTCAGCGTGCCTCCTGGAACCCAGATCCGGTGTCTCCATCCCTGACCTATGCTCAGGGCAGTTTGCCATGGCTCAAAACAGGAGGCCAAGGCAAGCCGCCCCTCCCTGCTGAAACCTGCCTCTGGTCACCAGGACCCCCAGGACAGGGCTCGCGGCTCAGCCTCCATGTTCCAGACAGCCCCACCCATCCTCCATCACTCAGCCGACTTGCACCTTGGATGCTGGACCGAGACCCACCTAGAGCTCCCGCACCTGCTAGGCCCCAGGCCTGGGGTTGCTACCAAGAGCCAGGGCCTTCCGGAGGGTCTAGCCCCCAGCTTCCCGGGGCAGCTCCACACCTGAGGATAACCTGCTCCGGCCCAGTGTCCATGCCCCCGGGGTGCCCAGAGCTCCCCTCATAGAACCCTGTTCTCTTAGGAGCCAGGGGCTGCCAGGGTATCCAAGGCCCTCACCTCCTCCAACTTCCCTCTCTTTTCCATTCCATTGCTCAGCGGACCTCTGCTCAGCTGATCTCTGCCCTCCTGACCTCTGCTCACCTGACCTCTGCCCACCTGACCCCTGCTCAACTGACCTCTGCTCTCCTGACCTCTGCCCACCTGACCTCTGCTCACCTGACCTCTGCCCTCCTAACCTCTGCTCACCTGATCTCTGCCCACCTGACCTCTGCCCACCTGACCCCTACTCACCTGACCTCTGCTCACCTGACCCTCTGCTCACCTCACCTCTGTCCACCTGACCTCTGCTCACCTGACCTCGGCTCACCCGACCCTCTGCTCACCTGACCTCTGCCCACGTGACCTCTGCTCACGTGACCTCTGCTCACCTGACCCTCTGCTCACCTGACCTCTGTCCACCTGATCTCTGTTCACCTGACCTCTGCCCACCTGACCTCTGCTCACCTGACCCTCTGCTCACCTGACCTCTGCCCACCTGACCTCTGCCCACCTGACCTCTGCCCACTTGACCTCTGCCCACCTGACCCTCTGCCTGGACTCTTCCAGGGACCCCGCTCTGATCACTGGCCTTTGGGAGGGAAGTCCCTGTCCCGCGCTTTCCATGTTTCCCCTGCTGGGCCCCCCCTTGCCGGCACACAGGATGTTCTCAGCACAATTCTGGGGACTGAAAGCAGAGGCATCGAGGACACCACGGCGCAAGTGTCCCCCCGCCCCCGCCCCGAGTCACTTGTCTGGGGAGACAATCGAGCTGGGTCAGGGGCTTTGTCCGTGGGTGTAGCCTCTGCCGTTCCTGGCTGCAGCCCGAGGCATGGGATAGGAGCTGGCCTTTCTGAGGGTGGGTCACAGAGAAGCGAGGTGGCTGGAGCCCGAGGGGATGGGGAGGTCACCAAGGTCAGCTCAGCAGGGGCATCGCTGCACTGATGTCTCCCGGGGGCAGGTGTGTCCCCGTCATCTATCTTGGCTGCCCCTGGTCCCGAGCCGGCGACCACAGCTCCACCGCTTCACACCACGCTGGGCGCCCAGGGACTCGGCCTGGAGCACAGGCCACTCACTCCCTCCCAACCCAAGACTCTGTCTCCCACTCTCCAGGGCGCCCCCTCCTGGCTAACCCAGGCCCACCCAGGCCCCTCCACCTCTCTGAGCCGCCTCCACCCACGCAGGGCACAGGTGACCCGGACAGACTGGCTGGCTCCACCCAGCAGTCGGAGGAGAACCTCATACCGGAGCTGCAGCCCGGCAGACGGCGGTTACCGTCCCCGACCAGGCAGGCGCTGACCCCACCCCAGCCCCGGGTCGAGCTCTGGGCCCCGCGGAGCCCTGGCTCCACCTCGGGGGCCTGCTCTCTGGCCGTGGGGTCCACGCCGCCAGCTGCCACTGCACCAAGCGCCTGGTCTCAGTGGCATCAGCCTGGTGCGTGGCGCCTGCCACAGGACACCCTCCCACGGTGGGCGGGGAAGCTGCCCGGTCCGGCCACAGCCCCCAACTCTGCGCGAGCACCGAACAGCGCCCAGGTGTCCTGGGGCCATGGGAACGCTGTGGTGAGGTGTGCTCTCCTCCCACCCCAGGCGGAGGGCAACTGGCAAAGCCATGCCCATCCCTCCCCCTCCCGGGGCCAAAGCCTCCTCCCCAGTCCATGCTCGGTCGTTGGGGGGTGCCCCCTTCCCCGACGGTTTCCTGGGGAGACCCCAGAAACCAAGGCTCTCGGGGTGCAGAGGCCTGGGCTGCACTGGCCTCGCTCGGAGCAGAGACCCCTCAGAGGCTGCCGGCGGGGCAGGCAGTGGCGGCCACCTCGGGCCCCAGGGAAGGACCCTGCTCTCCACATCTGATGCTGGTTAGCAGTTCGGTCTGACCGTCTTTTCCTCTGTAACTTCTGGACTGCACTGCCTACCCCAGGCTTTTATTAAGTCTATTCTCGTTCTTTAATCATCTCAGTACCGCTGCTGCCGCTCTGGCTTTTCTCTGTGTCTGTGCCACGGGGACGGGCCCAGCTAATTGCTCTCACGCGGTCCAGCCGCGGACCAGCCCGTCTTCTCTCCCACGGATCAGAAAGGCCCCCGCTGAGGTCGACCAAATCTCCATGGGCATGGGGGGCTCGCAGCCTTTCCGAATTGAAGTCCATCATGCCCCCCGGCCTTTGCTTGAAATCCTTCCCAACTCCCAACTTCCCGTTTCCAGCTGGTGCGTAAGGACGAGGAAAAAGCTGAATCAGCTGAAAATCCACAAGTCTTCCTAGACCCGCCAGACCAGGGAGGTCACCGGCAAACCGCCGCCCCCAGATTGGAGAGACAGGCGGCCAAATGCGGAGAATCACAGCCTCCCGTAGCAGAGTCTCCACGGGAACAGCGTCGGGTGGGAAAACGTGAGCCGTGATGGTCCTCGCGAGCTCCGTGTGGACGAGCCTGAAAGCCAGACACTCGGGGGATCCAGTCTTAGGCCCCCACTTTCATGCATTCTACCTCCAGGTCCCCTGCCAGGTTCTCACCTGGTGAAGATTGGAGGGAAGACCCTGGTGCTTCCTGCAGGAGAAGGGGGAGGAACACTGTTCTGAGCAAGGCCTGTCCTCCCCGGGGGCAGCCTAGATCCCAGAGCCTGACCTGCTGGGAGGGAAAGGCCCAGCTCCAGCCCCCTACGGGCATCCGTCCCAGCTCAGGGGAGAAACAGCCAGGATGCACAGATGAAGGTCACGGCTCAGGTCATGGGCTCCCCAGGGACCAGGACTGCTGGGGATACCTCCCCACACCTCACCTGCAGTCCTGTGCAGTTAGGGGGCCCCCCTGAAAGGACGGCGAGCCCCAGACCTCAGTTACGATGGGGAGACACGTTAGACAATGAATGAAAGTAAAATAAAATCTTTTCTTTTCCTTATCCTCAACTGATCTAACACATAAGAGTTTGTTCAATAACACAACAGCAGCCGTGTATTTGGTGGTTATAGCTTTGGGATAAGTGAGGAGGAGGGCACAGGATTAAGGGGCAGAGTGCGGGACTGGGGACCGCCCGCTACGAGGCACCTGCATTCCCCGGAAGTGGGTAGCGCTGGGCAAAGTGGACCGGCATTCCTGGTGAATGGATATTACAAACGCTGGGGCAACCACTAAAAAAGTTTAAAAACAAGAAAAAGTGTAATCAGTGTATTAAGAGAGGAGAGAAAACGGAGTCATGTGAAATGCTCAGTTAAAAGCAGAGAAGGCAGAAAGAGGAGGGAAGACCCCAAAAGAAACCAAGACCAAGGCCAGTGAGTCACAAACAGTAAGGAATGTGGTGGATGGGAGGCCCCCAGCCCCCATATCAGCAATCACTGTAAACACGCAGGTCTGAATCCACCAAGCCCGTCTGGGCAGAAGCCTGGGAGGCAGGACGTGAGTCCCACCCTCACTTCCTCCTGGAGACGCACCCCTGCAGTCCCCGGGAGAGGAGGCCCCTGAGCCCACGCCCACCCCACACCCCCACCCCCACCCCCCACACCCCCGCAGGGCCTGCTGGAGCTCCTGAACTGGGTGGGGCCTGGCTAGCTCTCCCCAAGATCCCTGCCTAGTGTCCTGGGGCCACCACCCCCCGCCCCAGCAAGGGACCGGTCTGGGGAGAAGGCACGCAGTTCCTCTCCGTTTCCCTGAAGATCTAGAATGAGGCAACTGTTCACCTCGGTCTGAACGTCTAGAAGCAGCACAGGCCCCAGGAGGAGAGTTTGGATCCAGGGCGCAGCTCTGGGGAAGGATAAGTCATCACTTCGCTCCCGGCACCCAATGTGCTTGGAATTAGCAACCTTGGAACATAAATACACGGAAATACGCCATTTGTCGGGGGCCAGGCGTGCTCCGCATCCTGCAGACAAACAGGTGTGGTTCCAGAGCAGGGCCTGAGTCTTTGCCCCCAGATAAGAGGTTCGTGTCCCCGTGTCCAAGCCGAAAGCTGGGGGTCGGGCCTCCCTTCCACACGGTGCCGGCACAGATGGGGTCACAGGCCAGTGTCGGGGAGGGCCCAGCTGGAGCTGGCATCCTCTGCCCGTGCACCTCGAGGACCCCGCCGGCCTCTCCTGCACCAAGTGCTCGGCTGCAGGCCTTCCATCGCCTTCCTTCCCTTCCCCCCAAACCCCCCCAGAGCAGCTCACGCTCCTGCAGATGCGCATCCAGGTCGGAGGCTCCTCTGGACCAGCCGGGACAGAACCTCAGCTGCAGCCCCCTCTGCCCTGTGCAAAGGCCAGGAGGGTCTTCTCTTCCGAGATGCAGTCAAAGGACCATCGATGAGAAACAGCAAATCCGGTGTCACCCAGGGAAGCGGTCCCAGACACAGTCACATCGAAAGGCAGAGACTCCTGGCTCCTGTATTTACCCGGTTTTAACTTAGGATCCCCAAATCCCTAAATCAGCAGTGGGTTCTGTCAATTGTTGCATAAGAGGAAGATCAAAGTCGGGACAGGGCTCCGCGGGCAACGGCGGGGGTGCAGCGCCACCTGCAGGCGGGTACAGCCCTCCTCCGTCGGCACCCGCAGTTCCAGAAGGCGCCAGAGCCTCTGCTGGAACAAAAGAGCAAAGGGGCTGCCATAATCAGGAAACTTGCACGAAATGTATGGAATTAATTGGAATTATTTTTAAGGAGAAAACTCTTCATCTGAATAAGTGCTTTTATTTAGCAGAACTTGGTTTCAACTGCCTTTGAAGAGATGCTCAGCTGAGGGCCGTTTGCAGGGTCAGATGTGAGCCTCCCCTCTGGCCTGGGGGAGTTGCAGCCGGGAGGTGTCCCCAAGGCCCCGGGGCCCAGGTGTGCAGCTGCTTCCAGTCACAGAGGAGGAAGCCACCCTGGCTCTGCTTTTTCAGCTGTAACCCCAATCTGCTGTGCTACCCACCACACGCCCAGACCGGCATCACTTGGCCCTGCCGCGGCCGGGGCTGGGACAGGAGATGCTGCAAATAGGGCAGTGGGGGGCAGGGGGGTCTCTCCTTCTGGCCCTGATGTCTCACCTCCCTTATTTTCTCCCTTCCCCTGCTCGATCCTTTTCACCAAACACCCTCTAAGCCTCAAACACACGCAGGGGGTCGAGCAAGGGCCTTTGGGGAGACAGAGAGGAATGACTCTTATGGAGATGGGGCTGTTACCCTCAGATTCTGTGGTGAGGTCTGAACACGGGGCCTGTGAAGACATACCAAGGACTTCTTGAGATTTGAGAAAAGGAGAGACGACCAATGACTGGAATCTATTCCTTCCCATGTTAATTTGTCAAAATTCAATGGCAACTCTTCTTTTCTCTTTTGTTTCAGCAAATGACTCTTAGTTTCCTTGTATGAAATCACATCAGGTATAGAGAGAACACAGCTTCCTAAAGAGAATGCCCTGTGGGGTTTCCAAGGATGAGTCAGATGTTGTACTGGAGATGATTCAGGATTTTCCCCATCCACCCATCCATCCATCCATCCATCCATCCATCCATCATTATCCATCCATCCATTCACCCATTTAAACATCCAACTATCCTTATACTGATTCACACATTGATTATTTTAAAAAACAAAAATTGAGCACTTACCGTGGAAAAGCAGGCAGGGTGTGAGTTTGGAATGACAAATGCGACTCATGGCTATCCTGTGTTTGTGGCCTTACTGAAGTGTGGTTGGAAGCTCAGGGCCTATAGTCAGACAGATCCAAGTTCAAACCTCCTTGGCTATTAAAGGGGTGGCCGCAGCAGATGACCAACTTCTCAGAGCCCCGATGCCCACATCTCTAAATAGGGACAATGCTCAGATCGACTTCCCAGAATCACCGAGAGGGTTCCAGGAGATGGTGCAGGGTTGGGCATGGAAGGTAGGGGCATCCGCAAGTGGGTCATGTTCACGGGTATGCAGTCATCTCCTCGGCTGGCTCCCCGTCTCTGCACCCCCTTCCCGGTCGTACTTCTCTGGCCTACAAAGGAGAGGACAGTGAGTGTGGCTGAACGACGAGGGGACGCAGGGTCTTAGCCTTTCCAACTCTCAGCTTGAATGCGCCACTTGGAAGGTATCTCTGCCCTCTGTAACCGCCCCCACCACCACCCACCGCAGGCGACTGCAAGCTCCACCATAAGGGGGAGGACAGCTGGGGGGCTGTTGGCACTGTCCCCGTTCACACCTGAGGACCATGAACAGGGCCACCGCATCCCCTTGGTAGTGAGTGGGCAGCAGACGGGGGCTGAGATGGGCCTGGAAGAAAAAGTTCCCAGATCCTGCCCCCAACCCAAAATGTAGCCTCTGCTTAAGGCAGTGGTGAGCTTTCTGATTGTTTGAACAGTCTGGCCTTAACATGGGAAGCTGCCGAGCTGTGGAGGGCAGGACGCAGGGCTAGGACACAGGGCCCTGTCGCCGGGGAGCAGCCACCATCCGCTCTCCTGGCAAACACCCCAGAGCAGTCAGAACCCGTTCCTTCCTGAGACGGGTCCACCTGCTCCCTTCTCATTAGCAGGCCGGTAACAACCTCCCCCGGGGAGTGCCGGCTTCTGGAAGCAGCAGCAGACGCGCTTGCAGAGCCACCCAGCGCCCCAAGAGGAGGGCACAACACAAAGTAGCCCTGCCACTGCCACCTCCTCTGCCCTCACGACCTGACGGCCTGTGCCATCCCCCTTGCGGCTTCAGCATCCCAGGTGGGCGGTCACGTCATGCTCCCGTGCCGCCCAGTCTGGAAGCAGAAGAATTGGGATTTGGCTCCACGGGGTCTCTGATTGGTGCGGAGTCACACAGCCAGTGGGGCTACTATCTGCCTGGAGGCTGGCCTCGCCTTCGGGGCGGCTCAGACCGCACCTCATCCACCCAGGAGACCAGCTGCGGAAGGCCCACGATGATGCCTTGACAGCATGAGGGCTGGCGGCCCCCGGCCCCCTTGACCTCATGACCTGGGTCAGCTCCCTGAATCCCTCAGGTGATGGGGAGTCAGCCTTCAGAAAGGACCACTTACAAACTTGCTCGTATTATGACTTTCTCTGTCCACTTGCCTTGTCTCTCTTGGGCTCCAGGGCCCAGTCTGGGGTCTGGAGTCAGCTTGCTGGCTTTCTGGATGAGTGAATGAATGAATGAACGAGTCAGTAGCATCAATGCCCAAGCTGGGTCTGCTTGCTGGTGGGGCTGGAGAGGGTTGTGGGGGGGTGGGAGAGAGAGAGAGAGGGAGGGAGGGGGAGAAGGGGGCCGCCCACTGGCCCCAGGCACCTGGCTGGGTCTCTAGCTGGGCTTCCAGCCCCAGGAGGACCTGAGCTTGGTGGAGTGGCTCCGGGCCTCCACAAGCCCCTGACTGACAGCAGCCAGAGGCCCGAATCCACAAGGAAAGAGCTGCATCTATGGGAGGCCCAGACGTTCGCTTCAGGAGAAAGTGTGTTGCCCTGAGTCGTCCGTGTCTTTGGGGATGTTTCTCCTACGGCATCAAAGTTTTTATGGGAGAATTCCAGGCCCGGGTCCCATGTGGAGTTGACAGGGGCTCTGGGAGCTGTGCCAGCGGCCAGAGGTCCCTTGGAGCCTCTAGGGTGCCTCCCGGTCAGCTCTCAGGACCATGAGGTCACCTTGGCTTCAAGAGAAACAGCATCATCCTCTGAGCGGCCCCAGGAGCTCAGACATACACTGCCCCCGATGGGCTTTCTTTCCATGATGAGGTGCCAGGACGTAAGACTGCTGCTTTTCCTTCTGTGATTGTTTTCCTCAAAATCTCCTTCATTTGATACCATGTACAAGAATTAACTCCAACGGATCGAAGACCTACATGTAAGAGCTAAAAGTATAAAACTATTAGAAGAAAACATAAAGGGACATTTTCTTGACGTTGGATTTGCAATGGTTTCTTGGACATGACACCAAAAGTGCAGGCAGCAAAAGAAAAAATACCCTGCCTGGAGCCCATGATGGGCCTGGGGATGGCTGAGGTGTGACCCCAAGGGCTGGGGGCCCCGCCCTGCCCTGCTCCATCCTGGCCAGGAGCCCCCCTGGGAGCTTCTACCCTCTCCAGGTTCCCCACTTTTAAGCATTTGGCCTGATCTTCCACAATTTGCAGTGAAGCCCCAAGGCCACCAAATGGCGTTTCAGTCCTTTTCTCTTTGCTGAACAGGCCAGCAGGGGTGGCCCTGATGGTGCCCAGGCCCACCTGGAGGGCAGGCTGTTGGCCTTTGTCCATGTCCCTCCCTGGGGGCTGGGAAGACCGGTCCAGTCACTGAGCTACACAGAGGGGAGGCTGGCCAGGCCTGGGGGAGACGGGGAGTCCCCTGGGGATCCCCACCTACACAGGCCACCAGACAGACGAGGCTCCCTGCTCTCTGCACAGCACGCAGGCTGTGCCTGGTGCAGTGTTCCACTAAATGAGGGAGGGTCCTGGCTGAGCCGAGGCCGGCGATGAAGCTGGTCCAGATTGGCTGCCTGCTCCCCTCCACCAGCTTCTGTTCTGGGGAGTTTTGTGTCCACATCCCTCCCCACTGGCCTCCACGGAACCAGGGTGGGCTCCATCCTGTGTGCCACTTGCATGTATGTGGGGAAATCTCAGGAGCGGTGCTTAGGCCACCCCATGGCCCCAGGAGCCCTCACCCCCAAGAGCCAGCAGGCGGGCGCCCTGCACCCACTTGCGGGAGGAAGGGGGGACCGGGGTGAAGGGGCTGTCCTCACAGGAAGCAGAGGGTGTCAGGGGACCAGGCCTTGCATCCACCATCTCTGGAGGACACGCCTGTGCCCACAGCAGCCCCTGCCCCAGTCTGTGTCATCCTCCACCCCCAGCACTGCCGGCCAACTCCAGGGTCCAGCCCAGTTTCTGCCCGACGGCTTCTGCGTCCGGACCTCTCGGGTGGGTCCCTTGGAGACCTGCCCCCTGATTGACCCCAGGAGGAAAACCGAACCCTGAGTGAGTCCACCCAGAGCCAGGCCAGGGCCCCGTGGCCCCCGCCCTTCAGGGGCTCTGAGCGATGAGCTGCTTGGAGCGGGGGAGGGGAGCTTCAGCGAGACCCCAGGACACCCAGAGCCGCCACGTCCAGGCGGGAAGCCCCTCACGTTTCACAGTGTCCGTGACTCTAGGCTGTGTCCCTGCAGGATTCCAGCCGCTTTCCTTCCCTGCAGCCCCACCCTGCGGGGGTCCCCCAGTCCAGCAGCCCTGACCCCATCCTGGGCACCCTGGGCTCAGACACCAGGAAAGGGGGAAATAAACACTCAAAGGTTAAGGCAGGCGACACTGGCCTCGGGGAGCAAATTCGCTTTAAATTTTCCTAATGGCTCCATTTAGTACCTACTGTGAGTTTATTGGAATATCTAGTGGTTTGAAACTTTTTTCATTTCCCCGTTTATTAAGAAAGATAATTCCCAGCCGGAGTGGCTCAGAGCTCACAGGCCAAGCTCGTATTTTGTCTTCATAATTCACTGCTGGGCCTGTGGGAATGGGGGGCGCCCAGACTCCCCCAGCCCCCCAGCCCAGAGCCGGGAGCTTCTGTGGGATCTCTGCGCCATCTGGGGATGGGGTGTCCCCCAGGACCCCCACCCCTAGGTGAGTGGGCGGAGCTGTCTAGGCTCCAGGACCGTCCCCGCCTCCGGCGCCCTGCACCCCTCCCCAGCCTAGGCATGAGCCCTCTCGGGTGTCTGGCTGGGGGTCCGCAGATGTGTGTTCACCCCTGTGTCTCCCGTGTTCCAAAGAATCTGCACTGAATGCTAAGCATCCTGTTCTCCCATGGCTCGTGAGCAGACTGTTACCTCCGTTCTCTAATTAACACAAATGAAGCACAGAGAGGGCCAGCGACTTGCCCAAGGCCGCACAGCTCTTCAGCAGCAGTCTGACTCCAGAACTAGCCTTTCGACCGTCCCCTGAACTGCCCCAGGATGTGCAGCCGCTGGGCGAGCTCCAGCGAAGAATGAAGGCGGGGAGATCACAGCCATCCAAGGGCCATCCAAGGATTGGGGCACAGAGCTGACACGGGCAGGGGGTGCAGCAGGGCTGAGGCGTGCATGAGTCATGTAAGATGGGGAGCAGGTGTCAGCTCCAAGCAGGGGAGAAACTGAGGACAAGCCCGGAGGCACCTGGAGACCCGGGGAAAGAGGATCTGAGAGCCCTGAGAGCCACGGAATTGGTGACAGGCGACTTGGAGGGATGCCAGTGCCCGGGATGTGCGGGAAGGGAAGGCCCCGCCTGGGGCGGCCAGAGACAGAGGGTCTGCCTGGTGCCCGCGGGAAACAAAGCTTTGGGATTGTAATAAATTGAAAACAAAACTTTAAGCTTCAGCCCCCTGGGTAGACTTTTCCTCAGAATTAATTTCCAGGATAAACTGGTTTGGAATTGTGTGGTCCATCTCGTCTAAGCCCCTAATGTTTCTCCAATTAGATATCATCTAAATAGACGTCTGAATGGCACCTCCATCCCAGCTGTACTGATGTCTGACAGGGCCAGTGGTTTACGGGGAAAGCATGAATTCCTTGCTGACGGCTTTGCGCAAATTGAGCTGCATTCCCAGCAAGATTAGATGTGGCGCTCGGCTGTTTGGGGAACTTCCACTCAGCTCGGGGTTTCAGGAGCAATGGGGCTGCAGCGGGCGGGGCAGGGCGGGCAGACAGCCCTCCTTCAGGAGGAGGGGAGGGGACAAGAGACCAGGGGCGAGAGTCCTGGTCCAAGTCGCCCTGGGGAGCACAGGGAACTTTCGTGGGTACCCCAACATGCAGGCTGGGTGCCTGGCCTGCCCCAGAGCCTGGCTTCCTGCAGCTGCAGGGCCGGGCGCCTCATCAGAAGGGCTGTGCTGAGAATATTTTCTTTAAGGGCACAGTCCCTTAGTGAGAGAAAAACCAGCCAACTGAACAGCAAAATATTACAGAAGCTGGGTGCATGGCATCCCGCCAGCTGGTAGACGAGGGCTCCCGGGCGGCAGTACTCTGCCCCAGTCCAGGGGGGCCACCTGGCGGGGGGGGAGCGGTTCTCAGAGGAGCCTCTGTTGCACCTGGGGTGGTGAACTGCCCTCCTGGCAGGATCTGGGGAGGCTCAGGGACTGAAAGTCACATGTTCCCAAAGGACCTCGTCAAGACCTGCAAAGGTGACCAGCAGGCCAGAGAGTGCAGCCCTAACCCACCCACCACGTGTCTGGGCAGCTAAGTGACATGAATGCCCCAGAAACATACTTAGAAAATATTGATCATGATCTTCTATGGGGAGTCAGATGCACATTTACAATTTCAAAGCTCTGATAAGTTCTTTGGGTAACAATGAAAAAGAAAGGGAGGGGCAGGGGTGAGTTTAGTTAAACAACACAGATGGCAACAACACGGGCCACATCCTGTAACCAGGGGACACAAAGCACAGACTTTGCAGCCGCTCGCCATCCGCAAGTCCCGTGCGAGTGCCAGACGCGCATGGTGACCGTGACCCCCGACTCCTTTCAAAGCCTGACCCTGGTCTGTCCCTGCGAGTCTGCTGTCCGGCCCGGCACAGACGACAAAGCATGTGGTCGTGTCTCCTCCTGGCCTCTCAGTGATAAACTCCTGCGACATTTTACAAAACGGATAATGAGAAGAGGAATTGGCCATGCACGACGGGAGCGCAGCAAAGAGAGAGAAACAAAGGCGCTGGAAGTGACACGAAGACCAGATAAATGTACGTGGAGCCACAGAGGAGATGGCCGATTGTGGGATTGAGGACACGGCCGCCTGAGAGATGCGAGATGTGCAGCCTCAGGGGTGAGAGGTGACTTGACCCGTGAGGAAAGGGCATGATGAGAAGGGCACGGACGCCCCAGAGGAAGTGACACCAGCAGAACCCTTCACATCACAGGAACTCGGAGATACTTCCTAACACTGGAAGAGCCACCAATACAACATTGGGAGCTGATCCCAACCGAGAGAGGAGAGGACGGCTCTCCAAGGGGGCCCTGCACTCAGGTTACAGGCTGGGAGGGCAGCCCTGCACAAGCCACACTTGGTGAGTTTATTAGAGTAGGAATCACTTCAATTCTCAACGTTTCTAGTGTTTTAAATTACATTGTGTCATAAACTGTACTGGTTTTTTTCTTTCCTTCTACATTGTAACCAACAGTAAGACAGTTTTTAAAGTTTTGACAAAATTTTGTTTTGCACAGTTCTGGCCCGCACAGCCATTTTTTACAGTTTTATGCTTCAGTGCCAAGTAGAGACGGCCTCCGGCCAGGGCACTGCCCATGTGTCAGGCTCTGTGCAAGAGTTTTATGTGTATTTTCCCACTTAAGCCTCAAAACGCTCTCAGGAAGGATCTTTACTGCCCCCAATTTGCAGATGAAAAAACTGAGGCAGGAGAGCTAAGGCAGGTGCAGCAGACACGCTGGGGACCCAGGGGGAGCCCCAGACGCTCCAAGATCTCTCCTGCTGTGTGTCTGGGCAGACCCCCCCCCACCTCACCCGGGTCTCAGTGACTCAGTGGTCCAGCGACTCAGCTCCCCACTCACAGCTCTCCGGTGTCCTGGCTCCTGAGCCCCTTCTCTGTATGTTGTGCCTGCCCCCCAGTCCTCAGCTTCCTTTATCCAGAGCAAGGGTCTAACAGGACAGATCTCTGTAGCATGCTTCTAGAGACCTCCCTTCTTGCTACAGAAAACACAGGCCACAGGATCATCAGAGAAACTCGCTACCGATTGAGTTTAGACCCTTGAATATAATACCCAGTTCTTCAAGATGAGATTTAGCCCACTTAGTTATTTGGTTGATCTTCTGAGTCATAACCATAACTTCTTGATATTTTCAAAGTCCTGCTTACACATTTCACGATGGATTTGGGGAAAGGACCCATTTGGAACACAGTCTCTGTGACGGGGAAACCGAGGCTCGGCGGCCTGAGACGCCCCGCAGCACACTTCCTCCCGCCTGTTCTAGAATCTCAGAGCCAGCTGCAGCAGACAGAGTTATCGTCTCAGCTCTGTGGGTAATTGGAAGTTCAGAAAGATCAAAAGTTAATTAAAATAGGAATATATTGCTCTGAAATAATGCTCGCACTTCAAAACATCCAGGTAATTTAATGGAGCAAGCAGAAGCGTCTGCCGCACGCACCTTCCCTCCCCGTCCTGCTGGCGCAGTTCTCCAGGTGGACACCTCCCCCACCCCAGGGTCCATCCTCTGAGCGTGGGCCCTCGTAACCCCACCTGTCACTCGTCTGAACCATTCACTGTCGGGCTTGAAGAGGAGGGTTGCGAGTCTTTGGTCTGGTTGAGCCCAGCTTTGCCTGCAGCGCGTCTGGCCTGGGAGGGTGACGGCATCCGTGATTCACATCAGCTCAGAACATACAACCAAGAACAAGTGCTTTGAGGGGACTTGCAGGCGAGAAGAGCTTAGCAAATCAAGCTAAGCCTCCACCAGGCTTGGGTGGCCCTGTGCCCCATGCCGCACACCATCCCCTCCATCCCCGGGCACTTCCCCCACAAGGAGGGCTAAGAAAATTAGATGCCAACATGGAGGTGCCTCCAAGAAGTGCCCACTCCCCTCCCCCGGCCCCCCCACCCCCTCCCCGCCTCAGCATCCCCCGGATCTCAGCCACAGAAGGGAGCTGGGCTAGGGCAGTGCAGGCCGGGGAGACTTCCTGGAGGAGGAAAGGTTCAGGGAGATGCACACCCCGCTCCAGACCCTGCTCCAGGGCCCCCAATGGCGCCCCGGTCTCCTCTGCCTGCTGCTGCCTCCCCCTCCCTCTCTGTTCTCTGCTCCCCCAGGAGGCCACGTGCACCCGCCTGCCTGCTCCTCCCCAGAGCCCCCTTTCCGGTCCCCCTGCTGCTGAGCAAACAGCCCACACAGTCCACTTCCTCTGGGAGGTTCTCTCTCGGCTTCTGGACAGCAAGGCCCTGGCCAGACCTCCAACCTGCTTCCAGGGCAGCATCAGGGCAAGGTCCCCGGCCTGCAGGGAGCACCACCCAGACCGTGGAGAGGCAGCCACGTGCTGGGAGCCTGTGGGGACACTGGAAAAGGGGGGGGAGGCGGAGCCAGCCCGGGGAGGGGTCGGCCAGGTCAGGTCCGGGAGGCAAACAGGCCTCCTCTCCAGGTGCCACCCCCCTCACCGCAGTGACCTCATCCACGTCGCACAACAAGGACTGGGTGACATTTAACGAGGCTGCTGTGTGACCTGGGGCCAAGGTTATGGAGTCGACGCAGGCAGCCCCTCGTGGCCCTCCATGCTGACCCTTCCTCCAGGCAGTCCTCCTGGCAGACGCCCTCACACCTCTCATCCACCAGGTCTGGTCTTGCTGGTTCACCAGGCACATGGGGCATCCGTCACAGTCACTGGCTCGGTGCTGTTGCTGTCTGACCCAGGGTGGGTGTGCTGAGCACACCCAGAGTTTAAGGGGAGCTTGGACCCCACTGGTGCAAACACCCTCTGCCCGGGAACCAGGCCTTTGCAGAGAGCCTGGAGCAACCCCTCCTCACGGTCACCCCATCTTCCCTCCGCCCTCCAAAGAAGAAAGTGTGTACAGGCCAATTTCTCAGGGTCGCTAGGGCAAGACACGCCTTAGCTATTTCCTCCCAGCCTCCCAGCTGCCTCCCCAGGCTACCTGGTGGAGAGCCCACTTCCCGGGGACACGAGCCTCTCAGATGCACACCGCACCCAGACCCTGCTCCAGGGCCCCCAGCTCCCCCCAGTCTCCTCTGCCCCCTGCTGCCTCCCCCTCCATCTCTGTTCTCTGCTCTCCCTGATCACCCGAACCTTTCCTCCTCCAGGAAGTCTCCCCGGCCTGCACTGCCCTAGCCAAGCTCCCTTCTGTGGCTGAGATCCCGGGGATGCTGAGGTGGGAGAGGCTGGAGGAGGGGCTGGAGGAGGGGTCAGGGGAGGGGCAAGAGGAAGGGCTGGGGGAGGGGAGCTGGTGCTACCTGGAGGCACCTCCGCGTGGTTTGGGTATCTTGCCTTTCTAGCCCTCTACGTGCAGCTTCCGGGCAAGGAAGCCAGATGGACACAAGCCCCCACGGACCCCCCACGCACTGAGCAGGCGGCTCTCTCCTCTCTGCCTCCCTGGGCTCCACCATCCTCTCAGGGGCCCATCAGTGCCCAAAATAAACACGCCCGCTCTTGGAGCCTGTGTATGTCCACTCTCAGATGACCCACTGATGGACTTGTAACCAGAACAGCAGCTGCAGTGGAGCCAGGCGGCCACACCTGCCGTGGGGAGCAGATGGCTGCAGGACAATTTCAGCCGGGTGTCAGGCCCCCTCCCCTCCAGGCCGTCCTCCAGCGCAGGCTGAGGTGGCCAGGCTCGGACCCACGGCCGGGCATCAGTGCGGCTCCTGAGCGACCAAGGGCGCAGGGCAGGCCTGCAGGTCACCCCGCCCTGGCGTGGCCGCCCTTGGCCATCTGTCATTCCAGGCCATGGCATCCGAGCCCAGCCACCGTCCAGCAGGGCCTGTATCGGAGCCGAGCTCGCCTCGCTCGTTCAATTACATCTGGAACTCTGAGTTAGTCTGCTCTGTAATTGGGTTTCACAGGTGCTGCCTGAGATCATTTGATTTACAGGATCTGCGTTCTATTTCCAGCCTGCTGTCGCCAATGCTCCCAGAGGCTTTGCCCACCTGTCCCCGGCCCCAACCCTGAGGCCAGCGGGACTCGGGATCAGGGCTTTCAGAGGGCTGACCATCCAGTCGGCCCCCCGGCTGGCTTCACGGCCTTCCGCTGACCTCCTCCCGCCTCCCAGGCCCTTCAGGCCCACCGCCCGGGCTCCACAGGGTCCCCTGGGCCCCCGAGATGTCCCAGGTCCACTGTGCACGGCTGTCCCAGGGCCTCTGGCCCAAGAGCTCTAGGACCCTTCTGCCAATGACCCCACCTTTGCCCACCTGGCTGAGCTGGGAGCCCGACCTGGGCAAGAAGCCCAGACCCCTGGTGGGGCCGCCTCGGGTGGACAGGGGGCACATGACCACGCGTCTCCCAGGGCTGGGTCTCTCCCAAATCCCTTCCTTCTGTTGGCCCCATCCTCCTCCTCCCCCCAGGCCCTGGTCCTTGTCCAGTCACTGCGCTCTCCACACTCAGCTCCCAGCACCGCCCTCAGCCACCCCTCCGACCTCCAGGGCACCCCTCCCTTCCACCTCTTCGACCAGCGTCCTCTGATCCCACCTGCAGGATCCAAACTCCCCTCCCCAGCCTCGAGGCCAGAGCAGACATGCTAGGTGCTCAGAGCCCAGGGCCTCCGGGGGCCTGAGAGCAGCGCATCCTTTAAATTCAGGACAGCACCACCCCAGGCCTGCACCCAGTCCCAGGGGCCGTGGCCCCCAGGTGTTGGGATGCCACCTTCACCTGCCCACAGGGGAGGACTGGGGGCTGGGGAGGTGGGAGGGAGGAGGGGCGGGGTGATATTAGACAGGTGGGGGCCCGGCCTGAGGAGCAGGGTCTCAAAGGCGGACCTCAGGCGCAGCGTCCGCCACTTAGAAATCTGCGTCTCCGTGCCCACCCCAGCCCACGGGAATCAGGAACTCCAGAGGCCACATCTGTGTGAGGAGATGAGCTCACCACCTCCACAGACCCCGTGGCCCCTGCAGGAACCCGCTGGGGTCAGGGGGCATCGGGAAGCAGGAGGCGGCAGTGGTGCCACCGGGCAGCTGCACACACATGTCCACACGGGCACTAAAACACAAAGGAAGCAGCCAAGGCCTTGAGCCCAGAGTGCCCTCGGTCACCTCTGCCCTCCAGGTCCTCCTCCCGGGCCCCCAAACCGCCCCCAGTTCTCCAGGCGCTGACCTGGCAGAAACGTCAGTTCACAACATCCAGGTCCTGGAAGGGCTGGGTTCCAGGCACATTTCTGACGACAGGATGTGGGGAAGGACCCATCCGCCACCCGGACCTAGACAGCGGCGGGGAAGATCTCGGGACCCGGAGAGTCAGGCCCGGCTCTGGCGCAGCGGGGGAGGGTGCGTGGACGAGAAGGTGGTGTCCAGGGCAGCCCGTGCCTGAGGTGCGGGCATGTCCACTCCACAAGCTCTCAGAGCGCATGGGGGCCTGACCCCAACACGGGACAGAAACGCACAAACCAACAAGCCTCCTGGCAACCAGCAACACGCAGATGCTGCGATGCTTTTAAAGGATCCACTCCGATCAGCAACAAAAACCTGAGATAATTAACAGTAAATGTGAGAAAAGAGGCAGGGCCTTCACGGAGAGTTCCCTGAGCCTACACCGGGCCTGAGGAAGAACAGGACCTGAGGAGGACCATGGCGTGGTCACGGGACCGGGGGCCCATCAGGGGCCAAACCATGTCCCCTAAGTTCACGTGTTGAAGCCCCTCACCCCCAGGACCTCAGGATGGGAGGGTGTTTGGAGACAGGCCTTTAAAGAGGGGATGAAGGTAACATGAGGTCACTAGGGTGACTGGGGTCTTTGTAAGCAGAGATGAGGACACAGCCTCACAGGGACGACCAGGTAAGGACACGGGCACCACAGTGTCCACTACAAATATTGTGTATAAATAGATAAGCAACAGGATGTAGTGTGCCCCCATTATTTTGTAATAACTCTAAATGGAGTATAATATAGAAAAATGTGGAATCATTATGTTGTACACCTGAAACTAATATATTGTAAATCGACTATACTTCAATAATAAAAAAAGAAAAGGGAAAAAAAGAAAAAGAAGACGGCATCTACAAGCCAAGAGAGGTCTCAGGAGGAACGAGCCCCGCTGACACCTCGTTCTTGGATTTCAGCCTCCAGGATGTGAGACAATAAATGTCTGTTGTTTAAGCCCCCGGGCTGTGCTCCTTTGTTGTGGTCACTGGTGCAAAGTAATACACAGGTCCTCCCAGGCCAGAGGACCCAGAGCAGGCCCGACGGGGTCCTGAAGCCCCTTGGGGAAGACCGCCTCCCACCATCCCTTCCCACTGCCCCTTCTGCCAGAAATTCTGCTGTTTCCTTCTGGAGGAAGCCTCCCACTCGTGAGATAAATGATGAAGCGAGGAAAATACCAGCAGCATTTGACACAATCAGAAGAAACAAACCCTCTTGTGAATGTGTATCTGTGTTTGAAGAACACTTTCCCGTGGTTGCTGAGGTCACGGCTCCCCAGCGGTAGCTGCTTCCTGTCCTGGCTGCATGTGCAGTGACGTCTTAGGTTCCCAAGGTGGTTGATGGGCCACATGGGTATGAACCAGAGCTCCTAGTCATGTGATGTGCTCACCACCGGAAGGAAGGAGGCTCCTACGTCATCAGGTAACTCAGGTCCCCATCTGGACCACACGTGGCAAGAACGGGAGTGAGTGAACAGCAGGCAGGGGTGGTCCTGCGCTGGTGCGGGGGGTGGGTTTCTCGCCTCTGGACACCGTCTCCTCCTGGACCCACAAGCCTTCCCTGCCCCATCCCTCCTGGTGGACCCCAGCTGGTCCAGTCTCAGCCCACCGGCACAGACAGGCCACACAGCCAGCGCTGGCTGGGAGGAGACAGATGAACAAAGGACACAGCAACACAGCTGCTGCATTGGGATCAGACAGCTCCAGGTTTTAAGTCCACACTGCCAATTCCACCAATTCCACCGATTCCGCCATTTCTGCCACGCCCACCCGGGAATGGTCAGGCGGGCAGGCAGCAGATTCAGTCACCGCGGGAACCTACACTCCCAGCTGTGCTCCGCCTTGCTGGGTGGCTCTGGGAAAGTAGCTGCATCTCTCTGTTCACCAGGAAAGTGGGGACCCCAGAACCCCGTGGTCGCTGAGGGTCAACAGGTGGGTCCAGGTACAGCCTGGGAACAGAGCTGGGCCCCTAAGGGTCGTGGAGGATTCACCCACAAAGTGCCCACACAGAGCAAGGTCCTGAGAATCAGCGGGTCTTCTTAATATCAAGGGGGCTGAGGAGGCCACTTCAGAGACTGGCCACTGAGCCGAGAACCCCAGCTCCAGCACTTTCCGCCGCAAGGCTGGAGGAGCTGCCTGCACCTCTCTCCTTGGTTCCTCATCTGTGAAACAGGTGCTAACGATAGGCAACTGTTGTAGTTCTTTGACTGGTGACGTCACCCCTGTTGCCCTCAATAGACTGTGACCTACCTGAAGGGAGTGGGGCCCCATCTTGTACCTCATGGCATCCTGGTGCCTAGAACAAGGGAGCTCACTAAGTAACTGTTGATGGAATGGAGGGATGGCTGGAGCTAGGGGGTGGATGGGTAGATAGAAGGATGGGTAAGTGAGCGGCAGATGGATGGATGGATGGATGGATGGATGGATGGATAGACAGATGAATGGATGGATGGGTGGATGGATGGATGGACGGATGGATGGATGGATGGATGGATGGATAGACAGATGAATGGATGAATGGATGGATGGGTGGATGGATGGATGGATGGATGAATGGATGGATGGACGGATGAATGGATGGATGGATGGATGGATGGATGGATGGATGGGTGGATGGATGGATGGACGGATGAATGGATGGATGGATGGGTGGATGGATGGATGGATGGATGGATGGATGGATAGACAGATGAATGGATGAATGGATGGATGGATGGATGGATGGATGGATGGATGGATGGACGGATGAATGGATGGATGGACGGATGGATGGATGGATGGATGGATGGATGGATGGATGAATGGATGGATGAATGGATGGATGGATGGATGGATGGACGGATGAATGGATGGATGGGTGGATGGATGGATGGATGGACGGATGGACGAATGAATGGATGGATGGATGGATGGATGGATGGATGGACGGATGGACGGATGAATGGATGGATGGGTCGGTGGGTGGACAGACAGGGGATGAGTGGTGGATAGGGGTGCTAACAGGGCTGGTAGGAAGATGGGCGACGTGCTGCTTGTAACCCCATAGAGCAGCGTGCGGCACAGAGGAACCACCTGAGGGCCGCAGGCTACTGCTGGTGCTGTGACCACAGTGAAGCAGGGGGCCCCTCCTGCCAAGTCTTCTCCATTGACCCAGAAGACCAAGGAAAGCAGGGCAGGGAAACACCGACCCCTGATGGCTGGATTCCCCCTCCCCCAAAGAACAGGATGATGATGGTGAGACACTTCAAACTGTAGGGAGGGAGAGACAAGACACACACAGGTATTCCCCTGGCTGTTGGCTCAAACCTGCAGTGGTGCTGCGCATGGCCCACCGTGCCCGCCTGGAGAGGAACAGATGGCCCCGGTAGGCTTCGCGGTGAATCTCACCCGGTGAGGGGCGGCGCACACCCAGCAAGAGGACAGGGATACGTAGACGGCACTGAGACGGGTGTGGGGGGCGCTGGGTGGGATGCAGGGGCGATGAGCCTGGTGGGACACAGTCTGCCTAAGCATTGCCAGGAGGGCTATTTTACAAATATTTATTGAAAAATGGAGGAAGCCTGCACAGACCACATTTTCTCAGCCTAATTCGTGAAATAAATACTTGTTTGAGAAGAGCATTCCAGGACAGCCTGGGACAATCCATCGGTGAGTTTAAACCGCGTGTGGAGTGAACGTGGGTGCCTCGGCCCAGGACCACTGCGGCGGGAGAGGAGTCTGGTGACCATGGGCATATGGTCAGTTTCTCCAAGCTTATCGGAGCTGCCACGGCACCAAGAGAGACACAGGTGCCTCCCCCCACCTGCCCCTCCCGAGGACCCGTGGGCACCCACGGGCCACGGCCTTGACACCCAGAACAGCATCCCAGTTGGGCCCCGAGGCCTGTGTCAAATCCAGCATGCACCTGCCCTCAGGGCCCCAGCGATGCCCGCCCTGTGGTGACCACCCAGGGGGAGCGGAGGGCAGCAGGTCAGGGTGGAGGGCTGGCGCGCGGAGCCGTCCTGGGCACCAGCCCCTGTGGTCCCCATTCTAGACACAGGGGTGACCGAGGGGAAGAGAAAGCAGGCAGAGTCGGGGCAGGGTCCCCGCGCAGGCCTCTCCCTGCTCAGAGATGCGGCGTAAGAGGCGACACCCAGCCCAGAAGCCTCGGGACTGGGCTGAAAGCAGGAGGGCAAGGAGACCTTCAGGAGGCAGCGGGGGGGGGGGGCAACCACGGAGGGAGCCCCGAGCCACGTGCACACTGCCCCGAGATTGAAACCAGAAATACTGGGCCCACGTGTTCGTGGCCCTGAAACAGCCGCCGAGGTCTGCACGTTCCTACCGGCTCTGAACACCTTCGCGCTGTGCGGGCTCCTGCCCCTTCCCGCCCTGCTCTGCACTTTGTGTGGACGCCTCGCAGCAAGAGGTCGGTCCCTGCGGACCTGACGCTCCCGTGTCCCCACTCCTGTCGGACGTCAGCCCAGCGGAGGAGCTGCCAGATCACAGGGTGTGTGTAGTTAGGAGAGCAGCTCCCCCGGAGTGGATGCACACACGTACCCACACGTGTACACACGCATCCACACGCCTGCACACACGTGCACATGTAGCTGTCCGATTTCAACCTTGACAGATTATACTCTTGGTGTTTTGTGGCTTTTTTACTTACAGTTCTTCCAGTTTTTGTCCATGTTCATCAGGCTTTAATGCATTAATGGTAATCTCGCAGGTAAAATGTCACATTCTCAGCTGACCTGCGCTATGTACGCTCTTCCTTTTTGTAACAAACTCCTCTGTTACCCCAGGCCTGCTCCCCCAAAACCCCAAAGAAAAATATTCTTTATTCCCGGCTTTTCACATGATTGGCAACCTGGTGGCGAATAACCACATTTTTTATTTCTCTCTCCCTGAATCTCAATATATTTGAGCATCTTTTCAAGTGTTTTCCCCATTTCTATTTCTTCTGTGATTTGTCTATTCCTACCCCTTCCTCATATTTCTCTCAAGTTATTGTTGTTGTTACTGTTATTCTTTTGGAAATTAGCAGTTTGGCTTCCTGAACTACGGAGGTTCCTCCTTCATTCTATGTTCTGTAAATCTACTCACCCCTCAGCTTCTTTTCATGTTGGTTACACTGCTGTTTTTCACACAGGCTTTTGGTTGCTTGTTTTATATCCATGCATTCAGGTCTGTTCCTTTTTCCCCACTCAGGGCTCCAGGAATCGAGTCCTGCTCTGGAAGGCCTCCACTTCACACCATACAAATATTCTCTCTTTCTCCTGCGAGCAGCACAGACCCCCGCCCTGACCAGCTCTGGAAAGCACACTCTTTCAAGGTGGTCTGGGCTAAGACCCGTGACTTGACTTTTATTCTCTAATCACAGGTCCAATGGACCCGAACCGTGTATTAAACAATCCACTTTGTCCCCTCATTCAAAATGCACTATTGATTATACACTAAATCCCCATCTATTCATCCCCAGCACCTTCAGTCCAACCCTATTGACCAAGAAAACTGTACGCGCTGTGACTCTGATGAGAGAAAGAGGGGAACTGAAAAAAGCAGTCTCCCCAGAGGATGCTCTGGACCCAGGGAGGATGCTCTGGACCCAGGGAGGATCCTGTGGACCCAGGGACAATGCTGTGGACCCAGGAATGATGCTGTGGGCCCAGGGAGGATGCTGTGGACCCAGGGAGGGCGTGATGGACCCAGGGAGGGCGTGATGGACCCAGGGAGGACACGATGGACCCAGGGAGGACGCTGTCCAGGGTGCCGTGCCCCACACGTGGTCCAGAACCCTCACAGAGACCTTGGATGGAGGGCTCACCCAGCAACATGAGAAAAAACCTGGTTTCCTGCCCCAGAGCCTCAGAGCTGGGAGCAAGCCACTGAGCTGACTCTCTGGGTCCCTCCCGGAGGGAGCAGGACCCCGGCTCTGCCTGAGGCCCCTCGGGCGCCCAGGGCCCACTGCTGGTCAGTCAGCAGCTTGCCAGGCTCCCCTCCATGACCTGGAGCAACCGGACAGGAGACCCTGAGAGCGGACCCCCTCCTGGCCTCAGGCCAGGCTCCTAGGTTAACGTGTCCTCACTGCCAGGCCCCACCCGCTTCCTCGGGGACAGGACAGCCCCATCGCACATGCTGGCTGCCGTGACAGCACCCTAATGTCGAGCGCTGCCTAACCAGATTTGACACTTTACCTGAGAATGACGGACTCCTTCCCCAAACTCTCCCTGACATTATCAGAGGCCGACTCCAAAGATGGCCTTGATCTGCACCAACCCCCAGACACCGCGCTGGGACCCAAGCACCCAGAGTTCTACACTGCATCCAGAGGATGGCTTGAGAAAGGAATGATCCAGCCCACAGCTGGGTGGGCAGGGCTTCCGCAGGCCAGCATCCGGTCCAGGAGAGGCTGGTCCTACCCCCCAGAAGCCCACCTCCAGCTCGAGAACCTTCCTGCCAGCTGCACAGAGAACATCCGATCAAGTGTGTCCTGGTGTCTGAAAAACGTGGCTTCTGCAAAGACATGGACTCTAATCGCAGGTGGAATGTCTGACATAGCTTTGGAGAGCCCCACCCTGTCCAGCTCATACAGAAGTGAGGCGTGGGCAGGGCAGGTGCAACCACAGGGCGTTTCCTCCTGAGGCAGCGAGGACCCCAGGGGGCGGGTGGAAGCCAGCTCAGCACAGAGATGAGCCATGGAAACAAGCACCAGAACAGCAAGAAGAGCTTTAGATAAACCAAGAGAACTCTGACAGGGAAGGGACCAACCGAGGTTAGACTTGAGAGAACCACGTGCCCTTCTCTGGGGGGACGACACCTGTGCCCTTGGGGCCTCGGCCAGCGCTGGTCACGTGGCCACACATCGCGTCTCCTGCCCCGAATGGGGTAGAGAGCAAGGCTCTGGTCCAGCCACACCCTCCGGCCAGCAGGGCTGGGTCACCGCCTCCTGCTGGCCCAGGCCCGAGGGAGACACCAGTGGAGCCTGAGCAGGACTAGGGTCACTCTTGGAAACGCCCAGGCTCCATCAGTCCCAGTGCCCCCAAGGTGGGGCTGTGACAAGCATGGCCCCAAGAAGGCTGTGGATTCCCACTCCTCCCCCACCCCAGCAGTTGAGCTCATCAGAGAAAACAGAGGGAACACAGGTGCCGGCTGCATGCAGCACACATAAATACCGCTGTACGTGGCGGAGAGGGCTGCCTTCCACCCCAGGGGACAGGGACAGGGTGGGGACAGGGCTGAGCCAGGTCTGGAGACCAGATAAATGCGCTGATGGTAAATTTTACCCAACAGGTAGTCTTCCAGTTAAAGGAAACAGAAATCATGACATTTCTCAATAACAAACAGGAGAAACTCAATGAGCAAAAGGGAATTTTTTCGGAAAATAAACCACACATTTTTTCCCTTGAGGATGGAACAGTCACAGCCCTAGGAGGCGCCCGGCTGGCTGGGTTTTCAGTCTGCAGGTCGGGGCAGAACAAGACGGCTTCCCAAGGGGGTGGAGCAGCTTGTCCGTGGGAGCGGCTCCTGGCTGCCAGGAGAATCTTAAGGACCAGTCCATCCCTGCAGGATGGAGAGACCTGGAAACCCTAGTGCGCCCTCCCCACCTGCCCAGAACCACCTGCCATGTAGGTCAGGGAAATCAGACACATCCAAACAGGAGAGCAGGACAGGAAGAGCAGAAGCGTCCACACAAAACACCATCAGAAAGACTGTGAAAAATATCAGCAAAGGGCCCCAGAGACGACGAAAATTCCCACATACGAAATGTGGCTTGAATATATAAATCAATGAACTTAGAACCCACCCTCACACCATACTCAAAAATAAACTCAAAATGGCTTAAAGACTTAAATATAAGACATGACACTGTAAAACTCCTAGAAGAGAACATAGGCAAAACATTCTCTGACACAAATCATATCAATGTTTTCTTAGGTCAGTCTCCCTAGGCAATAGAAATAAAAGCAAAAATAAACAAATGGGACCTAATCAAACTTATAAGCTTTTGCATAACAAGGGAAACCATCAACAAAACGAAAGACAACCTGTGGACTGGGAGAATATTTGCAAATGATGCAACCGATAAGGGCTTCATTTCCAAAATATACAAACAGCTCGTACAACTCAGTAACAAAACACAAACAACCGAATTGAAAAATGGGTGGAAGACCTAAATAGACATTTCTCCAAAGAAGACATACAAATGGCCAACAGGTACATGAAAAGATGTTCAATATTACTAATCATTAGGGAAATGTAAATCAAAACCACAATGTGATGTCACCTCACACCTGTCAGAATGGCTATCATCAAAAAAGACCACAGGGGCTTCCCTGGTGGCGCAGTGGTTGAGAGTCCGCCTGCCGATGCAGGGAACACGGGTTCGTGCCCCAGTCCGGGAAGATCCCACATGCCGCGGAGCGGCTGGGCCCGTGGGCCATGGCCGCTGAGCCTGCGCGTCCGGAACCTGTGCTCCACAATGGGAGAGGCCATGGCAGTGAGAGGCCCGCATACCACAAAAAAGAAAAAAAGAAGAAGATGTGGTACAGTAACTACTGAAGCCCATGCACTCTAGGGCCCACGTATCACAACTACTGAGCCTGCTTGCTGCAACTACTGAAGCCTGCGTGCCTAGAGCCTGTGCTCCACAACAAGAGAAACCACCACAATGAGAAGCCCAGCGCACCGCAATTGAGTAGCCCCCACTTGCCGCAGCTAGAGAAAGCCCGTGCGCAGCAACAGAAGACCCAGCACAGCCAAAAATAAATAAATAAATAAATTGAAATAAATAAATAAATAAGATGTGGTACGTATATACAATGGAATATTACTCAGCCATAAAAAAAGAACAAAATAATGCCATTTGCAGCAACATGGATGGACTTGCAGCACGTTACACTAAGTGAAATAAGTCAGACAGAGAAGGACAAATACTATATGATCTCACTTATATGTGGAATGTAAAAAATACCACAAACTAATGAATATAGCCAAAAAAAGAAGCAGACTCACAGATATAGAGAACAAACTAGTAGTTACCAGTAGTGGAGGAAGGGCTATATAGGGGTGGGGGGAGTGGGAGGTACAAACTATTGGGTGCAAGTTAGGCACAAGGACGTATCGTACAACACGGGGAATAGGGCCAGTATTTTGTAATAACTGTAAATGAAGTGTAACCTTTAAAAATTGCATTAAAATTTTTTGAATTTTATAAAAAATTCATCAATCCAGTAAACATAAGGAGAAAAAACTCACGCCACCATCTCTGTGGATGTTTCTGCCTTAGACACACACTCTCCCAGGTGACAAGGGGCAGGTGCCACCTCTTCAGGGATCTGCCCAGGAGGCCCTGCGGTCTTGAGCCTGTGCCACTGTCACTCGACTATTAACATCTCACTGGAGGTATCGCCCTGTTCAACTGTCTGGGAGGAAGAATTAAAGGGTTAAAATTGGGAAGAAGGAGGTAAACTATGATGATGTGTGATATATGTTGACATCCTCCTGCTTCTGGGAAACCCACGAGAATCAAATGAGAAAAACCACCATGACGATCACCAAGTACGTGGTCAGGATATAGAATTAAAACATGAAAATAAAATAAATGAAAATAATTTCATTACAGATGGTCACAAGTTAGAAGACATTCTGAGAGACAGTAGCCCACGTTATAGTCAGTGCAGAAAAGGGAAGTCAGCTCAGGAACAAACTCCGGGAAGGACAATGCAGCACCTGCAGAGGGGTCTCTCTCAGCCCTCCTAAGGACACACAGTCACATGCAAAATGCAGAAATACCACGCACAGCCCTGGACGCTGGGGCAGAGCTCTGGACAGAGCCTGCAGCCTGAGCGAGTCTGTGGAGATTCTGAGCCCGGCCACCGCCTGGAACAGGCGACTGTGGGTGGATCAGAATGACACTCGCCTGTGGGCAGAGAGGATGAAGCCAGTGCAGTCAGTGTCTGCAGAGAGCACAGCCATGCCAGGTTCCCAGAGAAGCTCCAGACACACCGTGCATTTGAGGCTCATCTTATCAGCGTATTTATAAAACCTCAATAGTCACCATGATAACGAGAATAAATTTATTTCCTACACAAGAGCTGTTTGTCTTCCACATGCTGCTAACATCTGCTTGATATTTATTCAATATCCAATGAAACTAGTAATTAACCTAGTTTTCTTTCTTTAAAAAAAAAAAAAAAAGGAAAAGAAAAACCAGAGAAATGGAAATGATTTCATTTGGTCCCCAGCATCAAGAGAAGATGGGATAGGACGCACAGCGGTGGCATCTGCTGGCTCATCCACACGCCTTCATCGGGCAGCTCGGAGTGAGCCAGCTGCTGGCCTTGGCTGCTGGGGTCATCGTCACAAGCGCGCTCAGGCCCAGGGGCCTCCTGGTCAGCTCAGAGGCCTCTTCCAGGGCCTGCTTCCTTGGCGGGCCCTGCTCACTCGGGCGTACACCCCAAAAGCCTGCCCTGGGCCCAGCCCTGACTGCTGAGTCCAGTTGTCCTGGATGACCCCCCATGCCAGGAGTGGCCACTGACCATTTGAAGGCCAAGGCTATTTTCCAGACTGGGAACTTGGGGCAGCAAAGCAAGGTCCTCTCCAGACTCCATCCTGGAGAATCTCAGATGACCCCTGGCTTGTGTCATCCGAAAGGGACTCAATGCCCCAGGCACTCCTGGAGTAGGGGAGGGTCCTGCCAACGACCAGGAGTCTGTGGGGTTGGCCCCCTCGTGGGGCAACAGGCTTCCACGTGGGCTCAGGCCTGCAGGGCAAGGGCACACCCACCAGCACGTGGCCGGCCTCCCCTCACTCTGGACACAGCGCCATCCCCCTCGGAGCCCACCCTGCAGCTGGACAGCCCCTCCCTTGCCCAGAAATCTCCCCCCCGGCATCAGCTCAGCAGGTGCAGTAGCCTGCTCCCAGACCAGGCGGCCACAGTCCTGGACCACCAGCTTCTCCCTCAGGACATACAACTAACCAGACGAGTTAGGTTGGCTCCTACCCCAGGGAGAGCCAGAGATGCCCTCCACCCCGCAGAGAGAGCTGCCGGGAGGGCTCCTTGTCACCACCCCCCCTTCCGTAGACGGGGACTAATTAAAATGCACGTGGTTCCCTGGGAGTCATTGGAAAGGGGGGCTGTTAATTTATCATCTCTGCTTCCACTGGGCGCAGTGTTCATATTCCTGCAAATAATCAGAGCAGAGATTTCTGGCAAAGGACGGCCTTTATCCGCTGCAAGACAGTGTTTCCCAAGCGAACTCCCTAAATGTAGTAGTTAGAACTGAAAATCACAAATATCCATCCACTAAACTGAATAAAAATGGAAATGTCTTCTCCAAGGCATCATTACCTGCTTGTTGAGGTAAATCCAGTGCTTTATATGCATTAACCTTTCCCGGGTGGCCTCTCATCCGGCGCAATAACGGGCGGCCGCCCAGATGCCTGATTGTCTGACCTTTATTCAGTTAAAAGCACAGGGCTCTGGGTGTTAAGTGGATGTCACTCCGGGATAGAATTGATCCTGGAATGAGGATCTTTGGAGCTGTATTAGATAATGTGACGGGAAATGGACTCGGTACTCTTGGCTCAGGGGAAATTAAACAAAACCCAATGCAAATAGTCTTTTCCCTACTGAGCTGCTTTAAAACACAACCAACTCCTCTCCCTCCTCAGAGACCCAGCGGCTCTCCTCAGGATTCAAAGGGAAATCCGTAAGCCTGTTGTACAAGGAAACTTCTGGGAATAGTAAGGTGGACATTAATGTCTTCACTCTAAAGTAGTGGATTTGAATCTGAAAGAAATATTAAAATAGTTAAGAACACTTTGAAAAAGATTAATGGGAAAGGACTTGCCCTGCCAAAATCAAACACCACATTGGGACCACTCGAAATAGCAGCAGGGAGGTAACGTGGATGCAGGACCCTTCTCGGACATAACGGTCATAAACACTGGTAAAATGACCCAAAACTACGTAAAGACACTGGGAAGCTCCCCAAAGCAGACAGAAGTTACTGGTGGGTCAGTCTTGGAAAACGGTATCTCGAAGGAGTAAGAATCAGGACTCATGTCTTCCTGGGCCACGGCTCGGTCTGCAGGAAACAAAGGAGGAAAGGCAGAGCCTACTTGGTTGAAAGTCCCAGGGATCAGCATGCAGGGCCGTCAGAAGCTGGAAATATGAGGGAAACGCTGGCCCTTGGGGGAGGAGCAAGATCTAAACTCTGAGTATAAACTGCCCGAATCTGCGGCTGACAGTGGTAACACAGAACCACAGGGAAGACTCCAGGGGCCTGAAGGAAGAGCAGGCAGAGGCCAGAGAGAAGTCTGCTCTGGAAAGACAGGCCACCAAGAGCATCCCCAGCTGTGAGGTCCTGAGCAGCTTTCAGCGGAAAGCTGAATGCTGCGTGCATGATGCCCCAGAGCCACAGCTGCACTGCTCCAATGAAGGGACATCTCTAGAAATAAGGAGGCCCCTAACCCCAGGCTGATCACCAAATTATAAAGGTGTGGGGAGACCCTTGAGGGGCCAGGCTGAAAACAGCCATTGTGGGAAACCATGAAAACAGAACAGAAACACAATGCCAGGGAAGCAAGGTGTGCAGTGTCTGTTCAGAAAAGCTAACACCTACTGGGACAAAAAGGAAAAATAATCTAAGAAGAATACAAAGAAATCCAGAGTCACTAAAATGTATTACCTACAATGTCCAGTTTTTAGCCTATTGTTAGATGGACAAAAAATAGGACATTTTGACCCACAGTCAGGAAAAAAAGCCATCAATACAAATTGAATCCAAATGGACCCAAATATTGGATTTAGCGGAAAAAGACATCAAAGCCACTGTTATAAATGTGTTCAAAAAATAAAGATATATTCAAAGAATAAAAATAATGTATATAAAGAAATACAGGAAAATATTATATCAATGAGTAAACAGATGAGAAATCTCCACAGACAAATGGACACTGTAGAAAATGGAAATTCTAGAACAGGTAACTACAATAACTGAAAGATAAATTTACTAGGTAGCCTTGACATCAGTTTCGAGGTGGCCAAAGAAAGAATTGTAAGCTTGAGGATACAACAATAGAAACTGCCTGATCCAAAATGCAGAGAGTGAAAGAGATTGAGGAAAGCTGAACAGAACCTCAGAGACAAGTGACTTCACTTGTGCATAACAGGAATACCAGGAGAAGAGAGAAGAAAAAAGGGAAAAATAACAGACATTTGCCAAATATACATAATGGCCAGAAACTGGTGGAAAACGTTAACTCACAGATGCAAGAAGGTCTAAAAACCCCAAACGGGATAAACAAAAATACAACTGGCCTTAGACACATCACGGGCGGCAAAGTTCTAAAAGGCAAAGGTAAAAAGACAATCCTGAAAGAAGCCAGAGAAAAACATGTGAAATACAACAAACAATGAAAAAAGTAACAGGAGATTCTCATCAGGAATGAAGGAAACCCAAACCTGGAGAATAATTTTTTTAATAAATAAATAATTAGCAAATTGAATTATTCACAAATATAAGCATATGTAAATACTCAAAGTTAGTATTTCTTTCAATCTATTCATCACAACCAAGGAAGCTTTGTCCCAAGAAGTATGGAATGGTGCCACATCAGAAAATCTGTCTAATTCACCACATTTATAGACTGAAAGAGAGGGTCTGGACCGTCTTGTCAACAGTTTTTTCTTTTAAAAAAAGAGCATAAACAATGTTCAACACTCATTAACTAGGAAACTCTGCTAGATTTCCTGGGTAACTGTCAACATTGGTGGAAAGTGCAGCCTCCAGCCCGGTCACTTTGCTCCTGGACAGAGAGATGTCCTGGAGCTTTGCTGGACAGAGTGTAGTCCTGGACCAGCATCAGCATCACTGGGGAAATGCAGGGTCTCGGGCCCCACCGCAGACCTGCTGCAGCAGAATCTGCATTTTAACAGAACCCCCAGAGCCACTCATGTGTGTGTGTGTGTGTGTGTGACAGCTCAAAAGCCCAGGGACCCTGCATGTGAGTCCCATGACATTTATTCTGATTTTGTTTGTAATCGAGAAAAATTGAAAACTCCTCAACGTCCAGTGCCAAAAAATGAATGCCAGGTGCTCATTTATGGAAAGAGAAGCTGTGGTTCACTGGATGAACCAAGCCTACAAAAACCAAAGAAAAACACAAAATAGTAGGCTGTGACCGCAGGTTATAAATATTAAAATAACGTACGCTCAAGGAGGACACGGCATTTTGGCAGTACATGTGGTGTGGGTGGAAACCAGAGTTGTGTCCTGGACACCCCGAATGGGAGCAGGGCCTGGTTCCAAAAGGAACCCCCTGTCTGTAATATACGTTTCCTGAAAAAAGGTGGGAAGGGGACCTGAGGCAAATAGGAAGCATGCTGCCTTCTGCACATTTCCTTCTCTGAGTTCTTAATTTTCCACACTAATCATCAGACAAGGCATATTAAAATGCAAATGATACAGGGTTATTGTTTTGGGGGGTGGTTTGTTTTTTGGCTGCGTTGGGTCTTCGTCACTGCTTGTGGGCTTTCTCTAGCTGTGGTGAGCGGGGGCTACTCTTTGTTGCGGTGTGCAGGCTTCTCATTGTGGTGGCTTCTCTTGTTGCAGAGCATGGGCTCTAGGCACCGGGGCTTCAGTAGTTATAGCACATTAGCTCAGTAGTTGTGTCACGTGGGCTTAGTTGCCCCACAGCATGTGGAATCTTCCCAGACCAGGGATCAAACCCATGTCTCTTGCATTGGCAGGCAGACTCTTTTTTTTTAATAAATTTATTTATTTTATTTATTTATTTTTGGCTGTGTTGGGTCTTCGTTGCTGTGCACGGGCTTTCTCTAGTTGCGGTGAACAGGGGCTACTCTTTGTTGCAGTGCACAGGCTTCTCATTGCAGTGGCTTCTCTTGTTGCGGAGCATGGGCTCTAGGTGCACGGGCTTCAGTAGTTGTGGCATGTGGGCTCAGTAGTTGGGCTCTAGAGCACAGGCTTAGTAGTTGTGGTGCACGGGCTTGTTGCTCTGCAGCATGTGGGATCTTCCCGGACCAGGGCTCAAACCCATGTCCCCTGCATTGGCAGGTGGATTCTTAACCACTGCACCACCAGGGAAGCCCAGCAGGCAGATTCTTAACCACTACACCACCAGGGAAGTCCCTGTTGTTTTTTTATGTTATAATTATTTTTATTTACTTATTTATTCTTTGGCCATGCCGCACGACTTGTGGGATCTTAGTTCCCTGACCAGGGATCAAACCCACCTCCCCTGCAGTGGAAGCATGGAGTCTTAACCACTGGACCATCAGGGAAGTCCCCAAGGTTGTTGTTTTTTAAATCATGACCACAAGCTCCATAATACAGAACCCTAGGGGATAAAACCCATCTTTTCGGAAAGCGATTTTCCAAGATATATCAAGAAACCTTATCTTGCCATCACATCTTAGGACCACATTCCTTTAAAAAAAGTGGAAACCACCTTATACAGAGAACTATTTATAAATGGGAAAAAATTAGAAACAAGCATCACTTCCCAGACCCCTGGTCCCAGCTGTGACCTGTCACAGTGGCCTCCCGCAGGCTCTGCCCGCCAGGCTCCCTGGAGAGGGAGGTGCAGATGTGCCCAAAGTTCACAGATGCACGTGGGCTCCAAGTCCATCAGGGGGCCCTGAGCCCGGTGGTAATTCCCAGTGTGGGCTCAAATCATTCAGCCCCTCAACTGGCCAGGGAACAGCTCAAAACCCAGTTCTGCTGGCCCATAAGAGGCGAGGGGGAACGTTGCCCCCTGGACCAGCTGCCCCCCGTCTGGTCTGTAACAAGGCCACGGGCAGGTGGACGTCTGGGTCCAACTCAGTGATCCGTGTTGAAGGAAACCCCCCATGAGGAACCACAAGGCCCAGATTGACGCAGTTATTTTCCTGAAACCTCGACAGTGAGGAACCTGGAACTTGGGGGGCGTGCTGATGTTTTGAGGGCGTCACAAGGAAGTGACCCAACCCAAGCCCAGGGCGGCTGGCGCAGCTGTGTGCCTGTTGGGGATCTGGGTCCTCAGGGACCTGCTGCCCATCCCCCCGGTGGGCATTCCTCCCCCTAAAACAAGACCTTCTCTCTAGGCACATTTCCCGAGAAGGTTCTTACTCACTTAAGGTATTTTTACCTTGACCGTAATGTGGCCACAGGACAAGGCATGGCCAGTGTCCATAGAGACAACACCCTCCGGGGCTGGGGTGTCTCGCCCCAGCGAGCTCTGGACAACGGCCCCGTCCCCATGCACCATGCACAGCTGAGCCCGAAGTCCCCAAGGAAATCTGTACAGACATTACATGGACACATTTCAAAAACAGCCCAACATTTCAAGATCATCCAGCTGCCTACATCTCAAAAACCAAAAAATCCTTCAGAACTAATGCACCGAACAAGACCTAATGCCCTCATTAAGACTCTGTTAGAGGAAGGGATGCCTCTCGTGACAAACGTCATTTATGGAGCCTCAAGGCAGCCTCTGTCGGGACCTCACTGGGAAAAGAGGGAATTGGGACACAAGGAGGTTTGGAGAGAAAGGGACTTCTGGAGGCCTCGCTTTGTGGACTTTCGCCCTTGGGGATCCCAGCTACTGACTCTGCCACTCTGGCGCAGACCCCTCCTCACCTAGGGATGGACACCCCCTCCCACAATCTGTCTGCGGGACAAAAGCCCTTCCCCAGAGCCTTCGGACATTTACATCAGTGAGCGGGGGCAGGTTCCCAGGAAAGCTCCGGAAGCCTGTCTGACCCAAGTACACCCCCAACAGTATGTGCTGGGCCACACAGGGCTCCTCGGGCAAGTGACCCCCACGTCCCTGGCAAGGAGGCCGAGAACAAGCCCTTCCCTCCCTGGCCTCGCCTGGCTGCAGCGGCCTAGGGGCCCCGGGCTGAGTTGTGTGGGATGAGACCCCATGACTGCAGCAGGTACCCCCCTCCGCTCAGCCCAGCAGACCTCACTTCTGGGCCTCGGGGCAGCCTCCAGGGCCTTGCCACCGCACCTTCGTGTGTGAGCCGCCTTCAGCCTCGGACCCTCGCTCAGCTGCAAGAGGACCAGGGCCCCCCCCCCCCAGTCGGGCACGGGCAGACCTTGGACAGCACGGCTGGGGCACTGCAGGGCTTCCCATGTTTGACTACAGGCGTGTAGCATCTCATGACCAAAACAGATCACTCTGGAGGGCACCCCACACTCTGTCCAACCCTCCACCCAACACTGATTAAGTACCTCCTGTGTGCCCAGCCCTGTCCCAGGAGCTGCTGGGGAAGAGGATGAAGTAAGAGAGGGGGGCCGTGCGCTCTGGGTCTCACCTTCCGGGGCAGATAGAGAGAAAACGAGTGCGCTCGGGGTAGTGGGATGCTGGCAGCTGGGCATAGGACAAAGCTGGAAGGGGCACTGGGAACAGGGGTGGGGGGAGAGCCAGCAGAGGGGGGTCCCTGATCAAGTCCCCAGGAATCAGAGAAGAACGCTATTTTATATGGCCAAGATGGAGGACCGTGCTTCAGACACTGTGAACATTTCAGTTATTAATTTTGTTCATCACCCATCAATTAAAATTAAATGTGCATGTGGTTTGCCACTGTTTCATTATTAAAATCCACTCGTGTTTCATAATTTGTTGGGAAAACAAAAGAGAGAGGTACAACTAAAATCTTTGGGAGATTCTAAACAAGAAATCTTTTCCAGGACAGAGATAAGTCAAAGCCATAGCATCTTGATTTCTGAAAAATTAATACTCTTTGTAGAAGTAAATATACGGAGAAAATTAAGCATGGTGTGGGATATATTTTAAGTGTATCACATTTAATTCACGTTTAAGTTGTGACTTGTTTCTTCTGTTTTGCTGAAAAGCTCTTCCCATTTTTGTTTAAGCTGTTAAAGGAAAGAACAAAGGGAAATTAGAAATAAAATAAGAGGTTAGAGAGTGGTCTGGCCGTTCTTCCAAAAGTTACACATAGCAATACCACATGACCCAGCAATTCCACTCCTTGGTGTTCCCCAGGAGACTTGAAACAGAGACTCAAACAGACACTTGTACACGAACACTCACAGCAGCCAGAAAGTGGAAGCAACCCAGGTGTCCTCAGCTGATGAAAGGATAAACACAGGTGGTCCATCCATAACATGGAAAACCATCCAGCCTTAAAAAGTGATGAAGCCCTGACGCTCGCTACCACACCATGAACCTTGAAGACATTACGCTCAGTCAAGGATACTAGACATAAAAGGGCAAATATTGTATGAATCCATTTATGGGAAATGTCAGGGTCGGCAAACCCACCGAGACAGAAAGCAGGATGGTGTTTGCCAGGGGCTGGCAGGGGGAGGGGGTATGGAGTTAGTGCTTAATGGGTAGGCAGTGACCTTTTGGAGCGATGAAATGTTTCAGAACTACATAGAGGTGGTAGTCCCACAACACTGTGAATGTGCTAAATGCCCCCAGACTGGTCACTTTAAAATGATCCTGTTATATGAATTTCACTTCAATAAAAGCAAACAAAATGTGAAAATTAGAGGGATGATCATTGGAGCTGCCAGAGCTTTGTGCAAACTACGAAGCATCCTCGGGTAAAGGGGCAGACAGGCCACCAACCCCAGGTAACGCCCTGTGCCCCCTAGGCTCTGAGCCCCATGAGGGCGGCATTCATCGCTAAGGGACCAGCTCCTGCCCTTTCAGACACAACGACTTGCTCAGTCTGGTGTGAAAATAATCATCAATTCTCAGAAGCCAGGCTGAGAGCAGGTAAAACGTTGGTCCCCCTCTCCGGACTCCCTTGGCCATCCCCTCCCCATATAAATACCCCACCCGTCTGTGCAGATTTCTCATTTGATGCCTGAGAATTCAGTAGAGGTCAGGGTCTCTTCTCCTCTGAGTCCGTCCCCCTTACATCAGAGAACTTGGTTTGTTGTTTCAAGGGTTTGTTCGTGGTCCCAAGGTGTCCGTCTGTCTGTCTGTCTTGAGCAGGGGCAGCTTGTCCCCAGGTGGGGAAGCCCCTCCCCCTCCTGGTTGCAGAGAGAGTCCCTTTCCGGCCACAGGTTGTGGGATCCTGGGTTTTCAGTTTGCCGTCGGAGCAGCCTCAGCCTCCTCGCCCACCGACAGCATTAAGATGTTTTGGACAGATCAGATCATTTTGGGTTGCAAGCTGTCCCTGGGCCTGGGCACCTGACAGCTGCCACGTCTGATTAAACTGTGATGCACTGAACTCGACTCTCAGCGCTGGGCTGTTAGCGCGGGTGAGGAGGGAGCGGTGACCTGGAGAGAACGGCAGACGCCGGGCACGCGGCTCTTTCTCTAACACCCTTCTCCACAGTCAGGAAATATGAGCTGCCTGTGTCTCTGTGGGTGTGAATATTCTGTTAAAATTAGCCATCAAGAGGGAAAAGATCCAAAAATGTGGCATCGTTGTCTATGGCAAAATTGGGTCCCATTATGCTCTGCCTCTGAGATTTCTGAGTTGCTTTTCTGATGGGAAGGGCCGCTTTCCCTAACAAGACAATGGAAATGCGTGAGCACGTGACCCCGGCTTCCTGCCTCTGAGATGTAACAGCCCAGCGCAGCAGAAGCAGCAGAGAGCTCGGAGCACCACCGCCCCCTCCAAGATGCGCAGAAACCCCACCCACATGAGGGTCCCAGGAGCCCCCCGGCTGGCCGACTGGCTGTCTCCCTCAAGGAGGTTGCAGAGGAGGTGACCTCGCCCCCCAGTGTGCCTGCCAGGCCGGGCAGCCCCCCGAATCACCAGCTGTGCGGGGAGCCGAGGCCAGAGCCTCAGGAGGAGCCCCCCGGGAGTGGGAGCCCCCCACAGAGAGGACCGAGGCTTACGTGACTCCAGACTCAGCAGCCAGGGCCCTAGAGAAAGAGCTGAGTGTGGGGTGAGAAAAGACAGCAAGAGTCACCCAGGCAGGTGGTGGCCCCACAGGCTGCCTTGCCAGCTGGCCTGGCACCCAGTAAACTTCTTGAAAGTTTCATTCCCCGACACATCCTGAGGGCCTAGGACAGTGGCTGGTGCGTTTTGGGGAGTAGGGAGGGGGGCTCCTTGGAGATGAGCCCTCAGCCTCGAGGGCTGCGTGGAAGCGGGGGGTCCCCACTCCCATGGCACGAGGCTCCAAGAAGCCCGGCCACTTCCCTTCCCTTCAGCCACTTGTGTTCGGACTCTCGTGGCCAGAGGGCAGCGGCCCGGCTCAGCTGGGCCCCCCGAGAGCCCCCCCTCAGAGAGGAGCCATGTCAACTTGAAGGACCCATGACCCACCCTTCTGTACCCAGCCAGGGGCCACCTCCCAGACAAGAAATGGGGGACGACGGGAGAGACAGAGGGACGACTCGGGTCCCCGAGCCCTGAGTGCCGCAGGGCGGGTGCAGATACCTCTTCGAGGGTTGGCAGAAGGCACTGGGCGCTGATGGGGTGAGAACCGCTCAGCTCAGAGGGGGGACCCCCCATTCCAGGGCGGGCTCTGACGTGCCAAGAGAGTGGGGGAAAGGGCACCATCCCAGGTCCTCCCACGAACAGCCAGCTTATGAATGGGTTTACGGGGGGCAGGGCAGAGAGGACAGGTCTTGGGGCGCTGCTGGGCTTCTCGGACAGACACGGGCCCTCTCAAATAAACAGACCATCCCAGCAGCTCCAGGGGGCTGGGCGATGGTTAAGGAAACTTAAAAATTAGAGTTGACTGAAACAAAGTATTGAAAAAGTAAAAAGACAGAATTGAGAGGCAGGAAATGGAGCCCACAGGATGCAGAGGGAAAGGACCATTGGGTAGAACTGCTGAAAGGGCAGGGGGTGAGTGTGAGAACGGAGCCCAACCAAGAACCAGCGAGGTGCCAGGGGAAGAAGCTAAAAGGAGTTACCACACAGGTTCGCGGGTCTCCGCGTCCAGCTTCACCTCCTGTCCCATCCACTTGCCCACCACACAGCGGCCAGGGATCCCACTAATGTCCGGCAGCTGCGTCACTGCCTGAGCCACAGCTGGCACTGGTTCTCCACTTCTCTCCCACCCCAGGGCCTTTGCACATGCTGTTTCCTACAGACGGACACAGGCTCCCTCCCTCACCTCCTCCAAATGTTCAAATCCACCTCTGCTGTGAAACCCTCTGGGACTGTTAGAAACAGCAGCCGACAGAGCGGCTCCTCCTGCTGTGGATGGCCTGTGCCCCCGACAGAGGCAGAAACAGAGGGGCGCAACCACAGCCCAGGAGCCCCCAGGAAGGCAGGCAAACCCCAGAGGCTGGAAGAGGCAGGAAGGACCCTCCCCGAGGATGCAGAGGGAGCGCGGCCCTGCCCGTACCTTGATCTCGGACTTCTGGCCTCCACACTGCGAGAGAATGAGTTTCTCTTGATTTGAGCCCCCAGTTTGTGGCAATTTGTTCTGGAAGCTTCCAGGGAGCAGGGGCAGGTCCACCCGCAGGCATCCTAGGAAAGCGGGTCTGAGTCAGCCTCAGTCACGGGCTCCTCCTGGCCTGGCCTGGCTGTCACAGACCCAACAGAGGTGGACAAGGTAGGCAAATACCAGGCAGAATCAAGTAATGCCATCAGAAACCCAGGGAGTTTAGGAACAGGAGAAAGGGCACACACTTCTTTGGAATAATCAGGAAACGTTTATAAATGAGAAGGCGTGCTAGAGGGGACCTCGGGGATGTCTAAGCTTTGAGAGATGGGGTTGCCGTGAGAAGGCAAGGGTTTTGTTTTGCTTGAAACACTATCTTCTTTCTTTTTTTTTTTTTAATTAATTTTTATTGGAGTAAAGTTGCTTTACAGAGCTGACTAACTTCTTTCTAACCTGAAACCTTGATGTTCCATTCAGGACACTAACATATGTATACCATTCTTGTCAATCCCCTTGTAAATGTGACAACTCAACAAATACGACTGCGTAAATAATAGAACATATCGTCCAAACCCCTCCAGATGAGCTCGTAAAAGAGACGCACAGAGCAGACGAGAATTTGGGTGGGATTCTTTTTTTTTTTTTTTTTTTTTTTTTGCGGTACGCGGGCCTCTCACTGCTGTGGCCTCTCCCGTTGCAGAGCACAGGCTCCAGATGTGCAGGCTCAGCGGCCATGGCTCACGGGCCCAGCCGCTCCGCGGCATGTGGGATCTTCCCAGACCGGGGCACGAACCCATGTCCCCTGCATCGGCAGGTGGACTCCCAACCACTGCGCCACCAGGGAAGCCCCTGGGTGGGATTCTTAACGCTAGGAAGAGGCCCCGAAGCACACAAACCTGAGGTTCCTCACTGAACTGTGATGGGCCCTCGGAGCCCCACCCAGCAGTGAAATCTGTGTTTCCTCTGGCCTTGCTCACCGCTCTGCCATTAGGGTCCCAGACACGGAGTGTTTCTTCTAAATAGAACCCTTCACGGCTTCATTTTCTCAGCAGCTCAGGGTAACCCAGACAATAGTTACGACGAAGAGCTGGGAAAGTCAAGAGAATTCACCCCAGAAAAAAGGAAAAGAAGGAAGTCACAGCTGATCAAAAGCGACAACGCATGTGGGAAGGAGAAAATACGACCCAGTTGAATATTACATTACACAGAAAGCACGTGAATAGATGAAGAAAAATAACTGTTGCTGCTACCGGGGTGTTGCCTTGCAGAACTGGATGCTTCTCTGCATCCCCAGCTCACCAACACCCACCTGCCGATTATGAACTGCAGGGGTTCCATGCTAACCCAGCTGGTGTGGATTCTCAAGGGTCCCACTGCAGTTACACATTCATCATGACTGACAAGACAGAGACAGCATTGGATGAAGAAAATCACCTCAGAGTGGGAAATCACTACCGTTTCCTAACAAGGCATCAGAACCATGATTCCAGGGAACCGCAGAGCAGTAACTATGCACTCTGGTCAGAAAGAGAAGCAACGGAAATGCTTGCCAGGGTGCGTGGCTGCAACTTGGACAGCCTTACAGTCAATCAGAGTGGTGCCCGGTAGGGGGGGCGGGCAGGGATGGATGTGGCCCAGGGGTACCACTACTGTGCAACATGCACTGAACTGGAGACACAAATTCCACCTAGAGCCCCACCTCCCTCTGTCCCCAATTTGTAAAAAGTGGAGGAAGCCTGGAGGGACAGATTGAACATGAACAAACACATTCCAATGGTTTTTCCTTTTAAAAAGTTACTTCCATTCTCTACGTACAAATACTTAATTGCCTCCAATTCCCACCTTTCTGGCCCCAAGCTGCTGTGACCTTGATTCACGTCCACCCAGCTGGGACCCTTCCTTCGACTGACTTGCAGCCGCCCCAGGCATGGAGAAATGGAGGACAAGGGGGGATAAAATTAAATTAACATAAAACAAAAAGGACGGTTTTTTCAAGGTGGTTTTGCCTTAGTTAGCGAAATAGACACAGATTAGGTTAGGACACACTTTTGAGGTACTTCTGATCTCAGAAAAGGTGGGAGAGGACTCCAGAGGCTGTTTTTCAAAAACGGCATCTTGACTGGTGATGTAGTCAGTGTACTAGAGGAGAAGCACATTGCTTAGTGAAGGTTTACACTGCCTTCAGCAGCGGAGCACCGTGCGTGGCCACGGACAGGAGGGGCTGCAAGGAGAGGCAACTCATCCCTCACACTGGAGGCATGCCCTAACCTGCTCCAAATCACTGGACCCCAGAAATTTCCCCCAGGTCGCAGGGTCCTGAGTTTCTATGGGTTTACGTCTCCTCTCTGTGATTTGCTACTTCCTGCTCAGCAGCTTCAAGCAGCACAACATCCCTGATGTGGTCGAGTCACATGATGCTCTGTGGGGAGGTGGGATGAGATGGCCAGTCCTCATAAGACTGAGTTAGGACGCATCTCGGACCCTCGGCTTGGCCCTGAGTGAGGCCACAAGTACGCTGCTGCCCCTGCCAGGGCAAGGCACTGGGCTCCAAGGTCCTGGCTGATTCCTCTAGAGATAAAAGCATTTGCAGCTTGACAGCCATGTAACAGGCGCCAAGACCAGCGATGAGGCTGTGCATCCCTCATCCCCAGGATGAGGCTGTGCATGAAATTCTGGAGATGCCAGAGTCTTCATCTCAGTCCACGTGATCCACACTCCTCTCCCAACACACAGTCCAAGCACTGGGTCTCGAGAGTTCACAAATCTAAGACGCCATCTTACGTGTCATTCGGAAATGTTTCAAAGCTTCCAACTGAGCTGTGATGTATCAAAGATTGAATGATACACCCCAATTTCAGAAAGCGATTATATCAAAAAATAGTAATAGGAAAAGAGCAACATCTTGCAGGCAGAAGTATTGACTCAGGAGCATAAAGGTTAACACAGTTTATTGCTAATGCTGAATTCTTGAGTCAGATAAATGGATTTGAGGCATTCATCATATTAGTGAAATAAATACAAAAAAATAAAAATGGGGCTTCCCTGGTGGCGCAGTGGTTGAGAGTCCGCCTGCCGATGCAGGGGACGCAGGTTCGTGCCCCGGTCCGGGAAGATCCCACATGCCGCGGAGCAACTGGGCCCGTGAGCCATGGCCACTGGGCCTGCACGTCTGGAACCTGTGCTCTGCAACAGGAGAGGCCATAGCAGTGAAAGAGGCCCGCATACCGCAAAAAATAAATAAATAAATAAAAATGAATACATACAACATGGCCAATACTGATGTTACTTTATAAACCAAGGATTTTCATTAGGCCCTTTCTGTACCTCTTCTGTTTGTAAATAAATAAGCATGGTGAAGAATTCAACTCCTCTAGTAACCAAAGAAATATAAACCAGAATAACAGTACAATATTTTCATTATCTACCAATTTGGCAAGGATTTAGAAGCAAAAACACACAAAATGCCCTGTGTAGGCAAGGGTTTAGGAAGAAAGCTCCTGGTGTTGGGTTGAGTTCTTGTGACATTAGCTCAGGTGGAGGGTGGGGAACGTGATCCCTTCATCCTCCCCCTCACGCCCAAGTCTGCAGCATCCCGGGCATGTTACGGTGGAGATTGTCCCTCATAGCTTCACAACCCTGAGAGGTTCCCTCGTCCATAAAAGAAATGGCCTCACACCTGCCTCTGGGACAGTGGAGACACTTGTCAGGGACCACGTAGCACCCCCTCCCCCAAAAAAATGGTACGCTGATGTCCTTGTCCCATACCTGCACGTGTCACCTTGTTTGGAAGCAGGGTCTTTGCCAGTGTGACCAAGTTCAGATGAGGTGACGCCGGAGTAGGGTGGACCCTGATCCGGTGACTAGTGTCCTCACAGGAGAGGGGACACAGAGACACAGACACGGGGAGAAGGTCGTGTGACAGCAGAAGCAGAGACGGGGGTGATGCAGCCACAAGCCGGAGACCCCCAGGATGGCAGCAAGGACCCTCACCTCCTCCCCAGGGGCAGTGGGCCTCCCACACACACACCCTGTGATGACAGACCTCCGGCCTCCAGAAGGTGAGAGAATAAATTCATCTGGAGCCACTGAGTTTGTAACTCCAAGAGTGAGTCACACGTGCATTTTATGTATTTTTCACCTTGACCCCCAGTTCCTCATTCACTCAGCAGATGCACAGAGAGCCCCACACACACCCAGCCCACCCGATCTCCAACAGCGCCCCTGCACCATGCCCAGCAAATTAGCCCCCGGCCAGGGCAAACCCATTACAGGGCAAACCCGTTCAGGGCAGCCGAGATCAAGCTCCTGCAGCAGAGGTGGCTCATTTCCCAAAGGACAAACTTTTCCTTTTAGTTTTCATATAAAACCCTGACTGAGGGGCCGGATCTGGCTGTGCATTCAACTAACCTCAGTATCCTAACCTCCTACAGAGAGATGTGTGGCCTTCTAACTACATCACAGACAGTAGAATGTAGGCAAAGGTTGCTGGGTGGGATTTCTAGGAAAGATACTTAAATGGGGACATCTCAGCTGTCAGGTCCCCTCACGCTTTCCCCTTTTACCCTCCCACCTGGAAAGGAGACATGAGGGCTGGAGCTACAGAGGCCATCTTACAGCCATGAGGCAGACTTATGGCAGAGCTCAGGACATGGACAGCGGGTGGAGATGGACAGCCAACCTCCAGATTCCTCCTTTCACATGAGAGGATAATTTTGTTTAAATCACTGTGGTTTGTGTCTCTGTTACTACAACCGAATGCAACTGCTATCTGACCCACACCTCAGGAAGCGTACCACACATGTGACACCAGCGTGCTCGCTCCAGAATTTCATCCTGTGCCGCTTGCCGCTGTCCAAGCTGACCGTGCCCCAGACCAACCAGGACAGAAATGCCAGGCTGCCTGGGATTGGGAAGTAGCCCTGAAAGGACGCTACCATCCATGCCTCAAGGCTCACCGTCAATGGAAAAGGCAGACAGACAAGCACCAGGTGACAGGAAAACGCCCCTCATCACCAGAACCCAAATGCAAACAATGTCGATAAGCAGCTGTGGTTTCTGTGGTTTCTGCCCGATTGAATCAAGAACGAAGAGGGCAGGGCTTCCCTGGTGGCACAGTGGTTGAGAGTCCGCCTGCCGATGCAGGGGACACGGGTTCGTGCCCCAGTCCGGGAAGATCCCACATGCCGTGGAGCAGCTAGGCCCGTGAGCCATGGCTGCTGAGCCTGCATGTCCGGAGCCTGTGCTCCGCAACGGGAGAGGCCACAACAGTGAGAGGCCCGTGTACCGCAAAAAAAAAAAAAAAAGAATGAAGAGGGCACGTCCGCTGTGGGCCAGGTGGGTGGAGACTGGCCCTCACCCATGCATACCCGGCCATGCCAAGTGGGAGAACGCTTTTAGAAAATATTTTGATAATAGGTTTTTTTTAATTCCACATAAATTTCACTCATGGAAATCTTCCCAAGGGGACAATCTTAAATACATAAGAAGTTTTATACACAAGGATGCTCCCTCTCTTCTCACAGTTTCTGGGGGTGGGATGATAACTCAGAGGGGCTTCCACCCACGTCCATCTGCTGATGGCACCCGGATCCTTCCATGAGCCTGGCTCTCGCTCTGAATTTTACAAAAGCCTCCAGCCGTGTCCACCCAAGCCGTGATCCACAGGCGCTCAAGTCAGTCTGTCCACAGTGGAACTCATCCCCTTCCTGCCACTAAGCCTCCAGGTCAAGGCAAGAATCATCCTGCCTCTCCCTCTCCTAACGCCTCCCACCCACATTTGCCCCTGGCTGCCCCAATGCCCAGGCCCTCGCCTCATGCCCAGATCTCACTCTGGCCGCTCGGCCTCCTCCAGGAGGAGGAGTGACCGACCTCAGGGAGGAAGACAGACCGTCTCCCTGACCTGTGACAGCACCACTGACCTCCACAGCCCACCCCAGGGGTCGCATCGCCTGGAGGGCCGGCTTGGTCCCATCCCTTGTGTGGAGCCCAGGAACTCGCCTTCATGACGAACCTGGAGAAACACTGCTCTAGAGGATGCCACGTGCTCCTCGATGGAGACCTGACCGCTGGGCGTCGCCTGGTGTCCGTGTCTCCAGAGGAGTCCCAGACGGGACCCGGGTGCAAGTAGCTGCCCTGGGAGGTGCCCCCGGGGGCCCCGCGGGGCTCAGGGAGCAGGTGCATGGCCAAGCCAGGTGTCACCGTGGTGCCACGCCCAACCCTGCCGGGCACAGAAACATGCAGGTCACCCCGGCCCAGAGGGAGCTGGGGATTTACACACCAACGCCGCCTCTGAGGGCTGAGGACTGTGGGGATGGGGGGACGCTGAGTCTCCAGCTGGGCGGAGGAGTGCCCCGCCAGGGAAGGGGAAGCAGATTCGGCTGCTGGGGTGCATCAGTGTCACCCCAGCTCGGCTCACACCTTTCAGGACCTGCCCCTTCTCCTCCAACCCCCCTCCCAGGATGCTCGGTGTACCCCTCTGGAAACCAGCAGCCCCCATCTCCTTGAAACCCCTGCTAACCTGGCTGATCCTGGGGGCCAGCACCCCCCAAACACGTCAGCCACCGTAGACCAAGTCCCGCCATCCGTGTCTCACATGTGAATCCTTCACATGTTTGTACACAATCGGGCAGTTTCTGAAAGTTCAGGAGCCTGGGAATCGCCCAGAAATCTAATCTCTGTGTATTTTCATCTCAAAGAAATTACTTATAAGTGACTTATGGAGAACATGCTTCCTCATGAACACACGTTCACATTCCAGATGTGGCCCCAGAGCAGAGCCAGATGCGCTTGGAAACACCCACACCTGAGTTCTTGCATCCTTTTTCTTACTAAATCAGCTCTTTCATGTGGGAATTTCAGTTTCTGACCGTGAAAGTGGTGAGCATCAGAAATGAAGCAGATTGCCCTTGGGAGCCTGTTTATTGATTCAGGGGGGCAGGAGGGAGGCCCCGCCCCCTCAGCAGGACGAGGGCCATCAGGGAATCCGAGCCACATCCTCTTCCTGGACACAAATGCCGGAGGCCAGAGGCTCTGTGAGCAGCAGAGAGTGATGGGGGATGGCCACCCAGGATGACCTGGACAGTGGCTGGTGCTGTGGCTGTTCCAGCTGGGAGTCCATCTCCTCAGAAGCCAGACAGGGGCCAATGGCCTTGGGCAGAGAGTACACCCAGCCACTCCCACTCTTGCCTTGGGGGACAGCGTGAGTAGGGTGAGGATCCTGCCAGGGTCAGAGCTGCCCGTCAGGACTCAACCACCCTCTCACAAACCCAGGGACCGGAGCTCCTGGCTCTGGTCGGCGTTCGCTGGGTAAGGGGGAGTCCAGTTGAACCAACGAACTCTGTTCCCTCAGCAGCCAGGACAGCCGAGGGCCGAGCCCTCCATGCATAGCAGCCAAGGGAGGCCAGCCCCGCAGAGAAGCCATCAGTGCCCCAAGGAACCAGAAGTGACATCCTCGGAGAATCGTTATGATGACGGAGACAAGGCCACTTCAGTCTCAGGACAAAATAAGGACTCAGAGGGCAGCTCACTGAGGCATTTGATTTTAAAGTGTTTCTCGTGCCACTAAATGACCTCAGGGAAACATGTCAGGTCCCAAAACAAAATCCACACAGATTCTGCTGACAAAGGGCAGAGGGACCCTGACTGAGGAACCAGGAAACGAGTGAGGCAGAGGTCCCAACCGATAACCAAAGGCAAAAGCAGTAAAAGGAACCAAAATCGTTTTATAAATTGGATTTTTATACAACCTGAGTAATGAAATTACTACAGTGAATTTGGATGAGCTTAAGAACAAGGCATGGAAATTTTTATATGAGACCAAGACTAATAAAAATATTTCCAAGTTTGACAGAAAAGCAATTAGGGTGAAAGAATCTAACCTACAACTCAATCTTCAGTCACTGAAACAGACAGAATTAGATGCGATTGTAGGAAAAAAAATGAATACTATGATTAATAAGGTTGATTTAATAAATATTCTGTACAGACACAGCACACGCTTTTCCTCTAAAATTCATGAAGGATTTGCAAATGTTGATCGTAAATAAGGTCGCAGAATAAAAAACACAATAAATTGCAACAGAGAGAAACTACAAGTCATTGTCTGTAGACAGTACAATTAACACAAGGAAACATCACAAAAAATGAACAAGATTTAAGAAAAAATCCAACCACATGCAATTTAAAACACATACATGAATAATTCTCTGTTTAAAAAGGAAACCAATATTCTAAATAGTAAGCTTTCTGAAAATTACAACAAGAATAGCTCTGTGAGTGGAAATGCAAACAGTACGGCTACTGTCCATTCTGAAGGACAGGTTTCAGATTAAATGAGGAAAAAAGGGAAATGGAGGCTTTGATTCAAAACTCCCAGAGTTACAAGGAGAACAGAGAAGCAGGAGGAAGGGGTACTCCTGGGGAGTGTGGACAATTAGAACTTTTATCTCTAGATCTTTGAAAAATAGTCAGTACTTTGAGAAAAAAAAAAAAAACAGGGAAGTAAATAAACCTCTGAAAACCAGTGGAAAAGAAAACAGAACACTCCAAGATGCAAAGACATTTCATCACAACAGAACAGGACAGCAAACGTGTTAATCCCAGGAAAGTGACTCCCCGGGAAAGTGCAATTTTCTAAAAGGGGCTTGAGGTGCAGAAAGCCTGAATGGGCAAGAAACCAGGTAGAAAATATGATCCAAAATCACCTCAGAAAATGGCTGTAAGCCCAGAGTCTCACTGAGGAGTGCTTGAAAATATTCAACAACAAAATAGGAAGCATTCCCCAGCATGAAAAATGGGAAACACAGCCCAATGCATCTGAAGCTAGGATGGCTCTAATTCCAAAAACCTGACAAAGAGAAGAAAAATAAGCCACGGTCCACTCTCACTTGCAAGTAACTAAACATAATCAGAATTCAGTATTGCATTAAAAGTACTGAAGGCTGTGAGCAGACAGAGCCCGTCCTCTGATCCAAGGGTAGTTGGATACAAATACTCTAATACAAAACTATTGTATTAGAGTGGACAGAAGACGCAGGGGAGGGAGAGGAGGGGCAGGCTGAGGTTTGATGAGAGTTGTGGTGACATCATCAAGATTCATACAAGTTATTTGGTAAAAATCACCATTTCCTGATGGGGAAAAAGGAAGACTTTTTAACCTAGGGATTAAAAAAGCATTCCCTTTTCATGATAAATTATTTTTCAGTTTTCAGCTTCCTCACATATAAGGGGAAAAAATCCCTATTAAACACAGAGCTGGCTATACCCACTGTCACCATTGTTATTAAATATTATTTCAGCAGTTTTAATCAAAGCAGCAATATAGAATAGAAAACATAGTTAGAAGTATTTGCAGGTGATATATACCTAGAAAACTGAAAAAAATCAACTGAAAAAATGAAATGATTGGTATAGCACTAACAAATTTGGAAAACAAACAAAAAGAGAAAATCCCAGGCCTTTCCCAAATACCAGCAATGACGGAGGCGCTACCCACGAGGAAATGCCCGTTCACCTGTGGAGCCAGGAACAAGGTAAGGAACGTAGGGGTCCAGAGGAACCTGCCTCAGAGCCTCCTTGGGCCCTGGGGGGCCTTGAGTGACCCACACAGACCCCACACCGGTGTTCAGGCCCCCGGCCAGCACCGGCCGTGCCTGCCAGGCAACTGCAAAGGTGACGATGGGCCCCCATGGCAAGTCCAGGCGGGATGGCAACCTGAAGGGGGTCCTAGCAGGTGGGGAGGGGAGAGGACCTTGGCTGCCCAGTAGACAGTGGAGCCTGCATGCTAAGGACCCTGGAGGGAGGAGGGTCTGCATCCCGAGAGGAGGAGGTAGGGCCCCAGCATCGGGAACTCGGGGACCACGCTGGCTCAGAGACAGGAATGCAGTGCCGGGGATGGGGGATCCGGCCAACTCCCACAGGGTGCTTTTGTGTCAGAGCTGGAGTCGAGGGGCCCCAGTGGGCGGGATAAGCCCCTGTCTGGGCTCCCGCGGGGCAGCTGCAGCTGAGAGGGTGGCCCAGAGTTCAGCAGGCAGCACGAGAACCTCTCCCCGTCTTCTCCCCAACGACGATGCTACACAGGGTTCCTCGACCACCAGGACCCGGGCTTCGGGGTGAAAGGGCGCCCAACTCCCCGCACTGTGCCTCAATGTCCCCACCTGTAAGGCGGGTGTTTTGGTGGAATGTCCGCGAGGCTCTGGTAAGTGCTCAGTGACCTGGCTGATGGTCACCCAACAGGGCCACCCTCCCCCCGAGCCACTGGGGCTCCTCGCCAGCTCCGTCCAGAGGCCTTATTGTCACAACACCCTGGTGACAGGCCAGCCTCTGAGGACAGTGACCAGGACCCCAGCGGACAACCTCCTTGGAGAACCAGTCTCACCAGGGCCGGGATCCCTGGCCAGTGGGAGGGAGGGCGAACCGCCCAGCTTGGGAAGAAGTAGAGGCTTAGAGGCTGAAGTGGGACCCTGACCACACCCGGGGTGAGGGGGACAGCAGGGCTGGCGGATGCCCACATCCAGAACAGGGCGCTGGGCGGGGCGGGGGGGGTCCCGACGAAGCCCAGGCTCCTGTCTCTCACCAGCCTCCTGGGGACACTCTCCTGCCTGGACACACCCTGGGGACGTCCTTCCAGCCAGGGTGGGTGTGCCTGCAGCTACAGCGTGTGACACTCCATCCCCGAGTGGGCAGAGGGATGAAAGGACTGGGCCTTGGGGTGCCCCCAGGCTGCCTTGGGCCGTCGTTACTCAGAGTCCCCGAATCTTACGTTTCCTTTCTGCACAGACCCCTGCCTGCTCCAACTGACCGGCACCTACAGCCCACTCCTGGCTAGGGGTCTACACAGGGCACTGGGGATCCGGCTCCTCTGCCGGAGTCCCTCGGACCTATAGCCAATTAGTTCACAAGATCGATTGACAATCGAAAACAGAGTTTAAATCGGCGCCACTGACAATAGCTCACCACGTGGAAAACTCCCGTATAAAACCAAAAAACCAAAAAGCCACAGAGGGGTCCTTGGCGGGACGCTCATAAATCTGGGAGAAGCACCACAGGGGGTCTGGGGAGGACCAGAGCAGCCATGAGCAGGGCGGGGTGGGGGAGGCTCAGAACGGAGGGGGCGCTTGGGGCAGAGTGCTCACCAGGCAACAGGCACCGTTATCCCAGGCTGGCGGGATGCTCATCCTTGGGCATCTCTGCAGGAGCACCAGTTCAGGCCCCGGACGGAGCAGCAGCGGGCACAGGTGAGCGCTGGTTCTCAGGCTCTACCACTCGGATCTGGAAACCTCTGCGTTGGCTTTTGACAGACACTGAGGTGTCATAACAAAGGCGTCAGAGGCCCGGGTACGTAGCTAACAGCAGGAAAACACCAGTCAGCGGAAGACCACCACCCTGGTGGTGGTGACACCACTGCCCAGACCATGGAGACGGGAGAGAAGCGGCCATTTGCAGACCCGGGATTGGCTGCCACGTCTCCTCCCAAAGTCACCCCGGCTCCGTGCACCACAGAGCAACCTCGGATTTGGAGCCTCAATTTTTCACTGGAAATGTCTCCTTTAGAGCCGAGAGGTGTGTATTTTATGTGTCCGCAGCCTGCCGCCCTGCTGGGTGTGGGGACACTGACTAATGTGGGCAGAGGATTCGGACTCAGAGACCAGTGCATTCCACCAGCCTGGTGGTCTGTCATAAATCACAGCCATAATCGTGGCCCGGACTCAAGGTTATTCAAAACTGAAGGTGACGAAGGGGAGTGATTTATGGAGAGCCGGATGCACGGCGGGCTTTGCACGGTCAAGTCCTGCTGCAGGGAGGCTGGCCTGCCCTGTGCTCACCCCAGGCTTGCCCTGGCCAGGGACTGACGGGAGGCCGAGGCCCTGGGTGGTGGCCGCAGGTGACATCGTCCACAAGGCTGGGAGGGCCCAGCAGCCCCTACCGACCCTATCCCACCCGCCACCCTGAGTTTGGCTCCAGACCTCATGACATTAAGTATCCCGGAGCCGGTGGGTGTGAACTTCATGCTACTTCCCGCCGGATCAGCCAGGGAAAACCTTTGCCAAGTCCGGCTCAGTGAAGAATTGGGGTCTTTACCTACGGAGCTCCTTTCCTGCACTCTGCTCCCCGTTCAAAACTTCATCCCTCTCTGCACTAGAGCCCTGCCCGCAGCCCCTCCTCTTACCCGAAACCCACCAGGACCACAGAGACTCACTGGCCTTCCCGAAACACCCTCAGCGTGCCCCTCTGCTCAGGACCCTTGCTGCCCCTTCCCTGTGTTGCCAAAATTTGGCTTCTGTACACCATGCCAGATTAAATCTCGGAGACCAAGTTTTGGGCGAAGTAGAAAGAGCTTTATTGCTCTGCCAGGCAAAGGGGGCCCCAGTGGGCTAATGCCCTCAAGACTGTGTCCCACCCTGGAGGGGGTAGTAGTGAGGAGTCTTATCGTGTTCAAGGAGCAGGGCATGGTCAACTCGTGGGTGTTCTTCTGATTGGTTGGTGGTGAGGTCATCGGGAGTCGGCACCATCAACCTTCTGGTTCCAACCGGTCTGGGGTCTACATGCTTGTGGGCAGCAGACAGTAAACTTCTCCCACCTGGTGGGGGCTTGAGTACCTGCACAACAGCTCAAAGGACAGGGCTCAGAATAGTCTCTACAATCCTTGAGGAAGAACTAAAGGTCCCTGGCTTTGTTTAACGGCAAAAGTATTATTATTTTGTCTTGCCTGACTGTTTTCCTTTCTGTATTTTCTCACTTCTCTGATTCAATTTATTCTTTGACTAAAGTTCTTCTACAGACAAAAGCCAGGCAGAGGACGTGGGTGGGGCTGTGTTCTGGGAAGGCCTCGTAGGGTCCTGCTCAGTGACACCTGCACCATCCACTCTCAACTCGGGCCTTCCTGCTGCTCACTGAGGGACCACGCTCCCATCAACAGGCTGCTCCTGGCCTCGCTGACCCGCTCCCTCCCCCTCCCTCTCTCCCCCTCCCCCTCTCTCCCCCTCCCTCCCCTCTCTCCCCCTCCCCCTCCCTCCCTCTCCCCCCCCTCCCTCCCTTGCACCCTTCACCCAGTTTCTCCCATGGTACTAGGGGGTATAGTTGCTTAACTACAGTACAACATCACACCAGGAAATCAACACTGACACAACCCATTGACCTTATTCACATTTCCCCAGTTTTACATGCACTCATTTGTGTGTGTGTGTGTAGTTTATGCAATTTTGTCACAAGTGTAGGTTTGTCTGTGCACCACCACAGTCAGGATTCAGGATACAGAAACAACCAACTCCCTCCCTCTCCCCTCTGTACCTGGGCAATGATTAATCTGTTCTCCATCTCTCATTTTGCCATTTCAAGAATGCTGTGTAAATGGGATTACTGTGCAATGTGTCATCTTTTGAGATTGTCATTTTTCACACACCGTATTTCCCTTGAGATCCATCTAAGTTGCTGCCTCTGTGAGCAAAGTTCATTCCTATTGATTGCTGAGTAATACTCCACAATAACCACAGTTTAACCGTTTGCCGCTTGAAGGACATTCACATTGTTTCCAGGTTTACTATAAATAAAATTGCGCAGAGCATTTGTGAACAAGTTTTTATGTGAATGTAAGTTCATTTCTCTGGGATAAATGCCCAAAAGTGCAACTGCTGGGACATATGGTAGTTACATGTTTAGTTTTGCAAAAAAAAAAAAAAAACCCTGCCATAGCCTTCCCCAGAGTCCTGTACCATTTAGCAGCATATGAGTGATCTATTTTCTCTGCATCCTCTCTAGCATTTGGTGTTATCACTATTTTTTAAGCCATTCTGATAAGTGTGTGGTAACCTCATTGTAATTTCAATTTGCATTTTCCTAAGGATGTTGGGCGTCTATTCCTGTGCTTATTTGCCATCTGTATGCCCACTTCAGTGAAATGTCTGTTCATGTCTTTACCCATTTTCTAATTGGATTGTTTGTTTTTTTAATGCTGAGTTTTGAGGGTTCTTTATATATTCTTTTTGCAGTCCTTTGTCAGACGTGTGGCTTCAATTGTTTTATTCATCTGTAGCTTATCTTCATTCTCTCCACAGGGTCACCCTGTGAAGCAAAAGTCTTTAATTTTGCAGAGGCCCAGTTTATCAGTTTCTCCTTTAATGGATCATGCCTTTGTGTCAAGTCAAGGGACTCTTCCTCTACCCCCAGGTCCCAAAGATTTTCTCCTATGTATTTTTCTGAAAGTTTTATGGTTACATTTTATATTTAAATCTGTGATCCACTTTGAGTTAGTTTTGTATAAGTTGTGATGTCTTCTAGGTCAAGGCTCATTATTTTTGTCTATGTACATCATCCCACCTGTTGAAAATTCAGGGCTGCCCTCCCCTGAACTGCTCATATGCCATTGTCCAAGCCCACTGGGCCTGTTTGTAGGGGTGTATTTCGGGGCCTTCTATTCCATTCCATCCATCTATGTTTCTACCCCTCCACAAATGCCCCACTATCCTGGTGACTGCAGCTATATAACAAGACTTAACATCAAGTAGAGTGATTTTTCCCACTTTCTTCTCCTTTTTCAAAGTTTTAGCTATTCTAGGTCCTGCACCTTTCCGTATAAATTTCAGAGTGAGATTGTCTATCTCTACAAAAAGAAATCTTGCTGGGACTTTGAGAAGAATTGCATTAAATCTACAGATCAGGGGGTGTGGATTGATACCTTTTCTATGCTGAGTCTTCCGGTCCATGACATGGTATGTCTCTCCATTTATTTCACTCTTTTTTTCTTTCACAAGCATTTTGTAATTTTTAGCATATAGAGTCTGGACATGTTTTGGTTGATTTATACCTAAGTATTTCATTTTCTTTGGATCTATTGTAAATGGTACTGTGTGTCAAATTTCAGTTTCCTCATGTTTGTTGTTAGTATGTAGAAATACCACTGCATTTTGTATGCTGATTTGCCATCCTGCCACCTTGCTGAACTCATTTGTTCTGTTTTATTTTGGTTTTGTAGATTCCTTGGAATTTTCTATATAGACTATCATGTCTTCTGAAAATAGTGGCAGTTTTATTTATTTATTTCCAATATGTGTGTCTTTTATTTATTTTTCTTGTCTTATTGCTCAATGCTGTGTAAGAGAGGTGGAGTTTTTCTGAGAGGAGAGAAGTTTCATTACCATTTCATTGCCTACTAGTCAGTGACTCCACAGATTCTTGCTTCTTTTTGCCCAAATTTATACACTGCTTATTTTCTAGAAAGCTATGTTTTTTATCTGGATTTTAATTCATCAGCATGCATTGCTCCTAAAACCCTTTTATTATTTTTAATTTTTTTTTGGCCTATAATAACTTCACTCAATTTCATTCCACATTTTATTTGCACCTTCTCTCCTTTCCTGTGGTCTTGACAGCATCAGTCTGTTTCCCCATCTTTCCATAAACAGCTTGGTTTTTGCCTTTTCGCTGTTGTTACAGGAGGTGTGGCTGGGAACCTTGCTTCACTGAGTTCTGCCCGTTTCTTTATTAATTTCTCCTTCCTTGTTTCCTTGGATTTTCTCTGCAGCTCTTTTTCAAACTTCTTGATATGAATGGTTTATTTTTAAATTTTCTATTTCCAATAAGTGTACTTAAAGGTATAAAAGTTCCTCTGGGGGGTGGTGTACCTGGTGGTGTACCTTCAACATGTCGACACATATTCATTGCCATTAAACCTTAAAAATTTCCTTTTTTTCTTTTTCCATTTACTTTTTAATTTGATTTCATTTTTTCAATTAGTATACAGTACAGATGACTATATTTGTGAAAAGTTCTATGAATTTTAACATATCTGTAGATGCATTTGGACACCACCCCAATCAGGATACTGACACATTGGGGTATTTTTAGAATTGTGGTTCTGTGATACTCCATTTCATTTATGAACATAATTCCATCCCCCCCCCAAATTCTCATTCCTCTCTCTTTATAGTCACCCACTCCCTGCACCCATAGCCCAACAACCACTGATCTGTTCTCCATCACTGTGATTTTGTGTATTCAAGAACTTGTAACCCTTTGAGCCTGGGTCTGCTGACTCAGCACCATGCCTGTTAGATGTGTCAGGGGCACATTCTTTCTGCAGAAGGACATTTGGTTGTGTGGCTGTAGCATAGTGGTTCCCCATTGATCTGGGGAAGGACTTTAAGTTGTTTTTACCTCTTGGCAACTACATATAGTTGCTATAAACATTCATGTATAGGTTTGTGTGTGAACATATTTTTACTGAAATATAGTTGTTTTATAGTGTTGTGTTCATTTGTGCTGTACAACAAAGTGATTCATTTATACATATATATATTCTTTTTTCATATTCTTTTCCATTATGGTTTATCATAGGATACTGAATATAGTTCCCTGTACTACACAGTAGGACCTTGTTGTTTATCTATCCTATATATAATAACTCCAACCTCTCAACCCATCCCTCCCCCACCCGCCTCTCCTTGGCAACCACAACTGTGTGAACATATGTTTTTGTTTCTCTTATTCTTTACTGCTGGATCATATGGTAAATGCATGTTTAGATTTATCTTTTAAATGCCAAATAGTTTTCCAGAATGGTGGACCAGCAATGTCTGAGAGCCCCAGTTGCTCTGGGTCATTGCCAGCACCCGGCACTGTCAGTGATTTTTATTTTAACCTTTCTGAGAGGTATGTAATGCTATCTCATTTTAATTTGCATTTCTCTATGGCTAATAATTAGCCAGAGAGAATTTTCCTTCTCTGTATTTTTTTTAGTGAGGTGTCTATTCAAGTCTTTTGCCCATGTTTTAACTGTGTTGTTTGCTTTCTTAATTGTTGAGTTCTTAAAATTCTTTATATATTCTGGATACGAGGCACTTGTCAGATACTTTGCTGGCATATGTTTGCTCCCTATCTTTTCATTCTCTTACAGTGTATTTTACAGAGTAAACGTTCTTAATCTTGATGAGAGCCCACTTACAGATTTTTTCTAAGTCTTGTACTTTTGACACTACATTTAAGAACTCTTTGCCAAACAGCAAGTCATAAAGCTCTCTTCCTAAGTTTTCTGCTCAGAGTTTTCTGGTTTTACATTTTACATTTACATCCGAGTTCACTGATAGTGTAACTTTCACACTGTTGTTCCCTTTTCTGTCACGGATGTACAGCTGATCCAGCACCCTCTGAAACTATCCATTACAAACTTGAATTGCTTTTTCATCTTTGCCAAAACTCAATGCCCATATTTGTGTGGATCTTTTTCTGGACTCTTCATTCTGTTCCATGGATCTGTGTTTCTGTCCTGTCACCAATTCCACACTCTCTTGATTACTGTAGATTTGTAGTAAGTCATATAATCAAGTAGAATGATTTATTCTTCTTTTTCGGAGTTGGTTTAGACATACTGATTTCTTTGTTTTTCCATACAGATTTTAGAATTAACTTACCCCTATATCTGCAAAACTCCTGCTACAGATTTTGATTGGTATTGTGTTCAATCTACAGATTATTTAGAATTGTCATCTTTGCTCCTTTGAAATTTATATACATAAACTTGGTATGTCTTTCCATTTGTTTAGTTCTTTGATTCCTTTCAACACAGTTTTGTAGTTTTCAGCATACTGTTTTTTAATATTTATATCTAAATGTTTCATTTTGGGAGTAATTGTGAGTTTTTTTTAATTTTTTGTTTCTAATTGTGCCTTTATATGGATCATGTATCCCACAACTTTGCTAAACTCATTTACTGAGGAAGTTGTTTTGTAGATTCCTTGGGATTTTCTACATGGACATTTCATCCGTGAATGGGGTAAACACCTGGACTTCTTTTCCAATGTATGTCCTCTCTCTCTCTCTTCCCCCCCAACTTACTCCCCACCCTCGCCTTAGTGTTCTGGCTAGGACTTCCATATGATGTTGAGTAAGAGTAGTGACAATGGACATTCTTGCCTTGAGCCTGACTGTAGAGAGAAAGCATCAGTCTTACCATTAAGTATCAGTCAGCTGAAGGGTTTTGTAAATTTCCTTTATCCAGTTGAAGATGTTATTTTCTATTCTAAAATTTTTATCATTTAGAATGTTGCTTTTTCTATATCAATTAACAGGATCATGTGTTTTTTCCTTCTTCAGCCTGATAACACTGTGAATTACATAGATTGATTTTTTTAGTATTGAACCTGCTTACTCAGGAAAAATATCGCGTGGTTGCAAGATATAAAGACATAGACACAGACATAGTGATAAATAGAGATATAAATATAGATATATTTGGATACAATTTACTAATATTTTGTTGAGGATTTTTTGCATCTAAGACCATGAGAGATATTGGTCTGTAATTTTCTTTAATTTTTCCTCTGGTTTTGGTAAAAAGATAATACTGGACTCATTGGGTGATTTGGGAAGTGTTCCCTGATCTGTTTTCTTAAAGAAATTGTATAGAACTGGTGTTATTTCTTCTGCACATATTTGGTAGTGTTTGCCCCTGAAAGCTTCTCAGCCTGGAGATTCCTTTTTCAGGAGGATTTTCAACTACAAATTCAATTTATTTAATAGTCACAGAACTATTATCTATTTCATCTTTGATGAGTTTTGGTAGTTTGTGGTTTGTCCAGTTCATCTAAGTTACAGCATTTATGGTTCTTTTCATATCTGTGGGGTCTGTACTGACACGTACTCTTTCACTTCTGATATTTGTAATTTGTGTCTTCTCTCTTTTTTTTCCTTGTCAGTCTTACTAAAACTTTATCAATTTTATCTTTTCAAAGAAACAGTTTTTCTGTTTTTATTCATTTTTGCTCTTTGTTATTTCTTTCCTTCTGCTGGCTTTGGGTTTGTTTGGTTCTTCTTTTACTAGCTTTTTAAGTTGGAAGGTTATATTATTGACTTCAGATCTTTATTCTGTTCTAATATAAGAATTTATGCTGTAAATTTCCCTTTAAGCACACACTCCAGCCAGATTCTACAAATTATGGTACGTTGTATTTTCATTTTTGTCAGTTGGAAGTATTTTTTTTAGTTTCCTTTGAGACATCCTTTTTGGTCCATGGATTATTTAGATTATGTTGTTTAATTTCCAAGCATTTGGCAATTCCCCTGCTATCTTTCTGTTTCTGGTTTCTAGCTTAATTTCATTATGCTCAGAGGACACATTGTTTAATTACAATTCTTTCAAGTGTGTTAAGGTTTGTTTTATGACCAGAAAAGGGTACATCTTGGTGAATGTCCCACGCACTCTTGAAAAGAGTACTAATCAGACCCAGTGGATTGATGATGTTGGTTGATGTTTTGAACTTCTGTCATTAGGTACATACACATTTAGGATTATTATGTATCTTCTGTGATGTGAGCTGTTCATCTTACACAATGTCCCTCTTTATCTCTCATCCTTTCAGCCTACCTATGCCATTCCATTTGAAGTTAGTTTCTTGTAGACAGAAAGAAAATGATTGTTTTATGTGTGTGTGTGTGTATATATATATATATATATATATATATATATATATATGCATTCTTTTTCAGATTCTTTTCCATTATAGGTTATTACAGGATATTGAATATATTTCCCTGTGCTATACAGTAGGTCCTTGTTGGTTATCTATTTTATATATAGTAGTGCATATCTTTTAATCCCAAACTCCTAATTTATCCTTCCCCCCCCACCCACTTTTCCCCTTCGGTAACCATAAGTTTGTTTTCTATGTCGCTGAGTCTGTTTCTGTTTTGTAAATAAATTTATTTGTATCATTTTTGTAGATTCCACATATAAGTGATGTCATATGATATTTGTCTTTCTCTGTCTGACTTATTTCACTTATTATGATAATCTCTAGGTCCATCCATGTTGCTGCAAATGGCATTATTTCAGTCTTTTATATGGCTGAATAATAGTATTTCATTTTAATTTATCCATTGTGAATTTTTTTTAATCTATCATCTTTTTGACTGCATCTCCTTATATAACTTTTTGAGTGGTCTCTCTAGGAATTATAATATGTAATACTTACCTTTCCACAGTATACTGGGAATCAGTATTTTTGCCTCCCTAACTTTCAGGCCCCTTTACCCTCCTCTTCCTAGTTTAGTCCTCCTGTATGTTACATCTACAGATGTAAAACCCCCTCAGACAATGTTAATTTTTACTTTCAACCATAATTTTAAAGCAAAATTTTTAAGACTCAGGAGGAGGAGAATCTATCATGTTTACTCAGTCACTGTTTCTGTCTCACAGGCTTTGATGTTTTTAAATTTTGCTGGAGTGATTCCAGCCTGCTACAGATGCATGGTCAGCATGGACCTTCCAGGAATCATCACCCACGGTCCATGTGGTAGTGGGGTCGGGCATGATGACCTGGGACTTGGGGCCCAGATCTGATTCCACAGGAGACTCAGTCTCGCAGACATAGAGCTTTATGCAGCAGATACACCAGCAGGACCCGGAGACCTCTCCTCCTCATGGAGGGCCACCAGCCCAGAGTGTGAAGCAGACATTTTCCTGCCCCTCCCACCCCAGGACTGCCTCTGCCCAGGGAGACAGGGCTGGACACTGGACATCTCCTAGACTCTTGCTGCCCAACCACGTGATCACATGACAATCAGAATGGCTCTCTGATAAATGTCTGACATCCTTGCCCAGTTCTGAAATTGAAAATAAAAATAAAATAGCAATAACTTATAAGTAGTGTCGACTGAAAAAAATGCATAATGTGAGGGTTGTGAGTTAAATTTTATTGGGGGCAAAATGAGGACTATAACCCAGGAGACAGCATCTCAGATAGGTCTGAGAAACTGCTCCAAAGAGGTGTGGGGGAGGTCAGTATATATGTGATTTTGGTGACAGGGGATTACATGCAACCAAGCACACATTTTTGCAGAAGTTTCTGCTAGAGTCTCATGAAGGTTACTGTTAGTCACGAGGTGTAGACGTCACCAGGAAGGGTTTTAGTGCTTTCCTAGATACGAGGAGATGCAAGAATTAGGCTCATAAAATTGTCCCCTGAAAATATCTAACTGTCTGGAGACCTGCTCTGCCTGTTTTTCCCGGAGCACAGAGGGCCTCATTCCTGATCTTCACCCTGAACTCCTTTCAGGGGGGGTTGAAGGTCAGCAGCTGCAGCAGCTCAGGATTTAATCCTTGTAGAGGCGGATGGCGAGTGCCAATTTGTAGGTGACAATAGCTAATGCAGATATGCTGCTTACCATCAGGGACCATTCTGAGCACTTTCAGTACATGGCTCATCTTCACACCAATCCTGAGGCAGCTATAGTGTTTTCAGCCCCATTTTATAGATAGGAAAACAGGAGAGAGAGGTCAGTCAAATTCCCCAAGATGACGGCAGTAGCCGGTGAGGCTGGGATCTGGACCCAGACAACCTGGCCGCAAGCTGTGCACCTACACACTACGCTGCCCCACGTGGCCAAGCAGAAACCCATGAGTAACCACCCCCATGAGGACAACTCTGTAGCCACAGCAGCGCAGGGCAGAGCCCTCTTCTGATGCAGACAGCTGACCTGTTACCATTCATCCCACAGTTGCCCAGGGAGCGCCTGGTCTGGACAAAGTCCCACAAGGCTTGGGGGAGAGCGGGGTCCGAGCTTGACAGTGAGGACACAGCCCCTCCCCAGGGAGGGTTTTTCATAATGAACTGGAAACCGTTTCAGGGGAGATTAGAGACGAAGCTGGTATGAAGTTTGCAAAACAGAGTGAAAATATAATGGGGTGAAAAGGATTATCCACGAGATAAAATCTGTGTCCCAAAGCCCCAAATCTCACTGGACTGCTGGGAGAATTTGCAGTGAAACTGCTCTGGGGGTCGTCAGTCAGCCAACAGAGGAAATGGCCCAGCAGATAAATCTACTGTTTGATGAGGATCAGGAGTGAGCACCAAATCTGGGGTGTGGGCTCTGAGAACATTCTGATGCTTCAAGATGGAAATCGTGGTCTAGATCCCTAAATACTCAAAGGATTATAATTTTTTTAATGAAATTGTACAAAGTAGCCAATGAAAGTGAGGTGTGAGGGGCCCAGTTCTTACTGAGATCCGCAGAGGAGACCCCAGGATGGGACAGAGCCCACCCCCCCCCCTTCCAGGGCCAAGAGCTCTGGGGAGTCCTCACGGCCCCCCGTAGTGGGACATACATGAAGATGCATCTGGTCAGCTGCTCCCAGCATCCCGAGGGTCCACCAGGATGCCACAGCCGAGTGCAGACTTCACTTCAGCTCATCCTTCCAAGGTCCCTCTGAGAAGAGGGCACTGAGGACGGCAGGGAGTGCACCTGAGAGAGAGGGTCAGCCACAGATGGGTACCAGGGCGCCTGGACACACAGCTTCTGTCGATGATGCCGGCTCAGGTTGGGCAGGACAGGGGACGCAGGGGGGCTACTCCAGAGGCAGCTGCCCCATCGAGGCAAGGAAGTGATTGCCATGGACCAGGTGATGAGGATGGAGAAACCGGAGATTCTGCAGGTCAGGGGCATCCAATCTGCTGGACCTGGTAACCAACTGTGTGTGCAGAGGAAGGGAGGGTGGTCTGCAGGACAGGAAAGGTCAGGACATGCAGAGGTGGGCATGGCAACCCTCCCTGGAGCCATCAGAGAGCTTGATGGAGGTGACACCTCCCTCCGTCCCCTCATGCTGTGGAAGGAAGGGGCCACTCGGATCTGGCCAAACAGCTACTCATACTGCACCCAGAGGACGCGGTCTGCAGACCCAGCCTGACGTCACTGAACCCACTAGCCTCACCAGGCAGGTGCCCACGCCCGGGCAAAGAGTGCAAGAGCCACCATCCCACACTGGACGGGATGGCACATCCCCATGCAGGGAGAGGCTGAGCTTAAAGGGGGGCCAGGGGCCCAGCCATCCCACCACCTCGGACCCAGAGCCAAAGAAGAGGAGGCAACTGCCCGCCCAGAGCCAGTGAAGTCTGGAGCTGCCTGCCTTCCACCCTCTGTCCAATGCAGCCGGGCGCTCGGAGACTTGCGGGAAGGGTCAGGTCATCTCCCTCAGGGTCCTTCAGCTCTGACTCTCTGGGAAGTTCTCAGGTTTGCAGAAGGATTTACGAGCCTGAGACAAGACTCCCCGAAACCTCAGGGGAGCCCTAACTGTCACCTCACTGTTCCGGTGGCCAATCACCAAGGGTCCCTCAGCACCCAGGGGACACAGAAGATCATTTTCAGGGTGATGGAACTGTTGTGTATGACGTTGTGTTGGTGGATACGGGATTCTACCCATTTGTTACAACCCACAGGACAAAGTGAACTTTACAGCACATGTTGCAGACTGAATTGTGTCCTAAAAACCCATATGCTGGGGCTTCCCTGGTGGCGCAGTGGTTGAGAGCCCGCCTGCCGATGCAGGGGACACGGGTTCGTGCCCCGGTCCGGGAAGATCCCACATGCCGCGGAGCGGCTGGGCCCGTGAGCCATGGCCGCTGAGCCTGCGCGTCCGGAGCCTGTGCTCCGCAGCGGGAGAGGCCACAGCAGTGAGAGGCCCGCGTACCGCAAAAAAAAAAACACTCATATGTTGAAGCCCTAATTCCCAATGTGACTTATTTGGAGATGGGGTCTTTAAGGACATAAAGGCTAAATGAGCTCATGGTTTGGGGCCCTGGCCCTACGGGACTGGTGTCCCTGTAAACAGAGGAAGAGACCAGAGCTCTCTCCCCTCCCCAGGAGCACATGTGAGAAGCCTGCTGTCTGCAAGCCAGAAAGAGAGTCCCCACCAGACACCAGCCCGGCCGACCTCTCAGGTTTGGACTCCGGCCTCCAGGTTGCCAGAATGAATGTCTGTTGTTTAAGCCCCATCTGTGCTGTTTGTTCTGGCCGCCTGAGCAACTAATACAGCAAATCCAAAAATGACCCGGAGGGGGGTGTCCCAGGAGGAACGCAGACCGTGGGAGATGAGCCCCACTGTGTGGCAGAGCGAGGCCACCTCACTGGAGGTGGGGACGCTGACTGCAGTCGCGTAGGAGACAGTGCCGGCTGGACGCTGGAGGACAGGAGGGCCGGACGCGAACACCGCGCTTGAGGGCTACAGACGTGCAGCTCTGAACTGTGGAATACTGTGGATGGAATAAGCAAATAAATTACAGGAAATGGGACCCAGGCTTTTCCCTGTCAGAGGAGGTGACAGTGAAGCAGGGGGTAGGATGAGCCACGGAGTTGGATTCAAGTCAGAGACACCAGTTTGCGCTCGTATTTATTCTGACGTGTAAACCCAGACGCACACCTAGTGAAATAAACATAGATACGTGTGTATACGGGGGTAGCATCCACACACGGATCTCCCAGCTCGATCCCCTGCAGGGCCCAGGAGCTGTGACAGCCCAGCACCCACACCCTGCTTTCTAAATCCCTTCTCTAATGAAACAAGCCAGGGCCCCTCAGAGAAAGGCCAATTCCAGGTCTGCAGCAGGGAAGAGGGCAAATGAGTCAGGAGCCTGTTGTAGGGCCAGGAAGCAAAGAGGTGCTAAAAAGGAAAAAAGAAAGACGGTATGAGGGTGTCAGAGACATAAAAGGCGATCCCAGTGGCCAAAGGTAGAGCCATTCAAGCAGTAAAATAAGATAATATTAGATTATAACCCAGGGCTTCCCTGGTGGCGCAGTGGTTAAGAATCCACAGGGGACATAGGTTTGATCCCTGGTGCGGGAAGATCCCACATGCTGCAGAGCAACTAAGCCCATGCGCCACAGCTACTGAGCCTGTGTGCCACAACTACTGAAGCCCATGCGCCTACAGCCCGTGCTCTGCAACAAGAGAAGCCACTGCAATGAGAAGCCCACGCACGGCAACGAAGAGTAGCCCCCACTCGCCGCAACTAGTGAAAGCCCACGTGCAGAAGCAAAGACCCAACGCAGACAAAAATAAATAAAAGAAATAGATTTATTTCAAAAAAGAGATTATATTGGGGCTTCCCTGGTGGCGCAGTGGTTGAGACTCCGCCTGCTGATGCAGGGGACACGGGTTCGTGCCCTGGTCCAGGAAGATCCCACATGCCGCGGAGCGGCTGGGCCCGTGAGCCATGGCCGCTGAGCCTGCGTGTCTGGAGCCTGTGCTCTGCAACGGGAGAGGCCAAAACAGTGAGAGGCCCACGTACCGCAAAAAAAAAAAAAAAAAAAAAAAAAAAAGAGAGAGAGAGATTATAACCCAAGGCATAAATATGTAAGACATAAGTGATTGAATAAATACATGGGAGAGAAGGGACAAATCTTCTCACAGAACAATTCCCACTAACCCTGCAAGAGGAATGAGGGAAGCAGCAAATCCCATTAGAGCTCCCTAGCACTAAGCCACAGGAACAGGCCCCAGTGGGCGCAGAAATTGCTGGGCGAGACCTGGAGGGAATCATGTGGTCGCACAGCCTCCAATATCTCCCTGGGACCCCCAGATGCCCAGTGGTTAGGACTCTGCACTTCCACTGCAGGGACACGGGTTCCAACCCTGGTCGGGGAGCTAGGATCCCGCATGACACTCTACAGGGCCACAAAAATAAATAAACTTTTTAAAAAATATCTCCCCCAAATATGTCTTACTCACTGGGGTGATTTTAGCATATGAACCAAATTCTTCAACCGCCTCCTTCAAGCAGCTAGAGCTCAAGTCCCCTCCCCTTGAGGGGGGCCTGGGCTCAGTGACTTCCCTCCAGAAACAGAGTGCAGACAGAAAGAGAAACTATGCCGCGGACAAGCCTGCAGACACCACCCTAACCTCGCAACCCCCCACGGGTGACAGCCTCCCCAGTCGCCGCCAGCGAGTCCCCGAGAGGGTGCAGTCAGGAGGGTGCTTCCCACCTGTGATGCCCTTTGACAGCCCAGGAATACAGAGGAAACACCAGAGAACCCAGAACTGGGGGAGACCCAACCGAGTCACAAGAAATAAGAAAGGCTGGAAACCGTCACAGGCCAGAGAAGACAGGAGATGAGGGGCTAATGGGACGTGGGGTCCTGGCTGATCCTGGAGCAGACGGAGGTCACCCGTGGTGAGGCGGGCGGATCCAGTAAAGCCTGTGGTTTGGTTCACGGTCCCTCGAGCCGGTGCTCCATTCCTGGTCTCGACGGAAACACGACAGAGAAGAAGTGCACAGAAAAAGTGGAATGGGGGTATACAGGGACTCTCGGCAGTGTCTTTCCAATTCTTCTGTAAGCCTGAAATTATTTCAAAATAAAACTTTTAAAAGGGAGGATGCTTATAATGTGGGCAGCTGAAACAACATTCTGAGTTTTCTGGATAACGAACACCACTTTCCTGAGCAGATGCCAGGGTCCCGGAATGCCCCAACAGGATTCTCTTTTAAAATGTGAGCAGAGTCCTTTCCTATGGAAGTCCAAGAAACATAGAACTTTAAAAAGTATACTTAATGAGAAAAATTTTAGGAAATAGTATTAAAAAAACATAAGAAGCTGCATTTATTTCCAGTTTCTGGATCTAGGGAAACTGCATCTTTGGGAGCAACGGTACCAAACCCAAGTAGCTTTTTAAACCCCCAGCAAAGCGGTTGATTTCTAAAGTAAACCAGGAAGGAAAGGTCAGCACCTAGAGATCATCCCCCTGTGTCCCAGGCCAGGAGTTGGAGACTGGGGAAACGGATGCCCAGGGCAAAACACCCCCTCGAGTGAGAACAGGAGTGACGGCCACAGTTATCTTACTTAAAACCCCGGCTGACGTCAGAGCCCAGCTGGTGGCGAGATCAGAGCATTTCAAGAATTCACTGACAAGAGTGTTCTACCTATGTTTTCTTCTAAGAGTTTGATAGTTTCTGGCCTTACATTTAAGTCTTTAATCCATTTTGAGCTTATTTTTGTGTATGGTGTTAGGGAATGATCTAATCTCAGACTTTTACATGTCCCTGTCCAGTTTTCCCAGCACCACTTATTGAAGAGGCTGTCCTTTCTCCACTGTACATTCCTGCCTCCTTTATCAAAGATAAGTTGACCATATGTGTGTGGGTTTATCTCTGAGCTTTCTATCCTGATCCACTGATCTATCTTTCTGTGTTTTATGACATAAATCACAGCAAGATCCTTTTGGACCCACCTCCTAGAGAAATGGAAATAAAAACAAAGGTAAACAAATGGGACCTAATGAAACTTCAAAGCTTTTGCACAGCAAAGGAAACCATAAACAAGACCAAAAGACAACCCTCAGAATGGGAGAAAATATTTGCAAATGAAGCAACTGACAAAGGATTAATCTCCAAAATTTATAAACAGCTCATGTAGCTCAATAGCAAAAAAACAAACAACCCAATCCAAAAATGGGCAGAAGACTTAAATAGGCATTTCTCCAAAGAAGATATACAGACTGCCAACAAACACATGAAAGAATGCTCAACATCATTAATCATTAGAGAAATGCAAATCAAAACTACAATGACCGGGCTTCCCTGGTGGCGCAGTGGTTGAGAGTCTGCCTGCCAATGCAGAGGACGCGGGTTCGAGCCCTGGTCTGGGAAGAGCCCACATGCCGCGGAGCAATTAGCCCCGTGAGCCACAATTACTGAGCCTGCGCGTCTGGAGCCTGTGCTCCGCAACAGGAGAGGCCACGATAGTGAAAGGCCTGCGCACCGCGATGAAGAGTGGCCCCCACTTGCCACAACTAGAGAAAGCCCTCGCACAGAAACGAAGACCCAACACAGCCATAAATAAATAAATAATTAATTAAAAAAAAAATCCTAAGAGCCCCTTCTAATTGTAGTCCTGAAACAAGCCTGCAGAACTGTGTGGCTGGGGGGAGGGGCGGCCCTTTTAAAAAAAAAAAAAAAAAACTACAATGAGATATCATCTCACACCAGTCAGAATGGCCATCATCAAGAAATCTAGAAACAATAAATGCTGGAGAGGGTGGGTGTGGAGAAAAGGGAACACTCTTGCACTGCTGGTGGGAATGTGAATTGGTACAGCCACTATGGAGAACAGTATGGAGGTTCCTTAAAAAACTACAAATAGAACTACCATATGACCCAGCAATCCCACTACTAGGCATATACCCTGAGAAAACCATAATTCAAAAAGAGACATGTACCAAAATGTTCATTGCAGCTCTATTCACAATAGCCCGGAGCTGGAAACAACCTAAGTGTCCATCATCGGATGAATGGATAAAGAAGATGTGGCACATATATACAATGGAATATTACTCAGCCATAAAAAGAAACGAAACTGAGCTATTTGTAATGAGGTGGATAGACCTAGAGTCTGTCATACAGAGTGAAGTAAGTCAGAAAGAGAAAGACAAATACCGTATGCTAACACATAAATACGGAATTTAAAAAAAAAATGTCATGAAGAACCTAGGGGTAAAACGGGAATAAAGACACAGACCTACTTGAGAATGGACTTGAGGATATGGGGAGGGGGAAGGGTAAGCTGTGACAAAGCGAAAGAGAGGCATGGACATATATACACTACCAAACGTAAGGTAGATAGATAGTGGGAAGCAGCCGCAAAGCACAGGGAGATCAGCTCGGTGCTTTGTGACCGCCTGGAGGGGTGGGATGGGGAGGGTGGGAGGGAGGGAGATGCATGAGGGAAGGGATGTGGGAACAGATGTATATGTATGACTGATTCACTTTGTTATAAAGCAGGAACTAATAAAAATAAATAAATAAATAAATAAATAAATAAAAAGAATTCACTGACATTCATCGTTAAACTCACCTCTGGTTGTCTGGAAAGATGCAAAGAAAACCTACTTTAAGGTGGGACAGATGGTCCTCATTTCCACACATTTATTATGAAAATGCAGCAAATCTTTCTCAATTTCCACCCCAGCACACTGGGTTTTGGGGCAATTCAGGCTGGAGGAACCCAACTTTCCGAAGCATCTAAAGCTGTTGGTTATGCTTCAGGAACCCGGGCTGCACAGCGAGAAACACAGTAGCCCCAGGGACACAGAGACACAGCCCTGCGGGGTCTTCTGGGGCCCACCCAGACCTGCGCTGTAGTCTCAGCACCAGGGTCCTCCTCCGGTCCCCAGCTGGACACAAACAGGTGCTGTTTGGACAGAGAAAACGAAAAGGACAGGGCAAAGTAGCTTCAGTGTCTTGCCTGGCTCTGTATGAACTGTGAGATTCGCACTTCAAGACCCTGAATCTCTCTCCTCTCTTCCTGCCCCCAGGAGGCAGCCCTGAGGTCTGAACAGAAAGGTCTCCAGTCTCTGAGCAGTGAAATTAGACCCCATGTGTGACCTTGTATTAAGGGTCCAGCCACAGACGTGACCGGAGAGGGTGGGGCTCCTCTATATTCCTCGTGAACTAAATGCAATCTCCCCCCAGCTCCCCCCATCCATGACTGTCAGCACACTCAAAGCATTTTGAGCAGCCTCACACCTAAAAAAGAAAAGCTTCCTAAGTTGCTTCCGTAGGGGCCGATTTTCCTTATGCAGCGCATCGTGAGAACAATTTAAATGAGGTTTTGGGGTATAGATTCTAACTGGTTACAAGATAATTGCTAACAATGAAAACATCCAGCTTTGCATCCAGTCCTCAAATTCTAATTTTATGTGAGAATTAGTTCACAAATATATAATTCCAATTAGCACATGTTGTCACTTTTATGTCTGTACGATTTAGACTTTCACCCCAAAAGTTATTTTAAATCTGTTTTGGGAGAATGTTTAATTTGAGTTTGGCAAATGACATTTCTGCAGATTCCGCTGGAGATGACATGTGTCAAGCTGCCATCTGAGAAGTAATTTGTGTCATTTGCTGGGGTTCATTATTGCAGATATTAGCAATCAATATTTCTTTCCTCAAACAGGACAGCAGCTGGCTCTTAGGAACCCACAGAAAGCTTTCTCTTCCACTTTAAACTGTCCTGGGGGGTATTCTGAGTGGGTGCTGATCACCCCTCAGGGACAAGGGACAGTCAGCTCTCAGACCCTGGGGTATGGGGGCGAGAGGGTGCTGGAGAGAGAGGGAGAGAGATAGAAAGAGACAGAGACAGATAGAGACTCAGAGACAGAGACCCAAAGAGCTATATCAGCAGGACCACCACTGAAGCTGAGCAGGGTCCCCACTACTGAGGCTGCTTGGTGGGATGAGGACACTCTGAGGGGGGAAGGGCCCCCCGAGGCAGTTCAGTTGAAGCTGAGTTCAGAACACATAGGCCCCAGGGGAGGCCCTGATCCCAAAGATTTTAAAGACCAGTGCCTGTCCGTGGTGCCCACTAACTCTGAAGGCACCATACATCATGAGACACTTCAAGCCAGGAAGCTTTGGGGCTGATTTGTTATGCAGTGAAGGCTAACTGATACAAGGCATATGGGACTTAGGTTGGTGTCCTTCCTTTATTATCCAATAAAGAAGAAGACCATTTAGGTTATATGTAAGATACAAGTAATAACCATCAATGAACACCAGAATACCTACCACCCAAGCTAAAAAAACAGAATTTCTGAAGCCCCCTGTGTGACCCTCCCCAGCCCCACCCCATTCCACCCCTGGGTGAAATGCCACCCTGAATTCTGTGTTTCCTGCTCTCTGGTTTTTCAAATCCTTTTTCCACACCTGCAAGGAAGACCAAGGGATGCACTGCTTGGGTTTGGGGTGGTCTGGACCTGGTGCAAGTGGACCCGTGCTGGCACTCTGCCTCGATGCTATCTCCTCTCCCATGAAGTCCCCGAAGGCCACACACTCTGAGATTCACCCACTTTCCTGGCGGTGTGTCCCCTACTGTCTGAATGTGTCACACCTGGTTTGTCCGTTCCACCACGCCAGGTAATTTGCAAAATTACATAACCGCCATGATGATGATTCTGGCACATGCCCCTGTCTCAGACTTCCCACAGGTGCACAGGGGGGGTCCAGGTGTGGTGCCTGAGCCATTTACTCCACGTACACACTCTGTCCTTGTCCACGTGGGCCACGATGGGAAAGGCTGGATGTAGCCTGTAGGGATACACATCTCAACACTGCTCAGTTTCCCTTAGTCTCTCTCCAAAATGTCCCCACGATTTACGCCTCCCTGTCCAACCTCCTGTTTCTCTTCCAGGCTCAAATCCTTCACTCATTTTTGTCTTGTTATTTTTCTGTTTCTTACTGATTTGTAGGAGTTAGTTACACATTCCAGACACTAATCCTTTGTCAGCTGAATGCATTGCAAACACCTCCTCCCAGTTGGTGGCCTCTGTGTCCATTTATTTAAGCCATCATTGATGGATTTTAATGTAGCAGAACTTGTCAATCTTTTTCCTTTGTGTTTGCACTTCTGGGGTTTTAAGAAATTATTTCTTAGTCAATGGTCATAGTATGTTCTCCTATGTTGTCTTATAAAAACATTAGAAACATTTATATTACCATTAAGTACTTAATCCATTTGGAACTGATTTTTTTGTTTTTTAATTTATGGCTGCATTGGGTCTTTGTTGTTGCACGCAGGCTTTCCCTAGTTGCAGCGAGCAGGGGCTGCTCTTCATTGCAGTGTGCGGGCTTCTCATTGCAGTGGCTTCTCTTGTTGCAGAGCATGGACTTTAGATGCACGGGCTTCCGTAGTTGTGGCATGTGGGTTCAGTAGTTGTGGCTCATGGGCTCTAGAGTGCAGGCCCAGTAGCTGTGGTGCACGGGCTTAGTTGCTCCGTGGCATGTGGGATCTTCCCAGACCAGGGCTCAAACCCATGTCTCCTGCACTGGCAGGTGGATCCTTAACCACTGCACCACCAGGGAAGTCCCTGGAACTGATTTTTACACACAGAGTGAGGTAAGAGTCCATTTTCTTCCTTTTTCTAGATATTAACCAATTTCTCCAGCATCAGTTACTGAATGTCTCCTTTCTGCACTGAGGGGTAAGGCCAGCTCTATTAGAAATCACATACACATTACATCATCAGTTCCTTCCCAGACTCTCCACATCATCAGGTCTGAACTGCGGTCACCAGGGCTCCCCTGTACTCCCTGGAGGGGCCTGCGTTCAGCGAAAATTCACCACCCAGGATTTCCACTTTCTCTACAGCGCTGGCCTCTGAGGCCTCCTTACTTTCCTGACCATTTGGTGAAGTGCTGAAAAGAACTTTTAAATAGATTGCACCCAGCATTTATAGTTGTTTGCAGTTGGATTATATTCAGTGCTTCATCTGCCACACTGCCAGATGTGGAAGTCCTTCATTGGGATAAACGCCTAAATCCACCACCTCCTTACACTCCATGGTCATTCAGAATTACTGTCATGTCGCCAGTTTATTTGATCACAACCTTTCATGGCATTTCATTCTAAAGTGCACCCTGTCTAGTTTTTCCAGTGAAAGTAAACTCCTGGTCTTGGCCCCAGACTGTCTCTTCTTTACCCTCACTCTTGAGTATCTTAGCTGGGTATAGAATTCCAGATTGACAATTACTTTCTATCAGCACACTGAAGATATCTCACTGCCCTCAGTAATCACTACCACTGATGAGAAGTCTTTCTAACCTAATTATCTTTTTTTCTATAGTAATGTTTCTACTCTCTGAAAAAGTGTAATATTTTATGTATTTATGTATGTGTGTATGTATGTATGTGAACATGCCTGTGTGTGAGTGTATGTATGTGTGCATATATGTGTATGTGTGTATGTATGTATGTGGGTGGGTGTGGATGTAAGTATGTGTGTGTGTGTGTCTATATATGTGGTTGGATGGATGTGGGTGTGAATGTGTGTGCATATGTGTGTATATATGTATGTATGTGGGTATGTGTGGATGTAATTATGTGGATGTGTGGATTACGTTGATGTATGTATGTGGGTGTGAATGTGTGTGCATATGTGTGTATGTATGTATGTGGGGGTGTGTGGATGTAAGTGTGTAGGTATGGACATGTGTGTGTACATGTGTCCCTAATGTTCCACCATTTCATTTCAACAAGATCAAGGTGCATATTCGCTTTCACTTACTTCACTTAGTAGAGGATGTTTCCTTCAATGTTGGGAGACCCTCATCTAGCATCTGTCCAGATACACCATACATTGTCCCCCTTCTCTTCCCTCCTCTGGAATCTCAGTGGATGGGCTGGACTTTCTCATTCCATTGCCCTTCCCCATGTCTCTTCTCTTTGTGAGGAAGTGACTTCCTCAGATCTACCTTTAAATTCACTGATTTTCTCATCAGCTGTGTCTAATTGACCATTTAACCTGTTTACTTCCCACATTAAATGACTCTTTTTTCATTCCTACACATTCTATCTGCTTCCTTTTCTCTTGTTTACGGTCTACCTCCTTCGTTCATAGTTTCCTATTCTTGCCTTATTGTTCCTGTATTATTTTTTCTCCTTACATTTGTTACCCTTTTTAAAGGAGCTCTTAGAATGTTCTACCATTGCTCGTCTTTGGGGTGCATGTGCCCCCATTTCTTCATCAGCCCCCAGGGCTGCCTTCAGGGTGCCAGGTTTTCATCTTTCCTTTCATCACCTCCAGTGGGCTCTTCTCCATGGCGGGCTCTTCTCCATGGCTGCCTCTTGTTGAAACCCACGCCTCCAGGACACAGGACTTTCACTGGATCTACAGAGATTTGTGTTTTAACTTAAGTTGTCTTCCCATAGAACTAGTGATATAGATCCCATGTCACATACAGATATGATTCAGGCAAGCGTTTCCCATCTTCAATCCATTGAGAAGCTCTAACCAAGCACCTGTCCCTTACCAGGCACCTCTTAGCTCACCCCTGAGACTACCCTAGCCCTGACCCCTGGGCCCACCACAGCCCTGAGCCCACCACAGCCCTGAGCCCACCCCAGACCTGACCCCTGGGCCCACCCCAGTCCTGACCCCTGAGCCCACCCCAGAGCTGGCAGAGGACTGGCCACCTTGCCATTTCCACCACTTGCTGGTGATTTCTTCAGCCCCTTTTCGCTGGGAGGGAGGCCCTCCAATCCCCTGCAAGCCTGGTGCTGGTGCCCATGTGGGCCTTAAGCTCAGCCCCCAAGGCCCACCCCTGAGTCTTCAGCTGCTTCTTACCCCGTCTGCCCCCAGGTTCAAGCCCCTCCCTTGTGTCTGGGTAGTGGAGAGCTCTATCCTTTTTAATCTCCTCTATGTATGTCTTGGGATGTCACATAAAAGCATTTCTAAGCCTGTGGGCTTGTGGGGAAGTTGAAGGGAGTCAAGAAGGAGCTGAGCCTGGGGATTGATGAGGGGGTGGGTGTTGAAAAGCGGAGCAGGAACTGAGCTGCCCCCAGCCCCCAGCCCCCCAGCGCTGACAGGCTGACCCAACTTGGGTAAGGCAGGGGGCACCTCAATTTGTAGCCGCTGCAGCTCCGAGGACCCCTAAACCCCACAGGGGCTGCTGCTCCCTGCCCCTCTCTCTTCCCAGAGCTGCCGGCCCTAGACATTGGCCAGGCCCCTGACCGCTGCCCCATCTGGGTAGGGGAAGCACCCTGAATCATACCTGGTCCCCCTGCCCAGTCCCCTGCTTATGCCACGTGGGGACCCCAGCCCACCAGGCGTCGGATCCAAGGAGAGAAGGAGAGAAGGCCGGCCCTGAGTCCTCCTGGGACAGCAGAAGCAGGTGGGACAGGTCAGCCAGGACCGCCCAGGAAAAACACCCGAAGGGCCCTGGGTAGGGGCAGTGAGGGGGCAGGAAGGGGCAAGAAGGGGGCTCGGGAGCTGGTGGAGCAAGTCTTCTGTGAAATCTGAATAAAATGAGCCTCTAACTCTCCTCCCACCAAAAACGGGAAAGCTGCTAAAAACTGGGAAAAGTGCCTCAACAGGCATCTGTGGGAAGGCCAGCAAATTCAATTAGAATCATCTCCAGAAGCTGCAGGAAAATCTCTCCTTTCTTCATGGAAATCATGAAATTTTCCTTATTCCTGCCCCAAGATGGTGGCTCCCAGAGGTGCCCAGGGGTGGATGGCAGCTGTGCTCCGGTGGGGTCCCAGGGAGATTCCAGATGCTGGTTGGACAGGTTGGAGAGCTGGATGTGCCGGAACCGAGGAGACGGCCGAGCTCGTCCACCAGGGCCCAGCCCTCCTGGCTCAGAGCCGCTCATCTGAGCTGTCCCCAGGCCTCCCTGTCCCCGGGCCACATGCAGGTGAAGGGACAGGTCCCTGGGAGGGGCCAGCAGGGCCAGGTTAGGGACCCATGCAGGACGTCACACCCACTTGGCCCGTCTCCCTGGCCCTCTCTGGTCTGTAACAGGACCCCCTCCGCCACGAGGAGCAGAGAGAGGCTCGGGGGCCCTAGTGGGGCAGTGTGTGTGTGCATGTGTGTGTGTGCAAGTGTACTAGTCCCTACATGTGCATATGCATACATGGACCTGTGTGTCTGTGCATGTGTGTTGGTGTGTGTCTGTATGTCCGTGTGTTTGAGGTGTGCCTTGTACACATGTGCACATGTGTGTGCGTGCAGAGGAGTGTTTGGAGCATGCAGGTGTGACTGCATGTGTTGTGTGTGTGTGCGCATACGTGCCTCTGCGTGCATTTGTGAGGCCCCCCAGCTCGGAGCCAGCAGAGTCCTCACCACAACACTGGCCCTTGGGCCATGCTGGGCCCAGGCCACTCACCCAGGAGTGGTGGTCAGCAGGCCGCGTGGCCACAGGCTGAGGGTGACTCAGCTGGAGGAGCACGGAGAGCGGGGACTCGACCCCCGGGACACACTTGTCACTTCTGATTGTCAGGACTGGGGGTGCTCCTGGCGTCCAGGGGGTCAAGGCCCTGACGCTGCTCAACATGGGTCCTGGGGCCATCCCGAGGCTCCGCTGGGATGACCGGGGATGCGCTGGCAATGGCGGAGCTCTGGACACACGCAGAGGGCTGGACGCGGCCAGCTCATCACCTGTCCTCACCCTCCCCCTGCCCAAGGTCACCCGGAGGCACTCAGGAGGAGGGGCCAACTCCCGCAGCCTGGGGTCATTTAGGGCAGGTCCAGGCCGCGCTGGGGTCACGAAGCTGGGACAATCTTCCCAGGACCCTGCGTGCCCTGTCGGTCCTCTGCCCCTTTCCTCGGTGCCCCCCAAGGACCCCGGGCCCAAGCATTGGCGGCTCTGCCCTCATCCCACGACGGCCCAGACGCCAGGGGCATCACACCTTTCCTCCCTGAGGTCCCCTCCTCGACCACCCTCCTCCACGAGCCCCCAGCCCAGCCCAGGCCCCTCGGGCATCCCCGTCTGGGTTACACAGACCATGCCCCCTGACTAAGATCCCGCATCTCCATCCCCCTCACCCTCCCAAGAGAGCAAATGTTAATCATTTAGCACCAGAAGTCCTGTCTCTGAGGCTGCGGCTTTCAGGAGGCTGTTTCATTAGTGAGCACAATTAAAGGAGAAATTGATTTCTGGCCAGAAATGATAACAAAAGAATCAGCCCTCACAGGTGGGAAGAGGCGCTTTTGAAAAGCCACGGGGAAGGCTTTGAGTTGCTAATGCCGGCCCCAGAAGTGCAGGAGAGGAGGGCCGGGCAGAGGCAGGGCGGGCACTGGGCAGCCCCAGGCCCTGCGCTCCAGTACCCGGGGCCCGTTCCACACCGAGGTCTGGAAGCCCACGTTCTCCCATAGACTCAGGCTCTCAGCCACCCTGGCCAACACCTCAAGCCACGGTCAAGGCAGGCACAGCAGAGGCCCCCCGGAGTCGAAAGTGTCGGGGAATCAGGGGTCACGATGCCCCATCCACAGGGCAGGAGCCCCAAGTGATGAGTGCCGCTTTGGAGAACACCCCCCAGGGAGGCCCTGGGTCCCCGAGGACGGTGGCCAAGCCGGAGCAGCCACTCCCTGTCCCACCCTTTTCCACCAAGCCCTGAGCTCTAGGCAGAGGCACTGGGCCGTGGGGACTGTCCTGGTCGGACATCGTGTGGGCAGCCCAGGGAGGGGAACTCACCAGTCACCCAGAGCAGAAGCCCCGGACCTGTCAGTCACGTGCAGCACGGGGGGGAACCTATATGAGTCTCCCCCACGCGCTCACGGGACATGACTCTGGAAACACACACATGCACACGCGAATGCACAGGCATCCCACACACACACGCATGCACGCACCGTGGCGCCATGTACCCCTGCTGTGCAGCTGGGGGTCGGTGGCGTTTCCTGGCAGGACATCCAGGATGCTGATGGGGCGGCAGCCCTGAAGATACCACAGGAGCCACGTGCTGGGGAACAGCAGGCAGGGCAGGGACAGCAGGGCCGAGCAAATGCTCTGAAGCCCCTTCTGCCTGGGGTCCCCCACCCCCCATCAAGGGGCAAGACATTTGGGGTTTGCCACTGTTTTGCCAGAAGGGCTGCTCCCCTTTCTTTGAAGAATGGCTTCTGCTGCTGAAAACAAACTAAAACCAGAAAATCAGGAACCCAAGCCAAAGGGGCGCACCTTCATGCCACACGGCCTCACCCACCTTCTCTCCTATCTTCCTGCGCCAGTACCCAGCTAGGGGCCCACGGCAGCAAAGGTGGGTACTGTGTCTGCATGGCCCCCCGGGAGGCGAGAGGGGCCGGGGATGGAGAGGCTGCTTCTCATCCTTCTCCAACCTCAGGAGAGCTGCGTTTTAATTTTCTTGTAAAACAGGTGCATCCCCACCCTACTGCGTGCCAGGCGCAGGCTGAGTTCCATGACCTCTGCGAGCTTGTGACATCCAGGATGGGTGGAGAGGCCAGGGGGCCGAGGCACCGTGATGCTTCCAGGCCCTCCCTCTGGGGCCAGCGCAGGAGGCCTGCAGGGCGAGTGGGCTGGGAGGTTGGGGGTGGACGCAACAGCTCATGGAGCTCTTGAGGCTGGTCCAGGGTCCACTCTCTCTGCAGCTCGGGGGGGTCACAGGACTTGTGGCCTGTGGTCTTGGAGCCCAAAACAGTATTTGGGGAAGGGAGGGAGTGACCCGGATGCTCAGGTGCATGCCAGCCGGGCTGGCACTACCCACGTCCACTGGCATCCGTGGCCTCTGTTGCCTCCAAGCTGCCAGGTCAGCCTGGCCTTGCTCAAGCCAGTCCCCTGCTCTAGCAAATTCCTCTGCTGGGCCCGGAGCAGACAGCCGCTCACCTAAATTGTCCTCATAGGTAGATTGTCATCAGATAAATCAATGCCACCGGTAGCTCAAAAGATGCAGCCCTTTTATGAGTCACTGTGTCGGCACTCACAGGGAATCTGTCACAGCTTCTTACTGCAGAGATGTAGCCACGGCCACGGTAACTAAGCTGGGCCCCGGTGATCCCCCTGTCCCAGCGTCCTCCCCACAGACACTCACCTCCCATTCCAGCCACTCTCTCTCGGGAGGTGATTTATTTTGTTTATGCACAAAAATGTATTTCTATGGAGCATTGTGATTTCTGTTTTGAGTCTAACTGGACACAATTTTTAACCTACATATTAATTACTTATAGAAAATACTGAATTTTTCAGAAAAAAAACCCCGGGAGACAAGGTTGGGAGTGAGCCAGGGTGCGGGGGAGTCTTTACTTATTTACTTATTTTAACCAGCGAAGCCCTGACAGGGAGCTGGCAGGACCACCTTTGGAGGGCCCGTGGCAGGGGCTGCAGGGGCGCCGTGTGTCAGGCACGGGTTTGGAAGGGGATACGACTGTGCCGCCTGGGGCCCCAAGGAGAGGGGACAGCCCGGGTGATGGTCCCTTAGGGGGCCCCGAGCCAGGACCCACCTGGCCTTCATGTGACAGTGGGAGGAGGCCATGCAGGCCGGCCACTGGACACCACGGCCGGGCCTCACCCTCGTGCCCACGGCCTCTTCCCCACCTCCCACTCCTCCCCGGAGGCCACCATCCCAGGTCCAGGCCATCCCTGAAGGGCAGCTGACCCCCGCCCACTGCCCGTCACCCATCTCAGGAAAGGTGGTATCAGGTCACAGCCACGGCACGCCTGCCCACTGAGCTGAAGGGGCCGCGGGCCGCTGCAAGGTTGGGATAGAAGAGATGCTGGGCGATGGGCAACTCTGCGCTCACCTGTGTCCATGTCCCCAGCATGACTACGGGCCTCCCTTCTCGCTCGAGTGTCCCTTGGCCTGTAAGTGAACTTCTTGTCCTCTCAGTCAACACGGGCGGTCCTCATGCCTGTCGTGGGTCCTGGGGGAGTGTGCAGATCTGAGGTCCCTGCCGCCCAGCGCGGCATGGTGAGCGGCCCTGCTCCGTGGGTGGCTGCCGGGCACCGTGGACCACCGGGTGCGCTGCCCGTCCGTCTCCACGCGACTCCACACAAGCACCCAGAGCGGGTCTCCAGGCCCGGGTGCTGACGCCGCTGGGCCCATCGCAGGGTCGAGGGGCCCTCAGAGGAGCTGGGAGCACTCTGATCACCACCTAGGAAGACCCTCAACGCGGCCCACAAGCTCCCACAGGCCGCTGCTGTTCCCTGGACCCTGGGCTACGGCCTCCTCTCCCTCCAGCTCCCACAGGCCCCGCACCGCCGCCAATGGACGTGCCTCCCCGAGCCATCTCACAGCTCCTCTGTCTGAGGCTGGACCCCAGCATTTGGTCGTGTGTGCCCCTGACCTTGAGCCTGGCCCCAGCCTCTGCTCCAGGCCATGGCCAGGGCCCCGCCTCTGCACTGGCCACGTCCTCTGGACCCCCAGCCAGATCCCTGCCCCAAGGCCAGAGACAAAAGTGCCTGGCAGTTCCATCCACGAGGAGCCTGGTGGACATGGAGCGAGGAAGGGATCCCTTCGGCTGCAAGCTCACCTGAGTGACCAGGCCGCTAGTCGCATCTGTCACACACCAACCCTCGTCTTGCAGGGTCAATCCTGAGGCTGTCTTCGGCATCCACGAGGGGAAAGGACTGGAGGATTCCTTTACACGTGTGCCCAGAGGTGAGCTTAGAGGGGAAGGAAGGCCCTCCCCGGCGTCCCCAGCGCCCAAACGCCCAAACAGCTCCAGCCCGCAGCTCCCGCCAGCACGTCCCCCTGAGCAGCGAGCCAGGTGTGCACCCAGGATGGAGCCGAGCACATCCCGAGCAGCACACGGACAGTCAGGCACCGCCATGTCCACTCGGGAGTTGACCTGGAAATACCAGCAGTGGGGACCTCCAGGCCACGGGGTTACAATCACTTGGCGGTGGGGAGGAGGGACAAAGACACACAGAGCAGAGCCCTCCCACCCGGTGGTCTCCCCACGACCACTCCCTCTTGTGGACCAGCAGCACCCAACTCTGGCCACTCCTTCCGGCCACCCACACCCCACCCTCCTGCACACCCACTGGCCCGCGGTCCCCACCACAGATCCCTCCCATTTTCTCCTGGCCACTTCCTAATGTGGCCACCAGGATAGCGGGACCCCCAGGCACTGCCCCTGCACAGATGCCCTCCTGCCGCAGGGTGAGGGCCAGGCCCCACACCAGCAGCCCCTCCCCTCCCCTCCCGGAGCAGCCAGATGGGTAGAGGGCTCACAGGTGGTGCCGCTAAGAGCCTGGCCCACACCTGGAGGGCACCCATCCTGCCAAAGCGGAATGAACAAGAACCCGGGGGTCAAGGTCAGCCCAGGGAGAAACTGAGCACTGACCCCAAGCCCTGGGAGGCGGGGTGGCCAACACAGCATCACCTGCGGCCCGGCCTCCATCCTCCCTGCTCGGCAGCCTGGACCACCACCCTACGGCCATGATGCCCAGAGATGCCGCCTGAGCATGGCCTTGGCTGCCGGCTCCAGGCAGCTCATTTGTCTTGATTTTTTCCTCTTCACAGCCCGCGCTCACAGCCCTGCCCACTGCCAGTGGCTCCTGAGGCCAGAAGAGGTTTGAGGGAAAATAATCAACAAGAACAGCTGCTCCCCACCAGGCAGGCCCTCCACACTCCCAACTCTGGAGCAGGATGGGGGAGGGCTGCAGAGAGACAGGGTCCCCAGACTGTACTCGCCCCATCTCTGCATCGTGGGCCACTTAGGTGGGGCCTGAGCTCCAGGGGGACAGGATGAGAAGGAGGTTCGGGCTGAGCCATGGGGCAGCGGGCGGCCTGGGGTCCTCCCTACAGAGCCCCTGACCCTAGGACCCCGCCTCACTGCGAGTCTGCATCTCCTCCAGGGATCATCGGCCCTGTCCTGAGCCCTGTCCTGAGCGCTGCAGCCTTCAGCTCAGAGTTAGGCCAGGCGCCGGGGTCGCTAAGAGCAAGCGGAGGAGGCTGTCCACCCCCAGTTCTGGGCACAGGTGCAGGTTCCCCAGGTCGCCCTGCACAGGTGGAGGCAGCTCTGCCCAGAGCCCGGAGCTAAGCCTCGGGGTTTGGGGGTGAGAGTCCTCTGGGTGACGGGCTACCAGCCCAGTCGGAGTGGAGGGGGTCTTTGAGAAAAGGAAGAATGAGAAGGGACTTCCTTCCCCTGATCATAAATCCAGTTGAAGCCCAGGCATCCACCTGATGGACTGGCAGAGGCCCATCGAAGCCGGATCCACGTCAAGACGCTTCACTCCCCCGAGGCCCCTGCATCCCTTCAGCTCTTTGCTCCAGTGTCCCTACTTCACTCTATTTCCAGAATTTTTTTAAGTGAATCTAAGAACACTCGGCCCTAATTTCAAACAACAAGCAGATTCCAAGTCGCTAATCTGACAGAGGACACTCAGCGGGTGGGGACTGGAATGTTCGGGAAACAGGGCTCATCTATTCCCTGCACCTCTAGTGGAGGGTTGTCTGGGAGCAGCAGCCTCAGGGGGCCTTATCACAGCATCCCCTCCAGCGCTTCAGCAGGTGACCCAAGACAATGAAGACACTCCGGGGAAAATAAGAGAAAACAGAAGACAGAGGAACGTCGGACCTCGAGGAGGAAAGCTTGTTCTCGGCTCAGAAACAGCAAAGGAAAGGTCCAGGGTGAGGTAGACAAAGGGGAGCCCATCTCAAGACCGTGCGGTGATGCAGCCGACCTCACCCAGTGAGGCACCTGGGTACAGGTGATGCGTCCCACCTGGCAGGTGCTCAGAGCTGCTGGGGTGGTGCCAGCGGGGACGCCCAAGCACCTGCCAAGAGCAGAAGGGATGCTCTGGGTACCACCTCTGGAGCATAATTTGACCACATAAATCAAACATGTTTATGTGCCCATTAATCCCCTTTTTTAAATATAAGATCCAACTACAGGGGGAGCAACCCTTGGGCCTGAAGAAACCCACTGAAGTATCGTTTATGAAATGAAAACTCGGAAATAGCCTCAATACCAGCAATAAAGAAATCGGTAAATAATTATATATCTATCCACTTGAAGACATATATACACAATGTCCCATAGCAGGTAAAATAGCATGGCCAGGATAATGACAAAATATTTAAAATTACACAATGCCTTCAGAGAACAATTAAGTCTATGTTTAAAAAAATGTCCATAGGGACTTCCCTGGTGGCACAGTGGTTGAGAGTCTGCCTGCTAATGCAGGGAACACGGGTTCGAGCCCTGGGCTGGGAGGATCCCACATGCCACGGAGCAACTAGGCCCGTGAGCCACAACTACTGAGCCTGCGCGTCTGGAGCCTGTGCTCCGCAACAAGAGAGGCCGCGATAGTGAGAGGCCCGCGCACTGCGATGAAGAGTGGCCCCCGCTTGCCACAGCTAGAGAAAGCCCTCACACAGAAATGAAGACCCAACACAACAAAAAAAATAAATTAATTTAAAAAAATGTCCATAGAAGAAAATATCAGGATGAAATAGACCAAATTATAACAAAAGCTATCTTTTGTGGCTGGATCTACACATAACTTTTTTAATCCTTTCTATTTTTAAGTATTTTTCAAATTCTCTTACATAAGCACACATCGCTTGCATAATGTTATACTATAGTATATATATTTTTAATTGAGGCCAAAAAAACATTGCTTATATTGGTCAGTATTACAAGATCCAGGGCTTCCCATCATCTGGGCACTTCTGAGCGTAGCACTGCAGAATTCACCCCCTCCCCACCCAAGCCCCCAGACCCAGGTGCCCGAGCCCTGCTCTGTCCCCTACGTGGCTCAGCCCTGGCACCTGGGACCCCAGGGCCCTCAGTGAGCAGATGTGAATGAATGGATGTTTTCTGAACGCCTGTGGCAGTGCTCTGTTAAAGGAATAAGTCCTATTAAGAAGGCCAGACCTCTAAACAGAGTGGCCACTGGATGTTTTAGGACCTGCTTAACAAACCTACTTTTAGCTCAATCTGCAAGCACGGGCCCATAGGGTAAATGACTCTGGAAAGATAAATCTGATGGATCTTATATGAAATACCGTGTGCTCAAGGAAAACGATTTGAACTCTGAAAATAAGTCAGAAGTACCAGCTAAAAGTCCTGAGGACACAAAACAAAATGAAACAAACACACTTTCTCGCAATGACCGGGTCTGTGACTCTGGGACCCAAAGTCCACTTTTCTGGGGGTCTCTGCGGGTCTCCTCTGACAGCACTCATTCCCACTGACCGTGCTGCATTCACAGTCTTGACCCTCCTCACCTCTCAACGCCCCCATCACCAAACCACATGCCCCTACGGTGTCGTTCTCAAAGCACAAATAGGACCCGGCTACTCCCCGGCTGAACAAACCTTCATTGCCCAGAAGATAAACCCAAAATCCTGCAGGACCTCCAAGGCATTTGGCAAAATGGCCCGAGCCGCCCTCCGGAGTTGCCCCCAAGATGCTCGCTCACGCAGTCTGGTCTCATCCTCACAAACTCGCCCTTCCTCCTCCTGGACCAGCTCCCCTGGGCACTCCTGCGTCCACCCTCCTTTTTGGTCCCAAGGTGTCCCCAAAAACTGTTGCCAGGCTGACACCACACCTCCAGCTCGCATCCCCAGCACCTGGACACACGAGGTTTTCAGGAAGCAGGACAGGACATGGAGAAGGACCAGAGGCAGGTGGGCATATGGCAGTGCCCTGTGGCTAACCGTCCAAGGGAGCAATGTCAGGACCACACCATGGTGGTGACAGAGGGGGCACCTGGCCCAGTTAAGTCTGCAGTTGCCCGTGATGGTGCAGCCTGTCAGCAAGAGCTTATTAAGTGGCTACTGTGTGCAAGGAGGCCCAAGGGGCTCTTTCTCTGATGGGAGGGGGGCGTAGTGTTAATTACACAACAATAGTAATGGACCCTTTCCGAGCACTGGAGTGGACACTCCTGCTGGCCTGGTGCATGCGTGTCACCCTCGATGACCGCCAAGTCAGGGGCCGTGCAGGGACACTCCCGCCCTGCATTCTGTGCTCGGATCACACGCGGGCCCCCAACCTTGCCGGCGGTTCCAGACCTGCCCAGTCCACACGGCAGCCACTGGCCTCTGTGGTCACTGAGCACTGGAACCATGGCCCGTGCGGCTGAGGGGCTGAAACAAAGCAAATTCACTAGCAAGGAACTTGACTTGGACAGACAGGGTTTTAAGCTGATACGCTTTTATTTCCAAGCAGAATCGATTCTGTTTTAAAAGGTGCCAGTTTTGGTCAATGTGGATGTGAATATAAAGGGAAAACGATTTTTGTGCTCACTTCAGTTACTGGAAAACTTTTAAGCATATTTGGAACCACATGAGTATGTGAATTTACCTTCTTAGCTGTAAGTTTTATGAAACACAAATACAGATCAAGTTTGTCCAATGAAAATTCAACCTCTGAATATGACATACGTATCACATCCTTACCAGATGTCAAAGACTTAGTGTGGAAAAGCATGTAAAATATCCCATTAATAATTCATGTTGATTACACATTGGAGTGGTGTTTCAGATCTGTTGGGTGAAATAAAATACGCTGTTAGAATTGATTTTAGCTTTTTCATTTCTACTTTTCAATGTGAGATGATGTCCACAGCTCTCATATTTCGACTGGACGGTGCTGGTCAACATACCTTTCTCTCAACCCTCCAAAGCCCTGGACGGAAGTGATCTGAGGTCGGCTTCAAAGTTTTCCAGTGCAGGAGGGCGTGGGGGTGGGAAGGCACTTGATAAAACCAGACTGTCCATGGCAGGCAGTGGGGACCCACAGGGGATTATTCTTAAAGCTGGGCAGGGCAAGGGGGACACATAAGAACTTAGTATATGATAGCTTCCCCTTTCAAATATGTATAAATATGTTTGAAGTTTTCAATAATAGAAAGATTTTCACTTGAATCCTCAGGAGAGGCTCAAACCAGCCATCCTGGGTCAGGGGCCATCTTGGTGCATCCATAGTGGCTGGGGAGGAGGGGCCGTGGACGGAATACCGACAGTGGGGGGAGGGTCTTTCCCCTGGGAGGGTGGTAAGTGGGGCACGGTTCTGCATATCGACCCCCCCAACTCCCCAGAGCAGTGTCCCAGCTCAGCTGAGCACCTGGCGCCACCGCGAGGGAGGGCCAGCAGGCGTGGCCTTGGCTCCGAGGGAGAGAGTGACCCGTGGCCACAGGCGGTACTGGCCTCTCGTGGATTGCCTGACAGTCCTCACGGGCGCAGAGCTGCCCCAGGACATCCGCCTCTCACTTGCCTGGCCCCTCCCAGAGTCCGAGCACATGGGGCTGGGGCCTCGGAACCAGGAGTGATGCTGGGCTCTGGGTCCTGCGGCATCTTCACTAGGGCCAGCCTCCAGCAATATCCGATTGTACATCTTTATCACATCAACTTCCCTGACACGGAGCTTGAATTTCTGGGAAGTGTGCCGCAAGTCCACAAGGCAATCACACCCCACGTCCTCCTGCAGAGTTTCCCGCTGTATAGACTTCTTTGGAAGAGGCAGCTGGCCAAGAAATAGGAGTGGATCACAGTTTAAATGACATTTTCACCTTCGGCAAATAGCTCTCTGCCTGCTCCGAATGGCAATCTGTGATGCAGGCACGTCAGAAACAGGTGTCACCTCTCATTACACTGCCGAGGATGAGCCACTTCTCAGGCCCCGCAGAGGGAGGCCGGGATCCTGACATCCCCTCCCATCCCCGCAAGCCGTCACTGTGAGATGCTGTCAGGTTTCCAATTGCCAAGTTCCGGTTGGACACGAGAGGAGGAGCCGTGCAGACAGATGGGGTTGAGCCTGGTGGGACAAACGTCCCAGATTTTTTAAGCTGCCCCAGTTGGAGACGGAGTACCACACCTGCCGCTCTCCTGCTAGAAACTGAGTCCTCGGCAGAGGCTCGGTCACTTAGCAGAGCATCGTGCTGGGCACAGAGGGTAGTGAAGATGAGCCCACGTGTGCAGGGCCCCCACAGGATGAGAGACGGACCACGCTGCAGGCCGAGCAAAGCCAAGGACAGGGCGCGGGTGAGTTTGCTGAGTGTCAGGGAACCTGCTGGGTGAGGGGCTCTACACCCATTCCTCTTGTGCCCTCTGACTTTGAAGAGGCCGGGCTCTTGGACACGTCCCTCCTCGGTCACATGACCATACGACTACCCCTGACCACCACGTCCCCAGGTGATTCCTGCAGAGTCCGGCCTCTGTCCAAATCCTGACCACACACTACTTTCTGGGAAGTTACTTATCCTCTCTAAGTGCCAGATTCCTCGAGGGTAAAGTGGGAACAATTCTATGCCCCCTGAGTGATGATGGGGGATTTTAGGCCTGGCACATGGTTGGTGCTCATGAAGCTAAACTGTGGGCTCCCAGCATGACCTCCCTCTGACCTGGCCCCGTGGTTGGGCCCAAGAACTACAGGGGCTGCAGACACCGCCCACCTCCCCAGACCAACTGGACATGAGACCACAAAGTGCTTACAGGAGGTCAAGACAGGCTATGGGCCTGCTGGAACCAGCTGGTGGGAAATGGGCCATGAGGCAGCCTCTCTAAACAGAAGACTCCCCAACCAAGTCACTCCAGAACCAGGACAATCCTCTGCAGCGGCCGTGCCTGTGGCATGTGGAGGTTCCCGTGTCTGACCTCTTCATGTGCGTCCCCTTAGTCAACTTCTAAGTGGCTGGAGAAATAGCCTCTCACCGTGCAGAGTGTGTCCTGGTTTCCGTATCACCTTTGCACTTACGACTTCTAAATTTCACGACAGTCTTGTGAGAACCACTTTCTGATGAAGAAGCTGGAGCTTGTATCATTGAAAAGACACCTAAGGCCTTTCCCAGGCATTTTTAATCAAGAACGTGGTGAATTTGGAACAGAAGTTTTCTGGCTGTCTGCCCAGGGCCCCCCAAGCTGAAGTGGTGACACCAGCCCCCAGCAGCCCTTGGCAGGGTCCCAAGCACATGGCAGCTGCTTTCAACACTCTCCTTGTCTCCTGGGCTGAATGGTCAATGAGCCATGACTCCATCAAATGTGATTCACATACACACCCAACACCGCCTTTGTGGCCCTAGCTTATTTGGAACACAGATTAAAGACATGGTCATACGTGTGGATGACCTGACATCCCGCAGTGGACTCACACGTCTGGACCCTCGGACCCCGCCCTGCCCACCAGGATTGGCCTTGACGGGGCTAGACTCAGGGTCTTGGGATAGTGAGACGCTTGTTCCCACCAGAGCTTCAGACCTCAGCATGAGGGGCCCTGGCTTTAGAGCGGGCTTGTCTCCAGCCCCTGTGTGACTCCAGGCAAGTTTCACCCTCTGAATTTCAGGTTCACATACAAAACGGAACAATGGTTTACAAAGAATAAGTAGGGTCATTCCATAATGACAGACATGAGTTCATCCATCCTATACACCTAACAGCAGAACTTCTTTTTTTTTTTTTGGCCGCACCGCGCAGCTTGCAGTATCTTAGTTCCCTGACCAGGGATAGAACCCGTGCCCCCTGCAGTAGAAACACAGAGTCCTAACCACTGGACTGCCAGGGGATTCCCAACAGCAGACCTTTAAAACACCTGAAGCAGTAGGTGAATAAATAGACAAATTCACAAGTATGGTAAATTTCTACGCCCCCTTCACAATAAATGAGAGGATAAGTATCCAAAATCAGTAAAAACGTGGGACACTTGAACACACTGTCAGACACCTTACCCTAAATAACATTCCCAGAACACTCTGCCCAACAGCCACAGAACACACATTCTTTCCAGTGAGTGTGGAATGTTCTGGGCCATAAAACAGGCCCCAATACATTCAAAAAGACTCAAATCACACCAAGTATGTTCTATGACCACAATGAGATTAAATCAGAGGTCAGGAGCAGGAGCTTATCTAGAAAATCCTCACATGTTTGGAAACCAAGTAACACACTTCTAAATAACTCATCAAAAAAGAGTATTTTGAACTGAATGAAACTGAAAGCACACCATATCAAAATTCATGGATGAAGCTAAAGCAGTATTTAGGGGAAAGTTCATAGCACTAAAATCTTACACTAGAAGGTATAAAAGCATTCAAATCGATGACCTTAGCTTTCACCTTAAGAAAGTAGGGGGGACCTTCAAGATGGTGGAGGAGAAAGACATGGAGATCACCTTCCTCCCCACAAATACACCAAAAATACATCTACATGTGGAACAACTCCTATAGAACACCTACTGAATGCTGGCAGAAGACCTCAGACTCCCCAAAAGGCAAGAAAATCCCCACATACCTGGGTAGAGCAAAAGAAAAAAGAAAAAACAGAGACAAAAGATTAGGGACAGGTCCTGCACCTCTGGGAGGGAGCTGAGAAGGAGGAAAGTTTACATACACTAGGAAGGCCCTTCACTGGTGGAGACAGAGGGTGGGTTGGGGGGAAGCTTTGGAGCCATGGAGGAGAGCACAGTAACAGGGATGCGGAGGGCAAAGCGGAGAGATTCCCGCACAGAGGATCAGTGACGACCAGCACTCACCAGCCTGAGATGCTTGTCTGCTCACCCACCAGGATGGGTTGGGGCTGGGAGCTGAGGCTCAGGCTTCGGAGGTCAGATCCCAGGGAGAGGACTGGAGTTGGCTGCATGAACACAGCCTGAAGGGGGCTAGTGAGCCACAGCTAGCCAGGAGGGAGTCCGGGAAAAAGTCTGGACCTGCCTAAGAGGCAAGAGACCATTGTTTCAGGGTGCACAAGGAGAGGGGATTCCTTCCCTGTCTGCTCACAGAAGGCAGAGCCCTGCCTAAATGAGATTCAGAGACAAGCGTGAGCTGCGGCTATCAGCTCAGACCGCAGAGACGGGCATGAACCACAGACGTTGCTGACGCTGCCACCAAAAATCCTGTGTGCAAGCACAGCTCACTACCCACACACTGCCCCCCTCCCCTGGGAGCCTGTGCAGCACACCACTGCCAGGGTCCCAAGATCCAGGGACAACTTCTCCAGGAGAACACATGGAGTGCCTCAGGCTGTTTCAACATCACACTGGCCTCTGCTGCCTCAGGCTCACCCTGCATTCCAATTTGACTATCATATCTCTCCCTCTCCCCGGCATGAGTGAGCCAGAGCCCCCTAATCAGCCGCTGCTTTAACCCTGTCCTGTCTGGGCAGAGAACAGATGCCTGAGGGCAACCTACACTCAGAGGTGGGGCCAAAACCAAAGCTGAACCCCAGGAGCTGTGCAAACCAAGAAGAGAAAGGGAAATTTCTCCGTGCAGCCTCAGGAGCATCAGATTAAATCCCCACAATCAACTTCATGAGCCCTATATCTGTGGAATACTTGAATAGACAATGAATGTTCCCAAAATTGAGGGGGTGGACTTTGGGAGCAACTGTAGACTTGAGGTTTGCTGTCTGCAACTGATTTGTTTCTGATTTTTATGTTTATCTTAGTTTAGTTTTTAGTGCTTGTTATCATTGGTGTATTTGTTTATTGGTTTGGTTGCTCTCTTCTTTTTTTATTTTTATTTTATTTTATTTTATTTTTCTTCCTTTCTTTTCTTCCTTTTCTTCTGAGCCAAGTGGCTGACAGGGTCTTGGTGCTCCGGCCAGGTGTCAGGCCTGAGCCTCCAAGGTGGGAGAGCCAAGGCCAGGACACTGGACCACCAGAGACATCCTGGCCCCACATAATATAAATTGGTGAGAGATCTCCCAGAGATCTCAGTCTCAACAGTAAGACCCAGCTCCACCCAAAGGCCAGCAAGCTCCAGTGATGGATGCCCCACAACTAGCAAGATAGGAACACAACCCCGCCCATCAGCAGAGAAGCTGTCTAAAATTATACTAAGTTCACAGACACCCCAAAACATACCACCAGATGCGGTCCTGCCCACCAGAAAGACAAGATGCAGTCCCACCCACCAGATTGCAGGCACCAATTCCCTCCACCAGGAAGCCTACACAAGCCACTGAAACAACCTAACCCACTGGGGGCAGAAACCAAAAACAACGGGAACTACGAATGTGCAGCCTACATAAACAGGCTGTGGGAGTCTGTGGAGACCCCAAACACAGTAAGTTAAACAAAATGAGAAGACAGAAAAATATGCAATAGATGAAGGAGCAAGGTAAAAACCCACCAGACCAAACAAATGAAGAGGAAGTAGGCAGTCTACCTGAAAAATAATTCAGAGTAATGATAGTAAAGATGATCCAAAATCTTGGAAATAGAATGGAGAAAATACAAGAAACGTTTAACAAGGACCTTGAAGAACTAAAGAGCAAACAAACAGTGATGAACAACACAGTAAATGAAATTTAAAATTCTCTAGAAGGAATCAATAGCAGAATAACTGAGACAGAAGAACAGATAAATGACCTGGAAGATAAAATAGCAGAAATAACTGCCACAGAGCAGAATAAAGAAAAAAGAATGAAAAAAATTGAGACAGTCTCAGAGACCTCTGGGACAACACTAAACACACCAACATTCGAATTATAGGGGTCCCAAAAGAAAAAGAGAAAAAGAAAGGGTCTGAGAAAATATCTGAAGAGATTATAGTTGAAAACTTCCCTAATATGGGAAAGGAAATTGTCAATCAAGTCCAGGAAGCACAGAGAGTCCCATACAGGATAAATCCAAGGAGAAACATGCCAAGACACATATTAATTAAAGAGACAAAAATTAAATACAAAGAAAAAATATTAAAAGCAGCAAGGGAAGAGCAACAAATGACATACAAGGGGGTCCCCATAAGGGTAACAGCTGATCTTTCAGCAGAAACTCTGCAAGCCAGAAGGGAGTGGCAGGACATATTTAAAGTGATGAAAGGGAAAAACTTACAATGAAGATTATTCTACCCAGCAAGGATCTCATTCAGATTTGACAGAGAAATTAAAACCTTTACAGACAAGTGAAACTTAAGAGAATTCAGCACCACCAAACCAGCTTTACAACAAATGCTAAAGGAACTTCTCTAGGCAGGAAACATAAGAGAAGGAAAAGACCTACAATAACAAACCCAAAACAATTAAGAAAATGGTAATAGGAACATACATATCGATAACTACCTTAAATGTAAAAGGATTAAATGCTCCCACCAAAAGACATAGACTGGCTGAACTGATACAAAAACAAGACCCATATATATATGCCATCTACAAGAGACCCACTTCAGACCTAGGGACACATACAGACTAAAAGTGAGGGAATGGAAATAGATATTCCATGCAAATGGAAATCAAAAGAAAGCTGGAGTAGCAATTCTCATATCAGACAAAATAGACTTTAAAATAAAGATTATTACAAGAGACAAAGAAGAACACTTCATAGTGATCAAGGGATCAAACAAAGAAGAAGATATAACAATTGTAAATATTTATGCACCCAACAAAGGAGCACTTCAATACATAAGGCAAATGCTAACAGCCATAAAAGGGGAAATTGACAGTAACACCCCACTTGCACCAATGGACAGATCATCCAAAATGAAAATAAATAAGGAAACACAAGCTTTAAATGACACATTAGACAAGATGGACTTAATTGATATTTATAGGCATTCCATCCAAAAACAACAGATTACTCTTTCTTCTCAAGTGCTCATGGAACATTCTCCAGGATAGATCATATCTTGGGTCACAAATCAAGCCTCAGTTAATTTAAGAAAATTGAAATCATAGCAAGTATCATTTCCAACCACAATGCTATGAGACTAGATTTCAATTACAGGGGAAAAAACTGTAAGAAATACAGCACATGGAGGCTGAACAATACACTACTAAATAACCAAGAGATCACTGAAGAAATCAAAGAGGAAATTAAAAAATACCTAGAGACAAATGACAATGAAAACACAATGACCCAAAACTTATGGGATGCAGCAAAAGCAGTTTTAAGAGGGAAGTTTATAGCAATACAATCCTACCTCAAGAAACAAGAAACATCTCAAATAAACAACCTAACCTTACACCTAAAGCAATTAGAGAAAGAAGAACAAAAAAACCCCAAAGTTAGCAGAAGGAAAGAAATCATAAAGACCAGATCAGAAACAAATGAAAAAGAAATGAAGGAAGAAATGGGAGGAGATATGGGGATATACATATATGTATAGCTGATTCACTTTGTTATACAGCAGAAACTAACACAACATTGTAAAGCAATTATACTCCAATAAAAATGTTTTAAAAAAAAGAAAGTAGGGGGACAAAAGACAATATATTGAATTAAAAGTATGCAGGATAAAAGACTAAAGACCAGGGAGGAGATCAATGATAGAAAAAAGAAAAACAATTGAGAAAATCAAAAGTTGTCTTTGAATTTGGCAAAGGTTTCTCAGGTATGACAACAAAAATATAATCCTCTATTCTCAAAGAACGTTAAAAGAAGAAAATTGATCAAGAGGCTTATGAAGGCAAAAGTGTCCAGGGCCCTGGAAAGTGTATTGGCTCCCTGAAGAAACCCGAGGATCCAGGAGCCCCAGGGGCAGCCTGGCCAGTGAGGTCCCCCCTCTGCAGCCTGGTGCTGGCGGGGGCAGTCAGCCAGGTGTAGCCACACAGTGTGTTATCATCCACTGCCCTTCCTCCCTGACTCGTCCCCCTCTCAGCCCTTGGCCCGACGGGCATGAACAGGAGGCACTGAGCCAGCCCACAGTGGCCCAGGGCTGGACAAAGAGGAGGCATGGTGGACCCACATCACTTTGTTTTCCCAGGCGTCCAGGAGCCCTCTGTTTCAAGTTTCTAATTTTACCAAAGGATGCGTGTGTGAGGGAAGGATCTGGCATCCGTGGTTTATAGAAGCACCAGCACATGGGCTCTGGGCAACCTGTCCATGCCACCTGAAGGGACGGACAGAGGGTGCACTTAAATGCATCCTGTTAAGTTGCTGAGCCCAGGGCCTCACATCCAGGCTGCCAAGCCCCAGCTCGCTCTGCCCACGAGACACGGGTCTGAACCTGCGACTCTGTCACGGCTCATGGGCGAATCCCTGGGTCTCCTTCGCTCCCTACCTCCATCCACCTGTATCTCCCTCACTCTGAGCTACGCCTGCCTTTGGTTAGAGACAGCCGAGGAGGGAAGTGTGCTCCCAGCCGGAGGGGCCGACCCTGCTTCCTGTGGTGCCTCCAGATGCAGCCCTCCGTCACCCTCTCTCCAGCACCTGGGGAGCCCTGGCTCAAGCAGGTGGGCCCTCATTCCAAGGCGGGGTCCCCAGGGAAGAAGTGGCCATGGGGAGCTTGGAGGCAGATGGAGCCCTACAGTGCCGTATGTCTAGGGCCAGTATGATGGGGGGGTGGGGAAGGAGAAAAGACCGCAGGTCAGGAGGGAAGGATGATGTGTTGGCCACCTGTGTGGACTCGTGACTGGACCCAGACAGGATGAGGCCCCCGTGGACAAAGGGTGCGTGGGAGATAGTAACATTGATGTCCAGATGCACACATGGGCACACGGGCACACACTCACATGCATTAGATGCATGCACACACACACAAATAGACACATGCACATGCAGAGACACACACATGCACATACTCCCGTATAAACACATACATACATATTTAAATCTACACACTTATACACAGAGGCACAGACATATATACTGACACATAACATGTATGCACACAATATACACACATGCATGCATACAGCTGACACATGCACACATACACCCACAAAGACATACACATGCCACACGAGCACATACACACGTGTACACATGCACCCATACACACACTCAAGTACATGCCACATGACACACACGCGTGCCCATGTCCAGGCAGGTGGGCAGCCTCAGTGCTTGGATGCACCCCCGGGCAGAGCCCCACAGGATGAGCATTCTTTCCCCACATGACTGCTCCCTGCCGGCCATCGCACACAGCCCGCGTTCACTGCTTCTAGAGTGCAAACCTGGCATGTGAGAGGGAAGAAATGTCTAGCGCTCTTTGCTCTGGTCACCTGGGGCCAGGGGCCAACCCCCTCCTTTACAGCTGTGTTTATGTCCTGACTTCGCCCTGGGGGCCGAGGTGCCTCATCGCCTCATCTGCACAACTCTCCTGTCCGTGTGAGCAGCCTGCCCCCGGGGACACGCAGCCTGGCGCTCCACAGATTGGCGACTTGATTAGAAGCTGGAATAATGCTGCAGTGGCCGCATATGTAATTTACTTAAATGGAACAAAATGTGACACGCAGTGCTGGAACCCAGGACTGTACCTGTAGGAGCTTATTTGACACAAATTGAGACTTCAAGGTTTACAGATATTGCAAATGAAAACTCCCCGTAGGCTCTTAGTAAGGTTCACTGGTTCCTTTTATTTGGCTTGAATTAATCACAAGATAGGAAAAAAACAGACTCTATTTTTTGAGGGCTTTTTAAATAAAATCATTCTGAAGAGCATACATGTCTTCCAAAGATATAATTAAATTTCCAAATTGCAGTTTCCGGCTCTCCCCTTTGCTGCCAGTGCGTGAGGGGAATCTCGCTGATATTCAGGCACCAGTAAAGTTCTCGCTCACTTCCTAGCCCTCTGTCTACACCAGCCGAGGTGGAGCCCGGGGGGGCGCCCAGTGGAGAGAGCAGTGGGTGTGAGCCACCCAGCCTGCCCCCAGGACCAGGCCGGCCCCTGCCCTGCCCCCTCCTGGTGCACCTGGGGCGTGTGTGACTCTGCAGACCCGGATCCCCTGGGCCGGGGGTTGTATCATTTTTTGTCGCTGCAAAACAAACACCCAAACTCAGCGGCTTGAAATGTGCATAGTGCTCACGAGTTAATGTGTCAGCAGGCTGCTCTGGTCTCAGGTAGGTTTGCCCATGTGTGTAGGATCAGCTGTGAGCCGGGACCCACAGTTCTGCTGACTATAGCTGGCTCTGCCCCACGTTGGGGCTCGGCGGGCTACAGGCTGGTCTGGGGAGGCCTCGACCAGGACACCTGGACCCTGGTCCTCCAGCAGGCTGGCCGACCTCAGAGCTGGTGCTTAGTCATTGCACTAAAGCAGGTGGCAAGGCCTGCCTGGATGAAGGAGTGGGCAACAGGCTCCACAGCTTTTGGTGAGGGCCTGCAAAGTGATGGCGCAGAGCGTGGATCCTGGGAGCCCTCCATCGGGGTCATCATCTCCATCAGAACCCACAGCGTGCAGCTGCGCTGAGCCCAGAGCTGCACTCCCTGCCCTGCAAGATCAGAATGGCCCTCATGCCTCCCCCCAGACCAGGTGTCTGGCTCAGGCTGCCAGAGGACAGCGGCCATCTGCCCTGCTCACCATCCCTGAGGCACCCACAGTGAGGTCTGTCGAGGGTGCCCCCCTCCCTTGGGAGAGCTGGCTGTTCAAAGGTAAAGCTTGTGAACAGGAAACAGCTGCTGGAAAACAGACACTGAGTCCTCCCCACTCTCTTTATAAATATCCCATTTGCCTGAAGCAAGGGCCTCGTCCTCTAACAGATTGATCTACTGACACCTCTTCCCACCGAAGAAGCACGATGTTCCATGCCAGCCTTAGATCTGTCCACAGAGATGTCCTTTAAAGCCAAGACAGCAAAACCTAAATAGTCTCAGTGTTGTAGAGAGTGATTCCTTCTTTCTGATGGGTGATCAGTAACCCCGCACTTCAGTTTAATTTCCAGGCTCACACACAATCAGCAGGCCTTACACTTTCCTTTCATCAGATTTCATTAGATGGTCCTTCCGTGTCACACCTCTTAAATCATTATTGCAGATGTGTTTCTCCTAAGAGCCATTTGCAGGAATATATGCTAAGTTAACCCACAATATTCGCTTTAGCTTCACAGTTGAGAGCTTTTATATTAAATGTCAATAAAGATTTTTAATTTGTGTGTTTAACATTGTGGGCTTGAAAACAAAAGCAAGAAGAAAACATTTTAATGAGAAACGGCACATGGAGAGGCAAATATCTACCACCTTTCAGTCAGGTGCTTCCCAGGAAAAAGGCAAAAAAGTGCCTGCAGTTTTTCCTGTTTGACGAATAGAACTACTTTAAGAGGCCAGTTGGATAAGTTACAGGGAAAACCTTTGCACCCGGGGACAAGAGCGTGTCCCAGCATCTGCTGACCGTCATGCTAACTTCTACAAGCATCCCGGATGCTTGTAGAAGGATGACTGAGCACCAAGTTCCCAGGTCTGGGGGACTCAGGCTCCACCTCTGCCTCTCTCTGGGGCAGGGAATAGTCTGGGACTCAGCCTCTGGTGGCCTCTTCTGCCCAGATCTGATCGGAGGCAGTTCTGGAGGCAGTCTCCCTCCCCGCCCCCCATGGCCTGGGTGGCACATAAGGCTGTGGTTGGGCATGGAAAACAAGCCACCGTGTAGACACCTTGGGGCAGTCCACCTGGAGGAATTCGATCCACAGGGACGAATTTGGAAGGACAGGCTGTGGTATGAACAGGAGGTGAAGAATAGACACAGAAAAGAAAGTGGCTCTCCCCACGGGGCCATGAGCACAGAAGGTCCCTTTGACCCAGAGCTCTACTTGGGGAAGATGGAAAAGTTCTGGAGATGATGGAGGTGATGATCACACAGCAATGGGCATGTACTTAATGCCCCTGAGCTATACACCTAAAAATGGTTAAAATCGTAAATCTTATGTATATTTTTACCATAATTCAAAGCCAAATAAATAAAGCCCTAAAAAGCCCAATTTTTGTGGGAAATGCATGCCCAATTGATATTTTTTTAAATCCATCTGGTGGTCACCTACTCAAATGAAGACTGATCAAGAAGACAGAGCCGGGCTTCCCTGGTGGCGCAGTGGTTGGGAGTCCACCTGCCGATGCGGGGGACGCGGGTTCGTGCCCCGGTCGGGGAAGATCCCACATGCCGCGGAGCGGCTGGGCCCGTGAGCCATGGCCGCTGAGCCTGCGCGTCCGGAGCCTGTGCTCCGCAATGGGAGAGGCCACAACAGTGAGAGGCCCGCGTACTGCAAAAAGAAAAAAAAAAAGAAGACAGAGCCACGTCAAGGAGACCATGTCTCTGCACAGGAAGACCCCATCGGTTCCCCCAAACTCCAGACCAATATCCAAGCCCCTGGGCAGCTGACCCAGGGCCTTAGACCGTGCGGCCCCAGCCCAAGCTTTGCCACCAGCTCGGTCCTCTTCCATCCTCCTGTCCTTGTGAAAGACAGCGCTCCCTGGGTCAGTCTGCATCTTCCAGGAATGAGATGCCGACAGTGAACTATAGGAGCGAGAGGTTCCCCGGGGGAGCCCCAGTGAGGGCGGAATGAGGGTGCAGATCTGAGGACTCTCTGGCTGGCAGGAGCCCTCAGGGCAAACCAGGCACCAGAGGAGCCTCTGCCCCAGGGACAGGCCTGCCGAGATCCCCTCCATGCTTGGTCCTGGGCTGGGGGCAGCCGGGAACGTGGCCTTGGCTCTATCGTGGTGGTGGATTTCACATCACAGGCACCCATGAGCCCCTGTTGGCAATCTGCAGCTGCATTCTCATAGCCAGTACTCTGCCCATCGCTCCTGCACCCCAACCTCCAGCCCCCACTGACTCACTGCACCCACACCATCAGCCATGTGCACACAGAGTGCCCATCCCTCTGCCCACCAATCCCCAGCACTGGGGCCAGAAGGTGCTCTTGAAACGCACACCTGACCATGGGCTTGGAGCACCGGAGCCCCATGGCCCCTCAGACAAGGCCAGGCCCCCCTCCCGCTGCAGGTTCCCTGACCTCCCAAAGGCCCCTGCTCCCTCCTGCCTCAGGGCCTTTGCACGGCTGCTCCAGCTGGGAAGGCGGTCTTCACATACCCCCCTCGGGTCCCACTCACCATCACTGTCACCCCGCCATCACTGTCACACTTCCTGCACTCCTGGAAATGCCTTCCTTAAGACCAGCAGTCGCCACCATGGTGTCCTTGAGCCCAGAGGTCCCCGAGCCCCCTGAGCCCAAACTCCTTCCCATAAGTACATCAAGATGTCACTTGCTTCTTCACTGAGTTGACGTTTGCACTGATGATGTGGAAGCTGCCGGTAGCCAAGCCGGAGGAGGCTGAGCACCTGCCCCCACCACCCGGCGCGGGATGTGCGTGGAGGGGTCGATGGATGGGGAGGGTGGTGACCAGGCTTGTGGGGTGAACATGCTGTAGGGTGTACAGACGTCGAATTGTAACGCTGCACACTTGAAACTTATAAAAAAAATAATAATGATAACAGCGGACTCAATTCACGGGGCTGTGGTGAAAAAGTGAGAGAAGGCGTGGGCAGCGCTCGCTCCGCCGTCTGGAACTGGAACGTGCCCACAAGCCCTCCCAGGCCCTGCAGGGCGGGCGGCTCCCCTCCCTCCGGACCTGACCTCACTGGGGTCCATCTAGCACGTGAGGTTCGCCACGGTGCTGGCACACACCCTGCGCCGAATTAAAGAGATCCCCAGCTGTGCCCATCATGCGAACTGTTTTTCAACAGGGATGAAACTTAGAATTTTTATTGAATGATTTATTAACCTCTGTTTCTATATTTTCACTCAATATTTAATGTTGTTAAATTGATAAATTGATCCATTGATTTACTAGTACTGAATGTTGTAGTACCCTGCTAGATTTCACTTACTAATGTTTTATTTAGGATTTTACTTGTGTCTTCAATAAGATAGAACTTTTTTTTTTTCTCTGATCTGGGTGTCAGGGTTGTGCCAGTTTCATAAAGTAAGTTAAGTGCTGTATTTTTCTACAGCATCAACACCACGTGCCTCCACTGGGACGCTCCTCCTGAGACTTCCCGGCAGCCCCCTACCTAATGCTCTGTCCTGGGAGGGCAGGTCACCAGGACGAGGACTCATACTCCGCACCTCTGCTCAGATGGGTGGTTGTTCGTTGCTGGTGTTTGGTTTGGGGCGGGGACCTGCGTGCAAAGACTCTAATACACGTAGTCACCAGCTCTCTCAATTACATATCCTTCGTGAGTTGTACTTTTGAAAAAACAACAAAAAGGACATTTTTGTCTTGTTTAATGCACTTTGTCTTGAATTTCATTTTGTCTAATATTAATATTAGTATGTTTGCTTTATTTGTTGACAATCGCCTGGTATATGTTTTATTTTGTGTGTTTCACCTTCTGTGAGGTCGTCTCATAATCACGATAGGGCTGGAATCATTTCTTTACTCAGTGTGAGAGCCTCTGTCTTTAAATAGAAAACGTCCAGCCTGCCGCTGTACTTTGGAGGCCCATGTGTGTCGCAGCCCAGCCCTTTCTCCCTCCCAGGCGTCCTATTTCCACGTTTGCCCGACTTCACTTTTCCTGCCCATTGCTGGATGGCACATTCTCTGTTCTGTTTCCCCCTTTGGAAAGTTATCTATCCAATTTCTAGTGGTTACCCTAATTTCTAAAAATAGGTTAACTAGGTTTTTAAAATAGTACATGCTCATTGTAAAAAGTTAAGGCAATACAAAATGAAAGGAAAGATTTAAAATCTTGCCCCGCAACCCCTGGTGAATACAACTCAGCCCCCCTCAAACTGTCCACGGGAAGGAGAGTGAACCAGCAAATGGACAGAATGGACTATAGAAGCGGCTTCACACAACAAATGCTAACTTCCATTAAGAGTTTTATATTTTACTTGAAATAAACAGATTTTTTTAAGTGAAAGTGAAGAGATTACTGAAATATGTTATTCCTTCTCCAAAGTTCCTTAAAAAAAAAATCCCACCAGGGCTTCCCTGGTGGCGCAGTGGTTGAGAGTCCGCCTGCTAATGCAGGGGACACGGGTTCATGCCCCGGTCCGGGAAGATCCCACATGCCGTGGAGCGGCTGGGCCCGTGAGCCATGGCCGCCGAGCCTGCGCGTCCGGAGCCTGTGCTCTGCAATGGGAGAGGCCACAGCAGCGAGAGGCCTGCGTACCACAAAAAAAAAAAAAAAAAAAATCCCACCAAACTAGGGCAGGCGAGGGAGTAGAAATTACAAAACTATATTAAAAGGTTGGAGCGCTTTTCAATTGCATGGTTTTAATTCTAAGCACATATAGTTACTCACTGGCACTGAATTTGAGGAAACTCCCTACTTCTCTGCCTACCTCCTGAGTGTCACTAAGAAGGCCATTGATTTCGCTGCTGGGTTTCCACCACCTGCATTCTGTTGCATCACAGCCACCTCAGCTCTCCATTGAACTGGACCCTTGCCCGCCTCCATCCCTTCACCCCTAGCTCCTGCTGGAACAGCCCTGCTCCACTGGATTTTGCTGTCTTGTTGTCCTGTGTTGATCATTCTGGGTCCTTTCAGTCTTTGAATTCAAGTAACATTTTCCTTCCATTACATTTTCTTTATTGTGGTAAAATGTACATAATGTGAAATGTACCATCTTAACCATTTTTCAGTGTAAGTTCAGGGGCACTAATTACATTCACCTTGTTGTCCAAACCATCACCACCATCCGTCTCCAGAACTTTCTCAGCTTCCTAATCTGAAACTCTGTCCCCATTACACACTCACTCTCCATCCCCCTCCCCCAACCCCTGTCAATCCCCTTCTACTTTCTGTCTCTATAAATTTGACTACTCTAGGGCCCTTGTATAAGTGGGATCATATAATATTTGTCCTTTTGTGACTGGTTTATTTCACTGGGCATAATGTTTTCAGGCTTCATCAATGTTGTAGCAGGTGTCAGAATTCCCTTCCTTTTTAAGGTTGAATAATGTTCCCTTGTATGTAGGGACAAAGTTTTGTTATTCATTCACTTGCCTGTGGACACTTGAGTTGTTTCCACCTTTGACTATTGTCAACCATGCTGCTGAACATGGTGTACAAACATCTGTTCAAGTCCCTGCATTCAGTTCTTTGGGGTACGTACCCAGGAGTGGAATTGCTGGATCATATGGTAATTCCACATTTAATTCTTGAGGAACCATCATACTGTTTTCCACAGTGCCTCACCATTTACATTCCCACCAGCAGTGCACAAAGTTTCCAATTCTCCACATCCTCACCAACCTTCGCTCTATTCTGTTTTTTTCGTTTTGTTTTGTTTTGTTTTCCTCTGTACGCTGGCCTCTCACTGTTGTGGCCTCTCCCGTTGCAGAGCACAGGCTCCGGACGCGCAGGCTCAGCGGCCATGGCTCACGGGCCCAGCCGCTCCACGGCATGTGGGATCTTCCCGGACCAGGGCACGAATCCACGTCCCCTGCACCGGCAGGCGGACTCTCAACCACTGCACCACCAGGGAAGCCCTATTCTGTTTTTTATAGTAGTCATCATAATGGGTATGAGGTGGGTTCACACGTGGCTTTTATTCTGTTTCTTTTTTATTCATGTGGCTTTGATTTGCATTTCCCTAATGATTAGTGATTTGTATCTTCTTTGGAGAAATATCCTTTCAAGTATTTTGCCCTTTTTTTATCAGATTGTTTGTTTTTTGTTGATGAGTTGTAGGAATTGTTCGTTTATTCTGGATAGTAGACCCTCATCTGATATATGATTTGCAAATATTTTCTCCTAGTCCGTGGGTTGTCTTTCACGCTGGTGATAGGGTCCTTTGATGCACAAAAGAGCACTATTTAATTTTGAGGAAGTCTAATTTACCTATTTCTTTTTTTTTTTTTTTTTTTTTTTTTGCGGTATGTGGGCCTCTCACCGTTGTGGCCTCTCCCGTTGCGGAGCACAGGCTCCGGACGCGCAGGCCCAGCGGCCATGGCTCACGGGCCCAGCCGCTCCGCGGCATATGGGATCCTCCCGGACCGGGGCACGAACCCGTGTTCCCTGCATCGGCAGGCGGACTCTCAACCACTGCGCCACCAGGGAGGCCCTAATTTACCTATTTCTTATTCTGTTGCCTATGCTGTTGGTGTCATATCCAAGAAAGCATTGCCAACCCACTGTCATGAAGCTTTTCCCCTTTGTCTTCTTCTAAGACTTTTATGGTTTTAGCTCTTGTGTTTAGGTATTTGACCCATTTTGAGTTCATTTTTGTATATGGTGTTAGGTAAGTGTCCAACTTCATTCTTCTGCACATGGATATCCAGTTTTCCCAGCACCATTTGTTGAAAACATTTCCCTTTCCCTATTGAATGGTCTTGGCACCCTTGTTGGAAATCTTTTGGCCATACTTGCCAAGAGCATTTATGTCTGGGCTGTCCATTCTAGTCCATAGGTCTGTATGTTGGTCTTCATGCCACGCTGTTTGATTACGGCAGCTTTGTAGTAACTTTGAAAACAGGAAGTGCGAGTCCTCCAAATTTGTTCTTCTTTTTCCAGATTGTTTTAGCTACTCTGGGTCTCCAGATCCTAGATGAATTTTAGGGTGAATTGTTCTATTTCAGCAAAAAAATAACACTGGGATTTTAGAAGAGGTTGCATCAAATTTGTAGATCACTTTTGATAATATTGACCTCTTAACAATAGTCAGTCTTCCAAGACATGGACACAGATGTCTTTCTACTTATGTCTTTGTTAATTTCTCTCAGCAACGTTTTGTAGTTTTCAACACATGAGACTTTCACCTCTTTGGTTAAGTTAATTCATAAGTATTTTAATCTTTTCGATGCTATCATAAATGGAATTGTTAATTTCCTTTTGGATTGTTCGTTGTTGAGGTACAGAAATGCAACCGATTTTTGTGGCTGATTTTGTATCCTGCAACTTGCTGAGTTTATTTCTTAATTCTAAAAGTTTTTGTGGAATGTTTACAGTTTTCTACATGTAAGATCAAGTCACTTGATAACAGAGATAATTTTACATCTTCCTTTCCAACTTGAATGGCTTTTATTTCTTTTTTTCCCCTAATTGCTCTTGCTGGTACTTCAGTACCATGTTGAATAGAAGTGGTAAAAGTGGGCATCCTGACTTGCTCCTGTTCCTACAAGAAACATTTTTATTGTTTCACCATTAGTTATGATGTTTGCTGTGGTAGTTTCTATTCCTAGTTTATTGAGTGTTTTCTTGTTTTGTGTTTTTTTTTTAATTGAAGTATAATTGGCATACAATGCTATATTAGTTTCAGGTATACAATGTAGTGACTCAACTTTTATATACATTACAACATGATCACCATGACTGTTGAGTATTTTTATCGTGAAAGTGTGTTGAATTTTGTTACTTTTTCTGCATCAGTTGAAATGGTCATGTGTTTCTTTTTTTTCTTCATTCTGTTAATGAGGTATATTTTCATATATTGAACCATTCTTGCATTCCAGGGATAAATCCCACTTGAACATGGGGTATAATCTTTTTCATATGTTTCTGAATTCGATTTTTTTAGTATTTTGTTGAGCCTTTCATTACTTTTTAAAATAAAATTTTTCTGTTCCATTTATTTGTATTCATATTCAGAAATACCAAGTAATACATTTGTCTTCCCTTTGTGTGTCTTGTGTATCTCTGTGCCTCTATAACATAGATAGATAGATAGATAGATAGATAGATAGATAGATAGATGATAGATAGATAGATAGATGATAGATAGATAGATAGATAATAGATAGGTAGACAGACAGAAAGATGGATATCTCTCTGGGGAGAGATCCCGGACTTTGCACCAGACGCAGGGATCGGATGGGATCTTGAAGTGTCTCCTTGGTGGTGAGGAAGACTGTGGTGCATGGGTTTCACGCATTGGAAAAATGGCGCCTCCATTATTCGGTAATCAGAAGAAAGCAATGTGTCAGAAACTGACTATCTGGTCACCGAATCTGTTTCCTCTTTTGCCTGGACACACACCTAAATAACATTTCTGGCCTCCCTTGCAGTCAGAGCCCATCGTGTGCCTGAGTTCCGGCAGATGCGCGTGGGTGGTAGGAATGGGGTGTGAGGCTTCCAGTCTGGCCCTCGAGAGCCGCCTGCACACGGTCCTCCACGCTCTCCCCTGCTCTGCCTGGAGCAGAGGGGAGCCAAGAGCAACCTCTGGGGCCATGTGGGAGGTGGAGGACTCACAGGACGGAGGGATCCCGTCCTTAGTCTTTGCCATGAGATCATCAACTGAGGGGCCGAGCCCCCTCCTCAGGTGTGTCCTGCAGGCGAGCAGAGCACCCCCTGTGGTGTGGTGTCAGGGATGGACCCCCAGACCTCAGGGGTGTCCCTGGCCCCGACGGCAGAGTCGGGGACCCTGTCGTGCACACACCTCACTCCTAGCACAGATAAGTCTATAGTTTCCATGGCGCTGCTCATAATTATTCCATTTTAACCAAAGTCACACTAATTGGGGGCGGGGGTGTTGTGACCCTTGTTTACACAAGAGGAAGGCTCCGTCCTCCACCCAGCAGCCCTCACTGCTCACTTCCTGCTTCGTTTGCTGAGCACCTTACGCTCCCTTGTTCTGCTCCACTGATGCCAGAGCTGCCTCCTGGGGGGACGATTCTCATAGCACGTGACTTTGGGCCACGTGGGCCTTGCGCACTTTCGATGTGTCTGCAGCTGTGCTCAAAGACCCAACCTCATTATCGAGAAAGTCTGGCCTCTCCTGGAGCTGCCCACGCTGCTGCAGGGAGATCCACTCCTGTTTCTGCCCAGAGGAGTGTGGGCCGTTACCAGGAGCAGAGCAGGAGGACGGGGAGGGAGGGGCGTGGCCCAGGGGGTCCAGCACCCAGTCCTGGGAGGGTTAGGGCACGCAGGTGGGCGCTAGGAGCAAGATGTGTGCACGGCAGGCTCCCCGGCTCTGCCGTCGGGGCCGGGGACACCCCTGAGGTCTGGAGGTCCATCCTTGACCTCCCACCACAGGGGGCGCTCTGCTCACCTGCAGGTCACACCTGAGGAGGGGGCTTGGCCCCTCGGTTGATGATCTCATGGCAAAGACTAAGTCCAAGTGAGCTGCCGAGGGAGGAGTGTCCTGAGAGGGGCCGACCCCTGGGGGCCCGGAGAGGGAGGTGGCCAGCCCTGAGCAGGGCACACGTGGGGCAACCCACGCCGCCCCTGGAATCTGGTTCCTGAGGGAGGGAGGGGCACTGTCCGAGGTGCTGACCAGCCCAGCTCAGGCTGAGGGAAGCGTGGCAGAGACGCTCGCTAAACTGCTGCAGGTGACACAATGCTGGCAACGTTTATCGATGGACTTGGGCTGCAGGAGGACGTGCCATCAGGGAAAGAGAGGTACTTCCTCGAGAGCAGATGGGGAAGATGCCCCGCACAGCCCCCGTTCTCAGGGGCCAGAGGGGCCGGGAGGCACCGTCCAGGAACTGACGGGACTCAGCTGTCTGCCCACGGCCACCAAATTACCAAAAACTCCCAGGCCCCTGGCTTCTCTCCCACTCGGGCAAGGCACCCACAAGGCTTGAGCCAGCCCAAGCCTAGAGCTCAGGCTGGGAGCAGTGCAGCCCTGGACAGAGCCTGAGCAGGGGGGCCGGTTGTGGTGGGCAGTTGGGGACTCTAGCCACGCAAGAGAAAGGCTATGGGAGGACAAGGCTATGAGCGTCCTTGAGAAGAGGTGGCAGCGGAGGACCAGGACGGTGGCCTCAGGTCTGGCAATGGAAGGAAGGAGCAGAGGTGCTGGGCAGCCTTGCTGGGCTTAAGTTCAGTGAAAGGAAAGCATTTTCTGGATCACAGAATTGCCCAGCAATAGACCAGGCGTTCCTGTGAAAGGATGAGCTCCCTGTCAGCTCTGTAACTTCATCAGCCGATGAGTAAGAAGGATATGATACCTACTCCTTCTCATCCAATGAGGAGTTGAAAGAGATTATTAGCTGTGACGCGAATAAGTATAGTGATAAGGAAGAGAAGGAGGTATTTGAAGAACTGGTTAATATAGGGGTCAGAGTGCATGTATCATATTGAAAATTCTATGATAGATCATGTGATAAATAACGCTACGGGCATGAATATGACTGAGAAGTAGTCTATTTGGAAGCTAAGTGTTAGTCTGAGAGTCTGGATGGTGATTCAGTGTCAATTTGAAATGAGTGCTTCTTGGTTTGTGTGGAGGTATATTATTGCTGGGATTAGGCTAGTGATAAAGGCACAGAGAACGATATTGTTTACGTAGTCAGGAGCTGTCACTTCAGGCAGACACATCCAAGTTAGACCACAAAGAAGCGTGGGTTTCTTCCTGGAGGGGCAGGTGGACCACCGGGGCCCGTGCAGACCATGGTGTCCTCACCCCAAAGTCACACTGATCTCTGACTCCATCCTGACACTGGAGCCGAGGTTCCTCCGCTGTTGACGGGAATAGTTTGCAGCTGTGTGTCCATATTGGCTTCTACCAAGCCCAGCTATTTATAACCCCTTCCAAACGGAAATATAAGGAAATGTGTTGGCAATTTTGTCTTTATTTCATAAAACACAGGATGAGGCCAAATGGGAGTCGGTTTCCGAACGAGCACAATTACAGATCTGAAAAACTGAGTTCACTTCTAGCTGCAAATATTACTCAGAGGAAATCTCTTGTTTTGTTAAAAGAAGCTGTGTGTTGACAAATTTCTTTGCCTCAAACCCCAGAGGGTTTTACAGACCCCAGAGTTAGGGTTCTACCTTGGGCTGGGGAGCTTGCATCCCACCCACCAGGGACCCCCAGCCCCCTTAAGGGCTGGCGCAGGGCAGGGTGACCAGGTCGCACGCAACTGGGAAAGCTGATCTCCCACCGCTCCAGCCCCCCAGCTGGAAGATCAGCCCCTCCGTCACCAGGTTACAAGAGAGCCTTCCTTGTTCCCACAGCAGCTCAGCCCCAAGCCCCTGCCTTGTGTGTTTCCCACGCCAGGAGCTGCATCCACACTGTCCATCTCTCCCGCTGGATGTCAGCTGCCTGAGAGAGGAGGTGCCCTCTCTGGTGCCTGTTGCAGACCCCATACCCAGGACAGGGGCTGGCAGAGCCCCAAGGAAGACACCAGCTAGGAAGACTTCCCAGAGGCAGCAATGTCCGAGCCAACCTGGAAGCATGAGGGTGGAGATCACGCTCTGGACTCTGGGCTCCCTCAGTAAGCGGGACCAGGACTCAGGGGCCTGCTGGGCCCGTGGGCACGTGGGTGGACCATCCTCCCCAGTGGACAGAGACAGCTGGGGCTCTGCCAGGTGAGAGCCTGAGACTGGAGAAAGGGTGGGGCTGCCCACCTCCCGCCTCTCCGCCCAGAGTCAGACCCACCCTTGCAGGACGCCCAGGGTCCCCCGCTGTTTACCCTCCCGCTGGCAGGGCAGACCTGACCCTGCCTCAAGGTCCGGCCCTCAGGGCACGTCAGCACATGCCTCTAAGTTGAATTCTCCTTGAGCATCCCCGCAGGGCCCAGGGCTCAGTCGACACCTTCCAGCCAGGTGAGACAGGCCCCTTCTCAGCGGCAGACAGGGACCCAAGTGAGTGTGTGCCACGCTCAGGCCACGACCTCCTTCCTGGGGTGGGGAGCCTCACCTTCGCCTCTGAGTGTGGCCAGAGCCCAAGGCCAGGCAAGGTCCGCTGCCCCTCTGGAGTGTCCACTGACCCCGTGGCCTGGGGAGGACAGACAGGCTGCCGTCACCGTGGGAGGTGAGGGGACGGCAGACCACCCACTGCTGTTGGAGGGGACGAGGGCACCACGCGACCGCCTACTGCCCGCTGCGCCCCAGGGCCTCCTGCGGTGACTCTTCATCACCACGTCCTGTCCTCTGTCTGTTTCACAGATGTCTGTCTCAGCCGTGGCTGAGAGCCACGAGGTCGAGCAGCTCTGACCCCAGGACACCACACGGAAAAGACCCAACTGAGAAGAAGGACGCAGGGTGGCAGACCCCCGATGGCCCCGCCAACGACGGCGAGTCACCGGCCCAGGGCAGGGCTCCCACGGAACGTTCCCTGAATGACCCCCTGGGCCGAGGGTGGGCTTCCGCACTCTGCCAGGGTCCAGCCCCCAGACCTGGCGAGCCGGCACCAAGGCCGGAGCCCCTCCCACCCAGTGCCTTCCCAGCACGGGGACTGGCATGGGGACAGTAAGTCCCCAGGCACCACGTCCCCAGTGAGTGACTGGGCCCATCTTTTGTTTTTCGCATAAAAATGATTTTGCCAAATGCACAAAATCGTAGAGCATTTTAGGTCCCCGAGTGAAACGGCCGAGTTTACTGAGGAGACGACGGGCGCTTGTGCATCTTCCGATGACACAAGGCAGTGCGTCAGGAGAGCCTCAAACGGTGTTCCAGGGCGGGAGGGGTCTGGGGCCCACCCGCTGCACAGAGAAGTCGCTACGGACCACGGCCCCACCCAGGGCCCTCCTCTCACGGAGGAGCAGGAATTGGCTCTGACCAGTCCCACTAAGGGAAGCTTTCAATATTTTCTTACTAACTCAAAGGAGCCTAAAGGAAGAAACGCTGGGGAGAGTCCAGGTGGGCTTGGTCTGGCCCCTTTCCATGACCCTCACCCAGCCACGCCCAGCACCCCAGCCTCACTGCCAGCTCCAGGCCTGGAGCCCCTCCCAGAACAGACGGCACAGACCTCCTCGGCCCTGGCTTCTGTCCTCCAAGCCAGGATGCCCACGGCCTTCCCTCCGTCAGGGCCAGGCAGCCCCCGCCCGGCCGTGCCCAGCCCCCAGGGCGGCACCCACCGTGCAGGTGTGACTCAGGTGTAGGCCCCTGAGTTCCACCTCTCCTGGCTGAGGCCAGAAGGAGTCGTACCCTTTGCTCAGAGGCAAGAGGTCATAGGCTCACCCGTGAGCCCCCGGAGACCCCATGGTGCTGGGAATCCTGAGACCGCAGTCCTTCCGCACAGCAGCCCCATGGGGACCGGGCTGTCCGCTTCTATCTTTGGCCCTGGGGTGAGAGGCCAGCGTCCCTGCCAAGAGAGAAGAGAACGCACAGATCATGCATATGCATGGCCTCATCGCCAGGCTCACGATAATCAATAATATGTATGTGCAGGAGTCAGAGAGAGACGCACAGCTACTCCCAACTTCAGCCCTTCTGTCTTTAAAATTATGGTTAGTAATTAGCAGAGGATTTTGACCTAAAAGAAGAGTAATAAGACATTTAATGGCTTCCAAACTAATTATAAATATGGCCCTAATTGGAAAAGCAACTCCATAAAAATGATAACTTGGCTCGCACGCAGGAAAGATGGTACGTGTGTGGCGCCCATGGACATCAGCACCACCTTTAATCGCCGGGGCCCAGAGCCTGAGTCCCCTTTGGATCTCTGCCCTCCTGCCCTGCCTCCCAGTGGGGTGGCTGGCTAAAGGAGCTTTTTTATAGTTACCATTTTTTATATATAATGGCTTTATTGAAATAAAATTCACATATTATTCAACTCACCCATTTAAAGTGTACAATTCAATGCCTTTTAGTATATTTATGGAATTCTGCATCTACCACCACCATCGATTTTAGAGTATTTTTATCACTCCCAAAGCCCCACTCCCCCAGCCCCTGGCAACCAGTGATCTACTTTCTATCTCTATCGATGTGTCTACTCTAGACAGTTCATATAAATGGAATCATACAACACATGGTCCTTTGAGACTGGCTTCTTTCACTTAGCGTATTACTTTCAAGGTTCATCCATATTGCAGCATGTGTCAATATTTCATTACTTTTTACGGTTGAATAATATTCCATTATATGGATACACCACATTTTGTTTATTTAACCTTTGACAGACATTTGGATTGTTTCCAGTTTTTGGCTGTTACAAACAATGCTGCTATAAACATTTATGTACAAGTTTTTGTGTGGACATATGTTTCCACTTCTCTTGGATATATACCTAGGAGTAGAATTCCTGAGTCATCTGGTAGCTCTACATTTAACCATTTGAGGAACTTCTAAACTGTTTTCCAAAGTAGCTGCACAATTTGTCATTCTGACCAGCAACGCATGAGAGTTCCAACTTCACCACATCCTCACCAACAATTGTAATCATCTGTCCTTTAGACGCTATCCGTCCTATTGGGTATGAAGTGGTATCTATTTGTGGTTTTGATTTGCATTTTCCCTGATGACTAATGATGTTGAGCATTTTTTCATGTACTTATTGGCCATTTATATATCTCCTTTGGAGAAATGTCTTTCAGATCCTTTGCTCATTTGTCAATTAAACTTATCATTTATTATTGAGTTGTCATAGTACCTTTTATATTTCTTATATATTCTAGATACAAATCATTAGCAGACACATGATTGGCAAATATTTTTTCTAATTCTCTGGGTTGTCTTTCGTTTTATTGAGAGTGTCCTTCAATGCCCAAATTTTTCAGTTTTGATGAAGTCCAACTTATTTATGTTTTCCTTTGTTGCTTGTGCTTTTGGTGTCATAGTTAAGAAACCATTACCTAATCCAAGGTCATGATGATGTATACCTATGTTTCCTTCTAAGAGTTTTATAGTTTTAGCTCTTACAGCTGGATCCTTGATCCATTTTGATCTAATTTTTGCATATAGTCTGAGGTAGGGATCCAAATTTATTCTTTTGCATGTGCAAAAATGTCCAGTTGTTCCAACCCTATTAGTTGAAAAAACTATTCTTTTCCCCCAAAACGAATGGTCTTAGCACCCTCGTCAAAAATCAGTTGACTTCCAGCGTAAGGTTTTATTTGGGGGCTTTCTATTCTACTCCACTGATCTATGTGTCTATCCTATGGCAGTACCACACTGTCTTCATTACTGCAGCTTTGTAGTAAGTTTTTTTTTTTTTGTTTTGTTTTTTTTTTTTTGCTGTACGCGGGCCTCTCACTGCTGTGGCCTCTCCCGTTGCGGAGCACAGGCTCCGGACACACAGGCTCCGCGGCCATGGCTCGCGGGCCCAGCCGCTCCACGGCATGTGGGATCTTCCGGGATCGGGGCACGAACCCGTGTCCCCTGCATCGGCAGGCGGACTCTCAACCACTGCGCCACCAGGGAAGCCCCCTGTAGTAAGTTTTGAAATCAAGACGTATGCATCCTCCAACTGCGTTCTTCTTTTTTCAAGATTGGTTTACTCTATTCAGAGTCCCTTGAGATTCCATATGAATTTTAGGAAGACTTTCCTATTTCTACAAAGAAGTCAGCTTAGATTTTGATCGGGATAACAATTAATCTGGAGATCAATTGGGGAGTATTGCCATATTAACAATATTAAATCTTCTGATCCATGAACATGGGTTTCTTTCCATTTATCTAGACCTAATTTAATTTCTTTCAACAATGTTTTGTAGTTTTCAGAGGGCAAGTTTGCTCTTCTTTTGTTAAACTTATTCCTAAGTATTTTATTATTTTGACGCTATTGTTAAGTGTAATCGTTTTCCTAATTTCATTTTCAGTTTGCTCGGTGCTACTGTATAGAAATACATTTTATTTTTGTATATGAATCTTGTAACTTGCAAACTTTCTGAACTTGTTTATGGGCCCCAATAGTTTTCAGTAGAGTCCTTGAATTTTCATATACAAAATCATGTCATCAGCAAATGGTAATACTTTTACTTCTTCCTTTCCAATACTGATGCCTTTCTTTTCTTTCCTTTTCTTTTTTCTTTTCCTAATGCCCTGGCTAGAACCTTCAGTGTGATGTTGGAAAGGCTATGAATGGACATCCCTGTCTTGTTCCTGGTCTTAGGGGAAAGCATTCAGTCTCTCACCATCAGGTGTTACACAAACTCTGCCTTTTCCATAAACGCCTTTATCAGGTTGAAGGACTTCCCCTTTATTCCTAGTTTAACTGTTTTTATCATGAAGGGGTTTGAATTTTGCCACATGTTTTTCTGCACCTCTTGAGATGATCATGTGTTTTCTGTCTTTTATTCTATCGATTTTCAGATGGGCGGGCTGGGTTACTTTAGTGAAGTCTGTTTCCCACCAAGTGAAGCCTTTGGTGTCACTGTCAGGTGGCTCAGCCTTGGGGACGTGCAGTCACCTGGATGACAGGCTCCCACCTGCTGCATCTTCCCCTGTCTCTCTGTCAGGCTTCTGACTCATTTGGCATCACACCCAGCCTGTTCAGCTCCACTGATCACCAGCTGATGTTCTGCTATTTTCACTGCTGGAACATAAGTTACTCAGCAGATAATCCAACTAAATCCAGGCCAGTCTTTGAGGTTTGCTCTGGCCCAGTGGGGCTTTTCTCAGCTGTATATTTCCATGGTTCTTTCTAGTGTTCCATGGGGTAGCAAGTGCTGTTAATTAAGAAGAGCTATTGCTTTTTTCCAGAGGCTTGAACTTCCACATACTCTGTTTCAAATGAAGTATGTTCCCTAGGGGAGCCTTCAGAGCCCTCTTCTCTAGGGACCACCTCTCCCCCTGGACACAGTCTCTGAGCCACCACTCTGGGCAAGGCATGGCCTGTGGTCATCAGGTTTACTTCTCCTGGTCAGGAATCTCTGCTTGATAAAGAGCTGGGGCCAGGGTGGTCGGGTCCCTGGGGGTCAGCCCACCACACCTGGGTAGAGCCTCCATGTGATGGGGGAAGGGGACCTCCGACCTCCTGGCCACACTCACCAGGAATGCAGTGCAAGACCTCTTGGACCTGGAGTGGGTGAGGAATGCTGGGGGGCTGGTGAGATGTTGTAACCTTTGGGGGCTGGGGGGGAGGGTTAGGGTAGAATGGCTTTACCTGCCTGGAGTGGGGCTTCCATCAGACTGAGCTGGCGGAGGGAGAAAGCGAGGCAGTCACGGCTCAGATGCCACAGCTCTTGGAATTCTTACCAAGTCTTAATAAATCTTCTTGAATAAATATTTCTTCATTTGCTGTAGGCCCTGAGGACAATTTCAAGAGATTTAAATGGTTTTTTTAAGTAGTTTTTACAAGCTTTTCTTGCTTTGCTGGGGGGCAGTCTATAAGTCTGTGGAGCTCCTTGAACTCCCACCTTGGAAGTGGAACTCCTATTATTGTCACGTTTTGAATGCCTATCTCTAGCCCAGACCTCCCGCCTGTACACGTAGCTGCCTCTTGGACACCCCACCCTTTGGTTCTTTAAAATCCATGTAAACCCCCAAATAACTCTCTGCCCAGGCTCGCTGTCTGTAAAGCCTCCTCCACCCACCAAGTGGACCACGTCAGGAATGTGGGGTCCTCAGCACCCCTTTGTCCTCATGCCCCGCTGGGTCCTTCCAAGCTCCATCCACAGCCTCCCCCATCAGCCCCCCCACCTCCTCCTGTCAGACCCTCTCCCTCTCGCTCCTGGACGGTGGGTTATCTCCGTCCAATAACTTAACCCGTATTGACTTACCGAGGCCAAGCTGCTGCCTCAGCTCCTGCAGGAAGCCAGGCTGACCTCGACTTCTGGGAGTGGACCGGTTGCAAGCCCTCCTCCAGATACTTGCCTGCATCTTCCCAGAGCTTATCAGAGCTCCCGTAATCTGGTGAGTGCAATGCAAAGTCCTTCAAGCTAGAACATTCTGGAACAAATTTCACATTGGAGGGTCAGATGGAGAGTTCCCACTCTGGTGAGATGGTAGACAGGATGCCACACCCAGCTCCAAATTCAGATTCCTAGAAATGCCGGGGAAAGTGCCAGCCACCTCTGAAGAGAAGCCCCCAAGGGCGCAGGCAGCCGGGAGCCGAGGCTGGAGGCGTAAATCACCTCAGCACAGGAGTGAGTGTGTAAACCAGCTCACTCTTCTGTGCAGCAGTTAAATGAATCAGCTAGAGACGCATTTATTAACGTGAATGAATCCCAAAACATCATGCTGAGTAGGGAAAAAGGTGAGAAAGGAATCGCACAATATGATCCCATTTATGCAAATGTTTATAGCACCCAAAACGACATCATGTATTGTTGACGAATTGATCCCCACGTCAGCAGGGCAAACATTCAGGAGAGCAGCTACCAAAGGAGAAACCAGCTGAGGAAGGGCCGGGCCATGGCCTTGCCTCTAATGCTCACCTCCATCAAAGTGAAGCAGTGGGCAAGTGACGCAACATGACGAAGCATTAACACCTACCGATCTGGATGGTGGATGTGTGAGTCTATTAGATTATTTTCTCTGTTTTTCTATATAACTGAAATATTTCATTAACTTTTTTAAGGAAATGTAAGATTATCACTGGTGATAAATTCATACTTATTGTGTAAATGACTGACATCTGTTCCTTTCTAAAAGAGGCAGGGTGGCTGTGCGGAGAGAAGAGGGCAGCAGGGCCACATCTGCCCACCCAGAACTCACCATAGCACCTCCCACACGTCCTGAATGCTGACTGCCAGGCTGTCTGCAGCCCTCACACTGCCCTCTACCCACCTCTGACTGCACCCAGCTGCTGCCAGGAGGGCCCTGGGGGCGGCCTGGGTTTGGTGTCTGGCTGGCAGGTGTCTTCTGGGGTCTGCAGGAAGAACGTCTTCACTAAGAGTTGCCATGTATCGAAGACCACCTGGTGCCCGGGCCATTCTAAGTCCTGCGGATGCAGCAGGAAACCAGAGGGACGGCGTCCAGCCCTCCTGGAGCTCAAAGTCCCCGTACAAGGAAACAGGACAACCTCTGTGCAGGAAGAGAGTTGAAGAAAGTCGTGTAACAAGACATAGAGGTCAGATTTGTGGTTGCTGGGGGGTGGGGGGAGGAGGGTGGGGATGGACTGGGAGTTTGGGGTCAGCAGATGCAAACTATTACATGCAGCATGGATAAACAGCAAGGTCCTACTGTACAGCACAGGGGACTAGAGCCAGTCTCCTGGGATAACCCATCGTGGAAAAGAATATTTTAAAAAAGAACATATATATATGTTAAAAAAAAAAACAAAAAAGAAAAGAAAGCCATGTAAAAAAGCGCTCTGGGCAAAATCTAAGCAGAGGTCTGAACAGTGAGAACTAGCCAGGCCGAGAGCCCGGGAACACCGTCCAAGGACAGGAGACACAGAAGAAATACACCAGTGGAACCCGCTGGGCCCACATGCAGGCCAGCGAGGCCTGACGGGGAGGGAGAGGCAGAGATGGATTGGGTGGGGGTCAAGGGCCAGCCACGGGGCCTGAACGTCAGGGTCCCAGGCAGCATGCAGTCTCAGAGGACTTACACAGAGGGGAGGCCCCTCGAGTGTCCTGCACGGACAGGATGGATGCGGGGAGGGCACCAGAGTGTCACTTGAGCTGGGAGGCAGCTAGCAGCTGGGGAAGGAGCTGTTTCTGGATGGTTTGGAGCCAGCCCTAGTGAGCAGTGCTGGTCAGGGAGCTGTGAAGACCCCGGGGCTTCTGGCCTGAGCAGCTGGGCGATGGGGGTGTGACTGCAGGAGGAAGAGAGGCCCCAGCTGTGGCCCAAAGCCAAGGTCAGCCAAAGTCAGCGGATGCACAGCGCCTGGGTGAGAATAAAGGGCTGTGACCAGGTTATCGAGTTTGTGGTGGGGGTAGGAAACAGGCCAATGTGTGTACATAGAGGCACTTAGATTTTCTAGGCATCATAAACCCAGCCCGTGGCAGGGAGGGCAAAGGTCGAGCGAGCAGGGCACTCCCTCTGGGGCCAAGCTAAGCCCAGAAGGCAGGTTTTCAGCTGCAGTTCAGGCCCCGCCAGGCAGCGCTGTCCCCGGAGGCCAGAGCCCCCAACCCCGGCCGTGCTTCAGAGGGCCCAGGGGCCCTGCGCTGCATCTGAAGTTGGACCAGACACCACCGAGGTCCCTTAGGTTCTGCCCTTCGCTGGTGCTTCTCCAGGACAGGCTGCCCAGGGGTCAGGGACACTGGGGCAAAAACTCACCTGCGTTCCCAGGTACCCCCGGGGCCCCGCTGCCCCCACCCCCGCACAGGCCCAGGACCCACCCAGAGCCAGTGCCAGAGGTGCGGAGGGCAATGCAACAACTTCCGAATGCAGGGCCACCCAAAGGGCTCCGCAGGAACACGGAGGCTAAGAGCGTGAGGCCGGGACGCCTCCTCCGTCCCTCCTTCCCACCTGCTGGTTTCTTCGTCAGTTTGCCGGGAATAAGCAGCCCTGGACCCCAGACACATGACATCCTTGCAGCCCTGCCAGTGCCCCCCCGTCCTGCAGCCCCCATGGCCCTGGGGCACCCGGACTGGCCCAGCACAGCCCTGGGGGGATGGTTCTCCCACCATGGGAGGTGGGCCAGGAGGGCAGGGCCTGCCCCCAGCACCCAGGGGAGGAGCCCAAGGGAAGGCCCGGGCACCCGGAGCTCTCAGAGCCCTTCCCTCCCGGACAGGGAGGCCCGGCCCCCTGGGACCAGCTCAGGCCAGCACAGCTTGCCCTCCATCTCAACAAGGTCACTTCCGGCCAAGCAGCAGCAGGGGAGGAAAAACAGCTAACGGGACAGAGGGTCTGGGATAGAAGCAGTTCCTGAGGGGGGTGGGGTCAGAGCCAGGAACCCCCAGAAGGGAATTGTTTCAGCACCGAGGCATCCTCTGACGTGTGCTGAGAAAGCGCAGGGGTGGGGATGGAGGACGGGACGAAGGGGGGCCCACCGTCAGGTTGGAGGGAACCAGGGTGGGCCTGAGGTTGCACACACAGGTGTTCCGGGGTCACGTTTGGGCTCCGTGCAGGGAGGGGTCATGGGGGGCAGCCCCAGGCCTTGTTGTCTTCAAGGACAGAGCCTGTGACCACAGTCATGTGTCACCTGGCATCACCCCCCCCCATGGGGGAGGAATCACAGGCACATGGCCAGGAACCCCCTGTACCCGGAGCCGGACTGACCCTGCCCGGGGCCCAGGCCTGTGGGAGGCGGACACTGGAGGCGGAAGCCCTGAGGGGAACAGGCTGCGAGCGGGCCGAGTCTGGGCCCCGCTTCCCGCCCCGCGTGGCCGTGAGAGGTGCAGGGCCCATGGTTCGCTCACGAGGGGCTCAGGGTCTGAGGGGCTTCCTGGGGTTGCTGTGATGACACACAGACGGGGAAGGGGCTCGAGAGGGCGCGGACGGCCGTGTCACAGTCCCAGAGCTGGAGTCCAAGATCAGGGTGCAGGCTGGGCTGTGCCCCCCGCAGGGGCTCCAGGGAGGGTCCCTCCTGCCTCTTCCTGCCTCTCCTGACCCCTCCCCACCTGCTCCACGCTGGGCCCGTCTGCCCTCAGAGGCCCTGGTAACCTCACAGGGACACAGACAGAGAGCGGGGCCTCTGCCCCCCGGCCATTTCTCCACCCTCCAGCTCAGGCCTCGCCGCCCGCCCTCGTCCTCTCTGCCCCCTCATCCAAGTGAAGCTCACGTCTAGTTCCAGACCTTTGTCGTCCTCGTCTGGGAAACACAGGTCACCACGGTTTCATCCACCACTAAAGAGTGACCAGGCTGCAGATGTGCTTTCAAAGGAGAAGATGAACAAGACAGCATCTTGCGCCCTTGTTTCGTTACCATGGTGAACGAGGGGGTCTGAGCCCCCCATCTTCACTAGCGCACTGCACCGCCCGCCTTCGGGGCGACGGAGCGACCTGCGCCGGTGTGAGCCCCTCCACGCCAGCCCCCGTCCCCACGCCACACCACGCCAGCCTCCCGCGGTCACCGTGGAGCACAGGGGACGCCGCTGCTCGGAGCTGTGCCCTGAGCCATGTGCTGGGGGGAAGGAGGGGGTGCAGCACCGGGGTGCCACCCTTGGGGGCCCAGGCTGGGGGGAGGAGAGACAAGAAGCCTCACCCAGGTAGTGACCCCCTGCCCTGGGCCCCAAAGTTGCTCTGGGAGGGGGCAGGGGGCTTCCCAGGGGCTGTGGTGAGGGGCCGGCGGTCAGCCTCCTGCGGCCCAAGTCCAGGGCGGGGAGCTCTGCATCCGCGTCTTCTCAGCCTGACTCGGTGTGCTCCAGAGATGGGGCCTGGGGGCCAGAGGGCCCACCCGCCCCCAGTGTCCCCCAACCGCCCCGCAGATTCTCTGCAGCCCTGCCTGCCGGCCCCCAACCCTGGGGTCTGGGCCCCGCCCACCGGCCCAGCGCGGGGACTCTCCCGAGTCCACAGCGTCCAGCCCCCCCTGGGTGATCAGGAATCACACACGGAACGCGCCCCCCACCCCGGGTATGAAGCCCCACGGAACCCGTGAGGCGCCCCCTGACCCCCGCCCCCCGCCCAGAGCCGCGGACGCCCCAGGCCCCGCCCTTCTGCTCCTGAGCACGCCGTTAACAAGGGGCGCCACTTCAAAGTCCAGGGGAACGTCCAGATTCTGCCCAAAATTATTACTGAAACTTTTCCTGGTGTGCATTTTACGCTTTTCTCCCAAACTTTGGGTTCACAGGAATCAGTCTTGGGCTGAGGTTGGTCACAGCACCGGGCGCCCGGCCAGCAAAGAGCGCTCCTGCCACCCGGTGGCCACATGGGGAATGACGCCAGCGGAGGGAAAGGGCTGGGGACTCCCAGCAACAACGGGGGACCCGGGGACCCCGCAGACAGGGGCCCCTCCGCCAGGGCAGCGGCCGAGAGAATCAACACCGACGCCTTAGACGCTGCGGAAAATGTCCGCTGCCCGCCACGCTGTCCCAGGGGCCTGGGGGCCCAGTCTGCAGCCGGCCCACAGCGGCCTGCCTCCCTGCTGTACCCCCAAACCTGGCGGGCACAGGGCAGATCCAGGAGAACGGGACCCCAGGCCCAGGCACTGGGCGTGCAGAGAAGAGCCTGGGTTGCCTGGGGGACCCCCAGGCCAAGGGGCTGCAAGGGAGAGGTCTTGGATCCCCCTTGGGCAGGGCCACGGGCACCAGCCACCACCACGACCTGCTGAACATGAGGCCCCCCAGCCAAGCCTCCTCTGAAGGCCCCCAGGTCCTAGCGAGGACCCTAGCAAGGACGAGGGCAGTGCCACTCTGGACAGCCTCTGGGCGCCTTCCCTCCCCAGGCCTGAGAGGCCAGAGCGGACCCCGAGGGGGCTGCGCTAGAAAGCAGGAGATATGATCCCTGGTCAGGTGGCCACTAGGTCAGATCAAGCTGTAGGGACCCGGGGGAGGAGAAGGGCCCACATGGTGTGCAGCCCACGTGAGGGGTCCAGGCGCAGAGGGCCGCCCCAACTTTCCACTTGGGAAAACGCTGTCCTCCCTGAAGGATTCACCCCGACTTTCTTCTCTCATTTATTTTTAGATCAGCTACTTCACATAACTTCAAGATTCTAAATATTGTTTAATGTATTTTCTTGCTTTTAAGCAAAATTTATTTTTATTAATAAAAATCACTGCATATGCATTGCAATTAAGAAAATCCTCCTTATAAATAGACCCTGAGCAATTTTATGGTTTGTTCCAGGAAACCCACATGGGAGGGTAGACAGCCCTTGCAACAGAATAACATTCTCAGACCCCGGGGAGGCCTAAACAGAGCTCAGAGACGCTCCGCCCTGTTCACACAGTAGGTCATTAATGTGTGTCTACGGAATGCAGATGGCAATGGGGCAGGAGTGCCCTCGAAGGGCCGGTACTCGAGGACTCCTGGGCTGTCCTGGGCCCTGCACAACGAGTCCTCAGGGGGTGGCTTCTGAAGGCTTCACAGACCATGAGGAGGCCCCAGAGGGCAGGGGCCTTGGAGCCCCCAGGGAACCAGGGGACAGAGTGGGGAGGGAGCTGGGCTGCAAATGCCCCACAAGGCTGAGCCTCCTCCTGGTCCTGGAGGACCCCCACCAATGGGCCCAGCTGCAGGACTCAGAAGGACCCCATCATGTCATGTGGCCTTGAGTGGGCTGTGGGGAACCTCCCCCCCACAAGCCTGCTGAGCCGTGAGCACAGCTGCTGAGCCCCCCAGCTTCCCTCAGGCCGCCCCCCAGCGTGTCTGGATCATTTAGAATAACAGTGTGTTTGAAGGTGGCAATTTAAGTTTTCAGACAAAGACAGCTGAGCACCATTATGTACCTGTGACCGCTGTACAGATGTCGAGAAACCGAAACAAAGGCTTGTCTACAAAGTTGGATGGGGACCACTGATTGGGCTTTAATTTAAAATGGAATCAGACACATTTTTTTTTAAATCCCTTCAACGCGTTTTCCTGGGGACAAGTGAGCTACTGGGCAAGTGCGCCTCCCGGGACCCCTGCTGAGGCCACACCTGGTGATGGAGCAGGGCTGACAGGTGTGACCTCGAAGAGATGCAAATTTCACCACGTTCCTCGGACATTAAGATCCACAAATTAAGTGTATATCTTGAAAGGCCTGAGAGCCAGAGTCTTATCTGACTATTTTAAATGTGAATGTTGCACATTTGGGCTTTTAGCCTGACAGGTAGCATTGGCTTCCGATGATCTGGTGGTGATCAGGGCTCCAGAAGGAAACTGTCCAAAAAGCTGGTGCCCAAGGAGCCATGCCGACGTCCTCCTGTCTCACCACCCCGGACCGTGCGTGCCCCACGTGGGCCAGGCACAAACACGGACCCCGTAGCTGAGTTGGCATGAGGTCCTTGGAGGAGCACATGGAACTCGGGCACTCAAGCGCTCCTCAGCTTGCCCCAAGGCTCACCTGGTGGGTTTCACACTGAGAACCAGAAGAATCGAGACCAAGTCCTCAGATGAAGCCGCAACCTCTGAACCTGAAAGGGCTGCCCCTGGGGTGCGGAGGGGCTCCACACAGTGCCCCTGGCCCAGAGGTGGCTAACTGGCTTGCACCCCAGATCGTCCCCAGAACCCGGAAAGCACAGGCACGGAGCACGCCTGGCACACGTGAAGGCAGCTAAGATGCTGGGAATGTTAGGACCAGCTGGCTGCCTGGGTCCTGGGTGGTGGACGGCTGGGTATTCAGGAAGACAGGAGGGACATGACCAGGAGGCAGCAGCCAGCCAGCAAGCCTGGTGGCCCTGGTGGGAGGAGGGTCGATCCAGACAGCTGGCACCTCAGGCAGACCTCATGGTCTGCCAGTGTCAGGATGGGGTTCAGAGAATGGACGCTCTAAGGATCCTCCCTGTCCAGCTTGGCTCCCCCAAGAAGGGGCCCTATTTCAGACCAGCCAGGCTCTGTGTGGCCCAGAGGAGGGTCTCCGTAGCTCAGGAGGGTAACCATAGGCCAGCGTGCCCCTCTGTCTCCAACCGGCCACAGCTGGACACCAAGATCCTGGTCTGAGCTGCAGCAGAAGCAAAATAAGCAGACCACACTGATGCTTTGCGTCTTCTGGTGATAAATTCTCTCAGATTTGTATGTCTGGGAGTCTATCTTGCCTTCAATTTTGAAAGATATTTTCACTGTAGAGTTCTCAGTTCCAGTGTTTTATTCCAATACTTTAACAATGTTGACCCATCATCTCCTGGCTTGCATTGTTTCTGAGGCTAAACCGGCTGTCATTTTTATCTTTGTTCCTCTGCCTGCATTTAGGATTTTCTCTTAGCACTTGTTTTAAGCAATGTACCTGGTGTCATTTTCTTCATGTGCTTGGAGTTTATTGAGCTTTTTAGACATGTGGGTGGATGGATGGATGGATGGATGGATGGATGAGTGGGTGGGTCGGTAGATGGATGGGTGAATGGATGGACAAATGGAGGGATATATAGTTGACAGTCAACATCACCAGAAATTGCCCAGAGCTCTTTATGACCCTGCTGAGTTCTAAGCCTCCTCTTGCCTGGTAGGTGGGCCATAAACACTCCCAAGTAACTGCTCACTCACCTCTGAGAACTCACTCTGAGAGTCGATCACCAATTCCCAGAGATGTGGTCCCACCCACCCATCCATCACACACAGTTAGTTGCCCACACAGAGGAGGTGACAGCCACTGGGGACTGGCTGTCAGTCACTGGCCTGGATTCTGCACATACCTCAGTGATCAATCACCCTCTCAGTCACCCGCCCCACACCAGTCGACCAACTTCTGAACTGTGCCCCTAACCCAGATTCAGCTCCTCCCTCCCAAAGCTCCTTGAGTCATGGCTGTCACTGCAGAACTCACTCACCCCCCTTGTGTTGTTTCATCCTGCCTTCAGCTCACCCATGCAGCCCCTCGGCCAGACTTGGGAACAGTGAGCCTTCCCTCAAGGAGCTCACAGGTAGAGGAGCAGCAGACACATGGAGGGGCAAGTCGAGATTGCACCAGGAGCTGTGGACCCCAGAGAAGAGGCCCCTCACTCAGGAGAGGGAGGGAGGAGTCCAGAAGGCTGCCTGGAGGAGGTGCCTCTTCACTGAGCCATCAAAAATGAGTGGGAAAGCATCTAGTGTTTCACCATTGAGTATGATGTTCCCTGTAGGGTTTTTGTAGATGTTCAAGTTGAAGAAGTTCCCATCTATTCCTATTTTGCTGAGAATTGTTATTAGGAATGGGTATTGTACTTTATCAAATGCTTTTTTTGCATCTATTGATATAATTGTGTGATTTTTGTTCTTTAGCCTGTTGATGCGATGGGTTACATTAATTGATTTTTTAATGTTGAGCCAACATTGCATACCTGAAACAAATCCCACTTGTTCATAGTCCCAGTGTATTCTTTTTATACACTGTTGGATTCAACTTGCTAATGTGTTGTTGAGAATTTTTGCATCTTATGTTCATGGAAAATATTGGTCTATAGTTTCCTTTTCTTGTAATTAATATCTTTTATCTTGGTATTAGAGTGATGCAGCTTCATAGAATGAGTTACGAGATGTTCCCCCTGTTTCTATTTTCTGGAACAGCTTGTAGAGAATTGGTATAATTTCTCCCTTCAGTGTTTGGTAGAATTCACCAATGAAGCCATCTGGGCCTGGTGCTCTCTGTTTGGGAAGGTTATTAATTGTTAATTCGATTTCTTTAGTAGGTATTTAATTTGCTCTTCTTTTTCTAGTTTCCTAAAGTGAGAGCTTAATTATTGCTTCCAGATTTTTCTTCTTTTCTAATGTATGCATTCTTCTGTAAATTTCCCTGTAAGCACTACTTTCACTACATCTTACCAATTTTGATAACTTATATTTTCATTTTCATTTAATTCATAATATTTTTCTATTTCTTTTGAGATTTTTCTTTGGCCTGTGCATTGTTTCTTCTCCAGATATTTTGGAACCATCCAGCTATCTTTCTCTTATTGATTTCTAGTTTAATTCCACTGTGGTCTGAGAGCATACTTTATCTGATTACTAGGCTTTTGAATTTGTGAAGGTGTGTTTTATGGCCCAGAATGTGGTCTATCTTGGTGAACGTTCCATGTGAGCTTGATAAGAATGTGTATCTTGCTTTGTTGGATGGAGAGGTCTGTAGGTGTCAATTAGATGCAGCTGATGGATGGCGCTGTTGAGTTCAACTCTGTCTTTATAATTGTCTGCCTGCTGGAGCTGCCCACTGCTGACAGGAGCACAATGTCCTACCATCACACTTGTGGATCTGGCCATTTCTCCTTGCATTTCTATTGATTTTTGCCGCAACATTTTGATGCTCTGTTGTTGGGTGCAGACACATCTGCATTTGCCCAGATGGTCAGGGTGGACAAGGAGGGGAGAGTAAAGGCCCAGGGAGTCTGGGAGGTCAGGGAGAAGGGGCCAGACAGAGGGGAGGGAGGCGAGGTCCAGGCCAGTTTGGCAAACCCCACGAGGGGTGCCTAGACTTCCCTTCCCCAGGAAGCACGCAAAGCATGTGCTGTGGGGCTCAGACCCCTGGGGAGTCTCGGCAGACAGACGCTGGGTGGTCCTGGGCCTCCCACATCCAGGTGTCCACCCTTTGCGTGGCCCCCTCCCCGTGAGTGTGGGCAGGACCCATGACTTGCTTCTGAGCAGAACACGATACGAGTGAGGGTGCCCATGACCACGTGCACGTGACTTCCTCACGTGGGACGGTAACCCCGTCTTGATGGATCAGGGGGCAAAGCAGCCACATTAGGACCACAGCACACCAGGACACAAGGGTGGCCTCTGGCAAACAGCCAGCAGGAAAGGAAGCCATAGTCCTACAGCCAAAAAAGAAGCTGGATGGTGCCAACTGCTTGACTGAGCGTGAAGCACTGCGGCCACGCAGGCCCTGAGCCGACTGCCCAGCCGTGCCAACCTCTTCCCGCACAAACTGTGGATGACAATAAACATGTGGGGTCTGAGCTGTGGTGGTTTGCTCCACAGCAGGGGACAATAGCATGACAGCTGGCACAGCTGGCCCCCAGGCTGGGGCTCTAATGCCCAGGAGCCCAGGGGACAACATCACCAGTGACACCGTGCCCACAGCACCGAGGGCTGAGCTCGGTTCTGAGACCTCTTGGGAAGAAAGTGGGTCAGGACCAACCTTGTGAGCGGAGCAACAGGTGTGGGTGGGCAGCAGGGCCAGTGGGGGTCCCGCGAGGCTGGGGTGCATGGCCCCCGCCCCAGCTGGCCAATGGCTCCAGCTCCAGACTCCCAGTCCAATTTCCTGGGGACGGTTAGTATAAGTGGAAAAGCAAATGGCACCGGTAATGAGCTATGATGACAACAGACCCAGGAATGGTAGTGTTGGAGAGGGGCAGTGCCTCGCAGCCCAGGTATTAATACTCATAATGCACGCGGTTTGGTGAGAATTACCATGTTTTTCACGTGCCTTCAAACTTTTATTTTCCCTCCACAGTCTCCAAGTTTCTCCAGCCCCATTGCTGATTAGTTCCAGCTATATCTGCCTTTTCCCATCAAAAGAAAAGATCATGCATTTTATTTTCAATTAACTTTCAGGAATCTATCAGGAGCAAGCCAGCGGAACCTCATCATTCACAATCCAATTTCTCAAAATGCCAGGAGCTGCCAGGGGCCATCAAAGGTGGGCCTGGCCTCCTGCCCGCCTGCCCAGGTCAGCCAAGGGGGCCGCACCAACCCCGCTGTCTGGGTCGGGGCTGCTATGGGCACAGGAGGGTAGAGGAGGGTCCCCATCGCCACATCTAACCAGGGTCCACAAGGCGCTCGTGGACGTCCCTGGCAGGACACGGGCCCTGGCCACCCACACAGGAGGGCCAGCTCTCAGAACGCAGGCGGTGCTGCCAGGCAGGTCTCTGGCCACCCAGCCCCCCAGCAAGACTGGAAGCAAAGCAGTCTGAGGGGCCAGCGGTCCCGTGGCTCCTGACCCCACGTCCCAGGGGCATCCGATGGGGGCCTGCGGTGGGCTGTTGCTTCCCATGGCCTGTCCCCGGGTCCCTCTGGACAAGACCTTCCCCATGCCCCAGGTACCCTCTGACCTCGCACCTGCGCTCAGCGCGGCCACAGAAGACTGACTGGCTCTCAGAGGGCTCCCTGTGCACCCCTCGGGTGCAGCCTCCCTGGGCACCCCAAGCCCCTGCCCTTTAGAGCCATAGCTCCTGGGGCTTCACATAACTCGGATGATGTCACCCCACTGGGTGACATCCCAGTTCTTGGAGCACAGATGCCCAGCACCTCCCCCACCTCATCTGCCCCAGCCCCACGGCCCCTTGCCAGGTGCCCAGGTCTCTGCACTTGCCTGACCTCCACCGAGGACTGGCCACGTAACATGCAGAGCCTGCAAGACGGAAAGGCTCCTTGTTCAGAAACAACAAAGGCTTCGGGACGCCTGCCCCGCCCCGACCCGCGTGTCCTCTGAGCCCCTGTGCCCGTGAAGCCCATGGGGCAAGACTGTGTCCACAGCCCGGTGCCTCAGACCGACCTCGTCTACAGTTCAGTCCAGCCACGTCACGGCCTCCACTTCACCTGACATGCACAACTGCCCGGCCAGCACGGTGGCCTGCCTGCCTGTCCAGGTGGCCTTCCCACCCTGCTGGGCCTCTCTGAGGGGTTCCCCCACCCACCGCAGCCCCTCCGCCCCCCTTGACCTGGTCCATTTCCTGACCCCTCCCTGCCGTGCACCCAGGAGCGCCCCATCCTGGGCGGTGCTATGAGACACCTCCTCCAGGCAGCCTGCCCAGCATACCTGTGACTCCTCACCCTTGTCTGGGCGCTGCCCAGCTCCTGCCTGGGTGGGGGTGGGGGGTCAGCAGGCTCTCACCCATCTCTTGTCCGGCACAGAGCCTGGCACACAGCAGTCCCAGGAAACATCTGTGGACCCAGGCAGACGCATGAAGGAAGGCCCTAGGGAATGGATGGCGCTGAGGAGGGGAGGGGAGGAGAGGCATCCAGGAAGCTCGAGAAAGAGCCAGAGGTGGAGGCTGAAGGGGGAAGGGAGGCAAAGCAAGGAGGCCAGTGAGGCCAGGCCGGGGGGCTTCCCCAGGGGGCCCTGCCGGGCACGCAGCCCAGGAGTCTGCGAAGGGACATGGGGAGGTCATGGCTGGCAGGCAGGAGTGGAGGGGCAGCTGGGTGGTGCCCAGCAGGGCTGCTGACGCCCAGCGGCTCCCGACCGGGGACGTGCAGTGAGGTCTGTCTCTGGGGGAAGGACAGAGGAGGTCTGGTGGCGGGTCTGGGGGGACCATGGTGGGGCCCCTAGCACCTGCAAGCCAGACGCACGTCCCTCCCAGGAGGCCACCGGCTCCCCAGGGCCCCCTCCTCCCAGCACTGTCCACAGAGCCCGTCCATCATCCCCTGTGGAGCCCTCCTGGCCAGGCGTCCCTGCGGGCGGCAGGTGTAGGGCTCTCAGCCCTGTGGGGAGGCCCCGGTGGGGGAGGACTTGCTCAGGGGGCACCCGGGGCCTGGGGCACAGGCATGCGTCAGGCTCCCAACCAGGGTGGGAAGCCGAGCAGGGAACCAGCAGCCGCTCCCCAGCCCACGGTGCCAAGCCCCCAGGTCCACAGCAGCCCCCAGCCCCGGGGAGCCCAGCTCCGGCAGGCGCACCCATGGCTCGGAGCACCTTCCTGGCTCCGGCCTGTTTAATATGCACAGAGGCCGCGATTCACCGGGTGAGCCAGCGAAGTTGGAGCATCTGCTACGTATAAATTAAAACAAATCTGCTGTTTCTCTAAGGACACTCGGCTGTAATAGGCACGGCCAGCACATCATACATTGTGATTTATGTGCAGAAAGCTTCACACCGAGTGCAGAATCGTCAACAAACACCAGGAAGACGCCACTGCCCGGGAGCCATGGGCCAGGCTGCCCCTCACCAGCGGTGCTAACTGGGCGCAGAGGTCCGTCCTGCAGTCCCCACCTCAGGGCCGCAGCCTCAGCCCGGCCGACAGAGCAGAGCAGAAGCCCAGACGCCAAGCTCAAGTTCACTCACCGACACACACACACACACACACACACACACACACACACACACACACACACGGCCTCGCCACACACACAGTCAACACTGGTGTGCATATATATTTATGTTTATATGTGACTATTATTTATTCATCAAACCACCACTTAAAGGCCATTAATGCAGTCCTCGAGGGAGACAAAGGTTCAGGCAGCTTCTCCTGCTGAGCCGAGCGCAGCGCGGAGGTACCTCGACTCCTGGCTTGACTCTGGGGGCTGAGCGGTCAGCACGGACCGGCCTGTCCACAGACCTTGTCCGTCACCCGACGGAGACCCCACACCCACAGCAGGGACAGGTCACGGAGGCTGGGGGTCACAGAGCCAGCGTGGAGACGGAGGGGCAGGGGGAGGGGGGCGCCACTTTCCCACTTGGGCTGTTTTATTAATACCGGCAGGAGGGCCTGGGCCTCCCGCCCACGCCAGCCCCTCCCCCGGCCCAGGGCCCTTCGCACAGGGTCCCCCCACTGCCCTGGATGTAGCCACAGACCTCGGACCTCTGTCTCCCTCCACCCTGGGGGGCCTCTTCTAGTCGAGCAGATGGAGGGAGGTGTGTGGGCCTGGAGGTCTGGGGCTTCAGTTTGGGAGCTGGTACCACAAGAGACGCTCTTCATGTGCCACAGGAGAAGTACTGTAATGAAATAAGGTAACAGAGCCCCGTTAAAAGTGACAAGAAGAACATTTCAAGCGCATAACGGCCCCGTGTCTGTCCACACCAGCCAGCAGGCAGCCAGGGGCCGGGGTGCCGCTTCCTGCTTGGGGCTTGAGGCATCACTGTGTCCTGGGAACGGGAGCCCAGCCCTCCCAGGTGCCCGGTCGCAGTCAGATGGATTTCCCAGGGAGCCTCTCTCTCTGTAGTTTCTCCCCATATCTGCAGCAAAGAGCCAAGTCCCCCACCCAAGCTTGACAAATCACCGCTTGTGTCTCGGTGAGCCACAGAGGGAGTCTCAGAGCACTGATGAATTTTTAATTTTCAATATCTTTGTGTATATTGCTTTTTAAGACCAAAGAAAATAACTCCACCAGGATATCAAAGCATTTATTTTTAAATACAAGTCTCGTGTGTGAACTGGCGGAGATAACCATGACATTGTGCCCACGCTGAGCTCTGTAACTCAGCAGCAATCAAGTGTTTTGACCACACGACAGCCGAGTTTGTTTTTATTGAAATGATGCATTTTTAAAGTGAGCGTCTGGGTTATAAACAGCTGGTATGGGAGAGTAGAGGAGGCAACATGATTTCCCCCCCGGAGATCCCCCCGCCAAGTCAGCCCAGGCCCCTCCGGGCCATCCCAGTGTCCCCCGACCCGAGGCCGGTTCCCCGCAGCCCCTGCTGCCCAGCCATCCAGGGGAGCACGTCTGTCCACTCGGCATCCCCATCCTTTTACACGGAGACCAGGCGCGGCTGCACGGCAGCCTTCATGGGACCCCAGGCTGGGCCCCGCCAACCTCACCTGGAGGGACCCTCTCAGCCACCTGGCTCTGGACACACTCCTGGGGATCAGAGTCACTGCGCTCAGTTCCCACAAATGCAAGCAAGTCCCCTCTTGGACACAAACAGCAGCATACCCTGCTCATTCTTCCCCGCTTTGCTTTTTACACTTTATTTTGAAGATTTTCCGCATCAGTACATAAAGCCCTTCCTCACTCTTTGCAACAGCTGCTGAGGACTCCACCGTGTGGTGTGTCTCCGTTGATCTTGGCAATGCCCTGTGGATAGACATTTAGGTTGTTTCTAACCTTTTGCTTTTACCAAAATGCTGCCACCTGACAGAGTCATGTCACACTGGTGAGAATATATCTGAAGGATAAATGCTCAGAGGTAGAACCACTGGGTCAAAGGGCGTTAGTCTGATGACGGGTGTGGATTCCTCCCCCGGGGGATCAGCTCAGCCCCTCGCCCACCAGCAGCGTCTGAGAAGGCTCATCCCCCTCCCTTGGACATTTCCTGTGGTTTTGTTTCTTTGTCAACCTGACAATTTAAAAATGGCCTCTACGGTGCAGTTTTAATTTGCATTTCTATTACTATGAGTGAAATGAAGCATTTTTTAATATGTTTAGAACCATTTGTATTCACTTTTCTGGGAAATGAGTCCATTGTTGGCCCATTTTTTTCTATCGTATTGGTGGTCTTTTTAAAACTGATTTGTAGAACTTTTATTTCTTAAGGAAATGAGCCCTCTTTCCATGGTTTGAGTTGCAAATATTCTTCCGAATTGGTCTTCTGACCTTGTGAGTGATGGGATTTTTTTGACCTTGCCCACACAAATTTTTTAGTTTTACATTGTTAAATATGTTGATACTTTCTTCTATGGTTTCTGGAGGTTGTGTCATATTTTAAAAGATCATCTTCACTCCATGGTAATAAATAATCACTCCACGATTTTTTCTGGAATTTTAATGATTTCATTTTGACCGATTTGAGATTTACCTGCTCTAAAGAAAACAACTGTGGCTTTAAAAGGTAATGTTTTGGGCTTCCCTGGTGGCGCAGTGGTTGAGAGTCCGCCTGCTGATGCAGGGGACACGGGCTCGTGCCCCGGTCCGGGAGGATCCTACATGCCGCAGAGCAGCTGGGCCCGTGAGCCATGGCCACTGAGTCTGCGCGTCCGGAGCCTGTGCTCCGCAACGGGAGAGGCCACAACAGTGAGAGGCCCACGTACCGCAAAAAAAAAAAAAAAAAAAAGGTAATGTTTCTATCACATAAAAAAATCTTCAGGCCTGGTAGTGTCAACAAAAGAATTAATCAGTTGAGGGCTTCCCTGGTGGTGCAATGGATAAGAATCCGCCTGCCAATGCAGGGGACGCAGGTTCGATCCCTGGTCAGGGAACTAAGATCCCACATCCCGTGGGGCAACTGAGCTTGCACGCCACAACTGCTGAGTTCATGTGCCACAACAAGAGAGCCCGCGTGCCACAACTGCAGAGCCCGCGCAACCTGGAGCCCGCGCGCTGCAGCTAGAGAGAAGCCCGCACATCACCGCAAAGAGCCCCACGCGCCGCAATGAAAAGATCCCGCCTGCCTCAGTGAAGATCCTGCACGCTGCAACTAAGATACAATGCAGCCAAAATTAAATTAAATTAAAAGTAAATAAATAAAGAAAGAAAAATTAATCAGTCGATCTACAAAAGAAATGGAACATTTTATTCGAGCCAAATTTGAGGATTATAACCCGGGAAAGAGCATCTCAGAAAGCTCTGAGAACTGTTCCACCCACTAGAAGTCAAGGCAGTTATATAAGGTTTTTGAGACAGAGGGCTGTACGTCAAATGACGTATTACTGACAATTTTCACAATCCAGATCTAAGCGTCATCGTGGGCCCTTAGGAGATCAAGAAGGAAATTTATCTTTAAGGAGTTGTCTTGTTGACGACGCTGGGAGAATATTGTTCTTTATGGTTGAGCAGGCATTTCTGCCAGTGGGGAAGGTGTGGTCGATGTAACATGCAGATACACAATGTGAAGTAAGGGGGAGAGAGGGGGCCAAAGGGCAGAAAAAATTTTTTGTTTTAATTTTTTTTTGTCTTGCCATAAAATATGAATTGTATTTCACAACAGGAAAGCTCTGCACTTACAGCAAAGGCCCAAGCTCCATCAAGCTTGTGGCTCTGCTACTTTCCACATGGTCCAAAATGGCTGCTCCAGTTCCTGCCACCACATTCACATTCCAGCCAGCAGGAGGAAACTCCGCCCACATGGAGGACATTTCCTGGAAGTGATGCTCCCAGTTACTTCCCATTGATCTTGTCTCCTGGCCTCACCTCACTGCAAGGGAGCTCCCCTGGGGGTCCCAGGAGGGGCCGGGGTCCAAGCAAATGTGGCAAGACCTGACCCCACAAGTCTGTGGGGTGCGGAGGTGTGTGGACAGTCTCTCCCCAGCCTGGGGTCAGCCCCTGGTTTGGGGGAAAGGTTTAGGGGAGACCTCTGGCCCCCCACCCCCCAAGAAGCCAAACGCACCTGGTCCAGGAGTGGAGAGTCTGCCCTACCCGCAGAGCACGCCTGGGAGGGGGACACTGAGAGGACATGTCTGGGGTGAGGGACCCCAGAAAGGGCTTGCTGGGAGGACGTGAGGATCTCTGTCTGCTTTGGGGAAACTCTGAGTGCCACCCACAGAACTGGGGAGGGGGCCACGCCGTGTGGTTGGACCCTGCCTGGGGGGACAGGGCCGGGAGCCCCAGTCACATAATGAGCACTGTCTACACTGCCCTGGACACGAAACGACCCAGTGCCGGGCTGTAGTTCTGCCCCTGCGCTGGGAGCTGGATGCCGGGGCCACGCAGGCCTGCCATGTGGGGACTCCGGAGGCTCGGGCCCCACTGCTCAGACCACAAGACCCCAGTGTCCCCCAGAGTCCCCAGCCCTGCGGCCTCAAGTCTGCAGGGCCAGGGCCCCAGGCAGCGGGTCACACGGGACTAACTGCAGGTGTCAAGGAGAGACCGCCAGCCTCCCGCGGGCTGGCCTCCGGCCTGAGGCGCCCCAGCGCCCCTGCTGGGTCCTCGCCCCCAGCTGCCCTTACAGACCCCCCCGCGCTCTGAAGCTGCCCTTTCTGCCCACCTGCCCAGAGGCCCTCCAAGAAAGAAGGAAGCCACAGCCAGGAGCCCCAGGGCCCCCGGCGCTGGATCCAAGAGGGCAGTAGGGCCCAGGAGGTCCCGCTAAGGACACGGGGCACCCTCAGCCCCGCCTGCCAGGCCCCTGCTCGGGGTTGGGGCCCCGGCACAACCACGGCCTGGGTGGGGTCAGGTGGCCAGTGCTGGGCCGAGTGAGCTTCCGAGACGGGGGCTCCTTGGGGCTGCCCCGGCCTGGCAGGGGCCCCAGGTACGGGTGAGGAGCTCCCGGGACGCTGACTTCGGTGCTGACACCACAAAGCCCCGGGCAAACGGGGACAGGATGGACGCCCACCCGTGGGCCCGAGCGGCAGCAAGGGCCAGCTCCAGCGGGGCGGGCAGAGCTGAGCGCGGAGGCCCCACCACGAGCCCGGACACGTCCCGGCAGCCAGGGTGGGGGTGCTCCATGGAAACCACAGCAGCAGGACTCGGCGCCAGCGGACGCCGCCAGCAGAGTTCAGGCCGCGGCAGCCCCTCGCGACCTTCAGCGTAACCGTGACTTGGGGCAGTGGGGGCAGAGGAGGCCCCAGGTGCAGCTCCAGGATCTGGGGCAGGAGCTCCGGCGTGAAGACCCCGTCCCTCCGTCCCTCCCGTCCCTTCTCCGACCACAGCCGGGGGCCTCACCCGCGGCGACGTGGCCCCAACAGGCCTTCCTCGAGGACCCCAGAACCACAGCAGAGAGAAAGCGTCCGTCAGACACGGGACAAAACTATCAAAGGAAGATGTTTTATTTTCAAGTTTCTATGGAGATGTTACAAACGATGCAGACTGAAAAAAAAACATTTAAAAATTTTAAACTACCGTTTTAAAATAAAAATATGATTAGGTAAAATAATAAATAATGACACCCCATGACACTTTTTGAGATGAAGGTGTGTCGCGTGCCTCGGCTGCAGGGACCCTCGCTCCAGCCCCGGCCCGGCCGCCAGGCTGCACGCCCACCCGGCATTCTAATGATGTAGGAATGAAAGGGACACACCGTCCAAATCTTGACTTTATTTTTTAATATAAAAAATGCAATTTTGGAAACCCACCCTACCTTTTCCCCTAACATAATGCTTTACCTCTTAAAAATAAAAATAAAGTACTAATTCTATATACATCACGTGTACCATACAAAAATGTATCCAAAGTTTCTATTGCTACCAAAGTGTTCTAAATTAAAACAAGTTACAGAAAGCCCCTCATTGTAAACAAAAGATTACAAGTTACAAAATCAAAGAACACAGCCAGAGTCATTTGTACAACAACCAACACATCCTGCTCCCGAAGCAAGTTGAATTTTTATGTGCCTGTATAAAAATGCATATCAATATACTTCTGCAAATTTATCTCTCATTATAAAGCAAATGAATACACTTTCTACAATAAATAATCCGCTGGGAGGCACACCCGTGGGAGGCTGGAGCGGACAGGCGGAGGCTGGCGAGTGGTCGAGGCTGGCGAGGCTGGCGAGGCCCAGAGGAGGCGCCTGCCCCAGCCCTCACGGGGGCGGCGGAGTGTTTTTGGTGATTTGCAAGTGATGCACGCGGCATAAATTTATTCTCCACCTCTTTCCACAAAGTACCATTCAAAATAATGTCATTTTCTTTCTTAAAATACACATTTGTCATTGTAAATTTACATCCCATCTATTAAATAAGTGGTACTCTGTGTAAAGAGTATGATTTACAAAATTATTAAACATTCAAAAGTCTTTTAAAAAAAAAAAAAAAAAAACAGCTACAGATCAAAGAAAGTGACGCCGGCAGCGCCCTCTGGAGTGACCCATGAGGGGCACAGAGCTGCACTCGGGGGACGTGCCCACGCCATTCACAGAGCGCCCAGACGGGGGTGATTTAATAGAAAACTGGGAAATAAAACCTCCCCCTCCCTGGGAGAAAGAATTAAACTACACCTAAAAATCAGAATAAGTTAAGTGGTGAACAATATACACTATGTACAGCGTATCGACACTATGGACAAGGCCACGGCCGCGTCAGTCTATGTCGCTGAGGTCGCTGGCCGGCTCCCCGTGCACGCGGCTCAGGTGGTTCATGGCGCGGTCGAAGGCGATCCTCACCGCCTTCCGGATGCTGGAGTTCCTCCCCTCCATCATCTTCAACTTGTCTATCGTCTCGTCAATGCCGAGGGGAACCATCTTGGACTTCGGGAGCCACTGCCTTTGAAGGAAGAGAATGGACTGTGAGGCCGCCCAAGTGTCAAGCTGCCTTTCGGCCACCATGCACACACCCAGCCTCCACGCTGTCGGGCACTTCAGGCCAAGTGGCATCTCGGAAAGCGCCCGAGCACGGAATCAGTGGTCACCTCCTCTCCTCAGTGTCACTTCCTGGGGGGCCACTGCAGCCCTCAGACGTCCACGCCACGCCTGAGTGGCCACCAAGGGGCACGCACACGTGACAACGGGCACACACACACAGACATACACACGACACGTGCACTCACATGGCAAGGAGTGGAGGGCAGGGCCACGGGTCCGGGAGACCCACTGAGCCACAAGGAACCCAGCAGGGGGGCCGCCCGGGTCAGCGAGAGGGAGAAAAAGATGGGGGCAGGGGGCAGCAAGACACACAAGCCCAATGCACCCGCACGGGACACTGCGGCCGGCTCCCCACCGAGCAGCCTCGGGCACAGAAAGGGCCACAGTGCAGAGGGCAGAGGAGCCTGGCCCCAGAAGGGCAGGGCGGGGTGGCGGTTCCCTCGAGCACTCAGGTCAGGGTCTGGACCGCGGCACGTCGGGGGCCGAGGCAGGGGCATCCGCTGGCAGAGCACAGGGGTCTGGGAGCCCGTGGCAGGCCCGGCGGGACCACACGGACGCACCAGGGCCCGCGGGCACTCACCAGCTTCTCTTGTTGTCGAAGAACAGGACGAGGAAGAGCTTCTCGTCTGCCTTGGTCTGCATGTGCTCGCCCACCTTCAGCACATCCAGCGGCGGCGCCGGGATGGTGACCCCGTTGTGGTGGCCAGGCACACGTGGCATCTTGGGGTCGATGATCTGCCGAGGGAGGACACGGGGTCACGGCGGAGCCCTCGCACCCCGTGCCCTGGAGCAGGCCAGGGCCCGACGAGGGGGGGTCTCAAGGGAACTCCGCCCACACCCCGACACCCCCCCACCCGTGTGCGTCTCCCGGCAGATGGTCACAGGATGCCTGTCCCCAGGGCCCGGGGACACGGCCACGCGGCTCGACGCCCCCACCCCACAGGCTCCGCGGCTCACCAGGGCCGGGTACGAGGGGTAGCCGCTACACTTGGCCCACACGACCTTCAGGGGCTCGAGGACGGAGGCCGCGGCGTCAGTTGAAATCCACATGCTGTTCTGACCAACTTCTGAGAAGAAGAGGGAGAGAAGGGAGTCAGAAGGGCAGGGCCCCCGGGACCCCACACGCGCACAGCTGAGGCCGCCCCAGGGCAGCAAGACGGGCCTGGGGGGTGCACCCGGCCCGGCCTGAGGGCGCGAGAGCCCGGGGAGGCAGAAGGCCGGCCCAGCGCCTGCCGTGGTGCTGAGGGCCTCCGCACCCGCCCTCAAGCAGCGACACCGCGTCGCCCTGCACCCCACCCCTCCCCCAGCTCCAAGACCTCCGGCCCCCGGGTCCCCAGCATCTCCCGCTCCGCGCACAAGGCGGCAGGGGGCGTGGACGCACCGGCCGCGATGCGGGCTGCCTTGGCGTAGTTCCCGTTCTCGATGCAGGAGATCAGCGCGCTGCGGTCCTCCAGCGTGTGCCTGCGGACCAGGGCGGGCTTGCCCCGGCCGCACGGGGGCGCGCTAAAGCTTCAGGAGGGAAAGAGGGGCCCGTCAGAGCCCAGCCGCGGGCCCTGCATGAGGGGAGGTGGGGAGGGGTCAGGAGGGAAGGGAGACCGCAGGGCTGTGCTGGCCACCTTTTTTTTTTGGGCCCCACCGCGTGGGATCTTAGTTCCCCGACCAGGGATCAATCCTGGGCCCGGCAGTGAGAGTGCTAACCACTGGACCACCAGGGACTTCCCAGCCAGCCACCATCTTGGTAAAGGCAAGACTCAGCAGGAAAAAACCAAATATAGACATAACTCATGCATTCGCAACTCGAGTTAGACTTCTGTGGGGTTTGCCTTCCCCCTTCTGGTGAAATTCTACAAAGCAGATTACTGCGGAACAGAGACACTGCCCCCGAGGGAGGGAGGCAGGGTGGGCGGGCGGGGGGCTCGGGGTGGGGCCCACCTGGAGTCGCAGAGCGGGCTGCTGCTGGAGGAGACGCTGGACTCGGAGGCGCAGCGGCGGCGGGGCGCGGCCGTTCTCCCCGGGGCGCCACCCAGCTCCTGCTCGCTCCTCGCGGCCCCAAAGCCATTGGTGAGCCCTGCAACACAGACGCACGTGGCCCTGAGCTCAGCTCCCCGCGGCAGGTGCCCGCGCCACTGCCCTCTCTAAACCGGGGACAACGCCAGACAATTGCGCCCTGCCCACCCCAGCACCCAGCACGCTCAGAACACTGGGACAGGGGCACAGGGCGCACCGAACGGAGATGACAAGCCACGGTGAAGTCAGGGCACACTGGTCTCCAGAAGGTGCTCTTAAAAAACAGGCCCCACAAAGGCAAGGAGGGCCTCCCGCGACTCCTTCCTGGACGGTCAACGCCTGCCGACAGAGGCCCCAAGTCTGGGCGGGGGCCCCAGGGGGGGTGGGGGGAGGGAGGGGAGCCACAGGCTTCTGGGGGATCAGCACGTCCACATCTAAGGAAAACCTTTCAGAACAAAGCACTAGCAGGAACCCCAAAAATCGCTCATGACCTCCTGAAACCCAAGATGAGCGTCTCGCTCACGTGGGCGCCCTGTGTCCAGACGCCACCGAGACCATCAGCACCAAGGCACACGGGTGAGGACGCGCCACCGGGGGGCCAGAGCTCACAGGGGTCCGAACACCCAAGCAGCCCAACAAACCAACGGTTTCACCTTAGCACCTGAGAAGTGTTTTAATTGAGGCAAATCTCAAAGCCAAACCACACATCCTGCCCCCGAAAAGTCTGACACCAGCAGGAGGCAGGAAGGACACCCCAGGTCAGAAGGTGCCACGAGCTGCTGCCTGTGTCCAGCACCGCTAGGCCCAGCCCGGCCCCTCTGGGTGCGACGGCTGCAGGGAAGGCGTGGTTTTTCCCCAGAAAAGAATCCCACTCCTCGTGCTTCAAAATTTTTTAAATCCATTTCTTCAAAAAACTTTTTTGAAGTAGTTTAGCCAGATTACAGGGGTTTCTCATCTGCTTCACATTACTTTCCTGTCAACAAAAGGAGGCGAGTAAACCTAGACAGACAGACGGCTGCTGGCAAGTACAAGTGCAGAAACAGCGCGCGCTCTGCTGCTCCCGAAGAGAACGAAGCCCCTGACTCCCTGTAAGGGAGCCAGTCAGACGTAATGCTCCATCTCTGTCAGACTTGACACCACTGGCTACAGGAAAAGCTTAGCGTTTCCCGTTTTAAACCTAATTCATATTTATAAGTAGTACCTGCAGGCAGTGGCGGATGCTGCACTCATTTTCGGAACGTGGACCAAACCACCTCAGGAAGGCAGGCCCGTGAAATGGAGCAGCTGGGCCCAGGCGCCGCTTCTCGTGGTCCCAGCCCGTGGGGCCCAGGTCCGCCAGGAGGGGCCGCGCTCACGCAGGCGCACGCCCAGCACCAGCGCTGCTACAAGACCCCACCTGTACCCCCCGGGGAGGCCCCAGGACAGCACCCGACACTGGGCCAGGTCCAGACGCACCGTGTGGCGACAGCCCAGGGGTCAAGGACACGCAGCCACCAAGCTGCTCCAAGCACAGCCAGCGTGGACGGCCTCCCCCTGCGCCCAACCTCCCGCCGGCAAAGCGGGCTGCCCGTCCGCCTCTCCTGGCAGAGCAGGAAGAGGGGCCCTAGAAGGTGACGTGGAGTCTCACCGCCTGTGACAGGTACCCGGCGCCTGGGAAGAGCTGGGGCGAGGAGTACATGGGGCCTGCCATCTGCGACCCACCCCCATCCCAAGGCAGGAGGCGGCAGCCAGGAAGGGCAAGAGGAAGGGCAGGGTGCCCGTCACAGGACACGCGTGGTGAAGGTCAGACGGAGGCCGGGCCTCCTGACTGCAGAGAAAAGAGAGGGGAGACCGGCCCCGGCTCCAGGGCACTGAGCAAGGCTGCACTCATGTCGTCCTCAGGGAGACGGCACAGACATCACCCACGTAGCACGCATGGTGACAAGTGACACCAAGGGGAGAAGATCCAGAAGTGAGGAGCCCTCAACTGGAAACAAGAGGACATGCACGTCTCCCTAAGAACTCAGAGGACACACGCCCCCAGGGTGACCAGCTAGTCGCATATGGTTTTCCCCGTGCCACCCACTGAGCAGCAGACAAGCCCAAGGGCACAAGGCCGCGTGGCCAGAGCAGCGCCAGCCTCCGCAAGCCACCCCACGCCACCCAGAGACCTGCAGGGACCTGAAATGACACTCAGTAGGGCAGGGTCACAGGTCTGCACAGAGGTGGGCCCAGAGCCACAGGCAGACACAGGTGCCCCCGCAGTGCCTCCGAGAGCCAGGTTAGTACCCGGTGAAAAGTGCCTTCAGGGACAGGCCAACGCCCCCCAGACATGAGCTGCACCCCCAGAGCCCCTGGGAATGAGGGCTGACGCCTCGGGCGATAGAGGAGGCACCCCGGAGTCTAAACTCCCTTCTCTGTCCCAAAGGAGGACACACCGAGCGGGGAGCCCCGGCCCAGCTGCAGCTCAAGCCGTCCAGGCGCCCTCAGGCCTCTCAAAACGCGCGTCGTTAGTGGCTGCAGCAAACTCCATCCTGAACGCCTCGCACCTGCCGGGTGGCAAGAAGCCTCCAGGTGCTCCCACAGGGGTGCCGGGCACCCGAGGTCCACCTCGCCACGCCCTTGCCGGGCCGTGAAGACCTCCTGGACGGCAGCCCAGCAAGAGGCACAGCGACAGGAGCGGCTGCGCCCCCTGCCAGCCACACGGTGTGGACACAAGGGCTCCCCTCACACGCACACTGTCAGGGCCAGCGGGCACAGGGGCTGCAGCTGGCCTCTCGGAGCAGGGGGCACGCCTGTTATTTTGGCTCCAAGTTTTTATTTTTACTGTTGGCAACAGAACTGCATTTTTTGTGTGTTGTGTATTTTTCCACCTTTCACTAAAAACACAGAAGCACATCAAGTAACATCCCAACATCCTGCTTTTGTCCAGACCGGCTCCGAGAAGACGCAGCAGCGTGCAAGGCTCGCCAGGACGCCCCCAGGCCCCCAGGCCTGCAGCCAAGACGCCCGCTCGTGGCGACCAGAGACAGAACTGTGCCTCCCCGAGAGCCCCAGGAAGAGCGGGAGGAGGATCCAGAGGAGAGACAGGCGAGGGCAGGCGGGCCCGGCGGGGGCCAGGAGGCACTAACGGCAGACAGCGAGGGCACACGGGGCTGACACCACGTGGTCCGGCACCGCGTGCCCAGTGCCCAACCCAGAGCCCCTGGTCATCTCAGACCGGTCCCGTGCCGGCCAAGGGCGGGTCAGAAGCCCTGTCCACGCGAGTCATCTGTGGATGCAGCAGGCTCTCCAGGCACCTCAGCCCGAGGCTTCCTTCTGCATTGTCACCCTATCCACGGGGAGGCCGAGCGACGTCCCAGCCAGGTCCCAGCCAGCTGGAGGACGGGCGCCGTCCCCGGCACCTGCGGGCATCTCACTGACTTACAGAGGGGTGGGTGGGGTGGGGCACGGCTCCTCTGAGGGCTGGTGTTTGTGTTTTTGTCTGGAGGGCGGCTGAACGGATGCTTCCCATGTCATCCACAAGAACTGGGTGAAATGCATGGGTGCAGGGATCCTTCTGCTTTCCAAAATGACCGCGTAGCACAACTCCAGTCCAAGGTGAGTAAGAGAAAATAATTAGGATCCAAAGAGTGAACTACCCAGCATGTTAGTAGTTAAAATGAGAACCTGGAAAACAGCGGAAAAGCCGTTTAGTCTGACTGCAGGCCCCAGAGAGCAGCCTCCTGCCTGAGCAGCCTGCAGACACGGCGACAGGCGCAAGTGCACACGGCCCGCCACGCGCACGACGGGAGCCACGCGCAGGCATCTCAAGCGAGGAGACGGGCAGCACGGTGTCCTGGCCTGGGGCCCACAAGCCAGCGGTCACAGAAGGAAGCCGGGAGACCACGCAGGCCCTGGCGGCACGGCTCCAGGAGGAGCAGCCAGTGTGTCGACGCCGCCCACGGGCACTTCCGAGGAGAGGCCCGAGTGCCCGGAAGGAACAAGGCAGGGTTCACCCTAACCCGGAGGCCCTGCAGCATGTACTGCGGAGCCCCGCGGGCTCCCTATGAGGCAGAGCGCGCAGACGGACCCTTGGAAAACAGCAGGTTCGCAATACCCCAAGTCCCGAGACTGCAAAGACTGCCGCTCGGGGCAAGGGACCCGGCCGCGGAGCCCACGAAGACGCCCGGGCGACGGGCCAGCCGAGGGCCGAGCAGACCCTGAGGACTCACTGCATGCCACTGAAGGCACCGCCATTCTTTAATGGGAAGCAAAGGGCTCCGCCTGAGCCAGGCCATAGGGGCCGACACCTCGGATGCGCCCCGGTCCTCCTGCAAGGCCTGCGGGAAACTCCTCCCGGCCTCAACCATCACCACTGAATACCTGCAAAATCCTCGGCTCAGACGCAGAAACTGGAAGGAGGGGACGTGATTTTCTACAAGGGACCTTTGGTGAGGGAGTCCAAGAGGCCCCCGAAAGCCCAACGGTTGAAGGCCCACGGGGGGCAACGGTTCCAGAAGAACAGCCAGGCAGCGAGGGCCACCTCGGGGCCTGGCAGCCCAACCCCGGACACCAGCTTCGCCGAGGGCCCTTGACTGCAGTGCCCTGCGCACGCTGCACCAGAACACGACGCCCTGACTCGCCTCCGGGTGCAGATGCCGGGACCATCCAGTGCGCTTGAAAACCAAGCCGAGGCTCTTTCGCTAAATTCGGCCGAGCAAGGCCCCAGGGTAGTTAGGGAGCCCCGAGCACTGACACAGGCTCCGTCTGATTCTGCATCCGGGACACGCTCAAGCAGCTGGCAGCACTGAGAAATAAAGTTTCAGCAAATTATCAAGAAACACCAACTTGATATCGACCCATCGAACTAAAATCACAAAACGTAACGTTTCAATAACCCTAATTGCATGTGCAAAAGTCTACTGTGGAAGAACAGCCAGCCAGGCGACACACCTCCCCGCACGCCGGGCTGCAGTCGCCCCTCCAGGGTGGACGCCCGGGGCCGAGGCACCCAGCCGGCCCCTCGAACCCGTGGCTCAAACTCAGTCAAGCGCCGAAGGAGTCTGTCTGGATGTGGCAGACGGAGCAGTAGCAGACACAAGCCGGCTCTGGTCCACATCCGGGACCCAAGGGAGCTCAGACCGCCCCCAGGAGACAGCCCCGCGGGCCCACCGCCGTGGAGGGGCGCGGATGGCAAACGGCTAGGCTACCAGCACAGAAACCCCTTGCCTCCCAGTGAGAAGGCTGGAAACAGGCTTTGAAAGAGCAGGAAGGTGCCTCCTGCAAACAAAGCTGGAGGGAAATTCCTGACAGAGCGCCAGCACGTGGATGTCTGGGTGAGTTAATTAGACGAACTTAAGCCATAAAAGCTTAGAAATAAATGAGAAACACTTTCAAGTGTTATCTCAGCAGGAGATAACCCATCGTGGGTGTACCAACCAAGCCACATAGAACGGCGAGAAAATGTCAAAGTACGCTTTAAGCAAGTGGGTGACGCGCCACGTTTAGCCCAGACCCTGTGGGCCTCAGAAGGGAGGCCTGCGGGACGCCCGCCGTCACCTGCTGCACCTGGACCCGCCCACACGCACAGCACAGCCAAGCACCAGCCTCGCTCGGAAGCCAGCCTGGGTCCAGACTCTCCAAGGGGAGGGACAAGCAGGGCCCCCAGCCCCCCCAAGGTGGCGCCACCTCAGACTTATGATTCAGGGCTTCTCGAAGAAAAAAACACCATTTGTCTTCTTACGTGGACAACAGAGTGCAAAACACCGAAGCTGCTGGCAGCCCCCACCCCCCCACCCCCGCCCTGCCCCGAGACAGAACGCGGCCGGCGCGGCATTTACCTGTGTCCAGGCGCTTTCCCGGGGACCCCTCCTCCACCTCGGAGTCGCCGCAGGTGCTCCGCGACCTTTTTCTTGGCTGCAGAAGAGTCTCCAACCTCGGAAGGACTACAGACAAAAAGGTTTTGGTCCCTAGCTGAGGAGAAGTTGGCTGGGTTTCAGTGTTCTTGGCAGACTTTGGGGGGCTTACACTTTTCGATTTGCAGAAGAGAACAGAAGTGCGTCTGTTTACATCGCTTGATGGCTCCGCCACCGCGGAGGCCGCCGCCGGCGCATCGCCACTACTGGCGAGGGTGGGCTCTGGAGGGTGTCCGATTACCAGTGCGCTCTGAGGGCAAGTGCTATGTGATTCATTACCAAATGTGACTCTTTTGAATAGTTTACTCTGCTCTGGGTTGAGTTCTACTGGTTTGAGGGTTGGTGGTTCTGAATTAGTCTCCGAGTTTGAAGGAAGAGGTAATGCATCTGATGGTTCAAGTTTAGGGGGAGATTTATCTCCTGAAAAAATTATAAATAAAGTGATTTTTGAAAACTGATAATTATAAAATCTATTATAAAACTTACTACAAATGTGAAGTCCACCAAAATACTAATTCAATTAAGGAAACACAGCATCACACATAACTGTCTGCAAGCAGCCGCGGGTTACACCCTGTGTGCGCTTCCCTAACACCGAGGCCGCGGCGCCTGGTGCCCAGGTGTCCAGAGTTACCCTCTGAAAACAACCGTGAAGATCACCGCACATGCGCCAGCATCAAGACATCGTTCGAGTTCATGACAGTTTCTGCAATCAACATTCACTTACCTTGAAGAAGAAAAATATCTCACGTAACTAAGGGGTTCTAAGCGGGCATTCCCACAGTCCTGACCTGGTCCACAAGGTTAGCAGACAGAAGGAAACAGCACATAAATCTGATTTCTGACCAGGGCATTCTAAGTCGATGTCAAAAACAGGGAGTGGTGAGTGGCTGAGAAGGATCCAGGAGAGCAGGAAAACTTCCCACTCTGTTCTCAGATACACTAACTTCTGTGCCACCTCCAGAAACATTACAACCTAAGTTCTTTCTTCTAAGTCTGACTTTAAATATAAAAACACAACCTTTGGGGCTTCCCTGGTGGCGCAGTGGTTGGGAGTCCGCCTGCCGATGTAGGGGACACGGGTTTGTGCCCCGGTCCGGGAAGATCCCACATGCCGCGGAGCGGCTGGGCCCGTGAGCCATGGCCGCTGAGCCTGCGCATCCGGAGCCTGTGCTCCGCAACGGGAAAGGCCGCAACAGTGAGAGGCCCGCGTACCGCCAAAAAAACAAAACAAACAAAAAAAACCCACAACCTTTGGACAAAGACTATTTTAACCTCTTAAGAAAGACTTTTAAAAATTACTAACTGTAGAAACAAGACGCCTGAGAGCTGGCGTGTTAGCCCCGGGCCGCGGGAGGCTGGAGAAGCCTCTCCAGGGAGGACGGGGCTGGCCAGGGCAGGCACACCCTCTGGGATAAAAGCCACCGAGGTTTCTCTCCAGGCAAGGCTGATACTGGCTTCAGGATGTATGACATAAAACAAGAAAGACACTAAGTAGTACATATCATCACAAAGTACAGTTTCTATTTTATGAAACCTGCACATCTCCCCAAAACCGTCTAGAACACATAAGGTTAATATTTTAAATCCAAAGTCATTTTGAAAATGAAAAGCTACACAACTTCGAAGGTTCGTTTATGTCTCTGAGCAAATGTTTTGAGAATTCTCCCAACTTATGGTGAGGAGAGCCAGCCAGGCTCGGAGCCCAGGAGGGTGGCACGGAACTGCAGGAGCGCTCTGCCCAGGCAGCTGCGGTCAGGCTCTGCCCCAGAGGGGCCTTCACTTTCAAACGCCACTCAAAGCCTGTTAAGGCACGTGACGACTCAGAAAATGAGCGGAGAGCCTCTCCTGGACCAAAAGCTGTTAGAAACGTCAGTTTCAGAAGGAGACACTGACTCATCTCGCACATGTGTGCAAACACTAGGGCCTGAGTCCCACTGACGGCACGCGGCTGGTGAGGAAACTCCCCCGCCCGCTGTTCGTGACCACATGGGGAACACTGACCAGGTGGGAACTAGGGACGTGCAGAGTGACCGCTGGGAGGCTTCCTGTCACTCACTAGGAACGCCAAGGGCATCTTCCCAGGGGTGGGGCCCTCCTCCCTCCCTTTCTCCCACCCGCCCCCAGACCCATGACCCCACCGCGCTCGCCGCACACAGAGCAGGTGACAAGCAGGGCCCCGGGGGGGAGGTGCACACGGAGCCGACACGAGACCGCAAGTCCCTGTACAGTCACTGGCTGCAAACAATCACACACCACTTAAACGCTCGTGAAAAACACTTGACTGACTTCTAGAACAAACGCTCTTCGTTCGTGGCATAAACGGATGCAAAGCACCTGAAATGCTGTTCACAGGAGCTCATCACACACAGAACAGCCCGGCGGCTCCACTCGGGGTACCCCACCTGCCCCCCTGCTTTGGGGCGTCTGCAGGGCAGCTTCTCCACCGTCCACACCCGTGGTGCCAACCCGCCCAAGAGACGCTTCCAAACCAAAGCCACAAACGGCCTGGGGACCCAGCGAGGCACCTGTCTGGACGCCAGGCCACCGACCCTCCCGAGTCAGGGGCCCCTGTCCTCACTCGAGCGTGACTGCGCCGTCTAGCCTCAGCTGCGCTGACCCTCGCAGTCCCTCTGGAGCCTCCAGGGAAAGAGACGGACGCAATCTTGAAACAGTGGAGACAGGGCTCGAATCCGACACTGGACCAAAACCCCGACAGCTAGCGGCAGAGGCCCCTCAGCGACCCAGGCCCATGGCCTCGGCCACGCCGTCCTCACTGCCCTGCCCCCCGCTGCTCGACGGAAACCTCACCATGTGTGAAACCGACGACCTGGGCACGAGGCTCCCCGGCTGATGGCCCCAGACCAGCACCGCACAGACCACGGGCAGAGTCCGCGGGCGCCCGCCCCAAGCTGCGCGGAGCCCCACGCCCGCCACTCCTGGCGCCTGACGCCGGCGTCTCCTCCCTGCTCAAGTTTCCAACGGAAACCCGTGAACATCAAATCACAACTAAGACCGCCATTGATGTTGAGAAATCACTACTCTTTCAAGCGTGACGGATTGATATTGTGGTCCTGAGTCTTTCAGAAGATTCTTGAGTTTTGCCCCAGGACCGTGATCCCAAGTACATGTTTCTACACTCGCTCACAAATGGCTGCTTCCGCCACCTCCACCAACCTCTGTGTCATCCACACGACCCCAAGCCCCAATGTCTGGAGGCCACGCCGCCGCTTCACAGGGGGCGCCCCCACCTCCCTGACAAGCCCAGCTGTTTCTCCTCTCCACCCACACCTCGCCTTCCACGTGTCGCTCCTGACCAGCACGGCTCCAGGCCTCCCTGTTCACGTCTGCTGCGCCTCCACCTGCTTCCTCCGATGTGGACCAGCCCCACGGAACAGCGAGAGGGATCGCCAGGGACGCCCGCCCAGTGGGAAAGCTCAGAAGCTGATGGCGGACCAACCTGTCGACACATTCTCCCCCCAACCCACTCTTTTGCACAAGAAGAGAAACGCATGCCCTCAGCCGGAGGGGCAGCTTGGGCAGCGGTAAGGGGCCGGCTGGGAGGCAAGCAGGCGCCCATGCCGGAACCCACGCTCCAGGCCCACCCTGCACCCCGAGGACCCCTGAAGACACAGAAGGGGGAACAGCCCGGGAAGCCAGGTAGGCCCGGCTGTCGAAGGTCCCCTTGAGCAAGAGCTCCTCAGAACCAGACCCCCAATAGGCAGGGCCGGCGCAGGTGGCGGCAGGGAGGCTCCCCCAGACTCTACGGACCGAACGTTAACTCCCATCACCCAGGAGAAGCTGCAGAGCTGCAGCTGACAGCGCAGCCGTGCAAACAGAGAGGCCATCGTGAGGAAAAGGCTGCAGGAGCGACTCAGGGCCACTCTCTAAGGGAAGAGAAAGCTCAGGGCTCCAGGTCCTTCCTGCCCCACTGCTGCCTCAGACAACTGGATAAAAAAGTAGAGGGACATGCAGGACACGCTCGGCCAGAGGGACGCCCAGCGCCAGCCCACTCACGGGCGCCCATGCAGAGGCACATGCAGTCACCACCAGGACGTGGCAGGTCCGCAAGGCTGGTGCCCGTCCACGGCACACCACAGTTCTTTTAAAAAGTTAAGCTATAGAACAACTTGGCGTCTGGTTTGATTAATGTCTTTGTTGTTCTTATCAGGACGCGGTGGGGAAAAAAATCAGAAAGCCCGTAAAACAGCTGCCAACTGCTGTGCGGGCAGGGAGTCTGACTCCACGGCCTATGTCGCTGCCTGAAACGTGCTGGCCCTCAGGTGAGGTAAGGAGAGCACGAGGGGAGGGCCCTCCGCCCGCCCTAGAGCTCCAGCCTGGAGGGCACCTCCCAGGGACCAGGCTGAACTGGCGTCCACGGCCCGTCCTGCCAGGTAGGGGCTCCTCTGGGCATGAGTACGGCCCAGCCCTGTGTCCCACGCGCTCGGCCCACGATGGAGCATGGGAAGGACCTTCGCACCCCCCAGGAGCGAGTCAGTGAGGGCTGAGCGCAGCTACGCAGGCCACCAGGCACCTGGTGCAACGACTCTGCTCCACTTTCCTGACCCGACACACAGTCGTGCCCCCCGTCACTCTCCAACCACCCCGGCAAGGCTGTGGACGACCTGAACGGTGCTCCTGAAATAGCTTTCCGGAACCAAGCTAAGAAAAAATTCTCATTCCACGCCCTAGACTCTCGTTAGTGCCCAAACGCGGCGCGGACGGCACGGACGGCCCGGCGTGTGCCCGAGGTTTCCGAGCACTCCTGGCCTGCGCCCCCGAGCGTGCTTACCTTCCTCCCCAGTCTCCTGCCCCCGCTGAGCACCGTCCTCTTCGAGGCCTGCGGTACCTGACTCGGCGGCCGGGGGCTGGCTGTGCCGCTGGCTCAGCTGGCTCCGAAGGGCGGCGATCTCCTTCTTCAGCAGCTTGGCCCGCCTGTTCCGCGACCCGCTGGGCTTCATGGAGCACGTGAGGTCCAGCGCGTCCAGCAGCTCCCTCAGCTGCTCCTCCAGGACCATGTGGGCCCTGCCAGCCGGGCTCAGCAGCCTGTCCACTGGAAGCAGAGGCACGGCCATCAGGAGCCTCGGACCGCCCCGCCGGCCACGCCGGGGAGCCCCGGGCCCCCACCCGCGCGTGGCGCCCACGAGGGCCGCCGCCAGGGGTTGCACGGGAGCAGGGGCGGCTCCCAGGGACACCGAGCCCCCCTGCTGAGACCGGCCGCCCACGCCCAGCGAGGACTCCAAGAAAGTGCCCGAGGGAGGTGTGGACTCCCCGAGTGGAGGCGCCAGCGTGGGGCGTCTGCGCATCGCGACTGGTGTCTGAGCCCAAGTCTCGGGCCCAGGCTGTTGTTTGGCTTTTTTAAAACTGGGCTGCAAAATTCAGATAATTTGGAGTTTGGGGCACAGTTACTTCAAAAATCGCTAGCAATTTCCATTTCAGCCAAACACCCAAATTCATAAAGCACAGATTATCTTAAATCAGTGAGAAGCGGCTAAGAAACAAAACGAGTCTACAGAAGCCCCCACAGATAAAACTGGGACAAAAACAGCAGCGCAGCCGTCCAGACAAAGGAACACACCTCCCTCAACAGGCAAACCTTTTACTAAAGCACCGCCTCGTCCACGAAGGGAACGAGACGACGGTATAAGGAAACAAAGCAGAAAGCATCCCGACAAAACCCCGCAGGTAAGAAGGTTCACGGAAACAGAAGACACGTCGCTTGAGGAGCCTCACCAGTGTCTGGTCCGCCCTCGTGCCACCCCAATGCTGAGGGAGGAGCGGATTGGACTTCGCATCCCTAATTCTACCCTCAGTGAAACCTGGGCGCGGAGGCATACATAAGCACTCGTGGCGGCTCGCCCAGCCGTTTCCTGCAAGGCCCGACCTCCGCGGCCCCGCGCCCCTGCCTGCCCGGGGCTCCTGGGGGGGGGGGGGGCAGAGCCATGCAGCAAGGCAGCAGCTTCCAAGGGTCGAACGAGTCAGCGGACGGCAGGCCCCCCCAAGGCCACGGCGCAAGGAGTGCACCGCCGGGGAGAGGGCCCCGTGCCTGTGCCCTGCTAACTTCCAAGCACAGCGACAGCCTTGCTCTGGTCAAAGACGCCCTCCCAAGTCTGTAAGGGCCCACGTGGGCCCAAGGCCCCGGCTACACTGCTTCCTGGTCTGTATCAGGCCGACCCAGGCCGTCCTTCTCGGGGCCACGGGCCACGTGTCTCTCTCAAGTGGGACCCTGAAACGTGGCTGCCCTGAACAGAGATGCGCTGAGTGTAAGATACACACTACACGGCAAAGAGGAAATGAGAAGCCAGTGGAGGCAATCCTCCGTAAATTTGATGTCGTTTATGTGTTAACATCACCATACTGTGACACAGTGGGTTAAAAATACGTTGCTAAAGGGGCTTCCCTGGTGGCGCAGTGGTTGGGAGTCCGCCTGCCGATGCAGGGGACGCGGGTTCATGCCCTGGTCTGGAAGGATCCCACATGCCGCGGAGCGGCTGGGCCCGTGAGCCATGGCCGCTGAGCCTGCGCATCCGGAGGCTGTGCTCCGCAATGGGAGAGGCCACAGCAGTGAGAGGCCCGCGTACCGCAAAAAAAAAAAAAAAAAAAAAGTTACTAAAATAAGTTTTGCCTGTTTTCCACTTTTTCACGAAGCTACTAAGAAACCTCAAGTCAGTGTGTGGCTCCCACCCCCCTTCTCCTGGGCCTACCCGCACGGCGTCTGCGGCGGGAGCACCCTCCCGCCTGTTCCCAGACAGCCCCGCTTACCGTCGTCCCAGGAGAAAGGCCGCCGGGGGGCCGCGGGGGGCCGCTCGGGCAGGTGCATCCCTGAGGCCTCCTCGAAGCCGACGCTGTCTGCCTGGCGCCTGGCCTGCCTGAGCACCACGCCACCCTGGTCACGCAGCCGCACGGCGGCCCGGTAGAACACCGTGTCCTTGGCGTTGTACTTCATGCAGTTGTCCACGATAAGGTCAAAGTCCTCCTCCAGCTCCCTGAGAGTCCGGTACCCTTGTGCTTCTAACCGTTTCCGCATCGTGGCAAAGTCCATAGGGTGTTTAATGTGATCCAGATAATCCGGAACCTGATTCCAGGGAAGAAAACAGCCATTTACAGACAAAACAGGATTCATTCATGCTACATAACCAGCACACCTGCCACGTAAGGCAGCCACACGTGCACATCCACACGTGAACACACGCGCACACACACGCACAATGCTCACACAGTACCGAGTGGCAGCAGTGAGACACACCAAACTGAAGCCTGGGTCCTTCCAAGGACCCTCCCAGCCAAGGCCCCTGAAGTACAAACGCAGGAACCCGTCCCCTGGCCAGGCAGACACGCACTGGGAAGGGCTCTTTCTTCATCCCTTTGGTCACCACAGACATGAGGAAGGACGGGGAACGCGAGGGCGAGGACACCCACCTCCTTCAGGCTCACTGGCTGGGCAAATATCCGGGCCGGGTCCTTCTCCTGCAGCTGGTCCAGCACGGAGCGCAGCAGCACGGTGAGCGGGGTCAGCCGCAGCTCCAGGGCCACCTGCTCCAGCTTCACCTGGGGGCCAGTGCACGCGGTCTCAGGGCCCGAGGGGACCCTCCCGCTGAGAAGCCACTTCCTGCCTCAAGCGCTCAACACCGCCCCGTGGCCGACGGGGCCCACTTTACGGGCACACACGGCGCCCCTTCCTGCCCGTGCTGCCCGGGATCGCACTGGACACCACACCGCCCCAGGCCAGCCAGCCTCCTTCAAGACAGGTCAGTGCCACCCCCCAAAGCCACCCGCACCCAGGGCGACGGTCACCCGGTCTGCACCCCTCACCAGGGAGGACGGCTTGGAGGAGGCAGGGGGCGAGGACTGTGGGCCCAGGGGACCAGCGGCTGCACGCCCCGCCCCCCGCCCCGGAGGCCCCTCCCCACCCCGCCCCGCCCCGGAGGCCTCACCTGCTCCCGCTTGAGCTTCTCGCGCTTGCGCAGGAGCTCAATGAGCAGGCGCGCGCGCTCCAGGTCGTGCCGCAGCCGCTGCCAGTACTTCAGCTTCTCTTTGGCAGCTTGAATCTCCTCGTCGTTTTCTCTCTGAGGAAAGGAATGGAGTCGGCCTCGTCCCCCGCAGAGACCCGCCGAGAAAGGGCTCCACGGCCCAGGCGCCACCTCCCCAGCGTCTCAGCCCCGCGCACGTCCTTCCTGGGGACACGCGTGCACACCCTGCCAGCCCATCTCCAGGCCAGCGCTGGCGGGGAGGGATGGGGCTGAGCAGCGAGGGCTGGGGACCAGGGCATGCCGGTGTAGAGACCTGGCCACCCGCCCGGGCAGCGCGCCCTCCAGGCGGCCTCGTCTAGGGCGCTCCCAAGACCCTCGCCCAGCCAGGCCGCCCAGCCCCCCCACACGCACGTCCTCACTTCCTTCCCACCCCAGCTCTGCACAGGCGCTGGGGCCCTCAGCACGCTCCTCCCGGAGGGTCAGGGCTGCTGCCTGTCCCCAGCCCCAGGCGCCCACCCTCTACCGCCTGCGCCCAACACCACCAAGAAGCCCACGTGCCCAGGCTCAGCCCACCCTGTGCCAGCATCTCAGCTGAAGGCTTGCCTGACCACAGCTCCAGGAGGAAGGGGCAGTCGGGCTCCTCACCTTCCCACACCAGCCCCGCTAAGGCTCCCAGCGGGTGTCTGGGGCCCTCCCGATTACAGCAGTCCCGAAGCCGAGTCCCACTTTATGCACGGGGCTCCCCTTCCCTGCTGCCGTCGAGGACACACGCACCTCCAGCCCCAGCTGAGGCAGCAGCGCCGGCACTGCTGCCGGAACACACAGCACAACTCTCAGCCCCTCTTCTCTGCCCGGCCCCTTCTGCCCCTCGGGTTTCCACCCCCATCCAGACAGAGCGGAAACAGCACAGCCAGCAGGCGGGGTCCTGGCCCCCAACGCTTATCCCAGTCCTATCCCAGTCCGAAGCCTGAACCTGGCAGCAGGGAGCACTCAGCCCTGAGGGCGGAAACGGCGAGGATCAACCCTGAGGCCACCACACATGGGCTGACGCTGCCCTCTGGGACCCTGGGGTCTGAAGGCAAAGAACCCATGACGAGCTGCAAGGCACCTCTCTTCTCGCTCTACCGCAGCAGAGGGAGGCCCAGGGGGCCGGGTGCGGGGACATGGGCTGGGCCGGAGCCTCCTCTCCGCCAGGCGTCCTCCAGGCTCCACCAGATTCCAATCACTGGGCGTGTTTTTATGTTATCTGAAATTCTCAGGCATCAACCAGGAGTTAACAGTAACATCAGCTGAGTAAACAAAGCCAGTAAATAAATACACTGGAAGGTGGGTTTAGAAAACCAAATTCCCCAAAAGAGCGTCTGAAAATCATCTTGTCCGTTACTTTGAAACAGGCAGTCTGAAAATATCAGCTAAAAGGACGTTTAGCTGATATGAGGGCAAGGAAGGCAGGTAAGTCCCAACAGGCCCCTGGTGCCCATCTGCTGTGCTCACCGCCAGCTCACCGCCCGGCTGCAGGACTGGAGGGCCACCCTCCGCGCACACAACGGCCCCACCACGCAGGAACCTGCTGGCAGGACCTGACTGAGGCCCACGCCTCCTCTGAACAAAAGGGCCTGAGTTCCTGACTCTGCTCAAGTGGTCTTACTTCACCTAAAACCAACCCTGGGAAGTTCCATAAACTGGGGCGGTAATGAAGCCATTTCTGGTGCCAAAAAACTCTCAGGAAAGAGGATCTTAGAGGACGGCTTGCAATCGAGCCGAGGTCCACCCAACAAAGGAGGGGAGAACACCCACTGCCTGGAAGGGAGACGGCCAGGACCCCCCCCCCCAGGGTCAGGACCACCTAGGTCGGATCAAAACCCTGTGCTGGAGGGACAGGGCAGGCCAGCTCTGCGGGGTGAGGCCCTGGCACACCCACCGACTCCCCGGACATCACCAAGGGCCTAAGACCCTAAGGGATAGCCACCCCGGCCCGAGGCTGACATCAGCAGCAGCAAGGTGGACAGCGAGTGGCCCTGCCCCAGCAGAGCAAGACAACCATGCTGTCCCAAAGCCACCAGAGAGCGGACAGGGGACGCTCTCCCGCCAGAGGGCGCATCGGGGTGAGTGGTCGGGCACGCTCGCTCAAAGGCAGGACAGGAGAGACAGGAGCCGCACCCCACCCCAGCACACGCCACAGGCCCTCACCCCCAGCAGGCTCTGCAGGATGGCGGAGGGCAGGCTCCAGGGAGGGTCACCGCCAAGGGGACCCACTCTGAACAGACCACCAAGGAGGCAGCACCCAACAACCCAAGGCACCTCGTCTGCCCCAGGCCAGCTCATTCCATCTATCTGTTTGTCCCCAACCAGAAAGCGACCACGGGAGGGAAGGGCTGCACCTGCCCTCTTCCGGGGCCCGGCTCAGGGCTAAATGAGTCAGCTTAACCTCTAATACCAAGTAATTTTAAGGTTTCAAAGAACATCAAAATCACACCAAGGCTTGAACGTCCCGTGTGGAACATTAATGTTTCGGACGTCCCCGTGAGTCAACCTCTGCTAGAACGTGGTGGGAAGAGGAGCTGGGTGCCGCCCTTCCACCCGTCTGCCTCCTGTCCTTCCTGTGAAGCGGGAGTTCACACCCCAGCGTGGCGGGTGGCAGGCCGCCCCGCGTCCGTGTCCCTGCCCACACAGGCCACACAGCTGGGCTCTATACGACCCGGTCAGAGCCGTCTCCTGGCCAAGCCAAGGTGCACCCCAGGGCTCAGTGTAAGTCATAAGGACCCAGATCTCTGTGGTTCCTCCCAATTCCTTCCGCCAAGAGAGCTGACGCTTCCCTTTCCTGTTTCCTGTGGGTGAATCCTCCCATCGTTACAAATTTACCTCGTGTGGGGCAGGATGGGGATACAACACGACTGGTCTCGAACCCTCGTGCCAGCCTCCTGAGAGCAGTGCTCCCCCAGGAGTGCCCCCCCGCTCCCCTGAGGTGCAGGCAGGCCCCTCGCGTGCACACGCCCCCAAACCCCCAGCTTCCTGCCCCCAAACCCAGCCCAGGTCCCACCGGCAACCACGCAGGCCCCAGGCCGCCACTCCCAGCGCGGTTCACCCCGCGACGCCCCGGGCCCCGAGACGAGACTCCTGGGGCTGCATTCTGCACGTCTCCCATTTCTCTGCCGTCATCCGGGCGAAGACAAAGGCCTCCGTGCTGCCTCGCTGCCCCGATCTTGCGACGCCTGCTGCCTTACCCGCCACCCCAGAGGCCCAGCACCCTCTCCTGGCACCCAAGGCCTGCAGGCTCTGGGCCCCCGCCCCTGCCCGTTTCCTGGAGCTCCCGAGACAGCACCCAAGCAAGCCAGCCAACTCAGTCCCCATGGTTCCAGCCCTGCGGCCTCCTGAACGTCCCCCAGCCCACAGCTGGCCCTCCCGGCCCACGGGCACGTGTTCCGACACAGCCCCGACCGAGACCCGAACTCCAGGCCCAGTGCGGAGGAGGGAGGAGCACCCGGGGCGCCACTAACAAAGGCCCGGGTCTGACGGAAGGCTGAGGGTGAGCCCCGGGGGCCAGGCCCCCACTGGTAAGCACGGGCGCCCCCAGCCCCCAGGGTCGGCAGCACGACCAACACAAGCGGTCAGCGGTCCCGACGCTGGATGGAGCGAGCAGGCGGGCGCGGGACAGCTGAGCACCCGGCAGGCCAGCAGGGCTCAGGACGCGGCACCTCCCGGTGCCTCTATGCGCACGCCCACCGTAGCCGTAGCCCAGGGTTAAGGGAGCCGCTCGGTGTGCAAGGTCCACCCCAGCAAACAAGGGCGGCAGCGCTGGGTCTGCACAGAGGCCTGTGCCACGTCTCGGGGGAGGGGACTCATATGGCACTGCGGGCACCAGGACCCCCAGGGGAGAGACGGCCCCATCAGCACACCCTCGGGGGCAGCGGGTCTGAGAAGCACACCCTGTCGCCTTGTGGTGCCTCCTTTCCCGGAGATGGAGGAGGGTCGGGGGCACGGCCCAGCCCGCAGAGGCCCAGGATCTTAACGGTTCCTCTGGATTTCAAAAAGCCTTAAGAAGACGTTAAACTGAGAGTCTAAGTGTGTTAGTAACGTTCAATGACCTACGCTGCGAGCACGACAGGACTGGGAAGATCGAGAGAAGGGGCTCCCTAGCAAGGACGTCGCCGCCGGCGAGGTGGACAGGGCGGTGCACAGCCCGGGCCTCGCGCCAGGACCAAGGAGAAGCGACAGCAGAGTCGGGAAGCAGCAACTCCCGAAACACCAGGATGAAAACAGCAGCTGATTCCCTCGACGTGGGGACCCCAGGGATGGCGACCCTCACAGCTGCCAGGCAGTCCTGCCCCGACCAGAACTCAGCGGAGGCAGCTCCCTTCACGCCAGGAACCCAGATGCCGGACGCAGCGCCCGGGACCCCCTGACTGATGATGCACAGGGACAGATGGCAGAGCCTTCAGGGTGGGGTGGGAGCCACAGCGATCCAACAGGAACCGGTCGGGAAGGGGGCCCCCGCTGTGCGCCCGAGTCTAGAAGGCGGCGCCCCTCAGCACACATGGGCAGACGACCCTTGCTTGTTTTGCGGCATCTCACAGAGTCGACCCCTTCCTTTCTAAATCCATCCTTTTAGAGAAACGCTCTACAACACCAGATGGGTCTGTGAACGCAGATCAACCGCTAAGACGTAAGCGCTAGTCTGGTTTTGTTCTTTGCTCCCCCCTCACTTGTCTTGGCCCTCGTCGCCCTCGGAAGGCCCCCCAGTTACATCGCTCCTGCACGGCGCCCCCGGTCCCCTGCTGCTCCACCCCCAGCAGGCATCCCCGCGCACAGGATCGGGAAAGAGGCAGACGGAGGCACTGCCTGCACCCACCGGGCTAACGCCGGCACGCGGTCCCCTGGCCCAAGAGGCCGGCCACGCACCTGAGCCTGCATCCTCCGAGCTCCTCGGAGGCACTGGAGGCAGAGGAACACCGGGGGCGCGGGCACGTACCTGCTGTGTGTTTCTGTGGGACTGCAGGCTGGACTGGAGTCTGCGCAGCAGGGGGGCTCCATTCCTCGACAGCCTTTTGAGGAGCCAGTAGCTGTGGGCACGCTCAACAAACTGCTTCTTCCGCTGAATGGCCACCTGATTCGCAATCCTATTTAATCTAGAACACGGAAAAACTCAGAGTTTAGCTGTAAAGCAAGACATGGGCGCGCTCTCATCACGGAAACGAGAAACCACAGCGTTACTGTTAACACGCTGCGTGCGTCCCGCCGCACCTCTGAGCAGCGGCGCCCTCACGGCCACCACCGCCTCCCTGGTTCTCCGCCTACCCGCAGGCTGCGTCCACCCGTGGTCACTCCAGCGGCCCTTGGGGCACACGTCTAAGAAGAAAAACGGGTGGAGTCCTGGGTGTTTCCGCTTTCTCTGAGTCGCGCATCCACGCGCACTGACCTTCACCAGGTGTGGCCGACCCTGCAGAGTCGCCCACTCTCACGGGGTTCGGGGCCGTGGCGCCCCGGTCCCCTCAAGAGGGAGAGCAATGGCGTAAGTGGAGGCAGAAGCAGCGGAGCGGGGGCGGCCACCCTTCACCAGAACAACCGTGAGCGTCCCCAAGCCGCCTGCGAGACTCCACCCTTTCAAGGACTGCAAAGCGTGAAGGATTTATAACAACACTTGCACGAGGGGACGCGAAGCCGGCGTGAAACCCTTGGAGGCCAACAGGACAGCCTCCAGTCCCTGCCATGACCCCTGCTGCTGAAACACGCCTCAGGAAGACGACTGAGGCAGCCGAGAACCAAACCTCGACAGGACAAGGAGGCGTCCCCACTGTGCACCAAACATCAACATTTCAGGTCAGAAATTAAGGAATTTCAAGAGCACGTTTTTTGAAAGGCGCGATCCTGAGTTGCACAGAACTGTGTGGCACCCTCGGCTCTGCCGCGTCCAGACCCACAACGGTCCTTCTCTTTAAAGCAGCGGCTGCGGCTCGAGCCTCGGTGCCGAAGGCCACGCGCCACACAGGGCAGCCCTGCCCGGGGTGCACAGGGGAGACCCACCAAGGGGGCAGCTCCACACCAAGCACAGGCCAGGGGTCAGCGAGAGCAGCCGGGCAGACGCAAAGCCCAAGCCCCAGCGTGCCCACAGGCCCACCCGCTCGGGACACCTGCTCACATGGTGCTCCCAGAGGCAAGGCTGGAACGCCTGCCAGCGGCGGCCAGAGCATCTCCGCTGTCCCATGATGGCTCCAGCAGAAGGCACCAGGGACCCCAGGGCTCCTCGTCTGAGGACGGAGCTGTGTTCACCTTGGGCACCTCGGAGGCGCCCTTCTGTTGGGGGCTGTTTTCACCTTTTTGACAGCGGCTTGACAGAGGGGCAGCGAAGTGCATGCATCTTAATGCACAGAGCTCGGGGGTCTCTACACACGCAGACGTGTGTTCTAACGCGCACTCAGTTATCGCAACAGTCAAATGGGGCGGCACAGATAAAAGGCTGCCTCGTGATGTGCTGAGCACCCAGCTGAAGAAGTCAGGAGAAGACAAGAGAGGAAGGTCCCAGGACCGCACGCAGGTGGCGGCAACTGCCCCCAAGGCCGCGCAGCGCCCTGGAAATCTGCTGAGGGGAGCTTTCATGTTCTCCCCACCATAGCAACAGTGACTATGGCAGGTGAAGGATGAGCGAACTGACTTCACCCTGCAAACACTCACAACGTGTAAGTGGTGCGAATCATCACACTGTACACCTTAAACTTACAATGTCACGTGTCAATTAAATCTCAATAAAGCGAGGGAGAAAAAGACAAAGAGCAAAAAATCATGAAACAGGAAACAAGAACACAAGAAAATCTCAACAAGACCAGAACCGCGCTCTCTGAAAAGACTAGTAAAGAAACAAACAGGGGCTTCCCTGGTGGCGCAGCGGTTAGAATCTGCTTGCCAATGCAGGGGACACGGGTTCGAGCCCTGGTCCGGGAAGATCCCACGTGCCGCAGAGCAACTGGGCCTGTGAGCCACAACTACTGAGCCCACATGCCACAACTACTGAAGCGCGCACGCCTAGAGCCTGTGCTCTACAACAAGTGAAGCCACCACAGTGAGAAGCCTGCGCACTGCAACGAAGAATAGCCCCCGCTCGCTGCAACTAGAGAAAAGTCCACGCGCAGCAACAAAGACCCAACACAGCCAAAAATAAAATAAATAAATAATAAATTAATTTTTTAAATGTAAAAAAAAAAGAAACAAACGGGACTTCCCTGGTGGTGCAGTGGTTAAGAATCCGCCTGTCAATGCAGGGGACATGGGTTCGAGCCCCAGTCCGGGAAGATCCCACATGCCACGAAGCAACTAAGCCCGTGCGCCACAACTACTGAGCCTGCGCTCTAGAGTCCTTGAGCCACAACTACTGAAGCCCACATGCCACAACTACTGAAGCCCGCGCGCCTAGAGCCCGTGCTCCACAACAAGATAAGCCACCGCAATGAGAAGCCCACGCACCGCAACGAAGAGTAGCCCCCGCTCGCCGCAACTAGAGAAAGCCCACGCAGCAACGAAGACCCAACACAGCCAAAAAAAAAAGAATGAGAAGATAAGCAGAGGAAAAGACACGTGATGAGCACAACCAAACAACCTGCCACCCACAAGCTGAGCCCGGGAAGAGAGAGACCCACCACCGGGAGAGCTGGGACCGACTCTGGCGTGCTGGCAGTGCATTCAAGGGCATTGCCCAAGCCCACACCAGACTGCGAGCCCCCCAGGGCAGGAAAACCAGAAAAACAGGTCTCAGAGGAACCCACCCCCATTTACAATTGACTGACGAGTGGTGGGCTGATGGGACAGGAGGGGTCCCAAAAGCGAGTGGTCATTTAACGTGTTTGGTTTTTTTTTGCTACATTTGACAAATCAATGTTGCTATCTAGTTTTTTGTTTTTAAAGTTTTTATATAAAAGTCACGAGAAACAGGCAAAAATGGCATTAAAAGCCATCCCCACCTGACATGCACAGACATTGGAGGAGCACCTGGGCCAACCCGTCAGCGTCTGCGGGGCGGGGTCCACCCTCCCTTCTCAACACCTTCTCAGCCAGCTGGGTCTCCACAACAGGAACCGTACACTTTCAGAACAGCTTGGACGGAGGTCGGGGCACATGAGTGAAGTCCACCCGCCAGACCCGAAGAGCTTGGAGTCTGCCTCTGGAGGGATGTGGTTCTGGGCCACACTGGCTCCGGGGGTGCCCCCTGCGCGACCACATGGACCACAGGCAGGAGCCCCAGGCCCGCATCCACACCTCCCAGCCAGACCTCACCAGCACCCATGGCCACGGCCACAGCCATGCAGCCAAGGCCAGGCGGCCGACTGCCCCGGGGCCTGCCCTCGACTACTAAGCAGGTTGACAGTGACAGCCAGCTGGGCAGAGCCTCCTTTCCTGAGAAACCCCTCTCGAGCTGCCCACCTCAGTGCCTGGGCCCACAGGGCAGACCCCTCTGACAACCACACCTCCTGGTCCACGCCGGTGGGGAGAGAATGACCCCGCTGAGGTGGATGCTCCCTTCCAGCCCTCGCGGGGAGGAAGTCCAGGAAGAAAAGAGGAACAGGCCACGTGGAGAGGAGCCGTCGCCTCCAGGGGCCCCCGGACCCCGGATCCGACGCCAGAAAAATCAAGAGCAGAAATCATCTGGTAGAGGCACTGGTGACACCTCGGTCACCAAGGAACAGGGGACGTCGCTGCCTTCAGGTGGGGACGCAGGGGCCCCGCAGTCCCAGGCACACCTCTGTGAGCTGCAAAGGCCTATCGCAGGGGACACAGAGGTCTGGGGATGCCCAAATCAAAGGAGGCTGAGTGGGACAGGGCCCGACTGGAGGCAGGAAGGTTCCAGGGGAGGCCGGCTCCACCGTGGGAGACACGCAGGGGCGCGTGGAAACCACCCCCAAGAGGGTAAGCGGGTTATGAGCAAGAGGGGACTCTGGGTAAAGAGCGTTTGGGTGGGGGTTTTTTTCGACTTTTGCAACATTTTATAAATTTGAAGTTATTTCTGAACAAAAAACTGAAACTGAAATGAAGACAAGACGAGATGCAATGCTGGTCTCTGTGCCTTGGAGGGGAAGGGTGCCCAAAGCACCAAGGTCCGTCTCACCATCCACTCCAGGCAGCGACTCCAAGTGCTAGGATGAAAGAAAACTTCAATGCACGTCCGCCCCATCTCTATGGAAGCAGATACAGCGAACGTGACCAGAAACTGCCAGATTCCACGACCTCGGCAGACCCTCTCTGTGGGCCAGGCCTGCTCTGTGCGCCCGGGATGCCCGGCTGCGGGAGGTGTGAGCACATCAGGCCTGCTGAGCGGGGGTGACGCCAGGGCTGGTCTCAGCAGAAACCACCAGGCAGGGCCCTCACGGCTCCCACCAGGAGGAGGGAGCAGGGCGGGGGTAAAGCGAGCAGGACACGAGCCAGGGGTCCACACGCCCGAGGGACACGAGGCGCGGCCCACGGCACCACGCTAAGCACTCACTTCAGTCCTACGCACACAGGAATCCCTGAGACTGAAACGCGTCGGAAGAGCCCGCAACGCAGCAGAGACACATCGTGAAGCATCCAGATTCCTCCCCTGTGCTCTTTTTTACTTTTATTCACGTCAGCTCTTTGGTCAAAACACATCTGCTCTGGGATGTGCCATCCCTGCGCTCCCACGCTCCCCGCCCCGCCCCAGGAGGGCCAGTCTCCCAGCCCCCAGTTCAAAACCAAGGAAAGCAAAGAAGTCACAGGAGGGTCAGAAGCAGAACACTGAGAGCAGCTCCGGGGAAACACAGGGCTCGGCCCCACATCAGGAGGCAAGAGCCACCAAGGCCGCCTCCGCTGGGCTCACCCGACGTGACCGGGAGGGACACCTGGAGGAGCGGGACACGTGGCCCGGCTTCTCCACACCGCCTGCGTTTCACGACCCGCACTTCTGACTTCCGGCTGGGTTTGCAGGGCTTCTGTCCAGGAGTCGCTCCTTAAACAGCCCTTCCCCAAGGACCCGGGCAGGCAGGTGGGAGGGCTGCCCGGCGGCGCCCACAGAGCAGAGGTGGCACCCACATGCACGGGGTGCCCAGAGCCAGGCTCCCACCTGCAGGGGCTGACAGGCTTCTCCGATTTCCCCAGGCCACGACCCATGAGAACTTCCATAACACGTAATAAAGTTAACTGCTAGAAACATGAAAAAAGACATACAAAACTCAAGTCCAAACTTCTTGCTGTTAAGTTCAACAGGCATTAAATTTGTCTGCCCAACGGCTCCCAAGCACCCGCTCTCCAGCCGTCCTCACCTGGTGTCCCAGCGGCGCCCTCAAGGGGACAGAGCCGTGACCCGGATCCTCCATCCTCATCACGCACTTCCGGTAACAGCTCATTACGCAGGAACACGCACATCAACGAGGACAGGCCAGGCCGGATGTTCCTCCCTCGAGGCCCCTCCTCCCCAGATACACTGGGACACCCATAGCGCAACCAGAGAGAGCAGAGTGACCAGGTTAATTACCCCAAGGGACCCAGGAGGCTCCAACTCCACGAGTCCCTTCACCTGGCCTGGCCCCTCCCCGGTGCCCACCTCCACTGGCCCCTCCCTTCCCCCCACAAAGCAGATGAAATGGGCAAAGAAGCAGAGAGGCTCCAATCAGAAGAGCGGCTACTCGAGGAAAAGGCAACGCTTAACAGAAAAAGACCAGCACCAGCACAGGCCAGAAAACGGAGAACAAATGCCTGTTCTCTCTTCTTCAGCCCTGACTTTTCATATCTTCCCCAACTTTAAATATGTTGCTTCTGGGCTGGGAAAAGAATTATTCTGATTTGAGAACAGGTGCAGGAGGGGTGACACAGACAGGCGGGCACAGCTCCGCGCCACTGTGACAACTGCTCAGGAGCAGCTCATCCTCACTGAAGGCTGGACCCTCACAGGCAAAGGGACCGAGCGGCCGCAAGGACCCCGCCAGACCCAACCCACCCACCCAGGGCAGAGCACAGCATCCCATCAACGTGGCCGCGCCACTCCTGGCCATGCGGCGGCCTGCAAGGCCTCGACCGCCCCGGCCAGCCGGCCTGACCACAGGCTCGGAGTCCTCGAACAGGTGGGCGAAGCCTCAGAACACCCGCATCTTTGTTCCGGAGTCTATTACTGAGAGACAAGAAAAGCAATCTTTGTAGCTCAGAAACACTAAACAATGAAACAAATTAAACCAACCATCTTCCTCTCGTTGAGAACAGACTATGATCTCAAAGTTAGTTGGTCTGAGTTATCTTTCTTACTTGAAAACTTTTAAACCCCTCAAATTACAAAAGCACCTACAGCTCCTGCCACACACCCCCGGCCTTGTCACAGCCAACCCTCCTTCCTCTCTGCAGGGAATAAGGGGGATCCTCCTCTTCTTGGATCTCCAAAGCCCCTCTTCCAGCCCCCCTGCTCCGGGCCGGCTCCCAAGCTCGCTCAGAACGCCTGCCACCCTGGTGGCAGCTCTAGACAGGTCCTGAGCCAGAGGCCGTGGAGAGCAACCAGCTTTACTCCCATCTACATGCCACTGTGCCTGGGTCCTAAGAACAGGACCACCAGCCCAGCCGCAGCTCAGGCCACAGCTTCGGGACAAGAGCAGTGGCTGTGAGCCTGGGCCTCCCAGCACCTGCCCCGACACCCACAGGGTGGTCTGATGTCAGGGTCTCCCGGAAACTCTGGGCAACACTGACAGCAAAGCCTGTGGCCGTGAGCACTCATCCAGGTGCGTCGTTTACGTCTGCTCCAAACCGAAGTAACAGTTTGTTCCTAAATTAGGAAAGGACAAGACGGAGCATGGCCCAGTCACCTGAGCTGCAGTGTTTACTCCAAAGCAAGTTCTCCTCTCCACCAGACCGGGTCATCTCAGACTCCAGGTGCCCACGTTTCCCAACCGCGAATGCTTTCTCCTGCGGACGGGCTGACAGACCCTGGGGCAGGGAACCAGGCAGGGCTGGACAGACAAGGCAGCACCTCAGACTTCTGGGTTTTCAATTTACTAGATCACATTTTTTGTTTCATTTCTTTCAATTTCAGTAAAGCTGAAAATTTCGGGCTCTTAGATAAAAGCTCTTGATACAAATCCTATACTTTCTGACCTACAGGTAGAAATCCAAGTGAAACTGTCTTTTAAAAGTGAGACTGCCTTATTTGCAAAGAGACACCTTGATTTTAACAGAAGCCTTCTCTGGATAAGAGGGATTATAAACACTTTGTATTCACTTTGAATTTACTGATTCTGTAACATAGGTACTGTTCTGTAAAAACAAAAAAACTTCATTCTGGGAAAAAGGCCACACTTCTTCAGTAGCAGTTCCCACCACATCTCACGACCTGACAACATCCCAGTACCGCTCTCGGGAGCAGACACCCACTTAAGTCTTCCCTTCATCATCCTGATGCTTTGTTTTCTTAACCAGACTGTTCTAAAGACCCGTGCCCTATCATACAGGGTTTACTTCCTCAAAGCTCAAGCAAGTGTTTGAGTCTTTCCCAAACCACACCCGGTGAGAAATTCATCAAGCCACTTACCTCCTATTCCAAACAAGAGCGTTCTTAAATACAACCAAATAAAAAGAACAAGTCAGTACCAAGGAGAACAAGCAGAGGAGGAAACAAGTCCAGGGATGGGGGTAGCCAGCGGGGTCCTGACCCCACCACCGTGGACGGCTCTAGGCAAAGAACCCAACACTGACCAGGCAATGCTAATACCACGAGAGAAACAATCAGGAAAACCAGAAAGCCTGTCCCATGACAGGAAGGAGGCCAGCACCTCCTGCCTCGCGGCTCCAGTCGCCCCACTCTGATCTTTACCCCAGGGTCACCCTTACCCAGCCATGCTGCTTAAGTTTCCAGCAAATTTAAAAATCCCACAAGATTCCCAAATTTTGGGGAGGGAGCAGGGTGAGGAACGGTGTTTTGTCACGTCAAAGAAGACAACAACTCCTGGGGCGCCGCGGGGCCCCAGACCGGTGGTCAGTGTAGCCGTAGGCCCACGCGGGCATCGAGGAAACCAGACACACTTCCCCATCTCACAGACTCAAGTCTTTTGCAACATCCATGCTCCCGTGAAGCGGAGACTGAAGGAGGCCACCTTGGAGAGGACCGTCAGGGCCGGACAGACAGCACGCGGTCAGACCCTGCGCACCCTCCCAGCAGGCCCGGGCCCGCCACGCTTACCTCTGAGGGGGAATGTAGGGCGCACACACAGGCGGCAGGGCCGCACAAGGCTCCCGGAGCGTCTTCTTGGCCTTCTTCGCTTTCTTCCTGACCTTGGACGTGGACCTGACTGTTTTGGCTGCACTCTCCTTCCGGCAGACGCCGTTTTTCACCTCGACATCCCCATAAATGTTCAGGGGCCTCCGGGTGCAGCCCGGGGGCGTGTGGACGTCACAGTACGCAGTCTTCCTGACGGAGAAGGTGGCAGCACCGCCGGCCAGCTCCTTCACGGGCTCCATCTTCATGTAGAGGCCGGCCCGCTGGGCGCACGTCACGTGGAAGGCGGTGTAGCAGTTGGCCTTGTGGCACTGGATGCAGGCGCCCACGCCCTTCTGCTTGCAGAGGTAGCACGTCAGCTTCCAGCGGGCGGGGGGAATGTTCCGCACGCCGTCGATGGGCTCGATGAACACCGTGTTGGCGAAGCCAACCTCGGGGATCCACAGGGCACACACCACGTGGCCCCAGCGGTCATCGTCCGTCTTCTTGAAGGCGCCGCCCTTGTTGGGGCACAGCACGCAGTCAGCCGGCCGGGCCCGGGACTGCAGGCAGTGGCGGCAGAGCCACTGGCCCTCGGGGATGTAGGGCACGCCATAGCACTCCTGGTGCACCGCCAGGTTGCACATGTCGCAGAAGAGGATGGCGTTGCTGTTCTGGCACTCGCCGTCCATGCACACGCAGCACACGGCGTCCTCGTCAATCAGGCACTGCTGCTCCCCTTGTTTCTGCTTCTCGCAGTGCGACGCCTTCTCGAAGCGGTCCATCAGGAACTCGAACACGCTCTGCGACACGGCGGCCACGCAGTCGCCCCTGCGCTTCTCGTTGACGATCTCCAGCCAGGCGTAGTCCTCCTCATCCATGTCGTACTCCACCTCGTTGTCCAGCTCCTCGGCCGACTTCTCCACGAACTTGTAGTACACGGGGGGCCGCCGGGGCGCCGATGGGGGGCTGTACTCCACCACACGCACCTTGGGCTCGGGGAGCGTGCTGGCCGAGGCGGGGGCGCCGTGGGCGCTGGGCGGGGCTTCATTTTTCTTCTTGACCCTGTTGTTCTTGTGCCGCTTAGTTCTTAAGCACACGGGCGGCCTCTCGCTGTTTTCTTTGTTGCTGTTGCACTCGCTCATCTCCTGAGCAGTGAGGTCATCTTCTAATATGATCTCCAGAGGGTCAAAAATACTGATCCTGTGCAGGCGGCCCTCAATCTCGATCTCCACCATCCTCTGCGCTTGCGCGTAGGTCAGCGTCTCTCGCGTGGGGGAGTGCTTAGTGCTGCCGGGGGAGGAAGGGTGCCTCGCTGCAGCGCGATGACCTCGGCCTTTCCTCCTCATTTGGTACTGACTCCCTGAAACGGACGCAGAGGACACGTTAACTCCACACAGAGGACACGAGAGGCGAAAGCCACCAGGTACGCTTGGGCAGACCTAACCAACTTGTGCTAAATCGAAACAAAACTCCCGGCAAACCTATCTCTGAGGTTTCCAAAATCACTCGTCCCGGGACTCACAGTGGTATCTCAACAACCTTCAACAGCGCGTTGCCCCCAGGCTGCCCCTCCCCAGGGACTCCCGGGACCAGAGGAGAGGACAGGGGGTGAAGAGGGGCTCCCAGAGGCACACGCGATGACAAGTCCTTCCAGGATGCTGAGGCCCACTGCTCGCCAGTCACCTTCTTGTATCCACAGGTCACCAAGCCGACTGCCACATCCCTCACAAGCAGGGGTCGCAGCCCTGAGCCCAGGGCAGCGCACACACAGGGCTGGACCCCGGCAGGCTCTGGCCCCTGGCTCCCCCGCTACTGCTGCCCCGGAGAGAGCCCTGAGCCACAAAGTGGCGGTCCCGTCAGCACCCCTAGGGAGCCTGGAAGCCTCAGCAGCCTGACCAGAGCCCCATCCATCCTCTCGACGAACGTGTCCTCCACAACCGTGTTGAGGCACGGGGCCACCAACCACTCCAGGGCTCAAGAGGGAAGCCCCGTACTGGCCTGGGGGCAGACTTCACCCCTGGGAGGCCTCCACCCAGCCTCTACAGGGCTCAGGAGTGGCCACCACGAAAGGCCCCACGGGCCAACCACCTGCCCTGCCCCTCGGAGCACTTCTCAGCTGCTGGCTTCACCACGGTGCCGGGCCCGCCTCCTGCCACAGCAAGGGCCACCCCAAGACCCCCGCGCCGCCTGCAGAGGCACCCCCAGCCCCCCCGTTCTCAGGTGCCAGCACAGGCTCAGGTGCCCGAAATCTGGGCCACGGAGACTTATGAGGATTTGCTCTTTCCAGACGTCTGCCGTGTGTCACCGACCGTGTCTACTACCGGTCTCACTCGTGTGACGACTCCTGACTCTGGACCACTGCCCGTCAAGCAGGGTGGCACCTTAGGAACTGATGACGAGGACCCCTCCTCCCTCCAAACGACCACATTTTACTGACAGGAAGCAGAGTGACATTTAAGAGACTGGCTGACAACATCCCAAGGTGGAGCCCAAGGCCCACAGCGGGATGTGGCCCCGAGGAGCCGGCACGGGGCGCCTCCGCACAGCGACCCACCTGGCCTCCAGGAAAAGCCCTCCCAGGGCGGGCTTCGCTTTCTCAAACCCGAGTGGAGATCCCGGCAGAACCTAAATGCACTTTTTAAGAGAGATCCTTCAGATCGTGGTTTTCTCTTCTGTCAAATAGAAATCCACGTTTTACGTGAAATTTGACAGGAATCCCCTACAAAGAGAAGCACGGAAAACAGCATGAGCAGCCAACTCGTCGCTCACCTGCATCTCAGGGGTCTCCAGGGGCCCACGCAGCCCTGGACTCTTGTTGTGCGGTCAGCCAAGCCGCTGCCCAGCTAGCTCTGGCCCCGCCATCCCTTCTGGGGGAGAGGGGCACGGCCCCCCTACTGTCAGCACCGCAGCCTGCACGGAGGGGACGCCGGTGCGCCAGGGCACAGCGCACAGCTTCAGGGGTCCTTACTGGGGCGGGGCAGAAGCGACAGTTGGTTACTCAGCAGATGCAAAGCGAGCGTGTAATTTTCTCCTCGAAAGCAGAGAACCAACAGCGCTAATCAAAACCGGCCCTTCAAAACCCAACTCTCTCCCAAAGGGCACCGAAGCTCTGGACACTTAGTACCCGAAGAACAGCACTCAATGGTCGTGGCAGCTCCGCCAACTTGAAAGCTAGACGGTGACAGGGAAAGAAGGCGCGGGTCACTCTGCAGACCACCTCACCCGGCTATCACTTCCCGATCTCTGGCCCTCGGGCTCCACCCACACTTGGCCCTTCCGCGCGGGGACAAGCGCACCCACGAGGAGGCGATCAGCAGCCTCTCCAGACCCTACTGATAAATGCACCTTGAAAAGCCATGTGGCCACAAGAGAGGCAGTCGGCACCCAGGGCCGGCTCACCTTCTCAATCAGTGCCTTTCCCGCCTGGCTTTGGACAAGCCACTTACACCCTCGTGCAGGGACGGGACGGCAGGCAGCTCCCGGCCCGCAGGTGAGTGCAAGCAGCGCCCTCCACCCACGACCCTTCCCGGGCGGTGGGCGCCTTCTCCACGGGGGTGCGGCCTTTCGTCAAAACTCCACTGCGCACCCGCAGCGCGCGCGTCCTCCGTAAATTACACCTCAATCAAGTTACTTCTTCCAAAGGGCCCCGGAGGCCGCTGAGTCCACCACCGGCTCTCAGCGCGGGAGTGGGGGGCGGAGGGGGCGGAGGCCCGGGTCCGCGCGCCCCTCGAGGCTTTCAAACGCGGCCCTGGAACAGGGAGTTTCCCGTCCGGGCTCAACGTGCCCAGCGCGTCCGTTACATAACGCGACCCTCGGGCAAACGCTCGGCCGGCGGACCCGAGACCCCGGCCCGCTCCCTTCTCGCCGGGCGGCCGGGCGGAAGGCGCGGCGGCCGGGCGCTGGGGCCCAGTCAGCCCGGCCTCCCTCCCCGTCCGGCTTCCCGCCCGCCAGCCTAGCCTCCCTCCCTGTCAGCCTCCCCGGCCGCCCAGCCTCCCGGTCCGGCCTCCCTCCCCGGCCTTCCAGCCTCCCGGCCCGGCCTCCAGGCCTCCCCACCGGCCGGCCTCCCTCCTTCCCGGCCGCCCAGCCTCCCAACCCGACCCGGCCACCCGGCCCGGCGTTCCAGCCTCCCGGTCCGGCCTCCCCGCCTCGACAGCCCGGCCTCCCATTCGGCCGGCCTCTCTCCTTTCCGGTCCCCCGGCCTCCCCGCCGCCGCCCTGACACCGCGGCCTCCCTCGGCCCCGTCGCCCGCGGACAATGCGCCGCCACGGCGGCCGCCAAACATGGCGGCGGCACCAGCACCGAGAGGCCGGCGGCGGCGGCCCGCGAGAGAGGCGGGCGAGGCGGTGGCCCCGGCCCCGGCCCGTCCGGCGCACTCACCTTCGGGGCCGCGGCCGCGGGAGCCGGGCGGCGGGCGCGGGGGCCGGCGCGGCCGAGGAGGCGCTAATGGCGCCCGCGGCTCCTCCGCCAACGGCCGCGCAGGCCCGGCCCGCCGCCGCTCTGGGCGCGGGCTCCTGGCGGCGGCGGCCCGGCCCGGCTCGGCTCGGCCGCCGCAGGCTCTCGGGCGGCGGCTCGCGCGGGCGGTGGGGCCGGACGGAGGCCCGGCGCGGGGGCCCGGCCGGCGGGCGGCGGCGGCGGCGGCGGCGACGGGGCGCTGGCGCGGGGCTGCTCGGACACCCGGGCCGGCTCGCTTGCTCCCCAGCGAAGCAAACAATGCGGCGAGCGCTCCGCCCGGCGCGCTGCGTGCGAAACGCGCCCCGCCCGCCGCCGCCATGACGCGCGGCCGCCGCCGGGGCCGGGGGGAGGGGACGGGAGCGGAGGGGAGCGAAGCGGAGGGGAGGGAAGGGGAGCGGAGGGGAGCGGAGGGGAGCGGAGGGGGGAGGGCCTGGGGGAGGGGCGAATGGGCAGAGGTGGGAGGGGCCACCGGCCAGAGGGGCCACCGGCCTGGCGATGGGGCGCAGGACCCCGGGGCTGGGGGATCATCGGAGGGGGCGCGGGGTTCAAGGGAGAGGGGCGCCGGACGGGCGATGGGTTCGCCGGCACCGGGGCTGGGGGGTCATCTACGGGGGCACCGGACATGGGGGCTTGGAGGCCTGAGGGCGCGCGGCGTTCAAGGGAGAGGGCAGCCGGCGCTGGGCAGAGGGGCTGGGGCGCGCCTGAGGGGTCGCGGGATTTGAGGGAGGGGTGCGGCACACCGGGTCTGGAGGCATCTGAGGGCGTGCCGGGCGGGGGAGGGGCCTGAGGGGAGGCCCCTGGTGAGGGGATGAAGAGGTGGGGGCCAGAGCGGGAGAAGGGGGCACTAGATGGGGCAGGCCCGGCTGAGTGTTCGGGGGTGGGGGGACCTGGGGGAGTGCCCGGCGTGGGGCAAAGGGAGCCCAGACCACAGCGTGATGGAGACCCGAGTGGGGGCCCCATGGGGTCCCGCTGGGCCAGGCAGGGGGTTGAGGGGAGCCTGAGGGGCCCGTGCTGGGCAGGATCAGGCGCTGGTGGAGAGGAAGCTGGTGGAGAGGAAGCGGGTGCTGGTAGGAGTGGGGGAAGCAGCGGGGCGCACTGGGGAATGGGGGCTGCAGGGCGGCCCAGCTGGCCCTCCTCCTTCAGGAGTTACAGGCCTAGGATGGGGCCTATAGGTCCGGACCACTCTCTTAGGCTCCAGGTAGAACAGAAAGGGCCCCTGCGCAGCAGTAGTTCAGAGACCTGAGTCTTGGTCGCTGCCACTGGCTGCTTCCACTGTGGCCTTTGCTTCAACGCCAAAATTCAGAGGTTTCATGACAGTTTTCATCCCGAGATTAGTCCCGAAGTGCTTTGGGAGGAGGGAGAAGCCTAGATGTTTCCTTGGTTTCCGTGAGGACTTGAGGTTAGTGCAGTGGCTGTGAAGGAGCCCAGCCCTGGGGAAAAGGAGCAGCAGGTGCCCCCCTCCCCGACAACCAGGGGAGGCCCTTCAGTAGGAGAAGGAACATGCCCCCCAGGCAGAGGCTGGGTCCTTCTGAGCTGGTGAGACCTTACCCCGCGTGGGCAGGCAGGGCGGGCTCCGCTGCTTAGGCTCTTCCTTCAAACGCCCTATCGAGAGCAGGCTGGCCATGTCCACCCAAGTGTCCTAGCCGGGGGCCCTTTGCTGACCAGAACTTGTGTCCCATTGCATCCAGTGTACAAGTAGGAAAGTGAAGGCTTGGAGGGTCACTCAGCCAAGGTCACCCAATGGTCAAGTTCCTGAGCAAGGTCCCACCTCCAGACACATCCTTGGGCCAAGGTGAGGCAGGCCCAGCAGTGGGCCCCGACCACGTCTGCACCAGATGCAGGAGCCTCAAGTATGTCCTCTGCTCTTCCAGACGTCTGCTATCCGAGTCAGTGGAGAGCAAGCACACGGGGCCTGCACCCTTCTCCACCCTGGGCAAGGCAGATGCAAACCAGGAAGCTGGAGGCCGTGTTGTGAAAGAAGAGAGACAGGAAACAGGAGAGAGGCAGAGAGGATGGCTTCTCCACCAACCAAAGTGACGCCCAGGAGGAGTGAAGGCATGTCATAGTGGCCTTCTGGAATTCCAAGGATGAAGAGACTAGCTTAAAAACCGTCAGAGAGGGACTTCTCTGGTGGTCCAGTGGGTAAGACTCTGTGCTGCCATGCAGGGGGCCAGGGTTTAATCCCACATGCATGCCACAAGTGGAAAAAAAAAAAAAAAAGATCCTACACACTGCAACTAAGACCTGGTGCAGCCAAATAAATGAATAAATTTTTTTAATTTAAAAAAATTAAATTGAAGAGAAGAATAAAGTTTATTTTTTTAACATCTTTATTGGAGTATAATTGCTTTACAATGGTGTGTTAGTTTCTGCTTTATAACAAAGTGAATCAATTATACATATACAAATGTTCCCATATCTCTTCCCTCTTGTGTCTTCCTCCCTCCCACCCTTCCTATCCCACCCCTCTAGGTGGTCACAAAGCACCAAGCTGATCTCCCTGTGCTATGCAGCTGCTTCCCACTAGCTATTTTACGTTTGGTAGTGTATATAATATGTCCATGCCACTCTCACTTTGTCACAGCTTACCATTCCCCCTCCCCATATCTTCAAGTCCATTCTCTAGTAGGTCCGTGTCTTTATTCCCGTCTTACCCCTAGGTTATTCATGACCTTTTTTTTTTTTCCTTAGATTCCATATATATGAGTTAGCATACGGTATTTGTTTTGCTCTTTCTGACTTACTTCACTCTGTATGACAGACTCTAGGTCCATCCACCTCACTACAAATAACTCAATTTCGTTTCTTTTTATGGCTGAGTAATATTCCATTGTATATATGTGCCACATCTTCTTTATCCATTCATCTGTTGATGGACACTTAGATTGCTTCCATCTCCTGGCTATTGTAAATAGAGCTGCAATGAACATTTTGGTACATGACTCTTTTTGAATATGCCCAGTAGTGGGATTGCTGGGTCATATGGTAGTTCTATTTGTAGTTTTTTAAGGAACCTCCATACCGTTCTCCACAGTGGTTGTATCAATTTACATTCCCACCAGCAGTGCAAGAGTGTTCCCTTTTCTCCACACCCTCTCCAGCATTTATTGTTTCTAGATTTTTTGATGATATGGCCATTCTGACCAGTGTGAGATGATATCTCATTGCAGTTTTGATTTGCATTTCTCTAATGATTAATGATGTTGAGCATTCTTTCATGTGTTTGTTGGCAGTCTGTATATCTTCTTTGGAGAAATGTCTGTTTAGGTCTTCTGCCCATTTTTGGATTGGGTTGTTTGTTTTTTTGTTATTAAGCTGCATTAGCTGCTTGTAAATTTTGGAGATTAATCCTTTGTCAGTTGCTTCATTTGCAAATATTTTCTCCCATTCTGAGGGTTTTCTTTTCGTCTTGTTTATGGTTTCCTTTGCTGTGCAAAAGCTTTTAAGGTTCATTAGGTCCCATTTGTTTATTTTTGTTTTTATTTCCATTTCTCTAGGAGGTGGGTCCAAAAGGATCTTGCTGTGATTTATGTCATAGAGTGTTCTGCCTATGTTTTCATCTAAGAGTTTGATAGTTTCTGGCCTTACATTTAGGTCTTTAATCCATTTTGAGCTTATTTTTGTGTATGGTGTTAGGGAGTAATCTAATCTCATACTTTTACATGTCCCTGTCCAGTTTTCCCAGCACCACTTACTGAAGAGGCTGTCTTTTCTCCACTGTATATTCTTGCCTCCTTTATCAAAGATAAGGTGACCATATGTGCGTGGGTTTATCTCTGGGCTTTCTAGCCTGTTCCATTCATCTATATTTCTGTTTTTGTGCCAGTACCATACTGTCTTGATTACTGTAGCTTTGTAGTATAGTCTGAAGTCAGGGAGCCTGATTCCTCCAGCTCCATTTTTCATTCTCAAGATTGCTTTGGCTATTCGAGGTCTTTTGTGTTTCCATACAAATTGTGAAATTTTTTGTTCTAGTTCTGTGAAAAATGCCAGTGGTAGTTTGATAGGGATTGCATTGAATCTGTAGATTGCTTTCGGTAGTAGAGTCATTTTCACAATGTTGATTCTTCCAATCCAAGGACATGGTATATCTCTCCATCTATTTGTATCATCTTTAATTTCTTTCATCCGTGTCTTATAATTTTCTGCATACAGGTCTTTTGTCTCCTTAGGTAGGTTTATTCCTAGATATTTTATTCTTTTTGTTGCAATGGTAAATAGGAGTGTTTTCTTAATTTCACTTTCAGATTTTTCATCATTAGTGTATAGGAATGCAAGAGATTTCTGTGCATTAATTTTGTATCCTGCTACTTTACCAAATTCATTGATTAGCTCTAGTAGTTTTCTGGTAGCATCTTTAGGATTCTCTATGTATAGTATTATATCATCTGCAAACAGTGACAGCTTTACTTCTTCTTTTCCAATTTGGATTCCTTTTATTTCCTTTTCTTCTCTGATTGCTGTGTCTAAAACTTCCAAAACTATGTTGAATAAGAGTGGTGAGAGTAGGCAACCTTGTCTTGTTCCTGATCTTAGTGGAAATGGTTTCAGTTTTTCACCATTGAGGATGACGTTGGCTGTGGGTTTGTCATATATGGCCTTTATTATGTTGAGGAAAGTTCCCTCTATGCCTACTTTCTGCAGGGCTTTTATCACAAATGGGTGTTGAATTTTGTCGAAAGCTTTCTCTGCATCTATTGAGATGATCATATGGTTTTCCTCATTCAATTTGTTACTATGGTGTATCACGTTGATTGATTTGCGTATATTGAAGAATCCTTGCATTCCTGGAATAAACCCCACTTGATCATGGTGTATGATCTTTTTAATGTGCTGTTGGATTCTGTTTGCTAGTATTTTGTTGAGGATTTTTGCATCTATGTTCATCAGTGATATTGGCCTGTAGTTTTCTTTCTTTGTGACATCCTTGTCTGGTTTTGGTATCAGGGTGATGGTGGCCTCATAGAATGAGTTTGGGAGTGTTCCTCCCTCTGCTATATTTTGGAAGAGCTTGAGAAGGATAGGTGTTAGCTCTTCTCTAAATGTTTGATAGAATTCGCCTGTGAAGCCATCTGGTCCTGGGCTTTTGTTTTTGGAAGATTTTTAATCACAGTTTCAATTTCAGTGCTTGTGATTGGTCTGTTCATATTTTCTATTTCTTCCTGATTCAGTCTTGGCAGGTTGTGCATTTCTAAGAATTTGTCCATTTCTTCCAGGTTGTCCATTTTGTTGGCATAGAGTTGCTTGTAGTAATCTCTCATGGTCTTTTGTATTTCTGCAGTGTCAGTTGTTACTTCTCCTTTTTCATTTCTAATTCTATTGATTTGAGTCTTCTCCCTTTTTTTCTTGATGAGTCTGGCTAATGGTTTATCAATTTTGTTTATCTTCTCAAAGAACCAGCTTTTAGTTTTATTGATCTTTGCTATCATTTCCTTCATTTCTTTTTCATTTATTTCTGATCTGATCTTCATTATTTCTTTCCTTCTGCTAACTTTGGGGGTTTTTTGTTCTTCTTTCTCTAATTGCTTTAGGTGCAAGGTTAGGTTGTTTATTTGAGATGTTTCCTGTTTCTTAAGGTAGGATTGTATTGCTATAAACTTCCCTCTTAGAACTGCTCTTGCTGCATCCCATAGGTTTTGGGTCGTTGTGTCTCCATTGTCATTTGTTTCCAGGTATTTTTTGATTTCCTCTTTGATTTCTTCAGGGATCACTTCGTTATTAAGTAGTGTATTGTTTAGCCTCCATGTGTTTCTATTTTTTACAGATCTTTTCCTGTAATTGATATCTAGTCTCATAGCATTGTGGTCGGAAAAGATACTTGATACAGGGGCTTCCCTGGTGGCGCAGTGGTTGAGAGTCCGCCTGCCGACGCAGGGGACACGGGTTCGTGCCCCGGTCCGGGAAGATCCCACATGCCATGGAGCGGCTGGGCCCGTGAGCCATGGCCGCTGAGCCTGCGCGTCCGGAGCCTGTGCTCCACAACGGGAGAGGCCACAACGGTGAGAGGCCCGCGTACCACAAAAAAAAAAAAAAAAAGATACTTGATACAATTTCAATTTCCTTAAATTTACCAAGGCTTGATTTGTGACACAAGATGTGATCTATCCTGGAGAATGTTCCATGAGCACTTAAGAAAAATGTGTATTCTGTTGTTTTTGTATGGAATGTCCTGTAAATATCAATTAAGTCCATCTTGTCTAATGTATCATTTAAAGCTTGTATTTCCTTATTTATTTTCATTTTGGATGATCTGTCCATTGGCCCACATCCTTGGGCCAAGGTGAGGCAGGCCCAGCAGTGGGCCCCAACCACATCTGCACCAGATGCAGGAGCCGCAAGTATGTCCTCCGCTCTTCCAGACGTCTGCTATCTGAGTCAGTGGAGAGCAAGCACATGGGACCTGCACCCTTCTCCACCCCAGGCAAGGCAGATGCAAACCAGGAAGCTGGAGGCCGTGTTGTGAAAGAAGAGAGACAGGAAACAGGAGAGAGGCAGAGAGGATGGCTTCTCCACCAACCAAAGTGACGCGTCAGAGAGGGACTTCTCTGGCAGTCCAGTGGGTAAGACTCTGCGCTGCCATGCAGGGGGCCAGGGTTTAATCCCACATGCATGCCACAAGTGGAAAAAAAAAAAAAAAGATCCTACACGTTGCAACTAAGACCTTGTGCAGCCAAATAAATGAATAATTTTTTTAATTTAAAAAAATTAAATTGGAAAGAAGAATAAAGTTATTTTTTTAAAAAAAAAACTTCAGAGAGGAAAGATCTTCTTTAATCAGACTGAACCTGATTGTCAGTTGGCAAAGGGGTGAAACTGTCAAAATCCTAAGAGAATTTTTTTTTTTTTTGGCTGTGTTGGGTCTTCATTGCTGTGTGTGGACTTTTCTCTAGTTGCGGGGGCTACTCTTCATTGCAGTGCATGGGCTTCTAATTGCAGTGACTTCTCTTGTTGCGGAGCATGGGCTCTAGGCACACGGGCTTCAGTAGTTGTGGCACATGGACTCGGTAGTTTTGGCTTGCGGACTCTAGAGTGCAGGCTCAGTAGTTGTGGCTTACGGGCCTAGTTGCTCCGCGGCATGTGGGATCTTCCCAGACCAGGGCTCGAACCCGTGTCCCCTGCATTGGCAGGTGGATTCTTAGCCACTGTGCCACCAGGGAAGCCCACCCTAAAAGAATTGAACCTACAATTCCATACACAGTGAAACTAGCATTCAAGTGAGACAGCAAAATAAAGGTGTCTTCACAACCTGAAAACATCCACACACTAAGTCTCAAAAAGGACTGAAAGACATTCCCAAGCAAAATGAGAAGTGAACCCAAGAGAAAGACCTGGACGCCAACAAAGAAACTAGCTTAGACTGCTCAAAGAAAGTCAAATAACAACTTGAGAGAAAATCCCGCATGAGCTCAACATGGCATATGGCAAGGGGAGGGAGGAGCAGGAAGGAAATGCGCACGGAAGTTCTTGTATAGCTAGAGGATTCTAGAATCGATAGAAAAAAAGTCTGAAATACCCAAGTTTCCATGAGAAAAATGGAAACAGAATTTACAGATTTCAAAGCAGCTGGGAGAAAACTGAAATGAAGAAAAATTGACAGTGCCAACCAAAAGCAGAAAAGAGGGCTTCCCTGGTGGCGCAGTGGTTGAGAGTCCACCTGCCGATGCAGGGGACACGGGTTCTTGCCCCGGTCCGGGAAGATTCCACATGTCGCAGAGCGGCTGGGCCCGTGAGTCATGGCCGCTGAGCCTGTGCATCCCGAGCCTGTGCTCCTCGACGGGAGAGGCCACAACAGTGAGAGGCCCGTGTACTGCAAAAAAAAAAAAAAAAAAAAAAAGACAGAGACTCTCTAATTAGAATGTAAATACTGTTAAATACTGTTCATGAGAAACACACCTAAAAATGTGGATGGAAAGTATGTGTCATACAACTTATGTTCCTCAGAAGACCATAAAGAGGGCTTCCCTGGTGGCACAGTGGTTGAGAGTCCGCCTGCCGATGCAGGGGACACAGGTTCGTGCCCCGGTCCGGGAGGATCCCACATGCCGCGGAGTGGCTGGGCCTGTGAACCGTGACTGCTGAGCCTGCGCATCCGGAGCCTGTGCTCTGCAACGGGAGAGGCCACAACAGTGAGAGGCCCGCATACCGCAAAAGAAAAAAAAAAAAGACCATAAAGAGAATGAAGAACCAAAAGCTAGAAAGTATTTGCAACACATACACCTTGCAAATGATTAGTATCCAGAATATATAAAGAACCCTTCCAAATCCATTAGAAAAAGACAAACACGCCAAAAGAATGATGGACAAATCCTGTAATCAGTCTCCTTGCAGAGAAGAACATGGAAAGGGCCAATAACCTCACTAGCAGTTTTGGAAATGCAAACTAAAACCACACTGAAGAAGCACAACCGTTAAAGTTGGACGCATACCCTGCTGGCCAGAGCGTCAGGTGGTACAATTATCTTGTAAACAATATGGCATTCTCCAAAGAAATCGGGTGTGTGCATCAGTCAGCTGTTGCTGCATAACAAACCATCCCCCAAACTTTGTAGCTCGAAACCACAACAATCGCTTCTTTCACTCATGGATCTGCTATTTGGGGAAGATTCAGCAGCACGGCTGGTCTACTCCACGCTGCAACCACTGGGGCATCTCCACTGGGGGCTGGACAGGCCACATCCAAGATGGTGCACCCGTGTGGCTTGCAAGCTGGTTCAGGCTGTGGGCTAAGAGCCTGGGGGATGTCCTCAAGGGAGGGTGGTCAGGTTCCAAGAGCAAGAGTCCCAAGAGAACCAGGTGGGCCCAGTATCACTTTTTATATCATAGCCTCAGACATCATGTAGCATCACTTGTGCACAAACCTGTCCAGATTCAGGAGATAGGGGGACAACAACCCCTAGTTCCTGTGGAAAGAAGTGTCAGAGTCACATTTTAAGAGGAGCACGTGGCAGGGAGAAGTGGCTGTGGCCGTTTGGGAAAATGCAAGCTGCCTCGATGTGCACACCTGTTCCCAGCTCTAGGGTTAAGCCAACATACATTCCTAGGTACATCCTCTGCCTAGCTGCATGCCAGAGAAACCTGCACTGACCCATCAGGAGACCTGTCAACATTCAAAGCAGCGCTGTTTTTAATAGCAAAAATACTGGGGGGGAGCCCTTAAATGTACGTGGACAATAAAATGAATAAAGTGAGATACGTCTACACGATGGACTAGCATGCAGCGATTGAAATGAATGAATTGCACCACTTGGATCCACGTGGCTGAATCTCAGACACGTGATGCTGAACAGGAGAAATATAATGTCATAATGATAATACAAAGTGTGATTCCATTTGCACTCAGCAGAGAGAACTCGGAGTGTGTAAGCGTGTGCACACGCAAACACATACCTGTATCTTTTCCGGTATCTATAAACAAGTCTTGAGCTCATACTGATAGCTTCAGTTCTAACATGACAGATTTCATTCTGCCCTTCCCCCTTTCTATGTTTATAACTCAACAGTGAGAAGTCTCTATGCTTTCACCTGGTAGCTCCAGCCCCATTGTCTGTCGGCCTATACCAGCCAGACAGTTGGCCCCAGACGCATCAACCACCACGCCCCTCAGTTAGATGCATTGGCCCAAAGCTCAGCTCTGGGGACATCCCTGCTTCCTCTGGCTCTGTAGCCCTCCCACCCCCACCCCATTATATCTGCAGCGGAAAGCTTGGGCCCGACAAAGGCAAGGAGACAGGTATTGGTGCTTTTTTGTAAGTTTCTATTTTCTGGCAGAAGTAAGATAAAATCCTTCTTCTTTCTTCTATCTCTAACCTTACATTTAGTAGACTGTGCTTTTGCAAACAAATGAAACATTTTTTAAATGGTATTTTCTTACTTCGGAATTCAGGAAAAATCGTTTTTACTGACTATTCAGTTTTAATAGGAATCTAGTTATTTGCATAGGTTCAATAGAAATCAATCCTCTTTTTTACCAGTATATAATTAGACAAAATGATTGTGCCACTGCAGCCTTAAGCGGGTGTCGTATTTGAGAGCACGTCTCCTGTGATTCAGGGTGACACACCCACCTTCGGAACAAGGATCGTAACCTCTGCCCACAGACCCACACCAGCGCCCGAACGACGTTGTACCAGGTCTCAGCTTCACAAGTAGTCAGGCAGACAGGAACTGTGGCGGACATCTAGGTCCTTGTGAAAAGAGAAACTCACCTACACGCACAGGTGCTGCAGGCAAAAGCAATGCGAAGCTCAGACACGCTAGAGGCTCAGCCGTACATTCTTCACGATGACATCTCCAGACAGAAGTGGATTTTGCGGGCTTGGTCCTTGGGAAACCCCACGTGGCTTAGTTGTACCGGGCCAACAAGGAGGCTCAGACGTGCTAATTGCCACTTCTCTCAGCACCTGTGTAGATGAATCAGGTCCAAACACAATATGACCAGCTTTCTGTAAAGAACAACCTTAGTCCCAAGGCGGGGGTGGGGGGGGACTAATAAAAATTTTCCAAAACATGAATGGGTAAGAGGATGGTGGTGGGTCCTTTCGGTGGGAGGCTGAGTGTGGTCCAGCAGACCCACCAAGGGTACTTTTTGATTCTCTAGGGAGTGCATCTGTTTTACTGCCTACTTACTATTGATTATGATTTTTAATAACAGAGTAAGGATAGATTTTAACTTGTAGAAAATGGATGGCTAGGTAACGTGATTCTTGTCTGATAGCAATGCAAATGAACTTTGCCCAGTGGTAAGTGACAAAAATTATCTCTGTAGAAAAGATTACCTGGAAGAGGTTGCAGTTTTATGGCCCTGTAGAACATTAACCAGTTTTTAATCTACATTAGTGAACTTACTCAAGCAAGCTTTTCTTCAGCCACTACAAATCCTTCCCTCTCTCCAATGTTTTCAACCAGCCTCACTATTATGCTGGTTTCCTTGTTAATGATTTAAATAAATCTTGGACACATCCTCACTTTAGAGCTGTAGAGCCGTATTTTTAACTTTTGAAAATCATGCTTTGGCAGCTCCTGCATCTCGCTGCCTCCTCAGCATCTCCACTGTGATGGCTGATGGACAACCCAAACTTAACATGCCTGATGCTCAGCTCTTGGCCTCCATCCCCAAACTGCCCCCCTGTTGTCTTCCCCATCTGTTATGGGTTGAATTGTGTCCCCCCCGAAAAAGACAGGTTGGCATCCTAATCCCTGGTGCCTGTGAACGTGACCTCACTTGGAAACAGGGTCCCTGCAGGTGAGCAGGTTAAGAGCAGCTCACTGGGGTGGGCCCTGACCCAATGGCTGGCGTCCCTACAAGTAGAGGGAACTTCGGACACAGGCTCCAGGGAGAAGGCCATGTGACAAACAGAGGCAGAGGCCGAAGGGACGCAGCTGCCAGCCCAGGAACGCCAAGAGTGACAGCCACCAGAGCCAGAAGAGGCAGGAAGGATGCTCCCTGACAGGCTTCAGGGGGAGGCAGCCCTGCCGACACCTTGATCTCAGACATCCAGCCCCCAGGACTGGGAGACAATGTGCCTCTGGGGTTGAAGCCGCTGGGTCTGTGGCACTTTGTTACGGCTCCCAGGGTACTAAACCACCTTCTCAGCTAATGGTGATGCCATGCTTCCTGAGTGAGAGGCAGTCCTACTGCTCACATCTGATCCATCAGCAAACCCTGTTAGCTCCCCCTTCAAAACATGTCCAGAACCAGCCCTCTGTCATCACCTCCTGTTACTACCCCAGGGCCAATCACTGTCCTCCCTCACCTAGGTTATCTAGGTGTCCAGACTGGTCTGTCTGCTCCCCTTGGCATCTCTGTAGCTTTTCTCTGCAGAGCAACCCACGTGATACTATCACTCCTGTGCTTGGAGTCTCCCAATGGCTCCCCATCTCTCTCAGAATAAAAGCCGAAGTCCTCAACTCGATAACGAAAAAATAACCAAATTAAAGAATGGGCCAAGGACTTGAATAAACACTTCTCCAAAGAAGACATACAGATGGCCATAAGTACGGGAAAAGTTGCCCGACATCATTAGCCTTCATGGAAATGCAAATCAAAACCACAGTGAGATATCACCTCACACCCTCTAGGATGCCTAGAATCAAAAAGCCAGGGGAATTCCCTGGCGGTCCAGTGGTTAGGACTCCAAGTTTCCAATGCTGGGGTGTGGGTTCAATCCCTGGTCAGGGAACTAGGATCTTGCAAGGCAAGTGGTGCAGCCAAAAAAAAAAAAAAAAAAAGTCAGATAATAGCAAGTATTGGTGCGGATGTAGAGAAATTGGAACTTTCTTGCATTGCTGGTGAGAATGAAAAATGGTATAGCTGCTTCAGAAAACAGTTGAACAGTACCTCAAAATACAAACCATGTGACCCAGCAATTCCACTCCTAGATATGTGCCCAAGAGAAAGGAAAACACACGTACACACAGAACTTGTACATGAACATTCATAGCAGTATTGCTCATAATAGCCAAGAGGTGAAAACAAACCAAATGTCCATCGACTGATCAATGGATAAATAAAATGTGGTCTATTCATAAATGGAATATTATTTGGCAATAAAAAGGAATGAAGTACTGAAATGTGCTACAACAGGGATGAATCTTGAAAAACGTCCTGCAAAGTGAAGGAGACAAAGGTCACATATCATATGATGCCATTTATATGAAATGTCCATAATTGGAAAATCCATAGAGACAGAAAGCAGATTAGTGGTTGCCAGGGCCTGGGGCAGTGGGAGGGAATGGGGAGTGACTGCAAATGGGTGTGGGGTTTCTTGGGGGATGATGAAAACGTTCTAAAATTGACTGTGGTAAGAGTTGCACAACCCTGTGCATATACTAAAAACTATTGAATTTTACTTTGTTTTTTTTTTTTTGGCCACACCACATGGCTTGTGGCATCTTAGTTCCCTGACCAGGGATTGAACCCAGGCCACAGCAGGGAAAGCGCTGAGTCCTAGAAACTGGACCGCCAGGGTCCCTTGAATTGTACATTTTAAATGAGTGTACTGTAGGGTATGTGAATTATATCTCATTACATCTGTTTTTTAAATACATTAAATAAATAATTACATAAATTAAAAAATTAAAAATAACACCAGAGAGTAGATAATGTAGATTCATCTCTTCCTGCTCCTCCAACTAAATATAACTTTAAAAACAGTGAAATAATACAAGAGACAAATTATAGACCTCTGAGAGGAAAAGAAAGATAGGCTGGCTGAAGACCTCGGATTGAGGAAAAACACTGCAGCCTGGAGTCTCCCATCCCCACCCACCCCCAGTAGTATAAGGCTGCCCAGGTCCAGCAACTCCTGGCCAACCAGTGGCAGAAAGCAGCCCAGGCCCAGTGTCTCCCCACCCTCCCACCCAGCAGCTAGGGGAAGTCCATCTATCCTCCCATGGGGAAGTCAACGGAGATTGAGCAGGAACCCTGGAGGTACCAGGTCTCAGAAGTATCCTCCATCCCATGGGTGCAACCTCTCCCACTCCCCACCCACTGGCTCTAGGCAGCCTGGAGAATCTCTTCTGTTCCCACAAGCACCACCAGCCGAATTAAGTGGAAGTTCCAGTGGCACAGATGAACAGAACATACCAGAATAGAAATGCAAGGGCTCTGAAAACTAAATTATCATTGGAACCACAACCCACAAAAGTAGGCCAGGATGTGCTGCACCTGAACACGAGCAGGGTGACTGCCTGCTAAAATAGAATGTTTCAATAGGATCCAGAGGTTCCCAACATAATTTCCAAACTGTTTAGATTACAATTTTGAAAACCACTTGTCAAACCAAGAATTTAAATGAGAGAAAAACAATCAGCAGATGCCAATGGTGAGATGAATCAGATATTGGAATTATCTGACAGAGATTGTAAAGCAGCCACCACAAAAATGTCTCAACAACCAGTTACAAGTTATCTTGAAACAAGCAGAAAAATAGAAAACCTTAGTGCATAGAAACAAGTTATTAAAAAAACAAATGGAAATTATAGAACTGAAAAATACACCAACATTTAAAACTCAATGAATGGCCTCAATAACACCATGAATATGACAGAAGAAAGAGTCCATGAACTAGAGGACAGAAGAGTAGAAATTACCCAATCTGAACAACCAAAAGAAAGTAGACTGAAGGAAACAAACAAACAAACAAACAAACAAAGCTTCAGGGACCTGTGGGAGTATAAAAAAAAATAAAATAAATCTAACATTTGTAGAATTGGATTCCAGAAGGATAGGAGTAAGAGCAGCAGGCTGAAAAAAATATTTGAAGAACTTATGGCAGAAACTTCCCAAATTTATAGAATAGATAACCAACAAGGACCTACTGTAGAGCACAGGGAACTGTACTCAATATTCTGCACTAACCTAAAATGGAAAAGAATCTGAAAAAAATATATATGTATGTATAACTGAATCACTTTGCTAACACAACATTGAAAATCAACTATACTTCAATTTTAAAAAAAAGAAACTTTCCAAATTTAGCAAAAGACATAAACCTACACATTCAAGAAATTGAGTGAACCCCAAATTAGAGAAATCCAAAGAAATCTATACCACACACATGATTAAACTTCTAAAAACTAGTGACCAAAAACAAAAAACAAAAACAAAAACAAAACCTCTTGAAAGCAGACAGAGAGAAATAACGCATTGCCTATAAGGGAAAAACAATTGGAATAACATTGGATTTTTTATCAGAAACCACAGAGGCCAGAAGGAAGTGGCACATTTTTCAAAGCTGAAAGGAAAGGACTGTCAACCATGAATTGTATATCTAGTGAAAATATGCTTCAAGTATGAAGCGGAGGGAATTCCCTGGTGGTCAAGTGGTTAGGGCTCTGTGCTTTCACTGCTGAGGGCACAGGTTCAATCCCTGGTCAGGGAACTGGGATCCCACAAGCCACACAGCACGGCCAAAAAAAAAAAAAAAAATGAAGGGGAAATAAAAACATCCACAGACAAAGAAAACTAAAAGAAGTTGTCACTAGCAGAACTACCCTTAAAGAATGGCTAAAGGAAGTTCTTCAAACAGAAAAGAAATGATAACAGAAGGCTTAGAGCTTCAGAAAGGAAAAACAATGGAATGGGTAAGATAGAGGTAAATATAATAATTACCCTTCTCATCACCAGTTTCTTATGTCATGTTGGGTGATTGAAGTAAAACTTGTAACACTGTCTGATGTGGTGTTAAATGTATGTGTAAGAAATATTTTAGACAGTTATATTTTTTAAATGGGGATGGTAAAGGGAGTTAAATGGAAGTAAGGTTTCTACACGTCACTCAAAGTGCTAAAATTATATCAATAGACTCTGATAACTTAGGTATGTATAGTGTAATACCCAGAGAGTCACTGGGAAAACTATACAAAATGTTATACTCAAAAACACTATAAAAAATCAAAATGGAATTCTAAACAATGTTCAGTATCCCATAAGAAGGCAAGAAAAGAGAAAGAAAGGAATGATTAAGAAAGGAAACAAACAGAAAACAAATAATAAAATGGCAGACTTGAACCCTAATATATCAAAATTGTAAATGTAAATGCTCTAAATACACTGAACAAAACACACAGATTGTTCCAATGAATTAATAAAAAAACACAACACAACTATATGCCATCTACAGATGGCAAACATAATGACATAAGTAGGGTAAAAATAAAAGAATGAAAAAATATTTATAATTCAAATATTAGCCAAAAATGTAGGAGTGGCCATAGTATATTATTTTTTACATATTATTATATACATTATGTATTATTTATTATATATTAAAATCAGATAAAGTAGATTACCAAGCAAAGAAAATTACTAGGAACAAAGAGGAACATTACATAATGATAAAAGGATCAATCCAGTTGGAAGACATAATGGTCTTAATTATTTGTGCACCAAACAACAGAGTTAAAAATATATAAAGCAAAAAATGACAGAGCTGAAAGAAGAAATAGACAAATCTAAAATTACAGTTAGTGATTTCCACATCCCACTCTCAGCAACTGATAGAACTTCTAGACAGAAAGTCAACAAAAATATAGAAGAACACAACACTATCACCAAGAAACAGGATCTAAATGACATTTACAGAACATTCCACCAAACAACAGCAGAATGAACATCCTTTTCAAGCACGCATGGAACACTGACCAAGATAGACTATATCCTGGGTCATAGAACAAACATCAACAAATTTAAAAGGATTGAAATTATATAGAACGTGTTCTCTGATCATAACAGAATCAAACTAGAAGTCAATAGCAGAATACCACAGGAAAATATCCAAATACTTAGAAACAAAACTAAATAAACTTCTGAATAATCCATGGGTCAAAAGCAGTGTTCAAGGAGATTTTAAAAATATTGAACTGAATAAAACAGAAATACACAATATAAAAATTTCTGGGACACAATTAAAACAGTGCTGAGAGGGAAATCTGTAGCACTAAATACATATTTGAGGAATGAGGGAAAGTCTCAAATCAATAATCTGAGCTCCTACCTAAGAACCTACACTTACACACACCAAAAAGAGCAAAATAAGCGTAAAACAAGCAGAAGGAAGAAAATAACTAAATAAGAGTAGAAATCAGGACTTCCCTGGTGGTGCAGTGGATAGGACTCCACGCTCCCAATGCAGGGGGCCTGGGTTCGATCCCAGGTCCAGGAACTAGATACCACATGCATGCCACAACTAAGAGTTCACATGCAGCAACTAAGGAGCCCACGTGCTGCAACCGATACCTGGTGCAACCTAATTAATTAATTAATTAATTAATTTTTTAAAAGTAGATATCAATGGAATTGAAAACAGAAAAATGAGAGAAAAAAATTTTTTTTTAAAAAGCTGGTTCAGGGCTTCCCTGGTGGCGCAGTGGTTGGGAGTCCGCCTGCCGATGCAGGGGACACGGGTTCGTGCCCCGGTCCGGGAGGATGCCACATGCTGCAGAGCGGCTGGGCCCGTGAGCCATGGCCGCTGAGCCTGCGCATCAGGAGCCTGTGCTCCGCAACGGGAGAGGCCACAACAGTGAGAGGCCCATGTACCGCAAAAAAAAAAATAAAAAAAAATAAAAAAATAAAAAAGCTGGTTCTTTGAAAATATCAATAAAATTGTCAAATCTCAATCAAGACTGACAAAGAAGTAAAAAAAAGGGAAGACAAATTACCAATATCAAGAATGAAATAGGAAGGACTGCCCTGGTGGTCCAGTGTTTAAGACTCCATGCTCCCAATGCAGGGGGCATGGCTTCGATCCCTGGTCGGGGAACTAAGATCCCACATGCCACACAGCGTGGCCAAAAAAAAAGGGATGAAACAGGAGGTAACACTCCAGACCCTACAGATGTACAGTAACAAGAGAGATGTGGTGGTTAATTTTATGTGTCAACTTGGCTGGGCCACAGTGCCCAGATATTTGGTCAAACATTATTCTGGAGGTTACTGTGAGGGTGTTTTTGGATGAGATTTAAATTCAAATCAGTAGATTCTGAGTAAAGCAGATGGCCCCCATAATGTAGGTGGGTCTCATCCAATCAGTACAAGACCTGAATAGAACAAAAGGCTACCCCATGCAAAAGGGACTTCTTCAGGAGACTGACTGCCTTCTGATCTCATCTGCAACATCAGCTTTTCCTGGTTCTATGGTAGAGTACCTTTGGACTTGAACTTTAACTCTTTCTTGAGTCTCCAGCCTCCCTCATCAGATGTTGGGCTCACCAAGCCTCTGCAATCTCATGAGCCAGTTGCTTAAAATAAATAAACACACACACACACACACACACACACACACACACATCCCATTGGTTCTGTTTCTCTGGAGAACCCTCATACAAAGAAGAAGAAAAAAAGAAAGACAAATTAACAATATTAGGAAGAAAATAGGGGATGTCACTATGAACCCTCATACAGTAAAAAGATAATAAATACTATGAGCAACTCTACAGACATAAATTTGACAACTGAGATGAAATGAACTAATCTCTTAAAAAACACAAACTACCACTATTCACCCAAAATAAAAGATAATTTAAAGAGCCATATAGGGCTTCCCTGGTGGCACAGTGGTTGAGAGTCCGCCTGCCGATGCAAGGGACATGGGTTCGTGCCCCGGTCTGGGAAGATCCCACGTGCCGCGGAGCGGCTGGGCCCGTGAGCCATGGCCACTGAGCCTGCGCGTCCGGAGCCTGTGCTCCGCAACGGGAGAGGCCACAACAGTGAGAGGCCTGCATAACGCAAAAAAAATAAAATAAAAATAAAAAATAAAATAAAATAAAATAAAGAGCCATATAACTATTAATGAAGTTGAATTCATAATTTAAAACTCAAAAAAGAAAAGAAATCTCCAGGCCCAGATGGTTTCAGCGAAGACTTTTCCCAAATGTTTAAACAAGAATTAACACCAATTCTACACAATCTCTTCCAGAAAATAGAAAAAAAGGGAACACTTCCAAATTCATTTTATGAAGCTAGTATTATCCTGATACCAAAACCAAATAAAGACAGTATCAAAAATGAAAACTACAAAGTCCCTCATGAATATAGACACAAAAATCCTCAACAAAATACTAGTAAATATAATTCAGCAATGTGTAAAAAAAAACTATACACCATGACCAAGTGGGGTTTATTCCAAGGCTGCAAGGATGGTTCAATATTCAAAAATAAATTAACGTGATCCATCATGTTAACAGTCTAAAGTAGAAAAATTACACAATATCAATCAAATATATTTGATTGATAAGAAAAGGCAATCCAGTGCTTCCCTGGTGGTGCAGTGGTTGAGAGTCCACCTGCCGATGCAGGGGACACGGGTTCGTGCCCCGGTCCAGGAAGATCCCACATGCCGCGGAGCGGCTGGGCCCGTGAGCCATGGCCGCTGAGCCTGCGCGTCCGGAGCCTGTGCTCCGCAACGGGAGAGGCCACAACAGTGAGAGGCCCACATACCGCAAAAAAAAAAAAAAAAAAAAAAAAAAAAAAAAAAAAAAAAAATCCTATTGCTAGTAATGTTTTCTGAAGAAATAACCAAAAGGCAAAGAGCACAAGAGCATCACGCTCCTCTGAGCACTGTGATGCTGGGGAACAGGGCACAGCTGGCATCCTCCCACAGAGTCGTGCGCTCGCCGTTAAAAATGACCCCACGCGTGGCCATAATCGGTGTATCTACATGTAAGAAGCTATTTTGTTAAGCGAAAACAGTAGCCTCAAAAAGAGTACATATAGTAAAATCTTTTTTTTTTTTAATCAACAGCCTTGTATATAAAACCTGGGCAAGATATAGTCTAGTTGTTTCCAAAGTTATCTTTTCGAGGGTATGATCATAGGTAGTTCTCCAGTTTTCTTTATTTTGGTGTTGGCTGGACTGTTAATAGGGGACAGCATTCCTGTTATGATTAGGCTTGCTAGATGAAATACAGTATACCTGGTTACTTCTGAGCTACTCTTCGTTGCCGTGCGTGGGCTTCTCATTGCGGTGGCTTCTCTTGTTGCGGAGCACGGGCTCTGGGCGCGCAGGCTCAGTAGTTGTGGCACACGGGCTCTAGAGCGCAGGCTCAGTAGCTGTGGAGCACGGGCTTAGTTGCTCCGCGGCACGTGGGATCTTCCCGGAGCAGGGCTTGAACCCGTGTCCCCTGCATTGGCAGGCGGATTCTTAACCACTGAGCCACTAGGGATGGTATGAGGATGTCCCAAGCAATATTTTCTCTGTTATCTGCTAATTCTGGCAATCCTAGTTATGATCATAAACTCCGAGTCATTTCCACCTTGGAAAATAAAACAGAACTAGCCATCACGGACTGGTGGCCTCCATGCCTGACGTCTGGGGGCCAGTGTGTGAGCCTGTCTGAACCCTCTGCCCCAATCAGGGCCTGCTCCCACCTGGGCATCCCCTCCCCAAGCCCTGAGTCCCACGTGCTCTCCTCAAGGACGCCTCCTGGGATTTCCTCGGCTCTCTCCAGCAGCCTCTCTCCCACGAGGTCATCCTGTCTCCATCTCTTGTCCTCCCTGGACCCCAGGGCCCTTGGTCCTCAAGCCCCTCAAGCCCCTCCTTGATCTGGCCCCTTCCTACCCGGTTCACCGTCCCACCATTCACACGGATGTCTCCCCTGCCCCAGGGCCTTTGCACCTGAGCACTCTGCATGCACCCTTCAGCACCCCATCCCAGCCACACTGCCCCTCTTTCCCCTGACTGGTGGCACTTACTGCTCTTATGTTTCCCTGCCGCCTCCCCTCAAAAAGGTAAGTGAAGCTCTGTTCCCATGCACTCCTGTCCCACCGGGGGTCATCACCACTTGCTAGGAATCCCCCCTGCAACTTCTCTCCAGATCAGTGCCTTACCGAACCCTGCCACTTTCTCTCCAAGGCCCTCTGGAGCGCCTCCTGCAGGGACTATGGTCTGCACCTCACTGCCACCCCAGTCCTTCAAGTCCCCTCCTCTGCACCCCAGGAAAGGGCCAAACTCCAGCTGGGCACCCCGGGATCTGTCCCACCGCCACTCCCGCGTCCTCACCTTCTCAGCCGGCTGGGTGGTTCCACCCTTGGGCCCCGACCTGGGTGGGCTCTCCCCATCCTCTGAGAGGGGGCACCGGTCCGGAGAGCGGGACACCTGGCATATGCAGCTCTCCCCCACCACCTCTCACTGTCCTCCTCTGCCCCATCCAGAGGTGGTGGCACTACCATCATTCCCACTTCTCAGGTGGGGAAGCGGGGCCCCCAGAGATCCTAGCTGCAGGGTCGACCGGGGGCCCAGTGGGTGGCCCGTCATGCTGTCAGTAAGGGCTCGGGGTCACTGTTCCTTGCATACCAACCCTGCGCCGGGGGGCCCTGGATCGCCTGTTTCTGGTCTTCTCTCCCCAAGCTGGCAGCACCATGACATCAATAGCGCCTCCTGCGTGGAGACGAGGACCATCTGGGGCCGCCATGAGGTCCCAGGGCCGGAGGAGTTAAGTGCAGGCCCTGCAGCTCCTTAGCCCCAAGGGAGGAAGGCCACGCCCGGCCCTGCCTCCCCTCCCTCCCCAGAGAAAAGCCAGCGGGACACGTCACACGTCTACTGCAAGGGCTGGAGCTCTCCTGCCTCCCACAGCACAGCACGAAGTGACGATGAAACCGGCTCAACAGTGGAAGCCGCAGAGGCTCTTACTCTCTGCTGGGCCTGGGGGCCTGGAGCCCCACTCTAGGCCCCGCCCACCCCAGGAGGCTGGAGGGGTGCCGAGGTGATACCTGGATGCAGGGGTACCTGCGTGGGGATGGTACGGAGCCTTGCGCCCTCCCTGGCTCTCCGGCTGGCTTACTGGGGTGTGGAGCCTGGAGCAGGGTGGGAGCGAGGCCATGGGAAGGCAGGTGGGCCGGTGGGCGGGCAGGAGTGAGTCTGTGGCCTTGGGGTCCTCCCTCCCATGCCCTCAGTCCCTCCCGTAGCCCGGATCCAAGTCTGGGGGGGCTCACTCTCCCCCCGTCCCTCTTCCACCACCCCCCCACTCCAACCCTGCAGCCCTCCAAACCCTGAGGGCATCATCCCAACTGGATTGGGCGGCCACAGAGCACCCAGGGAAAACTTCTCCTTCCCAACCCAGGCTGCCCAAGGCCCTCTTGTGCTCCGACACCCCCACACCCTTCCTTCCAACCTGCAAATGCCCCATTTCCCGGGAGGTCTAGGGTGGGCGCAGGGTGGGGAGGGCAAGCCTGGCCTTGAAGGGCCCGCCCCCAGGTAAGGAGCTGGGGTCAGTGTTGCAGAATGACTCAGGGGTTCAGTTCAGAAGAGCCTTGTGGAGGGCCCCCCAGAGGACCCCGCTGATGCCTGTGTGGCGTAGGTGGTCCTTGCAGGGGTTCCCAAGCCCCTGCCCACCTGGACCCAGAGTCATACCCGAGACCGCGGACAAACTCGCAAGCTTGCCCGTGGCTGGGGCTGTTCTGTTCCCGCTGCCCCGATTCCACACCAACTTCAGGGAGACGCCTCGGAACCTCCCCCTGGGGCCCCAGCATGGCGGCCCAGACCTCGTGTGAACCAGCTCCGCCCCTGTCGGCTCTGTGACCTCGGGGAAGCTCTCACCTTCCTCCAGCTCGGGGTCCTCTTCCCTGACGTGAGCAGTGACACTGCCTTCTGTGTGGGGTGGGGGGTCCCATGGACAACGGGGACAACGTGGTGAGGGCCTGGTAGGTGCTCAGCACCCTGGAGCCCCCTCCTGCAGCCTGACGGCTTCCCTTCCACCTGGACCCACCTGGGGTCTTCCCCACGTGGCCTGCTGGCAGAGCTGTCTCCCTCCTGCACACACACACTCACACACACACACACACACACATTCTTGCTGCCCTGAAGGAAAGGCAGGGACGTGTGCTGAGGACAACAGAGGTGGACCCCTTTCACTGTTCCAGAACCACAAAGCCCCGCACTCCAGGAGGAGGACCATGGACTCTTGAGTTCTCAGCTGCAGGGCTGCCCACGGCACCCGCAACAGGAGACAGGCAGGTGTCCACCCCCAAACCATGGCGCTCCATGGTGCAGCCGCCCTCACTTCAGGCCTGGCCCTCAGGACCCTAGATGCAGTCACCAGGGCCAGAGGGCCCAGCTGCTTCCACACGTGACACCATCAACCTCACAGCGCCCGAGCTGGGCTTGCAATCTCAATTCACATTTGAGAAACTTGCCCAAGGTCACGTGACTGGGAAGCTGAGGATGCGGTGAACACCCTCCAAGGAGCACAGTGTGGCCCGCATGGACAGAGAGCCATCAGGGCCACTGAGGGTGCTGCAGGTCAGTCCTCTGCCTCGGTGGCCTCAGTGACCTCAGAGCAGGTGGTCAGTCACTCTTTATTCCCCATGTTGCCTGAGTGTGGACTACACATAGAGCCCAGTACCAGGCAGGGCACAAACGCCTACGTCTTTCCTGGGGCTCCAAGTCTGTGCTCAGAACTTGGATAAAATCCAGGAGGTCACACTTTTGTTCAGTTTAAATTAAAAATAAGATCCAGCATCTTGGGCACACAGAAAGTGCTCATCAAGGATTTGATACATGAATGCCCCGCAGCTGCTGACAAGGCCACACGTTGTCCTGGCTCGCTGGAACAGTCCAGTTTATGTTGGTGCCAGTCTCATGAGTGTAGCGCCCCATTTCATGCCCACGGTGCCCCATTTGGGCATTAAGTTATATGGCCACCCTGGGTTCAGAACAAAAATCCTTCCTAAGTGAGGTCAGAGCATGCCACACCGGACCGAACTGCAGGATGTGAAAGGTACACGTGGATGAAGGACAGACGGTGGACCTGGTGAGTCCCTCGGGGAAGAGCTGTCGCCATTCTGCCAGGAGAATCTTTTATGTCCACATCAGATCAGTGCCGGGCAATGGTGGGGACTCAACCAACCCATCCCGCCAAGACTCAGGGAGTGCTCCCTCTTCTCAGCACTGGGCATCATACATCGCACAGGAAGAGAAGGCCCTGCTCTTCATTCTACTCAGGGAGGCTGACCATGAACAAGTCAATGTCAGAGAAGAATGAGGCTGGGCGGGGCACTGCTTTATAGGGAAAGACCAGGGAGAGCCCCCTGCCCCAGGACGGTGACATGTGGGCAAAAATCTGAAGAGGTAAGGGGTGAGATGGGCAGACATCTGGGGAGGAGCATTCCAGCCGGGGAAACAGTCAGTGCAAAGTCCCTGAGGTGGGACCCAGAAGAGGACGGTGTGGCTGGAGCAGAGTCAACGAGGGCCGGGCAGGGCCAGGGCAGCAGGAGTCAGGCAGTGTGGGCCTGGCCACCATGGCTGTAAGAACTCTGCCTTTGACTCTGAGACAGGGACCCCCTTGAGAGAGTCAGTGGAGGAATGACCAGCAGGGGAACCAGGTAAGAGGCTGCTCGTTCATCTAGAGCAGGAGTTGGCAACTTTTTCTGTAAAGGGCTGGATAGCAAATATTGCTATAGCTTTGCCAGTCATAGGGTCTCTACTGCAGCTCCTCAACGTTGCCTGCATGGCAAAAGCAGCTGTAGGTGGTCCATGAATGGGCGGGCACGCCTGTGTCCCAGGAAACCTCCAGGGAGGGCACCGACATTTGCATTCACAGAATTTTCATGTCACGAAATATTATTATTTTTTCCCCAGCCATTAAAAACAGAAAACATTCTTAGCTCGGAGTCTGAGCCAAAACAGGTGGCGGCAGGATTTGGACTGTAGCCATAGTTTGCTTCCCCCTGAACTTTACAACAAACATCCACCACTGCCCTGGGCCAGGCAGCATCCAGCAGGCAGCGCCAGCAGTGAGAACAAAAGAGCAAAACCCTGTTGCCACTGAGATTTGGCAATAAATAAGTAAATTAGAGAGGGTGTGAGAGGTCCCAAGTTCTCCCCTGCCTGGCTCAGGCACAGAAGTCAGGTCCCTGAGGCTGGAGTACAACCAGTGGCCAAGGAGGCAGCCAGAGTTGGGAGCGGATGGTGGTCGCGGAGGCCGCGGGAGGGTGGGGAGGGGAGCCACGGAGGGGGGGAGCGTCATGGAGGCCACGGGAGGGTGGCGAGGGGAGCCACGTAGGGGGGGTCATGGCGGCCGCGGGAGGGTGGCGAGGGGAGCCACGGAGCGGGGGGTCACGGAGGCCGCGGGAGGATGGCGAGGGGAGAAGAGCTCTGGGGAGAAGGGCCCCTTACACGCCCGACTCAACTCTCTGAAGTAGGCCAATAATTGTTGAAAGACTTCCTAATCATTACGTTAAGACTAAGGAAATGAACATATTTGTCTCGTTTTCATATAAAATAAGCTGTAATCTAAAACAGGGTGACAAAGGAGGGGCCTCTGGGCCAAAATCACTCTGCAGAATTTTTTTGGTCTGCGCATAAATCTGTATTAGGAAACTATACGTGAAATGTCCGGATCTTACAAATACCGAAAGCGAGCCCGAGTTCCGTGTGTTCAGCACCTGCTGCGCTGGGCCTCTCCTCTCGGAAGCCCCAGCCCGCCGGCCCGAGGCCTCTCCGGCGCCGGTCACTTCAGAGGAAGGGGCTCTGTTCCCCCGGCCCCCACAGGGGTTAAGTTTTAATCCCTGTTCTCCGGAGAACGAGGCCGCGCATGGCAGCACCTTATCGCCTTAGACTTAAGGGCTTAAGTGCACCCAGCACGTCGCGCAGAGCCCTTCGGAGCCTCTCTGCGGGAAGGACGCTCAGCGCTGTTCTGGGGTAAGCCGAGCTCAGGGATCCCGCACAGGTGGGCTCCCCGCCCTCTCACCTCCCGAGGCTCCGCGGCCGGCCGCTCAGGGGGCTGCGCCCCGCGCACCTGCCGGCACCTGCGCGCACCTGCAGGCAGAACCGGGCGCCCGTCACGCCGCAGCCCTCGGCGCCCCGGCACGTATGCGTCCGGTCCGCCGCCAACGGCCGAGCCACCAGCAATACCGCGGCAACCCACCCCGCCGACGACTCCGACCCCGCAGCCGCCCGGCTGGCCCGACCGGCCCGACCCGGGGGCGGGGGCCCGCGCGCTGGAACTGCGCCTGCGCGGTCGGCCCGCACGGGCCCAGGGATGGGATTGCGCCTGCGTAGTTGACCCCCACCGGCCAGGGGGCGGGACTGCGCCTGCGCAGTCAGCAGCGCCTCGGCCCCCTCGAACGGCGAGACTGCGCCTGCCCCGTCAGCAGCGCCTCGGCCCCTGGAGCGGCCGGACCGGCCGGGCCCCAGGGAGGGACGGGCATATGGGCCTTGCGCCTGCGCGCGCTGGTCCCGCCCCCTTCCCCGCCCCGCGCCGCGCGGGGCCCTGGGAGGGGTGCAGCGTCCGGCGGCGTCGCGGGCGGGCGGGCGGTGGCGGCGGCGGCGGCGGCGGCGGCGGCGGCGGCGGCGGCGGGAGGGGCGCGGGGGCAGACAAAGCCGCGGCTAATGAATGAGAGTGAGTCCGCCTGCGCGGCCGTCGTCCGCAGCCGGGCGGGAGCCGCCCCACGCCCGGCGCCCGTGGTGAGTGCGCGGCCGGCGCCGACTCTGCCTCAGCCGCGAGCTCGCGACCCGGGCCCGGCCGTCCTGGCGCGCCGTCGGGCCGGTGCCGGGGTCGCGGGGGTCGGGGCCGAGAGTCCGGCTGGGGGCCGAAGGTCGCGGGGGTCGGGGAGCCGGGCCGGGGCCGCGGCCGGGGTCGCCGCGATGTCGCCTGCGCGGGGCCGGGGGTTGGGGGGGCGGGGGCGCGGCCTCCCGTCGCCGGGACCCCGCCCGGGCCGCTCGACTCGACCACGGTGCCCGAGCGCCGGGCCCGCGACCCCGGACCCTGGCCCGGCTGACAGCTGGCGCGCGGTGGGCCCGCGGACGGTCGCACCCGGGGCGCGTGTTCCAGGCTGCAGGGTTTGGTGGAGGAAACACCTGAAGTGGTGGAAAGTTGGTGCGGACACCTGGCCCGGCCGCAGCCGCGGAGATGGGATAGACGGGGCGCGGACCCAGGGACTCGGGAGAACGCGGGTGCAGAAGTGCCCAGCCGGTGTGAAGTTTACGCGCTGACCACGCGGGCGCCTCTGCGCGCGGGGCGGGTCTGGGCGCCGCAGTCGTGGGGGAAGCCCGGTGCTGGGGTGGGGGGCGACGGCCGGCGGCCGGGCAGCTCCGCGCAGCAGCAGACGGGTGCTCTTTGGGCGTCTTTCCTGAAGTCCTTTGCCCTCCGCCACTACAGCGAATCGCCTTACAAGTTACGTGTTTAGGATTTTCCTCTAGATACAGTATTTTATTTTCAGTGCACTTCCAGGAAGAGGTAACCAGGGGCCTTATTTACGTATGTCTTAGGAAGCAGATGAGACCTTCCTTATTACTACATGCTTCTGATGCTTTTTAGCTATTGTACGTGTTTCTGGGTAGGACCATTCAAGTTTAAGTAGTGAAAATATGAATCAAATTACAAAGCATAAATTCAAGTGTTTTTTCCAATTGCGGTTGTTTTTCTAGACCGAAGTAAAGGTGGAGTCATTTGTGTATCTTCTTTTGTGTTTTTTCTGTGACCTACACCATCCCTGTTGCTTAAGAGAATTGCCAGCCCCCTTGACTCTCCTTGTATTTTGGGTGACTTTCAGTAGACAAATACATGCACCTCTCTGGAAGCAAGTCCCTGCCAAGCTGAGCCATCAGGAGAAACTTCTGTTGGCATTCTCATGTTCATAAAAAAGGGAAGTTATTTGCTTTTGAAGTTAACTCTGATCAGATCAGTCCATAGGTTTTTTTTTTTCTTCCAGCTTTAAGATCAAGTCCATAGTTTTGAAAAATCCACTTTAGACTTTCATGAGACCAGTGTGATAACGCACCAGTATGATAATGGTGCATCCTTGTGACTTTTTATATTAATTTTTGATGTTTTCTCTATATCATGGTGATAAAATTAGGAGATGATGCAGGATTTAGTTGGAGTTTTTAGGAAGTGCTCTGAATAAGCCAAATTTCAATTATGAATTTCCATACAAAGTTATCTTGTGAGAGGAAACCGTACTCAGGGTTTTCCAATGGGCTGTCCATGCAAGGATGCACACTTCCTGTAATCCTTAAACAGATTATATCTGCTCATCATGATTTACATTTTCTCAGGAAAAGATCTAGAAATCTTAAGAGAGAGTCTGTGACTCTTCAAGAAGGTAATCTCCTATCTTGGAAGAAAGCTCAAACTTGAGTTCACTTCACAGGTGTTTACTTGACACCCCTTCCTCCTCCACTGTTCTGGTTAATTCCTGATGTTTTTGGACATGAAAACTCTGCCCTGTTTTTCAGTGTCACCACACAGAGGAGGAGGTTTGTGAGTAACTCAAGCTGTGCAAAGAATGTTCCTAACGCATTGGGAAAGGTTTTAAGTGAATTATTAGTGTCACTGATTGAATTCTGTGTCTGCGCAAAGGAGGCGATGCGGAATTTACATAGTGAAGGAAACGTGTGTACCTGTATTTCAGATCCCTGTCCGGCCTGGAGTTTGGACAGTGACCAGAACTGGGCAGTGGAGCTGTTGCGGCGTGAAGAGCGGTGATGGCGGTCAGTGCTGTCCTTCACTCTGTGTGTTTCTCTTTGTCTGGCTTCAGCTCCTTCCTCATCTGAACTCTGGTCTGATCTCCTCCTTCAGTGTGAGGACTGCCTGGCGAGGGGAGGGGGCAGCTGAGCAACTCTGGGGCACAGTGAGGCGCCTCTGATGGTTGGTTGGGGGCCCCCCGACTCGCCCTCACCAGCATTGTGTTTCCTTCTGAGCTTCTCTGCACAAGGCTTGCGACTGAGAGACAGTGACTGTCATTCTTCTAGTTACTGTTTGATATTTAAGGTGCTGTTTAAATCTCAGGACTTGACATAAGCTGTAGGAACCATCATTCATATTTACGTTTTGTGTTTGACTGAATTTAGCTGCATAAAAAGGCACAGTTTGCCTCTAGCCCTGACCGTCCTGCAGCCTCTCGGTCAGGCCTCCCTTTAGTGTCTGGATGACAGCAGATTTCTTGTCAGTCACCTTCCAGGTGTTCAGCCCTTTCCACATCCCTGTCTTTCCTGCCCTTCTCCCTTACCCTACTTGTCATTGCCTGACTTTGCATCATTCTGGAATAGTTCAGATCACTTCCTAGCTAATTGTTTGATGTGTGCTTTTGGTAGTTCAAATCCTGGAAGGTATTGTTAGGAATAAAATAAAGTCTTTTCTTCTCATGCCCCCTATCTCTGAGGTAGAGGGGACCAGGAGAGACAGAGGTGCCTGACGCTGCATGAGGTTTTCTCACCTCTCTACACTGCACCTGGCGCTGTTCTACCTGCTGGGGGCAACGATGGTTTTTAAAAGAAGGCCCTGCCATAGGAGAGCTTAACATAGAACATAGTGGGATGGACTCAAACCAGAGAAGGGTGCTCCAGGAAGAGCACAGGCAGGCAAGGGCGGGGGTGGTGGCAGTGTGAGAAGCATGCTCCAGGAAGACCTCTTTTAGGGGGAGAGGACCTTTGAGCCCCGCCGTGCGGGGTCTGGGAGTGATGGAGTGGAGGCCCTGAGTAAGAAGCAGCAGTGTGTGGGAGAGGCTGGCCCCTCCGTTTGAGCCCATGTCCTGTCGTAAAGCCCCCTTCCCAGCCTTGATCAGGTGCCCGCTCTGCTTGGTTTCTGCTCGCATTCAGGTGAAGGCCTTCCAACAGCCAGGCCCTGCCCTTTCCCCCGGCAAAGTCTGTGTCGTAGAAACCACTGATGCTGGGCTGGGCTGGGGTGTCCCCCGCTGACCCACCCGGCTGCTCTGTGTGATGGCTCTTTGATCTGTGTGGCCTGCACCTGCTCTGTCTTGCCTCACCCCCCCCACAGATGTAAACCAAGGGGCTGCGTTTTCACCCAAGGCCACGGCTAACTGAGCCTTACCTTGTGGCTCTCGTGCCGCGGAGGGAGCTGTGTGCTGTTTGCTGAGAGCTCCGGTTACCCTGCCGCAGGCCATGTGCCACGTCTTGGAAGTAAAAGGACTCTAAACACTCTTCCAGCAGCTTCCAGCCACGGCAGCAATTTCAAACCTGTCACTGTGGGACTGCCCTGTACCCCGGGGGAGGAGGTGCTGGTGTTGGGTAAAGGGACCCTCAAGAAGGGAACCACCCAGACAGCCCTGGTCTGTGACCCAGAACATTTCAGGGGTAGGACAGGGACCAGCCGCCCCGAATGGAGTCTGTTTGCCTACTCTGGAATGTGCTTTGTTTCTAGGGTGGCCTTATCAGGTTTTCTGACCACATCTTGTAGAAGTGGCTCTGGTTCTAGGTTTCTGAGTTCACCTCTTTGCAGTGGGCTCTGGCTCTTAGTCCGGGTCCTCCGCCTCAGCTCGGCCAGGCCTGGGTGGTGGTTTCTCCATGTGAGTGGGTGCTGGCACTTCTGCATGGGAGGCAGTTGACGCTGTTGCCACCCCTGGAATATGTGAGTCATGGTTCTCCACCCTCAGAAGGTGCTACAGTTACTCTCAGACGTGGACCAGATCTTAATTTATAGCCTTGGTGGAAAGCCTACCACGTCCAAGGGTAAGCCAGGCAGGGGTGCCGGCCCTGATGCCCTCGGTGTACTTGGCAGCTCTTGGGGTGCACGTGGACTTTGAGTTGAAAACAGATACGCTTCTGTGTTTTAAAGGCTGTGTCGTGGAGAGTTGGAAGAACAGTCCGTGGCGCTCTCCGACCTGCCCCAAGATGGAGCACTTGTCACGACATGGCCATGGCTGCCACCTTCGCCTGTCTGGCGCTTCCAGACTTTCTCTAAGGAGATTGCAGATATCACAGCACTTCACCTCTAAGTGTCCTTTTCTTCTAAGGAAAGGCAAAGGGAGGAATTCCCTGGCGGTCCAGTGGTTAGGTCTTGGCGCTTCAGCACTTCCATTGCCGTGGCCTGGGTTCAGTCCCTGGTCAGGGAACTAAGATCCCGCATGCCACAGAGCGTGGCCCCCCAAAAAAAGAAAAAGAAAAGGCAAAGGGATGTTCTTCTCTCTCCCCAGCAGTACAGCTGTGAAGGAAATGAACGATAATCCCTCATAACATTCAGTGGCCAAGCCACAGTCAGATTTCCCTACTTGTGTTTATTAGCTTGTTTGTTCCAAACCAGAATCTAGTCCAGGTCATTGAACTGAGTCTGTCTCTTTAGCCTTTTTTATTCTGGAACAATAACCCGCCCCCATTTTTTTCCATGACACTGACGTTTTGAAGAGACTAGGCCAGTTGTCTTGCGAATGTCCCATGTTCTGGGTTTGTTTGCCATTTTCCTTCTTTGTCATTTACAGTTGACCCTTGAACAACACGGCAGGCAGTTAGGGGCGCCGCCCTCCGCATAGTTGGGAATCCGAGGGTAAGTTATAGTTGGCCCTCGGTGTCCACAGCTGCTTCCCATCCTCGGATGCCACCAGCCTGGGACCTGCACATCTTCACGTGGGTGGTGCTGGGCTTCCTGTTTGCCGCCCTCAGAGGCTGTCCTTTTGGGACTGACGCCCACTTTCTAGGGCTGTTGTTCTTTCTTTCTGTATTTCGTCTGTGTTTCCCTCGTCCATTACATTCAAGGAAGACAGGAAAAATGCTGAATTCTCTCCTTGTATTACCTCTTTCTGGGGAGCAGTGGCTGTAATATTCACCTGCATTGTGACAAATGTTTTTATTTGTCCTTTTTCTTTGCGTATCAGTGCTGACTAACAGGTTTTCACTTATTCGTTACATTGTAATCTATTAAAGTCCTCTGGTTCTGTTTTTTTGGTGTTCAGATGGTTGTGACTGACCCGTCAGGAGACCCGGCGAAGCCGGCTCCGGGTGCTGCTTTGGCATCATCCTGGCAGCACTTCCTTTCTGCCACCTTTCTTTCCTTTGCCAGAGCTGCAGTCAGCTCTTTCTGCAGAGCACTTTGGTTCCCTTCAGTGCGGAAGGTATTTAGAAACCAAGATCTAGGTATTAGATCTCTTTGTTGTCTTTGTGTATTATTGCAGCTTTAAGTGTTGGTCTGGTGCACAGAGCTAGGAAATGTATTTTTAAAACATCAAGAGTTATATTTTCAATGCAGATTTAAAATTATATAGTTTTACTTAATTTCTTTTATTTTTAAAAAATGTCTTTTTCTTTTCTTTTTTTTTAATTAATTAATTTATTTATTTTTGGCTGCATTGGGTCTTTGCTGTTACACGCGGGCTTTCTCTAGTTGTGGCAAATGGGGGCTACTCTTCGTTGCAGTGCGCGGGCTTTTCACTGCCGTGGCTTCTCTTGATGCGTAGCACGGGCTCTAGGTGCGCGGGGTTCAGTAGATGTGGCGCACGGGCTTAGTTGCTCCACGGCATGTGGGATCTTCCCAGACCAGGGATCAAACCCGTGTGCCCTGCGTTGGCAGGTGGATTCTTAACCGCTGCACCACCAGGGAATGTCCCTCTGTCTTTTTCTTATCCTGAAAATTTTGATTTTTTTAAATTAATTTTTATTGGAGTATAGTTGCTTTACAATATTGTGTTAGTTTCTACTGTACAGCAAAGTGAATCAGCTATAGGTATACATATATCCCCTCTTTTTTGGATTTCCTTCCCATTTAGGTCACCACAGGGCATTGAGTAGAAAATTATGATTCCTTAATGCCATTGGCATAATTACTTATTTGTTTTATGCTAAACTACACAAAAAATGGGTAAAATGACAATATTATTGTTACTACTGCTAATGAAATCACTTAGCATAATTTAAGGTGTTTTTTGTTTTTAAGTTCTTTTTGAAGATACGATCAGAAATCTCACTTGCATTCCTATCTCCTCCACTCTTTATAGGCAACCTTCTTTTTTTAAAATTATTTTTTAAATATTTTTTGGCTACGTTGGGTCTTCGTTGCTGCGTGCGGGCTTTCTCCAGTTGCGGCGAGCGGGGGCTACTCTTCGTTGCGGTGCGCGGGCTTCTCATCGCGGTGGCTTCTCTTGCTGTGGAGCACGGGCTCTAGGCGTGCAGGCTTCAGTAGTTGCGATACACGGGCTCAGTAGCTGTGGCTCGTGGGCTCTAGAGCGCAGGCTCAGTAGTTGTGGCACACAGGCTTAGTTGCTCTGCGGCATGTGGGATCTTCCCAGGCCAGGGCTCAAACCTGTGTCCCCTGCATTGGCAGGAGGATTCTTAACCACTGTGCCACCAGGGAAGCCCCTATAGGCAACCATTTTTATTTCTACTTTATCCTGCAAAAATAAGCACACACACATATATTTGTAACTAGCCCATGGAAAGGATCCTCTGGTTAGCTACCTTTACTTTTCAGTGTTTTCGGCTTTGAAACTAAAAAATGTAAAGTGAATTTCAGAAAATGGGGGTTTTGGATGCCTCCTTTCTACCCCTCATCATCCTCTCCCTCCAGTCTCTGCGCATAATTTAGGATCGCCGTGCTCACTGTTCGAGTGTACCTGTATTTTCTTAATCTCCTCGGTACTTCAGAGCGGTCCTCTAGCTGTCAAGAGATAGGTGGGGCTGAGTGAGACGGGGCACCCTCTGCCCTGGGGGGCCAGGGGCTGCGGGCAGCATCCACAACAAGGAAACTGATGGGATTTGTTCTAGAAGGACCATTTCCCTTATTGTCATTGATTGCCCTATTTAATAGTCATGCTGATTGATTTTATTTTAGACTAAATCTGATTTGCTGGAGAACAGAAGCAGAACCACGGAACGGCTGGTTCCAGATGCCATCCAGGTGCACGGTGAATAGGTAGCCCTCGCCTTTCAAGGCCAGAGTAGCCTCCAAAGTTTTAAGATAGGTGGCAAAAACCAAATTGTTATTCACACACATAGAAAATTATCAAAAATGCCTCGGCAACATAATCCTTTTGTGGTTTGAAAACTAAAGCTAATGTGCTTTTTTGTCTTTTTAAAAATTTGGTGCTAAAATAGTAGAAAAATTATTTTCTTTAGTAGTAAGCTGCTAGAGCAAATGACAGCATTTTTCCTAAAATAGAAACAACAGGGACTTCCCTGGCAGTCCAGTGGTTCAGACTGCGTGCTTCCAATGTAGGGGGCCCTGGTTCCATCCCTGGTCGGGGAACTAAGATCCCCCATGCTGCGCGGTGTGGCCAAAAAAAAAGAAAAAAGAAAAACATCTTTGTTATCTATGATTTTGAAATAATATGTACAAAACTAGCCCAGTAGTAGAAAAATACATAAAACGGAAGGTGAAAGTCTCTCCTGATGACCACGTTGCAGATGCACGTTCACATATGTGGGTGCGTTGACACCCAGGGCCTGCCTGACCCTCCTGTCTGTGCCGAGGGCAGTGGGGCGGGGCCTCCCTCCTGCTGGGGTGGTCCTTGACCGTGTCATGATAGTTTCATGAGGTGTTTTTTTGTGTGTGTGTGTTTTTAAAGTTGGAGAAAATATTTTATTTTATATATTTATTTATTTTGGCTATGTTGGGTCTTCGTTGCTGTGTGCGGGCTTTCTTTAGTTGTGGCGAGCGGGAGCTACTCTTTGTTGTGATGCGCGGGCTTCTCATTGCGATGGCTTCTCTTGTGGCGGAGCACAGGCTCTAGGCGCACGGGCTTCAGTAGTTGTGGCTCGCGGGCTCTAGAGCGCAGGCTCAGTAGTTGTGCACAGGCGTAGTTGCTCCGCAGCATGTGGGATCTTCCCAGACTAGGGCTCGAACCCGTGTCCCCTGCATTGGCAGGCGGATTCTTAACCACTGCACCACCAGGGAAGCCCCTCATGAGGTTTTTAAAATCCTTTTTATCTTTTTTTTTTAAATAAATTTATTTATTTATTTTTGGCTGCTACTCTTCGTTGCGGTGCACGGGCTTCTCATTGCAGTGGCTTCTCTTGTGGTGGAGCATGGGCTCTAGGCGTGCGGGCTTCAGTAGTTGTGGCTCGCGGGCTCTAGAGCACAGGCTCAGTAGTTGTGGTGCACAGGCATAGTTGCTCCACAGCATGTGGGATCTTCCCGGACCAGGGCTCGAACCCATGTCTCCTGCATTGGCAGGTGGATTCTTAACCACTGCACCCCCAGAGAAGCCCCTCATGAGGTTTTTAAAAACCTTTTTATCTTAAACTATAGCACAGGAGGACTTTCCTGATGGTCCAGTGGTAAAGAATCCGCCTTACAAGGCAGGGGACTCAGGTTCGATCCCTGGTCAGGGAACTAAGATCTGACATGCCGTGGGGCAACTACTGAGCTCCTGCGCCTCACCTAGAGAGCCTGTGTTCCACAAACTACAGAGCCCACACACCCTGGAGCCTGCACGACACAACTAGAGAAGAGAAAACCCGCACGCCACAACTAGAGAGCAACCCGTGCGCCACAACGAAAAAGATCCTGCATACCTCAAGGAAGATCATGCGTGCCACAACTAAGACCCAACACAGCCTAAAATAAAAATAAATAACGTATAGCACAGAGACAATGCATAAATTAATAGCTCAATGGGTTATGATAAGGTGGACACTTTTGTGACCATCCCTTGGGTCAAGAGAGAAGATTTTCCCTCCCGGGAACCCTTCCGCGCGCCCTGTCCCAGCCACGTCCCTCCCTTTGATACCCAACGCTTCCCTTTCTTCGTAGTTTTATGATGGGATTGCACGTCTTTAAGCAGTAGTTAAGTGTTGCCTGTTTTTCACGTGACGTTTCAGTCCCTTACCTACAGGGCACCCCCGCCTCCCGTGGGAGTTTGGTGTGGAAGAAGCCAGGTGGCTGGACTCGTGTTTCTCAGTCTGGATTTTGCCGGCCACGGCCCTCAGGTGTGGTTTAATGTGTTTGCCTGCTCTTGGTTCCTTTAAATTGGCGGTGGATCTAAGGCCTGATGAGGTTCAGCCTCCTTCCTGGCTGTTGTGTTGCTCCCTTAGGGAGGACCTCGTGTGTGAGGCTCTCGCTCTCTGCTGTTGGCAGCCAGCAGTGCACAGACCTGCAGGCTTTAATCAGTAAGAAGTTACGGGACAGGGACGTTCCGGCTCAGTTACTGCGTCTTTGTTCATGAGCTGGGCTTGGAGTAAGAGGACCCTGTCCTTAGCTCCTCCGTCGTTATCTGGTGCTGTAGTTTATGTAGGAAACTGAAGAAAAATGCTTGCTTCTTTCTCTTTATCGGTTTCCTATCATCCTCCAAAGGTGACCAATTGAGCATTTTATTTTATTTTTATGCACTCATAGATTTAACATATTTGATGTGTTTAATGCATTATTATGACGATCCTTATTTACGTTCAAATTATCTCATTTTTTTGGACAGTGGGAGCCCTTACAAGTTGGCGCCTAGATCCTTCTGACACAATTCTCGTCCCCTCTCAGAGGTTCCTTGCTCTCTGGTATGCCAGAATGTTCTAGGCTCATTTTGTATTCTTCCTGCCCAAGACCTGCAATCAGCCATTCCTTCAAAAGCCCTGGTCTTCTTTAATGGGAAATGATGTTTCACAACCATAGTCTGGATGTCAGGTAAGCTCATTCCCATTGGGTTGGTCACTGTTTTTAGGTCTCGGCAGTGAGCAGAGCTGGGGTAGGTGTCCTGCTCACCGACTGTAGGATGTGCATTTGACCTTTCCTGTCCTGGGTCTCTGTCTCTGTCTGAGGATGCTGGTTCTCAGGGACATGGGAGGTGTGAGTCTTGTGCTATCGCTGGTCACTCCTCTGCTTCACCCTCACTGTACACGCCTCAGTCTCCGAGTAACAGTGGCTGTGTCGTTACTGAAAACAGGTTGGTGCTTTTTGCCTAAGACTTCCCATTGTCTTCCCATCCCTCTTTGCAGTGATTCGGGCTCTACATGGAAGCGCGGTAGCCATTGCCTACTGTGCTCTCTCCCGGAGACCCTCACTCAGTCTTAGTCCTGCAAGGAAGTATATACTGAGCACTCACACAGTCCTTTCATCAGTGTTTCTCTAGACTTTTTGGTTGAGGTTCGTTCTCTGTTAGATTTCTCCGGAAGGACTCAAGGAAAAATATTTTCTGAATTCTTGCATGTTGATAATAGTTTTTCTGTGTCCCTTATACTTGAAAGCCAGGTTGACTGGATATAAAATGCTTGGCTCACATATTTTTTCCTCAGATATCTTAAATATGTTATTCTGTTGTCTTGTATCATAAAACATTGCTGTCAAACTCATGACAATTTTATTTTCTTTCCCTTGTACGTGACCTTGGTTTTCCCCTCAATGGCATTTCTTTTCTTTTTAAGTCCAGTGATTTTCCTAGAATATACCTCAGCATTAATTGTTAAGGATGGATTTTCTCAGCTTTACGGTATGCTCTTTCAATATACGTAGTTTTACAATTTTTATTTCAAGGTGTTTAGTATTCTCTTCTTTTGCTTTGTGCCCTCCTTTTTCTGTGGGGGATGCTCTGATTATACATGTGTTGGATCTTCTTTGCCTGTGTTTTCAATTGGCCAGTTTCTCCTGAGTCTTTTTTAGCTCTTCATTTCTTCTTCATTAAAAAACTTTATTTTCTAAACTCTTCTGTTTATCTTAAGAAATCATCTGTGGGGTTTATTTGTTCTTATGTTGCTTCTAACTTAGTCTTTATTCTTAAAATGGCATTTTACTTTTTTTTAGTTTTTTGAGCGTGTGTGTTTATTTTGCTGAAGATTTCAGGTTACAGGGAGGCCGTATACACAGCCCACGGCCACCACCCACCACCCCTTTTTGCTGGCTTCATTCTCTTGTTTGAACAGATAGAGCTCTTTCTCTTTCTTCCCCCTCCAACTTTCCCCTTTTTCTCTCCTAGCCTCATGCTTTGCAATTTGCAAAATGACATTTTACTTTTATTTGTAATATTTTCTTAGGATCCATAACCTCATTTCAGTGTTTTTCTATTCTGATTTATTTTGTTCTTTTGTATTATTTTCTTAATTTCTTTAGCTTCTTTTGAAATAAGTTATAGTTTTCATTTAATTTGTGCTTATATTTTTCTAGTGTGCTTTCATTATCTATAGAGATGTTTTTCTGGTCTTCATTTTTTTTCTCTCTTACCCTTTTGTAGGATTTGACCTTAATTCTTTTCTGTTCCTTATTGTTTTAGTTTTCTAGTGCTGCTTTAACAAATTATCACAAAGTGGTTGAAAACAGCATAAATTTGGAGGTCAGAAATCTGAGATGGGTCTCACTGAGCTTAAATCAAGATGTTGGCAGGCTGCCTTTCTTTCTGGAGGCTCTAGCAGTGAATGTTTCCTTGCCTTTTACACTTTCTAGAGGCTGCCTGTGTCCTTGGATGTGGGCCCCCTCCCTCTGTCTTCAAAGCCAGCAACACTGCATCTCTCTGACCTTGTGAAGTCTCTCTTCTGCCTCTTCTTTCCACTTTTAAAGACCCTTGTGATGACATTGGGTCCCCCCAGATAATCCAGGATAATCTTCTTCTTATCCTGGATCAGTAACCTTCATTCCATCTGCGTCCTTATTCATAATCCTACTTTGCTGTCACAGATCTGAGGATTAGGACGTGAACTTCTTTGAGGACCGATTACTCTGTCTGCCACACTCATTTTTACCTGATACTAGTTTTGTTTTGTTTTTTAAATAAATTTATTTACTTATTTATATTTTATTTTTGGCTGCGTTGGGTCTTTGTTGCAGCGAGCAGGGGCTACTCTTCATTGTGGTGCACGTGCTTCTCATCATGGTGGCTTCTCTTGTTGTGGAACACAGGCTCTAGGTGCATGGGATTCAGTAGTTGTGGCTCACGGGCTCAGTAGTTGTGGCTTGGTGGCCCTAGAGTGCAGGCTCAGTAGTTGTGGCTCACAAGCTTGGTAGTTGTGGCTCGCGGGCTCAGTAGTTGTGGCTCGTGGGGCTTAGTTGCTCCGCGGTATGTGGGATCTTCCTGGACCAGGGCTTGAACCCATGTCCCCTGCACTGGCAGGTGGATACTTAACCCCTGCACCATCAGGGAAGTCCTGATACTAGTTTTTAACATTCAAGAAGGAGAGGTGGCTGAGGATAACTTGTCCTAACTCATGGTGCTTCCTATTCTGCAGTCTTTATCTACTACTGAAATTGTGGCTGCTTCCATTTTTATGTTTTACGTTGTGTATCTAGGAATATCTGTAGTTTTCTTGTTATGTCTTTGGCTTTGGTACCCAGGTGATACTGACCTCTTAGAATAAACTGGGAAGTATTCTATCCTCTTTCAAAGAGTTTATGGAGATTGATATCATTTCTTGTGTAAATGATAAAATTCACCAGTGAGGCCATCTGGGCCTACATTTTTCTTCATGGGAAAATTTTAAGTAACTAATTCAATGTCTTTACTTGTTATAGGTCTATTTTGACTTTCTGTTACTTCTTGAGTCACTTTAGTTAATTTGTTACTTCCTAGGAATTTTTCCGTTTCATGTAAGTTGTTGAATTTGTTGGTAAACAGTTGTTCATGGTCCTCTCATATTTCATTTAGTTACTTTTTTTGTTTGTTTTAAGGTTTTTTGATGTGGACCGTTTTTAAAGTCTTTGTTGAATTTGTTACATTATTGCTTCTGTTTTATGTTTTGGTTTTTTGGCCGTAAGCCATGTGGGATCTTAGCTCCCCAACCAGGGATCAAACCCACACCCCCTGCATTGGAAGGCAAAGTCTTAACCACTGGACCGCCAGGGAAGTCCCTCATTTAGTTTTTGAGGAGGCAGTGGTAATGCTCCCAGGTTTTTGCAATCTATGTCTTCTTTTTTCCTTGGTTAATCTAGCTAGGTATTTGTCAATTTTGTCAATGTTTTCAAAGAACCAACTTTCAGTTTCATTGAAGTTCTATATCACTTTTCTGTTTTCTATTTCATTAGCATCCACTCTGATCTTTATTATTTCCTTTGTTCTACCTTGGTTTGGTCTGTTCTTTTTCTAGTTTGCTTTTGTTTTCTTTTTATCTGGAGGTGAATGTTTACATTATTGATTTGAGATCTTTCTTTTCTAATATAGGTATTTAAAAGCTATAAATTTCTTTCTGAGCACCAATTTAGCTGCATCTCATGTATTTTGGTTTGTTGTGTTTTTATTTTCATTCAGATGAAAATACTTTCTAATTTCCCTTGTAGTTTCTTTTTGACCCGTGGATTATTTAGAAATGTGTTATTATTTCCAAATATTTATTGATTTTTCAAATTTTCCTCTGTTACTGTCTTGTAATTTAACTTCATTCTGGTTGAAGGATATATTTGTATCATTTCAGTTCTTTTAAATTTATTAATACTTGTTTTATGGCCCAGCCTCTGGTCTGTACTGTGGAATGTGTTGTGTGCAGTTGAAAAGGGTAAGTATTGTGCTGCTGTTGGATGGAGCCCTGTGTAGATCTGCCAGTTCAAGCTGGTTAATAGCACTGTTCACGTCATCTTTATCCTCACTGACTTTCTGTCTTGCTGTTCTAGTTGACCTCCCTTCAAGTTTGCTGATTCTTTCTTCTGCTGGCTACCAAGCCCCTCTAGTGAATTTTTCATTACAGTTATGCATTTCAGCTCCATAATTTCTAATTTCATAATTGGTTCTTTTTCATAAGTTTTCTCTCTATACTGATACTTACTTGGTGAGACATTGTCCTACTTTCCTGTAGTTTCTTTATATGTGATTTCCTTTAGTTCTTTCAGCTTATTAGAGTAGCTGATTTAAAGTCTTTGTCTAGTAAGTCCAACCTCTGGACACCCTCAGGAACAGTTTCTTGGTTTATTTTTCCCCCATGTATGGGCCATACTTCCCTGCTTTTTTTGTGTGTACATCTTGTCATTTTTTTTGTTTTTGTGGAAAACTGGACATCATTTGTTGTTATTGCTGGGGGTTTGTTTTGTTTTTGCCCATTTGTTCCTTTAGTGACCTTCCTGGACTAATTCTGAAAAGTCTGTACTCCTTGTAGTGTTTGGACACTTCAGTCTCTGCCTGGTTAGCTTGGTGTCAGTGATTTCCTGAAATCCACTGAGCTGAATGATTTCCTTAAATGCTGCCAACAGATGCACCCGCCATCTTTGCCAAGAGCTGTGCGCGTGCCTGTGCCTGTGTGTGTGTTGGGACAAGCATTAACCTTCTCCTTGCACAGGGTTTCAAGGTCAGCCAGAGGTGAGAGATGTGGTGGCCCCTCAGGGCTCTCCTGGGCTTGTCCTTCTACAGCTGCAGGAATCTGTCAGAGCCTTTCACAGCTCGCTGCAGACATCTCGTCCCCCCATCTTCCTTCTCAGCCTTTGGTCAGGCTCTTGTTTGCCCCACTGGAGTTGCAGGGTTAGGCAACTGTGATGTTACAGAAGTGCAACTGTTTGCAGCAGAAGCCCAGGGAGAGGGCTTTACCCACTGAAGGCTCTGAATCAGGTCAAATAACTACCATGCCCTGTGAGCAGGGCTTTTCCAGGGACCTGTGACAAAGGTCAAGTGGTGACAATGCTGTAGACAGTGGGACTTTCTGAGGGACCGCAGGCCCGGTCTGCCCCTCTGGTGGCTGCAAGCCTGCTGTTTTTCACAGCTACCGTGGTCCTGTGGTTCCTGTGGGGAAGGAAGGATGGGAGTGAAATGTTCTAACGAGTTCCCACAGTTTTTCTTAAACAAATGCTCCTCAGGTTGTTGCAAGCCTTTGCTTAACCCCCAGAGTTGTGAACAGTTTGATGTTGACAAGTTTCTAGCACTGCCTTTGCTTTCCTGCAGCCACTGGGTTATGGAGGTCCTCACTTACCACTCTGAGTAGTGCTTGCGTCATGAGATTTCTCCTCCCTTCTCTACCCTTCCTTTGCTGTTTCTTTTGTCCCTGAAGTGCTCAATTTACAGTCTATTCCCAGCAGTTCCTCTTTGAAATGGTTCTTTGCCCTGGAGGAAGCATGGGCTGGGTGGTTTTTCTCCAGCCTCTTTGGACCTTACGGTGGACCCCTGACATACATCCACTCTGATGAGTGCAGAAAGCTCCTCCCAGTTTCAGCAGCTTGGTCCTCGGGGCTTCTGGTGAATACCTGTTGGCTACTTTGGGATTATCAGTAATCACATGCCCAGGGCTGCTTTCTTTTTCTGCCTGTACAGATCTAATACCACATGGGCCTTGCATATATTCTTGGTTTGTCCTGTCGGCTTATATTTTGGAGTTAAGGAAATACCTCGTCAGGTTTGTCTTCTTGTTGGTCTCATCCATGAGATTGTGGTTTTGCTCTTTTAGTTCTGTGCTGTATTACCAACTGAAATAATGAACTTAACTGAAGTTCAAGTGAATAAAATAACTACACTTAAGAGAAAAAACTGACCCAAGGGCCTCCCTGGTGGCGCAGTGGTTGAGAGTCCGCCTGCCGATGCAGGGGATACGGGTTCGTGCCCCGGTCTGGGAGGATCCCATATGCCGCGGAGCGGCTGGGCCCGTGAGCCATGGCCGCTGAGCCTGTGCGTCCGGAGCCTGTGCTCCGCAACGGGAGAGGTCACAACAGTGAGAGGCCCGCGTACAGCAAAAAAAAAAAAAAAAAAAAAAAAAAAAACTGACCCAAGAAACTCTTGGACACAGTCCTTGTTTATATACCCTCAAGCCCAAAGACAAAAATGTATAAACTAATATTTCTGTTCAAAAGCCTGTTTTTCCTTGGTGGTATGGGTTAGCATTCTGAAACTACTTTCTGAATATTGAAGGATTGAGCAAATGAGCAAATCTTTTAAGGCTAGTGGGAGCCAGATTTCTTGCAATTGGAGAAAGAAGTTACAGATATGGAAACAGGGAGGCTTGGATGATCCTGGGATGTTGGATTGAAATTGGAGGCATCAGCGTGAACATGTGGCTTTTATCCACCTGTGCATGTGCATGTAGGCGTACGTGTGTATTAATGGTTTTTACTTAATTCCATTGAAAGGGCCTAGAAACAAAGGCACTCCAGTGACAGTGGGCGCACCAAGCACCTTGCTCTTTACCCACCCCATTATTGTTTTTGTTAACTCTTGTCGTTTTCTGTGCATCACTGAATTTCCATGTGGGATTATTTCTGCCTGAAGAACACTCTTGCATTTCCTTCAGTACAGGTCACCTGGTGACACATTCTGTGTTTGATTTGTCTGACAGTGTTTTTATTTCGTATTAATTCCTGCAGGAATATTTTTGCTGAGTATTGAATTCTGGTTTGGCTTTTATTTTTTTCACAACTATGAAGATACCACTCCTTTGTCTCCTGGTTTACATTGCTTCTCTTGAAAAGTCAGTAGTCTGTCTAGTTATCTTTTCTTAAAACAATTCCTATGGAAGTGGTGTAATATATACTAGTGTAATGACCTATGCACTCATCACCTGGCTTTAACAATTACCACCTCAGGGCTGCTCTTGTTTTATCTGTACCCCTCACCCCACCCAGTTATGTTAAAGCAGATACCAGAAATCATATTTCATCTGGATATTTTTCAGTAAGTATCTTGAAAAGATGGGATTCTTTGAAACGTTTTATCTACAATATCTTTGTACCTAATAAACAAAGAATTAATATCGAATGCTAATTCAGTATCCGAGTTTCCCACATAGTCCAAAAAATGTTCTTATACAGTTTGCTAATTCAGATCAGGATTCAAGTATAATTTGTTTGTTAAAGAAACTGTGTTGTTTGTCCTATAGAATTTCCCATAGTCTGGATTTTGCTGACTTCATCCCACTGGTAGTATTTAAATATGTTCCTCCATCCCTTGTAATTTTTATCTGTCTGCTTTATCTCTTGTTTTTAACACTTTTTTTTTTTCTTTAAATCTTGCTTGGGGTTTGTAGGGATTCTCGAATCTGTGGTCTGAAGTCTTTGATCTGAACTGCCTTTTTTTTTTTCCTGGTTTTTCTCTGTTGTGGTTTATCACAGCATTTTTTTTTTTTTTTTTTTTTTTGGCGGTACGTGGTACGCGGGCCTCTCACTGCTGTGGCCTCTCCCATTGCGGAGCACAGGCTCTGGACGCGCAGGCTCAGCGACCATGGCTCACGGGCCTAGCCGCTCTGCGGCATGTGGGATATTCCCAGACTGGGGCACGAACCCATGTCCCCTGCATCGTCAGGCGGACTCTCAACCACTGCGCCACCAGGGAAGCCCTATCACAGCATACTGAATAGAGTTCCCTGTGCTATACAGTAGGATCTTGTTGTTTATCCATCCTATAGATACTAGTTTGCACCTGCTAATCCCAGACTCCCAATCCTTCCCTCCCCCACCCGCCCTCCTCCTTGGCAACCACAAGTCTGAGTCTGTTTTGTAGATAAGTGCACTTGTGTCATTTTAGATTCCATATATAAGTGATACCACATGGTATCTGTCTTTATCTCACTCACTTAGTGTGATCATCTCCAGGTCCATCCATGTCGCTGCACTCACAGCCACATCTCTTCTTCTTCCTGCACTCTTGTCTTCTGTCCACCGCTCTGGCCCCCCAGGGCTTCCAGTGCTCACTTCTGGATGTGAGCAGTGGCCTGTTTCCACCCATGTGCCCTGGACACGTTTCTCACCCTCTCTAAGCCTCAGTGTCCTCGTGTGTAAAAGGAGAAATACCAAACTTAATCTCCCTCGAAAGATTTTCGTGTGGTTTAAATGAGACAACACAGGTTGAACCCACGGTGAACAGTCACTGTTGGCTCTCCCATTCTCATCATCCCACGCTCTTGCCCCAGGAGCATCTCCAGAGAGAGTCAAAGTCAACCGGGAATGTAATGTTTGCCATGAAGGGAGAAGAGCTGGTTTCTCCCAGACCCGGAGAGAGGAATGAGGACAAGGCTGTCCAGGACTGAGAAGACATCCGGGCACCGAGGTCGTAAGGGAAGGAGCGGCAAGGCAGAGTGACCTTGAGCCTGTGACCTTCCTAAACGTACTGAGATCCAGTACTTCTTCATAGAGGCCTTATAACCTTTATTACATAGATGACTGTGTCTTCTGTGACTAAAGCAGTGGGACCTTTCCTTCCTGACCTGCCTCTTGCCTGGACCCCCAGTGTGACACTGGTTACAAGTGTGAGGCGGGGGTGGGGGGTCCTTGCCTTGTTCCTGAGCTTTCCCTGCCCAGTGTGATGGTAACCGTAGAGTGTTCCTAAAAGCCCTTGTAAGGTTGAGGAAGTTCTCCTCTCTTCCTACCTTGCTGAGAGTTTCTGTTGTGAATAGGAATAGAAATGATGTTAAATGTTTTTCTGCATCTAATGACATGACTCTATGGTTCTCCTCCTTTTTTTCCATTAGTGTGGTGAATTCTGTTGGTTGAACATTTAACGTTAAACCAGACATGCTTGTGATGAGCCCCTCTTACTCACAGTGTATTATCGTTAATGTAGTGCTGAATTTGATTTGTTAAATTTTTAAGAACTTGCTACATTTTCTTAAGGTTTCTCTATGATCATAGGGATATGAATCTGATTCTTTTCTTAAAATGTCTTTGCTTGTTTTGGAGTCAGGGTAATACTACCTCATTAAAAAAAAAAGAGTTGGGAAGTGTTTCTTCTATTTTCTGGAAGAGTTTGTGTTTCATTAGTTTTTTTTTTTTCTTTAATGTTTGGTGAAATTCACCAGTGAAGCCATCTTGGCTTGGAAGTTTCTTTAAGGGAAGGTTTTTAACTACAGGTTCAGCTCTTAAAATAGATAGAGGGCTGTTCAGGTTTCTCTTTCGTGAGTTTTTGTAATGTGTGTCTTTCCAGGATTTACCTGTTTCATCTAAGCTGCTGAATTTACCATCATAAAGTCACTCATCTATTTCCTTACTATCTTTTTGCATCTGTAAGATCTTTGGTGAAAATCCCCTCTTTAATTCCTGCTATTGGTAATTTTATGTCTTTACCATTTTTTTCTTTAATCAGTCTGTAGAAGTTTGCCAATTTTGTTGATCTGTCCAAAGAACCAGTGTTAGGTTTCGTTGATTTTTTTTTCTCCCCTGCCTCTTCCCCCGCGCCCCCAGTTTCAGTGATTTCAAATCTTTTCTTTATTGTTTCCTTCCCTTTGTTTGCTTTGGGATTAAATTTGCTTTACTTTTCCTTGTGATTTTTTTTCTTTAACCCTTGGCTTAATATGGAAGTGCTATTTATTTGAAGATATTTAGGATTTTTCCAGATATCATTCTGATGTTGATTTCTCATTCAGTTCCCTTATTGCCAGAGACTGTTCTTTGTTTGATTTCAGTTCTTTTAAATTTATTGAGATTTGCTTTACTGTCCAGAGAACAGTCTATCTTGATGAATGTTTTGTGTCCACCTTTAAGTGATATTCCGTTGTTGTTTGGACTGTTCCATAAATGTCATTTAGGTCAAGTTGATGATAGTGATTTAAAGTCTTCTGTTGTCTTTACTGCTGTTCTGTCTACTTGTTCAGTAAACTGCTGAATGGGGGTGTGAAATCCCATTTGTAATTTTGGTTGGTCAAGTCTCCTTTTAGGTCTGTCAGGTTTGCTTCATGCATTTGGAAAATCTGTTGGTAGATGCGTGCATGTCTGAAGAACTGCCCCCTTTGTCCTTTATGTGATGTCCCTGTCACCCTGCTGTGTCATTCTCACACCCTCGTCTCAGGCTGACTTAGGCGCCAGCTTGCTCCTGGTTGGTGTCAGTCTGCTGCACCTTTTCTGTCCTTTTGCTTTGAACCTATTTGTGTCTTGATGTTGAACATGTTTTTTGTAGGTAGCATATAGTTAGTCTTACTTTTTTACCCAACCTGACAATCCCTGCCTTTCTTAAAATACAACTTTATTGGTTGTGTAGGCTCTGTCCTGTGTCTTCTTTCCTCTGATGCTCTGCTCCCAGAATGCTTCACGTCTGGCCACCGATATGTGGTCTTGTGTCCCACACTGACTGTTCTCCAGCACCAGCTGGCTGTCCCTCAGTTCAGTTCTGACACCACCACCTGAAGTCATCCTCAGATCCCCCGGGTCAGGGCCCAGTCCCACAAGACCGCTCCCATTCAGACACCAACCCTCGTTGTCCCCTGTATTTCTGACCAACCGGCTTAAGTCTGGGTTCCCACAATAAAATGCTAGGGTGGCTTACAGAACTCAGGGAACCCTTACTGACATTTATCAGTTTATTGTAGGAAAAGGATACGATAAGGGACACAGATGAACAGCCACATGAAGATGCACAGGGCGAGGTCTGGGAGGGTCCTGAGTGCAGGGACTTCTGTCCTCCTGGAGTTTGGGGTGTGTCTCCTGCCCGACACGTGTTTGTGTTCACTAGCCCAGCAGTTCCCCGAGCCCCCTGGACCATTGGGATTCTATAGTGGTTTCATCACGTGGGCGTGATCAGTATTAACTCAATCTCCAGTCCATCCTGGGGGGTGGGGGGGTGGCTGAGAGTTCCAAGTTTCTGGCTGCGGCTCTTTCTGGTCACAGGCCTCCATCCAGGAGTCACCTTGTTAGAACAAGAGACGTTCCTGTCACTCAGGAACTGCCAAGGGTTTTAGGAGCTCTATGCCAGCAACCAGGGGCACAGACCAGTGTACATAGATATTTCATACTTTTTCACATTGGGTGTAATTGACATACAATAAACTGCACTTATTTAAAGGGTACAATTTGCTCAATATACACACACTTATATCATATTTATATACATAAACAGTTTGCTGCCAACATTTGTGGACAAATCATATGGGCATAGGCACTCACATGCAACTAATTTTCAGCAAAGTTGCAAAGGCATCCTTTTGTTGAGAAGGATGTTCTTTTCAACAAATGGTGTTTGAACAATTAGATATTCATATGCAAAACAATGAATTTGAATCTTTCAAAGATCTAAGTATAAAATATAAAACTTCTCGAAAACACAGGAGAAAATCTTTCTTAGATACAACCCCAAAAGTACAATCCATGAAAGAACAAATTGGTAAATTGGACTTCACTAAAATTAAGGGCATTTCTTTTCCAAAAGTACTGTTAAGAGAATGAAAAGGCAAGCTACAGACTGGAATCATATGCCTGATAAAGGGCTTCTTTCCAGGCATGTAAAGACCTCGCCCTGTGCATCTTCATGTGGCTGTTCATCTGTGTCCCTTATCGTATCCTTTTCCTACAATAAACCGATAAATGTCAGTAAGGGTTCCCTGAGTTCTGTAAGCCACCCTAGCACTTTATTGTGGGAACCCAGACTTAAGCCGGTTGGTCAGAAATACAGGGACAAGAAAATACACAATCTGTGAAAACATGGGCAAAACACGTGAACAGATGCTTCACCAACGGAGAGAAGCAAATGGCAAATACGCACATAAAATGTTCAGTATTATCAGTCATTTAGGAAATTGCCAATTAAGGCCATAATAAGATACCTTTACATACCTATTAATTAGAAGGGCTAAAATTAGATTGATGGACCTTACCAAGTCTTGGTATTTTCTCTTTACCATCTTTTTCTCACTTTTTTGGATATATAGTAATGTGTATATGTTACTCCCAAATTCCTGATTTATCCCTCCCCCCTACCTTTCCCCTTTGGTAACCATAAGTTTGTTTTCTATGTCTGAGAGTCTATTTCTGTTTTGTAAATAAGTTCATTTGTATCATTTTTTTAGATTCCACATATAAGTGATATCATATATTTGTCTTCTTTTTCTGACTTACTTCACTTAGTATGATAATCTCTAGATCCATCCATGTTGCTACAATGGCATTATTTTATTCTTTTTTATGGCTGAGTAATATTCCATTGTGTATATATACCACATCTTCTTTATCCACTTGTCTGTCAATGGACATTTAGGTTGTTTCCATGTCTTGGCTACTGTAAATAGTGCAGCTGTGAACATTGGGATGCATGTATCTTCACCTATGGTTTTCTTTGGATATATGCTCAGGAGTGGAATTGCTGGATCATATGGTAACTCTATTTTTAGCTTTTTAAGGAACCTCCATACTGTTCTCCATAGTGGCTGTATCAATTTACATTCCTACCCACAGTGTAGGAGGGTTCCCTTTTCTCCACACCCTCTCCAGCATTTATTATTTGTAGACTTTTTGATGATGACCATTCTGACAGGTGGGAGGTGGTATACCTCATTGTAGTTTTTATTTGCGTTTCTCTAACAATTGGTGATGTTGAGCATCTTTTCATGTGCCTTTTGGCCATCTGTTTGTCTTCTTGGGGGATATGTCTATTTAGAGGGTATTTTCATTGTGTAACTGGTTTGTAAAAAAGTCAAGGAACAAACTTTTCTGTTTTAATTTCCCATTATGGAATTCCTTTCTATGCATACATTGAGGCTCATATGTCCATGACAGTGTAGATATGAAATGTAACTGAGTCCAGTGTCTGACTTGATTTCATCTTCTGTAGATAATGCAGAAGGATCACTGTGCCATCAAGATGACGGCGATCCTGTGTCTGAGACAAGCAGGTCCCCGCTGCGTGAATGCGTGTCTACACCGTGAAGTGTTTAAGAGTAGAACTTCTGGAAAGCAGCGGTCCACACCCTAGTGACATGCTCAGGAGTTCCCTAGTCTACTCCTCAGTAAGATTTATGATTAGCCATATTCATAAACATCCCAAAAGATAGGATTCTTTTGAAAGAACTGAAGATAATGTACATTTGGGGGCACAAATGAGCATTTGGATCAGTTTTCTGCCAACCTAGGAGGTCAGCATCATGAAGCAGCCAGAATAGTTATGGTCAGTCATGGAGAATCACCAGGAGACTCGTCCCAAAGGGGATGGTGATTTTGTTTCTGATAAAATAAATTTTAAAATAGAAGAGGAAGATGATGATCAAATCCCTAATCACAGTTTGGAAAGAATGGACTTTAAAAATAAGCAGGAGGACAGGAAACGGGCTGACAGTGGTGACAAACGGGCAGAGGGCAGAGAGGCGAGCTGTGGCTGCCAGCCCCCCGGGAGGCGCATCTCTCCTGACCCCGAGGACGACTACGGGGCCCTATTGTCACAGTATAGCAGCACCCTGTACAGCGTGGCCATGGAGGCCGTGACGCAGAGCCTGCTCTCTGGCCGCGGCATCGGCTCCAGGAAGAAGTCCCCGGCTTGGAAGCATTTTTTCATCTCACCCCGGGATAGCACGAAGGCCATCTGTACGTACTGTATGAAGGAGTTCAGCAGGGGCAAGAACGAGAAGGACCTGAGCACCAGCTGTCTGATGAGGCACGTGAGGCGGGCGCACCCCACCGTTCTCGTGGAGGAAAACAGCAGCGCGCCAGCCCCAGCCTCCGTCCCTGCCCCTCTGCCACGGCTCCCGCCACCACCCACTGACGCCGGAGACCTGGGCACCGTCCTGTCACCTGGCAAACTCGTCCCCAGAACAGCCTCTAAGAGCCCGTCTCCCCATCAGGTGACAGAGGAACCTGGCTCTGTGGTTTCTTCCGAAGAGGCCCCCTCCGATGTGTCAGTCTCTGAGAGGTACAGCAAGGATGAAGCCCTGGCGGGGCCGCCTCCCCAGCCCCCCAGCCTCCACTGCGACGAGCCTGCAGAGAACGGGGCTGAGAAAAACCTTCCCCTGCCCAGGAGTGCATCCGGGTCCAGGAGGAGGTCCGCTGTCTGGAAGCACTTCTACCTGTCACCCCTGGACAACTCCAAGGCCGTGTGCATCCACTGCATGAACGAGTTCAGCAGGGGGAAGAACGGGAAGGACCTGGGCACCAGCTGCCTCATTAGGCACATGTGGCGGGCACACCGCTCCATTGTGCTGCGGGAAAACGGCGGGGGCGCTGGCGTGCCACCCCCCTACTCCGCACCCCCAACCCTGCTGCCCACCCCACCGCCGCCCGACAGAGAGCCCAGCCCCGCATCCTCATCTCCAGGGAAGCCGGTCCAGGACTCTGCCTCCGCGCCCTCCTCCCCCGACCGGCTGGCGGAGGACCCGCCGGCGCACTGGAACCTCGGAGATGCGCTGGTGGAAGACGCGTGGGCATTGTCGTCCTCCTCTGATGTGGGCGAGGCCTCATGGGCATCGTCTCCCGAGAAGCAGCCGAGCGACGCGCCCAGCCCTCGTCCACTCGAGTCCGGTGCCGTGTTCCAGCAGAACAAGAAGGTCATGAGGAGGCTGAAGTCGGAAGTCTGGCATCACTTCTCGCTGGCCCCCACGGACAGCCTCAAGGCTGTGTGCAGGCACTGTGGCTGCGTCATCAGCCGGGGGAAGAAGGGTGACGTGGGCACGAGCTGTTTGATGCGGCATCTCTACAGGCGCCACCCGGAGGTCGTTGGGAACCAGAAGGGCCTTCTGGGGGCCAGCTTGGCAAATTCGCCATACGCCACCTTGGCTTCTGCAGAAACTTCCTCCTCCAGATTAACTGACCTGCCGACCATGGTCACAAAAAAACATCAAGTTATGTTTCCCGTCAACAGCAAAAAGACCTCAAAGTTGTGGAATCATTTTTCTATCTGCTCCGCAGACCCCACGAAGGTCGTGTGCTTGCACTGTGGCCGGACGATCAGCAGGGGCAAGAAGCCGACAAACCTGGGCACCAGCTGTCTCCTGAGGCACCTGCAGAGGTTCCACGGCGGCGTGCTGAAGCCCGATGCCCCCCGGACGGCGCCACCCTCCCCTCCTGGTGCCCACGGGCCCCTGGGCTCAGAGTCGGCAGGCGCCTCCTCCTGCGATGACATCAACGAGAAGTTTTATGATTCGCATCCAGTTGCCAAAAAAATAACAAGTCTCATTGCTGAAATGATCGCACTTGACCTCCAGCCGTACTCGTTTGTGGACAACGTTGGCTTCAATAGGCTGCTCGGATACTTGAAACCTCAGTACTCTCTGCCCCCTCCGTCCTACTTCTCCAGGACGGCCATCCCAGGTATGTATGACAATGTGAAACACATCATCACGTCACATCTCCAGGAAGCCGAGAGTGGTGTGGTCCACTTCACGTCTGGAATATGGATGAGCAGCCAGACCCGGGAGTACCTGACCCTCACCGCCCACTGGGTCACCTTTGAGTCATCAGCCCGGCCGCACTGTGAGGACCACCACTGCTCGGCGTTGCTGGACGTGTCGCAGGTGGACTGCGACTACAGCGGCAGCAGCATCCAGAAGCAGCTGGAGTGCTGGTGGGAGGCCTGGGTGACGTCAACTGGCCTGCAGGTGGGGATCACGGTCACCGACAACCCCAGCATAGGGAAAGCGCTGAATGAGGGGGCACGCTCGAGTGTGCAGTGCTTCAGTCACACGGTCAGCCTCATCGTCAGCGAGGCCATCAAGAGCCAGAGGCTGGTCCAGAACCTCCTCAGCACCGCACGGAAGATATGCGAACGGGTCCACCGGTCGCCCCGGGCGAAAGCTAAGCTGGCGGAGCTGCAGAAGGAGTACGAGCTGCCGCCCCACCACCTTCTCCAGGACGTCCCGTCCAAGTGGAACACGTCGTTTCACATGCTGGAGCGGCTTATCGAGCAGAAGAGGGCGGTGAACGAGCTGTCTGTCGAGTGTAACTTCCGGGAGCTCATCAGCTGCGACCAGTGGGAGGTGATGCAGTCCGTGTGCCACGCGCTGAAGCCCTTCGACGCCGCCAGGCGGGAGATGAGTGCCCACGTGTCCACACTCAGCCAGGTCATCCCCATGATCCACATCCTCAACAGGAGGGTAGAGATGCTGTTTGAGGAGACCATGGGCATCGACACCATGCTTAAGTCCCTCAGGGAGGCCATGGTGAGCCGCCTGTCTGCCACCCTCCACGACCCCAGGTACGTGCTGGCCACCCTGCTGGACCCGCGCTACAAAGCCTCCCTCTTCTCCGAGGAGGAGGCCGAGCAGTACAAGCAGGACTTAATCAGGGAACTAGAAACGCTGAATTCTACCTCAGAGCCTACGCCCGTCTCCAACGGATGTGACCCGGGCTCCCCACCGAGAGACTGTGCCGGGGAGGAGAGCCTGTGGTCACTCATGGCCAAGATGAAGAAGACCGAGCCCAGAGGGAGGACGAAGGTCCCGGAGGACATGGTGCTCGCATACCTGGAGGAGGAGGTGCTGGAGCATGGCTGCGACCCACTCGCCTACTGGAACCTGAAGAGGGCGGCCTGGCCGGGCCTCTCCACCTTGGCTGTGCGGTTTCTGGGCTGCCCCCCGAGCATTGTTCCCTCCGAGAGGCTGTTCAGCACACCCACTGAGAACGGCAGCTTTGGCCAGTCCAGGCTCATGATGGAACATTTCGAGAAACTTATTTTTCTGAAAGTGAATCTTCCCTTAATATGCTTCCAGTATTGAAGCTCACGGTGGAGCCACCAGATGAGAAACAGCATCTGTCCCGGGCTGGTGGCTCGCTGCGGTCAGGGCCCTGCGGGACAGCAGGCCGGGCGCTCAGGTCCACATCCACGGGAGGTTCCCGTCCCAGCCCTCGCCGTTATGTCCACATGTGCCTTACCCAGTCCTTCAGGCCAGGTACCACGGTGTGTTTTTTAAGAAGTCCAGTAGAAGCAGTCTGTCTTGTTAATTATGAAATACAATGATTAGGTTTTCATTCATAACTGTAAAATGTTTTAAAAGTTGGGGGTTAGGAGTTTGTTTTACTAGAATGGCGGAGGAGATACAAGCAGTTTTATTCTGTAGGCTTTTTATTCGATTATGTAAAAAACACAAATCAGGTACTGTATTTTAGTTTAAAATTGCTTTAATTGCAACAAAACCGCTTTTGTGGCTGTCAGATAAAATCTGTATATAGGAGGTGGAGTTCAAGTCATCCTGACTGAGCAATTCCTGGCTGCAGGCTCTAAAGTGCGTTCAGGGGACAGCGAGTATTCTGGGAGGTGACTGTTTACACAACAGAGACATGGCGTTCGAAGACAAGCCTGCACTCACACGTATCATGGAATGTCAGTCATGTAGGGTTCAGGGGAGAGAGCACTGCCGTTTTCAGGGGTTTGCCCTCCGTGCCACGTGGGCTGTTAGCTCGGACACATCCCCGCCGTTCACAGTGAGCGCCGGGGGTGCCTGCTGTGTAGCTGGTGCACAGCGTGACACGTTTACAGCATCCTGTTGATGGAATCTCCAAGCCTCTGACTCAGTGGCTCTACACCATGAAGCTATCTTGAAATTTGTGCACTGACCCCCAATTTGATCAAATTATGTATACAGTCCTTTTTAGAAGAGGTGGTTTATTAACAGGGAAGAAGATTGCTATAATACAGTTGTAAGAATAGCCTTAGGTGTTTAGATTTTCTTTTTGATAATAGGGAAGATTCAGCCATCAGTGGGATATTTTAGAATCCCAAGGACATCACAATGGAGTATCAGTCATCAGGTTTTTTTTAACAATAATACGTCTTCAAAGTTTTTGCCTCAGTGTCTAGAAAAGGGTTCATTTTCTTATTTCAAACCAGGTAAATATTCTGGGTGAAACAAGTCACTGATTTGCCTGTGACCTTCTAGAAAAGTTGTCGTTTTGTTAAAATACTGTACCTATTATTAATCTGAATTTGCATTGACTATGTTTTAGTGTATTTATAAATGGTGAACTCAGTTTCTGAAATTAAACTTTTTATTTGCAATTTTCTACTGCTGGAGGACACTGGCTTTTTATTCTTAGGATAATAAAACAGTCCTACTCTTGGGGTCCAACATACACAGAAACCACATTCATGCAGCCTTTGGATTTTCACCTTAGCTCCAGGTGGGACCCAGGGGAAGTGGAGGAGTAATTCTTACAACAGCATTTCTGATAGCGGCAGTGATGTATGAGAACTTTCTGGGTCTTTGTGTTCAGAGCGAGTGCTGTGCAGCCTGTGGTGCTGGAGGGGAAGAGCAGCCACTGTGGAAAAGAGTATGGAGGCTCCTCAAAAGATCACATGCTACCGTATGACCCAGCATCCCACTCCTGGATATTTTTCTGAAGAAGGCAAAAACACTAATTTGAAAAGATATATGTACCCCCATGTTCATAGCAACATTATTTATGATAGCAAGATATGGAAGCAACCAAAGTGTCCATCAACAGATGAATGGATAGAGAAGATATGGTGTATATATATACAATGGAATATTACTTAGCCCTAAAAAACTTGCCATTTGCAACAAAATGGATAGATCTGGAGAGTGTTATGCTAAGTGAAATAAGTTGGACAGAGAGAGACAAATACCACATGATTTCACGCAAATGTGGAATCTAAAAACAAAACAAAATGAAACAGGAACACACTCATAGATACAGAGAATAAACTGGTAGTTTCCAGAAGGGAGTGGATGAGGGATGAGTGAAACAGGTGAGGGAGAGGAAGAGGCACAAACTTCCATTGACAAAACGAGTCACCAGGTTGTAATGTACAGCATAGGGTATATAATCAGTAATATTGTAAAAGCTTTGTGTGGTGACAGATGGTAACTAGACTTAACTGTGATCATATTTATAACATAAAAATATCGAATCACTGTGTGGTATACCTACATTGTACGTCAGGTATAGTTCAATTAAGAAAAATCCATTAGTGTCAGAATGAGAAAGGGTCTGGGAAGATGGCGGAGTAGGAGCACCGCAAGTCCCTGTCCCCTGCCGGAATGGGTCTGCCGTAACTGTCAGGAACTCTGGAGAATACAGAAGGCTTGTAACCCCCAGGGGAGACTTGCAGGGTGGCAGCGCCCCACACCCCAGCCCTAGCCACCTGGCAGGCAGCTGTGCATGGGTCCTGGAGCAGCTTGCACACAACTTGCAGGAGCCAGGGCGGGGAAGGAAAGGACCCTGTCCTCCAGATATTGGGGATCTGTACTCTGATGGCTCATCACTGCTTCTGATCTCACAGGTGCAGAGAAAGAGGCAGGCACCGTTGTACCTCCCCCTCCCCTGCACCCCGCACGCCCGCATTGTTGCAAGACCCTCTGCCTCTTCTGGAGCGTCTTCCAGGGGATTTAAAGGGCCAGAGCCCCCTTTTTTAAAATTACTTTTTATTTATTTACTTTTGGCTGCATTGGGTCTTCATTGTTGCGCGTGGGCTTTCTCTAGTTGCGGCGAGTGGGGGCTACCCTTTGTTGCGGTGCGTGGGCTTCTCATCGCAGTGGCTTCTCTTTTTGTGGAGCATGGGCTCTAGGCACACGGGATTCAGTAGTTGTGGTACATGGGCTTAGTAGTTGTGGCTCACAGGCTCTAGAGTACAGGCTCAGTAGTTGCGGTGCACGGGTTTAGTTGTTCTGCGGCATGTGGGATCTTCCCGGACCAGGGATCAAACCCATGTCCCCTGCATTGGCAGGTGGATTCCCAACCACTGTGCCACCAGGGAAGTCCCCAGAGCCCTTTTTTAATCCCCTGTATTTTTTGCTTTTCCCCTTTCAGGAGCCAGACATTAAAGACTAAGGACATATAAAAATAACTGCATATATGGGGAGAATTAGAATGTGACTACTTGTGCCCAGGGAACAGCTCAGAAAACACTTAAGAAGACATTAACTTTATGCCTCAAGCTGACCCTTGGCACAAAGACAATCAAAAACAAAACCTAGGGAAAGCACAAAGCCTAGGGAAGAGGAAGAATCTGATTTCCAGAGTCACCAAATTGTTAGATGAAAATGCCCAGTGCACAACAAAAAAATCGCAAGGCATACAAAGAAACAGGAAAGTATGGTCAAAATACTTTTTACCCAAAGGAAAAAAATAATTCAACAGTCTCTCCCTGAAAAAAGACCTGATGGTGGATATACTGGACAGAGACTTTAAAACAGCAGTCTTAAAGATGCTCAAAGAACTAAATAGGACATGGAGAAAGTCAAGAAAATAATGTATGAAAAAAGTGGAAATATCAATAAAGACATAGAAAACCTAAAAAACCAAAATGAAATTTAGAGCTGAAAAGCACAACTGAGATGGAAATTTCACTAGAAAGATTCAAAGGCAGATTTAAGCAGAATGAATAAAGAATCAGCAACTATGAATATAGTACAATGGAAATCATCAAGTTTGAGAAACAGAAAAATGATTGAAGAAAAGTGAACAGAGCTAAGAGATATGTGGGCACCACTAAGCAAGCCAACATATGTACTGTGGGAGTCCCAGAGGAAGAAGTTATGGGTGGGGGCAGAAAGAATATGTGAAGATATAATGGCCGAAAACTTCCCAAATTTGATGAAAGACACAAATATAAACATCCAAGAAGCTCATGAACTTCAAGTAAGATGAACTCAAAGAGACCCACACTGAGACACTTTATATAATCAAACTGTCGAAAGGCAAAGAATCTTGAAAGCATCAAGAGAAGTGACTCACCACACACAAGGATCATCAATAAGATATTAGCAGATTTCTCACCATAAACCTTGGAGCCCAGAAGACAATGGGCTGATATATTCAAAGTGCTAAGTGAAAAAAAATTTGTTGATCAGGAATTTTATATCTGGCTAAACTATCCTTCAAAAATGAGGGAGAGGGATTTCCCTGGCAGTCCAGTGGTTAAGACCCCACACTTCCACTGCAGGGGGCATGGGATTGGTCCCTGGTCTGGGAACTAAGATCCTGTATTCCACGTGACACAGCCAAAAAAAAACGAGGGAGAAATTAAGACAATCCCAGATACGCAAAAGCTGAGGGCATTAGTGACCACTAGACCTGCCCTGCAAGAAATGCTCAAGGGAGCCCTGCAGGTGAGATGAAGGGACATCAGACAGTGACTCAAAGCCATGTGAAGAAATAAAGTGTTCAGACAAGTAAATACATATGCAGCTATAAAACCTAGTATTATTGTGAAGATGTGTTGTAACTCCACTTTCGTTTTTTTCCCCCATGTTTAAGAGACTAATACACTAAAAAAGAAAAAAAGAATATATCTATATATATTCACACATATATATATACTTCCAGTTTTGATTTCTGCATGTGAGGAGCTTGGAAATTGTAACTCCATCCTAACAAGTAAAAAGTAGAACAGTCTGAAAAATCAAAAACTCTTCTTGGCGGACACAAGTCAAACTTGCACCCAAGACTGGGGAGACAGGCAAGCACAGTGAATCATGGTTTACCAGAGTAGAGGGTCAGGAGTGCAACCTGGCCTGGGAAACCAGTTCTGGGGCAGAAAAAGTTAAACTGCAGTTGATGGATTTCAGGAGACTCAAAATTGTCAGCAACTGTTGAGAGTTAAAAACTATGGGGGGAGCTTCCCTGGTGGTGCAGTAGTTGAGAGTCCGCCTACCGATGCAGGGGACACAGGTGCGTGCCCCAGTCTGGGAAGATCCCACATGTCACGGAGCAGCTGGGCCCGTGAGCCATGGCCACTGAGCCTGCGAGTCACGAGCCTGTACTCTATAACGGGAGAGGCCACAACAGTGAGAGGCCCATGTACCACACACACAAAAAAAAACAACAACTGTGGGGGACCCAGTCATAAGGGAGCCCACACAATACTGTGAGATTTACCCCTGGAGCATGAGCAGTTTCCCAAGTAAATATCAGAGCAAAGTCCCCTCAAGCTTTCTGCAGGGGGAGGGAAGGAACCATTTCCTATGTGACAGAGCACTCTGCTCTCCTTAACAAGGCTGCTCTCAAGGAAAACTTGTTAACCAGAGCCTGACCTGCTGGGGTGTTGTCAGAGCCTAACTGACCAGGGGAAGGGAAATGCCCAGCTCCAGCCTCCTCTGGGCAGCCTGTCCCAACCAAGGGGAGAAAAATGACTGAGAAACACTTGTGAAGTTCACAGTCCAGAGGCACAGGCTGAGTAAAAGAACTGAGGCCTGATCACAGGACCATAGAAGGCTTCCCCTCTCCCACACCTCACCTCCACATTATTAAGGCCTACTTATAGTTCCTTTCACCCAGTACATCATGTCTGGCTATCAGGAAAAAATTACAAGGCAAATTACACAGTTAAAAGGCAAAAAAACAATTTGAAGAGACAGAGCAAGGTTCAGAACCAGATAGGGCAGAGATGTTGGAATTATCAGACTGGGAATTTAAAACCATTATGTTTAATATGCTGAGGGCTCTCATGGATAAAGTAGATGACATGTAAGAACAGATGGGCAATGCAAGCGGAGAGATGGAAATGCTAAGAAAGAACCAAAAAGAAATGCTAGGCATAAAAAACGCCGTAGCAGATATGAAGACTGCCTTTGATGGGCTTATTAGCAGACTGGATAACACTGAGGAAAGAATCTCTGAACTGGAGGATGTCTCAATAATAGAATCCTCGAAAAGCAAAAAGCAGGGAGAACAAAGACTGCAAAAACAATGTCCAAGATCTATGGGACAAAATTACATAAGGTGTAACTTGGATAATAGGAATATTGGAAGGAACGAAAGAGGAAGAAACAAGATTTAAAATAACGACTGACAATTTCCGCAACTGAAATGTCAGACACCAAAACAGGAAGCTCAGAGAACATCAAGCTGGATAAATGCCAATAAATAAATAAAACAAAAAATCTGCACCTTTACATATCATTTTTAAACTAAAGAAAATCAAAGACAAAAAAGAAACCAGCAGGGATCTGTCAGCAGAAACTCTACAAGCCAGAAGGAAGTGGCAGGACATATTTAAAGTGATGAAGGAGAAAAACCTGCAACCAAGATTACTCTGCCCAGCAAGGATCTCATTCAGATTTGATGGAGAAATTAAAACCTTCACAGACAAGCAAAAGCTGAGAGAGTTCAGCACCACCAAACCAGCTTTACAACAAATGCTAAAGGAACTTCTCTAGGCAAGTAACACAACAGAAGGAAAATACCTACAATAACGAACCCAAAACAATTAAGAAAATGGGAATAGGAACATATGTATTGATAATTACCTTAAATGTAAATGGACTAAATGCTCCCACCAAAAGACACAGATTGGCTGAATGGATACAAAAACAAGACCCATATATATGCCGTCTACCAGAGACCCACTTCAGACCTGGAGACACGTACAGATTGAAAGTAAGGGGATGGAAAAAGATAGTCCATGCAAATGGAAATCAAAAGAAAGCTGGAGTAGCAATTCTCATATCAGACAAAATAGACTTTAAAATAAAGACTATTAGAAGAGACAAAGAAGGACACTACATAATCAAGGGATTGATCCAAGAAGAAGATATAACAATTGTAAATATTTATGCACCCAACATAGGAGCACCTCAATACATAAGGCAAATACTAACAGCCATAAAAGGGGAAATCGACAGTAACACACTCATAGTAGGGGACTTCAACACCCCACTTTCACCAATGGACAGATCATCCAAAATGAAAATAAATAAGGAAACACAAGCTTTAAATGATACATTAAACAAGATGGACTTAATTGATATTTATAGGACATTCCATCCAAAAACAACAATACACATTTTCACAAGTGCTCATGGAACATTCTCCAGGATAGATCATATCTTGGGTCACAAATCAAGCCTTGGTAAATTTAAGAAAATTGAAATTGTATCAAGTATCTTTTCCGACCACAAGGCTATGAGACTAGATATCAATTACAGGAAAAGATCTGTAAAAAATAGAAACACATGGAGGCTAAACAATACACTACTTCATAACGAAGTGATCACTGAAGAAATCAAAGAGGAAATAAAAAAATACCTAGAAACAAATGACAATGGAGACACGACGACCCAAAACCAGCAAAAGCAGTTGTAAGGGGGAAATTTATAGCAATACAATCCCACCTTAAGAAACAGGAAACATCTCGAGTAAACCACCTGACCCTGCACTTAAAGCAATTAGAGAAAGAAGAACAAAAAACCCCCAAAGTTAGCAGAAGGAAAGAAATCATAAAGATCAGATCAGAAATAAATGAAAAAGAAATGAAGGAAACGATAGCAAAGATCAATAAAACTAAAAGCTGGTTCTTTGAGAAGATAAACAAAATTGATAAACCATTAGCCAGACTCATCAAGAAAAAAAGGGAGAAGACTCAAATCAATAGAATTAGAAATGAAAAAGGAGAAGTAACAACTGACACTGCAGAAATACAAAAGATCATGAGAGATTACTACAAGCAACTCTATGCCAATAAAATGGACAACCTGGAAGAAATGGACAAATTCTTAGAAATGCACAACCTGCCAAGACTGAATCAGGAAGAAATAGAAAATATGAACAGACCAATCACAAGCACTGAAATTGAAACTGTGATTAAAAATCTTCCAACAAACAAAAGCCCAGGACAAGATGGCTTCACAGGCGAATTCTATCAAACATTTAGAGAAGAACTAACACCTATCCTTCTCAAACTCTTCCAAAATATAGCAGAGGGAGGAACACTCCCAAACTCATTCTACGAGGCCACCATCACCTTGATACCAAAACCAGACAAGGATGTCACAAAGAAAGAAAACTACAGGCCAATATCACTGATGAACATAGATGCAAAAATCCTCAACAAAATACTAGCAAACAGAATCCAACAGCACATTAAAAGGATCATACACCATGATCAAGTGGGGTTTATTCCAGGAATGCAAGGATTCTTCAATATATGCAAATCAATGCGATACATCATATTAACAAATTGAAGGAGAAAAACCATATGATCATCTCAATAGATGCAGAAAAAGCTTCCAGCAAAATTCAACACCCATTTATGATAAAAACCCTGCATAAAGTAGGCATAGAGGGAACTTTCCTCAACATAATAAAGGCCAATATGACAAACCCACAGCCAACATCGTCCTCAATGGTGAAAAACTGAAAGCATTTCCACGAAGATCAGGAACAAGACAAGGCTGCCTACTCTCACCACTCTTATTCAACATAGTTTTGGGAGTTTTAGCCACAGCAATCAGAGAAGAAAAGGAAATAAAAGGAATCCAAATTGGAAAAGAAGAAGTAAACCTGTCACTGTTTGCAGATGACATGATACTATACATAGAGAGTCCTAAAGATGCTACCAGGAAACTACTAGAGCTAATCAATGAATTTGGTAAAGTAGCAGGATACAAAATTAATGCACAGAAATCTCTGGCATTCCTATTCACTAATGATGAAAAATCTGAAAGTGAAATCAAGAAAACACTCCCATTTACCAATGCAACAAAAAGAATAAAATATCTAGGAATAAACCTACCTAAGGAGACAAAAGACCTGTATGCAGAAAATTATAAGACACTGATGAAAGAAATTAAAGATGATACAAATAGATGGAGAGATATACCATGTTCCTGGATTGGAAGAATCAACATTGTGAAAATGGCTCTACTACCCAAAGCAATCTACAGATTCAATGCAATCCCTATCAAACTACCACTGGCATTTTTCACAGAACTAGAACAAAAAATTTCAAAATTTGTTTGGAAAAACGTAAGACCTCGAATAGCCAAAGCAATCTTGAGAACGAAAAATGGAGCTGGAGGAATCAGGCTCCCTGACTTCAGACTATACTACAAAGCTACAGTAATCAAGACAGTGTGGTACTGGCACAAAAACAGAAAGATAGATCAATGGAACAGGCTAGAAAGCCCAGAGATAAACCCACGCACATGTGGTCACCTTATCTTTGATAAAGGAGGCAGGAATGTACAGTGGAGAAAGGACAGCCTCTTCAATAAGTGGTGCTGGGGAAACTGGACAGGGACATGTAAAAGTATGAGATTACATCACTCCCTAACACCATACACAAAAATAAGCTCAAAATGGATTAAAGACCTAAATGTAAGGCCAGAAACTATCAAACTCTTGGAGGAAAACATAGGCAGAACACTCTATAACATAAACCACAGCAAGATCCTTTTGGACCCACCTCCTAGAGAAATGGAAATAAAAACAAAAATAAACAAATGGGACCTAATGAAACTTCAAAGCTTTTGCACAGCAAAGGAAACCATAAACAAGACCAAAAGACAACCCTCAGAATGGGAGAAAATATTTGCAAATGAAGCAACTGACAGGGGATTAATCTCCAAAATTTATAAGCAGCTCATGCAGCTCAATAGCCAAAAAAAAATCTAATCCAAAAATGGGCAGAAGACCTAAATAGACATTTCTTCAAAGAAGATATACAGACTGCCAACAAACACATGAAAGAATGCTCAACATCATTAATCATTAGAGAAATGCAAATCAAAACTACAATGAGATATCATCTCACACCAGTCAGAATGGCCATCATCAAAAGATCTAGAAACAATAAATGCTGGAGAGGGTGTAGAGAAAAGGGAACACTCTTGCACTGCTGGTGGGAATGTGAATTGGTACAGCCACTATGGAGAACAGTATGGAGGTTCCTTAAAAAACTACAAATAGAACTACCATATGACCCAGCAATCCCACTACTAGGCATATACCCTGAGAAAACCATAATTCAAAAAGAGACGTGTACCAAAATGTTCACTGCAGCTCTATTCACAATGGCCCGGAGATGGAAACAACCTAAGTGTCCATCATCGGATGAATGGATAAAGAAGATGTGGCACATATATACAATGGAATATTACTCAGCCATAAAAAGAAACGAAATTGAGCTATTTGTAATGAGGTGGATAGACCTAGAGTCTGTCATACAGAGTGAGGTAAGTCAGAAAGAGAAAGACAAATACCATATGCTAACACATATATATGGAATTTAAGAAAAAAAATATGTCATGAAGAACCTAGGGGTAAAACAGGAATAAAGACACAGACCTACTTGAGAATGGACTTGAGGATATGGGGAGGGGGAAGGGTAAGATGTGACAAAGCGAGAGAGAGGCATGGACATATATACACAACCAAACGTAAGGTAGATAGATAGTGGGAAGCAGCTGCATAGCACAGGGATCTCAGCTCGGTGCTTTGTGATCGCCTGGAGGGGTGGGATAGGGAGGGTGGGATGGAGGGAGACACAAGAGGGAAGGGATATGGGAACAGATGTGTATGTATAACTGATTCATTTGTTATAAAGCAGAAACTAATTTAAAAAATTAAAAAAATTAAAAAAGAAACCAGTAGGGTTGAGGGGGGGAATACCTTACCTACAAAATAACAAAGATAAGAATTACAACTGACTTCTCAGAAATCGCGCAAGCAAGAAGGAAGTGGACTGAAATATTTAAAGTGTTGAGAGAAAAACCCCACCAACTTAGAATTCTGTACCCTTTGAAATTATTCTTAAAAATGAAAGAGAAGTAAAGACCTTCTCAGAAAAACAAAAGTCAGGGAATTTGTGGCCAGTAGACTGCCTGGCAGGAAATGTTAAAGGAAGTTCTTTAGAGAGAAGGAAAATGATACAGGTCAGAAACTTGGATCTACATAAAATAAGGAAGAGCTCAAAGAAGGAATAAATTAATTTTTAAATTCTTAATTGATCTAGGAATTAAATTTGTTCAAAATAATAATACTAACAATGTATTCAATTCTGTATGCTTATACATGTATGAATATATATGAGTGTACATTATATATATGTATATATGTGTGTATGTATGTTTGTGTGTAGCTTCTGTGTAAGTGAAATGAGTGCCAACAATGATACAAGTGATCAGAGGGAGGAAATGTAAGTCTGCACATTACACAGGAAGTGGCATAGTATTAGCTTGGCCAAAAATTTCCTTCGGGTTTTTCCATGCATATTTTTGGCCAACCCAATAATTTGAAAATTGAGTTGGATTAGCTGTAAATATATAATACATTGCAAACTCTAGGGCAACCACTAAGAAAAAAAAGTACAGAAGCAGTATAATCCATATGCTAAGAAGAAGAGAAAATGGAATCATATAAAATGCTCAGTTAAAAGATTGTCAGAGTAGATTAACAAAACATGACCCAACTATATGTTATCTACAAGAAATCCACTTCAAATATAAAGACCAATATAGATTAAAAGTAAACGGATGGAGGAAAGTATACCATGATAACACTAGTCAATAGAAAGCAGGAGTAGCCATATTTCAGACAGCAGACTTCCAAACAAGGAAAGTTATCAGAGATAAATAAGGGTATTATATAATGATAAAGGGGTCAATTCTCCAAGAAGACATAATAATCCTTAATGTATATGTGCCTTAACAGTGTGTCAAACTATATGAGGCAAAAACTAATAGAGTTACAAAGAGAAATAGATGAATCACTATCATAATTGGAGACTTCAACAACCCTCTCTCAGAAAGGGTCAGATCCTGCAGACAGAAAATCAGTAAAGACATAGTTGAACTCAACAACACCATCAGTCAATTGGACATCTACAGACTACTTTGTCCAACAGCAATAGAATACACATAATCTCCAGCTTGTATGGAACATTCACCAAGATACATCACATTCTCGCCATAAAACATACCTTAACAGATTTAAAAGAATAAAATTCATACAATGTCAGCTCTCAGACCACGATGGAATTAAACTAGAAATCAGTAACAGAAAGATAACTGGAGAATACATGGAGATTAAAAACATCACACTTCTAAATAACACATGGGTCAAAGAAGAGATTTCAAGAGAAATTTAAAAATAATTATAACTAAATGAAAAACACAAATTACCAAAACTTGTGGGATGCAGTGAAAGCCATGCTTAGAGGAAAATTTAATGCATATATTACATTACAGCATTCAATGCATATATTACAAAAGAAGAAAGATGTAAAATCAGTAATCTAAGTTTCCACCTTAAGGAACTAGAAGTCCAGCATAAGCAGAAGAAAAGAAATAATAAGAATCGGAGTGGAAATCAATTAATTTGAAAACAGGAAATGAATAGAGAATATCAACGAAACCAAAAGCTGGTTCTTTGAAAAGATTAATAAAATTGATAAGCTTCTAGTCAGACTAAGAAAAAAAGAGAAATTATGCTAATTACTAACAACAGAAATGAAAGGAGTCATCATGACATCCCATGGACATTAAAAAGATAATAAAAGAATACTGTGAACAACTCTGTGAACACAAATTTGATAACCTTGATAAAATGGGCCAATTTCTTGAAAGACACAATCAGCCAAAAGTCACACAAGAAGTAGACTATCTGAATAGGTCTATATCAATTAAAGCAATTGAATCAAGAATTAATAACCTTCCAAAACAGAAAGCACCAGGGCCAGTTGAGTTCACTGGTGAATTGTATCAAACATTTAAGGAGAAATTATACAAATTCTCTACAACCTCTTCCAGAGGATAGAAGCAAAGGGAATACTTCCTAACTCTTTCTATGAGGCCAGTATTACCCTAATATCAAAACCAGACAAAAATATTATAAGAAAAGAAAACCACAGGCCCATATCCCTTAAAGAAACTATAAAACTCCTTGAAGATTACATAGGAGAAAATCTAGATGACCTTGGGTGTGATGATGACTTTTTAGATACAACATCAAAGGCATGATCCATGAAAGAATCAATAGCTAGACTCTGTTAAAATTAGAAACTTCTGTTGACAGTGTCAAGAGAATGAGAAGACAAGCCACAGACTGGGAGAAAACATTTGCAAAAGACACATCTGATAAAGGACTATCATTCAAAATATATGAAGAACTCTTAAAACTCAACAATAAGGGGGCTTCCCTGGTGGCACAGTGGTTGAGAGGCTGCCTGCCGATGCAGGGGACACGGGTTCGTGCCCCAGTCCGGGAAGATCCCACATGCCACGGAGCGGCTAGGCCCATGAGACATGGCCGCTGAGCCTGCGCGTCCAGAGCCTGTGCTCCGCAACGGGAGAGGCCACAACAGTGAGAGGCCCGCGTACCGCAAAAAAAAAAAAACAAAAAAAACTCAACAATAAGAAAGCAAACAACCTGACTGAAAAAAAGGGCTTAAAAAAGCAGGGAGACTGCTTCACCAAAGAAGACTCTTCATCAAAGAAGACATATAGATGCCAAGTAATAATATGAAAAGATGCTCCTCGTCATACATCATCAGCAAAATGCAAATTAAAGCAAGACACCACTACACACCTATGAGAATGGCCAAAATCCAGAATACTGACAACACCAAATGCTGACGAGGATGTGGAGCCACAGGAACTCTCACCGTTGCTGCTGAGAATGCAACACGGTGCAGCCACTTGGGATGACACTTTGGTGGATTCTTACAAAAAACTAGGCATACTCTTACCATACGATCCAGCAATCATGCTCCTCAGTATTTACCCAAAGGAGTTGGAAACTTACATCCACACAAAAACCTGCACACGTTTACAGCAGCTTTATTCATAATTGCCAAAACTTAAAATGTGGAAGTTCAGTTTGTGGCTTCAAATCTCAGAGGCCAAGATGTACCTTTAATAAGGTACGTTTGGAAAAAGATACAATTAGGCCTACCCCTCATACTGCACACAAAAGTAAACTCCAGGGACTTCCCTGTGGTCCAGTGGCTAAGACTCTATGCTCCCACTGCAGGGGGCCCAGTTTCGATCCCTGGTCAGGGAGCTAGATCCCACATGCCGCAACTAAAGATCCCGTGTGCCACAACTAAGACTGGGTGCAGCCAAATAAACAAATAAATAAATATTCTTTTTTTTTTAAAGTAAACTCCAACTGGATCAGCAGGTCTACATGCAAAAATGAAAATATACAAGTAATGAAAGAAGGCAGAGCTGAGCTCCTGAGTGTGGGGAAGCTTCCCAACTAGGAGCAGGTAAAGAAAAGACTGATAAACATGAAAACATACAATTGACAAAAATTCTGCATGGGAAAAGGACTTCAGAAGCAGATTCAAAAGACAAATGACAGATGGGGAGAAATTATTTGCAATATATATTGGATATAAAGGGCAAGTACCCCTATTAATTGAAGAATTTTTATAAAGTGAGGGGGAGATGACCAAAAATACAATGGAAAATGGACAAAAGCTACAAACAAGTTACAAAGACAGATGGCCCTTAAACCTATGAAGACATTCAGCTCCACTCATAGGGAAATGAAGATTAAAACTATACTGAGATGCTACTGCTTACCCATCAGACTGGCAGATTGAAGAAGGTTAACATATTCTGTGGGCCCTGTGGAAATGGGAAATGGTACCACCCTTGTGGAGGGGAATTTGGCAATACCTAGCAAAACTACCACGCATTTACCCTTGGCCTAGCATTCCCACTTCCAGGAATTTGCCCTAAAGATATACCTCAAACAATTTGAAAATACAAATACATAAGGTTATTCTTTGTAGCATTATTTGCAGTTGCAAAATATGGGCAACCACCTAAATGCCCACATGCAGGAGATTGACTGAATACATTAGTGCACATCCATATAATGAAGTACTGTGGTTCCAAAAGATGAGAGAAATCCCTGTGAATAGATGGAGTGATTTCTAGGAGACCTCCAGGAGATGTGAAAAAAAACAAAGAGCATATGGAATGCCACTGCCTTTTGGGAAGAACGAAGAGGAATAAAGAATATGTGTATTTGCTGGTATTTACAAAAAGAAACACATGAAGGATAAACCAGAAAACAATGACATTTGCTACAAAAAACGGGGAGGAGTTATGGGAGGGAGGGAGCAACTTCCCTGAGCATGCCTTCAGGAAGAGTTCGGACGTCTAGAAGAGTGTGTGGTCACGTTCTACCAATTAAACAGGAGGGGGAATCGGATCCTAGGGCTGAAAGTAAATGAAAAGTGAATCAAAAGAAAAAAGTAACAAACTGAGATGGGTAATCCAAGGAATTTATAAATGCAGTATTGACAGTCGTGGGCAAGGGAGCAAAGTGCATGAATCCAGACGTCTTGTTTGTATGGCAAAGGGATCCCGAAACTATTTATCATCTTGAGCAATCACAGTTGACCCTTGAACACCACAGGTTCAAACTGCACGGTCCACTCATACATGGATTTTTTTCAATACATTGGAAAAGTTTTTGGAGACTTTCGACAGCTTCAAAAAACTCACAGATGAACCATGTAGCCTACAAATATTGAAAAAATTAAAAAGGTGTGTCATGAATGCATAAAACATATGTAGATGTTAGTCTGTTTTATCATTTACTACCATAAAACATACATGAATTTATGATATAAAGCTAAAATGTATCAAACCTGAGGCACAGGACTTCCCTGGTGGCGCAGTGGTTAAGAATCCGCCTGCCAATGCAGGGGACATGGGTTCAATCCCTGGTCCGGGAATATCCCTTATGCTGTGGAGCAACTAAGCCCGTGCACCACAACTACTGGCCCATGTGCCACAACTACTGAAGCCCGCGTGCCTAGAGCTCGTGCTCTGCAACAAGCCACTGCAATGAGAAGCCCGCGCACTGCAACAAAGAGGAGCCCCTGCTCGCCACAATTAGAGAAAGCCCGCACACAGCAATGAAGACCCAATGCAGCCAAAAATAAATAAATTTATTAAAAAAAAAAAACCTGAGGCACACAACACATGGCTCCATTTGAAGTGCAGAGAAAGGAAGCCAACGTAAAGATGCCATATGAAGTCCTCACTGCATGCATTAACTGTAGCACCTACAGTAATAATGCTGCAGCCACCCCTGCTGCTGCTTCCGGAGCACGTGTTCCCCGCATCCGCCTAGAACGCTGTGTGTGCTCACCCCCTCTGGAGCGGGTGGTCTCTCCAGTAAACCGCAATCTCTTGTGGTTCTTGCGGATTTTTTCATTGTATTTAGTGCAACACCATGAACCTTGACCACCACCACGGGACCCACGAAGTGCCCTGGCAACGCTGCAAGCACTCCCAAGACGCAGAGAAAAGGCAAGACGTGAAGAGAAAAAGATGAATGGCTTGATGTGCATTGCAGAGTGAGGTCTGCAGCTGCGGCTGCCGCCACTTCAAGATGAATGTAAAAAAGAAAAGGGAATCCATGAAGCTGGCACTGCAGCTACACCAGCAGGCAGAAAACCTTGCACTTCTTGTGAAACACCTTTTTATTTTTATTTGAAAAAGCAGCTTTTAGGCGGGCGCAGGATTGCCATAAGAAAGGTGCACCTATATAGAATCTAATGATTCGAGAAAAAGCAAAGTCATCATATGACAACTTAAAGGGAGAGGGAGGCGAAGGTTGTAAAGCTGGAGAATTGAATGCCAGCAAAGGATAGTTTGATGATTTTAGAAAGAGATTTGGCTTTTAAAATGTCAAGATAGGGCTTCCCTGGTGGCACAGTGGTTGACAGTCCTCCTGCCAATGCAGGGGACACGGGTTCGTGCCCCAGTCCGGGAAGATCCCACATACCGCGGAGCGGCTGGGCCCGTGAGCCACGGCCACTGAGACTGCGCGTCTGGAGCCTGTGCTCCGCAAGGGGAGAGGCCACAACAGTGAGAGGCCTGCGTACTGAAAAAGAAAAAAAAAAAAAAAAAAAAAAAGTCAAGATAATGGGAGAGGCAGCGCAGACAAGTTCTCAGACGCTGTTAAGAAAATCACTGGGGAGAAAGGACATCTGCCTGAACAAGTTTTTAATACAGATGAAACTGCCCTATTCTGGGAAAAAATGCCACAAAGGACATTCATCAGTAAGGAGAAGCAAGCAGCAGGATTTAAGGCAGGAAGGAATGGGCTGTCTCTATCATCCTGCACAAATGCGGTCGGGTTTATGGCCAGGACTGTGCTCATCTGTAAAGCTGCTGACCCCCAGCCTTGCAGGGAGAAGATGAACAGCAGCTGCCAGTCTTTTGACTGGACATCAAAAGGGCCTGGGCAACTAGAACACTTTTTCTGGATTGGTTCCATCGATTCCTTGTCCCTGAATTCAGGGAGCACCTTGTCAGGAAGGGACTGCCTTTTACAGTTCTTTTGATACTAGGCAACGCGCCTGCCTGCCCAGAACCCCATGAGTTCAACACCGAAGGCGCTGAAGTGCTGAAGTGGTCTGCTTGCCCCCAGACACAATGTTTCTATACAGTCTCTAGGTCAGGGGGCCATAGGACCTTTAAGGCTCATGACACACGACACTATATAGAAAGGATCATCAACGCTGTGGAAGAGAACCCTGATACAGAGAACGTCGTGTAAGTCTGAGAGTCGGGGAGGATCATACCACTGAGGATGCCATCGTTGTTAAAAAAAAAAAAAAAACCAGCCGTGAGAGCCATCAAGTCCAAAACAATACATTCCTGCTGGAGAAAACTGTCCAGATGCTGTGCATGACTTCACAGGATTTACGACAGACTCAATCAAGGAAATCATGGGGGACTTCCCTGGTGGCGCAGTGGTTAAGAATCCGCCTGCCAGTGAAGGGGACACGGGTTCGAGCCCTGTTCCGGGAAGATCCCACAGGCCGCGGAGCAACTAAGCCCGTGCGCCACAACTACTGAGCCTGCGCTGTAGAGCCCGCAAGCCACAACTACTGAAGCCCACACACCTAGAGCCCATGTTCCGCAACAAGAAGCCGCTGCAATGAGAAGCCCACGCACCGCAACTAGAGAAACCCCACGCACAGCAACAAAGACCCAACACAGCCAAAAATAAATAAATAAATAAAAATAAATCAAGGAAATCATGAAAGACTTTGTGGGTTTGGCAAATAAAGTGGGCGGGGGGGTGAATGGTTCTGAGATATGGGTCTTCAAGAAATTCAAGGACTGGGACTTCCCTGGTGGTCCAGTGGTTAGGACTCCGAGCTTCCACTACAAGGGGCCTGGGTTCGATCCCTGGTTGGGGAGCTAAGATTCCACAAGCCACGTGGCGCAGTCTAAAAAAAAAAAAAAAATTCAAGGGCTACTAGTCAGCACACTGGAGGAGCCCACAGAAGACGACCTGACGGAGGTAGATGAGGGCTCCTGAGCCAGAGGCAGACGATGAGACAGGCGCAGAAGCAGCAGCGCCAGGAAACAAACTGACATCAGACAGCCTGGCAGAATGGTTCCAATGAGTCAAGACAACTTTTGACTTGTTCTGCAATATGGATCCTTATGATACGGGTACTGAAGCTAAAGCAAACGGTGGAAGGATTGGTAGTATATAGAAACACTTTTGAGAAATGAGAAAGCAAAAAAGTCGGGCAGAGATGTATTTCTGCCCAGTTCACCGAGTGCACCGGCCTCCCCTGCTTCCACCCCCACACCTCTGCCGCCTGAGACAGCAAGACCTACCCCTCCGCTTCCTCCTCCTCCTCAGTCTCAGCGTGAGGACAAGGGGGATGAAGACCTTTGTGACGACCCACCTCCACCTAACGAACAGTAAACAATCATCATGCTGCGGTTAAGAGACCTCTCTGTTGTGTGTCTTGATGTGAAAATCTAACAGCTGTACAGCGTGTAAAAGACATATTGAAGTGGACAGTCCATCCTCACATAGGCATAAGCTGAGTGATACAAAGTATAAAATTAACCATGTGGTTTTGTTTTATAACTTTGCTTTCAAAGAATTAGGTACAGTCTCCCTCCCTCCCTGACTCGTAATTGGAGAAACTGTGTAAGTCTATCATTATAGGTTCTTTTTTTTTTAATGTAACCATGTTCCCAATACTGTATTATGAATATGACTGCAATACTATATGCCATAAAAATTTTATGACGATCCACCCATTAGTGTATAGGCTGGGCTACCTGGAAGTGATCGTATCGATCACACTAGGCAACCATAAAGCAATCATGTTGCTGCTGCTTCATTATCAATGCACATATCATTGTACCTGTAAACAAATGTGAATTTTTCACATCATCTTTTCATTACTGACGTCTAGTATTAGTTATATGTGTAACATCTACAGCCTTTTGTATCGTCTAAGACAATAATGATGTAGGTACTATTCATCTTGGAAACATGACGAAAACTCATAATGTTGATAAATACAGTACAGTACTACAAATATTTTCATGATTTTTTTTTTTTTTTGGCCCACCACACAGGTTGCAGGATCTTAGTTACCTGGACAGGGATCAAACCCGGGCCCCCAGCAGTGGAAGCACAGAGTCCTAACCACTGGACCGCCAGGGAATTCCCTATGATTTTTTTAAGTTTTTTTACTGAATTTGTTACAATATCGCTTGTTTTATGTTTTTGGTTTTTTGGCTGCGAGGCATGCGGGATCTCAGCTCCCCGACCAGGGATCAAACCCACACCCCCTGCACTGGAAGGCAAAGTCTTAACCACTGGACCACCAGGGAAGTTCCCCTATGATTTTCTTAATTAACATTTTCTTTTCTGTAGCTTACATAATTGAAAGAATACAGTACCTGACATGTAACATACAAGATATGTGTCATGGGCTTCCCTGGTGGCGCAGTGGTTGAGAGTCCACCTGCTGATGCAGGGGACACGGGTTTGTGCCCCGGTCCGGGAGGATCCCACATGCCGCAGAGCGGCTGGGTCCATGAGCCATGGATGCTGAGCCTGCGCGTCCGGAGCCTGTGCTCTGCAACAGGAGAGGCCACAGCAGTGAGAGGCCCGCGTACCACAAAAAAAAAAAAAAAAAAAAAAGATATGTGTCATCCAGCGTTCATGTTATGGGTAAATCTTCCACTCAACAGGAGCTATTAGTAATTAAGCCTGGGGGGGGGGAGTCAAAGGTTATATGCGGATTTCCGACTGCATGGGGGTCGGTGTCCCTTGACATGGGTCAAACGTACGTTGATGTTGTCGGGGTCAGGATTCTCACTGCGGGGACAGGACATGCAGACGTGGAATGAGGGAGGCAAACAGACGCCCACAGAGATGGGGTGGAACTGGAGGTGTCAGCATGGCGCTGTGACCTCTCACACCTGTGCACGTGCATAAGCATGTGCCCATGTGCAGGCACGCCTGTCCTCCCTCTCTCCAAAGGGCCTAGAAACACGGGCATCCTGATAGCAATGAGCAACTGTGCACCCAGATATCGGTCTCTGAAACCAGCCGCTGCCAGAGGGAGCCCGGCCTCCCAACAGCCGGCTCCAGGGTGGAGACAAGAGAGGCCTGAGGAGCCTGGGTGGGACCCCTGTGCCAGGAAGCAGGGAAGTGCTCGAAACCTTAACGACAGGCATGCAGCCGGGACAGCACAGCTTGACAGGCCCCCCGGGTGAATCTGCAGTTTGAATACCAAGGCAACTAACAGGGCGGCTCACGGCCCATCGAGATCCGGCAGCAGTCCACACGTGCAGGCTGATGACCGGGGGCCACGTCTAAACACTGAGAACTGCCGATGACAGATAAGTTACAAACGCTCATGAGAAACAGGCAACGGGGGAAGGTGGGAGCCTGCTGAGCGGCGGGCGGCCGCAGCAGGAATCACCAGTGGGCGCTGTGTCGGGGAGGTTTGGGGAGGGGCCCGCACAGACTGCTTGTCAGCTTCGGTGGAAAAAACAGTAACTAAAGTTCAGGAAGCGCAACCTCCTTCCAAGGCACCGAGGCACTTGGGCCGGAGGCCAGGTGCAGGCAACTCCCTCTGGAATGGCTCAGGAAAGACTGCCTGTCTCTACGCACACGTGTGTAGCATGTGCGTGCATGTACACAGTGTGTGTGCACGTGGGCAAAGCACACTCAGTTCCCTGCATCGTCTTCAGTGCCTGGTGAAGTCAGACACGTGTCAGGAACTCAGTAAACACTGTTCAGCAAAGGGGGAAAGTGCCCACATCACTTAAACAAAACCCAGGTGGAAGCAGTCTCTGGAAGCATCACCTGAGATCAACAATAAGAAGACATTTACAATTTGATTCTCACTCTTTTTGAACGCGTTTATCTCCTAAAGCCTCATCTGAAATGGAAACGGCTGCCTGTGACCACAAAGGAGGCCCCGCCCCAAGGGCTGGGTGCTGGTGGGGACAAGTCCAGCACGTGCTGAGTTTCTGTGGTGACGCTGCCCCAAGGGGACAACCTTTCAGGGGCCGAGAGGCCACAGCCCGCTGCCCAAAAGCAGCTCCGCGGGCAAGATCCACATGCTGCTGCCGTGAACAGCACTCGGTCTGGACGGTAAACAGCATCCCACCCACCGTCACCCTGGCAGGGGTGCCAGGCCCCTCGTTCTCACAAGCAGTGGGCAGCGTGGACGTGGATGCCCCGACTGTGGCTGTGGACGCGCCCCCGTGAGGGCACACCCGTGGTCCTCTGCGCGTTTCCCGTCTCGGCCCGTCTGTCGGAATACCAATGTCCTGGAGGGCCTCTGGCTCCTCCTCCTCAGGAAGGCCCGAGAAGTCTCTCCAGAAGCACCAGCTTGGTCTGCAGGTTCACGTCAAAGGGGGGCAGCCTGCTCAGGTTCAGGCTCAGCCCGGTTGTGCCTGGGACGCTGGCCAGCACCCGGTGCGTGTCCCGGTAGGGGGCCAGCTGCCCGGGGGCAGCCTCCACGAGGAGGTGCGTGTAGGCCAGCATGTGCTCGGAGCCAGGCTGCACGTCCTCTCTCTTCTCATACCTGCAAACGAGAGCAAGGCTGTGCACCGTGGGGTCTGTGGCGGCCCCGGGAGCCCGTGCACGAGACGAGGACATACCTCCAGGCACTGTTGACTTCCAAAAACCGGGACACACCTGTCTGGGCAGCGGCCACATCGATGTGCACAACGACATCTGTGGAAACCGCGTCTGCTCGGTTAGCGCTGCGAATCCGGCACCTCTGGCCAGAGCCGCAGCCGGTAGTGGAGGGCCGAGCGCCTACCTGTGTGGGAGGGCACCAGTTCATGCAGCCTCTGCATCGCCACACCGCCAGGGTAGTTGAAGTGGGACACGTACAAGCCTGTGGCCGAGTATGTGGCGTTCACCACGAGGTGTCCTATCACGAGGAAGGACCCCACTTTATACAGCCAGGACTTCTTGTAATTGTTGAGCCTGTAAAAGAACAGCGCACCTCGTGGAAAGGCAACGGCAGCAGCAGAGCAGAAAGCATCGTTAGGGGCAGAAACCCGCCACCCGCTGTCGCTGAGCGAGAGTCATCTCCAAGCAGGAAGACACGAAGCTGTCTCTGAAATTCCACCCAGATGCCAATTTAAAACTTATATTACATTTTCAAGCATCCCATGTCATTACTTGGGTCAGAGCGCAGCCTCCGGGCCAAACACCACGCTGCCTGCGTGTAGGTGAAGCGGACGGGATAAGGCCGCTGTCACAATGCGCAGGCAGGACCGCGAAGCCCACGGAGCGAGGCACTCACCATCTGTCCTTTACAGGCCAGTTGCGGGCCCTGTAGACTCGGGCTGGACCCTTGACCAAAGCCTGGCCAGCCGCCCAGTTAAACGCGTTGGTTTACCCTAAGCATCTTCCCCTTTGTGAACCAGTAAACCGCCCCCAGGGGAGCCCAGGCAGCAGCGTCTCGGTGGTGGCACTCACACACGGGCGCAGCCCCTGGCGGCCACGACATTGAGCAGGGGGAAGGCATAGATGATGAAGCGCAGCTCCTTGTGCGGGAGAAGCGAGTACAGAGCCACAAAGCCCAGCGCCGGCACGAGCAGCGCCAGGGCCCTTCTGTCCACGGCGCCCAGGGGCACAAAGAGCAGGCTGCAGCCCAGGCCGCGAGGCAGGGCCGAGTAGAAGTACCAGAGCAGCGGTGAGGTCTGCGGCAGGAGGGTTAAGGAGGCCACGCGCCAGCCACAGCCGCCTGTCCTCGGGCCAAGCTCAGGCGGGAGCCAGGAGCGTGCGGGAGACACAGCCCTGATGGCGCCCCTGCCGGCAACACCCGGGACCCCCGCGCCTCGGGCCACGGCGTGACCGCTTCACACGCGTCCAGCGCCAACCTCGGCCACCTCCTCCCCTCTCGGGTGTTGGTGCCAGAGCCAGGCCGCGGATGGCGAGGGGGCTGCGCAGAGTTCTTTAACTTTTCCCTCCATTTTTCACTGTAAAAACAGATTGTCCCAGGGTGATGGGCCCACTTGGGGCTCAGTATTCTATCTGCGTGTGTTTAACCCCAGGATAAAATGTGGAAAGAAAGCAGACTATCACGAGGACAAAGGAGACGCCTCGGCTACAGACACCGGGTGGCGGCCACTGGACCAGGGGAGGCCCAGACTGCGGGGAAGAAGGCGCCAGTGCTGGCGCTGCAGCAGCCGCCATGCTCCATCATGTGCGGACACAAGAGGAGAGTGGCACATCGCGCAGCCCCGCCCCGTGGGCCACTGTGCAGACACCGGAAGGATACGCCCCAGTTGGAACTTTTGTTCAGGACGGTGTTGTACCAGAGCACCTTTCCTTCTGGCCACACGAGGGAGCGCCAAAAATAGGAGTCCACGGCCACCGTCAGTCCTAAGAAAAGAAGACCTCAGGAAAGAACACGGCCGCCTGGGAAGCTTGGATCTCGACGCGGCTGGCTGAACGGCAGCCGCGGAGTCCTGGTCACAGGTAGATGTTCCTGAGATGCAGCCCCGTCAGCACAGAAACCAGGAGCCACCAGCAGCTTCACGTAAAGGAGCTGAGGCGTCGGGACCTACCCCCAAACGAGCCTCTTCACGCAGGTCCCTCATGGCCGCCCAGCCTGGCTGAGACACATGAGGAGAAGAGCCCCTGGTGGAGGCCCCGGGCAGCAGGGGGTGGGGGACCCTTGGGCAGAGCAGCCAGGGACCTGCACCGAGACGTTTTTCTTAACACCACTGAAGGTGAAGGTAATTTCATTTAACGAAAAACAAAAATAAGAAAACCTCCCGAGTTTCGTCTCCATAAAACAAGACAAAGAAAGCACAGGCTCCAGACAGCATGGCCACGGTGACCTGACTCACCTAAGCAGAGGACCCCAGCCGGCACGGCGCAGCGCAGGGCCCGGGCCACCGAGACCTTCCGCAGGCAGAGCGGCAGCAGCAGCGCCAGGCCCAGGAGCAGGCTCAGCTCAGCTCTGAAGACCAGGACGGCGAAGGCCGAGAGCTGGATGAAGCGCGTCCACCTCTGCTGCAGCCAGGCTGCGAGGGCTGGCAGGACTACAAGGCACAGGCCAAGAGGCAGGCCACTTACTCCTTCCTCAGGAAAGCCACACGGAACCCTCCAGAAGCCAGCCAGCACCTCTCAGAACCAGACCCGCCAACACGGGCCTGAGGCTGCACCGTGACAACCCCCATTGCCCAGCCCACGTCCTGCGCTGTGACATAGCCCGAGCCACTTCCGCAGGCCAGACGGCCCCAGACGCCGGCGTCCACGTGGCTTCCCGCCTCCTCCGCAGCCTCGCGCTCGCACGTCCAGCGCCAACCTTGGCCGCCTCCTCCCCTCTCCTGCCGGCTGCCTCTCCCGCCCGGTCCCGCCAAGGTCCCTGCTCCCCGCACTTGGCCTCCCGAGGCTCCCGGAGCGTCCCCACCGGCCCTGCACGTGGCTTGCTCTCCGCCCAGCTCTGCGGACCAGCTCCAGCTCCAGTCCTGCTCAAGAGAAGCTGAGCCCTGGAAGCCGGGCCTCAGTCCAGCACCGAGGACACGGCCCTGCTCCCCTCGCAGGGTTTCTGAGACGCCTGGTGGGGAGCGGCTTTCGACGGGCAGACACCTCAGAGGGACCCCCGGGCAGGCCGGCCGGGTGGCTACTTACCCACGGGCAGGGCCAGCACGTTGGGGAGCGTCCGCGTGCAGTAGAACATCAGGTGGAACTGCGAGGCCGTGACGCAGCAGAACAGGGCGGCCACCGTGGCCCCGAACTGCCGCCTCACTTCTTTTTGTAGAGTCCAGAGTCCAAAGATCACGCCGAGTCCCAGGACGGCCCTGACTGAACAGAGAGGGCGCCGTGTGTGCAACAGCGGCGGGGCAGGGCCCTTAGTGACCACGGGGTCTCGAAAGGGCCCTGAGGGAGGGGAGCTGCCTTCGGTACTAAAAACGGGCTGGGTGTACACAGCAGAAGAGTGCTCAGCCACAGCGGAGGAAACCGCGCCACTGCGGCAACGTGGAGGAACCTAGAGGCGATCAAACTAAGCAAAGTCAGTCAGACAGAGAAGGACAAATATATGGTATCACTTATGTGTGGAATCTAAAACGTGACACAAATGCATCTACATACAAAACAGAAGCAGACTCACAGAGACAGAGAATAAACTTATGGCTACCAAAGAGGAAGGAGGAGAGGGATAAATTAGGAGTTTGGGATCAACAGATACACACTACTGGATATAAAATAGATAATCAAGAGAGATACACTGTATAACACACGGAACTATATTCAGTATAATAACCTATAATGAAAAGAATCTGAAATATATATATATAACTGAATCACTTTGCTGTACATGATACAATGCCATATTGTAAACCAACTACACTTCAATTAAAAAAAAATAGACACGTAAAACGAATGAAACTAAAATACATTAATTTAAAGTGACAGTAGGGCTTCCCTGGTGGCGCAGTGGTTGAGAGTCCGCCTGCCAATGCAGGGGACATGGGTTCGTGCCCCGGTCCGGGAGGATCCCACATGGCACGGAGCAGCTGGGCCCGTGAGCCATGGCTGCTGAGCCTGCGCGTCTGGAGCCTGTGCTCCGCAATGGGAGAGGCCACAGCAGTGAGAGGCCCGCGTACCGCAAAAAAAAAAATAAATAAAGTGACAGTATATTTTTCACTGAAACTAGCATTAGGTGAATTTGTTCATTTTGTGTTTCACTCGCTATTAACTGAATTCTTTTGAGTGTGGCGGGCCACATTTTGTGTCCTGTCACATCGTTTATTAAACATTTTTGAAACTGAAAAAAATGGGCTGGCCGTGGAAGACGGACAGCCTAGACCCTGGCCCCCCCGATCCTGAAGCTGCACTGTGTCTGGTGGCCCCGAGGCAGGGGCCTGCAGCACTCAGCCGCTGGGCAGGGCAGGAGCATCAGGACGACAGCCTGGCACTGACCCCAGTGGCCCCGCCACCTGGCCAGTGCCTCCAGGGCCACGTTTACCAAGGACCTGATGCTCAGACGTGGCCCCCAACTCTCCCGTCCAAGGCTTCCTGGCCCCCGCTATGTGACCACAACAGCCTAGAGCGAGGGTGGATTTCCGTTTCCTCATCTGCCCTTTCAAGAAGCAGAACTGCTTCTTCCCCAGGAATGTGCAATTTGTAAAGCTCTCCATACAGGCAGGACCAACCAGCCATGAGATGTGTTTGACTCAGCTGGGAAACGTGCTGCCTCTGCCCGGGGGACGGGGCTCGGCCCCCACTGCAGTCACGAGGGCACAGCCCGGCGAGGCTGACGCTGTCCCCGCTCTGAGTCCCTCTGCCGAGTGGCCGAGATTCCAACAGGTGGACCCTCCTGCACGTGGGACCCTCAACCTGGGTGACTGAGACCCTCTGACAACACTGCAGTTCTCCACCCCATCCCCGTTTGAAGACCCCCTTACCTACTAGCTGAGAATAGAACTTAGACGTTTCCAGGAGTGAAAGGACGTAAACGGCGGGGCTGGAGAGTGCCGCGATCACCAGCGGCCCGAGGAACGTCCTGGGGACCACGCCAGGGAACTCGAGGTGGTCAAACTGCAGGGAGAAGGGCAGGTCAGCAGAGCCCCAGGAAGTGGGGGTCAATGCACGGCTTGGGCGGGAACTCACCTTCTCCACGTCCAGCCGGTGGTAGAGCAGGTCGTGCACGGCCTGCAGGTTGAAGCTCTCCTCCACTTTGGTGTAGGGGCAGGCAACCAGGTGGACGGTGGCTACCGCCACCAGCAGCCCCAGGAGCCGGCGCTGCTTGCCCAGGCCCGACGGCCTCTTCCCGGCCATTCTGCACGTCAGCCTCACGGACCTTCATCCACCGTCGGCACCGCCACTCGAATCGTTTTGAGAGAATGGAGACGCAGGTCCCCTAGCTTCAAAACTCACGCTCGAGTTAACACCTGGGAAATGTGTTTGAAGGGTAATGGGAATCCTTTGAACTGCTGCAGTTTCTGTAATCCGAAAACACATCAAAATAGAACGTTGAAAGAAAAATCATGCTAGAGAAGCTTTCGTACTCTAACCAGTCTTCTTACGCTTTAAGCTGTGTGAATACTTTTCCAGGAAGAAAGACGTGAGTTGCAGAACCCGAGTTTAGTCCACTGTGCAGCCGGGCCCTGGGCCAGCCCAGCGCTGGAGGGCAGCAGGACGACCCCCGTGCTCAAGAAGCTGAAATCTGGCCGGAGAGTTAGGAACAAGCTGGGCTCGGCCCGCACGGTACTGGCCAAGGGAGATGGGCCGGGAGGCTGTGAAGTAGGAGGGCGGGAGGGGTGCGCCTGGAGAACTGCAGAGGGACAGCCACGAGAGGACAGGAGGTGAGGCGCAGGGCTCGGGGCACCAGCGAAGCCCTGCACCCCAAGGATGGTGAGACAGAGCCGCGGACACCCCCCCGCTGTGTTCTAAACTTCACCCCCCGAGCCTCCTAGAGCCCTGGGGAGCACCACGCTGGTCGTGAGCACAAACACGTGGATGGCAGAAAGCAAGAGTGTGTTCCTGGGGGGTGGGAATGCAGACAGATGTGCCTGCAATGGACCACCCAAACACCAACAGGACTTTGGGGGGTACCCCATGGCACGAAGCTTCCTGAGAAAACCATGGAAGTGTCTGGGGCAGTTCCTACTCATGGAAGACCTCCATCTTTCAATCTGGCGAGGGAAGGAAGACGGCAAACTCTTCCTGTTTCTGGCTTGTCTGAAAACAGGTTTGCTTTTATTTGATCAAAACCAGAAGGGCAAGAAGTGAAAGGAGAGAACCATGGTGCTTACTGTTTGTTAAAACTACTTTTTGGTTCGAGGGAGAGGTATGAAGTCTGTACTCTCCTAAGATAGCAAGTGGGGAATCAACAACTGAGGGGGAACAGGAATCCTGTTTGATATGGTGGTGGTGGTGAGGTGAGGGAAGTAAGGGTGTCAAAGGGCTCTAATAATTAAGAATTACCAAAATAACATGCAGTTCCCGGGGAAGTAACCGAACTTTTCCCTTACCAAATGTAAGGGCGGGCTTTTTTTGTCCCCCGCTGCCCACTGTAACCTCAGCAAGGATGGACTCTGGTCATCACAGGGGGCATCTGTCTCCCCTGCTGGGCTCACAGCCTGAGGGCAGGGCTGATTCACTGCTGTATCAGCACAGCCTGGCGCATAGCAGGTGCTCAACAAACTACTTGAAGAAGAAATTCATAAAAACTAAGCGTGGATCTCATCACACCAGTTTACATTTTCATTAAAGAAACGTTAACGCTTTAATTTCCAGTGAAGCCGAAGAGACCACGGAACGTTCATATACTACTCTCTGTTCCTCTTACTGTTCGAGGGGGAAAAGAGTCTAAAGAACTAGGAAGCATCTCTAAGGCCAGGCGGTTGGAGCAGCTGCGCAGGCGCTCCGTGGCAGGAACCTCGCTCGGGCTCACAGTTGTCCCAGGCCAGTCCCTGCACACCCCACTCCACACCTCTGCCCAGAGGAGGTTCCCCTGTGGAAAGATCTAGACTCTGTTATTTCACGAGCTGTGGGGTGAAAAGGTACCTGCCAAACTCCGCTCCGGGCCCCAGGAGCTTCTCACCCAGATAAGAGTGTGCTCTGTGCTGATAACCAAGGGCAGAAACCAACTGGCAAAGCAGCTTATTTTGGAAGGCGCTACCGGCACCCTGCATGCCCACCCGGGACCACGAGGAGACAAATAGGACATAAGCAAGTACAGAAACCATGGTCAACCCGCCCACCGGGCCCGAGACGGTGAGCAGACGCACCTGCACTGGTCCACACCTGCTTGCAGCTGTTCGGGTGGTTAATCTGAGGTACCCACAGGCTAAAACAGGCCACGACTTTAAAACATGTCGTTTATAGGATGGTGACCTCTCAGATTAGGTGCAAAGGCCTTCTTGTCCCCGTCTATTCGGATTCTAAGGTCTCTACTGAAACTGGTCAAGTCAGATGTTCACGTTATTAATCCCTGGCTGGAAACAAAAGGAAACTAGTACAAATTCGGCCAGAGAAAACTCTTATCATTTGTACTGCTTCCTTCTGGCAGTTCTGTCCTACCAGAAACCACGTAATGCCCACCTTCGTTCTTCCTAACTTAAACCACGGGTTCCAGTGCCAATTGCGTCGGGCACGTGGGGATATGGAGATGTCTGGAACCCCAGAAACACACTCATCAGGCCCCAGGCGCGGAGCCCCAACCCTAGGTGAGGAGACTGCCCCCAGGTGAGGAGCCCAGCGGTCGTCCCGCGTGGACACGCACGGTGAGGCCCAAGGAGCACCGCGAGAGCGCCGGCCCGGGGTCCCCGCAGCCCGTCCCGAGAGCCCCAGCCGCGCGCGCTGACCTCGCCAGCCCACGGCGCGGTCCCTCGAAGCGGGTCCGCCTGGGTTGCCCTCAGCCGGAAGTCGGGCGGCGGAAACCGAGAATAGAGGCGACGCCCTTGCCCGAACCTAACATGGCCACTAAACCCCGGCTGCCGCCGCGGCGGGCGCCCTCTCTGCCCGGAGTAAAGATGGCCTCCGCGGGCGGTGCAGGCGAGAGGCCGGCGCGAGGGGAGGGCTCGGATCTCCACGCCCCCTGTGTCCAACCCTCCCGGCTGGACGCTGACCCGGGGCCTTCCTATTGGTCGCCTCTCGTGGCGAGCCTGGATTGGGCCACATGGGGACGGGGCGAGCCCAGCCGACCAATAGCGATGCGAGGGCTGGCGCGGGGCGGGGCCCCGGCCGGCGCCGTCAGGTAGCCCCGGGAACGGTCGCCGCTTCGGAGCCGGTGGGCGGCCGGAGGCCGGAGCGCTCGGCTGGTTCCCCCTGGACCTCGGCCAGTACCCGTGCGGCCGCGTTCCGCAGCGCTATCCACGTCGGCCCGCCATGCGCCCGCCGGCCCCGGCCGTGCTGGGGCTGCTGCTTCTGATGCTGCTGTCGCCCGGCGAGGCCACCAAGAAGCCGACGCCCTGCAAGCGATGCCGGGAGCTGGTAGACAAGTTCAACCAGGTGAGCCGATCACCCCGCGGGGACACGAGGCCAGGGGTCTGGCCGGGGTCGCCCCGCCATGGACCAGGGTCACCCCACCATGGACTAGGGTTGTCCCGCCGTCTACTGGGGTTACCCCCTCCGTGAACTGTGGTCACCACACCAGGGACCCAGGGTTGCCCCACCATGGATGGGGTCATCCCACCATGGATCTGGGGTCATTCCACCATAGACCGGTCACCTCACCATGGACGGGGTGAGGCAGCAGTGCTGAGCCCTGTGCGGCCGTCTCCCCGCAGGGAATGGTGGACACAGCAAAGAAGAACTTTGGGGGTGGAAACACGGCTTGGGAGGAAAAGACGCTGTCCAAGTATGAATTCAGGTGGGCGCCCTGCTCTTACTGGCCCAGCGCCTGCCTTTGGTGCCTGACGTGTTCCTGGAAGTGTTGACGGACACAGAGCGGCGTTGACAGACACAGAGCGTCTCTTGGGGCTTGTCACCTGTCCTTGCCTGGGGCTGGTGCACTGGCTCCTGGCTGGCCTTTTGGCTTGCACACTTGTCCCATTCGCCCTCCACTCGGCAGACACGGTGGTTTCTTAAAAACATAGGTGGAGTAAATCCTTCCTGCCCTCCCCACCACCGAGCTCCGGCCTCCTCCGGCCCCATTGCAGGGCTTCCCCTGGCACACCCCACACCCACCCAAAGTCCCACCGTGAGGACGGACAGGCCTCCCTGACCAGCCCCACCCTCCACGGTTAGTTCTCTGCCTGGCACTGACTACCCCCGGCCCCAGTTGGGTGTTTGCTGAGGGCCTTTTTTCACTGAAGTGCCACTGTAGTCGTGGCTTGGCAGCAGGTGGGGCCTCGGGACATCCCTGGGGAATGGACGCTGACCACTGAGGTGCCCCTTGCCCCGGCCTCGCCGTGCTGACGGCCTTGTGTTTCAGCGAGGTCCGCCTGCTGGAGATCATGGAGGGCCTGTGTGGAACCAGCGACTTCGAGTGCAACCAGCTGCTGGAGGAGCACGAGGGGCTCCTGGAAACCTGGTGGCTGCGGCTGTGAGTGCCTGCGTCCCTGGGGACCAGTGCCAGCGACTCCTGGCTTTTGAAGTGATGTCAGGTTTTACAAGCTACAAAAATCGTAGGGGTTTCCACACACCTGTTTTCTTCCGTACCCGTGTTCCCATCCTTTATCACCAAAGTGTGACCATCCAGACGAGGGTGTCAGCTGCAAGAGTCTTTTGGCACCCAGACTCTCGTCTCCCAGATCCCACGATACTCAGAAGCACGTTACATATTCAACTGTGTTTTTGTCTTGAGGAAATCTGCCGCGTGAGATTTATTGAACACTTTAAAAAATCCTCAGGAAGAAGAAGTATCCTGACTTATTTGAATGGTTTTGTGTGAAAACACTGAAAGTTTGTTGTGCTCCGGGAACTTACGGGCCAGACTGCCTGGGTAAGTTTTCTGCGGGGACTCGTGAGCGTCCTGTGTGGTTCCGGTTAACCCTGTCGTGATTCCCGGCTGGGCAGGAGCTCGGGTGGGAACGTGGGCCCTGTGCAGCCTCCTCCCAGCTGCAGGGATCTTCACCCCTGGGTATCTGGTCCCAAGTATGCTCCTAATTCAGGGCTCCACAGACCCCCTGGTCGCCCACCTGGGTGTTGCCCTCTGGGTGTGGGGAGGTGGCCCATAAGCAGCGAAGCCCGTGTGAGAGGCCGGGGCCAGGGGCGTCCAGCCTCCGGGGTTGAAGAGACTGAGTGAAGCCATGGCTGCCGCCTAGGTGTCACCAAAATGTTCATGTGGATCAACTGGGCAAAGGGCACGATGCTGGCGCTCAGGCCCCACTCTGGCCGAGGCTGCCCCTGCCTGTCCCGCTGGTGTGGCGTCACAGCGCGGGTCCTCACTGTCCCATCCTTGGCCCCGTTTCCTGGGTGAGGCAAGCCGACACCTCCTCCAGACACCTCGCCAGTGTGGGGCTCCTATGTTCCCAGACAGAAGGGGTGAAGCAGGGCTGGGGTTTCAGCGAGACGCAGAGAGCTGTTTTTAGGAATGTGTCACGGGGTGCGCTCTGAGCGGGCTCGGGGTCCCCGCAGCGTGCCAGGGTGGGTCCGAGCGGCCCTGCAGTGGGAACGGCCACTGCAGCGGAGACGGCAGCAGACAGGGCGACGGGTCATGCCAGTGCCACCTGGGGTACCGGGGACCGCTGTGCGCCGACTGCATGGACGGCTACTTCAACTCACTGAGGAACGAGACGCACAGCATCTGCTCAGGTACCCGGAGCTGCCTGTGTAGACGGGAGGGGGACCCGGTGACCGCTGACCCAGGCTTCTGGGAGCTGAGGGGGAAGGCGTGGGCCCTTGTACGATGTAAGAAGGGACGTGACAGGACCAGCATCCGGGGATGGTCTCGCTTCCTGTCCCCAAACAAGCCCCAAGAAGGAAGTGTGAGTTGCTTACCCCCGATGTCCTTCTGGAGAAGGGCTCGGAGGGTGGACAGTGTGGCACCTCCAGCTCCATGACATCCGCGCTGGTCCCGGGGCCCCAGACCTGCACCTGGAGTGTCTGGCCCGAGCTTGCTCTCCCTGCGGCTGTCCCAGCAGGAGGCTCGGGTGTCCTTGGGCGCAACTCGGGGATCAGAGGCTGGTGTCCCCGCTGTCATTCAGGCTTAGGGTCTCGGAGTGAGCAGAGGCAGGGCCGAGTCTGGCCATGTCAGGGCACCAGCAGGGTGGGGAGGTGGCCCAGGTGAGAACCAGGACAGCGGAGGCCATGCAGTGTGACCTCCTGGCCCCAGGTCCCCGTGTAGAGGACACGCCGTCTTGGTCACCCTGGTGTCGGGTAACGTGGGCTCTCCCACCTGGGTCTTCAAAGGTGCCCTGGCTGTTGTTCTGGGCACCCCCGTGAGTTCTGAGATGGGCCCGTGGGGTTGCACGGATGGAGCCTTCCCAGCTGTGATGGGCACGCTTCTCCCTTCTGGTTGGGGAGGCCCATGCCCTGCTCATGAGCCTGCGTCAGCCCAGGATGGCGTCCTCTGACGGGGTGTAGATGTGTAAATCCAGGGAGGAAGCCACGAGTGGCACCTTGTCTCGATGTGTTTTCTCGTTGGTTGTCACTGATGTATAGGAAGACCTTTTGGGCGTCAGCAGTTGTGTTGAATTCTCCCGTCAGGGCTGGCGGTGAGGCTGCGCTCCCTAGGGCATCCCCGTGGAGAATGTGCTGGGTGCCTGGGAGGCCAGCCCCTCCGATTCCTACCCCCAGGCCTTTCCCGGGCCCAGAACGTCCACGCGTGTTGGCGGGCGGCATGCACACACCCAGCTGGGTGTGGGCTCCAGCATTTGGGAGGCTACCTCTGCCAGGTTACGAGCAATTCCTCTGGAGTCCTCGTTTGCTAAGAATTTTATCACCCCTGGGCGTGGAAATCCCCGTGTGTTCTCTTCTCTCGTTAAGTCCAGGGATGCTGTGAATCACACGAGCAGGTTTCTCTGTTGTTGAACGTATCTTGCTCCTCTGGGATTTTTTTGCTGGTTTGCGGTTTTTGTTTTCACCCTATGAATGTCAGCTCCTAATTTCCAAAACGCCCTTTGCATCGAGTTCACTCCTGAGACGGGATCCCCACGTACTGACGGCCGTCCCACCTCTGCCTTCCAGCCTGTGACGAGTCCTGCAAGACGTGCACGGGCCCTACCAACAGAGACTGTGGCCAGTGCGAAGTGGGCTGGGCGCGGGAGGACGACACCTGCGTAGGTGAGGCTGGCGGGCTGCCCTCCCCGACCCCATCCCCCCACTCTCTCGTGGTGTCTGCGCAGCCCCCAGCTACCCTCAGGACACCCCACTCCTGCTCTCTGCCCCCTTCTGACTCGTGGGGAAGGAGCCTCTGACGTTCCAGGCTGTATTTTAACGGGTCACAGCGTGGAGGCTGGGCTTGCCCACGTGCGATCTTGCCTGTGGGCTGGTTGCTGCACGTGAACCCTCTGTGGCCTGGACTCTGGGCTGGGAAGGTGGCCCCTGTCTCCCGTCCTTGCCATCAGGTGGCCCCGGTGGTCCTGTTGGCTCAGGGCCCGGGAGGGAAGCCTGGGACTTAGGCCCAATCGTGTGTCCTCAGGCCCTGGTTTCATAACAGAGACAGATGTGGGGTGGGGGGCTCTGGCCGGCAAGTGCTCACTGCAGGGCGTGGGCAGCCTCTGACTGTGGTGGACTCTGCATGGCCCCTCAGTCTGGAGGCCCTAGCCGTGGCGTGTGGCTCTCCCTGTCCACCGTGCCCGGCCAGCTGGGGCCCCGCCTGTTCCCGGGGTGTCTTCTCCTCGAGCTGCAGCCCGTGAATGCTGCCCTACAGCCCGGCCGCCAGCACCTCGGCCCTGCCCGAGTCCGCTCAGGCCCCGGTGCTGGCGAGGGCAGCGGGGCGGGGGGTGGGTGGCCGCCGGGCTGCCGTCCTCCCGCCAGGGCCTCGGTTTTGGTCTCATCCTCACAGCTGCTCAGCCGCAGGCAAGTCGGGGGCCTCACGTCCCAAATTGAGTGGGGAGGGTGGTGCCCCCCCAGCCCCACCTTGGAGCTTCACTGAGGCCCCGGGGAAGCACTCCCGGGTCAGCCGCTGGTCCCACCTGCACATGGAGGCCCCCGAGGATGACTGACTGTGTGTCTCCCCACGGCGGCCCCTCTGGCCAGTGGTCAGGGCGCGGCTGCCGCCCACAGCTGTGCCGTCCTCTCCAGATGTGGACGAATGCACGGCAGAGCCGCCCCCCTGCAAGGAGCAGCAGTACTGCGAGAACGTCAGCGGCTCCTTCGCATGCCAGGGTGAGCGCCTCCGGCCTGCGGCTCCACCCGCCTCGTCCCCCCAGGTGTTTGTGGTTTGTCGGCACGACCCCTGTACACTCTGCCTGCTTAAAACATTTAAGACAGCAACACAAGTGATAGATGTTTCCTGAAGAAGAATCAGAAAATTCAGATAAGTTGAAAAAAGGTGACAACCATCCACTCCCTGGGGAGGGGCCCCTGGCAAGCCTGTCGATCTGAGCGGCGCCTCGTTACCTGTTTGTTTTTCATTCAACAGTATCGTGACCGCCTTTGCACGTCACATTTCTGTACACCGTGTTAATTTTTTTGGAGCATGCTGTTATTTCACAGTTTTCTTCAACAATCTGTATCATTGAATATTTGTCAGACACGGTTTCCCACAGTTACAAACTTTGAAGACCCCTGTAGGTAAAGCTTTTCACATTCTTCATTATTTTCTTTGGATGAGTTTCCAAGTTGGTCAGTTCAAGGGAATGTGGATTTTAGGGCCACCCTCCCCCCCGACAGGTTGAAAGGTGGTGCCGATTTCTCGCCTTCCCCCCCACCCCGCGCCCCATCACCGTGTCCGTGGCCATACCATCCTGTCCCCATGTTTGTGGACACACAGCTTCAATGAGACGCCCCCAAAGCATCACAGGTTCTCTGCTGTCGTTGGCACCAAGCTCCTAGCTGGTGAGTCAGCAGTGTCACAGCTGGAGGCGGGTTTTGTCTGAGAAAAGATGCTGTCCCCCACCCTTCACGTGACAGAGGTCATGGAGGGGCCCCATCAGTGCTGCTTCCACAGCCCAGCCTGCACCGAGGTCCCTTAGCGACACGGTGCCAATGGTCAGTAGGTCAGTCACAGCAAGTCCGCACTTTGCCTCAAGCACACGCTGTCTGCTCCCCGCCACCCCCAGGATGGGGACACTGGGCTCTCCCGGCCGCAGAGCCTCCGCCATCTCGTGTGTGGTTTCCGGTCACGCTTTGCCCACAGGACAGGGGTCTCATGTCGTCATCTCCCTCCCCTCTTGTTTCCAGAATGTGATTCTACCTGCGTGGGCTGCACGGGGAAGGGTCCTGGACAGTGCAAAGAGTGCCTCCCCGGCTACTCGAAAGAGAGCGGCCAGTGCACAGGTCAGTGGGCACATCTGTGTTCAACTCGGGGGCGGGAACCTTCCCAGAGGCCATGCGTGCTGGTGGGGACGGGACCCTGGGCTGCAGACTCCGATTCTCACGCGCCCATGGGGGTGGGGGCTGAGTGAGGGCCTGCGGGCTCCGGCTGGACGTCCACCTCGATAGTCAAGCCCGGCTGGAACCCGGCTGGAGAACCACTGGGCTCCCGCCCTCACGTTTGCCTGGACCGTCTCTTCTTCCCGCCCCTGACGGCCTGGCTCTGGGGCTCCTGTTAAATCCTCCCCTGTCTCCTTTCTCTAATGGGATGGTTCCATCTCTGCGCTTTCTGTGTGTGAGTGAATCATTGACGTGCGAATCCCTTGATCCCCGACGTGCATGTTTGCGGAACGAAGTCACCTAGTCAGGGGAATGTTTTAATTTAGACATTGACGAGTGCTCGCTGGCGGAAAAGCCCTGTCTGAGGAGGAACGAAAACTGCTACAACACGCCCGGGAGCTTCGTCTGCGTGTGCCCCGAGGGCTTTGAGGAGGCCGAGGACGTCTGTGTGCAGACGGGGCCGGCGGGGGCCGGTGAGTGACCGCTCGTCCCACGGCCACCCTCTGCCCTCTGCCTTCGGCTGCGGGGCCTGGGTGCGCTGCCACCTGTCCCCAAGTTAAGAAATTCACACAAAAAGTGGCCCTGGGATGATGGGAGCTGGGGTTCCTGGAAGACAAGTGCGTAAAGGCATAAAGTCCTCTATGGGGATGAAGCCCCGGGGGGCTCCCTCTTCTATGGAGGGAGGGAGACGCAAAGGAAAGTCAGCAGACGGGCCGCCAGCCAAGCAGCCCCTGGGTCCGGCCGAGACAGACGTGCAGGGAGGCAATGGGAGGGGCAGACGGCTCCACGGGGGCTCCTGGGAGCCGTGACAAAGCGCCACAGACCCGGCGGCTTCAACCCCAGAGGCACATTGTCTCCCAGTCCTGGGGGCTGGATGTCTGAGATCAAGGTGTCGGCGGGGCTGCCTCCCCCTGAAGCCTGTCAGGGAGCATCCTTCCTGCCTCTTCTGGCTCTGGTGGCTGTCACTCTTGGCGTTCCTGGGCTGGCAGCTGCGTCCCTCCAGCCTCTGCCTCTGTTTGTCACATGGCCTTCTCCCTGGAGCCTGTGTCCGAAGTTCCCTCTACTTATAGGGACGCCAGCCACTGGGTCAGGGCCCACCCCAGTGAGCTGCTCTTAACCTGCTCACCTGCAGGGACCCTATTTCCAAGTAGGGTCACGTTCACAGGCACCGGGGATCAGGATGCCAGCCTGTCTTTTGGGGGGGACACAGTTCTTCCCACAGTCGTCTCATACAAGTTCTAGAACAACACGGAGAACGTGAAAGAAGCCACGTTAAAAAAGACAATGGCTGGGCTTCCCTGGTGGCGCAGTGGTTGAGAGTCCGCCTGCCGATGCAGGGGACACGGGTTCGTGCCCCGATCCCGGAAGATCCCACATGCCGCGGAGCGGCTGGGCCCGCGAGCCATGGCCGCGGAGCCTGTGTGTCCGGAGCCTGTGCTCCGCAACGGGAGAGGCCACAGCAGTGAGAGGCCCGCGTACAGCAAAAAAAAAAAAAAAAAAAAAAAGACAATGGCTGAGAGTTTTCCCAAAGCAGTAAGACTTGGCTCAGGCTCCAGAAGCTCCCTGGGTCCCGGCAGGATAAAGAGAAGCTAATCCACGTGTAGACGGCCTGTAGGAACTGAGGGGCCTGACGGTCAACGAGGGCCGCGGAGGGGCCGCAGCCACGCACCCTATGTCCCCACACGTCACGCAGGCTGTTGTCTCGTCCCAGCTGGTGCTGGGGGCACCTCACTGGCTCCCATCGCCCGTCTCTCCCATAGTGGTGTGGCGGCTCTGGGGTGCTGTCGGGACACCCCAGCCGTGGGGTGCTTGGGGCTGCTGCATCCAGAGGGAGCCTGGCGCCACCCCACGGCCATGGGCAGCCTGTCCACGCGTTACCACAGCCCCAGCGCCAGCCTCGTGGCCGCGTCCTCAGGACCTTTCGTGCTAGGATTTTACGGACCGATCTGTTTGTTTTCTGACAGAAGTCACAGAAGCAAGCCCAACACAGCCGCTGTCCCATGAAGATTTATGATGTGCCTCCACGTCAGAAGTCACACCCGCCCTTTAAATTATTCAGACTGTCGTCCTGGATGTGGCCCTTCATGTCACACCGTTGCTCCAGGGGAAGCTGCTTTCACTGAAATGGCTGATACTTATTTGACCCTTAAAGCTGCATTTACGGGTTGTTCTTACACAGATTTGTATATTTTGATACCGTTCTTTATAATAAAATTGGCCACTGAAGGTAGTTGGGCAGACAACAGGTGTGCGTTTGTCTCATTGGAAGCGTGTGGACCTTTAGAACGGAGTTTGCCCCGTCCTGCTGGAGCCCCCAGGCCTGTGGGGGTTTTCGAGGCAGCACAGCCGGGCTGTCCCCAAGGGGCTCCCACCCCCACCCCAGGCTTGCAAGCACCATCAGAACCTTAACTGGGTGAGTTTCAGGGCCCCACCTGTGGGCCACCAGAGTGAGTGTCGCCAGGGACCCTGGGGGCTAAGCTGGAGAAAATGTCAGTTGTGAACCCCAGGGCCAGGTTGTCACGTGGGAAGAAGGCTGCATGGACCCCCCGAAGCCCAGCCCAGCCCATTCCCACCAGTCCGTGTGGCAGTCAGACCACGGCTTCTGCTCCAGCCCCCCAGGGCTGCCCCCCAGTGAATGCCCCGTGTCCACCCCCCCACACTCCCCTCGCTCACGCTCCACCAGCCCCTCTGGCCTCCTGTCCCCCCCACCAGGCCTCACGCCATCCCTGTAAACGTCTCCCACTGTCCTGGCACCAGTGACCATCCACCTGTCCCCTTGCTGCACCTGTGCTCTCCGAGCCCGAGCTGGGCCCTCTCACCTGGGCACTGGGATAGGGCACCTGCAGGTGGGACTCTGCCCCAGGGGTCCCTGCTGGGAAGGGGCGACCACAGCACCCAAGGGCCGCAGGCGCTGGCCACACCCCAGCGCACCTCAGGCTCTCCCCGGTCTCTCGTCTGCCATGGGGGAGGTGGAGCTTCCAGTCCCAGGCCTGGGGGGGGCCCGAATCCCTAGAGGGGGCGTGGAGTCCAGTGGGCTCAGCAAGGCCAATGAGCAGCACAGGTTGGGGGCTGCTGTTGTCTGGCCCAGGCCTGGGGGAGTCCACACTGGGGGATGGCCAGTCATGAAGCTGACACACAGTCCTCTTGGAGACGGACACGGCGGTGCAGGCCGAGGGGCAGGGCACATGGGAGGGCGCGGCCACCAGCAGGGGGTGATGGGGGTGATGGCTGCGTGTGGAGGGCAGCGAGGGAGGTGAGGGGACGGGGGTCCCTGGGGAGCCTGCAGTTTGGGGGCTTCCAGGAAGCCGTGTGGGCTGGGGCCCTGCGGATGGATGTCGGGTGGGTGTGGCCAGGTGCCGGTGGAGGTGCTGACCGGTGGGTGGACGAGGAGAGGGAGGCCTCTGGCCTGGGGTGCCTCGGGGAGGTGCGGCTAGAAGGCTCCCAGAAGAGGGAGAGAGGGGAAGCCTTCCCCGTCAGCTGGGGGGCTGGGGGGCGGGGGCAGCTCCAGGCCAGGGCGGGTGGTCCCTGCCCAGCTCAGGTCCTGCACGCGGGGCCCAGGCTCAGGTGCCAAAGCCATCCCGCGGGTGGGGCCTTGTGACTGCACTGGGGAACTGACCCCATCTCCAGCTGGAACCGGGTGGCCCCCGTCCTCACTGCAGGCCCTGAGACCGAGCTCACGGTCCCTGGGTGGCACTGTCTCCCCACACACGGTGGGGTCACCTGGGTGGCTGCCCTCCCCCCACTGTAGCTCTGTGGGTGCCATTGCCCCCTCCTCCCTACAAGTGGCATCAGTAGGTGTCCTGAGGGGGCCAGTCACTTGGCAGTGGGGAGGGGGTGGGCCCCGCTGCTTTGGACACTCGAAAGCTGGACCCCGGCCTGAGCCCTGCAGCTGGCTCCCCCGCGACCACTACACTGGCCCATGGAGCCCGAGGGGTCCCCTACCCGGCCCCTACGCTGCCTTCCCGCTGGTAGACCACCTCCACTATTGGGCGCTATTGGCACTATATGGGCACTACTGGCCCTGGGTGGCCTGGAGAGGGATGAGGCCACTGGGCACCTCTGTGCTGACAGCAGCTGTGGCCACAGCCCAGGGGGGTCCCTTGGCCCTCACGTCGTTCTGCTCTGGGACCCCTACTCAGGCCCCCCCACCCTGCTCCTGACTCACTAGGGCAGCACAAGTCAGGCTGACCTGGATCCTTGAAAGCACCGTGCACGGTCCCACCCCAGGGCCTTTGCACTGCTGTCCCTCCTGCTGGGAACATGTGGGAGGCCCCTGCTCCTACTGCTCCCTCCCTCCAGGGGGGTCTCTGCTCAGCTGTCACCCTCAGAGGTCGGCCCTAGCCCCTTGCCCACGTTGCACCCCTCTGTGAGCCCCCACCGCTCCCCAGGGCCGTGTCTGCACCCAGCAGGGGATCCTGGCCCCCTCTGAGCCGGAGGTCTGGAGTCAATGGTGGAACACCCCAGTCTCAGCTTTCTGGGGCCAGAGGGGCAGGTGCAGCCAGCAGGTGGCGCTGTGGGACCACCCCGGGCCCCTCAGTCTGGACGGCCCGGGGGTGGGGTGCTAGCCCTGGGCCAGGAGGTCCCGGGAGTAGAAGGAAGCGGGGCTGGGGCGGGGCTGGGACAGAACCGGAAAGTCACACTGGGGCCTCAGAGGCCCCCCCGCCCCGGGAGCCCGGACCCCTGGCCGCTGGAGTGACCCGGTTCCAGCAAGGGCCGTGCCTCTGCTCCCTCATCCCACTTTGGGTGCTGCCCCGGGACGGGAAGGGATGGGGCTGCTGGGGCAGTGAGTCACAGCACCCTCCACGGTCCCACACTGCAGGGACCCCTCCGCACACCTCCTCAGGGTCACAGCGCGCAATGCCATCCTCCAAGCCGGACAGCCTGCCGTCCTGCCAGTCAGGGTCAAAGACCCTGCCCCGGTGGCACTTCTGCTCGCCCACTGGGCCCTGCACAAGGTTCCTGGCACCCCAGCAGGGGCACTCTGCCACAGGCCTTGGGGGAGCCAGGACCTCGGCTCTGTGGACCCCGGAGGCCCAGATTCCCAGGGCTGCTCCCACTCGCCCTTGGCACCTGGGCCCAGGTGTGCACCATACGCAGGTCCTGGGGTGGCTTCCCTCCCCACAGAGGATGGCCGTCCACCTGGTCTTCAGCAGGCTGTTGTGCACCCCGTGGCTTAGGAGCTTCTGGAAGCGTGGTGCCTGAGTGCCCATGGTCCCAGCCTAGCCCTGTCCCGGCTTTGCTGTAAAGTGGGTCCCTTGATCTGACATGGGATCCTGTGTCACAGGATCAAACGCTTTGGAAGCCAGAGGTTCTCAATGGGTGGCGCCGCGGACACAGGCAATGTTTGGGGACACTCGTCTCAAGGGGGTAACGGGGTTTCTGGCTCAAGTGGGTAGAGACCAGGGATGCTGCTCAACACCCTCCAAAGCCCAGGACACCCAGCCCCAAGTGTCGGCCTCAGGGGAGACAACGGCCGCAGCCCGTGGCCAGGTGCCCCCTCTCCCCGGGGGGAGCCATGGCCCGCAGACCGCCTGCCGCTCTGGCCCCCGGGGTCGCATGGAGGTCCTCCCCTTCACCCACCCACACCTCTGCCCCCGGGATGGGGTTAAATGCAGCGGCAGGGACACTGCGCTGCAGCCCTCCTGCTCTGTGCCCCGTCCAGCTGGGGGCCGTTAGGGGCCCCGGGTATCGGAGCAGAGCCCGAGCCCGGACGCACTGCTCCAGAACCCGAAGCCTCCAGACCTGTGCGTCCTCCTTCATGGTGGCACGCACCTTGCTTTGGGGGGCCCCAGGCCTCCGCAGCTGCGCGGGGCCCACCTCTCCCTAGAGCGCACGTGACCTACAAAGGCCCCAGTGTGTTCGCCACTTCCTGGTCACCTGGCCTGCTTAGCACGGGTCTGTTGATGGGGAGGATGGGCAGCCGGTCCAGGTGACTGTGGGCTGGAGAGTCCCCGTAGCCTGGGGGGCCATGAGGACTCTTTGGGCCTCCAGGTACCAGCGTCACCCGTGTCTAGCAGTCCTCAAATGCTCGGCATCTCTCCTCCCCGTGCTCAGTTACCGGGTCCAGGGAAGGGCGGGGGTAGGTGTGCCGGTGTGGCAGACTCCGCCTACTGGGGACCCAGCCTGCCCTTCAGTGGGGGTTCTGGGTCTGAAGCCTGCCTCGGGCCTGGAAACGGGGCAAGGGGTCACGACCTTTCACGAGGGCCTCCTGGTCACGCACCCGTGGCTTCTCCTCCTCGGCCGCCAGTCCAGTCCCCGGGAACACAGTGTTCTGTCAACCACAACCCCAGGCGCCTCGGGCCCTTGGCCCAGCTCCAGCCCTGCTGCTCACGGGAGCTGCACGCACCTGCCCCTGACGACCAGGCGCCACCACCCCCGTCACCCTCCATCCTGTGACAGCCTCTCCCACTGGCAGCAGGGCCCGCGGGAGCCCGGGCAGGCTGCCTCTCCCTGCTCCGGATGGCTGCGTCCGCCGGGCCTCACACCCGTCCTGCGCCCGAGGGCGAGGTCCCAGCAGCTGGGCACAGGCCTTACCTTCCCCCCGCGCCCCATCGCCAGGCCCCAAACCCTTGCGCCTGCCTAGAGCCTGCTCCCCTTCTCACGCCTGTGTCCGTGTGTGAGGCCCACAGTGGAAGTGGGGGGCTGCCCCTCCCCAACTCCACTACACCGGCTCCCTGAGGTGCCCCGGCCCAGGGCCAGCCTCTGTGGGTGACCCTTCCTGGGCTGCTCACTGCCCACCTGCCGGGGGCCTGGAACAGGGCTGGCTCCTGGGCCCTTGTCAGCCACGGCTCTGGCTCACAGATGTTCACCCCAGCTGCCTTCCCAGACCCCGCTGGCTCTGCCCTCTAGCCCCGCAGGTACTGCTGGGCTCTCCTGCCTCTGCTCTTCATCCTCGGGGTCAGGGTCTTGCAGACAGGCAGGCCTAGGGGTGGGGAGGGGCTCCAGCCCACCACTTGAGATAGGGCGGCTGTGAAGTGGGATGACCTGGGTCAGGGCCTGGTGGCGCTGTCGCTCTCGGTAGATCCACAGCCAGCCCGACGGGCCCTGGGATGTGGGCACATTGGGGACTATGCGGAGTGGGCACTGGAATCATGGGCAGGGGTAGAGGGCGGGTAGCACAGAAGGCCTCGGTCCTGGGGGCAGCCATGGGGGCAGACGGCTCCGTTCCAGCGCTGGGTGGGACCAGCCTTGGGCCTCTTTGGGGACAGGCTGCTGTTCAGGCCACACGTTCCCTCCCAGTTCAGGGTCCTCAAAGCCCTCATTGTGGCTGGGATCATCCCAGACGCCAGGCTGGCTGGCTCCACACCACCGGCCTGACGGGGCGTGTGCAGTGCGGGGTGCCCACCTTCTTACAGAGGGACGGCCCGTGGGCTTCAGTGTCCCGGCTCCGGACTTGGGCGCGAGGGGGCAGGGGACCCTCTGGGCAGCTCAGCCCTTCGGGAGACCCGGCGCCTAAGAGGGCGCGGACAGGGGCACCCCTCCCCCAGCCCCCCTCCCCGCCTCCCTCCAGGCCCGACCCGTCGATGCCTTGTCCCCCTAACCCCCTAACCCTCTGTCCGCCCTCGCAGAGCAGGAGCTGCGGCGGGGCGGGGAAGGGCTCGGCCCGCGGGCGGGAAGCGGGGCGCGGCCGTGCCGGGAAGGGGGCGGCGCCGAAAGCGTCGGCCTGGCTTCGGCCGCGGGAGGGGCCGCGGGGCGCGGGGGAGGGTTGGTGGGGCCGGAGACGTCGGGGGAGGGGCGCGATCGTCCCGCGCGTCGCGTCCGGGGTGGGGCGGCCGGAAAGGCGGGGGTCCACCCGCGCCCCGCCCGCGCGTCCGGCCCCTGGGAGCCCCCTTTCCCCTTCCCGGAGCTGTAGTGATGCAGGGGTGATGACGTCGACGGTAAAGCCCGAGGTTTCGGGGACGTAGGCACGGCGCGTGCGCGGTGGGCCGCGACCTTCTTGGAAAGCGCTTGGCGCCAGGTGGCCGCGGGCGGGATGCTCGTGCCCCTCTTGACGTCATCGCGGGTGGGGGGGTTCCCGAAAGAAACAGGCCGGGCGGAAGCAGGCGGGTGAATGAGATGTGAGGTCGAGGGTGAGCGGCCCGGCAGATCCGTCCCCGCGTCCGCCGGTGGGGGCGGCGGCGCGGGGTCTCAGCCCCGGAAGGAACCGGCGGGGCCCAGGGGCTCGGGCCTGATGAGCGCCGCGGACCCGTACTGGCTCTCGGGGCGTAGAGATCCCGTCCCAGGCACTGAGGGTCTATTCCCCTTCCGTCCCCCGTGTCCTCCAGGACCTCAGGTCAGGCCCTGCCTTGGGGAGGGAGGGGGCCGCGCCATGGCTAGTCTCAGCAGGGCCTGCGCCCGCACAGCTTTCTCTCCCCGGGGAGCTACGGCCGGCCCCTGGGCCCCTGGGCCACAGCCCACCCTCCTGATGGGCGCCTCAGGGGACCTCCGACTGGGCTCCCGGAGAGGAGGGGAGCAGCCCCCGCCCCGTGAAGCTGGAGAGTGGGGATCCAAGTGAAGGCCCGCGGGCAGCCCCACTCCATGCTGCACCCTTTCTGGGGTCAGGTCTGACCTTTTTACCAGGAGCTGAGTATCCCTTTGTGGTTTCAGAAAACAGTCAAAGAAAATGAAGCTCAGTCGGGCAGACCCGGGGATGAGCAGCGGCCCCCCATCCCTTGGTGTGGTCTGCTGCCCTGCCCCCATGTACTGCTCCCTGCTGGAGGCGGGGTTGACCTGCGAGGTCAGCGGGGACCCTGTGTCAAAGCCACTTCCGGTCGTGGACTAGAAATGAGGTGACAGAGCACAGTGCTGGGGCTTAGGGCTCCAGCCCCCTGCGGCCCCTCCTCCACCCTCTCCCGTGTTGCCACCTGATGCCAGGTGCGAGGGCCCATCTAAGCACCCCTCCTCCATCTGGGGTCTCTCCTAGCCCTGCCCCTCCCATCTCACACTCCCCAGCATCAGCACGTCTCTCCTTGGGGTGAAGGAGGGAGAGCAGGGCGGGGAGCACCAGCCTGGGCCCCCCCCAGCCTGCTGCCCCAGGTGAACCGCAGGCCCCGGCTCAGCTGCTGACTGGATAACAGTGGCCCTTGTCCAGCCGCCGGGGTACCAGCCCCGGGTGTCTCGGGCAGAGAATGGCGCCCGCCCCCCACCCCACCCAGAGGCATATTGTCCATTCACCCTCCACCCTCACTATTAATAGCGCCTCTCGTCAGCAGAGCCACTATAAATAGCCCCCACCAGCCCCTCACACAAGCCAGTCCAGGCGCCTGCCGCCTGGGTGCACACAATCACCCACACACGCCTGTACACGGGCCCCCTCGGCCGCGTGCCCGGGTGCTGACTCCTGGCCGGCTGCACGGCCAGGACACGGAGGCCGCTCATGCCGCCTGGCTGAGGCTGCCCTGCACCTCTCAGGATTCCTCCCCGAGCCAGGGTCAGCCAGGGGGTGTTGTTTCTGTCCCCATGTCGGTGACCCCCTGAGGTCACCTGGCCAAGGGGCCTGGAGCCGGCGTTCTGGCCCTTCCCCTGCAGGGCCTGCCCTGGCCTTCCTTCTCGGGGAGGCAAGCACACCCGGTCTGCTCCCGAGGGCCATACTCAGGGGCTTGGGCATATCAGAGGCCCTCTCTGACCTTGAGCTTTCGCATTTGGGGAGCAGGCACCATGGTGGTGTCCACCTGGCTGAGCACCCAGGGGCAGCTCTCCCAGCCAGCCTGGAGGGAGAGCCACCTGCAGGCCAGTCCAGGCCCCTGCTGCTCCCTCTCAGGAGACCCAGCTCCCGTGGGGACTTAGCCCTGCCTTTCTGCTCCCAGGGCTGCTGGGTCAGGCCCTGAGGGTCACAGGGCCCTGCCAAATCCCAAGGGGGCCTAGGCTCAGCACAGCCCCTGCCCACCCTGACTCTGGCTCTCATGGACCCCAGGCTGCTCTGGCCTCCCACCTGTCCCGGGGGCAGGCACCACTGAATTCCTGTCCCCTGCTTGTTCTGGGGGCCTCATCAAAGCCGGTCAAGCCACGACCCTCATTCGCACAGTGGCAGGGTGGCCCCTGTCCCAGGACCGTCTCCTCTACAGGATCCTGTGGCTGGTCGTGCCCGTGGCTGGGATGGGGGGCTTGGAGACCGCTGTTCCTGTGCCACGAGGAGAAAGGAAACAACCCTGTTTACGGAAAAGGCACGTCCGCTGCTGCTGGCCAGCAGCCTCCCCGCGGGACAGAGGCCCTTTGTTGGAAAAACAGGAAGCGAGGATTTCCAGGACCCGTCGGGCCACCCGCCGGCCACCCGCCCGGCTTCCGCCAATTCTCAGCAGCTTCTGCCCGTCACCAGCTGCCTGTCTGTCCATCTACTTGTCTATATGTCCCTCTGAGCTGGAGGCCCAGGCTTCCAGCTTTGGGGCAAATCTGCTGTCATCTCAGCCCGTAGTCGGGGAGGTCACCTGTCTCCTGCACGGTGCACCCTGGCCGCACAGGGACGGACACCCGAGAAACACCCCTGGGTGCCCGGCTTCCGGCAGAGCTGGGGGCACAGCAGGCCCCGCCAGGCCCTCTGGGTGCTGCTGCCCTGGAGCCAGAGACCCATGGGGAAACCCTCAGAGAGGTCAGCCCCACGCTGCAAGCTGCCACGAGCCAGGAAACACACGTGGGATTGGGGCCTCTGTTAGGTCACAGCCACCAGGGGAGCCCCCGAGGGCATCCTTGGACCTCAGACCCAAGGGGCACAGAGGAGGACAGTGCCGGCAGGACGTGGGGGAGGAGGGTTGGGGAGGAGGGGGCTGAGGGGGAGGATGAGTCAGCCTAAGGTCTCCTGCCTCCACGCACTGCCACTCCCTGCCCAGGGGCCCTGTAGGTCTTGGGGTCAAAGGTCACCATGTCGCAGCTACCCAGGCCAACGTCCAGCCCATGGTTCACACACTGCTCACGAGCTGGACCCCCCATAGCACGGGCAAGTGTGCACTCACACGAGCACACCCACACACATGCGGTCACATGTATCCACACACGTGTTCTCACATACACATGCACAGGCGTAGACGCACAGGCACCGATCATCAGCAGAGTCACCATGTCCCCATGTGCAGGACACCGCAGCTGCACCCACCCCTCCCCCCACCTCTGATGCACATCTGCTGGAGGAGCGGGGGAGGTGCAGCTGGCTCACCCTGCAGCCCACCCCGCGGGCACTGGCCCGAGCTGGCCTGTGTGAGTCTCCCAGCCCCGCGCAGCTGTGAAGTGCCACAGGGTGCCTGGCGCAGGGCGGCGGGAGCCAGGCCAGCACTGTGGCAGGGTGAGCGTTCCCCACCCCCGACCCAGCATGGCACCAGCCCTCCCTGGCCCAGGGCTCGCCTGCCTGCTTCGTGCCCTGTCTGTGACCGCAGTCCTGTGGAGTGGGTGTCCAGGGGAGTCAGGGAGAAGGGACGTCGAGTCCGTGGGAGGCTGGGCAGGCCCTGGGATCCTAGCCTTCACGCAGGTGCCTGATAGCCCTCGTGCCATCCCCTGCCCACCTGTCCTTTCCGCTGTCCACATGCCCACCTGTGTCCCTGAGGGTGGGCAAGAGGCGATGGTGTCCAGAGGGGGAGGGTCCTGGACTGGGGAGGCAGCCCCAAGCCGGGATCTGTCCGGGCCTGGCGGTCAACCCCTGCCCCTCCATCGTCCTGATGCTGCCTTGTCCTCAGGCTGCTGGTGGGACGGTGTTTGGACCCCCACCCAAGCCGTTCTGGCGTTTTCCATTGTTCTTCCTTTTGTTCAACCATTGAAAGAAGGGTGCTGAGCCAGTTCATGCCAGGCCCTGGACCGGCGGGGTGGGGACTGAGGCCTGGACAGTGACCCTCCCAGGCCTGCGGGCAGCTGAACACCAGCGACATCCCTCGTCCCCTCAGGAACAGCCCCTGCAGGGGCTCGGAGGGGCTGCCCAAAAGCCCGCAGGGGTAAGCAGACAGGTAAGAGTTCCCCCGACACCACTGTCTACGTGGCTCTCGGCTCAGCTCTGGCCCTGGCATGATCAGGGCTGAGGGACAGTTTGGGCACAGAAGACAGCTGGGCGTCCAGGGGCCGAGGGTCTCTCCTGGAGACTCCTGCCCCTCACTCACCATCCCTCTGCTGCCCACCTTGGTCTCCGGGGGGTGCTGGGTGCCAGGAGACCTGGCAGAGGTGGGGGGGCACATGAATATGGGACACTGGGTTGGGGAGGGGACAAAATAGACCCCGGCAACGTGGCCTGTGAGTTAGAGGCCAGGATGGCGAGAGCAGAGCGTCAGGAAGAGCTGGCGGGAGGAGGGGTCCTATGGGGGCGGGTCTCGGAGGACTTGGCTTCTCCCCTGTGTGGTGGGAGCGCAGGGGGGCGGTGATCTGACCGAGGTTCGGGGGGTCCTGCATAGTGCGGGGCTGGGCGGGGGCGCTGCTGCGAAAACCCCGCCTGGAATGAGGGCTCCACGCTTTGGGTCAGAGGGCCAGGTTCAAGGTGGAGGCTTCAGTTTGGACCTGTTGCCCGTGTCCTGGGTCCAGCGTCGTGGTCCCTGCGCCCAGACCTCTGCATGCTGCCATGGCCATGTCCTCCATGGGAGTACTGAGGCCCCCCAGAGGTGACACCTTAGCCAGCTGATGCCACGTGGGGAAAAGCGGACACCAGGGGACTGGCTTCAGGTGACTGCTTTGGGGATGCCTCTGCTGGAACCCCAAGCCAGGGAATTTATGTGTCCGTGTGTCTGTCCATTTATATGTCTGTGTGTCCATTATATCCACGTGTCCATATGTCCATGTGCCCATCTCTCCATCCATCCAGCCATCTGCAGTTTTGCAGACCCATAGGTGCTCCAGAAAGTTTCATTCAATGGTGAATAAATGAATAAGCCCACCTGTCTGTCCAGCCACTGCCCCACCCATCCACGACCTGACCGTGGTCCTGAACTGGGCTCTCGGGAAAGAGCTACTTATTGAATGACTGAGTGAGTGAGAGTGATGGGTTGGCCGTCCAGCCCCCGAAGCTGCTCACTGCTGACCCCTGTCCCAGCCCCAGGTCACACTCCCAAGCAGCAGAGGAGACGTGGCCCCAGTGCTGCTCCTGTAGCTTCTGAGGACGCAGCGGGCCTTGTGCTGGGCGGCCATCAGGCTTGAGTCCTGCCCAGGGCGGCTGGACCCAGGCTGGGCTCCAAGGGGTGTGGGGCAGCCCTCTGGAGGCTCCTCTGCCCTGGGCCGAGGGATGGGTGATGGGAGGGCCCATCATCACCCACCAGAGCCCCCAGACCTGGAATCAGCCTCACCGGAGTCTGGGCCGGCTGCCGCAGTGGGAGGGGAGGTGGGGAGGGCACTGCCCCTGCGTGGGGCCCAGGCATCCGCCGCCCACCAGGCTCAGGCCCTGGGGGCCCAGGGAGATGTGGATGCAGGGGAGCCCTGTGAACAACCTTGGCAGTTTTGAATGCTTTTCCTGAAAATCACTTTCCCTAAAAATCACCCTCAGGTACCTGCCCTGAAGCCCCACACCCAGAGCAGAGCCCCTGAAGCGGCAGCCACCTGGGGGCTGGTGAGTGGGTAGGGGCAGTGTGGCTGGAAGGGCACGTAGCCCATGGCCACCCTGACCTTCCAGGGCCTCCCTACCTGCAGCCCTCAGCCCCTGCCCCCTTCCTGCCCCAGGTCTTCGGGGAAGCACCAACAGGCGTGTCAGGGACGGAAGGTTTTCTCCATTAACGAGGATCCCTCCTTTGGGACCTTCCGGCCAGTGACTCCTCCCTGACCCAAGCCTCCGTCCCTGAGGGGTCTGGCCTTGGTGGTCACACTGGGGCGGGGGTGAAAGCAGCCCCACCTCCTGCCGGTCAGGGCCTGCCACCTCCAACAAGGTGGCCGCCCTGCTCACCTGCTGCTGTTGGGCAGCTTGGCTGTGTTCCTCGCTGAGCGCCCTGGAGAGACCGGGCCTCCTTGGGCACCAGGATCTCTGACCTGCAGAGCCCAGCGCTGCGGGGACAGGAGCATAGACAGCAGGGGGGGACGACACCAGGAGTGGCCACTCGTGCTCCCGCTCGTGGACCTGGCACAGCACCGCCCAGGTCCCATTGTGGGTGGCAGGCTGTGCTCCAGAACTTAGGGCCGTGCTGTGACTCTCCCACTGTGGGGACAGTGTGACTTTCTGAGGGTTCCCCGTCCCAGGACCTTATTATACTAACGCAGGAGGCTTGACACAGCCCTGGAACAGGCCTGGAGCGTACACACGGCCTGTCCTTCATGACAGCTGTGCCTGGTCCTTTTTCTCCATGGGGACAGGAAAGAACACGGTCACCCAATCAGGGGCGATGAACCTGCACCAGAGGCTACCGACTGCCCTGGCCTCCCCGCCACCCTGCTCAGCAGCTCCTTGGCAGCCTGCAGCTGCTCAGTCTCTGCCGGGAGTTAGGGTTAGGGCCAGCGTGGTGACTGGATGGGACTGGGGTGGGGACCACCTGCACCTCAGGGCTGCAGGGTGGCACTGGGCTCTGCCACACCACCTCCCCGGAATGCGGCACTGTTTACCGTCTTGGCTGGAGTGAAGTTTCCACCTGGCTGTCCCCGCCATGAGAGCTCTTCCCTCACAGGCTGAGAATCTAGTTCAGGGGTCGCCCCAGCTGGACAGATATTCCCCCGGTTATATGTTCAGGGGCTGGGGTAATGGCCACTGTGGTCCGTGGGTCTCCTGCCCTAACTAGGACCCCACGTGCCCCTGCTCTAATGGTTCGCGACGCTCTTCAGGTTTCCAGGCGCCAACGTCAATGCAGGCCCTGTGTCCTCCCCACAAGATACCCCACTAGAATCCCGCGGGGCTGCACCGTCCTCCCCCCAGCACCGGCCACTTCTTCGGAGCTTCCAGGGGCTTCAGCCGGAGGTGGAGCTGGGGTGGAGAGGCCCCTGGGAGGACTGGGGGCAGAGCAGTGGCAGGACAGTGACTCAGTCATCGCAGGCACCCTGGTTGTCCTTCTGGGATGGAGGCGGGGAGGCCAGTGAGGAGGGGCACTGGGGTCATCCAGGTGACACGGGATGGTGACAAGGACCAGGGGTGGGTGGTGAGCGCCAGGCAGATTCTGGATCCCGGCCTCCCGGTCTCCGGCCCTGTGCTGTCCCCTCCCATCCAGCATGGACCCGGCAGCTGGCTCCTAAGGCTCTGGCAGTCGCTCCGTGGAGGGGCCCACGTATGTGGAGCTGAGGGAGGCCCCGCCTGTGAGGACCTGGTCTGGCCACACCGATGCCTTCATGGTCGAACCTCCCCATGAGACCGCAGCCCTGCTCAGCAGGAGGGAATGGCTATGCCTGGATTCCAGACCCACAGGAGCCATAAGACAATAAACCTGTGTTGTTGTAGGCCATTTGGGTTTGGGGTAGCTCGAGACACAACAGAAGATGATGTTGAAGGTGGAGCCAGCTGCGGGTGTGAGAGGAGACACCAGGGCGTCCAGGCGAGGGGGCAGTGCCCACCCCGCGCAGCAGGAGGGAGGTCCAGAGAGGCTGTCGGATGAGGCGGAAGCCACACAGGTCTCTGTCAGACACTGTGGGTGGGGACTGATGGTGGGGGAGGGAGGGGCCTGTGAGGGGCTCGCAGGGCGGGCGGGATGGGTGCAGAGGACAAGAGGGGTCAGGGTTTGGGAGGCAGGGAGATGGAGCAGAAGGGGAGGGCAGTGGGGAGGGTGTTTCTCCAGTCACATCCAGCTGCCCCGAGTCAGGGGGGAGTGGCATGAGAGGGGCCGAGGGGGAAAGGGGGCGGGATCAGTGGGGGCCAGGGATCTGAGCTGGGCAAGGAGGACAGTGAGGACAGGGAGAGGGTGTTGGGCAGTGACAACCTGGGGCGACTGCAGATCAAGACCCTCCTGAGATGCCACATCACGCCCACCAGGATGGCTGTCACCAAAGAAATGGAAAACACGAAGTGTTGGCAGCATGTAGTAAAATGGTACCCTCGTGCACACTGCTGACAGGAACGTAAAATGGCGCAGCCACGTGGAAAACACCACGGACGTTCCTCAGGATGGGCTTGAGTTCCACACGACCCAGGATTCCGTTCTCGGGTGTGTGAGTAAGAGATCTGAAAGCAGGGTCTCTGACAAACCCTTGCACACCTGTGCTCATGGCAGCATCCTTCACAATAAAGACAGGAGAAGCCCGTGTGTCCATCAGTGGATGGAGGGATAAAAAAAAATGTGGTCTCTACACACAGTGGAATATTACTCAGCCTTTAAAAGAAAGGATTTTTTTTTTTGTAGTAATAGTCCCAAGCTTATTTATTTATTTATTTATTTATTTATTTGGCTGCGTTGGGTCTCTTGCTGTGCGAGGGCTTTCTCTAGTTGCGGCGAGCAGGGACTACTCTTTGTTGTGGTGCGCGGGCTTCTCGTTGCGGTGGCTTCTCTTGTTGCGGAACACGGGCTCTAGGTGCGCAGGCTTCAGTAGTTGTGGCTTGCAGCCTCAGCGGTTGTGGCTCATGGGCTCTAGAGTGCAGGCTTCAGTAGTTGTGGCTCGTGGGCTCAGTAGTTGTGGCTCGCGGGCTCAGTAGTTGTGGCTCAAGGGCTCTAGAGCACAGGCTCAGTGGTTGTGGCGCACGGGCTTAGTTGCTCCGCGGCATGTGGGATCTTCCCGGACCAGGGCTCGAACCCGTGTCCCCTGCATTGGCAGGAGGATTCTTAACCACTGCACCACCAGGGAAGCCCCTCTGCATCTTAAATGTTCATGCCTGTGGCATGCTGGGTACCTGACTCTGGGAGGTTTCAGGGTTCCTTCTTTTCCTGTTTTGAACGTCTCCAAGGGGGCCTGCAGAATAGCAGAGTTTAGGGAGCAGGAGACTGGACCCTAAGTGCAAGCCCAGCCTCCCCAGAACGCAGCCAGGCCTCCCCTCCCCGAGGGTCCTGGCGAGCCCCATTTCACCACGCCCCCGCAGCCAGACACCCCCCGGTCCAGTCTGACCCAGGCTGGCCTTCGCCTGTTCCTTGGCACCATCACTGGTTCCTCAGTTCATCCCCACCTTGGTCTCCCCAAGCCCTGCCACCCCCGTGCCCATGTCCCCCCACCTTCCAACCTCCCCTTACCCAACCTGGCCAGGTCTGGCCCCCTCGAGCCCATCCCAGAAGCTGGGGACCAAGAATCTGGGAGGAAGCCCTGGGCATCTGCTCAGAATCCCCCTCACCGGCCTCACAGCCCGGTAGGCCCGACAGCAGACGTGGCCTGTCCTGCTGAGCTGCTGGACCACCACCAGGGTATAGGGACACGGGGCCTGGGTGAGGTCTTCCTAACTGATGAGGAAACTTCTGAGCCCACTGGGGCTAGGCCCCGGCTCTGTGGCCCGGATGGGGCTGCCTCTGTGAGCAGGAGGCCTGCGAGGACAGCCGAGCTGCGCAGCCTAATGCAGGAGGATGCTGTGAGCCCATGCGGAGTGAGGTCAGGCCTGCAGACACACACACGTAGACACACACGCACAGGAGCTCCAGCTTCCAGGGCCCAGCAGCCTTCCAGGGAACCCATTTGTCATGCAAATGTCCTCTCCTAGGGCCTCCCCAAGGGAGCTAGAGAGCTGTTGCCTGTCTAGGGTGGGGCCTGAGATCAAGACAGGACCCCTGCTGGGCCCTGTTGGGTCCTGCAGCCGCTCCCCTGCAGTGGGTGGGAGGTGGGGCGTGGCAGAGGGGCCTCAGCTGCAGAGCCAGACTGGCCTGAGATCTGACCCCCTCTGCCCAATGCGGGCTCCACCCTTGCGCAGCCATGCTCCCTCCTGGCTTCCTGGAAATATGGCTGGAGGCCTGGGGGGGCCAGGCCTCTTCTCTTTTCTCAGCTGCCTCTGGGGCTGTGAAGCAAGAGTGAGGGCGCTCAGCTCTGTGCCTACCCCCGCCCCCCTGCAGGGCCAGCATGCAGCCCACCTGCCCTCCCAGCCGAGCCTGCAGGGCCATCTCCCCAGAGGGCATGTAAGCACCGCCCCCCACTCCCGCCCGCCAGTCCGGGGTGCAGACCCCAGCGGCCGGGCGAGCCCGCCAGACCTGGGCTGGGCCCTGTGCCGGGTCGGTTGGCCTCTGAGCCCAGTTGCCACACGGAGCCAGGATGGCCAGGCCCTGGGACACGGGCTGAGGGACACAGGCCACGGCCACCCCCTGAGAGAGGAGCCGGGGGGCCTGGTGGGGCGGCCGCAGTGGAGCCGCCGCAGTGGAGCCGCGGGGAGGCCGGCGGGCGGGACGCTCCAGCCGCCGCGCGTGCCCAGCCCTGCTGCGCCCTCCCCGCTGGCCCGGCGCCGCGGCCGCCCGGCCCAGGACACGGTGTGCGGCCGGAACAGGGCGGTGTCTGCTCAGGGCGCCGGCTGCCGCTTCGGCACACAAGCGCCCATTGTGTTCCCGGGCGCCCCCGCCGCGACCCCCACTTCCCGCTGCTCCGGCCCCACCCCGCAACGCAGCTCCCCCCGCCCCCCAGGGCCCCCTTGCCTCCCTCTGGCCTTTCCCCCTCCCCGCCCCCCCTCGACCCCGCCCCAGCCCCCCTTGCTCCCCGCCGTGCGTCCCGCCCCGCCTCCAGCCCTGTCCCCTGCTGGCCCCGGGCCCCAGCTGACCCCAACGCCCGCACTGCCCACCGACCTTTATACCCCTCGATATGTGCCCCCTGACTGCAGGTCTCCCCGTAGTCCTCCGGCCCGGGACTCCCCGGCCTCACAGATCATGATTTCTGGCCCTGCTCCCCCTCCTCCCCTCCCCCCACCCGGACCGGACTTTCCCCGGGGCAGGAGACCCTCCCCACCAGCCACCCCAGGCCTGGGAGAAGGTCTGGAGAGCAGAGCCCCTCGGGCTGCAGGGGGTTGGCTTCCTGCTGGGGGGGGCTGGGAGGATGGGCTGGGGGCAGGATGGGTCGCAGGATGCTTTGGGTTGGGTCCGCGTCTTGGGTGCAGGTGCAGGCCCTGGGCGCTGGCTGCCAGGGCTGGCGTCAGGGCCCTCTGTTCCATGGGCCACACTTCTGCCCTGTGCCATGGTGTGGCCTGGACATGAAGCCTGTGGGTGACGGTCCCGACTTCCTGGGTGGCCGGGCTGCTGGACTTTCCAGAGGAGAGGGCCCTCAGGGCTGTAGGTCATGAAGGACATGACCACTGGTCAGGGCACAAGGGTCCACACTGGTCCACGTGGGCCCTTCCAGATCCTGACTCAGCACCCACGTGGGCCCACCCAGGTCAGGACACAGGGGACCACAGGCATCTTCGCACTCGCCATCCTGCTCGCAGGCACATGGGCTCACAGATATCTCAGCAGCGCTTGCGCACGCTTCTGGCGCCCCCTCTCCCCCCATCCCGCTCGCACACGCACCCCATCGCACCTCTCCAGCCCCACAGGCTGGCTTAGGGGCTCACGCAGAGCGCTCTCCTGGGCGCCCCTCGGACAACCCTAAGCCGGACAACCCTAAGCCGCAGCGCAGGAAGTCCTGAGAGGTCGAGAGGGGCACCCACGGGCGGGGATGGCCCGGATGGTTCCAGCGACGGGGAGGGGTGGGTGTCACCATCAACCGCAGGGGAGCATGGGGCACAGAGTGGGGTGCGGGCCAGTCTGAGCTGTGTCGTTGATGAGTCCTCCACCCACTGAGGAACTGAGGAATCACCTTCAGGTGCCTCCCGGGAGTCCAGGCCCTGCAGAAGCCCCATCCTGGCCACTGGCTGAGTGCTGAGGCGGTGGAGAGCTCCAGGGCACTGCTCCAGGGCACAGCTGGTTCGTACCACCTGGAAGGGCCCCGGGGGGCGGGGGAAGGTGGGGGGGCCTCTTCCAGCTCCCCACACCCACCTCCAGCTGTGAGGCCCCTCTGTGCGCCCAGCCTAGCAAGGACCTCAGGTGGGCAGGACTGCCCAGCTCGCAGGTGGGGAAACCGAGGCTGGGGCGGGGGTGGGGGAGGGCAGTGTCTGGGCAGGCCTGGCCTACACAGGCCAAGAGCTGGCCCTGTGGAACTGGTCTTTCCAGGTGTGTGTGTGTGTGTGCGTACACGTGTGTATGTGGACTGGAACCCAGCCAGGAGGCAGGTGGAACAGAGGCCACAGCCTGCGTCATGGGTAGCACTTCAGGGCACCAGCCCAGCGGGGGGCGGGGGGGGATGGGCAGGCAGCGTCCACTCCTCTCCTGTTCACTACTCAGAGACACAGGGAGGCCAGATTTGGCCTGGGGCCTGGCTACAGGGCGGGGCCAAGACCCGGCTCTAGGGCTCGGCCCAAGGGCAGTCTGACCAGCGCCCTCCAGAGCCCTCGAACTCACACTGAGGGCAGGGCCGGGCTCCATGTGCTGCTCAGATGGGCGGCCCTGCTCCACATGGCAGGGCCCCAGCAGCCAGGCCAGCTGATGCTGGCCCCAACCCTGCCTCACCGAGGGGCTCTGGGCCCAGGCAGGCAGGCGGGTCACCTCTGCTGGGCACCCCAGTGTCCTGGCAGGTGGGATTTCAGGAGGGCAGACCCTCCACCGAGGCCCCCTGGCCACTGCTCAGCCCAGCCTGCTCTCCTGCCCCCGCTGTGGGTTCCTTCCCGCGGGCAATGTGCCCAGCAGTCCTCGCCGACTCCAGTACTCGACAACTCCAGACACTCTTGCCCTGGCCGGTGCCATCTCTCTGCCCTGGCCACCCCTCCCCGCCTCCGTGACCCCAAGTTCTTACACAAGGACTGGCATGGGGCCAGCCTAAGAGGATGCCCCAGGCCCTCCTGCCCAGCCTCTGGCCCTGGGTGAGCCCAGGCCTGGCCTTAGGCTCTGGGTCACCCACCCAGCTCCCCTGCCTGTCCCCCCAGCCCCTGTCCTGGTGACCCCTAGCCTTGGTTTTCTAGCCTGTGAGCAGGGCAGCATTGCCCAACCTCAGCTGGCACTTGGGGCCTGGCCAGCCATTTGCGTCCCCGAACCTCGGTTTCCCCACCTGTAAATGAGGACCAAGAGGATGACCACATGCCCCGGCTCTGCCCTCAGAGCCGACGTGGGCAGGTCCTGGGGGGGACAGGCTCCCCCCGCCACCCCCTCCCTGTCCTGCCCCTGCTCCCCTGCATGACAGGCCTCTGCTTTAGGAAGGATGCCAGTACCTGGGATCCAGGAGCTGGACCGAAGCCCCCCAGGCCTGAGCTGCAGTCAGTACGGCAGGCACTTGGTGGCTTGCCCAGCCTGACCCGGCCAGGGGGCCCAGGGCAGCACGGGGACCAGTGCGCATCCACGCCCGGAAGTGAAGGGCGGCTGGCAGAGGGGTTCCATGCCACCAAAGGTGGGAGAGGCAGGAGCAGGTCGCACAGGGCTTCGGGGTGCCACCACCTGCCCATGGCACAGGTGCCTCCCCGCACCTCCCCCCCGCAATCCTACCAGGGGCAGCTGCTGCTCCCCGAATACCCATCCTGCTGCTGAGAGAACTGAGGCCCAGCGGCTCTGCCTCTTCTCCACAGGCAAGAGGGAGCACTGGAAGGGTTTTGAGTGGGGAGTGGTGTGTTCGCAGAAGCAGCCTCCAGATGCTGCTTCGGAGGGGCTGGAGAAGTGGCCAGGCCTGGGGGCTGGGGTGGGGGCCAGGTGGGGCAGGATGGATACCGGGGTCAGCGCAGCGACGGGGGCCCTGGGTCCGCTCGCTCTCCTGCTGCCCTGGGGTGGCCTCAGCCCCGGGCAACCGAGCAGCTGACTTGCCCACCTGGGTGTGGCCCCAGGGCGGGGTCGAAACCCCGCACAGGTGTGTCCCCGAAACCGCGAGTCAGCGGCTCCCTGGTTGCCAGGCCGCCAGAGAGCCACGTGGGACCGCCAAGATGGGGGTGGCGGAGACAGAGATGGTGGTGAGGGGCACAGGGCTAGAATGGGGCATCACTTGGGTCCCCATAGGCCCCAGCTGGGAGGTAGGAGGGAGCCAGTCTGGCACAGGTTCAGGAAGGGCAAGGGCAGAGGCTCCCCGGCCCAGCTGGGGTGGAGACACCTGCAGCCCCCCATCACATCCCCCACCAGCAGTGCTGGGGAGTGACCAAAGGCCCCATTTTGCAGATATTAAGCTGGGCTCTGCCTGGAACCCCCAACCCCGGGTCCCAGCCCCCCCCCCAAGGGGCCGCCTGACCCAGGACCCCCGTCCTGAGCCCACTCAGACCCTGGGAGGCCAGGCCCCCAAAAGGAGGTGGAGGGTGCTGGTATGGGGTCCCCTCTGGGCCAGGTGGGCGTCCTGTCCACTGAGTACCCCAGCCCAGCAGGGCCCCAGCTGGCAGGACGCCAACGCCGCCCGAGGTCAGGGTCAGGCGGGGAGCCAGGCCTGCCCAGAGCAGCGGGAAGCGGGAGGGGCTGGTGGCCTGGGATGGGGAATTTCGTGGGGGTGGGGAGCCTAGCCAGAGAGTAAAAGTGCAGAATTCTTTCCATTCTTCCCGTTTCTCTGTGATGACTCAGCAGCTCTGCCCACTGGCTCCTGAGGCAGGCGAGGCCCACTGTCGGCCCAGGAACGTGCCCACCCCAGGGCGGGGGGGGGGGGGGGGGGAGTGTCACAGCACCCCTCCCTGCGGTGTCCCCGCCCCACCTGTCACCCGCAGGCACGCTCCCACTGCTGTCTCCTGCCCCAGCCCCGCCTCCTCTGCAAGGTCTTCTAGGGAGCTGGGCGCCCACTGCCCTGAGGGGAGATGGCCCTGGGCCCTGGGGTGGAGCACCAGTCCCTGCAATGGGCAGGTCTGCAGGGGTCTTTGAGGCCCTGCCCTCAGCCCCACTGTGGGGGTCAGGGCGGGGCGGGCGGGAGGTAGGGCCTCTCCTGGGCTTTGGGCTCCTGTCCGGACAGTGGGTCCGGAGTCCCCAGCCCTTGGCCACACCCTGCCGCAGCCCGCTGGTCTCCTTCCTCCGGAGAGGGTGGCCCCTGGGGAGGAGGGGGCCAGTGCTGCAAGCCAAGAGGCCGCCTGGCCCTGTTGCCCGAATGGGCTGGGACGGGGCTCGGGAAGACGGAAGGAGATACCAGAGGGACACATGCACTGAGGGGCCCACTGCGTGTCCGCACGGGTGGGCTGCTACCTGGGCCCTGACCCCACTGATCAGCCACAGCGAGCTCCTCCTGGCTCCTGGGCTCTGGAGCACCCACGGCACCCCACCTCCTCCAGGAAGCTGGTGGGAGTGAGTATGGGGCATTTAGGGGTGAGCCGGGCAAGAGTTGGGGGCGTCCAGAGGCCATGCAGCTCTCGAGCTCCCCCGCCAGCCGTCACTTCCTGGGAACCGGCAAGTGGCCTGAGGTTGGAAACCAGCCTGGCCACTTCTGAACGGGATGCTGTGCCCAGGCCACCTCGGGGCCCTGGATCAGGATGCTAGGAAGCCCTGAGCAGAGTCAGGGACCGGCCACCCCCAGGGCCTCAGTGGGCCCTCGGACTTCCCTAGCCCGTGCTGGAGCCTAAACTCAGGAGGCTGCTCCAGAGCTCTAGCAGCGCTGAACCCCCCTCCTTTAGCTGCTCTTAATCCCCCCACCCCAGGGCTTCACGATGAGCCAGGAAGGGCCTCCAGCCTGGGTTCAGGGTTCAGGGTCACCAGACTCTCCCCATCATCCCCCACAGGCCTGGGCAGCAACTCCTGGACATTGACATTCCCCAGTGGGCAGCAGTCTGCCCCTGCTGCGTCCCGGATCCAAATGCCCCGGGGCCTCTTGCTTCCCTGCACAGGCTGGCGCTGGGGGTGCCAACCTGGGTCCCTACAGCCAGTGCTGCAGTGGGGAGAGTCTGGAAGACCACACAGGTCTCCTTGGGCCTGTCTGGCAGGCTTGCCCCCTACCCTGGCCTGGCTCCACATCCAGGCTATGGCCACCGGGGTCTGGCCGCTGCCCACAGGCCTGGGTCTGCTCCCAACAGGCATGGAAGGAGAGGGTGGCCTGAGGCTTGGGTCCAGGGAGCCTCGTGCACCGAGGTGCGCTGGCAGGGTGCTGAGCACCACGAAGACGGCCTCGCCAGCACAGTTCTTACCCCTCCCCCTCAGCAGTTGAACCACACTGTATCTTCCTTGGAACCACTAACCACCCCCCCGACCCCGGCCGCCGATGCCCAGGTGTGGGGGGCTCTTCCCTAGCTCTCTATTTCTTTTTTTTTTTTAATAAATTTATTTATTTTGGGCTGCGTTGGGTCTTTGTTGCTGCGCGTGGGCTTTCCCTAGTCGCAGTGAGCGGGGGCTACTCTTCGTTGCGGTGCGCGGGCTTCTCATTGTGATGGCTTCTCTTGTTGTGGAGCACGGGCTCTAGGCGCGCGGGCTTCAGTAGTTGTGGCTCGCAGGCTCAGTAGTTGTGGCTCGTGGGCTCTAGAGCGCAGGCTCAGTAGTTGTGGTGCACAGGCATAGTTGCTCCGCAGCATGTGGGATCTTCCCGGACCAGGGCTCGAACCCATGTCCCCTGCATTGGCAGCGGATCCTTAACCACTGCACCACCAGGGAAGTCCCCCTAGCTCTCTATTTCTGAACCATTAAAGGAGGGGACCCAGAGGGGTCCCCATTAAAGGGGGCGCCCAGGCTTTTGGGCTCTGAGCTGTGTGGGTGCTGCCTGGGGCTGGCAGGGAAGGGCCAGATCAAGCCTGGTCTGAAACCATCATCCGTCTTGCTCTGCTTCTTTCCAAGCCTGATCCATTCTTGGGCGAGGTTCATGCCCTGGCAGTGACACTCTCCTATCTTCCTGGAGGGGCCAGTTACCGCCCTCAGGCTCATCCTTCCCCTGAGGCCCCTGTCTCCCTACCACAACAGCCCCACAGGCCACCGCTCTCTCTCTCTGTGACGTGGTGTGAAAGCAAGGCCCACCGAGAGCTGAAGTGGGGCTATCTGAGCGTGCTGAGCATGGGCAGCTATGCAGCAAATGTTCACTAAATGCAGGTTTCCGAGGCTGTTATTCGTCCTGATCCCATGTTTACTGTGACCAGGCCCTCCCAGGTCCGTGCTCTGGAGACCCTGGGTCCATTTGTAGGAGACAGTTTCTCCATGGCCTGAGCGCGGTCTGAGCGTGGCCCTGGCCAGCCCTGGGACTGAATGAAACTCTCCCAAGACAAGGTCATTCCTGCCGCAGGCCCTGGGCCCCAAGGTCTCCAAGGCAAGCTGCACCGCTCTGACCCCCAACCCTTGACCCTCTGTGGCTCCCACCTGGCTGAATGCCCCCCACACCCTCCCCATTCTGGTTCAGCCTTAGAGACTCAGCTAAACTGGGCCTCCTTCAGGAAGCCCCGGCGTGGGACCCACTGGCTGCATGGCTCCTGGAGCCCAGCGCAGGACACCCCATGCAAATCAGAGGCAGACACAGGCCGGTCGGCCCAGCTTCCAGCTCCTTGGAGACAGCCTTCCGAGGCCCCTTCTGTGCCTCACCCTCACCTCCGCGCTGGGGCCGCAGCAGCAGGGACTGAGGAGCCCAAGCTGCCTGGGCACCATCTACAGAGGCCGCCGGGGCTCAGAGGCTGCGCCTGCTTCTGGGGTCGGGGCACAGGGCCCCTGGCCCAGCCCCCCGGGGACTGGGCCTCTGGGGTGAGCAGGGGGCGTGAGATGGGACGGCCCTCCCCCAGTCCCATCCAGGCTGGGCTCCTTGACCTTGGGGTCTCAGCACAGAGATGGTGGAGCTGCCAGAGTTGGCTGGGCCCCGCCCCAGGCATCCCCATCCCAGGAAGCCCCTAGGCTCTCCCTTTGAAATCTGGGGCCTCTGCACAGGACAACAGCTAGAGCCGGCACAGCCGCGTGTAGCACGCATCTACTGTGCGCCCCAGAAGCACGTCACAGGCGTCTCACTGGCTCCTCCTCACAGCCCTGCACGGGGGTGGCCAGAGCCCCACAGGTGAGGACATCCAGGCAGGGGGGCGGTGAGAGGTGTGAGGCCCCAGCAAAGTGGCCAGGGAGCTGGTCCAGTGCCAAGGCTGTGCTCACGGCCTGGGGGGACCTGGCCCCAGTGCCGGGACGGAAGCCGGGTGAGGAGAGGACCCCTGCAGCCCAGGCAGGTCCCCGATGGGTTGTCACTGCTCCCATCGCCGCCACCCCCAAGGCCGGTGTTGGACGCTCCAGTCCAGCTGCATTTGGGGTTTCGTCCACTGGGACCCCAGCCTTTCTCTGGGTTGGGCCTGGGTGCTCCCTCATTGGTTTTTCGGGGTCCCCTTGACCAAGAGTCCAGGTGACCATTACCAGGCCGTGGGCAGCTCTCAAGGCGTGAATGCTGTACGGTGGCAGCAGGGGGTGTGCCCAGAGGGAATGGCAGCTCTTGAACTTGGGCCAGGCTTGGCCTTGAGTCAGGCCAGGCTGGGGTCTCCTGGGTGGGGCGACCAGAGTTCCCACAGGCCACCACCCACCAGCTCCCACTGAGGGACACCCCAGCCCCAGCCCAGGCCCTACCCCAGTTGCCTTTGGGGAACATTGCAAAACCCTGGCTTGGCTCTGCTGGCTCCCCTCCCCGGTGGGTGAGAGGCCAGGACGGAGGCGAGAGCAGGCCAGAGGGAAGGCCCCTCCTGCCTCAGCCAGGCTGTGGCCCTCTGTGTGTGGGGTTCCATGCAGCACGCAGGCAGGGCCAGGTCCCAGGGCTCCCGGAGCCCAGTTTGGGGTCGGGGCAGGGGTGGCGCTGGTGTGAAGCTGGGTGCTGTCGAGCCAGGCCCCGTGGGCTGGGGAGGGGTCAGGCCCAGCGGGCCAGGGGTTCCTGCAGTGGGAGTGGAGGCTGGACGGGGCTCAGGGGGACAGCTGTGACTGTGGGCCAAGTCACCGGGACGGACCCTGTCGGCTGGATCGACCCTGGAGGATTGGAGGCAGGATGATGGTGTGCCGACGGCGGGCGCTGGGGAGACCTGGGGGCTACGGGAGCCCGGACAGGGCTGAGGATCAAGGGGGGTCCTCCAGGCACGGCCTGGGGTGAGGGGCACGGAGAGGCCCAGGGCTGGGCCGAGCAAACCTGCGGGATGTCCAGGGGAAGCTGGAAAGGGACCAGTTGAGGAGGCCTTGGTTGTTGACATGGGGGGACAAGGGGGGTGAGGGCCCTGACCCGGAGTAAGTGCCCGCCCCCCCCCCCGTGCTCCCTGCTGTGACGCCCAGCTCTGTGGGCGTGTCTGTAAGCGTGTGACGGTCTGCTGTGTCCATGAGTGTGGATGTGTGTGGATGGAAGACAGGGTGGTGGCCAAGGCTATCTGCTGCCCAGCCTCCTCTTCCTCCCCAATCTGGGGAGGATAGCCTGGCTCCAGTCACCATGGCAACAGCCGCCCCTCCCACCAGCAGGACAGGGTTACCTTGTGGGGCTGGCTGTGCAGGGTTGGGGTAGGCTGCTTCCAGGGTGGGGCAGGCTGCAGCCCCCTGGGAAGATCCAAGCTGCTCCCCCCACTGAGGAAACACCTCCCTTGAGAGGCCACTGGGAACTTGAAGAGGCACCTGGCCCCGCTGTGAGGCTGCCCCTCTCAGCAGGATGGCCCCATGGAGGGAGGCGCTCACACCATGCTGGCCTGAGCCTCGGGCACACCGAGGGATGGTGGGAGGCCAAGGGACCGGGCCTGACCTCTGTGGTCAGTGCGGTGGCCTGGTGCCTCAACCTCAGCTGAGCCCTCCTCCTCGGGGCCTCTCCCCGCTGTCTGCAGGAGTGGCCCCAGCTCTGCGGCCCATGAAGTTGCTGACCTGGGCCAGGCCTGCTTGTGGGGCCCAGAGTTATTTTTAAGGCCCACCGGATGGGCCTTCCAGGAACCAGGAAAAAACAGGCAGGGTTTGACATCCTGCACTGCTGGGGGTGTGGCTGGAAGTGAAGTGTGGATCAGAACTGCAGGGAGGGGGTGGCCTGGGGTTACTGACCGAGGGCCATGCCCAGGGCAGAAGGGCAAGAGGCCCTTGGGGCTCAGATTTGGCCTTGTCTCCCTGTACAAGGAGGAACACCTGGGGGAACACCTCAGAGCCTCGATGTGCCAAGCTGAGAAACGGGTGGGTCATGTCTGCCTGCAGGGTAAGGGCAGGGGGAGGTGGGCAGCACCTTGCCTGAGTCCTGCCCATTAGGCGGGGTCACTTTGGGTACCGAGGGCCCCCAGTGCCGAGGAAACATGGGCCCTGGGTGGCTGCACAGGCAGAGATGCTAGCCCCCTGCCCAGCCTATTCCTTGGGCCAGATTGGGCCTGAAAGAGGCCCCCCTGCAGGACAGCCCTTGGTAGGGAGGGGTGTCCAAGTCCATTCTGACCCTCAGGGATTCACAGTCCGTGCAGGACACGCAGACACACACACACAGACACACACACACACACTAGAATGTCCAGAACACACAAGTCTGGACGAGATGAAGGCTCTGAGTAAACCTCCATCTCAGGAAAGAGGCTGCCTCCTGCTCTGTCCTCCACTCCCAGACTAAGCAGGGGACCCCTCGCCACTCCCAGAGTCCCCAGGGGCTTCCACAGGTGGCTCAGCCCAGCTTCAGGGCTGGGGGAGGAGGGACACACACTGCCCCTTTCTGAAGGAGAGTGAATCCTGCTCTGAGTCTGGGGAGACTCAGGGTCTTCAGATCAAGACTCTGCAGCTGGTGGGGTGCAGGGGGTGGCCCTCAGCCCCAGGATGCTGGCCTCCCAAGGCTGACTCTCAAGGCCAGGGACCAGCTGGGCGCACAGGCCAGGACACCCAAGGAGGACTGGCCTGCAGGTTCACATGGGGGTCTGGAGGCCCACAGGGGAGGCCACAGGGAACCTCGGCCCCTGTCGGCTAAGTTGGAACTGCCCTCAGAGTCACATCTTGACACCTAGACCCAGGATGCTCTCCAGCACTCCCACCCTCCCTAGCCCAGGACAGGCTATGGGTCCAGGAACCTATAGCAGCCTAATCTGAGGAGGAAGCCTCTGAGGACCATCCAGTGGTCCTCTGGAAAAACCCACAAGAAGACAGGAGTCCCTGGATTCCACTTCAGGGGCAGGCATCCTGCCTTGGTTCTGATCCCATGAGGAACCCTGTACTGGCCTGAGAACTGTGGTTAACCGGCCGGCCCTGGCCCTGCCTTTATGGGTCCACATCACAGGAGGGCAGTGGACAGAGCTCCGGAAAGATAAAAACCTAAGAGCTGTACCAGTGGAGGGTCCACTCTCTGCCCTGCCCTGGGAGAGTGACCGTGGCAGCTAAGGGATGTGACTTGAGGTAGGCTGGGTGTGCTGAGGGAGCCAGCAGGCTGGCCAGGGCCCCTGAGGCAGGTGAGTGCACATGCTTGGAGGTCACACCTGAAGGTAACCTCTGATGGGCCCAGGGATGTGGATGCCATGATTAGGTCCCAGCCTGGTCCCCAGGGGCCACGGGGAGTACCTGCGATGCCAGAAGGACCAGTACCTTGACCTCTTGGCTCCCCCAACCCTCAACCCTCTCTGGGATGGCTGTGGGAAGCAGTGGACGTCCTGAGCTCAGCCACTGGGGCTGGCAGACAGCTGCTCACACCTGAGCTGCTCAGGCCGGTGACTTGGGCTGAGGTTGGCAACCCGTGGGGTTGGATGAGTCTGTGCTCTACAAAAGGCAGAGGAGAGGCTCAGGTCCAGACGAGGGACCTGAAGACCTAGGCTGGCTCCGGCCCTGACAGAGGCAGTCAAGGTGGCCTTCCTGGTAGAGGTGGACAGCAGCTGGGCCTGGAGGGCAACCAGGTGGGTGGAGAGCCGAGGAGGACTCTCCAGACACGGGGTCAGCAGGGCAAAGTTCCTGGGAGGGAGGCGGAGTCAGGGAGGGACCTCGGGCTGCGGGCTTTGAGGTCAAGCCCGGGTAAGAACGAAGGCCCGGGGTAGGCAGAGTGGAGCCTCAGCCCACCCGGGGGCTGTGAGGCCCGGGGCGCTGTCGCCCGGCGGGGTCCCCCAGGGGGCGGAGGTGCCAGCCGCTCCAGGCCACGGGCGCGCCGGGGTCCGCGGACTGCCGGGGAGGTACGAGCACAGCCTGGGGTATCGGGGGCGCCTCCCGGACCCCACCGCTCCTCGGGACCCGACCGCCGCATTCCTGGCTCAGCCGCCCGCGCCAGGCCGGTGTAGCCGGTGACCTTCCCGGCGCGGCCTGGGGCGGGGCCATGGCCCCGCCCCACCGCGCGACGCCACTGGCTGGGCCCCGTGCCCTTTGCAAACACCGGCTCCCATTGGCTCCCGCGGCCCCGCCCCGCACTCCCGGGCCACCGCCCGCGCGGGAGCTGCGCGTGCGCGGGGGCGTGTGTGAACGCGGAGAGGTGACGCGCCACGCCGCGCCGTGCGCCTCCGCGACTCCGCTCCCGCCAGCTAGTCCCAGGCGGTTCGCCGCGCCCCCCGCCCGCCCCCGCCCACTCCGGAAGGCGCGCAGGCCTCTTCCCGCCGTCGCCTCGGCAGCTTACGCGGGTTCCAGAGGCGACCCCCGCCGCTCAGTCCGGCGGAAGGGGGCGGGGCCCCGGCTCGGCCCGCCCCCGCGGAGGGATACGCGCGGCCGCGGCCCAAAACCCCGGGGCGAGGCGGTGCGGGCGTGTGAGCGGCTCGGCCTGCTGCGCGTGTCGTCGTGGTCCACGCGGGGCTTGACTGGGCAGTGCGCCGCGCGGACGGCCTCGCCCGAACAGGCCCGCGCTCCGAGGCCGGCGCTCCCGGCGCACCTGCCCGCTGTCCGCGTCGGGGCTTCGCGCGGCCCGAAGAGGCCGTCCTCCCGCGTCCTCCACCGCGCGGGGAGCCGGTCCGGGCGAGAGGCGGCGCGGAGGCCGGGGGCCCGCGCCCGGCCGCCGCCCGCGATGCTGCTCTCCAAGTTCGGCTCCTTGGCGCACCTGTGCGGACCAGGCGGCGTGGATCATCTCCCAGTGAAAATCCTGCAGCCAGGTATGCGGGGGCCGGGGGTGTGGGCGCGCACCGGGGTTGGGCGTCCACCGGGGTCGGGGGCCCGGTCGTACCAACCCCGCCCGTGCGCTCTCCACAGTCAAGGCAGACAAGGAGAGCTTCGAGAAGGTGTATCAGGTGGGCGCCGTGCTGGGCAGCGGCGGCTTCGGCACGGTCTACGCAGGCAGCCGCATCGCCGACGGGCTCCCGGTGAGTCTGGCCGCCCGGCACCCGGGATTCTCGGCCCGCGCGCGTCGTTGTGTCCGCGTGGGCCTGACCACTGGTCCCTTCCCCCCAGGTGGCCGTGAAGCACGTGGTGAAGGAGCGGGTGACCGAGTGGGGCAGCATCGTAAGTGTGGGCGGGGAGCGCGGGGCGCCGGGCGGAGCGGGGGGCGCGGGCGCCGGGCGGAGCGCGCTGACCGCCGTGTCCCTTAGGCCGGCGCGGCTGTGCCCCTGGAGGTGGTGTTGCTACGCAAGGTGGGCGCGGCCGGAGGCGCGCGCGGGGTCATTCGCTTGTTGGACTGGTTCGAGCGGTCCGACGGCTTCCTACTGGTGCTGGAGCGGCCCGAGCCGGCGCAAGACCTCTTCGACTTCATCACGGAGCGGGGCGCGCTCGACGAGGCCCTGGCGCGCCGCTTCTTCGCGCAGGTGCTGGCCGCCGTGCGCCACTGCCACGGCTGCGGGGTCGTGCATCGCGACATTAAGGACGAGAACCTGCTGGTGGATCTGCGCTCGGGCGAGCTCAAGCTCATCGACTTCGGCTCGGGCGCGCTGCTCCGCGACACGGTCTACACCGACTTCGACGGTGAGCGCCCTCCCCGCGGCGAGGGCCGAGGGGCTGGCGGCTGTTGGGGCCGCGCGCCGCGCTGGCGTGCCCAGAGCGGGGCCTCGGGCCGTTGGGTCCGGCAGGTTGGGGCTCGGGGCGGACTCCAGACTCCTCTTGGCCGGCGCCGCCTCGGGCCTCCGCTGCGCGCGTGCGGAACGCGGGGGCGCCGCGCAGAAATCCCCGCATTGCGGTGCCGGGGAAGCCGGTGCTCCCTGCCCCTCCCCTTCCCGGTATCCTCACCTCACATCTGTTTGTTGTGAAACCGGACCCCGCGCTCATGTGACCCGCCTCCCGCGCCGGGCCAGCTGGGGGGGCGGGGCGGCCGGCGCCGGCGGAGGCCACGCCTGCCGGGGTTTTTCCAGGATGAGGACTGGCAGGATTTCGCGGCGGGTCCCTCCCCCGGCTCCAACACGGAGAGGATCAGCTGGGAGCGCGGGGTCTCGGTGTTCGCGTGCTGCCGGCCTCGTGGGGCGCTGAGCCGGCAGCCGGTCTGCTAAGCCCCGTGTGTCCCCCAGGTACCCGCGTGTACAGCCCTCCGGAGTGGATCCGCTACCACCGCTACCACGGGCGCTCGGCCACCGTGTGGTCTCTGGGCGTGCTGCTCTACGACATGGTCTGCGGGGACATTCCCTTCGAGCAGGACGAGGAGATTCTCCGGGGCCGCCTTTTCTTCCGCAGGAGGGTCTCCCCAGGTGCGCTGAGGGGCTGGGCCTGCCACTGGCGGTGAGGTGTCGCGGGGCGGCCTTGTCCTGACCCTCTCTTCTCCCACAGAGTGCCAGCAGCTCATTCAGTGGTGTCTGTCCCTGCGGCCCTCTGAGAGGCCCTCGCTGGACCAGATCTCTGCCCACCCCTGGATGCTGGGGGCTGAGGGGGGCACCTCAGAGAGCTGTGATCTGCGGCTCTGCGCCCTGGACACGGACGATGGGGCCAGCACCACGTCCAGCAGCGAGAGCCTGTGAGCAGGGCCTGCGCGTGGCCGTGGGAACCGGAGGGGACCCCTGCCCTATGCCCGGGCCCCACGCTGGGCCGGCTCTGCCGGGCTGCCTGCTCCTTGCGAAAGCAGTGATCTCTGACCCCTGGTGACTTTTGCCTTTGGCACCGGCCCGGTTCCTTTGCTTTGAGTGCCTTTTCGAACGCTGCTCTCACGGGACTTAGTTTTCTCAAGCTCTGTCTGTCCAAAGACACTCCGGTCCAAGCCAGGTCCCGCCTGCCCACCGCCGGCGCTTGACCCGAGACCGTCCCTCTCCTGTGCTGCTCCGGAGGTGGCGCTGACCTCCCCGCCCCTCCGCGTCTGACGTGTCGGACCAGGAGCACTCCCGTGTCTTGTGGCCTCGTCTCACGTGGGCACAGCGTCCCTCATCATGCCCCCCCTCCCACCCTCGTGTCTCGGTGTTCGTCTGGGCACGTCTGTGCACAAGCAATGCAACGTTCAGGCCTTGCTGCCCACCCACCCACCCGATGCGTGTGCAACCTCTTATTTATGGTGTGACCCTGAGGAGGGCTATTTATTGTTTAATTTATTTGTCGAGGTTTCTCCCTCCCAGCAGCCCTACCTCCTCAAGGCCTGTGGGCAGAGGAGGGGGCGGCTGTGCGTGTGGACTCCAGGTCCCAGTCCTACCCATGTCTGTCAGAAGGTGGACTTGTACAGTGGCTAATTTAAGGGGAGTGGGTGACCCCGCCACCTTGCGGCTCTGCGCCCTTGGGGGGTGGGTTTTAAATTATTGACCTTGTACAGTCTGCTTGTTGGCTCTGGAGGCTGGGGGGTGGGGGGACAGAGTCTCAAGCCTTTAATTTATTTCAGCAGTTGTGTTTGTGTGATCCCGGTGTGCGTAGGCACTGCGGATAGGGTTTTCTTTCAGTTCAAAAGTGAGATGTCTGGAAATCATATTTTTTTATACAGGTATTTCAATTAAATTGTTTTGTATTAAATGGATATTCTGTGTTTACTGGGCTGGGTGGTCTGGGGTAAGAGAAGAGGTTTGGGGAGAAGGGGTCTCTGGTCCCTGCATAGCTCCCTCTGGGTTTCCTGTGGGGAGGTGGCAGTGTGAGGGGCTCAGGTGCTTCCCTCCCAGCTTGTGGCCTTCTTGCTTCCCCACTCTCGGACCCTCCTGCCCCCAGGGGAGTGGGAAACACGCTGTGCCCTCAGGGGCCCCTGAGGGGTGTTGGCAGCACGAGCCTGGGGCCGTGTCTGGCAGTGGCCCCAAGCAGCTGGAAGGGGTTCTGAAGGATGAGAAGTTTGCCAGGGGAGGGGGTGGGAGGTGTTCCAGGTGCAGAGAACAGAGGTGGCACGGTTGGGCTCCGGCCTGACAGGTGCAGGGTGAGGTGGTGGATGGGAGCCACGGCCAAGTCCAGGTGTGGACACGTGGGCCAGGCTGCAGTGTGAAGGGCAGTCCGTGGAGCGTCTGGCCATGCCCTGCCTCGCCTCCACGGCAGCTCTGTGCTGGGCATCTTCTCGTGCTGGGGCAGGTGCTGGACCACCCAGTGGGCCAGGTACACGTCTTGGAGCCTCCAGAGGCCTGTCCCTGGGTCCCACGGCCCAGGTCCCGTGTCACATGCCCGCTGGTGGGCCCTGCGAGCAGAGTTGGACAGAAGGGTGTCCGGGGGCCGAAGGTTAGAGCAGAGGCAGGAGATTTTGGAAAGCGAAGCTGGAGGAAGTGAAGTCGGCCTTTCCCCCGGCGGGCAGGCGCTGGGGTTCGGGCTCCGGGCTCAGCCACTCAGGAAGTCAGCGGGCGTTCGTGGCCTGCCTGGGGCCTGGCGCCTCCCCCCGGAGTTGCTGCTGAGGCCCAGGCATCTCCAGGGTGGCCCCTCTTGGTGTGTGGGGTGCCATGGAGCACAGCCCGTGGCCCTGGGCTGGCCAGCCTGCCCGAGCCCTCCCAGGCTCCGTGGGGCTCTTTTCTGTTGCTCACCCTGCCTCTCCACGGAGCGGGGCACTCAGGCAGCGGCCCCGCACCCAGGCTTGAGGACAAGCCCCCACCCCGCCCCGCCCCCTGGTGACAGTGATCCACGTGACACCATGATTCCGGTTCCCCATCTTGCCAGCTGAGGGTGCACCCTGCCCATTTACCCCCCATTCTCAGTCGGTCCATCTTCCAGACCATCCAGTGAGCACTCCCAGAGCTCGCCTTAGTGTGGGACCCAGTCCAGCTTGGGGAGGGCGAGGCGCCCCCCACCGAGTCGCCAGGCACTGCAGCCTGCTGGGAAGGCAAAGGGCTCGTGGAATTGGGGACCCACTTGCTGGAGATGGTCTGTGCCACTGGTGCCCCTGGTGTCTGCGAGCCCCTCTGCCGGGGTGGGATCTGTCCTGCCGGTCAGTACTGGCCCTGTCGGTGGGGCTGGGCCTGGGGCTGGGAGAGGGGGCTCCTCTGGCCCAGGGCCTCTTGGGACCAGGATGCGGTTGTTCCCACGGGCAGGATCCCCAGCCCCGCCTTGAGGCTGCTGCCACTGTCGGCTGTGTGGATGGCTTGGGGCTGGAGCAGAGGGGACAGGCTGCTTGAAGACTGTGGACGGCCCGACCCCCCAAACCCTGTCCTGCCCTCCTCGAGGCGGCCAGCTCCTGCGCCAGGCCCAGGCTTCTTCCAGCAGCCCCAGTCCCAGAGGCTCCCCTGGTCTGGGGCTCTGACTGTGCTCTGCCAGGCCAGCCGCCATCTCCACTCAGCTTTTGATATCTTGGCCAGTTTAGTATCGAGGCTCCTTTAGAATCACGTGCTCACCTCCAGCCCTCAGGAGCTTTCCTTGGGGTTGCACAGAACCCAGAAATCATCACGGAAAGAACCAGAAGCCTGAACGCGCTATGGCCCTCGGGGGTGCGAGCACCTCTGCTCGGGGGCGCCCACACCCACGGGAGCGATACAGTACACCCCGTGCTGTGATTGCTTTGCTCACGGCCAGGCCTCCTGGGGGCCGGTGGGTGCTGGCCAAGCCGACAAGGTGGCAGGCAGGCGTCCTCTCCGGGCTGCTCACCCACCTGCCTAAGGCCAGCCCAGCTTCCGGGGCAGCGTCTGGGAGGCAGATCCAAACCCACTTGCCGCAGCTGTCAGGGCCTCGTTGTTTTTTTCCTTCAGCGCAGCCCCCAAAAGGAAACCTTGGCGTGGCTTTGGTGCCACAGCTTCTGAGAAAAGGGAAGTGAACCCACCTGGGAGCCCTACCCAACCCTCTGGGCATCCAGACCCTGACTGGGGGAATCCCCGTGCTAGTGAAAGCAGCGCAGAAGGAAATCCAAAGGGGACAGGCTGGGTGGCTCCCAAGGGGGCGGTGGAGGCTGGACAGGCAGGGGCTGGGGGGCCATCACCTGCCTGCGTGACCCTGACCATGAGCACTGCGGCTGGGAAGGGCACCCGGGTCTGTGGACGCCGGCACCGCACAGGCCCGGGGTGGAGCAGGACAGGGCGCACACACTGAGCTGGAGGCACACCGGGGCCTCTGGGGAGGGCGCCCTGTAAGCGGCGGGGCCCAGGGTCCTGGGCAGGCGGCAGGGACGGTGTCAGCCAGGCCCGGCTGGCCCACAGTGCAAGGGGAGGGAGAGGAGCTCGATGGGCCCAGTTCATCCCTGACCTGCAGCTGTGGCTGAGGGATGCAGGGCCCACACTGATTTGCTGGCTCTGGGGTTCCTCAGTGGGTCTGTCCCCTCTCTACAGAGGTCTCTGATTGGAGCGGGGCGGGGGGAGCTTTCTGAGCCCTGGGCACATGACTTCCAGGTTGGCCGGCTTTCCAGGCAGCCTTGGCAAAACCCTGAGCTTCGATTACACAGTTGACACCCCGCTCTGCCCGCCCCCCGCCCGGTCCCCAAGGGCTCCTGGCAGTCAGGCCTGTCCGGGCAGGGAGGGGAGCAGGACCTGCCCCTCCAGCACTGGTTACGGCCCTCCTCCTGGCCTGGTCCCTGCAAGAAAGCCCTTCCCAGGGAGCCAGGTTGCAGGTGCCAGCCAGGGAGTGGTGGTATGCGGGCCTGCTCCTGGATGAATGAGTGAAGGGCCTTTTCTGGGGGTAGGTCTCCTGTACTCAGCACTGAATGAGCCAGGTGAGAGAAACTGAGGCTCAGGGAGGTCAGGGACCCACCCAATGTCATAAACAGCCAAGAAGGCCCACCCCACCTAGGGAGGGGAGGTGCCCTAGGGCGGGACCCCATCTTCCTAACACACAGAGCTCGGAAAGGTGGGCTGGCTCTGACCTGGCCTCTGGCCCCCTCCTGCCCGCCCTGCTGCCAGGAGGCTGCCTGCCCTGATCTGAGGCTCAGGCCTTTGGTGGGCAGGGGACCCTGACATCACTGGGCCTGCACACCTGCTGGGGAGGCTGGCATCTGGTCCAGGGCCTTCAGGCTTCCCCACCCCAGGCAGCCCTGCAGGAACCTGAGCCAGTTCCTTGGAAGGATGGAGAGGTGAGCTGCTGATGCCCGAGGCATCAGGCCAGGCCCAGCCCAGGGGCCATCTGCCCCGTTCCTTGCGGCCCCCAGGTCCCCGCCAGAGCCTGGGCTATGGGGACGGGGCTGGACCGTGAAGATGGGAAGGCCCTGCTGGTGTCAAGTGGCAGGGCCTCTCTGGGTTGTAGATGCCTTGGGTCCTGGGACCCAGTGACTAGGAAGCCTGGGAGGCTGGCCAGGAAGCCAGGGTTCCTGGACCACCGGGGCACTGCCCGAGGCTGTGTGAGCCTGAAAGCACCAGGCCGCTTGCTGGTCTCCCACTTCTCACCTTGGTGGGGGGAACGGGGCCTGGAGACATCTGGACTGGGGTTCATATCACAGCATGGCCCGCTTGATGCGTCCCCACAGAGGCACCCCCATCCTGGCGAGAGTGTGGGGAGGGGTCTGCAGCCCCGCCCTGCGGAGCACCCCAAGGGGGTCGCCCCAAGCCTCCTGACCCTCCCTGCCGGCTGGCTTCTGCTCACCACGCCTCCCCCAAGCCAGCTCAAAGGGCCCTTTCCCTCTGGAGGGAAGCAGACACTCCCGACCCCGGGGGGCTCACCCCTGCCAGAGGGGCAGTGACCCAGACAAATGGGCATGATGGTTTCAGGATGTGACAGAGACATGGTGGTGGGGTTCTTAGGGGTCACTGTCGGCCTTTCTGCTGAGTGGGCCCGAGAGATGGCGCTGGCAGCTCTGCAGAGATCTGGGGAGGGGTCGCTGGCAGGGGGAGTAGCAGATGCAAAGGCCCTGAGGCAGGTGGAGCCCAGGCCCAGCTTACTCAAGGCTGGAAGCAAAGGACAGACACAGGAGGGGCCGCACAGCCTCCACCAGCACACGTGCTCCTGCATGTGGCCCTGGATTCTCCTGACAACCTGCTCCACCTGGGTGGGCTAAGGGGGTGGGTAAGCTGAGGGGAAGGAGGCTTCAGAGGCCCTGAGTCCTGAGCGAAGCCCTGGGGCTGCTCTGGGCCTTCCCGCCTGAGCTCCTGCCTGTCTCAGCGTTCCCTGCTGAGAGATGAGGGTTAGGATGGAGCTGGCCCGCAAACCCCAGCGTGCTGGCTGCCGAGGTCCCTGGTGCCATGGCTGACTCAGCATCCTTCTCAACAGGCCATAGCAGTGGGGGGGGGGTGCCCCCTACCCAGGGGCCAAAGGAGGCGCCCAGTGACCCGAGCCAGCCCTGGAGCAGGTCAGGGGCTGCTGCGGGGTCCCGGAGTCCCAGCTCTGCCCCTGCCCAGTGCAGGCCACTCAGCAGCCACCTGTCTCCCCTCCAGAAAGGCCCAGGGGGTACCACAGAAAGGGTGCGTGTTTGCCCTTGACTGTGTGCGTGTCTGTGCGTGTCTGTGTGTACCTGTGACTGTGTATGTAGTATGTGTGGGTGTGTAAATCTGTGTGGTCTGTGCATGTGTCTGGGTGCTTGTGTGCATGTGCATGCGTGTGTGTGTGTGCATGTATGTGTGATCCAGCACAGGTTAGTGTGCGTGCATGCATGTGTATCTGTGCATGTTGAGTGTGTGCTCCAGTGTCTGCATGTGTGTGCGCCCGGGCAGGACCTCATCTAGGCAGAGCCCGGAGCCAAGACTCGGGGTATCCTCCCCCCGTGTTCCGCGGCTGCCTCTGCTGTATGACGCACCCTCCCTTCAGAGGCCGCAGCAGCCCGTGGGGGAGCCCCTGTGACTCAGCACCTGCGGGGGGTGGGAGGTGACAGAGGAGGAGCCCAGAACCGGGCAGAGAAGAGAGCAGGAGGCTGCAGCTGTAAGGTCCTGCCCCCCAAGCCCTCCCGCGCCCCAGCGGCCACCTGCTGCGGTGGCAGTGCGGTCACACGCATGTACCGGTGTCAGGGTACAAAGGCGTGTTGGCCCATGTGTAGGAACCGTCTTCAGCCCCAGAGGGGGCTCAAGAGCCATGACGGCAGCAGGGTCATGGGAAGTGGGGGTTCCCAGAGGGCCCTGCCGAGATCTGAGGGGGATTGGGGTCGGGGGGCCGAGGGGAGGTGGGTGTGCTGGAGTGAGGGGGGGTCCCGGGCGTGAGGTGCACGTGGGGGGCTCAGGGTCCTCCAAGTCCAGGAGGCAGGTGGGCCCCCGATGACTCGGGAAGCAGAAGGCAGTCAGACCCGAGGGGGAGTGGAGGCTCCCCAGGACCCTGGCCACGTGCCCAGGAAGCCCACAGGCAGTGAGGCCCTTCCCTCCAGAGGCCCCGCCTCCGACAAGTGCTTAAGGGGAGGCCCTGTCTGATCCTGGTGCTGACCTGCCCTGGGCCTGAGGACACCTTTTTGCCCTGAGGTGCGGGAGGGGAATCTCAGGACCTGGGGGTGACCGGGGACTCGGAGCTGTGGTCCACTGGCCTCCCCACCGTGGGACGTTCTGTCCCCTTCCTCATCACACGTGGTCACCATGGGGCCAGCAGTTCTGTCTGCCGTGTACCTGACTCCCTAGTGGGCAAAAAGGAGCTGAAGTTTGGGGATGCCCGGGGCCAGTGGGGTCTGTCACGGGGCAAGAAGCAAGGGCCGAGCTGGGCCTGGAACACAGAGGTGTGCACCGTCGAGTGGGCAGGGTGGGTGCCATCTTTCACCCCGGCCACGCCGCAACGGTCCCTTCCCTCGGGACACTGGAGCATCAAGTGGAGGAGCCCTGGCCTGGGGGTGGGGTCTGAGGGAGGGGCAGAGCTCAGGGCAGGGTGGTGGCACTTGTGGGGCAGGCCCAGCCCCTTGGCACCATGTTTGTCTCTGCCCAGGCAGCCCACCCTGCCCATCCTCGTGGGGGTCCCCCCTGGGGTCCTCCAGGCCGTGTCTGTCTCCGGGGCCCTGCTCACCGCCCCCCCCAGGTGTGCCCGCCCAGGTACGCCCCCGCCCGGCCCCGTGCAGACACCAGGCCTTTCTCTGCACAGCCACCAGGGGGTCCTGGTCAACCCTGCCCTCTCACCCGTGCCCAAGAGCCGCCAGCTGCCCCCACCTCGGGGCCCACCCTCACCTCCCCTAGACAGTACCCCAGCCTCCCTCTGGTCCCCAAAGGTGCTATGGGTCCCCCACCTCCCGAGGGGCCTGCTCGCTCCAGGACCTGTGGGGGGCGGAGGTGATGAGGAGGCCTCCACCAGGGTAGAGCCCCGGGGGCAGGGTCCAGGTCAGGCCCTTCCTTTCAGCTGGCTGCCTTTTTAATAACAAGCAAAATTCCTCTTAAAAATACTCTGAGCCACTTTAAACATTTCTCAGAGAGTTAAATGGAAATCTAATAAAATCTGTGAAAAGTATTTTTAAAACAGCTTTATCGAGGTGTAATTTACATCCCATGAAGTCCACCCACTTTCAACGACTTCAATGAGCCACCCACCCTTCAATGGTTTTAGTAAAACTTCCGAGTTGTGCAACCACCACAGTCCGATTTTAGCATGTTTCCATCCCCTCGATGATCCCTTGTCCCCCACGAGCAGTCACTCGTCCCCCACCCCAGCCCCTGGCAACCATGCACCTGTTTTCTGTCCTCACAGACTAGCCTTTTTTGGACATTTCATATAAACGGAATCTACAACTTGTAGTGTTTGGTATCTAGCTGCTTTCGCTGAGCACACGCATTTTGAAGTTCATCCGTGACGTAACACGTCCATAGTTGGTTCCCATAAAAATATTCCATTGTAGGGAACACGTTCTGCTTATCCATTCACCAGCTGATGGATGTTTGCTTTTTTCCCCCACATTTTGGCTCTTATGAATAAGTCTGCTATGTACATTCAGATCCATGTCTTCGTGTGCACATACATTGTCATTTCTTTTAATTAGGTAGATACCTAGGAATGGAATTGCTGGGTCATGTGGGAAATTTCCATGTAACTTTTGAAGAAATTGGCTCTACAGTTCGCATTCCCACCAGCAAGTAAGACGCTCCCAATGTTTCCATGTCCTTGTCAACGCTCATTATCAGCTTTCATTCTGACTGTAGCCATCCTTGTGGGTGTGAAGCGGTGTTGCATTCAGTTTCAATTTTATTTTCCTAATAGCTAATGATGTTAAGCATCTTCTCACATTTGATTAGACATTGCACCAAAGAAGATACCCAGCTTCCCTCCTCCTTCTTTGGTTAAATGTCTAATCAGACTTTCGACCTATTTCTTACTTGGATTCCTTGTCTTATTGTTGTTCTTTAAAATCTTATATATGTTTGTAAATTGTGGTAAAATATACACAACAATTTTCAGTGTATGTCTTATTTTGAGTTGTGAGTGTTCTTTATAGATTCTAAATACAAGTCCTTTATTATTAAGACATATAAGATTTGTGAACATTTAACCCAATTTTCACCATCTTACTGCTGGTGTTTGAAACACAAAACGTTTACTTTTTTTTTTTTTTTTTTTTTTTTTTTTGCGGTATGCGGGCCCCTCACTGTTGTGGCCTCCCCCGTTGCGGAGCACAGGCTCCGGACGCGCAGGCCCAGCGGCCATGGCTCACGGGCCCAGCCGCTCCGCGGCATATGGGATCCTCCCAGACCGGGGCACGAACCCGTATCCCCTGCATCGGCAGGCGGACTCTCAACCACTGCGCCACCAGGGAGGCCCCCAAAACGTTTACTTTTGACCAAGTCCAATTTTTTTTTTTTTTTTTTTTGCAGTACGCGGGCCTCTCACTGTTGTGGCCTCTCCCGTTGTGGAGCACAGGCTCCGGACGCGCAGGCTCAACGGCCATGGCTCACGGGCCCAGCCACTCCGTGGCATGTGGGATCTTCCCAGACTGGGGCACGAACCCGTGTCCCCTGCATCGGCAGGCAGACTCTCAACCACTGCGCCACCAGGGAAGCCCCACCAAGTCCAATTTATCTATTTTTTCCATGGGTCCTGTCTTCAGTGCTTGCTGCACCTGAGAACACTATGCATCACTCAAGGGCACAAAGATTTTCTTTTATGTTTCCTTTCAAAAGTTTTATGGCTTTAGCCCTTACATTAAGGTTTATGGTTCATTTTGAGTTAATTTTTGTGTATGGTGTGAGGTAAGGGTCCAAACTCCTCTTTCCCCCTGTGGATATCCAATTGCCATAGCACCATTTGTTGAAAAGAGTATCCTTTTCCCCAGTGAAAGCTGTGGCACCTTTGTCAAAAATCATCTGATCATTTATTTCTGGACTCTCAATCCTGTTCCATCGACCTGTATGTCAATCCTTACTGCAAAATGTGCTGTCTTTATCGCTGTAGCTTTATTGTAAGTTTTAAAATTGGAAACTGTAAATTCTCCAGCTTTGCTCCTTTAAAAAATTGTTTTGGCTATTTTGTGTCCTTTGCATTTCCATACACATTTTATGATCAGATTGCTAATTTCTGCCCCCCAGAAATCCACTCACATTTTGATAGAAATTGCATTCAGTCTATTCATCCATTTGGGGAGTATTGGCATCTTAACAATATTGAGTTTTCCCACCCATGAACACTGAATTTCTCCCCATTTATTTAGATTTCTTTAATCTCTCTTAGAATTGCTATGTAGTCTTAAGTGTACAAGTCTTGCTCTCCTTTTGTTAAGTTTATTCCTATTCATTGTATTCTTTTCATTGCTGTTGTAAATGGAGTTGTTATCTCAATTTCCTTTCTGGATTGTTCATTGGTAACATATCGAAATGCAGTTGGTTTTTGTATGTTGATCTTGGGTCCTGGAACCTTGCTGAACTCACATATTAGCAGCTTTTTCCCTCTATGGTCTCCTGCCATTTGGCCCCAAATGTGTCACAAATGCAGAAGTGGATAGTTTCTGGTGGAGGAAAAGGGAACCTTTAGGTATGTGGAAAGTACCAGGAAAATAATGGAGAGGAAGAAGTTCAGTGAAATGATGCCAGAAGCTTTAAAATTTAAACTCCCGCTGTCACCCCTAATCCGAGTGTGCATGGATCCGATCCTAATTAGCATATCAAATACTTGGAAAATTGATCTGACAGGTAGACCTCCACCCAGGTCTCAGAGTGAGTACTAGGTGGTGCCCATGGGGGCAAACCTGATTAGAACAGCAAACACTGAATATCGATTGGACATTGGAACCAGAGCCCATAGGAAACTAACATTCTCCATGGGCGGGGGAGTCCCATAATACTCAAATGTCTGGGATAGAAACTGAAATCACTTCATATATGAAGAACATGAAAATCTCACCTCACATAAGAAAAGACAATAGACACCAATGATGGGATGACACAGATGTTTGAATTATCTGACAGGGACGTTAAAGCAGATTTTATAAAAATACTTGAACTACAAATTGCAAATAGTCTTGACAAAATATTAGCATAGAAAAACTTAGCAAAGAAATAGAAAGATATAAAAAAGCAAACAGAAATTTTGGAACTGAAAAATTCAAAAACTAAAACAAAACAAAAACCCATCACTAGATGGATCAATAGCAGAATGGAGATGACAGAGGAAAGAATCAATGAACTCGAAGATATATCAATAGAAATGAATCTGTGGGGATTCCCTGATGGTCCAATGGTTAGGACTCAGCGCTTTCACTGCCGAGTGCACAGGTTCAATCACTGGTCAGGGAACTAAGATCCCACAAGCTGTGTGGTGTGGCCAGAAAAAAAAAAAAAAAGAAATTAATCTGAAAAATAGAAAAAAGATTTAAAAAACTGAACGGAGTCTCAGGGGCCCGTGGGACCACAACAAAGGGCTATATTTGTGTTGCTGGAGTACCAGAAGGAAAGGAGAAAGACTGTGGGACTGAAAAAATATTTTGAGGAAATAATAACTGAAAACTTTGCAAGTTTGGTGAAAGATATAAACCTACAATTGAAGAAGCAGGGCTAATCCCATCCAGGTTAAACTGAAAGAAATCCACACCAAGATGCTTCAAAATCAAATTGCTGGAAACTACAAACAAAGGAAAAACCTTAAAAGCAGCCAGAGAAAAATTATGTATTACCTACAGAAGAACTATGATTTGAATGACTGGGCTTCTCTTCAGAAACCATAGAGACCAGAAAGAAGTATTGGTAATACAACATTTTTTTGAGCACTGAAAGAAAAGAAACGTCAATTCAGATTTCCACACCTAGCAAACTTCTGTAACTTGATAAACAGCATCAACAAAAATCCTACAGCTAATATCATACTCTCTGTGAAAGACTTACTGTGAAAGGCTTTTTCCCCAAAGATCAGCATCAAGTCAAGGATGCCCATCTTGTCATTCTTATTCAACACAGTACTAGAATTTGTAGCCAGTGCAATAGACCAAGAAAAGGAAATAACAGCATACAAACTGGAAAGGAAAAATAAAACTGTCCTTTTTTTCTAGCAACACAATTATCTATGTAGAAAATCACAGGGAATCTATTTTTTAAAAAAGAACCAAACTGTTAGAACAAAAAAGTGAGTTTAGAAAGGTTGCAGGATACAAGATCAACACAAAGAAATCAATCATATTCCTATATATAAGCAGTGAATAATTGGAAACCAAAATTTTAAGAAAGTTACTATTTATAATAGCTCCCATTTAATAGATATTAAAATGTCTAGGTGTCAATTTAGCAAAACATGTACAGGATCTGTGTGCTGAAAACTACAAAATGCTGTTGGAAAAATCAGAAAGATCTAAACAAATGGAAAGACTTACCATGTTCATGGATTTGAAGACTCAGCATAGTAAAAATGTCATTTCTCCCCAAAGTGATCTACAGATTTAACACATTACCAGCCAAAATTCCAGCAAGATTATTTTGTAGATGTAGACAAGCCAATTCTAAAATTTATATGGAAGGGCAATGAAACTGGAATTACTAAAACAATTTGAGGACTTCCCTTGTGTTGCAGTGTTAAGAATCCGCCTGCCAATGCAGGGGACATGGGTTCGATCCCTGGTCCAGGAAGATGCCACATGCCACAGAGCAACTAAGCCCGTGCGCCACAACTACTGAGCCTGCGCTCTAGAGCCTGTGAGCCACAACTACCGTGCCTGCATGCCGCAACTACTGAAGCCCGCGCGCCTAGAGCCCGTGCTCCACAACAAGAGAAGCCACCGCAATGAGAAGCCCGCGCACCACAACGAAGAGTACCCCCGCTCGCCACAACTAGAGAAAGCCTGCGCATAGCAACGAAGACCCAACGCAGCCAAAAATAAATTAATTAATTAATAAAAAGAAAAAAGACAGTTAAAAAAAAAGTTTAAAAAACCCCACAAAACTCAACACTAAGAAAACAACACAATTTACAAATAGGAAAGGTCTTGGGACTTTGGGCATGGGTTTGATCCCCAGTCAAGGAACTAAGATCCTGCATGCTGCGCAGTGTAGCAAAAAAAAAAAAAGAGAGATGTAACTACAAATGCAAAAAGTCTTGAACAGACGCTTCACCAAAGGGGAGGTATAGATGGCAACTAAGCACATGAAAAGATGATCAGCGTCCTTAGCCACGACTGAAACGCAAACTAGAACCTTGATAAGAGAGCACTGTGTGCTTATCAGAACGAGTAAAGAAGAAACACTGACAATACCAAGTGCTGGCGAGGATGGGAAGCAACGGGAACTCTTGGATGCTGATGCTGGGAAGGCAAAGCGGTGTGGCCACTCTGGGAGATGCTTTCTCAGTTTCTTATGCAGGTAACTATATGCTTACCGCGGGAAACAGCAACCCAACCTCAGGCGTTTATCCTAGAGAAATGAAAATGTGTGTTCACACAAAAACCTGTACATGAATACTGGTAGTGGCTTTATTTGTAACAGCTGGAAACAACCCAAACATCTTTCAGTGGGTGAATGGATGAACGGACCGTGGTGATCTACACCATGGAATACTACTGAGTCACGAAAGAAACAAACTGTTGATTCACACAACCTCCCAAGATGAATCTCAAGACATTACAGAGTGAGAGAGGCCAGTCCCCAAAGGTTGCCTTCTGTCTGTTTCCATCCACAGGACCAACCTACCATCATGGAAAACAGATGTGGTTGCCAGGGGTTATGGGTGGAGGAAGTGTGCCCGAAAGGCATGGCAGGGGGTAGGTTTCGGGGTGATGTAACTGTTTTGTAACCTGTTACAGTGACGGCTATCCGCATGTGTTAAAATTCAGAGAACTGGGGCTTCCCTGGTGGCGCAGTGCTTGAGAGTCCGCCTGCCGATGCAGGGGACACGGGTTCGTGCCCCAGTCCGGGAAGATCCCACATGGCGCGGAGCGGCTGGGCCTGTGAGCCATGGCCACTGAGCCTGCGCGTCCGGAGCCTGTGCTCCGCAACGGGAGAGGCCACAACAGTTAGAGGCCCGTGTACCGCAAAAAAAAAAAAAAAAAAATTCAGAGAACTGTCCACCAAAATTAAAAAGTCAATTTTTAATGGAGAGGGATAAATTAGGAGTTTGGGATTAACATATACACACTACTATATATAAAATAGATAATCAACTAGGACCTACTGTAGAGCACAGGGAACTCTACTCAATATTCTGTAATAACCTATATGGGAAAAGAATCTGAAGAAGAATGTATATATATATATATATACATATATATGTGTATATATATGTATATACACATATATATGTATATATGTATATATATATTATATATATATATATAAACTGAATCACTTTGCTGTACACCTGAAACTAACACAGTATTGTAAATGAACTATACTCCAATATAAAATACAAATTAAATTTTAAAAAGTCAATTTTACTATGTGACAGTTAAAAATTAGATGAACAAAATATTTTTTAAATGTATGTTTCAAGCCATTTTTACGCGCTCCCGGGCTTTCTCCTCGCAGCGAGTTCTCCCGCCGGGGGCGAGGGGCAACGGCCGCGCTTTCTCGGGGCACCCAGTCGCACAGTCCGGCGCATGCGCCCGGGAGCCGGGCGGATGGTCGTGGGGTCCCTCCTGGGTGGGTCAAAGGCGAGACAGAGCCTTGCAACCCAAGACGAGGGAGGTGTCCTCAAAGATGTTCCCCCCAATAAAAGCCACAGCGGGGCGGGACGGGGGGCAGGAGACGGGGGCCCTGGAGCCCCGTCCCAAACCTGCCGCGGAGGGGCCGCCAGGCTCCCCAGCCCCTCCCTAACCCCCCGCCCCTACCAGGCTGAGGCCTCCCGGGGCCGCCCCCGCCCCTCGCCCTCCAGGGCGTGTAGGCCAAACCCCAGCCTCGTCCCCCGGGGCAGCCTCCCTCCTCCGACGGGCCCGCCCCGCAGCTGCTCCCTCTCCGCACTCCACCTGCGCCCCAGCCGCCGACCCCCGGAGGAAGCTCGACGCTCCCCAGCCCGCCGCGGGGACCTTGCGGAGACCAGACTTTGAGGCTGGGGGCGGGGTATCCTAGCGGCCGGCCCCGCCCCCCGCCCATCCCTCTGGCTTTTCGCGGAGCTCGCACCCGGCAGAGCCCCGGAGGCTCCTGGGGCGCAAGGGCTGGGAGCGCTGCGGGCGCCGGGGCGGGTCGGAGCTGCGGAGAACCCTCGCCCGAGGCGCCAAGTGACACTGGTCCCGCTGGAGAGGCAGGTGCGCCCCTCACCGCGAGCTCTCGGCTGCTTCACCCACAGCGCCTCTTCCCCAGCCGGCTGGACACACGCCCTCCCCAGTGGTCATTGCTGCGTCCACGTTCTGGGGTCAGACGTGCCCCAGAATGCCCCGCCCCGCTCCCTGCACACCGTACGCCCAGAGGCTGCATCTTTCCCTCCGCTCGCCCAACCTGGGGCCCACTCCCCAGCCTGATTCACGTCCGCGTCTGCCCCCACGGCCCACTGTGTCCTGTCCTCAGGCTGTGCTCAGTGGCGCCCAGAAAAACGTAAAACGTAGAAAAGGTATGTTTAAACGTGCACACGAAGAGTTTTAGAAAAAAAAAGTCAATCGCCTCAAAGTAATAAGCAGCCGTTTAAAATAGCATTAAAATCATCAGAATCTTATTGGAAGCTGTACTCATGAAGGTTCTGCGGGAACTGACCACTCTTCGCTTTTTGGCTGGAAGAGGGTGAATGTGGGAACCTGTTGCTGGTGGGCGCGCACAGCTGCCCCGAGAGGTGCAGACGCCACCGAGGCCCAAGCGCTGCTGTCCGGAGGTCCCACTGCCAGGACCCGTCTCCCCGCCCTGCCTGCCAAACTGCCTCCCCTTCCTCTGGTGGCCCAAGCTGGACACCCAAACCCTGGCCTCTGCTCAACCTCCAGGGGCAGAGACCACCACCCAAGGACAAGCCCTTCAGCCCTCCTCAGCGCAGAGCCCAGCTCGCAGCTGCAGCCCGCCCCCCTACACGAGTTGTCGTTCCTGCAAGCTAGAAACCCCCCTAACTGCCAAACACGTCAGAGCCCAGCGACTCTGAGGCATCGACCATTTCTTTGTTCCTTCCTAACTAAACTCAGGGGGTGTCCCCCCACCCTCCTTCCGAGAACCCTTGGCAGTCGGGCTTCCCCCCCAGGGCTCATCTCGTCAAGGTGAGTTCCTGTCTCCAGATGGCCACGATCAGAGGTCCCCTCGCTTGGCCCGCAGCCTGGTGACAGTTGATCCTTTCCTGGAAACTCTCCTCCGCTCCTCAGCTCTGACCACCCCCCCCTGCCCCCAGCGTCCTCACCCAGCCTCTCCTTATGCCCACTGTGCGCACGCTGGGGCCTCTGCCACTGCAGTCCTTCTGGCCTTTCCATGGACGTCCTCAACAAGACTTCCAGAAGACTTCTCATTAGAAGCCTTGGAGAACACAAGCCAGTGGGAGGACATATTTGAAGTCCTGAAGAAAAAGAAAGACCTGTCAACCAAGAATTCTATATCCAGTAAAACTATCTTTCAGAAATGAAGGAGGAAGTAAGATGTTTCCAGATAAGTAAAAGTTCAGGGAGTTCATTTCCTGCCCTACTGGAAATGCTAAAGAGAGTCCTTGGGGCTGAATGAAAACACACTAGACAGTAACTCAAAACCACGAGAAAGTACAGAATACAGTAAAGGTTACTGCATGGGAGAAGCTAAAAGCTGGTGTTATTGCAATTTTGGTTTGTAACTCCTCTGTTTTTTTCCATATGATTTAAAAGGCAAATGCATGAAACAATAGTCATAAATCTATGTTAATGGACACACAATAAATGAAGATGAATCTGTGACAACAACAGGGGAGGGAAGTGGATGTGTAGGAGCAGAGTGTTTACTACTGAAACCAAATTGGTATTATTCAAACTAGGTTTTTATAAGTTTACGATTTTAATTGTAACTCCCAAGAAAACCAGTAAGAAAATACTGGGGAAAAAATACAGAAAAGGAAAGAAGAAGGACATCAAAATAGTACACCACAGAAAATCAACTAAATACCCAAAAAGGCAGTAATAGAAGAACTGAGGAACAAAAACCATATAAGACATATAAGAAAACAAATAGCGATGGTAGAAGTAAATCCTTTCTTTTCAGTATTCACTCTTTTTAAAAAAATGTTTATTTACTTGTTTGGGCTGTGCCGGGTCTTAGTTGAGACATGCAGGATCTCTGTTGTGGTATGCGAACTCAGTTGCGGCATACATGTGGGATCTAATTCCCCGACCAGAGATTGAACCCAGGCCCCCTACGTTAGGAGCGAAGAGTCTTACCCACTGGACCACCAGGGAAGTCCCTCAGTATTCACTTTAAATGTAAATGGAGGGCTTCCTTGGTGGCACAGTGGCTAGGAATCTGCCTGCCAGTGCAGGGCACACGGGTTCGAGCCCTGGTCCAGGAAGATCCCACATGCCACGGAGCAACTAAGCCCGTGCGCCACACCTATTGAGCCTGCACTCTAGAACCCATGACCCACAGCTACTGAAGCCCATGCACTTAGAGCCCATGATCCACAACCACAGAAGCCACCGCAATGAGAAGTCCAAGCACCACAACAAAGAGTAGCCCCCGCTCACAGCAACTAGAGAAAGCCTGCGCGCAGCAACAAAGACCCAATGCAGCCAAAAATAAATAAATAAGTAAATAAAATATATATTTTAAAAACTTTAAATGGGTTAAACTCTCCAATTAAAAGACAGAGATTGGCAAAGGTGATCCATCTTTGTACATACGCTGTGTACAAGAAACTCACTTTACATACAAAGACACAAGAGGTTGAAAGTAAAAGGATGGAATAAGACTTTCCATGCAAATAGGAATCAAAGAAAGCTGGGGTGGCTATGTTATTATCACCCAAAATAGGCTTGAGGACAGTTATTTTTCCTTAGATCATGTATGGAATGGGTTGTACCTGCCTGGATCATACAAAGGGTGAGATTTCTGTCTTTGCAGTCTCTTAATGCTCATCCAATAATAAAACTGTTTCATCCCTTTCTACCCTTGTGGAAGGACTCACTGGGTTTTTTTGGGGGGGTATAAATGTATTTATTTTATTTATTTATTTTTGGCTGTGGTGGGTCTTTGTTGCGGTGCGTGGCTTCTCATTGCAGTGGCTTCTCTTGTTGCGGAGCACGGGCTCTAGGCACGTGGGCTTCAGTAGTTGTGACTCGTGGGCTCAGTAGTTGTGGCTTGCAGGCTCTAGAGCGCAGGCTCAGTAGTTGTGGCGCACGGTCTTAGTTGCTCCGTGGCGTGTGGGATCTTCCTGGACCAGGGCTCCAACCCGTGTCCCTCGCATTGGCAGGCAGATTCTTAACCACTGTGCCACCAGGGAAGTCCGACTCACTGGGTTTTAATTGTTTGTCCACCAGCTCCATCTCCTTCCTGTCTTGGCATGAGACCCAGCCTGCCATTCTGCCCCCAAGACCATCCCCTTCCCTTTAACCTGCTCTGATTTTTCTTTCTGAATAAACCTTTTATGTCCTAGATAATTTACTTTTTTTTTTTTTTTTAATGTTTATGCCTCTCTTCTCTGCCTTGGGCAGGGATCTATGTCTGTTTTGTTCACTGAGGGAGTGATACCCAGAAGGCACTACAGAAGCACTGGCGAATAGAGGCAGCTCAAACCTACCACGTGCAAATGCCAGCTCCTGCTGCTACATTTCCATCCCAGCCCATGGAGCCCCACCCTCCAGACACTGAGGAACGTTGGTCTATTTGACTCATACCCCTGTATCCAAGCCAGGGCACCCCGTGGCCCCACCTGCCTGCCACACCCCCTCACCTGTCCATCCTGTTAGAACCAGACTCACATGTTGCCGGGACCACACTCTTCTAAATGGCAGCCCCTTCCACACTTCCTATTTGCTTTCCTGGCCTCCTTCTTCTCGCACTGGCACTGGGCACCCCATTATAAGTTACATATTCAGCTGTTTGTGGTCTGTCTTCCCCATGCAAAGGTCAGCTCCAGGTAGGGTGACCGATGGCCCTGTTTGCCTGGGGTTTAGGGCTGAAAATCCTGACCTGAGAAGCCCCGCAGTTCAGGGCAGACCCAGGCATTTCCCCAGCTCCGGGGCCAGTGCTGTTTGTTATTAGTGCTGGGACAGGGTGGCACCCAGTGGGTGCTCAGTATCTGCTTAAGGAATGAATGAGTGAATGAATGAGGTGCACAGATGTCCGAAGGCTCATCCCAGTTAAGCTGTGAGCCCTGGCGGGGGTGACCCTAGTCATTCCTCATCCGGGGCCTGAGTGCATCAGCACGTTTCTCCTGGGCAGGGGTGGGGATGGGGTTTCCTGCTTGGCAGGCAGGGGGGCCAGTCTTACTTGGTCCATGGCCAAGGCAGTGGGCCTGCTGGGCCATGGGGCTCTGGGTGTGGTTCCAGATCCTGATGTGGAGGCGGGATGTAAGGTCCAGCTCAGAACCGGGTGCTGAGTGCCACCACCACTTGGTGGCGGCACACACTGGACAGTGGGCAGCTGGGACCAGAGCATGTCCCTCCCCTCCCCATGCCCTGTAGCCCTGCACGTCCTCAGTCCTGGACAGGAGCACGGCCGTTGCCTCTGTGTGGGCCTCTGTTTCCGCCATCTGGGGTGGCCAGGGCTGCTGAGAAGTCTTGGGGGAGCCTGCATCTGGTCAGTTCCCGGCAACCCCCGCCAGCAAATCTGCCATCCCACCTCCAGGCAGCAAGGGTTCCTGGGGTGGCCCTGTGTCCCGGCTGGGGTCTCTGTGCATGGACCAGGGGACCCCTGGATGGTCCAGGCATGGGAAGCAGGAACTTGTGGCACGGGAAGAGGGGGCCCCAGCCAGAGCTGGGACCTTGGTCCCCCACGTTCCCGTGTGCCTTGATGGGGAGGGGACACCTGGGGAAGACAGGGGTCTCCAGAGGGCCGCAAGGAGTACTCACTTGAGCCCAAAGCGCCAGCCCTTGGGCAGGGGACAGGGCCTGGCTGGGGTAGGGGAGTGGGAGCCTGGGGCTCGAGGGGTGGTGCAGCCCCTGCCAATCATCAGGGGGCGAGCCTGCGGGCTGAGTGGGCGTGGGGTGGCCCTGACCCACCCGTGGGCGCTACTCTCCCCCACTCACGGGGGCGGCCGTGGGGCTGTTGGCGTTCCTAGCCTGGGGATGTCCTCCAATACAGGCTGGGCTGTACGTGGTGGAGGGCGGCAGGCTCCACCCATGTCCGTGGCTCCACCCTCGCCCCAGCTGCATTCCTGACCTCCATCTCGTTTTAGGAGGCATACCCAGGCCTGTGGTCCTCCCATCGCCACCCTAAGGGCCACCTTGCCCTGCAGACCCCATCTCTGTCCTCAAGGAAAGAGGCGAGCCAGGTGGACAAGTGTTTACTGAGCGGGGGGCCATGCTAGCTTTGCCTGCCCCCCTAGCCGGCTGGGGGCAGCAGGGCCCATTGAGGGAGGGGTAGGAGAAGGCCCGGTGGCCTGTGTCCGGCTGAAGGAGGGACAGCCCAGCCAGGGCCTGGGTGTAGGGGCCCATCTGCAGACGCAGCGCAGCTGACATCCAGGGCGGGGCCTGTATGCACCGTGGTCTCGTGGAGGTGACTCCAGACACAGCTCGGGAGGCGTGGCCCGGTGGTCCTTGTGAGCCGGCAGGAGGGTCCTGGGAGGGCAGACCCAGCCGGCCAACTGCTGGGTGACCCCTGGCCTGGGACACGGAAGTGACGCTGCAGGGTCAAGGGTCCCCCTGTGGTCCTTGAGCACAGATGGCACATAGTGGCCCTCAGGGAGTGTGACTGTCTGAGAATGGCTCGTCCTGGCACGTGGCCCCTGAGGCCAATGGAAGCAGCCAGCCCTCACTGGACTGGCCTCGCTGGGGGCCTGGGGAGTGGAAGGTGGTCTGAGCTCTGCAGGGGGCTGGGGCAGGGTGGTGTTCGGGCCGTGGGCTCCCTCGAGATCTCAGCAGAGTCTTTGAAGGGTCGAGGGAGAGCCGTGTGAGGGACACTGGGGGGCCGGTGAAGGCCCAGCCTGGGCAGCAGGGGGGCACCCAGTATGTGGAGCCCAGCCATTGTGGGTGTGTCCTGGCCCCCAGACCTGCCCAACTACAGAAGGGGTGCGGACACACTCTGCACTCCAGAGAACGTTGTCCTCAGGACCAGGGGTGCAGGCCGTGGCCCCCGGTTGTCCAGAGGGAGCCGGGACCACGCTGCAACGGGGCAGGTCAGGGGCTGGGCCATCTGGGGAAGGGCGCATCCCACCCAGCCGTTCTCTTGGACCCCATTCAGGGGCTTCAGAGGGGCTGAAGGTCCTTTGACTGGAAGCCCCAGCATGGCCTAAGGGCCCCCGGGAGCCGCAGGCCTCTGGAGAGTTGAGGCACATAGGTGCCACGGTCTGGGGCCAGGTGAGACCTGCCCCACCACCTGCTCTGAGGCCTGGCCTTCACAGTCAGAGGCTTGGTATGCCCAGGCGTGAGCTGCCCCCTCACCACATCCCAGCAATCAGGCCCTGGCACTTGCTTCTTGGTGAGACACCTGGCCTCAGGCTGCTGTCCCCTGGGTGGCAGCTGGGGAGAAAGGAACGGGGGGCTGGCTCAGGTGGCCCAGTGCCACGCTTGTCTGGGGGCGCAGCCACCCCCAGCCCAGCCCTGCCTGTGTGGTGGAAGGAAGGAGAGGGATCCGAGACCCCAATCGCTCAGGGTTCACTGCCCAGTGCAGCCGAGCCAGCGCCCGTGAGGCAGGCACGTGTCCCGTCTCCAGGGGAGTCCGCCCAGATCCCAAGGGCAGCATGCCCCCCAGGTGCCCACCACTTGAGCTGGGCCGTCACTCTCACTGCTCCCTGGGACTCTGGGACTCGCCCAGCATAACACTGGGGCTCCAGCCGTGGCCCCAGGCCAGCGACCAGGCCACCTGGCTGGCAGGTATTAGAGCCCCAGTCCAGACACGAGGCCCCTAGGGGTGACCATCGCCCCTTTGACCTGCGATCTGCTGGAGGTGACCTTTGCTGGGGAATGGGACCCAGACTCGGCTGAAAAGCTCTGCTGGGGCAGGGAGTTGGGGGCAGTTGGGGGATACAGGCGTGAGGAGCCTCCGCAGGCCCTGGGGCATTTCCCAGGGGAAGGCGGGCAGGACCGGGGCTGCCCTGGAATTGCTGTGACTCAGCTGAGTTCAGAGGCCATTCAAGACCTGCCCAGCTGCCCATCTGCGGAAAGGGCCGGGAGAGCCCTGGGCGCCGGAATGCTCCCCTGTGACAAGGGGGTCCACTCTCCACAGCTACCAGGAGAGGTTCTGTGCTTGCAGGTGGCTGTGCCTGCTCGTCACTCACCCTGTGCTGGTGTCACCCCTCCCACCTCCCCACCACCCGCAGGAGCCACCCTGCTGGGCCACACCCAGGCCCTGCAGAGTTAGGCTTAGCTCTGTTTCCTGCCGGGCCTGAGGCCCAGGAGTCTGGACCTCGGTGGCTGGCTGGGCGATGGGTGGGCTGGGGACATCGAGTTCTTGCACATTGGAATCAGAGCCCTGACTGGGGTCGGAGCACTCAGGGAGGAGGACGCAGCGCACCTGACACCGTGGGACCCGGCTGGGCGCTTGGAGGCCCTGGGGGGGGCTTGACTGCCCAAGTCAGGGTGGGACCGGGCTGGCCTGGCCTGACTCCGAGGCGGGTGGCCCCTCTGTCCCCTGTCGAGCCCCAGTCTCCTGTGCCGTGCGCCCCGCCCCCACTCCGACATGGGAGACGGGGCCCCAGGGGCCAGTCTGGGGTCCAGCCCTTGGCCTCTTGCTGCCCCGCGATGGCCTGTCCTCCCTGCCCCCTCTGGCTGAGGCCTGGCCCCGGCGCTCACCGCACTGGAGGTCGCACAGCTGCTGGGGGGCGGAGAACTGGATGTCGGTCCTCCTGCCCTGCAGGCCGGTGGGTCGGAGGCAGCAAGAGTGGGTCAGCACAGCCTGCAGCCGCTCCCTGCACCCCGCCCGCATTCCCCAGAGGCACGCTCCCTGCACCCCGCCCACATTCCCCAGAGGCACGGGCAGGAGGGACTGGGTGGCTGGAGGTGCCCCCGGGGCAGCTCTGGGGAGGCGGGGGCTCCCCTGAGGTCTGGGAGTGGAGGAGGTGGGCAGGACAGCACCACCCACCTGGATGCAGGTGCCGGGTGCACAGGCCTGGTCCCCGGGAATGTCCACAAAGGCCACCGCAGGCTCCTCTGTGGGGTCACCCTGGGCGGGGGAGGGGTAGGTCACAGGCAGCAGGGGTGCAGACCAGGCTCCTCTGCGTCCCTGCGGAGGCCTCGAGTCAGCCCTCTCAGCACCCTCCCCACCAGGACTGGCTTGGGGACTGTGGGGAAGTGAAGGGGTCAGCACGGCCCCCCCACAGGTCCCCAAGACGGTGCTCACCACACCCAGCTCACCTCAGGGATGGGGGTGGCCTGGAGCACCCGGTGGCACACGGGGGGGCCCGTCTTCCCTCGGTGACACAGGCACACCTGGAAGCGGGCAGGGCTGGGCGAGAAGAAGGTCACCCGGAGGTGGCCCGGAGTGTGTGCCAGCTGGACGGTCATCTTCCAGGCTGCGGGGGGCAGGGGTGAGGCCCAGCACGCCACCCCACAAGTGACCAGCACCCTGTCGTCTTGCCCCCCGGACCAAGAGGCATTTACACAAGCAAAGGGCCTTCTTTGCTGTGGCCACCCTGTGAAGGCCCCAGCCGGCCTCCCTCCCGCCCCGCGGAGGGCTCACCTGGGAAGCGTGGCTGCTCAAAAGGGCACCTCACCAGGAAGCCCAGGCTCGTGGAGAACTGCAGGGAGGCCGAGGGACGGGGTGTGGCCGTGTGTGCAGGGACTGGGGGTGAGGGGGGGCCGGGACAGGCGGGCCTCCTTCGTGGCCCTCTGGGACTGGTTACACTCCCCCGCCCCGCCCCCATTGGACCAGGAGGTGGTCAGAGGGGCCACTGAGTAGCTGGACCCCAGGGCTTGGCAAGGCACAGGGGGACATGTGGCTGCAGGTCCCTTGCCCCAATGCCCTGGGCCCCTCCCCTGGCTCCTGGGCCCCCTCCCCAAGCCCTGGTAGTGCGCGAGGCGGGCTGCGGACCGGCCCACTCACCTTCACGCAGAGCTGGGGCTGGGTGTCCACAAGAGGGTACTGCACCTGAAGGGCGCTCAGGTCAGGGCCCTGGCCGCCCATCCCCACCCCATCCCTGCCTGGGGGGCACTCACCCTGCTGTGTGCGGGCCGGCCGGAGTGCTCCAGCTCCAGGCATTGGGGCCCTGGCCCTGGGCGCCAGCACAGACTCACACGGCCACTCATGGGACAGGCAGGCTCCCAGCTCAGCTCCTGGCTCCCCGGGTGGTAGTGGATGGCGTCCCACAGTGTCTCCGTGTCTGCAGGGACCCTCCCCCAGGGCTGGCATCAGCTGGCGCTACCCAGCTGCCAATGGGCCACGGGACTGAGCACCTGCTAGAGTAACCATCGGGCTGGTCCAGGACTCAGGTGCCTTCTCTCAGGGTCTCTGGGCCCTGACCCGAGTCTGTGTGTGTGAGCTGTGTCCCTGAGCAGAGCCAAGAGCACCCCGCACCCCTCCGGGAGACCCTCCCGGCAGCCTTGGCTCTTCCAGGTGGCCTGGCTGTGACATGTGCGTGCTTGTACACCGGCCGACACACACTCATGCACGCTCACGTCCACGCACAGCCTCTGCCACCTTGGAGGGCTTGCCTGGAACACACTTTCGGCTGCTTGCCGTCCGAAGCAGGCTCAAGGGCTGAGGCTGGGCCTGCCCCCCCGCCCCGTCTCACCCCGCCTCGAGTCAGCCGTCCCAGCTGGACAGGCCAGCCCCTACCCTGCTGGGCACCTCTGACCCGCCCATCTCCCACCCTTCTCTCCTCGATCACCCCTCCTTTCCCCTGGCACCACAGGGCACTTGCCATCTTCGAAGGGGCAGGTCTGGATCCGCACGGCGTCAGGCGTTGCAGACCAGCCCTGTGGGAGGGACTGGGGTCAGCGCAGGGTCTGCCCATCCTTTTGTCCACTCCCGGCTGTCAAGGCCACATCCTTACTGACCTCAAGGCACAGGCACGACAACTCTTGCTTGTAGGGCAGAGAGACCCTCCGGGAGACCCTGTTCGCTGTCACCTGCAGGGGAGTGAAGGCACCGTGGGCGGGGGCAAGCGAGGATCAGAGGCGGGGCGGGGGCGGGGCCTGGTCCAGCATGGGCGGGGCGGGGCGGGGCGGGGCCGGGGCTCACTCGCACTGGGGCGCCTGCGTCCTCGCAGGTGAACCACTTGAGGCAGAGCCGCACGTAGTAGTCAGGGCCCCCTGACTCTGGCACCTGTACCAGAACGACCTTGCGGCTGCGGTCCACCGAGTAGGAGAGCTTCCCAGCTGTAGAAGGGCAGCAGGTGAGGTCACGCTGGGGCCAGAGGTCACCAGGCACAGGGCTCCACCTGTGCTGACAGCCTCCAAGTGGTGACCCCTGCCAGACCCAGGTGTTTTGGGAGTCGCCGACCTGAGGACCCATCATGATTTCCCGAGTGGGGAGGGCAGAAGATCCCAGTGGGAGGCCCGTGGGTGCCTGCCACCACCTAAGAGCCTTCCCAGGAGCCATGGGGCCCAGGTCCCACCTGGGGAGGGGGCCTCACCAAAGCAGTCGGGCACGTTCCTCCCTACGTCCTCGTCTGCGCAGTCTGCGAATGACAGAGGCAGCGTTGGGCCCAGCCCTCTCTGTACCAGGGGCCGCCCCCCACCTGGGCCTCTGCCCATGTGGTTTCCAGAAGGCCTTCCTCTCCAGGGAAATGGAGACGCTGAATTAAGCCAAATGCACGTGCTGGGAGCTGTCCAGCGTGGGGCTCTGCCCCCTGCCCAGGGGGAGTCCCGCCCTGAATCAGTCCCTGGAAGCTGGATGGCAGCTGTGCCCACGCAGGCCCACCTTCCACATGGTACCGCTGGCCCAGCTGGACCCCGCAGAAGTGGGGGACAGTCCTCAGGGTGACGTAGAGGCTCTGGGCCACGCTCACCTCAAAGCAGTCAAAGTGCACCTGGAGCTGGGCAGGGACGGGTGGGAACTGGTGGAGCTGGGACCTCTGTCCACCCATCCTTGGCCAGGCCAGTTCCACGCCACACAGCTGGAACCCAGGGTCTGGGGCAGAGGAGGAGGGGCACCCATTCCTTGGGCCTTGGGTGGCAGAGCCCCAGAACGGTCTATGGATCAGGTGGCCAAGAGGGGAGGGCAGCCAGGAGCAGGCCAGGGGACAGGTGCACCTGCCCGGCACCGGCTTGGGGCTGGACCTGCAAGTCCGGGTCAGACCCTGGTCTCACCTGCTGCCCCACCTGCAGCCGGCGGGAGGCCCTGGGGACCCGCACGCTCTGGCACTGTGTCTCCTGGGTGTCCAGGCTCATGGAGCAGGCCTCCAGGCCTCGCAGGCCCTCTGTGTGGAGGGAGGGGCCGGCAGGACTGTCAGAGCCCTTCCCTCCCCTCCTTTGTGAAGGGCAGTTAGCAGGGTCTCCCTGGCCCACCCCACCCCCGGGTTGTGACGGGGATTAAAGGAGCCCTGAGCCCACCACCCCACTTCCTGGGTGTCACCACCATCACGGTCACCATGCAGCGTGAGAGAGGCATTGATGCTCAGGAACAGGGAGCAGCCGTCGTGGGGGGCACACTTCATGGCAGTGGAGAGCGTCAGGGCCTCCAGGATGGACCCGGACATGGACGTGGGGGGCTCGCGGCAGAAGCTGTTGAAAATATTTCCTGGGGAGGGGAGAAGGAGGGTGAGTACCACAGTTCCCAGGGCCTGGGTAAGGCTCTTTGGGTGGTTGGGTGGGGGTGGGGGAGGGGGGCTCTGGGGCTGCACAGTCGGGGGGAGGGTCCTCCCTACTTGCCCCAGTGCAGTCAGGGAACTAGGCCCCCGGTGAGTGGTGGGCCACCCTGAGCCACGCTCAGAGATGGCCGCTGGGCGCCAGGAGTGGGCCCCCGCCTGGCCAGCAAGGGGGCAGAGGAGCCCCCCTCGGCAAGCTGGCAGGCCCCACGGACAACAAAGATGGGTGACAGCAAAGGTCTGCTGGGGGCACGTGGGGCCTGACCTCAAGGGCACTGCCGCCTAAGGCCCTGACTGCCGGCAGGCCGCTGCACTGGCCCAGGTGGGCCTGGCCCCGACGACCTCGGTCAGGGCACCGGAAACTGTGGCCGGACCAAGTGCTGTGCAGGGAGCTGGGCTCTCACGTTCAGGCGCTGGGGCTGAGCAGTATTTTTGGCCTTGGCTTTGCCAGATTTGCAGGCGGACGCTTCAAGTTCGGGGAGGGGGGTTGGTTCCACGGGAGCCACCACACCCCAGGGAGCCCCGCACCACATGGAGTTGGCAGCCCAGGTTTTCTGCTGCACTCAGGGCCATGGCGTTCACGCCTGGTGACGTGTCAGACTGGGGAGTAACCCCGGGCAGGACAGTGCGCCCAGGAAGGGGAGGTGTGTGTGTTCAGTGGTGCCTCCAGGGGGCCCGGGCCCCTGGCAAACGCCGGGAGCATATCAGGAAGACCAGCTTCTTGGGCTGACAGTCAAGGGGAAGTAAAGGACGAAAATGCCGGAGGAGAAGGGACACGGGTGGAACTGTTAAATGCACGTGATGGGGGGGAAGCAGAGGCTGAGGGCGCAGCAAAGGCTTCCTTGCTGCAGAGAAAGTGGAGCAGGAATGAGGGATCCCCACGGACCACGGTGGCTGACCACTGAGACCTTGGAGAAGGAGGGGCAGAGGCACCGCGGCTGAGACACGGACGGACGCGCTGGCCGTCGCTCAGCAGAGCCCCGACTGGACTGTATCAGAAACAACTCAAAGAGGCAGCAGGAACTACGAGGTCTGGAATGTTCCCGGGAAAGAAACCCAGCACTGTGGATCCCGCTGTGGCCAGGATGGAGTCACAGGGATCAGATTTTCCCTCAAGCCTGAAGCAGCCTGGAAACCAGAGCCCAACGAGTGCCCTGCTGTCTTGAGAGCGTTTCCAGGCGGTGGCAGAGGGCGGGGGTGTTTGGGACCCCTGACACCCTCCCGAAGTGGAGAAATGGGGCAGACGGAAGTGGCCAGAGTTTGCAGGATGAGCGCAAGAGGAGGAGGATGCAGAGAGAACAGGGGAATGCGTGTTCGGCGGGGAACGGAGGAGCGCGTGGACGTGGGGGGCTGCAGGGAGAGGAGAAGCCCAAGGGGTTTGGGGGACAGCGTCCTGTCCGCGCCCGGGGCCAGGACTGTCCCCATTCCCAGCCAGACTGGGGACTTCGTGATTCACGGGGCCCCAGGTACACTGTATGCAAGGGTCTTGCTTCTGTAGGAGAATAACTAGCCTTAGAGGGAGCACTGCTCAGGCCTTGCCTAACACATCTTGAAAGAAAGACCCCCAAAAGGTTAACCTGTTTCTAAGTAACTTAACTGTATTTCAGAAATGGCTCAAGAATATTTGTATGGATAAAAGTATACATCCGGCACACAACAGGTAAAAATCACCATGTCTGCCATATAATAGAAAATTACAAGTCAGGAAAACATAACCCAGAATGAGGAGAAAAATCAAATAAAACTGACAGAGATATTAGAATTAGTAGACAAGAACATTAAAACAGTTACTATAACTGTATTCCACATGTCCAAAAAGTTAATTGTAGACCTGAAAGATATTAAAAAAAAAAAACCAAATCCAACTTTTAGGGATGAAAACTACAGTGCCTGAGATGAAAAATACAACAGCTGGTTTAATAACAGATTAGCCATTGGAAAGAAAAAACACTGGAGAACTTGACATAGCAATAGAAAACATCCAAAAGTAGAGGGAGAGGGATTGTGGTGATGGTGAAGGTGTGTTGATGATGATGGTGATGGTGATGGTGATGATGGTGATGGTGATGATGATGGTGATGATGGTGGTGATGATGGTGATGATGGTGATGGTGATGATGATGGTGATGATGATGATGATGGTCATGATGGTCATGATGGTCATGATGATGGTGATGATGGTGATGGTGGTGATGATGGTGATGATGGTGATGGTGATGATGGTGATGATGGTGATGATGGTGATGGTGATGATGAGGTGATAATGATGGTGGTAACAGTGGTGATGATGGTGATGATGATGGTGAAGGTGGTGGTGACAAAATAATAGAACAGAGCATTGGGGAGCTGTAGGACAACTTCAAGTGACCTAATGTATGTGTGGTTAGGGTCCCAGAAGGAATGGGGGAATGAAAAACACTTGAAAAAATGATAGAAATTTTCAAACTTGGTGAGAACTATAAACTCACAGATCCAAGAAGCCTGATGAATGATAAGAAATATGAAGAAATTATAAGGCACACCAGGATCAGTTTGCTCAAAGCCAGTGGTAAAGAGAAAACTGTAAAAGCCACCAGAGGAAAAAAGACATGCGATGTACAGAGGAACCGAGGTAAGGAAGGTGCAGAATTCTTTTGGGAGCAACGCACGTGAGAAGATGATGGGGACAAAGATCCTCCAGGACTGAGAAACAAACCCCACCAGCCTAGCATCCTATCCCTGCCCACACATGCATAACTGATTCTCAGCAAACATGCTGGGAACTCAGCGGGAAAAGGGTAGTCTTTTCAGCAAATGGTGCTGGATCAACTGGGTGTCCCCAGGCAAAACAATGCGCTTCACTCCACACCTTTCACAACATACAAAGTTCACCTAAAATGGACTGTCAACCTCAATGTAAAACCTAAAACTATAAAACTTTTAAAAGAAAACACATTTTTATTCAATAAAAATCTCTGTGACCTTAGGTAAGGCAAAAAATTCTTAGGTACAACACTGAAACCGTGACCCATAAGAGAAAAAAATGAATAAATTGGATTTCATCAAACGTTAAAACTTCTGCTCTTTGAAAGACCCTGGTAAGGAGTGAAAAGATAAGCCAGAGACTGGGGGGAACTATTCGCAAATCATGCACCTGCTAAGGAACTTGTGTTCAGAATCTATAAAGAACTTTCCAAATTCAATTGTAAGGAAACCAACAACGCAATATAAAATGGGTGCATGCCTGTCCTCAACTCAGGAGGGTAGACTGGGGGAGGGGGCCGCAGGCTTCCACCATCCTCCCCCCAGACTGATGGAGGTTTAAAAAATAATAAAACCGGGCCTCCCTGGTGGCGCAGTGGTTGAGAGTCCGCCTGCTGATGCAGGGGATACGGGTTCGTGCCCCGGTCTGGGAGGATCCCATGTGCCGCGGAGCGGCTGGGCCCGAGGGCCATGGCCGCTGGGCCTGCGCATCCGGAGCCTGCGCTCCGCGGCGGGAGAGGCCACAACAGTGAGAGGCCCGCATACCGCAAAAAGAAAAAAAAAAAAAAAAAAAAAAAATAATAATAATAATAATAAAACCAGCGAGTAGTTGGTCTGCCTTTTTTTTGTCAACATGCGCTGGCAGTTCTAAACAGTGTTGGTGATAAAATCTTCCCCGTTAGTGGAAGATCTAAATGATGGCCTGCCCCCAGCCTGGCCCCCAACTGCATCCTTCGCCCACTGTCATCTTGGAGCTGACGTACCTAAGGTGTGGAGTCAGATGGATGACTCAGAGGGGGACAGCACCCCAGGGCAGTGGCTGGAATCGGAGGAGAGGCCACCTGCAGGAGGCAGCTGAGTCCCTGTCTGGCCACAGGGGTTAGTGGTCAAGCCCGGTGGGTTAGTCACGTAACGTGGGGGCTGAGGAGGACTGTGTCCCCAAGCCTGACTCTTCCTTGCTCTGAGGGTCATCCTTAGAGCTTGGTGTGCAGCCTTCTCAAAAGAAGCGATTGTGCTTTAGAATTCTCTCTCCAACTAAGTTGTCCTTCATGTGTGTGAAAACTTCCTCCTCTATGCAGAAAATGAGAAGTCTGCAACTTTTGACCTTTTCTAGAAAAAAACAAAGACCTACTCCAGCCAAGCAAGGAAAGGATCAGAGCCAGGAAAAAAAAAAAAAAAAAAAAAAAAGGTAGAGCCATAGAAGAGCATGGTGACCATGGGAAATGATGAAATACATAGTTAAGTATAATGGATGCAAAGGAGAAGTCGCTTGTTGTAAATAAATGAATAAAAATAAGAACAGGCTCTTGTCCCAAATTAAGCTCACAAAACAGGAGAGAGTATATAGAAGAAAGTGAGGCAGGGGACTTCCCTGGCTGTCCAGTGGTTAGCACTCCGCACTTCCACTGCAGGGGCTGGGGTACAATCCCTGGGGAACTAGGATCCTGCAAGCCATGCAGTGTGGCCAAAAAAAAAAAAAGTGAGGCAGAAACACTAAATTATTTGTGGTTCAAAATGGGAAAATAATTCATTGTTACTGTGTGAAAAGAATTGTGAACCCAAAACTCATCATAAATACTTATGGAGAAGTAAATATATTTGGTCTTATTTAGAGATTTAGAGCTATCACAGAGGCCTCCTAAAAGAAGACCTGACAGCTGTATTTTAAAAAGGAGAAATAGGAACTCAAAAGGAAGAAGTGGGTTACGAAAGGAACAGTGAACACAGGAATGGGTAGAACACGGTGGTGAATTTAAATTCATGCTGGGAGGGCAGCAGGAGAAAGAAGGACTCCTTTCTGTTTAAAAACAAGTTGTGAGTTCCATTTCCCACTCTACGGTAGCCCATGCTGTTTGGACCAATTCTACTGAAAACAACTAACAATGCTGGAGAAAAAACATACATGTAAAAAAACTTCTTAAAAACCTGTGAGAGGGCTTCCCTGGGGGTGCGGTGGTTGAGAGTCCGCCTGCCGATGCAGGGGACACGGGTTCGTGCCCCGGTCCGGGAAGATCCCACATGCCGCGGAGCGGCTGGGCCCGTGAGCCATGGCCGCTGAGCCTGCGTGTCCGGAGCCTGTGCTCCGCAACGGGAGAGGCCACAGCAGTGAGAGGCCTGCGTACCGCAAAAAAAAACAACAAAAAACCTGTGAGAGCCGATAGAGAATCAGGATCATCAGTATAAACCCTGAGGAAGGGCAGAGGGATGCAGAGCACAGGAAGCCGCGTTCCTGGGCGTCTCCTAGCCCAGACGCTGAGGGCTCCAAGTGTGTGGCCCAGACCAGGGGATCCCAGGGCTGCCCCGTCACGGTGAGGGGAATCAGGAGAAAACTGCCCCCTCCCCGAATCCTGGGGCGTAGTGGGAGGGCAGGGGCAGTGGAGCTTCCTGAAGAACCCACAGCCTCTGTGGGCCTGGGTGCCGGGTCCCAGCCCTGGTCTGCACCCCCAGGAAGATCCAAGAAACTTCAATCTATGACTTAGTTAGAAATGGTCCTGATAGTCACATGTCACTCCTGGGTGCCACTCAGAAACAAAGGGGAACCTGGTCTGGGGGAAGGCGCCTACATCCTAGGCTGTGGGGAAGGCATCATTTCTCAGGGGCATGGAGCAGACTTTTTTTTTTTTTTTGGCCACACACCGTGGCTTGTGGGATTTTAGTTCCCCAACCAGGGATCAAACCTGGGCGCTCGGCAGTGAAAGTATGGAGCCCTAACCACTGGACCGCCAGGGAATTCCCTGGAGCAGATATATTTAGGGCTAAACAAACTGGCTGGGGAAACAAAGCACCAAGAGATAGAACCAGCAGAGACATGCCATGGACGGGTCCACGGAGTGCTACAACAGGTCGGACACAGACTTCAGACCAACCTGCTAAAAGGACAAGCTTGAAAGTATGTGCAGGGGGAAAAACTATAAAGAGGGACCTAGCACATTTGAAAGAAACAAATAGAATTTCTAGAAACAAAATCCACAGAAACATAAATTTAAAATGCAATACATGGTTTGGAGAGCAGGTTGGACATCACTGAAGAGAGAATTAGTGGGAGAAAGATCACAGTGAATAATACAGAAGTCAGCAAAGAGATAAAGGATGGAAAACGCAGAAGGGAGGGTGAGAAATAGGAAGAAAGACGCGAAATGCCTGAGATGTGTCCATTGAGGTTCCAGAAGGAAAGGAGAGGATGGGGCAGAGGCAATATCTGAGATGATGGTTAAATTTTCTAAGGCTTACACAAAAGTAAAAGTATAAGCTGACCCCACTTACGAATATAGTTGCAAAATCCTAAATAAAATTTTAGCAAATTGATTTAATAATATATTAAACATGACCAGATAGGAGTTGTTTTAGGACTGCAGGTGTGGTCAACATTAGACAATCTATCACCTCAATAAAAAAATTAAAGCAGGAAAATTGTATGAGTATCTTTATAGACACAGAAAATTTTCATAAAATTTAACACCTACTCATGATGAAAGAAGGTTTATCAAACTAGGAAAAGAAAGACACTTCCTTGTCTAGATGGAGTGCATCTCCTCCAAACGCCCAATAAACCTAATACTTAATGGTACATTTTTGGGAATCATTTCTATTTAATATCAGGACTAAGACAATTGTTCCCCATTCAACATTGTCCTGGAGATTTGAGCCACTTCCATAAGGACAAAAACAAATGTAGGTTATAAACTGTTATTATTTGCAGAGTATGTGATTATGTATATACAAAAACTTAAGAGACTCAGTGGGAAATCTACTAGAAATAACAAAGAGAGTATAACAAATGTGTGGATACAAGATTAATATACAAAACTAGCATTGCTTTACACCAACAAACACCAACTAGAAAATGTAATAAAATAAGGAAACCATTCATGGATCCTTCAACCTCTGAAGGGCATAAATACTTTGAGGAAGACCTGACTTCCTCAAAGATGGAAAGGCATACCATGTTCATGGTCAGAAGACTCACCTCAGGTAAGATGTCATTTCTGACTCAAATTGGTCAATAAATTCAATGCAATTCCAAGCAAAATGTGTGATATTGTGATTTATATTAAGAAATATATATTTGGTCTTGGTCCCCATTTCTGGTACAGAACTCCTAAAGCTCTTGGAATTTCCTAAATGATGAGTGATAAAGGTGTCTTTTGTTATGTATAACAAACCACTTTCAACCACACCTAGTTTGTTAATGAGGTGATTTTTAGAAGCACCTAAGGATGGGGGCTGGTTGCCAGGGGAACTAACCATGGGATTAGAGGGTTGAAACTTTCAGTCCCACCCCCCAGACCTCTGGGGAGGGGAGAGGGGCTGGAGGTTGAGTTCAACCACCAATGGCCAATGATTTAATCAACCATGCCTATGTAATGAAACCTGCATAAAAACCCAAAAGGACAGGTTCGGAGAGCTTCTGGGTTGATGAACACAGAGAAATGACAAGTCAGAGCGCATGGACACTCCTCATCCTTCCCCACGCCTCGCCCTGGGCCTCTCCTCCATCTGGCTTTTCCTGACTTATATCCTTTGATAATAAACTGGTAATTTAGTAGGTAAAATGTTTCTCTGGGTTCTGTGAGCCACTCAAGCAAATTAATTGAACCTGAGAAGCAGGTGACAGGAGCCTCCAATTTATAGCCGGTCACTCAGAAGTACTGGTGACACCTGGAGTTTTGACTGGCACCCGAAGTGGGGGTGTCTTGTGGGACGGAGCCCTTCACCTGTGGGAATTGAGGCTCTCTCCAGGTAGATGGTGTCAGAGCTGAGTTAATTGCTTGGTGGTGTTGAAAAATACACACACTGGAAAATGCCTGCTGAAATTTTCAGGAAACTTAAAATCAAAACTTCCGATTGAAGATTTGAAGAGCTCAGGGTCGAGTCTCTGGTGGGACTAGACCTGGTGTTGAGTGCCTTCGTGTCCTGTCTGGACCTTGGCCATGTTTAATGCCAGCTGTCACGGATCCTCAATTCACTGGGAGATGCAAAATGGTGATATGATAATTCTGTTGTTTTGCTTCCATTTATTAGCTGGAGTAATTGTTCCAAGGGAGCATTTGTAGAAGAAAGGCACGATCAAGGCTTGATTCCTTCCCTTTATTTACCCAATCTTCAAGATGAGTTGGTTCCCTGTCATCCACAGAGACAAACAATTCTTTTTTTTTTTTTTAAACAGTATTGCTAAGAATGCATGGGTTTAAGTATGGGCTGCAACTCATTGCAGTGTTTATTCTTTCTTGAAGCTCAAACAATATCCTCTTGGTTAGTGGGAGCTCCTTCTGGCCTCCATGTACTGCAGACCTGTCACCACCGTCTTTGAGAGCTTCCTCCATCTGGAATGACAAGATGTCCCAGGCTCTTCTTGTACATTTTCTGCCCCAGACTGGAAATCAGTCACTTCTCTCCAAAGGCCTGCCTGGTTTATTTCGGTGAAAAATGGTATTTCAAGGCCACAGCACTAGGGAGGCTCATGACTATGAGTTGGTCATTGTTTCTAGGATTTTTCTGTGGACAGAGCTGCAACGTATTTAAAGCAATACCTCATGAGGTCATACTTAGGTTACCAATTCAGAGTAAAGGTTTTACAACACCTTTTCTACATGACATCTGCATCTCCTTTCTTCCATGCTTGATTCTCAAGAACACAGGAGAGGATAGAATGAAAATATGTCCTAACTGTCATTTGCTGTACTGCACACACCATACACAAGTCTGGGTCACAGCATGAACCAGTGGGGTGACTGGAAACAGCAGAAACGTGCCTTTGCATAGACTTTTCTCAGTCTCTCCCCATTTTTACAGCTGTTCCCTGTCTCCACCATCAGTGTACAGCTGTGAATACCACACTGTCTCCTTTTCCACAGGTAGTCTAAGTTTTGCAAATAGCCCTGTATTAAAGTCTCACCCATTTCTGATCTGACCCTCCTGTAGTCTGGCTGCCTGAGGCTTGTTCTCCCGGAGAGTCCCCAGGAGGGGCCATGAGACAATAGTCCGTGAGTCCCTGCCTGTTGTACCTTTATACATGAAGGTCAGTTTTCTTTTATGGAAACATATGTGACGTATAACATTGTGTAAATCGAAGGAGTACAGCATATTGATTTGATGCATTTATATGTTGTAATAATAATTGTCATTGTAGAAAAGGCACCCCATCAAGTCACATAATTATCGTTTCTTCTTTTGTGGAATAATTAAAATCTAGCCTCTTAGTAAGTTTGGTGATTATAATACAGTATTGTGTCTATATGCACCATAGCTGCATTATAGTTTTGCTGTCCATTTTCTTCTAGCGTTAAAATGTCACTCTTTGAAAAGTCTGATATACTTTTCTTTCCATTATAAATTGTACAGCTCTTTTTGCTGGGAGGCCCAAAGATTTTTCTCTTTCCCTTTAAAATCCAGCCATTTTACTAGAATAACTTTTGATGTGGTATCCAGGACTGGTATTCTCGGGTTCATGGTTTGCCTTTTCAATATCTACTGTCAAGAAAAAAATGTTTGTTCTCCTTGAACTGTAGTTTTTAGTGTTTGTTCTGCTGCTTTGGTTTTCTTTAGGGTCTCATATCATCTGCCTTCTGGACATTCTTTGACTATCTGTAACATTTACCATTATTCACACATCATTTTATCTCTTTTTACATTTCTTTTTGATTTTCTTCCTTTCAAATTTTACTCGTATTCTTTTTTTAAGTTGAAATATAGTTGATTTACAGTGTTGTGTTAATTTCTGCTGAATAGCAAAGTGAGTCAGTTATATGTATAGATACATTCTTTTTTTAAAATATTCTTTTCCATTATGATTTATCACAGAATGTTGAATAGTTTCCTGTGCTATACAGTAGGACATTGCTTTTAGATTTTTTTTAAAATCTCCTTTTCACCCACTATTTCTCTCAAGGCATTTAATATTGGGTCTATTCACTACTTCCAATGCAGTCTTCATTTATACAATGATTTTTTCCTTTATTTCTAGTCACCTCATTTCCGAACATTTCTAATTTTTGTTCACATCGTTCTTTAACGTCTTGTATCATTTTCTTGAATATTCTAGGCCATTTTGAAATGAAATGTTACACTTGTGGGTTTTCAGGATGCTCTTCTGGTGCACTTCCTTTGCCTATCGGCACATTATTCTATTCCTTATTTTCTTTTTAATTATCGTAACTTGTCTGCAACTTGCCCTTGACAGTCTTCCGTTGCCCACATTTACGTGACTTCAGTTTCCCAGAGCTCTTAGCAGACTTGGTTCTGCTTTCCTGACTGCACCGAGCTCCCTCTGCTGTCACTTTTGGGTAGTGTTTAAAAATAGGGCGGATCGCTGTTCAGTTTCGTAGCTCTTTCCCCCCTTGCCTTTGTCTACCTGAAGCTGCTCTTTTCTTCCCTCTGTTGTCCTTGAGGCCACTCCGAGCTTCTCTGTGCAGGGCTGTCTCCCAAGGGGTCCTTGCACCCACCTGCCGCAGTGGTGGGCAGCCCCTCAGGGGGTTGTGTGCTTCCCAGCGATTCTCACCGTCTGTGGGGTTCAGACACCCCTCCACTCTCTGATGCACAGGCCCCGCTGATCCTCCCACCTGGGGCTCTGGTGCTCGTCTCTGGGGTCTGGGAGCGTGGACCCCACTTCTGTTCTACATCCTCCTTGCCCTTGGGTCTGAGGATTCAGGGAAGCTACAACCACACCATCATCTCCCAGGACAATTTAGGAGAGAAAGGAACCAGAGGGGCTTGCCCTACCAGAAATCAGTATCTAGCTGAGCTCCATATGGACTCAGACAGTGTGACCCTGCTCAGGGATAGGGGTGGGTCAGGGAACCGTGCACACAGCGTGGAAATCTGACGGGGTGGGGGGCGTCCAGTACGTGGTGCGGCCACAGCTAGATTTCCAGGTAGCAAAAGATCACAGTTGGGTTCCTACCTCACACCATACACGGAGATACATTCTAGATGAATCGAAGGACTAAATCTGAGAAACAAAACTTTAATATAGAAATACAGGGAGAGAATCTCTCTGACCTCAGGATTGAGAAGACTTTCTTAAAAGATCCCCCCCAAATCCACAAAATCCATGAAGGGGGAGGCTTGGAAACATGGCTGCAACAAAACTGAAACCTGTGACTCACACCATGAGGTTGAGACTGAGAAAGAGGAAGGCCTCTCTGTGACGCGGGGTGACCACCTCCACACGGTGGCCCAGGGCATGCTGGCGCAGGGCGGGTCAGGCACAGGGGGAGACCACACGGGTCTCAGGGTCATCAGAGACACACAGACTGAGACAGGAGTGAGGGTGGGGAAGCTGTGGCCTCACGAAATCCCTCCCCCATAACTGCCAGAACCCACAGATGGCACAAAGCCAGAGAACGGCCCCCACAGCAGGCAAAGCACATGGGCACAGGCCAGAGCATCACCCCAGATGCCGTGGTGTATCCTTGTCTGGCGACCCTGCTCCCCAGAAGCCCTGCTAGTGGGATGACTCAGCCTTGGAATTCTTGACAAGCCCCCTCTCCCCCCAGTCCAGAGAGAAGGAGGCCGGGTGGGTGTCCTGTATTGTCACCGCTCCGACTGGCGTGCAGGGGAAGGAGGGGGAGGGACGAGACTGTGGAGGCCCCAGGGCTCCCCAGAAGCCGAGGGCCCCTCCCCACACCTCTCCCCAGCCCCCAGGACCCGCCTGCCGAGTTCCCCGTCTCCCCAGCCAGGCCCGGGGCTGTCCTGACACGTAGCCCTCACACACAGCTCTGTGGGGGAAACACCATGGACTTGCAGTCAAAAGAGAGTGAGAAGGGAGCCTGAGTAACCAGGGGTCTCTAGGGAGCTGCCGAAGTGTGACCAGGACAGAAAGCCTGTCACAGACGGAGTGTAGGAAAAATTAAAATAAGGATGGAGGAGAGGAAAGACATGGAAGAAAGGAGGGGAAAAGGAACACAGAACGTGGGAGGGAAGAAAGCGTCATGGAGGGAGAGGGGACTCTGCCTCAGGCACCTCCACTGTGACAAGGACACAGCTTCAGTGAGACAAGGGATCCGACAGGGGATCACACAGCAGGAGGCTCAGAGGAGCCGTGCCACCCGAGGACCCGTCAAGGAGCCGGACAACCCAATTTCAGGACAAATAAGTAAGTGAAGACACAGGAATCAGGAGACGGGGCTGGAAATTAAATTGCTGGCTTGGAACGGTTGAGATAATCATGGCAAAAGCCGTTGAGAAAGAGAAAAATGAATGGAAGCAGGTGATAGAAGTAGGAGGTGACTGAAGTCAGATCAGATGGGAGAATGGGCATCACAGAGCCCGGCTTGGACGAGGGACGGCCTGGGGGGCGGAAGAGAACCCCGCAGGCCCCTCGGCAGAAACGCCAGGGTGGCCTCGGGCTTCTCACCCTCTGGGGAGAGTCCAGGGACAGAACTGCCGCCGAGGCGACCTGATGCTATTCAACACCCCACAACCACTGACCGCTGGTCAGACAAACCAGTGACGGGGGATATTGCCTGGGGTGGGGGCATGTCCCAGGCTCGGGGCTCAGCAGCCTGTGTCATAATCTCACTCCTTAACCTTGCAGGGGTCCTCGAGGAAATAACACCTCTTGAGGTGAAGAAACATTTAAAGTTCAACCATTTCTTTAGTTTTTCCTATTAAAGTCAAGTCAAATTAAATAAAATACTTAGTTTACATGGCATAAGGTAATTTCACCTTTATAAAATATTTGTTATCTGTTTATCCCACAAACAGTATATTTGCCTACAAAAATGTCTAGAATAATGTTTTCCTAATGTAAACAATATTTATTTCTATATGGGGGCTTTGGAGCTGGATTATTTGAACTTTCCTCCATATATATTTTGTATCTCTTATGTCCCTTTTAATGAAATATAGTGTCAGCAAAGACAATAAAGCTATTTTTAAAATGGGATGTCATTTTACAATGGGAAAAAATGAAAAAGTGTGATATGAGAAATTTATTGCAAAGCAATAAATTCCATTAAATCAGGAACGCACGATTCCCACATCCAGCAAGCCCACAGCTGGGCTTGACGGGGCGCTTGCCCTCCTGCACCAGGCAGTGGGCAGGGAAGGGGGGCGGCGCTCTGCTAGGTGAGGGGCGGTGGCAGTGGTGGCAGCTCTTCCTGCACAGGAGGGAGACCCTGGCTGCCAGGCAGACCTGGCTCCCGGGAGGGCAGGGTGACCGAGGACCAGAAGGGCAGCGAGTCCCCCGCGGCCTGAGATGTACTCACGGTTCATGTGGCTCTTGCAGGTGAAGCCCTGGGGACAGAACAGTGAGAGGGGTGGGAGGTCAGCTTGGCTACCTCTTGTCCCCCCCCCCCCAGCCCCGCCCCGGTGTGACCTGGACCCTGTGCACCTTCAGGCCCCCCACCCCCTGACTGCACCGACTTCCCGTGCTGGCATCCAAAGCTCCCCCGGCCCCCTTGTGCCCTTGCTGGGTGGGTGCTGGGCTTCAGGAAGAAAAGAAAATGGGCAAAGATCCCGGCCTCGGAGGAGCCTGCATTCTGAGCCGGGGCAGCCGCACGATGTCAGAAAATGACATTTAATGTCAGCTGTTGAAAAGTGTGTGGGGAGATAACCGAAGGGTCAGGAGGGTGGGAGCTGTGACTCTGCCGGGCGTGGCCTCGCTGGGTCTGGCCTGGGGATCTCCGGGGGAGGGCAGGGATCAGCCCATGCCCACTGCCTCTCCTGCTGGACTGACAGCTTCCCGAGGGGTTGGGACCAGGGACCAGGGACCAGGCTCAGACAGGGTGGGTGGGGGAAGGCGCCAGGGCCGTGCCCGTGGACCCCACTTTGGTGGGTGGGCCGAGGGGCTCCACGCTAAGCTTGGGAGGATGGGGTCGGCAAGCAGGGTTCTCGGAGCCCAGGGACGGGCACCCGAAGCGGCGGAATACAAGCCAGTAGGGTCACTGCCCTGGGCCCGGGCTCAGCCGCAGTGGGGGCCCTCTGGGGGCACCCAGGGAGCTCCAACAGCTGGGGGCCCGAGGTAGAGACCCTGTCGGCACAAGTGGGGAGGTGGAGGGGCGAAGGGGGTCTGCTCCTGTCCCTGGGGTTTGCAGGACAGGCACTACTGGTGGGTCCAGCTCCAGCTCCACCCCCCTTTCTAAATAGCCTTTTCATTTTGGAATAATTTTAGATTTATAGAAAAGTTGCAAAGATAACACTGAGGTTTACCCCGTGACGCCCGATGTTAACATCTCGGGTAAGTGGGTGTCACTCTTGGGTGAGCCCCAGACTCCGGGATTCGCCCGTTTCCACCCAGGTGCCTTTCCGCTCCAGCCTTTTAACTGTCACCCCGCGTCCACCCTGTCTTCTGACCACGACATCTCCCCGAGACGCCAACTCGCCCCCTTAGGCCTCCAGACGCACAAACCCCACGGAGGCGACCCTGCGGCCCTGCCCACGGCCCTCACGGGTGAGGACCCTGACTCCGGGGCCGGCCCAGGGTGGCAGGAGGGCTCTGCTGGACTAAGGGGCTGCAACCACCTGGGTGCCGCGCCCAGAAGATGACTGGGCAGGTGGGCAGAGGGCAGGGCATCCTGGTGCAGCGGGCCCAGGAGCCAGTGGAGAGAGCCAGGCAGACCCAGCAAGGCAGGGCAGCAGCTGGGCCTGGGCCGCAGCCCTGAGTGGACAAAGGGGGCAGTGGCTTGGGTCCTTGTCCACCCTCACTCCCTGACACAGCCCCAGATGCCTGGAGCCACACCCTGGCATCCTCCGTCCTGTGGCCCGAGCCCGTCCCCCTCCCAAGCTGGTAGGGGCTGGAGGGCAGCTGCGTCCTGGCCCAGGGTCACTGGCCACCCACTGGGGACCTCCTGCTGCCCCTGTGCCTGAGGACCTCGCAGCTGTGGCCCCTGGGTTTCCGGTGGAGCGGGGGTGGGCGCGGTCTAGTAGTTGGCCCTTCGGTGCCTGCAACCCCTCTCCCGCCTTGGGGACCAGCGGGGGCGAAGGTCGAGTTCAGAGAGCACCTGTGGATTCTGGCGCCCAGGGACTCTGGCATCTTGGGGGCTGGGGGTGGGGATCCGGCAGAGGCTGGCCCGGGTCCCTGGGGCCCTTTGTGGGGCGGGGCCGGGAGGGAGAAGTGGTTGCCCCCCTCCCCCTCCCCACCTCTGGGGTTTTCCGTCGGGCTTCTCGGGGCTTCCCAGGGGGGCAGGCGTGGGTGGGTCTGTGGGGAAGGACCCGAGGGTGGGGTCTGGGCCCTGACCCTGCGGCTCCACTGGGTGTGGAGGGCGGGGCCCTGCATGTTGCAGGAGGGGCCATCCGTCAGCTCCACTCCGCCCTGAGGCACCCTGCTGTCATCTGCTCCTGTCCGCCCCACCCTCTGCTCTGACTGAAGACCTGCCAAGGCCCAGAACAGCCCTCCTGGGGGCACGATGGGCTGCAACGGTCTACATGCAGGTGCGGGGGGCACCAGCCGTGCCAGCGGTCCTCTGGCTTCACCCCACAGAAGCGGCCCCACCCGCCGCCCTGGGCCTCTTGAGCCCCTCCTGTTCAGACCCCTCCTCGCGAGCTGTGACTCCCCCTCTCTGACCCCCTCCCTCAGCTGCCAGCAGCCCCTGGGCCTCGCGGGCTCTCCTCAGTCCCCTGCTCCTCCGCCCCTCCTCCCGTAATCCCACGGCCCCAGCCTGGTGCCACAGTGGCTGGAGCTCCACGGCCAAATGCAAAGTGGGGCCCAGGCCTGGCCCTCCCCGTGGGGGGCAGCGGCGGGGTGGGGGACCCTCCCTCCCTCCCCTAGCCTGGACGTCCTCCTTCTGCCCGGGGTCCCTCCCCCTCCTTGCGGCCCTCCCCACATCCGGGCCCATCTCAACATGGGGCCGGCCCATCCCACACCCAGCTGCGCCAAAGCCAGTTCTCACGTCTGACGGGCTTCTCAAATCCCATATTTCAAAAACGAGTTTCCTCCTGAACCCTTGCCCCCCAGACCCTGTCAAAGGAAACATCTCCTCCATCGGCCCAGGGGCTATAGCTACACTTTAAGGTCCATCTTGGATCTCTCCTTCCCTCAAGGTCAAGGGTCCCCTGCCCTGCCAGCTCCACCTCCAAAGTACACCCCAAAGTGGCCCCGTCCTGTTCTCCATCTCCGTGGGGAGGGTCCAGGCCACCACCCCCTCCCACCTGGGCCCAGCTGTTTCCTCTGCACCCACCTGCTCCCACCAGGAGCCAGACGGACCTCCACCCCCGCCATGGGCCCCTGCACCTCAGATCTGAGCCCAGCCTGACCCCCGGCCACTCAAGCCCGCTCTGTCTATCCGTGAGTTCCCTGGAACCTCTGCTGGACACACTCGCAGACCTCGTGGAGCTGCCTTTCCTCCTGACTGGGAGCCGGGTGTCCCCAAGTGTCCCCCGGGGGGCCCGGCCACTGCCCCTGAGAGGCCCATAAGCCCGCACGGCCAGGCTGCTCTCTGCTCAGCAGTCACCACCACCTAATCTTGCTTCATGTGCATTTCCCCAGGTCCCTGCTGTGCCCACACTTGGAGGAGTGCACATAGCGGGTCCTCCCCAGCCCCTGTCCCAGTGGGCCGGCCCGCCAGTCTCACACTGGGGGACCTCCCGGGATGCGGGCACACTCTGCGGACAGGTGCTGCCGGATGGGACGCCTCCCAGGGACAGTGAAAGTTCCGGGACACCACCACTTCTGAGCCGCATCCCGGCCCTGCTGCTCCTTCCCGCCCAGGATTAGCTTGGTACCCGCGGCGTTTCCTTAGCGGAGCATCCACACAAGCCCGGACGCCACCCTGGATGATTAATGGGGTCTGTGAACGCAGGAAGGGCTCTCGGGCTGCCCCCCACCACGTGGCTCCTCAGAGAGGGACAGGTCACAGGTGCGTCAGTGCCCCTGCCCCTCAGGCTCCCGGCAGACGTTTCCCAGAGCGGCACTGCAGGGTCAGGCCACCACCTCATGGGGATCCCAGGCCCCCAGGCACCCAGGCACCCACCACCGACCGCCCCGGGCCGGCTTCCCTGGCCTGTGCTGGGATGGGGCCAGCTAGTGCCCACCGAGGGGAACCAGGACAAGAGGAGAGCCTGGGGGGCAGGGCTCACCTGGGAACAGGAGAGGCCACATTCCGCGACCCTGGGGACGGCCAGGCTCTGGTAAGCACTCCAGGTCAGGGAGAGGAAGGCGAGGGCTCGCCCAGCCAGCATCTGGACGCGGGAAGTGGCGGCCGGGCAAGGCTAGCAGGATGCCCGTGGCTGCGCCTCGCCCTCTGGCCGCAGCTCAGCCCCGGAGACAAGCAGGAGAGAGTCTGGAGTGAGTTCGCTCCCTGGGGCAGGTGCTCCCCCTCCCAGTGGGCCGGGCACAGCCCGCAGCCCGCAGCTTCCGCCTGCAGGCTCACACTGGCCAGACGCCCTGCGGTTTCCAGGCTGCCAAAGGAGACATCCTGGAACTTTGAGGCTCTGGGGTCTCAGGTAACTGCGTTCCCCTGGGGCTGGCTGCTGGAGCAGGGCTGGCTGCGGGCCTGTGGGATCAGGGAGCCGTCTGCCTCCCCCACAGCTCCCGGGTGTCCCCGTCTCTCAGGCCCCCGTCCTGCGGTTGGGGGATGGAAGGTGGTCAGGGGCCCTGGTCGTCGAGCTCAGCGGGGCTGGCAGAGGGGTGGGAGCCATCCCAGGTGCTTGTCCCCCTAGGGCCGCTGGCGCCAGCCCTAACTCCCGCAAGCCTGGGGACACCCCGAGTGCCCCCGTCACCCATCTGTATGTGAGAGGCTGCCCCCCCTTTGCTGAGCCCTTGCCTAGACATCCCTCACCCCAGAGGGCAGCGCCCCATGGCCTGTAACTCTGGGGCCTGGCTTCTGCTGGGGGCGGAGGCCTGTTCTGCTCCTTCCCATTCTTCCTGGACAGGGGAGACGTCTCCGGGCAGCAGCTCCTAGCACCCTGTCTGGCCCCAGAAGCCAAGGTGTGGCTCTGGGGCCCTTTGGTGTCCTACCTGTGTCCAGCCCTCCTTCTGCACCCTCTGGGCAGGTGTAAGCGCCTCCGGCCTGGGAGGGCACTGTCCCATGAAGGGGGCATGGAAAAGGCTGGAGAGCTTGGGGACGCCCCCGCCCCCATTGTGCTGGCCCCGGGGGCTGAGGATCTGCTTGAAACCACAACAGGGCACCCCAAGTGTGGAGAGGAGCTGACCCGGAGCTGACCCCAGGCTGGCACCCTGGGCAGGCGGGTCCCTGGGGCGGCCCCAGTGCAGACACAGCTGCTCTGGCTGCCGGCCCGTCTCTTGCACCCTTGTCTGACCCGAGTGCTCGGTGAAGTGGGCTCAGGCCCGAGGCAGGAACGAACTTGGGAAACATCTAATGGAGCTTCAGCACCAGAGGATGGGACCCACAGGTAGACAGCACCCAAGACCATGGGCCCCACCCTCCTGCTCACCACCCCCCACCCCCGCCCAGGCGCCAGAGCCCACGGCCCAGCCTCCCTCCCTCCGGGCCGGCACCTCACCGCTGCTCCCACCAGGCCCAGAGCATGCGTGGGCACCGCGGGGCTCTGGACACCACCCCTCACTCTGCCCTGTCAGTGCGACAGAGCTGATGGGGATGGCGCCCACCCGGCAGCGTTCACCTGTGGGCCTGGCCTGGGGAGCGCTCAGCAGCAGGCTGGCGTGTTTCGGGGTGGCCAGGAAGTCCAGGACTAGTCCTCCTGCTGCCCCTGCTATGGCCCCCCCTCTGAGTAGAGCTGCAGGAGGTCCCTGGGCCCCTAGGTCAGCCAGATGGCGTGAGTCAGGAGAGGACATGCCGCGGGAGTTCAGGTTGCACGGCCAGGCACTGACCCCCAAGGCCAGGCCGGGGAGTAAGCACCACAACCTGCTTTATTATTACCCACGGGACAGGTGCGGACGGCCGTACTCAGTGACTCTCCCCAGAGCGGCAAAGAGGCCCCATGTGGCCCAGTAGGCACCGCAGTGGCCCTCTCTCCAGGGCCGCCCCAGGACAGGCCCACCCACCAGGTGACACACCTGGTGTGCTGAACATGCCATCCCAGTGCCAAGGGGATGCAGGTGATCGGAAGTGGATGGCAAATCCAACCACATGACTTCATGGGGAAGAAGCATGGTGCGGATGGGCCCCTGTCCCTTGGGGCTCCTGTCTTGTCTCTGAGGGCTGGGGGCTACAGACTCCCCCAGTGTCCACAAAGAACCGGCCCTCGAGACCCCTCGCAGGTCCCCTGTCCCCTGTAGGCTTGGGTGGTTGGGACACTCCAGCCTGAGCCCAGAGAGGCTGCAGGGGCTCCCCCACCTCTGGTCTCCACAGCCTGCATGGCCCACTGAGAGCCAGAGGGCCGAAAGTCCACCTGCAGTACAATCTGAGGGGATCTGACCCAGTGCAGGCACCTCCTTCACCCCCTCGCTCAGCCCAGGTTGAAAGGAGGCACTTGGGTGCAAAGAACCTGGACCAGCACAGCCAGACTTTTTTGAATCAATGAGTGAACAAGGGGTTGCTGGGGAGCTGGCCGGGGCCCTCCAGCAAGGAGGGAGGGGCTCCAGAGGAGGGGTGTCTTGCTGGGGAGCCCACACACCAGGAAGCTCTCATTCTCACCTGCCCAGGGCAGGGGTGCGGGTTGAGGGGTGCCGGTTTCGGGGTGAGGAGAGACGTGTGGGTCTGGGAACACGGGTGTGTGGGTGTGGCATGTGGGATGCAGGGCAAGGGGCCCAGGATGCGGGTGGGCATGGGATGCAGGCACCGGGAGAGGGTGGGGACTGAGGCTCCACAAGAAATACCATGGTGAAGATTGCACAACTTTGCTAAAATAGCTCTGTGTACAAGGTCCCTCATCTATGTCTAGGTTTCCAAAGAAACCCGCCACACACTGGAGGCCGCGGGGCCTGGGCGCGTCTCTCTGGTCCTGGCCCTTGGTGTCACGGGGTGCACAGGCTGCCGCCCAGCCCGTTGCCGAGGGGCACGATGGAGGCACCCTGCAGGACAGCAGCGCTTGCAGGGACCAGCGGGCGGCAGCGAGCCACGGCACACTAGGCACAGTGCTGGGAGGGCCCTTGGCAGCCCTGGGGGAGAGGGAGAGAGAGAAGGGCCCTGAGACAGTGCCCACCCGCCCGGAAACCACGTCCATGGCCCCAGACCGTGCCCACCTGCCCCAGACCATGCCCACTGAGGCCACCCACCAGCCCACAGACTGCATCCATCAGGGCATGAAATCATGTCCACCACCCCAGACCAGGCCCACTGGTACCAAAAGCCGTGCCTGCTGCCCCAAGACCTCGTTCTGGCCACGTTCACTGGTCCCTGAGACTGTGCTCCCTCCAGCACGCCCACCTCGGGCTCGCCCACCCCGCGGCGGCCCTCCCCCGCTGCAAGGCGTGCACCTGGCTGGCAGTTCCATCCCAGCTGGCTTCCAAGCCCACCTGCTCCCGCACAGAACCCACCCGGCTTTCCCCAGCTCTCAGAAAAGCCCAGACCTCCACTCAAAGCCGAGCGTTGAGGTCCCCTTGGCCCTGCTTATCTTTCTCCACCCCCAAGGGGGCGCAATCCCAGTCAGGGGGAATGAGCAAGCCCTGGGCAGTGCCCCTGGGCCCAGGGCAGTGCCCAGCCAGCAACAATGGCCCAGCCCAGGAATGCCACGGGCTGAGACACCATGCCTGCCAGAGCCATCCGCTGCCAATGCCCTGGGCTGAGTCACTCCTGCCCGGGGGTCCGGGTGGGTCTGGGTGAGGTGGGCAGGAGTGGGGGCCACCCGGCACCTATGCAAAGCAGCCCACAGCTTCCTGGACCCTTGAGCGGAGGCTGAGCCAGAGCCCAGGAGTAGGGCCTTCCCCAGGGCCTGGGGCCAGCCTGACCCACAGGACATGCCAGGGCCTGCGTGGCATATGAGGGTGTGGGAGACCAGAGGCCTGGGCACAGGGTGGGGAGGCCAAATCTTCAGGGGTGAGCAGGCACAGTGGCCAAGGGGGCAGCTCTGCCGGCAGTGCTTTGCCCACCAATGCACCCCAGGCCTAAACAGGCCTAGTGTAGGGCGGGACGGGACAGAGCCCTGGGCCCGCTCCAAGCTGAGGAAGGGCCAGGCCCCTGCGGCAGAGGGGCGGCATGAGGCAGGCAGGAGGGGCTGAGCCATCCATTTAGGGGTTGGAATGAGGAGCTGAGAAGCAGGAGAGCCATGCATCGTGCATCCTGGGGGTGAAGGAGGAGGGGGTGAGGCCTAAGGTGCACCGGGGACGAGGGACATCACCAGAGCGGACAGGGTGTCCGCTCAGGAATTGGTGCTCTGGGATCCAGACCAGCCCTTCTGGGGAAAAACACCAAACCTGAGCATAAAACATGAAAAACATCTTAGAAGCAACACAAAGCTGGCAAAAAGCAAGGAATGATGAGGTCAAGGCTGCGGGGAAGCCCTTCCTTCAGAGGCTTTGCAGACCAGTATCCCTCGAGGCTCGAGTTGCCAAGGCTTTAGGGGTGCGGGGGCAGAAGACCACCCCCAAGAGGGGTGAGAGACACCCCACCACTCAAAGAAGCAGCAAGCCCAAAACACACCCCGGGTGCACGGGTGAGCCCAAAACACACCTTCCCTGCCCCAGGGAGTGCGAGGCGTGTTCCTGGTGCTAAGCAATGTGGGTGGAAACCCAGAGAAACTGGAGTCCCGAGCTAGTGCCAAACAGGTCTGAGTGATGACTTCTTATCTCTGGGCTGCATGCAGGGCAGGGAGGGCACAAAGCATCAACCTATGAATTTAGAGCGATGCGGGCAGCTTTCCTCAGGAGGCGGAAGATGAGGGGCCTGGGGCAAACACCACCCTCTGAGGGGCTCACCTGCGTCCTGGAAGGAGTGCAAAGAATCCCCACAACTAAGGTTTTCCTTTTTTTTTTTAAAATTATTATTTATTTATTTGGTTGCACCGGGTATTAGTTGCGGCAGGCGGGCTCCCTAGTTGTGGCACGCGAACTCTTAGTTGCCACATGCATATGGGATCCAGTTCCCCGACCAGGGATCGAACCCGGGCCCCCCGCATTGGGAGCGTGGAGTCCTATCCACTGTGCCACCAGGGAAGTCCCCCGCAACTAATGTTTTAAAGAAAATGATCCGTCTCTAATAAAATGTGAGAGTGCCGGCCGAAACAGCAGCACAGACACGACCAAAGACTTCAGCTGTTAGAATTATCAGACACAGAATATAAGCTAACTGTGTAATTTCATACAATTTAGAGGTTTTAGGCAAAGGAGAGGAACTATAAAGAATGACCAACTTTATTTAAAAGTAGAGTTTCTAAAAAATGAAACTATAATAACTAAATTTTAACTTTTAATTTTAACTAAAGTTAAAATTTCAATGGATGGGATTCATAGGGTTCTAGACAAATGGGAAGACCGTGCAGATGGCAGCACAGGAAACCAAACACTGAACGGGAGTGACACGGGCTGAGGGGCAGCGAAGGTGTGAGCAACGTCGCACCTGAGCTCCAGAGGCGAAAGGAGAGAGAGGATGGGGTGGATATATATAAAGTGATAGAGGCTGAAAGTTTCTCATAAATGATTAGTGACACGAGTGTGAGAGTGAAGATGTCCAAAGATTCCCAGTGGTGACCACAGTTGATAACCATGCATTGTGTCACTGAAATCTGCTAAGAGTGGATATTAAATGTCCTCACCAGAAAAAGAGAAAAAGATTAAACCCCACCATTTACTAAAGTATCAAAGTTTATTGATAAAAATATATGTATAGGGCTTCCCTGGTGGCGCAGTGGTTGAGAGTCCACCTGCCGACGCAGGGGACACGGGTTCGTGCCCCGGTCCGGGAAGATCCCACATGCCGCGGAGCGGCTGGACCCGTGAGCCATGGTCGCTGAGCCTGTGCGTCCGGAGCCTGTGCTCCGCAACGGGAGAGGCCACAACAGTGAGAGGCCCGCGTACCACAAAAAAAAGAAAAAAAAGAAAAATATATATATATGTATAAAAGTACCAAAAATACATCAAATACATAGGAATACATTTGATGAAAAAACCCATGCTAAAAGTATTGCTTAGAAAAACTAAAGAATACCTAAATAAATGTCAAGATACATCATGCACGTAGATTGGGAGTCTCAGTGTGGTAAGGGCATCAATTCTCCCTGAAATGATCGATAGCTTTGACCCAATCCCCACCAAAATCCCACCAGGCTACCTCTAGAAATCCACAGGCTGATTCTAAAATTTAAATAGAGGACTTCCCTGGTGGTCCAGTAGTTAAGACTCCATGCTTCCAGGGCAGGGGGCATGGGTTCGATCCCTGGTCAGGGAACTAAGATTCCACATGCCACGTGGCGCGGCCAGAACAATAAAATAAAATTAAATAAATAAAATTTAAATGGAAATTCAAAAGACAGAACAGTCCAGGAGATCCTGGGCAGGAAACAGTGTTGGAGAACTTACCTATCGCTTTTCAAAACTTATTTCAAAACTGCACTAATCAAGACTTAATTGTGGTATTGGTATAAGGATAAGCAAACAATCGATGGAACAAAACAGAGAACCAGAATTCATTCTGGAGAGTCTATTTTGACAAAGATGCCAAAGCAACTCAACGGGAGAAGGCAAGTGTTTTCGCTAATGGTGGGGGGCGGTCAGCTGGACGTCCAGATGAAAGCAAACAGACTTGACACCACGTGCAAAACCTAACTCAGGGTGGATCAGAGACCACATGTGAACGTCAAAACCGTAAAGCTTCTAGGAGGAAATATACGGGAACATCTTCATGACCATTGGGGAAGCAAAGTTATTTTAGGCCGGATGCCCAAAGTGCTAGCCACAAAAGGAAAACTGATCAATTGCCCTTTATAAAATATTTCTACTCTTCAAAAGGCATCGCTAAGAAAGTGAAAAGGTAAACCACAGACGGGGAGAAAATATTACCTGTACACATATCTGAGAAACAAATATACAGATTATCTAAAAACCACTACAAATAAATAACAAAAGGACAAACGACCTAATTTTAAAATGGGTAAAAGATTTCAACAGGCACTTCACAGCGAAAGGCATCTGAACGGCCAGTAAATATGAAGCAGGACTAGTCACCAGGGAAACACAAAGTAGAACACACCTACCAGAACGGCTAAAAATACGAAGTTTAGGTTGCCGAGGGGTGGCGGGGATGTGGCTCAGTCAGGACTCCCATGATCTGCTGGGGTGGAGACACCGCAAACACCGTAGAAGGCTGCTGGCAGTTTCTTCTAAAGCAAAATCTAAGCATCCCCCGCGACCTGCAATCCACTCCCCAGTACAAACCCGGGAGAAACGATGCACAGGTCTGCGTGGAGGCTTGCTCTGGAGTGATCGAGCACCTCCATTTGTGACAGTCCCCAGTGGGAAGCAACCCACCCTCCCATCAGCACACTCAAGCCTGGATGCTGCTCGGCGAGGAAAACGTGCACGCAGGTGCCCTCAGCATGGCTGCCCAAGGCCAAAGAGGCCAGACACAGGCGAGCATGTGCCGTGTGGGTCCACGTGTGGCCCGGCAGCCTGGGCTGATTGAAGACAGAGAGTGGTCATCGCATGGCCGGAGGACAGGGTGGGAAGGGGCACGGGAAACTTTCTGTAGAGAAATGTCCCCTCTCTCCATCCGGGTGGTGGTCATGAAGGCAAACACATCGCACCGTATCTGCTGGAGACCTGTCCTTACCATTTGTAAGTTGCGCCTTAAGAACATTGTGTCAAAAGAGATATTATTTACTGTGGCATTAAAAACCACCAAATAGCCAGAAAAAAATCTAATGAAAGATGTGCCAGACCTCTACCCTGAAAAGCCACAAGACACAACCCAGAGAAAATCAAAGACGCCCTAATCAAGTAGAGTAGATCATGATTTTGATTTGAAAGACAATATAAAGAGATGTCAATTCTCCCCTCTGCAGATTCAAGGTGATCCCAATCAAAATCCTGGCAGTTTTTCCTCCCCTCCCTTCTCCCCTCCCTCCCTTCTGTCTGTCTGTCTGTCTGTCTCTTTTTTTCTTTCTCTTGAGGTGGACAGGCTGATCCTGACATATGTATGGAAATACAAAGGGCTGAGAACAGCCTCTGGTGCAGAGTGTACTTCCTGTGCTGCTGGCTGGGCCGGGCCAGGCAACCTGCTCTCACCTGCACATGGTGTAGTGAAGGCTGCAAGCCCTGGCGTGCTGCCCAGCTGTCAAGAGACAAACTCGCCCTGGGCAGCTGCTGGCTCGCGGCTGAGGATCCTGTGGTTCTGGCCTGAACACAGCCGGCAGCCTGGAAGCAAGCGCAGCTAATCCCGCGGGACCCTCAGGGCCACAGCCACGTGAGCATCACGCATTGCTTCACTCCGAGATGAGCGCCACGCGGTCATCTGTGCGTGGTCACCGCAGCACAGACCCACTCAGGCACGCATGGGGGTCCCTGAAACTGAGAGAGACCCTAATAGGCAGCGTTGGCTTGGGAAGCAGTTGGTGGGGGGCGAAGAGCGGCCACAGGAGGTTGACCCTCTCGCCCTCTCCCACGGGCACCAAGACCGAGGCAAACGTCAACCACAGCGACACCGCACACGGCAGGGAGACTGGCTGGAGGGTCACACATGCCCAGTGTGGCACAGCCAGGTGCCTTCCTGGAGGGACCCTCGAAAGCCGGTGTGCGCCCTGAGTGGACCCGGACATCATCTGGAGTGGCTTCGGGAGTAACCTTGGCTCCTATGAGCAGGAAGCACCTAAGCCAGGCCTAGTCACCTCCCTGGACCCGCATGGGCCCCAGGAGAGGACAGCCCCGGACCAGCGGTGTTCCTGTCCCTCCCTGTGACTGGCCGGGTGTGGGGACATTAGGATCTGAGTGTGGGAAGGTGGCCCTCCAGGAGGAGATGGAGAAACACTGAGCCCGCAGAGCCTCGACGTGGACCAGGTTCTCATCTCAATCCAGCAACAGACAAAATCGAGACGCTTACAGGAAGAAAGGCCTCCAGGGGCTCAGCCTCTGACCAGGCAGCCGGCGGCTGCCTTGCCCTCTGCCAGGCGCTCGGAAGGGGCTGACAGTTGCCCTCGGCTGGACAGGAGGCTTCTGGGGAGGCTGTGGGTCTGGTCCCAGAGTCCCAGCGCTGGTCGAGAGAAGGACATATCTTGAAGACGAACGTGGGAGTGGATTTTGATGCACAGAGTTGGCAGGACGGAAACACAGTTTTGGGGAGAAGGGTTACGTTAGCAGAAGGACCGCCAGCCTGGGCCAAGAGAGGCAGCGCCCGTGTGTGCTGTGAGGACCTGAGAGCCCCGCTTCCTAAGGCCACAAGCCGCAGAGGAAATGGCCAGCCTCCAAGGGGAACGTGTCCTTCACATTCGCCTTCGTATACGGCCGAGGAGGACGACGAGAAAAGGGTCTCTCGGGGCAGAGCCAAGACTCGCTGAAAATGGATTAAGGAGCATAGTCATGGCACAGAACTTTCCCCCTGGGAAGGGGGCACAGTGTTTGCTGGGGGGATCCAGGGTGCTGTGGATCAGCTACCCTGTGCTGTGTCCATGTGGTGTGCATGCATGTGTGCGTGTGTGTGTGTGTTCATGCATGCGTGAACATGTGTGTGTGTCTGTGCGTGCGTGCTCAAGAACACATGTGCACACAGGTACTTCGTGTTGGGAGAGACAGCCCTTGGTCTCTTGTGCCCTCCTACGTGTCCTTCGAGGTGCGCTCTGTCCATGCAAGGCCCTGACCACCCTTCACTTGGGCCACGTCTCAGGGTGAGGTAATGTCTCCCTCCAGGACAAAGAGCTTCCTGAAAAAGCAGCAAGTGCCCCAAGCTCACTGTTCCCCCACCGTGACATGGGCCCACTGTGCGTGCGTCATCCATCTGGGCCACAGTGCGTCCCAGATCAGCTGGTGCTCACGGTCACCATGAGTGATGAAGTCCTTCATCTCTGACCCAGGAGCCGCGTGTCTTCTGGCAGCATCCATGCAACAGCCTCAGCTAAGCTCACAGCCAACAGCTTGTAAGAAGGGGAAAGCAAACCCAGTCCTGGCAGTTTGGCAGTAAGGATGCCTCTGGGACTTACAGTGCTGAGTCCAGGGCCCCAGAGAACGTGGCTGAGGTCTGTGCCGCTGGTGGACCTGATGACGGTTGTCTTAAACAAACGCATGTGAGACAAATCAAATGGGTTTGGTGCCTATCTCTACTGGACAGGTCAGAGTGGCATGTGAAAACCGGCCAGAGGCTCAGATGATGCAGGACAGATATGCATCACTGGGAGAGAAGGTCTTCCTTGGGTCTCCCGAGCACCCTACATATTTTGTGGGGTGTGCCAAGAATGCAAGACCCTGATCACCCATTTACCTTTCTCAGCATCGTGCTTGCAGTGAGCAGTCCTGGGGGATGAGGTGCTATTTCCCTCCAGGACAAGAGCAGGCTTGCTTACTGCTTGCTACAAAAGTGGTAGACGCCTGAGGTTCAGCGTTCCTTATCTGTGATGCAAACTCAGCATGTGTAGCAGGCATCTGGGCCACAGTGCGTCACCCCACATGGCTTCACAGATGTTCAGAGGCTCTCGCTGCTTCCTGAGATGAGAACGATAAAGTCCTTCGTCTCCAACCCAGGAGTCGCGTGTCTTCTGCCAGCCTCCACGCAACAGCCACAGCTAAGCTCACAGCTCGTAAGGAAGGGAAAGCAAATCCCAGACTTGGCAACTGGTTTTTCTGGTTCACAGTTGTCCAGGTGAAGAAGAATGATGGAGAATCTCAAGATCCCAGACTCAGAGTCTGGTTCTATGACTGCGGAGACTTTTGGCGGGGGGGGGGGAGGGGGGCGGGGAGGGCGGCGGTGAGCATAGTTTGTTTGCAGAAGGTAGGTGAATGCCAGTGACCCGGAGATTAGACTGTTGTATATTTGATTATCGTTCAGAACATACTCACTCCGCTCCTCCTACCCCACTGAGGAGTATCTGTCGTCGCCCACCAACTTGAGTTTGGGCAGATGTGATGGGAGTAGAAGCTTTCAGATGCCTGCACCGTTTACTTGCCCTCTCATGCTGATACCACCTGCCTTGTGAAGATGATGCCTGGGGAACCACTGGCCCCAGAAGGGGAGACACGTGAGGTGGATCTCAGCCCAACCTGCAGCCTGGAGCCTGGCTCAGCCTTCCTGGTAGAACCCAACATTGCTACAGCTGACCTGAAGATGTGTGAGAAACAGAGGCTTGATGAATAAGTACCTCTGAGGTTGGGGAGGGGTTGTCTTTGTTATGCAGCATTACTGCTGCAAAAACCTGACTTAATAAAGACAGGAACATAGAAAATTGGGAGTGCAGAGTCCAAAACCAGAAAAACATACCTAGTCACCTGTCTTGCAACAATGGTACAACGCAGCGAAGAGGATGTAGTGTCTTCAATGCACTACGCTGCATCAGCTGAACGTCTGTACAAAAATTGTGCATCTTAACTCCTACATCACACTACACCCAGAAACAGTTCCAGATGGAACATAGCTCTAAATGTGAAAGGTGAAACCATAAAACTTTAAGAAGAAAAGAGAAGTCACTATTTTTATGACTCTGGGGTAGGCAAAGATTTCACAAGCAGAAAACATAAATGCTAATCATAAAAGAGAAATTGATATTGGCATATACTGAAATAAATAATGTATGTGCACCAAAAGATACTATTCAGAGAGTAAAAAGCAAACCATAGAATGAGAGAAGTTATCTTTAATATATATACCCACCAAAGGACTTGTATCCAGAATATATAAGGAACTCCTACAAGTTGACAGGAATAGGAAACAGAAAAACGTGCCCAAATACAGAAAAAAGGTACCTTGCAAGAGTATGTTGAAATGGACTGTTGATATGAAAAGGTGCTGAATTTCTTCAGTCATCAGATAAATGCAAATTGAAACTGTCATATGAACCCACTGCACATCTACTAGAATGGCTAAAATAAAAGGACAGAGAATATCTAGTGTTGGTAAGAGTGTGCAGTAACTGGAAGACTCATACACTGTGGTGGAATTTACACTGGCACAGTCACTCTGGGAAATTCCTTGGGAGTGTCTACCAAAGCTGAATGCATGACCCAGCAACTCTATTCCTACAGAAAGATGTATACATGTTCACCAAATTCAGGAGTGCTCACAACAGCACTATTTGTAATAGTCTGAACTAGAAACAATGTAAATGTCTATACAGAGTAGTATGTAAATAAACTGTGCTTGAGAACCAATTTTAACTACATGCAAGAAACCACATCCAGACATATATCAAACTCAACATCAAACCAACTTAGGTTGGTTTAACATTCAAAAATTGATTGATGTTAAGTGCTACAGGCAACTTCTTAGAAAAAGAAAAACCTATTGATGTTATTTATCACTTTAATAGTATAAAGAAGAAAAAACTTAAGATAGTCTCATAGATGCAAAAAAATTGTTGAGAAAATTCACTACACGTTTGTAATAAAAATTCTTGGTAAGGATTAGAAAGAAACTACTTTAACATGCTAGAGTATCTATACATTTATATGTATATATCATATTTATAGTTTTATTAAGACCTACAGAAAATGTCATTATAAATGAGAAAATGTTAGAAACATTCTCTTTAAAATCAGGAATTCAACAGTGGCGCCCAAAATTGTGTAGGAGGTTCTAGCCAGTACAATAAGACAAGACAATAGGGGCAAGAAGGTTGGAGTGGAACATATAAAGCAATTTACACAGGATATAATTATTTACATAGAAACTCAAAAGAAGATACATACACATTTTTAGGAATAATGGGAGAGTTTAGAAATGTGGCAGATAGAAAATTAATATATAGAAGTCAGTTTCATTCTATATGCCAGCAGCAAACAATGAGAAAATTTATATAGAGAGGTGACAACATGTGCAGTAGTATCTGAATATCAAGTAAGAAAAATAAATATAATAAAAGATGTCTATGATCTCTGATGGGAAAATTCTAAAATTTAAAGTAGATCTAAGTAAATGGAGAGATGTCATGTTCATGGGTAGAAAGATATGACTTCATTAATTTATCCATTTCCCCCAAATTGATCCATGGAGTCAATGCAAATCCAAACAAAATATCAATAGGATTTTTTTTGTTGAACTTGATAAAACAATTATGACATTTATATAGAAAAGAATGAGGTCAGGAAGGACCAAGACCCTTATGAAGATGAGCAGAGAGAGGCAACTTGCCCTACCAGATACAATAGGCAGTGTGGCACTGGTGCAGGGGGGCAAACTCACCAGTGGAACAGAATAGAGACTCCAGAAATAGACCCACACATACACACAGGTGGGATACCAGTTCACAGGGGAATAGAAATAAATTTTTCAAAACATAACTGAAAAATTTTTCTACATGAACAAAAATAAAATTCGATTCTTAACTCACACCATATACAAAAGTCATCTCCAAATGGATTAGGACTTTTATGTCAAAAACAAAATTTAAAACTCTTTTTAAAAAAAATAAATTTATTTATTTTATTTATTTGTTTTTGGCTGCGTTGGGTCTTCATTGCTGCGCACGGGCTTTCTCTAGTTGCGGCGAGCGGGGGCTACTCTTTGTTGCGGTGCGTGGGCTTCTCATTGTGGTGGCTTCTCTTGTTGCAGAGCACAGGCTCTAGGCATGTGGGCTTCAGGAGTTGTGGCACATGGGCTCAGTAGTTGTAGCTCGCAGGCTCTAGAGTGCAGGCTCAGTCGCTGTGGCGCACGGGGCCATGTGGGATCTTCCTGGACCAGGGCTCGAACCTGTGTCCCCTACATTGCCAGGCGGATTCTTAACCACTGTGCCACCAAGGAAGCCCCAAAATGTAAAACTCTTAGTAGTAAATGAAGGTAAACAATCTTTTAAACCTCAGGGTAAAGAAAAATTTCTTAAGACAAAATAGCACTGACTAAAAGAAAAAGATTGATCACTTTAGGCACATTAAAAATCAGATTAAAACCTGTGTGCAAGTTCTAATTACACTACTAAAATGATCCAAATAAAAGTAGGCCATGCAAGGACAAACAATGAAACTATGTCATGAACCAAGAATTATGATTAATCAGAATGTATGCACCTGAGATCCAATGGGATGAGAAAAATGAATGAGTAAACAAGGTCCTAGACAGTCAAAAAAGTAAGAAAAAGATATGAAAGTTATAATGATTGCAAGGAAAGGAAAACAAATTAGTTGATATAACTGTATGTGAAAAACTAAAAGAATCTTCAAATACATTAATGAATTGATAGAAATGATAGCCAGATGGATTTTTTAAAGAATTCATTCATAGGGCTTCCCTGGTGGCACAGTGGTTAAGAATCCACCTGCCAATGCAGGGGACAGAGGTTCGAGCCTTGGCCCGGGAAGATCCCACATGCCGCGAAGCAACTAAGCCCTTGCGCCACAACTATTGAGCCTGCGCTCTGGAACCCGTGAGCCACAACTACTGGGCCCGCGTGCCACAACTACTGAAGCCCATGTGCCTAGAGCCCGTGCTCTGCAACAAGAGAAGCCACGACAATGAGAAGTCTGCGCACCAAAACAAAGAGTAGCCCCTGCTCGCCACAACTAGAGAAAGCCTGTGCACAGCAACGAAGACCCAACGCAGCCAAAAATAAAATAATAAATTAATTAATTTAAAAAAATTATCCATTCATAAAAATCAATTCCCTTTCTATGAACCAGCCACAATTTGTAGGAAAAAAATGTTTAATTCGATACTATTTACAACAGAATAAAAAATATATGTCTAAATCCAACAAAAAAAAGTGCAAGACCATTACAAAGAAAATTCTAGGAGTTTACTGAAAGATCTTAAAGGATTTATTTATGGAGAGATATACCATGTTCACATATTCTAAGGCTCAATAATGTAAAGAAGTCAGTTCTCCCCAAACTGATGAATTTAATAGCAATAAAAAAATTTTAATTTTAATAAAAAATTATGTTGGTGAATCTTGACAACCTAATTCTGTAACCTGTATGGAGGTGTAGGGGGGTCAAGAACAGCTGAGTCATTTTCAAGGAAGAAAAACAAGCTTATAGGACTTGTCTGACTAGCATAAAGACATACTACAAAGCTGTAGTAATGAAGACCTTGTGGCACTGGCCCAGGGCAGACAAACAAAACGGTGGAGCTCACCAGAAGGTCCAGAGGTGCCAACATGCAACAGTGCCAGCCTGCAGGTGAGCAGGGGAGGGGCTGTTGGGCTCCCATGTCTCACACCACGTGCCAAGTCAGCTCCAGGAACATTCAAGGCTGGAATGCATGAGCCACAGCAATGCTCCTAGAAGAAGAGGGCTTCACGACCTCAGGGTAAGGCCACAAGCCATAAAAATCACCAACTGTCAAGGGAAAGCTTGACCTGTTGGAGTTTATTAAAATTAAGGTGGCTTTACATCCAAAGACACCATATAGGTGTGAAAAGACAGATCACAAAGTGGGAGACAGTGTTTGCCACACAAATCAACTGATAAAGGAGGAGAATCCAGAAGAGATGGCTGTCACCCCTACAAATCAGCAAAAAAGATGTGCAATTCTAAGGATGATCAGACAAAAGATGCGCTTTTCAGGACAGGAGACCTAATTGGCCAACGCATGTCTGAAAATAAGCCATTTTATTAGTAAATAGGAAAATGCAAACGAGTCCCATCACTCCCTCCAGAGGCAAACAAGATGCCCTGTCAACACCAAGTATTGGCACAATGGGAGCAATGGCCACAGTATGGCCACGGTGTGACCATGGTCAAAGTGCAGTCCCTCTGGCCACGTCTGCAGTGCCCAGTGCACCAGGTTTAATACCCGCCCCCCCCCCGCCACCGCCAAGTTCATGTCCACTTGGAATCTGTGAATGTGACCTTATTTGCAGATGTAATCAAGGTAAGGTGAGGTCATACTAGAGGAGGGTGGGACCCAATCCAACAACGGGTGTCCTTTTAAGAGGGAAATTTGGACACAGTGACACACTGAGGAACACCGTGTGAAGCAGGGCAGAGATTGGAGTAACTCATCTGTAAGCCAAGGAACACCGAGGACTGCCAGAGGCTGCCAGAAGCTGGAAGAGACAGGAAGTTTCTTCCCTACAGGCTCTGAGAGCTCGGCCCTGCCAACACCTTGGTTTTGGACTTCTGGCCTTCAGAAAAAATGTCTGTGGTTTAAGCCACCAAGTTTGCAGTACTTTGTTACAGTAGCTAATACACCTACTTAGGTAGAAGCTGTGTGTGCCCTGTTGACACTCACTCCTAGGAAGATGCCTGGGGAAAGCTGCACAGTGCATTACAGAAAAAACCTGGAAATTGCCCCCATGGAGAGGCAAGTTGCTAAGCAGTAGGGCTGACAGACCTTGGTGCCAGATTGGACATGGGGTGAGGATGGAGGGCCGGACTGGAGGTGGCCTCCAAGGGCCCTGCCAGCTCTGAAAGCACACGTTCATCGTGCCCAGAGCTGGCAACTCTGGGGGGCGGTCCACACACGTGCTGATGCAACAGACATGTACTGAGCAACTGCTATGTGCCAGGCATGGCCCCAGGTGCAGGGGTGCACCAAGAGCCCTGCCCCTGAGAGCTTACAGTCCATGGGGACACAGATAGACAGGCAAAGAGGCTGTTAGTGCCAGGGAGAAAGAGAGACAGACAGACACACACACTGAGAACGGGGCGGGGGGGTGGTGGGCACAGCAGGTGCAGGTGTTCTGGTGAGTTCAGGGAGACAGGTGGGGGCGTGGTCCTGGCTGGTGTCACTCTCTTGGCCACTGCTGGGTGCCAGACCGTTGGAAACGGCACTGGGGTGCAGACACAGCGGGCTACCCCTAGAGACGCGGGGCTGCTCCATACCTGTCTACCTGTGCTCGGAGGCCAAGCCCAGGCCAGGCTCCCGGGCCATATGTGGCCCACTCCATCAGAAGCTTCAGAAAACAGCGCGAGGGCCCAGTGATTGCGGGCCCCCTCCTGTCTGCGGCACTTGGCGCCTATGCAAATCTCAAACTCAATGCCCCATTGGCGCCACACCCCACAGGGGAGAGAGACGAAGGCTGTTACCCACCTGGTCCTGTGCAGGGGACCCGGTGCTCAGCAGGTCCCGGAACCGCTGCTGCAGGACCCCCATTATCCCGACAACTGGCTGGGACCAGGATGGGGCCAGGGCGCCCTGAACCCTGCTCTGAGCTCAGGCCGGTGCCTGGACCAGAGGCCCCGCCCTGCCCTAGAGGATGCAGAGCAGGTAGCCCCAGGCAGACCCGGGGCTCAGATGGACACAAGCATGGCGCTGTTACCTGATGGTCTGGGCGGCTGAAACTGAGCACTCGACACTGTCTTCACGCTCGGAAGAAGGGACGCAGTGGGTGCACATTTAATAAGTTTGGATCCAAGTGTTTGTCTGATACGGCCTTGGCGAGAGCAGAGCTCAGGGCCTTATTGTCTAGGTGCTGAAAGGTACGGGTGGGGGACTCTGTCTTCCCACCAGACTCCCTGTGGCCGCACTTTACTTTAGCACTTCTCTCCGTCAGCCTCTTCAAGGGCACAGGCAAGGTGCAAGGAAGTATCTTTTCACCTTTCGGTTTCAAGTCTTGCTGGAGAGCCATTCGTGGTGGTCCCGGAGCCAGGTCTGGCATGGCCGAGGGGCACCTCTCTCTTCGTGGTTGAATGTCCAAGAGTGGAGATGCAAAGTCAAAGCTGGAGATGGGCGGCATCTGCTTCTTGGCTTTCCCCACCCCCACCCCTTCCATGAAGAGGTCGGACCCCGGGAAGGGGGGCAGCTCCACTGCAGGCTGGGGAGGGAAGGATGAGGTGAGGGGTGCTGGCTGGCCCTTTCCTGGCCTGCCGGTCAGGTGTAAGGCCTCAGGGAGAAGCCCCGGCCACACTTCCCGATGGCTGGGCTGCCCACTGGGTCCCCCCTCCAGGGGGGCCAGGCTGCAGGGTTTTGCAGCCTGGCCTGCAGGAGGGCTCCTTGGGGGACCAGGCCCCTGGAAAGACCCCTGAAGGAAGGCTGGATCTTCACCCCAGGAGGACGGAGGACACTGCAGGTCAGAAAAGGAACAGCCTAGAGGGGCCTGGAGGCCACGGACATCCCGCCAGCCCAGCCAGAGGGCCCCCTGCCAGGTGGCCACAGAGTTGGGGTTGGCTGGAGAGGAGAGATTGGAAAGCTGGATGGCAAAGGCCAGCTGGGTGAGACCCCCCGGGGCGTGGGGAGGGGCCACCCCGAGGTGGCTGGCAGGAGAGGGACATCCCGCCCCCCTCACCTGTCTCCACAGCAGCTCGAAGTTGCCGACGTCGCAGTTTACGTCGACCTTGCGGTCCACCACCACCTTGATGGTGTCCTCCTGCACCTGCGCGCAGAGCTGGGCCGTGACCGGCGTGGACGCGTGCATGGTGGGGCTAGAGTTGATCTCGATCAGCCAGGGCTTGAAGTCGCACCCGAGGATGAAGTCGGCACCGTACAGCTCGAAGCTGTTCTTCCGCGGGTCTACGTGGTCCTGGGCCACCTTCATGGTGTTGGTGATGGCCCTCTTCATGGACGGGTAGATGACGCTGCCCCACACGGCCCCGCGGCCCCTCTTCTGCAGGTACTCCTGGAACTGGGTGCTGGTCCACATGTTGTGACCCGGCAGCAGGGGGCTCCGGTCCTTGTCGTTCTTCAGGTGCTTCTGGATGGAGTTGTTGCACAGGTGGATGGCGCTGCGAGGCAAGGCCGCCGTCAGGGTCGGGGGCGGGTGCGCAGGCTTCTCTCCTCCCAGTGGGCGCCCCAGGACCCCACACTGAGGCCCCGCCCAAACCCCGCCCCAAGGCTCCGCCCCCAAGCCCCTGCCCCCGTGGGCCCTGACCCAGGCGCACCGCCGCTGCAGGAGGGGTTCTGACGGGTTCCCTATCCTCCTAGGCAACCTCAGGACAGCCCTCCCATCGGGCCTGCCCCACCATGGGGTGCTATGGGGAGGGCAGGGCAGAAGCCAGCCAGCCCGGGGCCACCAACTAGGGGCCTCCAGCAAGTACCACCCTCTGAGCCTGTTTCCCCACTTGTCCCTGGAGGAGAGTCAGAGCCCCCCAAGGCTGGAAGGATTTGCTAACTGAAATTTTCAGTTAATTCGTTTATACTCTGGCATTGTTCTAAACAGGATTTAAATTGAATAGCATCTACTAGGAGATTATAAAATACATGGGTCCTGTTCAAAGTCATTTTCATTTAAACGTGTCCTTGGGCCTGGGGATTTGCCATCTTGTTCTGGGTGGTGAGACCGCCCCTGTGACCAAGAGGGAGCTGTACTCCCGTAAGACAGTTACAAGAAACAAGACACAGGCATACAGAAGGGTTTTGGGAGCTGAAAACAGTGCTGTTTGGCAGCTGACACAGTTCAGAAACAATTTCAGAGAATCTCCTGTCAGCCTGGGTAGAGGGTTATGGTCCCGGATGGAGAAATGGCTCAGAGAGGGTAAGAGACCTGCCAGGCACACAGCTCACAGCTTGGCAGGGCCGGGCAGGCTGGAAGGGGCTCCAGGGGCTTCTCACTGCCCAGTCAGCCCAGGACCCCTCCTCCAGGCCCTCCCGGCCTGGTGGGAACAAAGCTCCTTGAGCTGCCGGCCAGGACCACTTGTCCCAGCTGCCTGCTCCTGCCAGGTATGACCCCAGGTGTGGTCACAGCCCCCAGCTTGAGCACAGTGAACCCCCTCAAGGTCTCTGTTAAGCAAACTTCAGTCCTCGTGATACAGACGGGCTCCCCTGTAGCCCCCGCCAAGATGCCTAGACACCCAGCTGGGCACCCCACGTGTGGTCACAAAGCAGAGCCACGGAGGCCCGCCATTTGGAAAGAGAGGTGGCAGCTATTCTCTCAGGAGAATGGCACGTTCCCAAGACTTCGCTAGTGGGCTCTTGTCCTGACACCCACCCGGCCTGCCCGCTCTGGGACCCTAGTGGGGCTGGGTTCACCCACCCCAGGGCACCCACTCCTGCAGGTCTGAGCTGCTGCCCGGCACCCCCTGCACCCTGTATCGGGTACTGCTCGCATCGTCTTCACCCCTCCTAACCCCGCATGGCTGGGGTCATCCTCAGAGGACCCCTCAGGCCACCCTCACGTCCCACACGCTGCCTCGTCAGGGAGCCGCCCCCCACCTCCCCAGACACTCCAGCAGCTTCCCCACCTGCAGGATCCCCACACAGGGCTCTGGGGGCTCACAAAGCAAAGGCCCTGCAGGGTCTACTGCAGGATTTGAGGGGCTGGTCCCCAGGAGCCACCCAAAGGAGCTCTACCTGTCCCCTCCCTCCACAGGCTGAGGGGACCGAGAGAGCAAGCAGAGCTGCACCCCGAGCCCGGCCCGTGTGGTCAGCAGAGGGGCACGGCTGGCCGCTCAGCCTTCCCAGCGGAGGGGCAGCGGCACCCACTGCAGAGGGTGCCTGCTGCCCACGAGCACATGGCAGTCGGTGCTTTTAGGATTTTCTGGAGAAGGTGCACACCCCATGGGGGCGCAAGGCACTGGCTCTGATGGGCAGGGGGCCCGGGCCCGCCCCTTGCAGAGAGAGGTTGAGTAGCCTCCCCAGGCCCGAGCACGGCACAGTACCCCACCGGGCACACGAGACCTGTCTCGCACTCCAGGTGCTGGTGGGAGCCCACCCTCGATGGCACCTCGCTGACCCCCACTGACCTGTCCAGATTGTCCAGGGAGAAACGCTGCGTCGAAAAGCGCAGGTAGCTCTCCTTGTAGAACCAGATGGTCAGCGGGTTCCAGTCAGTGACCAGGAACCACTGCCGGATGTCAAACTTGGTGTCGTAGGTGAGCAGGGGCATCTCGATGTACTTCTGCACCACCCACATGTTGCCCTTGGCGGGGGGCGGGTCTGTGGCCGCCAGCTCCAGGATCTCCTCCACGTGGTTCAGGCACACTATGTCTGCAAGAGGCCACCGCTCAGCCCCCAGCCCCAGAACAACGCCTGCGGTCCTGCGCTGGGGGCTGCGCGGGAAAAGCTCTGCCCTTGGGGTAGAGGCCACAGCCAGGGCAGCCCTCCAGGCTCGCCCACCACAAGGCCAACCCCGGGGCTTCAGAGAGGACTGAGAACAGGGAAGGTCGGGGATGGGGACAGAGGCCCCGTGAAGAGGCAGCCAGCGAGCTGAGCCCTGGCCCGGGTGTGGGGGGAGCAGGGAAGCAGGGTGGGCTCTGCAGCTTCAGAAAACCAGCAGGCGGGGTGATGGGCTGCTCCATGGGCTCCAAGGGCCGGCGAGGCCTCACACCCAGGGCGACTGGACAAGTGGGGGTGAACAGGGCGGGGTTGGGGTGCACGACTCTTCCCCCACGTCTCCACCCCTCCACTTTGCAGGAGGGTTTGTATGACCCAAAGTTAAGCCGTGTGACTGGTGGTGACCAGTGACATCTGAGCCAAAGTGATGTGCATTTCCCTGGGCTGCAGCATTTAATGTCACCGACAGACCCCCTCCCCAGCCCTCTCTTTCTCTGCCGTGACACCCTGGAAGCCTGAACTGTGTCACAAGATGGTGGGGGGACTCGCCATCCTCCCTGCCAACCTGCTATGGACAAGCGTGAGGAGAGGCCGAGACGCGGGGCGGTCTGGCTCTCCTGGCCGGCACGGGGGGGGGCGGGGTGCCACTTGCGAGGCCCGGGGGCAGTGACAGCACGGGGCACGAGGGAGCTTTCCTCACAAAACACAGGACTCCGCTCTTCAGTTACAGCAAGTGGAGACCTTGCCGTCTTGAGACCAAAGTCCAGGACGAAGCTGCACACCCCTGGGCCAAGAGTAGACGGGGGCACTGGGTTGGGGGTCAGGCGGTGGAAGCATAGCCAGTGACCAGGCACAATGGCGTGCACTCGGTTTTGAACAGGTGGGTTTGAGGTGTCTGTGGAGCGTCCCCGGGGATGCAGTGTCGGCAGTGGGTGGAAGGTCTGGGCTCACGAAAGAGCCCGGAGGGGGAAACTGGCCCGGCCCAGGAGGGTGCTTGCTGAGAGCAGGCAGAAGCTCAGGAAAGAGAATGTTTCAGGACATCCTGAATGCAGGATATTCAGGAATGCAGGAATGTCACAAATTAAAGCTTTTTTAAAAATCACATAAAAAGTAACCACTTATGAATTTACCGCAACAATAAAACCCCTCAAATAACTCAAGGGGCAAATAGAATATGCAAACAAAGGGTAAGGTCTATTTAGATACTCAGGAAAAAGAGAACATCATATAACATAAAGAAGAGGATGCAGGGAAGGCTGTATTCGGAGGACATTTCCATAGCCTGAAAGCTTCTACTGCTGCACAAGGATGTTTGGGAAGAAATAAGCTTAGCATTTAAGTCAGCACCAAGAGGGAACGATCCCTCACATGAAAAGTGAAAAAATGCAACCAAAAGTTGGTTCTTCGGAAACACCCATAAGATTGGAAGATCACCTTGAAATCCTGTTTTTAAATGAAGAACCCACAGTATTCACCATTAGAAATAAATGAGAGGGCACGGTCATAGCCGTGACGCAAGGAGAAGTAGAAAACCTGAGCTGGGGTCACCAGGATCAGAGCTCACAGGGCACTCAGGATGTGCCTTCAAGAGGCCAGTGCTTCCGGGGGTTTTATAACCACCCTGGGCCCAGGCCCCCACTGCTGCTGGATGCGGAGTCCTCACTCCATTGCAGCAGCTGGTGAGCGAGCAAATACGAAAAAGAAAACTACAGACAGTCTAACTGAGGACCAGAGATGGAACTTCCTAATTAATCCTAATTACTTAGCAAAACTTGGAACAGCAGCCATGAAGACCAGGGTCACTGGCACGCCCGCTCCCTGGGACCCGCGAGTCCTGAGCCCCGCAGGAAGCCTGGCACCCAGGCCCCCCGCCGCCACGGCTGGCTGTCCCCGCAGGGCGCCCAGCTCGGGACTCACCTCGGCCCCGGGACTTGGCCGCGGGCTTTACGATCCAGATGTTCCGAAGCCCATCAATCTCCGTCTGAGGGTTCACAGAGGTGATTTTTTTCAGCAGAGCTTGGCACTGCGAAAAGTAATTTCTTGGATTGGAGATGAACGCCTCGCCGCTACAAAGCAAGATCCAGAAAGCCCGTGAGACTCTGAGGACGGTGCCCAGGTGCCAGCAAGTGGCCGCCCGAGGAAAGGGCGAGGGGCAGGCTCAGAACATCCTCCTGCCCGCCCGACGGGCTCCCCGGGAACGTGGCCTGTAGGGTCGTGGGGACCCCCGATTTGAGGACAGCCCGGGGCGCTGTGCCTGGGCCCAGAAAAGGTGCCGGGAGATGAAGGCCAGGGTCCTTGTGCCGGACCCACGTCAAGGTGGCCCTTGCAGGCCCGTGTGGGAAAGCTGAGCTGCCCACGCCAGCAGCACCCAGGGTCCTGCAGCTGACTCAGGCTGGATGCCAGCTTAGTGTCCCGTGGGCTTGACTGCCAGATTGGCTGGTGGCCACATGGTCACGGCAGCCATGGGGCTGCCCCAGGAACCCACCATAACTTAAGGGAATAAGGCAGGCAAACGGCATAGCTGTCTGCGTGGGTTCAGAGCTTGGCTGCTGGTGCGTCCCTGAAGCCTGGGACCAGGAGACCCACCCCGGCCCGGGCCGCATCGCAACCCCACGCGAGGGTGGACTGCAGCAGAGGACACTGCGCTGGGCTCCGAGGCCACCTGCCGCCACCTGCAGGGATGGCCCTGGCATGGGGAAAAAGCTTTCTGGGACACGGCGTCTGTGCACAATGTTGTGCCCACCCTGCTGGGAAGGGGGGGCAACAGGGAGGGAGAAGCGATGAGTGGGGTCCCCGATGGTGGGGGAGAGGCCCCCACACCGAGGAGCAGAGTTTGGGGCGTGAGAAAGCAGGAGCCCCCTTTGGTGCAGGGAACGTGGGCAACGGGTCAGACGGGGCCTCGCCCCCTGGCTCTTACAGGACACACAGAAGGGGAGCCCCAGGAGCCCCCTGGCCCACCTTGGTGGTGCACACGCTCTACCTGACCCCAGGGAGAAGACAGGACCTGGCAGAAGCAGGTGTGAGTCCCGAGCTGTCTGTAACCCTCCCGTCCAGCAGCAGAGACCAGCCCAGATGCCGTGAGAAATGAGGCAGGTCCCCGAGAGCCCAGCCTGATGGCCAGGGGCAGAGCTGCCCAGGAGACCAGCAAACGCAATGTCGACGTGGGCTCAGGAAGAAGACAGGGGTTGATCTTCCCTCAGGGAAGGGTCCCCCCTCTCTCCCCAGGGCATCCAAGCCCTGGGGCTAGGAACGAGGCCTCAGCCCCTTGCAGCGGCATCCAGGCAGGATGGAGTCCCCTGTGAGTTTGTGCATCACAATAGGAAAACTGTCGCTTCCCCCTGGGGGCAGAGGACTGTCGGGAGGAGGCGGGACCCCAGCCTAAGGTGAAGGTCTGGCCAAGCTCCCCATCCCAGACACCCCCATAATCGCCAGAGAACAAGCACTGTCCCCCCAGATGCTGATGATAAGAAAGAAAGGGACACAGCACCTGCCCTTCTGGTCCTGACGACACGCACACCACACGTGGGGACCCCGGGAGCCTCAACAAGGAAGGAATGGGGACAGACCGAGCTAACCGCCCTCTGGTTCCCTAACGAGCTCCCTAGCTCGGAAGGTGCCACCGCGGCCCTTGCGGGGTCTGCTGCTGCCACCCACTGGTTACACCTGGGACTTCGAGCCAAGGGCACAGCCCTGCTGGGAGAGCTGACCATTCTCGCATGGGGCTCTCGTGCAGGTGCCACCCGGGTCCAGATGCAAACACTTCCAACCCCTCAAAATGTTGCCCTGGAGACCACGTCGGCCAGACCCCTCTGCCTCTGACCTGTTCTCCCCGCCCCTGTGTGGACGCCTCCTGTGGCACTGAACTTCGCACCGGGGGCTCGTTCAGTCAACAGAACGACGTTGAGAGCCACGTGTGGTGTTGCAGGCATCAGCAGCAAGTTCTTCACACTGTTGGTGGTTTCCAGATTATGAATGAAGACCCTCTGCAGATGTGTTTTCATTTCTCTTGGACAAACGCCCCAAGCACGGCAGAGCTGGGTTGTAGGGTATGTAGATGCCTCAATTTATACGAAACGCCTGAGGCTTTTCTAGACAGGCTACACCGATTTCCAGACACCCCCGCACCCCCTTCCCCCGCCCCCGCCCCCGCAGCAGATTTAGGCTCCGGCGCTCCACATCTTGGCTAACCTTTCAGCCGTTCTTGTGGGTGTGCAGTGGCATCTCTGTGGTTTTAATTCACCTTTGAATTATGAATTCAGTGATGCTAAGTGTCTCTTCATGCGCTGATTGGCCATTTGCTGTCTTCTTATGTGACATTTCCAATGGGATTGTTTCTCTTACTGATTTATGGGTGTTCTTTAAAGATCCTAGATCCGAGACCTCTGTTGGATATACGTGTTGTAAATATGTTCCTCCAGTTTGTGGCTTATCTTTTCATTCTCTTTGTAGTGTTTTTTGATAAACAGAGTGCTTAATGTCAATAAAGTACAATTTATCAACTTTTAAATTATGATTAGTGGTCTTAGAGAACTACTTAAGAAATCTTTTTTTTTTTTTTTTGCGGTACGCGGGCCTCTCACTGTTGTGGCCTCTCCCGTTGCGGAGCACAGGCTCCGGACGCGCAGACTCAGCGGCCATGGCTCACGGGTCCAGCTGCTCCGCAGCATGTGGGATCCTCCCGGACCGGGGCACGAACCCCCCTTCATGGATTTTGATGGGGATTACAATGAATCTATAGATTAGTTTGGGAAAAACAAACATCTCTATACCACTGAGTCTTCTAATTCATGAATGTGGTTTTATACACACACACATACACACAACACACACACATACTTATTGGGTCTTTAATGTCTCTGTATAATTTTATAATTTTCAGTTTAGGGTTTTCCTTGTATTTTGTTATATTTTTTCTGGATATTTGTAAGTTTTTTATGTTATTGTAAATTTCATTTTTAAAATTTCATTTTGTGATTGTTATAGTACACAGAAATACAGTGGGCTTTTGTATATTGACCTGGTACCTAGTGACCTTGCTAAACTGACTTAATTATGATACTTTCTTTATGATTGTTAAAATTTTCTATGTGCACAATTAGGTCATCAGTAAGTAAAGAGTTTTATGTCTTCCTTTCTGATTTTATGCCTTTTCTTTCTTTTTCTTGTACTATTAAACTCAACAGATTGTTCAGTCAATACTGACTAGACGTCATGATAGTGGGAATTTTTGTTTCATTCTGATTTCTAGGAGAACACTTTCAGTTCATAACCATTAAGAAATATATTAGCTTTAGGATTTTTATAGATAAACTTTATCAAATTAAGGAGGTTTCTTTCTTTTCCTAGTTTGCTAAAAACAACAACAAAACTTAACATGGACACATTGAATTCCATCAGTGTTTTGCATCTACTGAGATGCTCATACAGTTTTTCTTCTTTATTCTGTAAACATGATGAAATTTACCAATTTACTTTTTTTTCCAAAAATTTTACTGTGGTAAAATACATATAACATTAAATTTACTACCTTAAATATTTTTAAGTGTACAGTTTAGTGGTATTAAGTACACTCACTTTGTGCAAACATCACCACCATCATCTTGTAAACTGAAACTGTGTACCCATTAACTCCTAGCCCCTGGCAACCACCATTCTACTTTCTGTCTCTGTAATTTTGATGGCTCTGAGTACCTCATACGAGTGGAATCATACATTATTTATCTTTTTGTGTCTTGCTTATTTCACACATTATAATGTTCTCAAAGTCCATCCATGTTGTAGCATTTGACAGAACTTCCTTCCTTTTAAGGTTGAAGAATATGCAACTGATCAACTTTTGAATGTTAGACCAATCTTGAGTTCCTGGAACTCAAGACTGGAAATGAAGAAATAAAATTGTTTTCTACAATGACATATACTGCATGTAGAAAATTCTAAGGAACACACACACACACACACACACACACACACACACTGAAAACTATTAGAACTAATAAATGAGTTCAGCAAAAGTCACAGTTACAAGATCAATATACAAAAATCAATTGCATTCCTATATGCTACCAACAAAAATTCTGAAATTAAAATTAAGAAATTAATTCCATTCATAATAGTATTAAAAATAATAAAACATACAGGAATAAATTTAGCAAGAGAAGTATAAATTTTGAACTCTGAAAACTATAAAACATTGTTGATACACACTTTAAAAGTCCTAAACAAGTGGAGAAACATTCTATATCTGTGGATTGGAAGACTCAGTATTATTAAAAACCAGAAAATACAACCCATAGAGACAGAAAAAGATTAGTGGCTGGAAAGGACTGGGGTTGTGAACAAAGAGTGACTGTTTTGCAACTCTGGAGTCTACTAAAGGTGTGCAACCTCTGAGGGAAGCCTTAGACAGTAAATTGAAGTTAATTTTGGTCAATACCAGTTCTTAGCACTGTAGCAGCTCCCCATGTCCCACCCCTGTGGCAGGCAGCTGTGCATGGGTCCTGGAGCAGCTTGCACACAGCTTGCAGGAGCCAGGGCGGGGAAAAAAGAACCCTGTCCTCCAGATATTGGGGATCTGTGCTCTCTCTGATCACTGGTTGCTCCTCCTGATGATAGAGGTACAGACAAATAAGACAGGCAGCCATTATTGCTGGACCTCACCCCCAGTGTTATAAGCCCCACCCCCTCCAGCTGAAGTGCCTTCCAGGGGATTTAAAGGGCCAGCACCCTTCCCTCCCCTTCATTTTATTCTTCTTCCCTTTTGGAGAGCCAGACATTAAAAGACTAGGACATTTAAAAACAACTGCATATAAAGGGAAAATTAGAAAGTGACTGTACATGCCCAGAGAAAGGCATAGAAAAGACCTAAGAAGACCTTAAATTTACACCTCAGGCACAGAGACAGACTGCAGAAGTCAAAAAACCAAAAACAATAAATAGAAACAATAACATGAAACAGCAAACCCTGGAGAAGGAGGAGAATCTGATTTCCAGAGTTTCCAGCTCGCCACAACTAGAGAAAACCCATGCAGCAACGAAGACCCAACACAGCCAAAAATAAAATAAATTTATTTTAAAAAAATTTAGCTGTAAAAAAAAAGAAGTCCCTTCTTATCAGTTATTATTTTTAATGTAAGTGGATTAAACTCTCCAATCGAAAGACATAGATCTGCAGAATGAATTAAAAACACATGATCCAACCATATGCTGTCTAGAAGAGACTCACTTTAGACCTAAAGCCACAAATAGACTGAAAGTAAAAGGATGGAAAAGATATTCCATGCAAACAGTAACTAAAGAGAGGAGATGTGGCTATACTAATATCAGACAAAATAGACTTGCAGTCAAACAGTTTACCAGAGATAAAGAACGACATAATATATTAATAAGGTTATATCTTCCTCAGCAAGAAGACATAACAATTATAAAAATTTATGTATCTAATGACAGACCATGAAAATACATGAAGTAGAAACTGACAGAATTGAAGGGAGAAATAGACAGTTCTACAATAACTGGAGACTTCAATACCCCACACTCTCAATAATGAATAAAAGAGCAAGACGGAAGATAAGGAAATAGATGACTTAACACAGTAAATCACCTAGATCTAACAGAAACATACAGAACACTCCACCCAACAACAACATACACATCGTTCTTAAGTGCACATGAGACATTCTCCAAGATAGACCATAAGTTAGGCCACAAATTAACTCTTAATCGGTTCTAAAAGATAGATATCATACAAAGTATACTCTCTGATCATGATATGAAGTTAGAAATCAATGACAGAAGTACAACTGGAAAATTCACAAATCTGTGGAAATTCAACAACACTTTCTTAAACAACCAATGGATAAAAGTAGACACCACAAGGGAAATTAGAAAATACTTAGAGATAGGAACTTCCCTGGTGGCGCAGCTGTTAAGAATCCACCTGCCATTGCAGGGGACAGGGGTTCAAGCCCTGGTCTGGGAAGATCCCGCATGCTGTGAAGCAACTAAGCCCGTGCACCACAACTACTGAGCCTGTGTTCTGGAGCCTGAGAGCCACAACTACTGAGCCCATGTCCACAACTACTGAAGCCCATGCACCAAGAGCCCCGGCTACATGACAAGACAGGCCACCGCAATGAGAAGCCTGTGCACCGCAACGAAGACCCAGTGCAGCCAAAACTAACTAACTAACTAAATAAATTTTAAAGAAAAAAGAAAATACTTAGAGTTAAATGAAAATTAAAACGCAACATGTCAAAACTTATGGGATGTAGTGAAAACAGTACCAAGGGGAAAATGTAGAGCTATAAAGGCTTACATTAAAAAATGAGAAAAATCTCAAACCAATAACCTAACTTTACAGCTTAAGAAACTAGAAAAAGAAGAAGAACAAGCTAAACCCAAAGCTAGCAGGAGGAAGGAAATAATAAAGATTAGAGCAGAATTAATCAAAATAGAAAAACAATAGAGAAAATGAATAAAACCAAAAGTTGGTTCATTGGAAAGATCAACAAAGTAGATGAACTTTTAGCTAGATGGACTAAGGAAAAAACAGAGAAAACTCAAAATACTAAAATCAAAAATGATATTAGGGACATTACTACTGATTTTACAAAAATAAAAAAAGATTATAAGAGAGTACTATGGACAGCTATACACCAACAAACTGGAAAACTTAGAGGAAATACACAAATTTCCAGAAACACAAAACCTACTGAGACTAAATCATGAGGACACAGAAAATATGAATAGACCTATAACAACTAAGGGGCTTGAATCAGTAATCAAAACTCTCCCAACAAAGAAATGCCCTAGACGTGATGGCTTTACTGGTGAAATCTACCAAACATTTAAAGAAGAACTAATACAAGTCCTTCTCAAACTTTTCCCAAAAATTGAACAGCTATGGGGCTTCCCTGGTGGCGCAGTGGTTGAGAGTCCGCCTGCTGATGCAGGGGACACGGGTTCGTGCCCCAGTCTGGGAAGATCCCACATGCCGTGGAGCGGCTGGGCCCGTGAGCCATGGCCGCTGAGCCTGCGCATCCGGAGCCTGTGCTCCACAACGGGAGAGGCCACAACAGTGAGAGGCCCGCATACCGCCAAAAAAAAAAAAAAAAATTGAACAGCTAATAAATGAATTCAGCAAAGTAGCAGAATACAAAGTCACAACACAAAAATCAGTTGCATTTCTATTTCTCTTTTTAATTCTGTGATTGTTTTATATATTCTGATGTGGTATTCACGACATCCAAGTCCAGATTGTTTTGATTCCTTTGATTGGATTCTTTTATTATGAAATACCCTCTTTATGTCTATTAATACCTCAAATACAGTTGGAGATTTTAACTGGGCTCTCTCAGTATCTCAGAGAACAAGCAGGCAAAATAATCAGTAAGAATATAGATTTGAATAACTAACTTGACTTAATTGACACTTTTAATAACACACCACCTAGCAATGCAGATACACATTGTATTCAAGTATACATGAAACAGTTACCAAAATAGATCAGTGCTGATCAGGGCTGAAAGCAAGTTCTGCCAAAATTCATGCTTATTTTTTATTCACAGTGAATATCTCTATACAAAAAAGGAACCTTGATTCTTATCTCTTATCTTACATAAAAGTTAAGATTAATTAATCATGAAAAGCTAAAAGTGAACAGAAAAACAGTAAAACATGTAAAAGAAATCATAGGGGAACATCTTCATGACCTTGAATAATCACAGATTTCTTAACCAGCACTTGACCTACCATAATAGGGAAAAAATGAAAACAGTGGACCTCATCAAGAAATTTCATTGAAAGGTAAAAAGACAAGTCATGCACTGGGAGGAGGTATGCTTAATGCACATCTCCAACAAAGGACTTGGTGACGAATATGTAGAGAACTCTTAGAAATCAACTTTATAAACAGAGAACCAACCTCTTTCTCTTTCATGATCAAAAGATTTGAATAAGCACTTCACGAGAGAACATAGCTAAATGGCCAGTAAGCATATGAAACTATGTTCATCACCATCAGTCATCAGAGAAACGCAAACTAAGGCCACGATGAGACGACGAAGAAGGGAAAATGAAAAAGTGTGACAGTGCCAAGGGCCGTCCACGGCGCGGGGAGTGGGGTGCGTGGACACGTATCATGGCTGGCTTATGAAGCTGCATAGCCACTTTGGGAATTGTTTAAAACTGGTGGTATCCCACCTGCCCATCCACAGCAGAAGGAGTAAGGGCTCTGTGGTCCATTGAAAGGATGGGATTCCGCACAGCAACAGAAAAGAATGAGCTTCTGCACCAACTTGGATAAATCTCACAGGTCTTGTGTTGAGCAGAAGTCACAAATGAGACAACCCCTGTATGATTCCATGAATATGAAATTCCACAGCAACATTGGTGGAGGTGGTGGGAGTCAGAGGAGGTGTGACCTCGGTGGGGTCCTGCCTGGGAAGGGTTACTAGGGGGGCTGGGGGGCTAGGAATGTCCTTTATCTTGATCTGGGTGGTGGCTACACAGTGAGCACATATGCAGACTTTCATCCACCTGGACAAATACCATCAGCACATGGCGTGCCCTTTACTGTATTTACATCCAATAAAAAAGAAAATACTTAATCCAAAGAAGGAAAGGAGTAAAACAACAGAAACGACCCTGGGATGGTGCGTGTGGGCTGCAGGCAGATCCTCCAAAGCAAGGGCTCCTTTGCTGCCTTGTTCCCTCGGCGGACAGCGTCTCCCGCCACGGGTGCTGGCCCGCCTCTGCCCCAGCTTCTCGCTGTCGGCCACTGTGAGAGGTCGCAGCCCTCCGCAGAGGGCCCCCAGGTAGTGAGAGGCAATTGACAGTCGTGGAGTCAGGAGGCCTGGGCCGAGCAACGGCCCTGCCAGTCCCGACCACCCAGAGCCAGCCAGGCAGCCTGGCCATGAAGGGGATGCCCAGGGCAGCTGTGGCCCCAAATGACGCAAAGGACACGCAGGGTGCGCAAGGTGCCACAGCCTCGCCTGGCCGTGCCATCCTCTTATCAGCCAACAGGGGCCTGGGCAGGCACCCAAAAAGGCACCCCAACTCCCAGACAGGCACCCCAGACGTCCCAGGGGCCAACATCCCCAGACAACCCCTAAAGTCCACCCAGCATCCTCTGGATAACGCGAGCATCGGGCAGGCCCCAGAGGGTGCCGACCAGGCGTCTTACTGAATGAGCGTGTAGTACTGCTGGGTCACGTCCTTCCACTCGTCCTCCGTGAGGTCCTTGGCGGCGTCTTCAGACAGGTCGATGTCCTCGTGCTCCAGCCGCCCCAGGTAGGCCTCGCACACCCTGCACGCGACGTCCACCAGCTGCCCTGAGAGGCCTGTGAGTATCAATCCCGTGCTCTCAGGAACTGAAACCCAAGGACAAGCACGTGGAGCCTGGGCCATCATCCGTCCCCAAGCAGTGGTACCACTTGGGGCGCAGGCAAAGGCCACCCCACCTGTCTGTGCCTCAGGGCCTCACGGTGAAGGCTCTCGCTTCTCTGGGCAGCCACCCTGGATGCCACACCTGGGCCTGGGCAGGTAACCTTTCCCCTCCCGAAGCTGCCCCCCACTGCACCGAGCCCCCTCCCCCCTCCCCCCGACACCCTCCGACTAGACTCTCGGCCCCTTGGGTTGGAATGAAACCACTTCTGATGAGCTCTCCACAGAACCTCTGCTTCTGAGCACATACTTGGTCCTCAGTGAGAAAAGAACAGGTATTCGTGGACAGCCCTGCAGTGATGCCTGCCAGCCCTGCGGGAAGCTGGGAGGAGCACCTCCCTGTACGTCTGGCACTTCTCAGAGCCCCAGCACATGTGGGCTTTGTGACCCTGTGCATCCGGCCTCTCACACAGCACCCTCTCCTTCTGGAGCCCATGAGCCAAGATCACTGTTGGTCTGGGGAGCACTGAACACAGGGAGGCCCCCGCCCAGGTGAAGCCAGACCTCATGCACCTGGCTCCCACCTCATGTGGCGGCCTGCCCCCCACACAAAGCCAGCGGTCCCCAGGCTGGATGCGGAGACGGGGTGAGAGCTGAACCCTGTCGTGGGGCTATGGGGCAGGAGCCTGCAGAACAAGGCTGCTTGGAAGGTGTATGGAGACATCTGCACAAGCCCCAGGCACAGCCACTGAGATGGCAGCCCTGATGGACCCAGCGGCCGCCAGCGAGCACGGACTCGGGAGAAGGCGCTCGAGCTTTGCAGTTGCTGCGGAGATTACAACATGCATTTCTTAAATGTGCTGAGGTGAAATTCACAAAATATAAAAATAACCATTTTAAAGTGAAAGTTCACTTCTGGTGCCCAGCACGTAAGAGGCCTGGAAGTTGCCACTCCACCCTAACAGCAGGTGAAAACCTGAACAGACTGGGAAATTGCCAGCTGTTCTTAGATCTGTCAGAGAACTGAGGTCACAGGGCAAAAGCCTGCCCCAAACTGGTGAGACAGATGGGCAGGTACAGAGAGCCACCAGAGCAGAAACCTCTGTGGGAGCCAGCACCAGGGAAGGAAACCCACCTGCTGCAATGGATGAACTGCTGGAGGCTCAGCGTGGACAATCCTGAGAGTTAGAAACCCCAGGGGTCATTTTTAGGGGGCCCCATACTTCTGTCAGTTTTACCTCCAAGAGCTTGACCTGGGGGTCACAGTGAGTATTGGAGGAAAATCCCCTTGTGTTTCTGGCAGGGAGAGGAGGAAAGGAACACTCTGTTCTTAACGAGGCTGCCCTCAGGAGAAATAGTCACCAGAGTGTGACCTGCCGGGGTTTTATCAGGGCCTAATCAACGCTGGGGCAGGAAAATACCCAGCTCCACCGCCTCTAGTCATCCAGTCCCACCAAAGGGGGGAAGAAAGGAGAAGCAGTGGTGAAGTTCACAGTCCAAGGGCACAGGCTCACCAAAGACTGAGACATGCTGACAGGACTACAGAGCACTGTATCAGACAAAAAAAAAAGAGGGGATTTTTTTGCCAGTAGATTTGGCTTGCAAGAAATGTTAAAAGAAAGAAGTCCATGGGCCTCCCTGGTGGCGCAGTGGTTGAGAGTCCGCCTGCCGATGCAGGGGATACGGGTTCGTGCCCCGGTCTGGGAGGATCCCATATGCCGCGGAGCGGCTGGGCCCGTGAGCCATGGCCACTGGGCCTGCGCGTCCGGAGCCTGTGCTCCGCAACGGGAGAGGCCACAACAGTGAGAGGCCCGCATACAGCAAAAAGAAAAAAAAAAAAAAAAAAAAAAAAAAGAAAGAAGTCCTTAGGAGAGAAAAAAAATGGCATAAATCAGAAACTCAGATCCACATAAAGAAAGGAAGAGCATTAGAGAAGGAATAAATAAAGGGAAAGTTAAAACTTTACGTTTTTAATCCTTAATTGATCTGACAGAACATAATAATTTAATGATTATTATTAAAAATAAAAATAGCAAAAATGTATTCAGATTATAGCTCATGGGTAAGTGAAATAAATGACAACAAAGATACAGGGCACAGGAGGAAGGAATTAGGAACATTTTGTTATAAAATATTCCCATTACTGTAAAGTGGTCAATGTTACTTGAAAATGCAGTTCCATTCATTGTAAATGCATATTGCAAATTATAGGACAACCACTAAAAAAATTTATATGTATCTATATATATCTGCTATGCTAGGAAAAGAAAGAAAATGAAATCATACAAAATGCTCAATTAAAACCACAAGAGGCAGAAAAAGAGCAGAAAAAAAATAGGAACAAAGGACAAGGGCAACAAATAGAAAACAGTAACAAATATGGTAGCTGTTACTCCAACCATATCAATAATCACTTTACGTGTCAATGATTAAGTGTATCAATTAAAAGAGATTATACAGTGATCAAACAATAAGACCCAACTGTATGTTTTCAACAAGAATTCCACTGTAAATAAAGACACATATAGATTAAAAGCAAAGGGATGGAGAGAAGTATACCATGCTAACACTGATAAAGGAAAGCAGGAGTATCTATATTAATTTCAGACAGAACAGACTTCAGAGCGAGGAAAACTATCAGGGATAAAAAGAATGTTACATAATGATGAAGGGGTCAATACACCAAGAAGACATAGCAATACTTAACATGTATGTGCCTAACAACAGAGCATCAAAATACATGAGGCACGGGCTTCCCTGGTGGTGCAGTGGTTGAGAGTCCACCTGCGGATGCAGGGGACACGGGTTCGTGCCCCGGGCTGGGAAGATCCCACATGCCGCGGAGCGGCTGGGCCCATGAGCCATGGCCACTGAGCCTGCGTGTACAGAGCCTGTGCTCCACAACGGGAGAGGCCACAACAGTGAGAGGACCGTGTACCTCAAAAAAAAAAAAATACATGAGTCACAAACTGATAGAACTTCAGGGAGAAATAGATGAGCTCTATTAGAGTTGGAGACTTCAACACCCCTCTCTCAGAAATGGACAGATCCAGCAGGCAGAAAATCCATAAGGACATAGGTGAACTCAATAGCACCGTCAATCAACTGGATATAATGGACATCTATACACTACTTCATCCAACAACAGAAGAATACACATTCTTCTCAAGCTCATTTGGAATAGTTCCCAAAATAGGACACTTTTGGGCCATAAAACACACCTTAACAAGTGTAAAAGAATAGAAATCAAAAAATATATGCTCTCAGACCACAATGGATTAAACTAGAAATCAAAAGATACAGATAGCTGGAAAACTCCTCAAGTATGTGGAGATTAAACAACGTACATCTAATAACACATGAGTCAATGAAAAGAATCCCAAGAAAAATTTTAAATATTTAGAACTGAATGAAAATAAAAATACAATTCATCAAAATTTGTGGGATGCAATGAAAGCAGTGCTTAGAGGGGAATTTATAACACTGAATGTATATATTAGAAATGAAGAAAGATCTGAAACTAATTATCTAAGCTTTTATCTTAGGAAGCCAGAAAAAGAAGAACAAATCAAACTCAAAATAAGAAAATAAATAATAAAACTTAGACCAGGGACTTCCCTGGTGGCACAGTGGTTGAGAATCCACCTGCCAATGTAGGGGATGTGGGTTCAATCCCTGGTCTGGGAAGATCCCACATGCCGCGGAGCAACTAAGTCCGTGTGTCGCAACTACTGAACCTGTGCTCTAGAGCCCGGGAGCCACAACTACTGAGCCCACGTGCCACAACTACTGAAGCTTGAACGCTTAGAGCCCCTGCTCCACAACAAGAGAAGCCACTGCAGTGAGAAGCCTGTGCACCGCAATGAAGAGTAGCCCCCACTCGCCGCAACTAGAGAAAGCCCATGCGCAGCAACGAAGACCCAACACAGCCAAAAATAAATAAATAAAATAAATAAATTAGGAAAAAAAACAAAATTAGACCAGAAATCAATGAAATTGAAAATGGGAAATCAATAGAGAAAATAAGTGAAACCAAAAGCTGGTTCTTTGAACACATCAATAAAATTAATAAGCCTTTAGTCAGGTTAACTAAAAACAAAAAAGGATAGATGACATAAATTACTAATATCATAAAACTAAGAGGAGACATCACTACAGATCTCATGGACATTAAAAGGATAATAAAGGAATACTATGAACAACTTTATGTCGACGAATTTTATAATCTAGGTGAAATGGACTGATTCTTTGAAATATACAATCTGCCAAAGCTCAAAGAAAAAGAAATAGACAATCTGAATAGTCCTATATCTATTAAAGAAATTGAATCAATGGTTAATAACTTTCCAAAACAGAAGGCACCAGTCTTAGATGGATTCACAGGTGAATTCTACCAAACATTTAAGGAAAAATGTATACCAATTCTCTACAATCTCTTTCAGATGATAGAAGCAGAGGGAATACTTTGTAACTCATTCTCTGTGGCCAGCATTACCCTAATACCAAAACCAGACAATGGTATCACAAGAAAAGAAAACTATTGACCAAAATCTCTCATGAACATATTTGCAAAAATCCTCAACAAAATATTTGCAAATTAAATCTAACAATTTATAAAAAGAATTATACACCATGACCAAGTCACATTTATCCCAGGTATGCAAAACTCGTTCAGCATTCAAGAATCAATTAATGTAATCCATCATACCAACAGGCTAAAGAAGAAATATTACATGATCATATCAATAGATGCAGAAAAAGCATTTGACAAAATTCAACACCCACTTATGACAAAAACTCTCAACAAACTAGGAATAGAGAGGCATTTCCTCAACTTGATAAAGAATATCTACAAAAAACCTACAGCTAACATTATACTTAATGGTGAGAAACTAGAATCTTTCCTACTAAAATCAGGAGCAAAACAAGGATGTCCTTTCTCACCACTCCTTTTCAACATCATACTGGAAATCCTAGCTAATGCAACAAGACAAGAAAATTAAAAGTATACAAATTGGTAAAGAAGAAATAAAACTGTTTTTATTCAGAGATGACATGATTGTCTAGGTAGAAAATCTAAAAGAATTAACAACAAAACAACTTCTGGAACTAGTAAGTGGTTATGGTCAATCACTTTCCTATACACCAGCAATTAATAATTGGAATTTGAAATTAAAAACAAAACACCATTACATTTGCATTCCAAATATGAAATAAATACATAATTAAATAAATCTAACAAAATATGTACAAGATCTATATGAGGAAAAGTACAAAACTCTGATTAATTAAATCAAAGAAGAACAAATTAATGGAGAGATATTCTATGGTCATGAATAGAAAAAGTTCATTATCAAGATGTCAGTTCTTCCCAACTTGATCTATAGATTCAAAGCAATCCCAATCAAAATCCCAGCAAGTTATTTTGTGGATATTGACCAACTGATTCTAGAGTTTATATGGAGAGGCAAAAAATCCAGAATAGCCAATGCAATGTTGAAGGAGAAGAACAAAGTTGGAAGATTGACACCATCTAAATTTGAGCTTTACAATAAATCTACAATAATCAAGATAGTGTGGTATTGGTGAAAAAGAGACAAATAGATCAGTGGAGTAGAGAGCCCAGAAATAGACCCACACAAATATCATCAACTGATCTTTGACAAAGGCACAAAGGCAATACAATGGAGCAAAGATAGTCTTTTCAAACAAATGGTACTGGAAAAAATGGATATCTGCATGCAAAAAAAACAAAAACAAAAAAGAATCTAGATACAGACCTTACACCCTTCATAGAAATTAACTGAAAATGGATCATAGACCTAAGTTGAAACACAAAGCTATAAAACCCCTAGAAGATAACACAGGAGAAAACCAAGGTGAACTTGGGTATGATGACGACTTTTTAGATACAACACCAAAGGCACAATCCATGAAAAAAATAATTGATAAGTTGGACTTCACTGAAATTTAAAACTTCTGCTCTGTGGAAGACATCATCAACATAATTAGAAAACAAGCTGTAAAGTTGGAGAAAATATTTGCAAAAGACACATACAATAAAGTACTGGTATCCAAAATATGCAAAGAACCCTTAAAACTCAACAAGAAAACAAACACCCCGATTTAAAACTGGAGGGAAGCTGAACAGACTTCTCACCAAAGAATATATACAGATGGCAAATAAGTATATTAAAAGATGTTTAGCATCATACATTGTCAGGGGAATGCAAATTAAGACTACAATGAGATACCACTACACACCTATTAGAACAGCCAAGATCTGGAGCACTGACATCACCAAATGCTCACCAGGATGTGGAGCAACAGGAACTCTCATCATTGCTGGTGGGAACACAAAATGGTGTAGCAACCACTTTGGAACACAGTTTGGCAGTTTCTTACCAAACTAAACATACTCTTGCCATATTATCTAGCAGTCGTGATCCTTGGTATTTACCAAGTGAGTTGAAAACTTACAGCTGCACAAAAGCCTGTATGCCACTCTAATAATAACTGCCAAGACTTGAAAGCACCCAAGATGTCCTTCAACAGGTGACAGGATGAACAAACTCTGTTCCATCCAGACAATGGAATGTTAGTCAGTGCTAAAGAGAAACGAGCTATCAAGTCATGAAAAGACATGGAGGGACCTTAAATGCACATTAGTAAGTGAAAGAAGCCTGTCTGAGTCATATATACTGTATGATTCCAACAGTATGACACTTTGGAAAAGACAAAGCTGTGGAAACAATAAAAAATAAGATGTTGGGGGGAAGGAGGAATGAACAGGCTGAGCACAGAGGATTTTTAGGGCAATGAAACTACTCTGAAAGATACTATATCAGTGGATACATGTCATTATACATTTGTCCAAACCAAGAGGGAACCCTGATGTAAACTGTGGGGTCTGGGTGATGATGATGTGTCAGTGTAGGTTCATCACTTATAACAAATGTACCATCTGGAGGAGGATGTTGATACAGGGGAGGAACGGGCAGAGGGTACATGGGACAACTCTGTTCCTCCTGCTCAACTTCGCTGTGAACCTAAAACTGTTCTGTGAAAGTGAATAACAACAAAAAGGACTTATTTGGGTCTTGTAGGCCTAAACCCACGGTGGCCCACGACTCCCTACATGACCCAGGAGCGCCATTCCCATGGCATTCTGCTGGAAGAGACTGGGGGTCGGGGCAGAGCTGCAGCCCACCCTGGATGCACAGCTCCATGGCCCCTCCTGCCACTGTCCTCCCGGGGTGGCACGGCCTTGGCCACGCCAAGGTGGCACACACCTTGCTTGTTGCTGGGGTCACTGTCACCGGTCTCCTCCCTCCAGCCCTTGGGTGTGATCCTGCTGCAGTTCTGGTGGCTGACCACCCACTTGAGGATGCTGGAGGCCACCGTGCACCGGAAGTCATCTGAAAGGATACCAAGGCTTCGCCCCCCTGCCTGCGCTGGGGATGGGAACTCAGCCAGCACCAGCTATTCCCAGCCCGGGCATCCCACTGCGTGCGGGGGGCTCACTCCTGCCTCAGAGCCCTCCGGGGGCCGGGCGCTCCCCCACTGCCCTGCCGTGCCCACACCCTCCACCTCCACACTCATCCTCCCTCTTCTGTGGAGGGGAGTCTCATTCATCCCAGGACCTCCACCCCAGCTGTGCAGCCACTCTGCCTACAGACCCAGAGGCAGAATCCACACACCCCGTTTCCTGCCCATCTCCTGCACCCCCAGGGCCACGGTCTGTGGGCACCATCACCACCTCTCCCTGCCCCCGTGTCCTCAGCCCTGCACAGAGGGATCCTTCTAGAAGAGCCCCCTGCTGACAGCACCGGGACCCTCCCCACGAGCCCCTCCAGACCTTCCTGGACATGTTGGCTCCCACCGCTCTAACTGTGGGTGGCTGGGGGCCCTGCTGTATCCACCAGCGCAGAGGCAGCTCAGGGTCTCCCAGACCCAGGCATGGGGCCAGGCTGCCTCTGAGCGCCTGTCACATGCCAGGGGCAGCGGCCAGGGGAGCCTCACCTCCGTGAGGGGCCTGGGAAGCAAGGCTGCTCCCCACCCCAAGTAGCTGGATATTCCAGCAACTTCTTTCACAAACCTGCTCCTTCCCCACCTCAGCTGAGGCCACCCTACCCGGCATCCACCTGCCTGGCAGCTACTGCTGCCCTGGAAACATCCAGAACCTGAGCCCCCCACGCAGCCCCTCACCCACCCTCCTCCGTCCATCAGAACAAATGCTCCTGAGATCACCAGCCCCTATGCCCGAGGACGTGCGGGCACACTGCCTGCTCCAGAGCTGGCCTGGAGCTCCCCAGCCAGCTGCCCTCAGCCTCCTTCTCCTCTGGGTCTCCACCCGGTCCCCCATCTTGTGAGGCCCCTGCTCACGGTCCTGCCCCCACTGCACTTGTCACCTCTGACCCTGCCCCGACCCTGCCTTGTCCTGCATCCGGCCATTGGCTCCTGGGAGCCCCGGCCCGCGGTCAGGGCATAGGCAGGAGTGCTGGGCAGATGTCGCTCTCTACAGCCCCCCAGATGGGTGCTTAGGAAACACGGGTCCCCCCTGAACAACCCCCTCCCTGCCTGCCCTGACCTTCTCCTCTCTCCTGTGCCTCCAGGCAGATCGAACCAGGGACCAGCCTTTGTCCCCAGCCCAGAGCCCGTCGTCCCCGTGTGCCCCAGGCACCCAGACCCGGGCCCAGCACCATCCCCATGCCAGCCTCTCCCAGAAGCCCCATCAGAACCAAGCTGCTGACACTTGGCCTCCTGTCTTGCAGACGCTGCCCATGGAAGTTACTAGACTGGCTCTTACCACGTGAAACAGAGCTGAGGTCCCAGGTGCTGGGATGGCACCAGGCCCTCCCCCATCACCCCACCCCCACCCCCAGCCCTGGGGCCCCTCCTGCAGGAAGGTGGGCCAGAAAGAGGCCCCGCAGGGTTTCCGGGCCCAACGCTCAACGCCAGGCACCTCGGCCGGGCCGCCAGCCACTCACCCAGGAACTCTTGCTTCCCGCTCTCGGTGCAGAGGTCATGGCAGCGTGGGAAGAAGGAGTCAGGGTTGGCCTGGACGTACCACGGCAGGCTCCGCAGGCTCACACACAGCCCGATCTCCAGAGACAGCGGCTCGTCAGGCCCACCGGCCACACGCCGGGCCAGCTCGGACCGGTCTTAGTGCCCGCAGGCTGGCTGGGCAGCACCGGCTCCAGTGGGCTCCTGGGAGGGCACCTCCTGGAGCGGCCCCTCCCCAGCCGCCCGGCCCCACTGGGCCGTCCGCAGGCATCGTCCACCCCTGGAAGGACACCAGCGGCCCAAAGCCTGGCAAGGATGCGTTGCGGGGGGCCAGAGCCCTACCGGGAGCCCCAGGGGCAGCCGTGCACTTGGTCCCTGCCCCTCTGTCACCCTTGAGGGTTTAGGGGATGGTGCCCTTGTTGCCAGGGAAGCCCTTTTACCCAATCTCTCCCAGGGGTACACACAGGCTTGTCCGTCCCAGGCTGGCCCCGCCCCTAACCTCAGCCTTCAGGGTAAATGGGGAACAGCTGCCTGGAGGGGCTGGCGGCTGAAAGGGGGTGAGGGCAGGAAGTGCCCGTGTGGCAGTGGCCCTCTGCAGTTGGAAGTCACAGCACAGGTAAGGGTGGCCCGGCCCCCCTGGGATCCAGAGCCCCTCCAGGGCCCAGAGCCTGGCTCGGGCTGCGGTGGCAGCCGTCACCTGCCCTGTCTTGGGCTTGGCCTGTGTGCCCAGAGGACAGTGCTTCTGTGGCCTTGGGGCCACCCAGGGACACAGGGCGAGGGGCACAGGGGCTCTGGTGGGGCGGTTTGAGAGCAGCAGCACTGAGGGGCTCTGGACACTGATGCCGGGCTGCGCCAGCAGGAGGCTCCAGTCCTGGAGAGGATCCCCCAGGGAACCAGTCCACGGGTGGCTCTCCCAGCTCCGGAGGTGCTGGCAATTCAGGAGGCAGGGTGCTGCCCCGCCTGTGCCCCCAGCCCTCCCACTCACCTTGGTGGTGAAGGACGCTGTCTTCCCGTAGTGATTCAGCATCTGGTCACAGCTCAGACTGTGATAGTCAATGATGTCCCTTTTGACTGTCCAGAGGAAGTATGGTGTTTCATTTATTACCAACCTGGACTGGCAAGAAAAAACCTTTATCCACACCCAGCACCCAAGGCTCACGTCTCTGACAATGGGACACGCCAAGACTAAAGGAACCGGGGTTTAGGTGAGAAGCGGTGTGTGATTTCTGTGACTCTCCCATCCTGACTGCGGCCACGCACGTTCCTCGAGGGTCTCCCGCGGGCTCACGTGGGAGCAGCTACCACACAGGGCTTCTGATGGCACGGGGGTGGGGGGCTTCAGGCTCTGGGCTGCAGGGGCCCCGAGTGGGGTCTGAGCTGCGCCTCCCGTGGGTGCCCACGCCGGCCGCAGGGACACACCACGTGTGGACCTGGGAGAGTCCCCCTCCCTGGCACCTGGGACACAGGCTCCTCCGCTGCCCCCACACCTTCAGAATGCAGGGGCCCAGGAGAGTAGCTGTCATTTGTCACAGTGTGTGATGAACCGTCGTACACGGAAGTTTAGACAGCGGCGTGGTGGTCACCCGGGCGCCCGGGGCGAGAAACGGGTGGGTGACAGGGGTGTCCTTGGTGTCTGCGCTTTTGTGTTTACAAAAATGGCATGTTTTTGGTAAAAATTTCTAACCATACAAAGAGATAACAGGAAAGGGAAAGATTCTCCAAAATCCTACCCATAGAGATGACCCGGACACCCTTTGCGGTCACTGTCTGCAGACAGCATATAAGGACCACCCAAGCCCCCCGTGACTCAGGGCAATCCACCTTGACCCCTGTGTTCCGGCAGGACTGGCTCCCCCCACTCGACAGCAGCACTGCTGCTGGGGGGTGCAGGGAGGGGGCTGCTGGGGCCCAGGCCGCCAACGCCACTTCTGAAACGCACCCACCCAGCTCCCTGAACGCTGGGCTTGAGCCCTTGGTCCTCGTTCCCGCTCTCAGAATGACACGTACAGCTCCTGCTGCCACCTTCGCGTGTAAGTGTCATTTGTCACACTGTGTGATGAACCGTCGTACACAGAAGCATAGACAGCAGCTTGGTGGCCTCCTGGTCGCCCGGGGTGAGAAACAGCCTTCGGTCCAGAGCTGACGCTCCCGCGCAGGCCCGGCCCCCTGGACCCACCACCCCCGCCGACTCCCCACGGCCCGTACCCGCGGACGGCCCCCCAGCCTCATGGTCGACTTTCACAAAAAGGAATCTGCTCTGGGAACTTGCAGTGATGGGCTCCCCAGCCTGTCGGGTCTTTGCCCGTTTCTATTGGATCGTCATCTGCCCCTGACGTGTGAGCACGTTACATGTTCTGAGTATCAGAAGTTTTAACTCGTAAGCCCTGCAAGTACCTCCCTGAGTGGCTTGTCTTTTCGTTCTGTTCACGGGGTCACAGGAGGGACAGGAGCTCTTCAGGGTGGTCAACGCGTCACGCTTGCTCGCGGTGGATGCTGTTTGGTCTTGTTTTAACTTTCTTCCCTCCCCTTGAGCCGCAGTGACCCTCTGTTACCGGCTGGCAGAGCCCTCCCGGGGCAGCACAGCTCTACAAAGCCCATCCCTGATGGCTGATCTGCTACCAGGGAGCATCGAGGCCTGGGAGCTGGGCCCTGTGGCAGCTGCCCTGCCCCGCAGGCAGGCGCTGCGTCCAGCAGACTCCACCGCCACTGTCGCCGCCTGGGGACTGTGCTGATCCTGTCCCACAGGGTTTCCACAGACGACAGGCCCAGCTTGCCTGCTCACACGTAGAGGCACACACAGGGACACTCAGAAACACGGGGCACACGGATGCACACACGTGCACACGCATGAACACGCACGCATGTCCTCAAGGCCGGGCGTGACCGTGGCTTTGCCACATCCCCTCCCCCAGGACGCGGCACAAAGGCAGGTAAATGTCACCCGAGGCCCCTCCGGAGCCCATGGGGACCTACCATCACATCGTGGATGTCAGCTGTTTTCTCCAAAGCCACTTCTTGATTTTCTTTGCCTTCAGCATGTTTGTTTTCTGCAAACACAACACACAGGAGATGTCAGTGCATCATGGCCGGAAGGCGTGACCACAGCCGGGCCCATGACAGGGCCCAGTGCGGAGCAGGTGCCCCCGTGGGTCCCGAAAGGAGCAGGGTCGAGTCAGGCTCGGGTGTCCACTGCATGGCACCCCCGCCAGGGGCCGTGCCAGGGTCGGGGACCCGGGACGTGGTGGGGGGCCGTGAGGTGGGTCTCAAGCACCGTGTGGGACGGGGCCCAGCACAGACCCTGGAGCCAAGAGGATGAAGACTCTGGGCAGAGCACGGGGTAGGCGCAGGTGGGGTCAGGGAGGACCAGTGACCAGGGGCTGGGTTCAGTGGGCACTGCAGGGGGCCAAGCACGGGGCCAGAGGAGGGACAGCTAGGGCCAGGCCGCTAAAGGATGATGAACACCATCCAGACACAGGAGGAGGTCTGGGCATGGACGGTGGGACACCAAGAAGTGATCAGTACCAGGGTGTGAAAGGGTTCATCAGTGCCTGGACGCGTGAGGCGGGGGCCAGGAGGTGACTCCTTCCCCAAGGGTGAGGCCACAGCACAGGACCTGCAGAATCGAGTCACGTCTGGGTCCTCGTGACACACACACAAACATCTCACACGAAACACAGGATGCCTCCGATACTCTACCCGGCGCTCCTTCCCCTTCGTCTTCAACACTTGGAATGACCTTGGACAGAAAGTGAACCCTCTTCTCCACCCAGCCCTTCCTCTGCAGGGTGGCCCGGATCACCGGGTAGTGTCCGTAGATGGAGAAGATCTTCTTTTCCTTGAATTGCAAGAGCATATTTGAAATTAAAGAATTGAAAATGAGCTAATTTTGTCTCAGCAAGAGGAGTCTACTATCAGGATGACACAGGCTGCACGAGCGGGAAGACACCTGTGTTCTGCTCTGAGAAAATCACCCAGGAGCGCTGGGACGGCTGACGGGCTGGGGCCAGGCAGCCCCCGGGCAGGCCCACTCCACCGTGTGTGTGCCTGCTGTCCCAAACGTGGAGGCCAGGAGGCACAGCACAGCCAGGACCTCAGTGCTTCCTGAGGCTCAGACCCCAGCTCAGGGCAGCTCCAGGTCTGAAAGGTGGGATGCAGGACAGGGCCTGAGGGCCTGTGCTCTGAGGCTTTCTTTTCTCTGCAAAGGTGACCATTCCTCATGCCTGGGGTGGGGGAGCTGCCCGAGGTTTGAGAGGAGAGGGGGGAACAAGTGCCCACCAATGGCTGGAGGGGCAGTGCAAACTGCCCAGGGCCAGCACCAGGGGAGCTGGGGACTCTGCCCATCACTGTGGGAATGAGCCCAGCTGCCAGGGGCCAGGCAGGGAGTTGGTAGCTGGCGTCCTCTGCCTTCCCAGATGAGGGACAGGGGGCAGGAGAGTGATGGTCATGCTGGAGCCCCAGGGCCCATGCTGCTGAGGACACAGCCTGGACACATCCGTTGGACAGAGTCAGAGGGCAGCAGCTGCAGGGCAGGGTCAGGGAACAGGGGTATGGTCAGCAGTGAGCTTAGGGCCTCATGAGCTTAGGGCCTCATTAGCTTGTGAGAGCAGGAGAGGAGGCCAGAGCAGCAGGGGGAGGTGGCTCAAACGCACTAGGGTCCTAATTAGACTCTGAATTTGAAAGACTGATTATCCTGGGTGGGCCTGACCTAATCAGGTATGCCGCTTAAAAGAGGGTCCAGGATTCTCTCAAGTCAGAGATTGAAAACAGCAGAGACTGTCTCTCTCCACTGCTGGCTTTGAAGAAGGTGCCACAAGGAAATTAATTCTGCCAATAAGCTGAGGAAGCTTGGAAGCACCTCCTTCCCCTGTTGAGCCTTCAGATGAGACCCCATCTGGCTGATGCTTCATTTCACCCTTGACAGACACTGAGCAGAGGACCCAGCCTGGACCCCTGACCCATAGGAGATAATACGTGGTGTGTTTAAGCAGCTAAATTCATGGTGATTTGTCAAGCAGCATTGGTAGCTAACACGGGTCCCAGTGGGAGGACTGAGAACACATGCCAAGAACGTGTGGGCTTGTGGCCAGACAGTGAGAGCTCAAGTCCCAGTGCCCACATGAAAGACCTCCAAGCCCCCTTCTAATAAAAACCTCAGTCCAAAGCCTGGCCTCACCCTTGACAAGGCTGTGCACCACGACAGGGGCCACTGTGAGGAGAGGTGGGCAGGGAGTATGACAACAGCAGGAATATCAGTGCCCTGCAGCTCCAGCAAGACCACCCAGCCGCCTCCAATCCTCTCCTTAACTGGAGTCGAATTGAATGACTTCAGAAAATCCGATTAACTTTAGTAAGTCAACACAGTACAATACATAAGGGAACTACAAAAGGACAAAAAAGAGTACAAGATTTCTAACATAAGAGAGGGAAAATGGGGCTTTCCTGGTGGCGCAGTGGTTGAGAGTCCGCCTGCCGATGCAGGGGACACAGGTTCGTGCCCCAGTCCGGGAAGATCCCACATGCCACAGAGAGGCTGGGCCCGTGAGCCATGACCGCTGAGCCTGCGCGTCCGGAGCCTGTGCTCCGCAGCGGGAGAGGCCACAACAGTGAGAGGCCCATGTACCGCAAAAAAAAAAAAAAAAAAAAAAGAGAGGGAAAATGGAATAATAAAAAGTAATCAGTCCACAAGGAATCATGAAAGGAGAGAAAAACTGAGCAGAGAGTGCAAACCAAATGAATGAAACACGATGGGAATATACCAGTGTTTAATTATAGATAAATACACAAAATGCTCCAGTTAAAAGGTAAAGAGTGCCAGACTATATATTTTTTTAATCTAAATCTATGTTGTTTACAGGAGAAAATCAAAAGCACAACCCTACAGATAGATAAAAAATAAAAGGATCTATATATGAGACAGAATAGCCTTTGAGACAAATAAACATCATTAAAGAAAATCATCCCATAATTTAAAGAAAACATTCAATTCACCAGAAAGATACATTTGCACTCATTGAGATGGCTATAAATTATATAGAGCAAAAACTGGCAGAAACACAAAGTAGACAAATCCACAATTACAATAGGATATTTAACATGCTTCTCTCAATAAATTATAGAACACAGAGACAAAAAATTTCAATAAGGCTAGAAGACTTCAACAACGCAAATAACAAGCTCTACCCTGATGGCTGTGAATATAGCACTCTACATCAACTTTTATATAAATTAACAAAATGCTAGGTATAAAGCAGGTCTGAACACATTTCAATGGAATAACATTGTACCCATTACATTCTCAACCACAAGCAATCAAACCAGAAATCAATAACAAAATAACTAGAAAAATAGCCACCAGTTTAGAAATTAAGAAGTATTGTTTTAAGTAACACACAATCAATGAAAAACAATAATATGAATTATAAAATACTTTGAACTGAATCTCATCAAAAACACTACAAAATGAAATCTTTTGAAATGCAGCTAAAGCAGTACTTAGTGGGATGTTTGTAGCCCTGAATGTTTATATGTTTTAAGGTCTCAGAAGAAAATCTGAAAATTAAATTCTACTTATATGAAGTCCCAGAAAGGACAGTGGTAGGAAGCACGAAAAAAGCACATCAGTGGCTGCCAGGATTTGGGAATAACTAGGGCGGGAGGCAGCTTCCAACAGGTCAGAGGTGCTCTGTCATGTCTGCAGGAGTTGATGCTGATTACATATGTCACCTGGGCTGTGCTTCTCTCTCCAGGTACATCCAGCCCATCACAGCCTGAGCTGTGCATTTATGATCTGTACACTCGCATGTGTGTGCTGTGCTTCAGAAGAAAGTTAAGGGAATGAGCACATTTCCACGTGTTACTGTGTGTTGGATTTGTCAGTGCTTCCCCACTGTCCCAGCCTGAGCAACGCGAATGCGTGATAAGGACAGAGGATCATGTTCTCAAAGTGGTAGCGTGGAGCTATCTGCCCCCATTTGAAGAACGCTTGTCCTTCTTTATTTCCCCCAAATTCTCCCATTCTGGTGAAACGTAGGCCTCCCCCTTGGGGAAGTGGGTGGGTATGCCAGCTGCCCCACCCGAGCCCCAGAGTTCCTCTCCTGGGCACAAACCCCTCTCACATGCAACTGTCCTCACTGTGTCACCCTGGGGTCTGGGGCAGGGGGAGCGGATGGGAGGGGGTCTGTGAGTCACTAGGAGTCTGTCCCTTGTCTGGGATGTGTGTCCACAGCTGCAGTCACACGACTGCATGGCTGCAGGAGAGATTTTTACCATGTATATGTCTGCGTTTTTTGAATTTTGAAAGCATTACCTATTTCAAAAGTACAGCTGAAACATAAAGTAACTGGCAGAAGCCTCCACGCGGGGGCCAGGACTGCGGGGGGGTGCCTCACCTCAGCGGGGGTGCGTCAGAGGCAACGAACTCACTCTCCAAATTCCAAAACGAATTTCTGTTCTTAAAAGTACCCCTCCCACTGAGCCCCAAAGAGCATTTACCTTGATTGCCTTGTCCGTTAATTGTCTTGCTATTTTGTATTTGTCTAATTTGGGGGAAGAAATCAAGTCTTGGGAAATTCCTCGTTTTAATTCTACAAGAGAGAAACAGACATCAAGGCAAAGGAAAGAGCGAACAAGTGACGCTCGGACTCAGGAGACACCAGCCTAATCCCCATGTCCAGCCCCCCATGGCACTCGGTCAGCCTTCGCCTCTGCCTGGGCCAGCCTTCCGGCCACCAGCCCCTCTGGGCTCCTCTCTGGACCCTGGCCACCAGACTTCCATCAGTGTAGCAGCGTCCATATAAACATTACAATGAAAACCCTCATCCCTGCACCCTGCCCACTCCCTCCTCCACCTCTCGTCTCTTCTCTCTCCACAGCCCGTCTGCTGGCTCCACCACAGACAAGCTCGGGCCAAGGTCACACATGCACAGGCCAATCCCGTGGTCACTCTCTGCATCCTGGCCTCTGCCAGCACTGGACACTCAGCCGGCCAGTCCCTGCTCCCTTGAACCCCACTCTCCCTCCCTCACTGCCGCCCCTTCTCTCTCCCCACGCCCTAACTGTGGCCAAGCCCAGGCCTGGACCTCAGACATCTGTGCTTCACCTCCCTGTCCACCCTGGGCCATCTCAGCCCAGATGGTGGCTTGAATTCCACGGGGCAGATGATCCTGCAACATACAGACCCCGCCAGACCATCCGACCTCCCGACGCCTCCTGGACCCATGGTCCCTGGACGTCCAAAGAGCATCCCAGGTGGGCAGGCAGGGAGTGGACACCCGGCCACCCACCCACCTGCTCCACCTGCAGCTCCCTCCAACCCGTGGACCCCAGAGACCCACAGCCTCGGAGCCAACTGATGCAGGCAAGGGAGAGCACCGAGGCCCTGAGCGGGGGTGGGGTTGCAGCAGCGGCCCGTCCACACGGAGAGGGGAGCCCTAGCCCCAACTGGGGACACACGGTAAGTGGACGTGGGTCACAGGCGCAAGTGTGAAAGTGTGCACAGGAGCTGGGGGGGGCTCTCAGAGCCTCGGGCAAGGCAGCAAGTCCGAGATGCTCCACAAAAGCACTGACCATCGGGCTTCCCTGATGGTGCAGTGGTTGAGAGTCCGCCTGCCGATGCAGGGGACGTGGGTTCATGCCCCGGTCCGGGAAGATCCCACGTGCCGCGGAGCGGCTGGGCCCATGAGCCATGGCCGCTGAGCCTGCATGTCAGGCTCCGCAACGGGAGAGGCCACAACAGTGAGAGGCCCACGTACCGCAAAAAAAAAAAAAAAAAAAAAAAAAAAGCACTGACCATCGAAGCTAAAATGGGCAAATCAGACTTTATCAAAATTGAAATGTTCTCCTTGGCTAAGAAAACGAGAAGACAAACCCTAGACTGGGGGAAAAAAATACAATACATTCAACTGACAAAGCAGACACCAAGGTGCATCTGAGAGCTTCTACACGTGGGGAGTTCTGGACAAAGTCAGTTACAAACCAGAGCAGGGCTGGCAGGACCACCAGGAGGACAAAGTAGCCTCAGCTGCAGATAGTGACAGGCACTGCCCTCAGTCACTGACACAACCACAAAGGTCAGTGAGGATGAGGATTGAATGTGACTGTCCAACCCTCACCTCACGAGCACACAGAACACCTCGCTCAGTGGCCGCCATCCTGCTCATTCCAGGACACAGGGAACATTTATTAAAATTGACCACAAAGAAGTTCTTAACCAATTTCAAAGGGACAGTAGCCACATAGATCATGTCCCCTGATCACAGAGCCGTGAAGTCAGGGAGTTTAATCAGAAGACAAAGTAACAACAGGAGACTAACACACATTTCACAAATGTGCTTCTGAATAACCCGCGTCAAAGAGGAGATCAGGATAAAAAGTAATGTATGTTTCTTAACTAAATGAGAGTTAAAATACCAAGTATCGAATCTTGTAGCTAGGTTCTGTTTATAAAGCAATTTTTAGCTGTAGATGCAAATAGTGGAAAATAATAAAGGCTAAGGACAGTCATGAAGCATCCATCTCAGATATTAGAAAGATCACCTCAAATTCAAACCCAAAGAAATCACCAGAAAACTACCAGCAAATTCAAACCCAAACAAATTATCAGTACCAGATATTACCAGAGGAGACATTAACAAAATGTTTTTTGGGGGACTTCCCTGGTGGCACAGTGGTTAAGAATCTGCCTGCCAATGCAGGGGACACGGGTTCGATCCCTGGTCCGGGAAGATCCCACATGCTGTGGAGCAACTAAGCCTGTGCGCCACAACTACTGAGCCCATGTGCCACAACTACTGAGCCTGCGCCTAGAGCTTGTGCTCCACAACAAGAGAAGCCACTGCAATGAGAAGCCCGTGCACCACAACGAAGAGTAGCCCCTGCTCTCCGCAACTAAAGAAAGCCTGCATGCAGCAATGAAGACCCAACACAGCCAAAATTAAAAATAAATAATTTTTTTTAAAAAATCCACAAATGTACTATAGAGAAAATTAGCAAAACCAAAAGTTGGATCTTTGAAACTTTTTTTTTCAAATTGATAAACCTCTAAATAGACTGACCACAACACAATGAGACTAGAAATCAACTACAAGAAAAAAACCTGCAAAAAACACAAACACGTGGAGGGTAAACAATATGCTACTAAACAACCAATGAGTGACTGAAGAAATCAAAGAGGAAATTAAAAAATATCTGGAGACAAATAAAAATGGAAACACAACAATCCAAACTCTGTCAGACATAGCAAAAGCAGTTCTAAGAGGGAAGTTGTAGTGATACAAGCCTACCTCAGGACACGAGAAAAATCTCAAATAAACAACCTAATCTTACACCTAAAGCAACTAGAAAAAGAAGAACAAAGGAAACCCAAAGTTAGTGGAAGGAAAGAAATCATAAAGATCAGAGCAGAAATAAATGAAATAGAGACTAAAAAAAACAATGGAAAAGATCAATGAAACTAAAAGCTGGTTCTTTGAAAAGGTAAACAAAATTGATAAATCTTTAGCTACACTCATCAAGAAGAAGAGGAAGAGGGCCCAAATCAATAAAATCAGAAATGAAAAAGGAGAAGTTACAACCCACACCACAGAAATATAAAGGATCATAAGAGACTACTGCAAGCAATTCTATGCCAATACAGTGGACAACCTAGAAGAAATGACAAATTCTTAGAAAGGTACACTCTCCTAAGACTTAACCAGGAAGAAACAGAAAATATGAACAGACCAATTACCAGTATTGAAATTGAATTAGTAATTTTAAAACTCCCAACCAGCAAAAGTCCAGGATCAGATGGCTGCACAGGTAAATTCTACCAAACATTTAGAGAAGAGTTAACACCTATCCTTCTGAAACTATTCCAAAAAACTGCAAAGGAAGAAACACTTGCAAACTCATTCTATGAGGCCACTATCACCCTGATACCAAAACCAGACAAAGATATCACAAAAAAAGAAAATTACAGGCCAATATCACTGATGAACACAGATGCAAATATCCTCAACAAAATACCAGAAAACTGAATCCAACAATATATTAAAAGGATCATACACCATGATCAAGTGGGATTTATCCAAGGGATGCAAGGATTTTTCAATATCCACAAATCAGTCAACATGATGCACCACATTAACAAACTGAAGAATAAAAACCACGTGAGCATCTCAATAGATGAAGGAAAGGCTTTTGACAAAATTCAACATCATTTATGATGAAAACTCCCCAGAAAGCAGGCTTAGAGGGAACCTACCTCAACATAATAAAGTCCATATATGACAAACCCACAGCTAACATCATACTCAGTGGTGAAAAGCATTACCTCTAAGATCAGGAACAAGATAAGGATGCCTACTCTCACCACTTTTATTCAACATTATTTTGGAAGCCCTAGCCACAGCAATCAGAGAAGAGAAAGAAATAAAAGGAACCGAACTGGAAAGGAAGAAGTAAAACTGTCACTGTTTGCAGACGACATGATACTATACATAGAAAATCCTAAAGATGCCACCAGAAGACTACTAGAGCTCATCAGTGAATTCAGTATAAAGTTGTAGGATACAAAATTATTATACAGAAATCTGTTGCATTTCTATATACTAACAACAAAAGATCAGAAAGAGAAATTAAGAAAACGATACCATTTATCATTGCATTGAAAAGAATAAAATACCTAGGGATAAACCTATCTAAGCAGGCAAAAAACCTGTAGCCCAAAAACTATAAGATGCTGATGAAAGAAATTGAAGATGACACAAACAGATGAAAAGATATACCATGTTCTTGGATTGGAAGAATCAATATATTAAAATGACCACACTAGCCAAAGCAATCTATAGATTCAATTCAATCCCTATCAAATTACCAATGGCATTTTTCACAAAACTAGAACAAATAATTTTAAAATTTGTATGGAAACACAAAAGACCCTGAATAGCCAAAACAATCTTGAGAAAGAAGAATGGAGCTGGCAGTATCACACTCCCTGACTTCAGACTATGCTACAAAGCTACAGTAATCAGAACAGTATGGTACTGGCACAAAAACAGAAATATAGATCAATGGATACAGAGCCCAGAAATAAACCCAGAAATAAACCCATGTACTTATGGTCAATTAATCTATGAGGCAAGGACATATAATAGAGAAAAGACAGCCTCTTCAATAAGTGGTGCTTGGAAAACTGGACAGCTACAGGTAAAAGAATGAAATTAGAACATTCTCTAACACCGTATACAAAAATAAACTCAAAATGGATTAAAGACCTAAATGTAGGACTGGATAAAACTCCTAGAGGAAAACATAGGGAGAAAACTCTTTGACATAAATTGCAGCAATGTTTTTTGATCCATCTCATAAAGTAATGAAAATAAAAGCAAAAATAAACAAATGGGACCTAATTAAACTTAAAAGCTTTTGCACAGCAAAGGAAACCATAAACAAAATGAAAAGACAACCTATGGACTGGAAGAACAAATTTGCAAATGATGCAACTGACAAGGGATTAATTTCCAAAATATATAAACAGCTCAGTATCAAACAAACAAACAACCCAATCAAAAAATGGGATTTAGAAGATCTAAACAGACATTTCTCCAAAGAAGGCATACAAATGGCAATAGGCACATGAAAAGATGCTCAATATCACTAATTACTAGAAAAGTGCAAATCAAAACTACAATGAAGTATCACCTCACACCAGTCAGAATGGCCACCATCAAAAAGTCTACAAATAATAAATGCTGGAATGGGTGTGGGGAAAGGGAACCCTCCTACACTGTTGGTGGGAATGTAAATTGGTGTAGCCACTATGGAGAACAGAATGAAGGTTACTTAAAAAACTAAAAATAGGGTTACATATGATCTAGCAATCCCACTCCTGGGTGTATAGCTGGAAAAGATGAAAACTCTAATTTGAAAAGGTACGTGCACCCCCATGTTCACAGCAGCACTATTTACAGTAGCCAAGACATGGAAGTGACCTAAATGTCCATCAACAGATGAATGAATAAAGAAGATGTGGTACATATATATACATATACAATGAAATATTACTCAGCCACAAAAAAGAATGAAATAATGCCATTTGCAGCAACATGGATGGACCTAGAGATTATCATATTACGTGAAGTAAGTCAGATAGAGAAAGACAAATATCATTTGATATCACTTATATGTGGAATCTAAAAAAATGATACAAATGAACTTACTTACAAAATAGAAATAGATTCACAGATATAGAAAACAAACTTACGGTTTCCAAAGGAGAAAGGTCGGGGGGAGGAATAAATTAGGAGTTTGGGATTAACAGATACACACTACTATCTACAAAATAAATACACAACAAGGACCTGCTGTATAGCATAGGGAACAATATCTTGTAATAACCTATAATGGAAAAGAATCTGAAAAAGCATATATATATATATATATATATAGCTGAACCACTTTGCTGTATACCTGAAATGAACACAACATTGTAAATCAACTATACTTCAATAAAAAAAGATATTATGAACATCCACATGTCAATAATTTGGCAATTCATATGAAATGGACATTTTCCTTAAATGACACTGCTTATCAAAAGTGACATAAAAGAAATAGAAAATCCAGATGGGCCTATTTCTGTTAAACAAATTAACTCCATATTTAAAATGTTTCCCACAATGAAGCCAGGCCTAGATGGCATTACAGGTCAATCTGTCCAAATATTTCAGAAAAAAAAACACCCAAAAAACCCCCATATAAACCCTTTCACTAAAGATGAAACTAGAAAAGCCTTTTCAACCCTTTATTTTTTTTTCTTTTTCAAGTTTTTTTTATGAGGTCATACATTTAACACCAAAATCTGACAAGGACCTTTTTGAAAGAAAGAAATATTACAAGCCAATCTTGCTCATAAAAATAGACACAAAAATCTTAAAATATTTGTAAATCAAATCCAGTGACATATAAAACAGTACACTTGACCATGTGGTATTTGTTCTAGGGACACAAAGTTTGTTTAATATTTGAAAATCCATTACATAATCATTTGATAGACTAAAGGAAAAATATGCAGAAGAAAACATATGATAAAATGTAATAACTACTTGTTTTAAAACTCTCAGTAAACCAGGAATAAAGAGAACTTCCTTTAAAACTTATAGCAACAAGAATTTATAGGTGTTTAATTTATAATTTTTGTGAATGACAACTTAATTAAAAGATACTTGTACATTTTATAGGGAAAATATTAACTATTAGGGCTTAGAGAAAGGTATCCTGGTGAACCTGGATCAGTTTAGGGCCTCTGTTATATAACTATAAACTAGGTTCTAAAATGAAAACTTAATATTTTAGATAAATTTGCCAAAGAAAACTTGACAAAGAAATGTGAAAAAAAATCATGTTTAAAAAATAAAAAAAACCTTATACATCATATTTCATGGTGAAACACTGAGCACTTTCATCCTGAGTGTGGAAACAAAAAAAGATGTCCACTATATCATATCTATTCAACATTATACTCAAGAGTGCTAGCCCATGCAACAATGCAAGCAAGAAAAGGAAATAAGAGGTATAAAGACTGAAAAGATCTGTAGGTGATGATTGTGTATGTAACAAATCTAATTATATGAGTTAGTAGTGGATTTACCAAGGTCACCAACCACCAAGCCAGGAAAATGAATTCAACTGTATTTCTATACACTAGAGACAATTTAGAAAATGAAACTCAAAAATGCCACCTACAGCAGTGTTAAGCATGGATTATCTGGGAGTGATTCTAACAAAAGGTCTTACACACCTGTAACTAAAAGTGGGAACCTTACTGACAAGAATGAAAGAGCTAATGTTCATGGTCAGAAGTCTGGATATTAAGATGTTAATTCTCACCCCAATTGATCTACACGTTCAATGGAATCACAAAATCCCAGCAGGACTCGTGTGTGTGTGTGTGTGTGTGTGTGTGTGTGTGTGTGTGTGTGTGTTGGGGAGGGCTTATATTAACAATTGATTTTAAAAATGCAGAAGTAGGGCTTCCCTGGTGGCGCAGTGGTTGAGAGTCCGCCTGCCGATGCAGGGGACACGGGTTCGTGCCCCGATCCCGGAAGATCCCACATGCCGCGGAGCGGCTGGGCCCGCGAGCCATGGCCGCGGAGCCTGTGTGTCCGGAGCCTGTGCTCCGCAACGGGAGAGGCCACAGCAGTGAGAGGCCCGCGTACAGCAAAAAAAAAAAAAAAAAAAAAAAAAAAGCAAAAGTCCAAGAAAACCTGAGCACATCTTGAAGAACAAAGTCAGAGAAATATTAAGACTTATTACGAGGCTCCTGGAATTAAAGCAGGTACTTCGGAATAAGGATAGGCAGACAGATCAACAGAACAGACGGATGCCCCCTCCCCGAGCCTGAGCTCGGCGGTCCCTTTCAGGAAACCCAGGGCGGCGGGCGCAGGACAATACTGAGTAGATTCTCCTCTCTGCTCCCCTTCCGAAGACGCAGACGGTTCCATTCCGGCCTCGGCCTCAGGGACCTCGCCCTTCCTCCCTTCCACTGCCTGGACCCCTGCAAGGGGGTATCAGTGCTGACAGAAGTAGGGAACTCAGAGGGGCGAGAGCAGGGCTGGGGTGGAGGGGGAAGTCTGGTGTTGGGGGGGCGCAGGCTAGGGTCGGGGTGGGGGCGCCGAAGGCGGGGTCCAGAGGTGGAGGGCTGGGCAGGTCTGGAGTAGAGGGGCGGTCAGGAGCTCCGAAGGAAGGGTAGGTCCGGGACTCCGCGGGGGTGATCTAGAATCCCAGGGGCGGAGGGGCGGAGGGCGGTTGGTCCCGTGCTCACCCGGGCGGGGGCCCGTGCCCTCGCCCCCCGTCGCGCTGTCCCGCGTCCTCCGGTTGCCCGGGGTGACGGGCCCGGGCCGCGCGGCGCATTGTGCAGCACCGGGGCGCCGACAGGGGTACCCGGGGAGCGCGGCTCGGCGGCGGCCGGCGCGGGGCGTGGGGCTGCGCGGGTGCGCGGGCGGCAGGGGGTGGCGGGAGCGGCTTCTGGGACGACGGCGCGCGGGGGTCGTGGGGTCCCACAGGCCGCGGTCGGAGGCTCCCAGGGGGGCCCCCGGCAGGGGCTGCAGTCCGAGGCGCGGCCACGGCCCGCGCGGGGGCTGGGGCGCCAGGGGCCGGGCATGGTGTCCGCGGGGAGGAGGGCGCGCGCCCCGCCTGGGATCACGAGGTTCCGCCTCGCTCCGGGTGTCAGGGTCACACAGACTCGCCCTGGCAGTCAGAGCCCCCCAAGTCATAAAGACCCGAGGGCCACATCCGGGCCCCCACCCCTGCGGAACCAGCCGGGCTGTCCAGGGCAGGCTCTGTCCTGGGACCCTCGGGCCTTCCTCCGCACCTAACATCCGATGTCCCCCAGCAGAACGCCCCCAGCCCACCAGGGAGTGTGCTCTGGTGTCCCCAGGGTCACTCGTGGGGCTTGACCCGCCGCCCCGGGGGTTCCCAGCATCGGCCAGTGTCCCACCCCACCCAGATATCCTGCCTCTCTGGTCCAGCATCTTTGTGGAGGGAGGGGTGAGAAGGAAAGATCCACCCACCCCATCAGTGCCTTCCTCCTGGTAACTTTCCTAAATCTAGATGTCATCTTTATTTGGTTTAAAAATCTTTATTTTGCATTTAACTTCCCAAGATAACCTGAAAGTGAGGTTCCGCGCCCACTCAGTGAGGGGTGGTGGCATTCCCCTGGGTGGGCCCCAGTGCCTTTCCCGTCTCCACCAGATCCCACTGCAGACTGGCTCAGGGCAACATAAATCATGAATAAATTAAAAGGTGGCCCTCGCCCCCATCCCCCTCCTATGCTTTACCTCTCAGTTGTTTCAGACCTGGGCACGGAAATACCCAGAGACCCAGAGTTAAATAGGCACCTGGGCCACATTGACATGTTAGCATTTATTGCTCAGGCAGTATTAAACTATATCACACAAAAATGTAAATCGACAGAGACAGGACTATACACTTTTAAAACCCCATTTGTGTGGATTTTTCAAGCTCTCTCTGAAATAAGAAAGTGCAGGCCTGTGTTAAGCCCCCAGGCACTGCATTCCAGCTCTAAGACTCAGACTTTCTGGACCCCCAGGAGACATCAGCATCACCTGCACTGTCCCCGTGGCTCCCGTCCAGGCTGGGGAGCTGCAGGAAGGGGAGGTGGCCCTGTGGGCTGCGGCTGGGTGGGGTCTGCTTGTGTGCAGGTGAGAGCCACCTTGCTGCCCCCGTGCTTGTTTGGGGGCCTGACCAAGGCATTCGTCTTCCTGGCCCGCCCGGGACACGGAGGCCACCGAGACGTGGAGATGTGAGCTGTCAGTTTTCAGAGCCTTGGACAACGGCCCCACCCCAGAGAACACTGAGCTGCCACAGTGGACGGGGTCGACCCCAGTGTTGTTGACTGAGGGCTCAGGACGGGTGCGGGCTGACCTCTGCTGAGCTGGGTCTCCACTGGCCGTGTAGGACACCCGTACATGGACCAGGGCCACTGAACAGGGGCCCTTCCAGAAAGACTGGGTTTAAGTATAGAGACAGCAGAAATGCAGGCAGGTGGGTTTCACATGGGGAAAGCTGCGCATTGGGGGTCGGGGCTGTCCTGCACCCCCGGCTCTGGGGGAAGTAGCTCCACGGGCTCTCGATACAGGGCGGAAGCAGCTCTGCCCTCGTCAAGGAATCCATGCTCACTCAGTGGGCTGGGCCCCCAAGAAGAGAAGAGCCAAAATGGGTGAGATCCACGCACGGCTTAGCGCGGTGTGTGTGCTGGCTGCGGACAGTAGGTGCTCAACAAAGGCAGGGCAGGGAGGCCGGGCGAGGTTTGGAGGAGCAGACACCGGCAGCCGGTCACTGGTTGGACCGGGAACCCAGAGACCCGTGGTTGCCCAAATATCAGCCCCTGGAGAATTCAGCTCTAGCGTGGGCCCCTCCCTCACGTGGGGGCCCCGTGCCACTGCTCCTGTGGTTAGGACACCTCGGGAGCACTGAACTGATTCCAACCCCCCCCAGTTTGCCTATTTCAAAATTAAACTACCGTAAGAAATGAAAACTCCACCTTGCAGCCCAGCCTGCCCTACGAAAGGGGAGGGGCGAGTTGGAAGGTCGTGGCTCAGGGACAACTAGCGTCTGTGCGTTAAGTTAACAAGCTGGGTCCACAGTCACTGGGCCATTTGCACCATGACGGCTCTCCACGCTTTCTCCTTGTCAAACTCCTTCAGGGGGCTTCTGGCCACCTGTGACTGAGACAGGCAAAGAGTTATTTGTCCCGGGCCACCCACGCGGCAGGAAGCAGGAAGAAGGCTCAGTTCCCTCTCACTACTCTGCTGTCCCAGAGCCCCGGCAGCTCCGGCCACGACCCAGAGCACATGTCCTCCGCAGGGGCGGGGCCTGGTCTGCGGGGTGGGCTCTGGATAGGGGGTGGGAGGCTGCCGTGAGTGGGCATCCTCCCAACAGCCGGGGAGCCGGGGGCTCAGGTGGAACCTGCCCCTGCCTCGTGAGGCCTCTTCCTATGGGTCTGCATCCCAGCACCTGGCAGAGCAGCGTCTGCATTCAGTAGGTGCTGAGTAAATACTGCTGACTGTGGAATGATACACACCAGGGTGCAGGGGTAAGTCCCTCCAAGCTCTTCCTGGGGGCAGAGGCTGGACACTCCACAGAGAAGCGGTCTTGACCTGGCCCCGGAGGCTGTGAAGGCATCTCCAGGGGCATGACAGCAGGGGAGGGAGGACGCTTGAAGCAGCGGTCACCAAACAGGGAGGACAGCTGCCCGGCTCAGCCCCCCCGAGACCCCAGAACTGGCAGCTCTGGAACATGGGGGGAGGATTCATTGGCCTGACGCTGCACCTTGGTGTCCTGACACAGAACCCGGGGGGCCTCACGTGGGACCCAGGGACAAGGCCAACCCCGCCGGGGACTGACCACAACCGGGTAAAAACAACAACCAAACGACGCCATGTGAGAAGTGCAACGAAGGGAGAGGTGGAGCATGTAGGGTAGCTGAGGAAGGGCCAAGGGCTGGAGTGCGTCCCCCAGGAAGGGCGGGAGCAGCCTCGTGGGGCGACAGGGTGATGAAGGCAGGAGGCTGGCCGCGCTGGCCGTGTTTCAGGACAGCAGGAGAGCAGGACGTGAGACAGGGTGGGCCCGGGTGGTAGCTGGGCGGGAGGAGTGCCCGGTCCACCCAGGGTGGCCCTGGAGGGCCCTGCAGCAGCCCCCCAGGTACACGGAGCATCGTGCACCTGGAGGACAGTGGGCAGGTTTGCCCAGTAAAAGCACCACAGTGGGCAGCTCACGGGGAGGAGCCTTTCAGCTGTGGGGGACAAGAGTCAGGGACTGGGGAAAGTGCAGCGGCCTTGAGCCTGGCCGAGGGGCTGGCGTGACCCTCAGAGCCCGCTGGCCAGGGGTCGCCGACGCCACGTCTGTAGTGGGCACCCGCAGTAGGGAAAGCTCTGTGATCCATGCAGACATTTGCCACGTTCTCTTCTACATGTGTAAGAGTAGAACTGGAAGCATTCAGTCCATAATACCTTTCCAGAAATGGATTTGTGTTTGCCTGGCTGGCTTAAAAAGCGTATAACGTATTGTACCTTTCCAAGATTTTTCTGGGGTGTTTTAAAAAATACGAAGTGACCCAACGGGTCTTGAAAGAAGTCAGCGCAGGTGGGCGTCGCTTTGCCCAGGGCCCTGGGAAGATAGCCCCACTGGGACGGGAAGGGACGGGACGGGGAGCCACGCTCGCTTGGAGGCCACTCACCTCTCCCGCCGGGCGTCCCTGCGGGCCGGTCTGTGCGCCGTCCCAGGATGCGCCCGCCTTGAAGCGCACGCACTGGATGACCGTGGCCGTGTTGAGGCCCGCCTGCAGCAGCAGCTCCAGCATCAGCAGCAGCAGGAGCGCGTCGTAGGACTGCCGGGGGTGGAGACAGGCGGTGAGCAGCCCAGGGCCTCTTCTTCTGGCTCTCAGCCGCCCCCAGGCCCCATGGCTTCCCAGGCCGTGGCCCCGAAGCACAGACCGTGAGCCCTGCAGCAGTCTGTGTGGAGCAGTTTCAGGCTCTCACTCCACTGTGCCCTATTATGTCACCAGCCTGAGCAGTAACATTCTGTCTCAGTGAGAGAGAGTTGAGGAAATCACTTCTGCTCTGGGTTTAACAGAGGGACACAAAGATGACCCGTAGGCAGCCAAGCCCCGTGATGGTGCCGCTGCCCGGGTCAAGTCGTCCAGGCCTCCCAACAACTACTCAGGTCCACAGTGGAGCCACTGAAACCACCCGCGGCCTCGCCGAGGGTGCCCAGATGGGGCGGAGGTCTGCTGTGGAGGCCCCGAGCCGGACGAGAGAGAGGGGCGGGGTCCGGGGTGGCGGGACACAGGCGCCGTCGACAGATCAGTCTCGAAGCTAGAGGGTCCGGCACTGGCTGCTGGTGAGGAGAGGGGTCTGCCCAGGACTAGAGGAAGCCCCAGTGGCTGCAAGGACATCCACAGAGCACTGGCCCCTCCCACACTGCAGGGGTGTCCTTCTAGCCTCAGAAATACAAAACAACGTGACGTTAAGACAAAGAAGAGCCCAGAAAATGTCACTGTTAAAAAAAACCAAAAAGACTCAACAGCTCTGAAGTTTATGTGCACATTTAACCATGAGTCCAGTTTTTTTAAAAATGCAACATTGGGCTGGCTATCTAGAGCCAGGCAGGGTGATTCTAAAATTCATATAGGGACTTCCCTGGTGGCACAGTGGTTAAGAATCCACCTGCCAACACGGGGGACACGGGTTCGAGCCCTGGTCTGGGAAGATCCCACATGCCGTGGAGCAACTAAGCCCGTGCACCACAACTACTGAGCCCGTGCTCTAGAGCCTGCGAGCCACAACTACTGAGCGCACATGCCGCAACTATTGAAGCTCTGTGTGCCTAGAGCCCATGCTCCACAGCAAGAGAAGCCACCGCAATGAGGCAATGAGAAGCCCGCGCGCAACAGCAGAGACCCAACGCAGCCACAAATAAATAAATAAATAAATAAATAAATAAATGGATAAATAAATGGATAAATAAATAAATAGCATTCATAAAGAAGAACTAGCAAGCGACAGAAGTGAGTCAGCCCCAAAACGCAGGACAGCCGGCCGCGAGGCATTGAGCAGGCCCGGTGCAAACCTCCGGGGTGCACCTGGCGGCACAGACCGGCCGAGGGGGGACCGTCAGGGCAGAAACAGACGCAAACAGACCGGAGTTCAGTGCATGATAAAGGCAGAGCCTCAGACAACTGAGGAAAAGGTGGGCTTTTTAATAAACAGTGCTTGAACCATGAGCCATTTGAGGAAAGTCCAATGGGGCCCACTCCAGGCTAAACTGCTGCACTCCACGCTAAACTCCCGCGGAAACACAAGTACGAGCCTTTCTAATTGTGACTTAAAATCTAGAAGCAATAAAGGAAAATATTGACCAATTTAACTACGTAAAAACAACAGGGCTTCCCTGGTGGCGCAGTGGTTGAGAGTCCGCCTGCCGATGCAGGGTACGCGGGTGCGTGCCCTGGTCCGGGATGATCCCACATGCCACGGAGCGGCTGGGCCCGTGAGTCATAGCCGCTGAGCCTGCGCGTCCGGAGCCTGTGCTCCGCAACGGGAGAGGCCACAACAGTGAGAGGCCCACGTACCGCAAAAAAAAAAAAAAAAAAAAAAAAAGCAAGTGGATGGGAACAGGGCCAAAAAATGTAAGGCACCTGTGAAGAGGGGTGTCTGGGGGGGTGCTCAGGGCAGAGCAGCCCAGAGGAGAAGAACAGAAGCAGCTGAGCAGTGCCGGGCGGAACGGGTATCAGAGGACGGTGCACAGATGCCTCACTGTCCACGGAGAAAAGCAAATTAGCAGAACCAGCTCCATGCACATCAGGCCGTGTGCAAAGCCAGCTCCGGCCATCTGCCCCAACGTGGGCAGCGTCTCAGTGCTGCTCAGCGGCACTGTGTTTCTATAGAGTTTAAAATAAAATAAAAGAACACCCACCTTGAAGGCTGGCGGGTAATCTTTAAAGACATCCATGATTCTCATTACGCTGAAGGACAGGTACCCCGAGGCTGTGAACAGCAGCGGGGCCGCGAGGCTGCAGATGGCTATCAGCACCTCCACCTGGTGGGAAGCAGACAAGAGTGGGAGGTCGGAGTCTGGGAGCTGCTGCCCGGACAGAGGGTGCGGCCCGGCAATCACACAGCGGGAGTTACGAGCTGACGTGTGTCTGTGTCCAGCGTGGGGCACCTGCTGAGTCTCTGTGCTCGGTTTGCCCGTTAATTCAAAGCTCACCATGTGTCTCGCAAGTTTTCTCAACTTAGGCGCAATTCGCTCTGCTGATAAGATAGCACTTAGGAATTGATGGCCTCTTCCCAGTGCCCTCCGACCTGCTCCTGCGACCTCCCAAGGCCCTCCCGCCTCGGAGAGCCATGCCTAGCCCAGAGGCCACGCAGGCCCAGGTGTCGGCTGAGCTCAGCACCAGCTTGGACGCTCACGCTGCAGGGCATTTGGGCTGGTTTAGCGACTGTCACTGTCCGACATCCACAGCCAGTCAGGACGCCGCCTCTGCTGAGTCCCAGGAATCTCTCCCGACTCTTATGCCAAATGGGCCATTTCTGCTTACTGCCACAGACAGCCCAGCCCTTGGACAGTCGCAAGGCCCCCTCAAGCCCACAGCCTGCAGACGCCCCTAAGATGCTCGCCCCTGACCCCGCCGAGCCCAGCAGGTCGCTCCGAGGGTGCCTGGAACCTGGCTGGGCTTCACCTACCAGAGATCTGCTGGGACACTCTGCTGTCACGTGACTGGCAACGGCACTTGGAAAACACTAAGAGAAAAGGAAAAAGAAAGGCTTCAGAGGTGAGAGCCCAGCAAGTCAGATCCCAAACACATACCCTCCCGTGCTGATTCGGGCCATCCTGGTCGCCAGGAGAGCCGGGGATCCGTGCAAGAGAGGCAGAGCACCCTGGAACCCGCGCACCTGCTCCCTCAGGTGTGGTACCCGCCCCCAAATACTCGTGTGTGTGTCTACCGCTCCGTCTCGATTCAGCACCGCACCAGGGAAATGTAACACAGACTCAGCAGCTTTGTCCAAGGCAGCGTCTGTGTTCCAACTTGCAATTGTCCTGATGATGTCCTGGTCCAGCTGGCTCTGTTCCCAGCTCAGGACCCAGTCGATGATCACGCTTCATGTTTCTTGTCAGTTCGCTGGCATCCTTGATGGGGAGGCCTCAGCGGACCCTCAGCGGTGCCGCCTTCACGATGCTGCATTTCTGGAGGGAGCACCAGCTGGCCGCTGGCGGGCTCGGTTGGACTATCAGACTCAGGGCCCCTGGAGACACCGTGCCCCTGCCCACCATGTTTGACCACTGGGGGCTCCTCCACTGGACCAGCATTCCGGTCCCTTTGTAATCAATAAATGCCTTTTCCCACTTATTTTAAGGAGCTTGATTTACTTCTACACGATTCAGGCAGAGGGAAGCTCAGGGGAGCACAAGGCTTCCTCGAGGTTGCTGAGTGCTGGGCCCAGCCCCCTGCCATCCACCTGCCCCCCAGCTGGGGGTCCAGGCACCCAGGGGTCCGCTGCCCCAGCCCAGCACAGCCTGCTGGGCCCAAGTGTGTCCGGGTCCCAGTTACCCATCCACACGCCCACAAAGGAAAAGGAAATGCCCAGGCCCTTGGTGTGGGAGCACAAAGCACAGGAGCCTGTGGTTTGGGGGCATCACGTGACACGTGGAAACTCGGGTGTGCAGGGGCCCATCGCAGCTGCTCCAAATGGATGTGCAGCCCACATCCAGCCGGCAGCACAACCAAGGGAGGCCGAAGCCTGGGGGCCGTGTGTTCCCCGGGCTGCATTTCAGCTAAACGCTAAACAACATTAAATTACGTAAGTCAACTCGGACTTACTTATAAGAGGATGAAAGGCCCATGTTTAGAACAGTGACCGTGTAGTCAGTAAGCACTTACCAAGCACCAGGTGCGGTGCTAGGCATTTACAGTAGTTGTATTCAATGTAAAATAATATAAATGTATTACATTTTAAAACGTATTATAAAACAATATGAATGTTATATGTTATAAAATAATAAAACAAGTATTTTTCAGGGAAACTAATACAAAAAATATACAATACTTATAGCAGCTACCGCGTCCCCGGTGCCGCAGTGGTTAAGAATCCACCTGCCAATGCAGGGGACACGGGTTCGAGCGCTGGTCCGGGAAGATCCCACATGCCGCGGAGTAACTAAGCCCGTGCGCCACAGCTACTGAGCCTGCGCTCTAGAGCCTGCAAGCCACAACTACTGAAGCCTGCACTTAGAGCCCGTGCTCTGCAGCAAGAGAAGCCACCACAATGAGAAGCATGTGCACCGCAATGAAAGAGTAGCCCCCACTCGCCGCAACTAGAGAAAGCCCGCGTGCAGCAACACAGCCAAAAATAAATAAATAAATTTATATTAAAAAAAATAGCTAATCTGAGGGAGTAAATAGTATCATGATTACAAAAATACATCTGTATGAGGTACTGGTATCCTCAAGCCAGTTTTAAAATAATAATAATAATACCAGCTAACATCCCGACTCATTTAATCCTCGGTTCCAAAATCGCCCTGGTCTGGGGCCCACAAGGACCTGGGAAGCATCTTGCTCGGCCCAGCAGCACCCACTCCCCACCCCCGCCCCTCCTCCTGCTGCTTTCCTGCCTGACTGCCCCAAAACCGAGCTCAAAGGTCGGCCACACTGACGAGGGCCGCCCAGGGTGTACTCACGGCCACTAAGATCCAAAAGAACGTCACCGAAAGGTGCGGGCCTGAGATGGCGTCATCCACATTCAGAGCGATGACCCCTCCAAGGATGGCGGAGACACCGGCGATCACCTCGATGACCTGGGGGCAGAGAGTGTCACCCAGGGGAACGGGCAGGCTCCCCGGGGTCCCTGGAAGGGGGCGGGGGTGCAGATGGTCCTGTGAGTTCAGGGCAGAGCATCAGGGCGCCCCGTGCTGAGACGCTGAGGATAACCTCCAAGGGGATATCGAAAACGCATATTTCCAACCCAAATTCATGGGAAAGGGAAGGAAGAAGCTCCTGCCAATTCAAAGGAAGGTGGGAAAAGGCATAGAAAACAGGAAACAAAAAGATGGAGAAATAAATATGAAAGTGTCAGGAATTGCACTCTGAGTGAACCAGCTCCATTCAAACGGCACCAACACTCTGTACAGAAACTGCCCAAATGTAAGGACAGGAAGAGCTGGAAGAAGAGGGAAAGATACACTGGGAAAATATTAACCAGGAGATAACTGATGTAGTTAACAATATATGTTCTATGGCAAAAGCCATTACTAAAGAGAGTTGCTCGTAATGATTTAAAAAAAAATTTTTTTTTAAAAAAGGAAGGAAGGAAGGAATTCTAAACTTTCGTGTACCTAAAAACCCAGGCTCCAAAACTCTGTGGTGAAAAACTACAGAATTACAAAGACAAATCGATAATGCCCACAGATTGGGAGGCTTTTAACAGATCTTTCAGTAATAGAACGAGTAGACTAAAAAATTTTGGAGAGGACATAAGCGAGTGAAAACACAATTAACATATAATTTATGGACACATTGAGAGTAAAAGGGAGTGTACTGTCAACCAACACAGTTCATGTACCAGGGACATGCCTACACCATATTTATCTAGTACTCCCCCAACAATGAAATAAAATAAGGAGAAAGAAAAGCTTTTCTTACGGAATAGGATTTCAGGACCCGAGCAGGAAATGTCACTTCATACAGAATGTTGGTGCTCTCGGAGATGGAGCCCTGAAAAGAAACAAAACCTCATCACAGGGGTGGCCGTCCGTCCAGGCCGTCGCTCGGGTGATTGTCTGAAACGTGAGCATCTGGAAGACGCTCCTGGATCTTCAGGCTTCAGCACAAAAGCTCAAACACAGACCTTCTCGTTGCATGTGAAAATGTGTTTGATTGCTGAAGTCCTAGTTTACAAGGTGATACTTTAGGCGGACTTGGTCTCTGCGTGTAACACTACTGGGGGGTGGGGGTGGTGTTACTTGATCAGGATCAGGCTACGGAGGAGGTGGTGCTGCATCCCCAGGTTTGCCTCCCCGGGGCCGTTGGCCCCTCGCTCCGCAGCCAGGTCTGCAGTGCAGCCGTGCCTCAGGCTTGACCGACCTTCTGCTTGCAGTGCGCCTCGCTGGACCGCGCAGAGATGATCACTGTGGCCGCCATGAAAAGCTCCAGCAGAAGCAGCAGAATCAGATTGAAATTGATCTGCCAAAGGAGAACACATACGTCTGTAAAACCGGCTTCTTCACTTTCATCCCGTAAACGTGGACAATCCCACGAAGGGGCTTAGATGCCTCTTCAAAGTCTCGGCAACTTTTCTGTCCAAAGCCAGATGCAGGCACGCACCTCTGACTCACGTATATCTTTTTGTTTGTTGGTTGGTGGGTTTTTTATTTTAAATTATTGTTGGCTCAAGGGCTGGATTTGGCCCTCGGGTTGTAGTCTGCCCTGATCTCAACCTTCCTTGGTGGTTGGTCTCTCCTGGGTATTTACTCTAAAGGGATGAAAACTTACGTTCACACCAAAACCTGCCCACGTTTATAGCAGCTCTGTGCATAATTGTCCCAAAGAGAAAACACCAGGGGGTTGGGGGTTATGGAGCTGATGCATGTCCTGACTGTTGGCAGTTACAGAAATCCATGCCTGTGTTTAAATCCACAGGACAGCACACCAACAAAGTTGACTTAACTGTGTGATATAAAACCAACCATTCGGGAATTCCTTGGCAGTCCAGTGGTTAGGACTCGGCACTTTCACTGCCGTGGCCAGGTTCAATCCTTGGTCAGGAAACTAAGATCCCATGCAGTGCGGCCAAAAAAAATAATAAAATAAAATAAAACCAACCAATCAAGAGCCTCTATGGGCCTCTCCCGCCACCTGCCCCAATCACCTGGGCAGGCCCTCCGCCCTGAGCCCACCGAGATTATTCACGCTGGCAGGTCTGAGCCTGCTCACCCTGCCTCCCATCTCTCCCAGCAGAAACCCCAGTGAAGGCTCCTGCCCACGTGTCCCCGCTCCCTGCCTCCTGACCGGCCCTGGGGCCCCCTCCCCTTGGGACCTGTGATAAACTGTCTTTGCAGTGGCAGTCGTCTCCTGATCTCTTGGCCTCACTATACCCTCAATGATGATTTTTTAAAATTCTACATTTAAAAACGAATGCAACTAATAAGTTGGATCTACAGAACTGTACATGCAAAATAAAACATAGAATTTTCATTCTTTTGTAGCATTTGTGTAACACTAACAAAAATTGACCATCTATTAGGCCACAAAACAAACCCTGGTGAATTCTGAACAATCAATACATTATAGGTTGTACATTCTGACCCTAATGTAGTGATATTAGAAATCAATAATAAATGGGTGACTTTTTAAGATAATCCCACATGTCTGTTTCATCAGGGTTCTAGGCAGAGACTGACAACCAGAAATACAAAGTGAGGTTAACAGAGCGAAGCCAGTTCTTCGAAAAGACTAATAAGAGATACAGTAGAGATATAAATTACATTTCAGAGTGAAAAGGAGAAATAACTAAAATATTTGGCTTTAATTAAAAATAGTGAGCAAGATTATGAACGACTATAATAATTTCGAAAACCTGCATGATATGGATAAACTTTTGATAAAAATATAAAACCCAAAATTTGACACAAGAAGAGAAAGAAAACTTTAACAGTAATAATGAAAGACTACCCCTCACCAACAGCCCCGGATGGAGATGATTTTACAAGTGAGTTCTACCAAACTTTCTAGAAGCAGTGACTTCTTATCATATCAAGGTTTTGCAAAAAACAAAAAAGAGCTAAGAGCTGCCTCGTTCATTTTATGAGACCAGTATAACCCTGGTTCTAAAACCGGACAAAGGGGACTTCCCTGGTGGCGCAGTGGTTAAGAATCCACCTGCCAATGCAGGGGACACAGGTTCAATCCCTGGTCCAGGAAGATCCCACATGCCGCAGAGCAACTAAGCCCATGCACCACAACTACTTAGCCTGTGCTCTAAAGCCCACAAGCCACAACTACTGAAGCCTGCGCACCTAGAGGCCGTGCTCCACAACAAGAGAAGCCACTGCAATGGGAAGTCCGCGAGTAGCAACAAAGACCCAAAGCAGCCAAAAATAAGTTAAAAAAAAAACTTATTGGAAACCCTTTAGATACAACCTATTTAAAATCAGGAATAAGACAGAGAGTCCCACGGTAGCAGAAGTCCTGGCCAAAGCGATAGAGAAAAAGGAACAAGAATGTTAGACTGAACAGGAGCGTTTAAACTGTCGTTATTTGCAGATGATAGGGTGACCTACATAGAGAAACCAACATAACCTACAGAAAACTCGGAGGATACGAGTCCAGCAAAGCTTCCAGGCACGAAGTCCACTTATAAAAATCCATTTTTAAAAACCGGTACAATATGAATAAGGTCTAAGTTAACATGTGCCAATGTCAGTTTCCTGATTTGACCACGTAAGATGCTCTCATTGGGGAAAACTGGATGAAGGCTACACAGGAATGCTCTGTACTATTTGTGCAAATTCTTTCCAGTCTCAAATATTTCAAAATAAAGAAAAAATGAAAATCAGTAGCCTTTCTCTGCACTAGCAATAAGCCATCTAAAAATATAATTTAATAAATAAGACACCATTCATACTAGCAACACATCTGTGAATCATCTAGGGATTATGTAACCAAGAATACACGGAACTTTCCAACCCTAATAAAGGACAGAGATGATGTGAGTAAGTAGAGAGACAGTCTATGCTCTCAGTGGGATGACTCCACACAATAAAGGTGTCAATTCTCACAAAATTACTCTGTAAACATCAAGTAATCGTAATAGAATCCCAGCTGTATTTTTTGAGGAACTCAATAAACTTATCCTGAAATACATTTGAAATAAGAGCTGTCAGCTTTGGAGAAGGAAGACAACTGGAGTCACGAAGCCACAATAAAAAGCGTGACACACAGTGTGACAGCAAGTGCTGGGGCTCACAGGAAGAGACCCCTGATTTAGGACAAGCCAAGGACAGGAAGGAAGCCCAAGAGGGCAAACACCCAGGAAGAGGGGCTCAAGAGTACTAGTGATCAGAGTGTGACCTGAGGTAACAGCAAGCCACAGCACCGTCATCAGACGGGAAAACAGGGGCTGTTGGGGACGCCAAGTGCGGGAAAGGCTATGGGACCTGGCAGCCTCCCACTGGCAGTGAGGGTGTGTCCTGGACTTAGCTGAATTCAGGTGGACTTACGCCCCTCCCTGGCCTACGAGGACCCCGAAGACATGTGCCCACGTCGGCCCAGTTGTGGAAGGGGAGCGTCAGAGGCTGTGGAGCTGGATCCTTCCCTAAAGAAAGAGGTGCCCACGGCGGACATGCAGCAGCCAAGGCAGGGATGGCAGGTGGGAAAGAGGGAGCAGAGACTCTACAGCGAAGCCCCGCGTGGCTGTCCCCAGGGCGGAGGTGCAAGTCCAGCGCCTGGCTCAACAGGGAGACAGGGGAGGGGAGCAGCCCCTTTCCTGAGCGACCTCACGCTGCAGAGTTTCCTGATCACCATTTGTGACCTTGTGTTTGGACACCGGTGGTCCTGACATCGTGGTCCTGGGGTCCTTCCACGTGTTTAGGTGTCCAAGCTTCGTGTCCTCCACGCGGCCTGGCTGGACCTTCGAGGTGGCAGGAGCCTGAGGGTCTGGTTAATGGCGGGCTCTGGCGCTGGGGCCTGGGTTGGGGGCGATGCAGGTTCAGCTCCAGCGGAGGCCATCCAGTAGGAGGAGGCTGTGAGCAGGAAGCTTCATGCATCTTTCACAATTTCTTCATCCATTTTGTGCACTTGGGGGGCACCATCCTAGGTAATGGATGTTGGATTATCTGTTTTGGTTTGGGGTTTTTGCCACGATCCTCAGGGCTGCTAGGAACACACCGCCTGGTCACATGTGTGCATGTCTCTCCAGGGTTTGTGCCATGGGGCTCCCCAGTGTATGTACTTCTTCAGAAAGGACCTGCAAATTCCAGACTTTTCCACAGAGCCTGCAGCAGCGCATAGGAGTTGCCGGACGTGAGGGAATCACCCTGGGCTCCTGCCTGTCCCGATGCTGGAAAGGGCATCTCCTGTGGCTTTCATTGACCTCCTCTGATTACTAGTGTGGCTCCTCTGAGCTGTGCGTTGGCGCTGTGGTTTCCTGCTGGTGAGCGCCCGGCGCAGTCCCCTGCTGCCCTTGACTTTCTCCCAAGGCTCCTCACGTACCCTGGGACCGGCCGGCCACTCCAAGAGAACATGTCCCCTTCCGTACAGAGTGTGCTCCTTGTGTCTGCGGGACGACTGGCCGCGGCTTCATGGTGGGCGGGCTGGGGGCAGGGACCCCCAGCTTGGTCACGGCTGTGTTCTGGGCCGGAGCTGCGGCCGCGCACGTGGGGCTGCCTGGGCCAACTGGTCAGGGGCGGCTCTCCTGTCCTGCTGGGACAGCTGTGGGGTGCGGGTGAGTCCCCAAACATGTTCTTCAAGGGGGCTCCACCCCGGCCCTTGGTCACCACCTAAACCTGCTGGGTCCTGCCTGCAGGCACACTTGCTCTGGACCCATGGGACAGGCGCCCACTTCTGCGTAGGGTTTCTTTGGTAAAGAAGCATCGTAGTTCTCAGCGAGGCTTTATGATTTTCTACAAAAGAGTCTCCAGACTTTTTGTTAGGTTTATTCCCAGGAACTTTATAAAATGATATCTGTAATTAAATAACATTTTCCAAAATCTCTGTTTCTGGCACAAACAACTGTTTTACTTGATTTTCACATCCAGCAACCATGCTACGTGGGCTTAATAATCCAAATGTCAAGAAGGCAGAAAATCGTCTCTTCTGCAGAAGATGGCAGCACAGGTGCTCCTTTCAGATCCGCGTGTCTGTCCATTTTTCATGCCCTAACACTCTTGGCTGAGACATCCTCGGGCCACCACATCCTCTTCCTGATCTTAAAGAAAACGTGTTGAACACAGAGCAGAGGTATCTCTGATCAGGTCCTGTTTCCTAGAGATTTTTTTCTGCTGCATTGTAATTTAAATGACAAGACTCTTCCATTTTTCTTAACGGAACATAAAGTAACAGGGCAACTTATGTCAGCTGTATCGCAGATCTGATAAAAGATGTTATTACATTACTGTTAATGTTTAAGAACTGTTGTGAAAGAGATACAAAAATCAGTGAATTCGTCCACCGAAAACAGTGAAAGCGTTAAAGACAACTCTTTTCTTCAGAAGCCTAAATGAAATTCTCAAACTCAAGAGCTACGATACACATCTCTGGTGTAACTACCCGGCAGATAGCTCACTAACACCAACTCCGAGCCCACAGGGCTCAGCAGACCCAGTGGGACCAGAGCCCTCGGCTCCTGTGACCCTGGGAGGACCCATGTGGCTTTCCAGGGACTCACATCTACTGCTGACGGGTTCAGGACAAGTTTGCATCCAAACCAGATCAAACACGTCGTGGTGACAGCAAACGTGGACACAAACAGTATCTGGAAGTTGGGAATCTGGAAAACAAGACAGGAGGGGTTTCGTTCTCCTTTGTGTGAAGAAAGAAACCAAGTGACATTCAACCACATAACGGGGCATTAATCACCCATCCCAAGGATGGGGCACCTAGAGTCAGCTGGGGGGATGCCTGCAAGCTCGGGCCCCTCCGCCCTCCTGGGGGCAGAGGGAGGGGGGATGAACGAAGCCCCATGGTGTGGGTGCAGGGCTGCAGAGGGTGCAGACAGAAGGCTGGACTCACCGCGCTGATGTTTCTCCTCCAGACAGCGAAGCTCACTATGGCTGAGGGGATGCACTGAAAAGAGAGAGCAGGTGAGCGCCCCTGCTGGTCACTCTGTGTCCTGAAAACCCACATGGCCTGAGACATGTCCCCCTCCATCAGACGCAGTGGTCCCTCTCGACGCTGAAGGGTCTTGGGTCTTTCAAGATAATAATTCTGGAAAGAGTTTTAATTGTTCTGATGATGAAAAAGACACCGAAATGAAGACTGTCCTAGCTGGACGTGCTTAGAAGCGGATGTAGCTTCCTGTGGCCCGAGATCAGGCACACCGTGGTAAGAATCACGCAGAAAGGGAAAACCATCTGCGTGTGAAGGAGAAGAAATGCTCAGGGGCCCCAGGGCCCCCGGGGTCCTTGCCAGAGGTCCCCACTGCGTCCCCGGAGCCAAGGACAAGGGAGAGGGCGAGTCTGGGGTCAGGGCGGGGGGGAGTTGGGGGGCCAGCCTGGGTCCCGTGGGCCATGCCGGTGCCACTCTTGCAGCAACGGGACCTCCCCGCCCAGACCCTGCCGTGGGAGATGGGGTGGGGTGGGTGAGCCCAGCAGGGGTCGGATGGGGGCTGGCCACCGACGGAAGAGCCAGTGGGACCACGTGACTGGTCTCCCCAGCCCATCCCCTCTGGGGGTGAAGGACGCAACCGAAGATTTTGCTGGGACATCGGCCTAGGTCAGCGTGGCCCTGGAGCCATCTGAGTCAGAGGTCAGAGGTCCCTGTGACCTCCAACCAGGGCTGCTCCAGTGGTGAGCACAAAGGGCCACCTAGGAGGTTCCAGAGAGAGGGGCAGGAAACGGGTCAAATTCTTTCAAGGGGTTTTCTTCTAAGGAAGTGGAGGCTGGGCAACCTGTTGGGGGGGGGTACAGGGTAAGGACAGCTGCATCTGTCTTGTGTTTTCAGACATTTGGGGATGCTGACAGGGCTGGAACAGGAGAGCAGATGGGCGAGAGGGTCCCCCAAGCCCCAGGGGATGTGCCCTGTGCTTGAGCTGGCGGGAGTCACCGGTCGTCTCCCCATGAGGACTGGTGACTCCCCAGGCCTCGACTCTGAGTCCAGAAGCAGGTACAAGCTTCGGGGAGGGGTGGGGGTGTGGCCCCCAAACCATGGAGGGGCTTCCCTGCCGGCTCATGGGGCAGCCCGGAGCAGCATGCACCTGCGTGTTGGAAATCAAAGTGCTGTTTCTTGCTCTGGAGTCTGTGGGGTAAGATAGACTTCCCTCATAGAGCATTTTCAAAAGCAACAGATGCTATTCGAAGGCAAAGTATAGGAAGAGAGTTTGAATGAGGAGCGAGTGACAGCAGCGGGTCCATCTCAGAGCAAAGAACCCAGGTGCATAACCTCAAACGTCAGTGCCGACACAGGACTGCTACTCACTGAACCTGCAGCACAGCGTAGGTAATCCATCTCTAAAGGAAACACATTTCCCAGGTAGAGGGAAAACCCCGAGGTCACAAGCAGGCAGCTCTGCAAAACAGCAGCATGAATTCGGGTGACAACACAGTCAGGCCTGAAGATCAGAAGGCTGAACAACTAGCCCTCCGACTACAACTTAACTCTGTACAACACCGACATCCACGCCTGGATCCCGCCGGACCCCACTCCTCCCTGCAGGACAGCAGCCGCCCACCCTCCCCCAGGGGCAGGTTATGGGCATCTACACTTATCTGGGGGACAGGAGACTCTGTCAAAATTCAAAGCAAGAAATGGCGGCTCCACTCCCCAGAAAATGCCTTCACCCCACATGTGCAATTTCAGGGGCCTCAGGGCCCCCCAGGTCCAGGCACAGAGCCAAGCACACGACCCCATCCCGCTCAAGACACCGAAGATAGAAACTCACTGCACAGGGTGAGGCCATGGGGTCGAGGTCACTGTTATAAGGTCACTCAGACCCAGGTGTGGGCAGAGGGCCGTGCACACCCCATGGAATGGGGGAACTGGGGCCCACGGGCCCGGGGGGCGGGGGAGGCCAAGGCACACCCCTCAGGGAGAAGAGGGCAGCGGGATCAAGGGCTGTGGCCGCGGGCTGCTGCGGGCAAGAGAGTCCAGGACCTGGGAATGAGAGGAGGCTGACCGGCCGCCCACCGCCCACCCGGGGGCTGGAGGGAGGAGTGTCCTCTTCGACCCACACGGTGGGAGTTCCCGTCTCAGTGGCACAGGGTAGCGGCTGGGGGGAGGGCGGGCAGGACCACCAGGGTGCCGCGGGACTGCACCGCAGAGCCCGGGGCCCAGGGAGGGGCAAGTCCCCAGCCCGGATCCTGGATCTCGGCCCCCGGCACGCTGACCCCCGAGCTCCCGCCCACAGAGAGGCGCGTCCAGTGGCCAGCCCAGGTGACCACGCCCGCTCGGGCCAAAAGGACTTCTGTTGTCCAAGTGCTTATCCAAGCATATCGGAAGGGAGACATCCCGGGACCCCAGGCAAGGTCCCCTCAGGCCTGCCCCCTCCTCCCTGCTGGCCCTGTCCCCTGTCCCCTCAGCCTGCCCTGGTCCCATCGCCCTGGTCCCATCGCCCTGGTGGACGCCGTCCTGCTGTCCACCCCGCCAGAGGCCCCTCCTGCGAGCGTGGCCCCTCCTCCCCACCTCTGCAGGCCCCCAGGAGGTGAGGGTCGTGGAGGCTGCCCTGGAACAACACATGAGCCAGCAGGCTCAGCGTGGGCCCTGGGCTGTGCGACCCCTGCCGGGACACAGAGCAGCCACGGCCCAGAGGCCAGCAGGGCCAGCAGAACAGAGCCTCACCAACTGAGGAAAATAACTCAAAGAGCACAGCAAATAAGCACATTGCCACCCGTGAGTCTCTCAGAGGCAGAAGTAACCCCGGGCTACTCTTCCCCAGGCCATCTGGGAACAGCACCCAGGCAGTGGACCCCGGAGGGGACGGTGTCTCCGTGGGCTTGGCGCGGAGCTGCTCACCCCCATCAACACGGAGAAGACCCACGTCTTGTGGCTGAAGCACGGGGGCAGCCTGGAAGACAGCTGAAGGTCACTGGGCTTGGTGTCCGGGGCGTAGCTCCCCGCATCCGGCCGCCCGCGCTCCAGTGGGGGCATCCGGTTGTAGCCCAGCTCCTCCCGGGCCATGGCGCTGCCGGGGGGCAAAGGCTGACATTAGCGGCCGCAGTGCTGCACTCACCACGCCGCCACTTATTTATTTGTGATAAGATTACAAATTTCACTTCTGATCACTCTGAAAAAACTCCCAAAGAAGCGATTTTCAATAAATACTTGTTTTTAAGTTGTTTTCAGTAAAAGAGATATCATTTGTATAGAAGTACTGTAAGAAGAAAATAAGCAGTTAATTCCACAAGTGAATAAAATCACTTTCCCAGGAAAACAAACCTGAACAGTCTAGATTCACAGCAGGACTTTAGGCTTTAAGTGCTTTGCCCTCCCACCGCCCCCCTCAATTTCACTTCCACTGGCAGCTTCATTTATGAGTCCCATGATGTGCTGGCTTCTCCAAACTTCAAACCGGACAAGAGATCACAGATGTGCTCCACACGAGGGTTTCCCGTCTGCATACTTACCTCTGCGGCGGGTCTGGTGTGGGAGCGCTGGTCTCTGGGTGAGGGGCTCCTGTTACAGAGTCACCCTGCCTTGGGCGTCCAGCAAGAACTATTCAGAGACGGAACAAAAGCCTGGCAGAACTGCACTTAAGCCAGGCAAGGAGGACCGCTTCCTGAATTTCAATGAGGGCATGAAGCAAGGGATCCTGGAAAGTTCTTGGTGGTTGTATAACTGCTGGCCCAGAGTTCCGCTCCGTCCTGCACCAACCCCGCCAGGAGCAGAGGGGCCTCGTCAGGTCCCCTGGAGGCAGACAGGTTGCAGGCGCTGGGGCGGGCATCTCGGAAGAAAAGGTGTACCCGAGTGCAGAACTGCACCAAGCACAGGATCCTGGCGGGCCGGAGGGCCGGGTACCTGTTTTGGAAACAAACACATTTTTATCCAAAGCCTTATTCTTCATCCTTTCTGGCAGCCCTTTTCCATCCCCTGTGATCACACAACGAACACCTCCTTCACAAGGTCTCACACACATTTGCACTCAACGTGGCTGACCTGGCCCTTGAACTGCTTGGGATTCTGACCCGCGGGTTCCTGTGGGCAGCGCCGGGTCCTGCTGTGCCCTTTCTTTCTGCTCACCAAGCAGAGGGAAAGGACGGGAGGGCACTTCGCCCAGAGACGCTGGCGCCCCACAATTACAGCACCAGTCTTTGTGCTCACAGGAGCGCTTAAATGGCTCTAAACAAGAGCATTCTGCAAAGCCGGCTCCTCAGACCACAAGCCCACATCAGGCTCGAGCAAAGGCTTCAGTTTCCAATCATGGGATGCTCTGTTGTCTTCATTTTTCAACCAATCAAGAAGGATTCGAATTAATTTTCACAAACTGTGAAGTCAAGAAGGGATTTTAAACAGATTGAAAAGCCCCCCAAACCTCCTTCTTAACTGTCTTTTAAAGCAGTAAGTGGAACTAGCAGGAAATGTCCGACCAATGGAGCTCTTCACTTCTCTCTTTGTTTGAAGAAAAGCATTCAGCAGGTTTCACCATTTCTGTGCCTTTCCAAAGTTGTTCTCTAAGAAATCAAAGAAGCTGCCTTGAATTAGAGAGCATAGGACAAACGCCACCCAAAGCGTCCTGGGAAGAACTTCCTCGTGTCTGGCGGCAACACCAGTTTCTAGAACAAGCCCCGATCCCTCACACAAACTCTGGCTCCTCAAGAGCCCTTCCTCTGCCTTCCACTGCCGACGTCCCGCTCATACTTCAACATTCGCCTCTCCGTTCAGCGAACATCCGCAAAGTGAACAGGGCAGGCCATGGTCCTTCTCACATGGAGTCCACAATCTAATGGGGGGAAGGGCGCACACAAGAAGAATAAATGGGTGTGTTCTATGGTGACGTACTTGACTCTCTCTGGGACAGCAAATAAGTCCAGGGAGGGGATGAAGGTGCTACCTGGGGAGACAAGGAAGGCCTCACTGGGAAGGAAGCGAGGCGGGCAGGGAGCAGAGTTGCTGCAGGTGCAAAGGCCCTGAGGTGGCAAGGCTGGAGGATGGTGGGCACGAGGATCACATGAGGTAAGGTGCAGGTGAGGCCTCCAGGGACGAGGCACCTGTGGACACGGAGACAGGCTTGGCTTTGACTCTGAGATGGACTTGCTCGGAAGCTCTGGGCAGAAGAGTCCAGCTGGGAGGAGCACAGGCTGCAGGGCAGCAGGTGAGAGCAGGTCCTGGCGGGGATGGAGGTAGAGCGGTGGGGGTGGTGAGAAGTGACAGGATTCTCAATAGACTTTCACAAGCCAACCTGATCTGCCGTCCCAGCGACGTGGGGTGAGGAGGGCAGGAGTTCAGGAGACGGGAAGGTTCTTGGCCTGAGCGGTGCAGCTGGAGCTGCCTCACCTGGGATGGAGAAGACAGAGGTCAGGAGTTTCGTTTTGATGATGAGGCTGAGGTGTCTGTTGGATGTCAAGTGGATCTGCTGATGAGGTGGAGTGGAAGAGTCCAGAATCCAGGGGAGGTTTGGGCTGTTGGATGGGAGGGGCAGCCCTGTGACGTGGAAGCTCCCACGCACGTCACCCTGGCTCTGGCGCCCTGCAGGAAGCCCGGCCCAGCTCCCCAGCCCCCGTGTTGCACGCTCTTATTCTGGGACGTCTCTCCCCACTTATCCAATAAATCCCCAGGGCCTTTCCCACTTCCTTGTGTATTCCCAGCAATGAGCCCAAGACAGGGACTTAGCAGTGCTTCATATCATTTAAGGAACGAGTATCTCCCCACCTCTCAGGAATGGGTTGTAATTACACTGTGCATCTATGGAGAGGCGAGGCCCAGGCTGTCGATCAGACTGAGGGATCTGACCCAGTAAAACAAAAACATGCCCGTCAAAGCTAAATTGGACCCCAGCCAACAATACCAGGATACCCATGGTTTCCAACAGTACATGGAACATTTGTGAAAGGAGACAAGGAGGAAAGCCTCGATACATTTTTAAAATTAATTCATCCAGGTTTTATTGTCTGACCATGACAAAATTAAATTAGAAATTATTAACAGAAAAATATCTGGAAAATCCTCAAATATTTAGAAACTAAACAATATGCTGCTAAAATAACCCCATGGGTCAAAGAAGAAATCACAAAGGAAATTAGAAACTGAAGGAAAATGAAAATACAACACGTCAAATTTTGTACAATGCAGCTGAGTCGGAGCTTACAGAAATTTGTACTTTTAAACACTTATATCGAAAATGAAGAAAGTTCCAAAATTCATTATCTAATTTTTCACCTTAAAAAGTTAGAAAAGCACAAATCAAAGTAGAAGAAGAAGAAGGAGGTGGAGGAGGAGAGAGGCAGTAGAGGCGGGCAGGGGTGGGAGAGGAGGAAGAAGACAAAAACAGGAAATAACGAATAGAGAAAAACCAATGAAACCAAGAGGTGTTTTCTGAAAAAACAAATAAAACTGATAAACCTGTAGCTAGACTGATGAAGACAAACAAGAGGGTAGACATAAATTACCAATATCAGGCACGAAAGATGGTTCATCACAATGGATCACACAGACATAAAAAGGATGGTAAGGAAATACTGTGAACAATTTATGCTAATAATTTGACACCTTGGATGAAATGGACAAATCCCATAAAAGATGAAATTACCAAAGCTTATGCAATATTGCTCAATACTGGTGACTTAAATAGCCCTTTAACTATTGAATTTATTGAATTTGTTAAAGCAGATGTACAATGTATGTCTGATAGGCCACAAGGCAGGCTGTTCTAGTTAGCATAGAGTTCAAGCCAAATAAGGTATAAGCCAGAAGGACTTCCCCACACCTCAATATGTGAAAATTTCTTCATCACTCAGGAGCAAAGATGCCACCCTTGACCACACATTACCAAGTTGAATCGATACACAAAACTATAATAAACAATGACCAAGTTGAGTTTTCCCAGAAAAGCAGGGGTGGCTTAACATTTGAAAAATCAATCAGTATGGTTCACTCTCATTAACACCCTAAAACAGAAAAACGACATGATCACTTCAATAGATACAGAAAAAAGCATTTGAGAAAATTCCACACCCAAGCGCGATAAGAACTCTCAGAAAAATAGGAACAGAGGGAACTTCCTCAACTTGATAAAGGGTATCTGCCAAAGCTACACCTAACAGCTCAGAGTGGTGAAATGCTCAGCCTTCCACCCTCCCCAGATGGAGGGAAGAAGGCCCACCTGCGCGAAGCCCTGCCCACCAGCGCACGCCTTGAGCGCCAGGCATGACGTCACTCCCACGCTGCGCACCAACGGTCAGCAACCGGCAACCACTCGCAGTTAACAGGCTTGGCGCGCGCAACACCCCCATTGGCCAAGCTCGACCAGGCGTGGGCGCAGGCGCGGGCGCCACAACCCTATTGGCCAAGCTCGAGGGCACGCAGGCGCAGGCTCGGTCACGGCGACCCCATTGGCTGAGGGCAGCGGGAGCGGCGTGCCGCGTGCGGTCGCCTAGGGCGGCGGAGGGCGTGGCGGCGGAGACGAGCGGCCGAGCCATGCTGCGCCTCGCGGGCAAGCTGGTGGCTTTCTTCTGGAGGAGGGCGGAAGAACCCGAGGAGGAGGCCGGGCCGCGGGGGCCCGAGCTCGCAGAAGGTGCCTCGCGGGAAGGGCCGGTACGCGCGGCCTCCTGAGCCGCCCAGCCGGACAGTGGACCGTGGACTGTGGACGGGCGCGGGGGTGGGGGGGCGGCTGGTGACCTAGTGAGAGCCGCTGAGGCCCTCAAAGCCTGGTTCCTGCGCCTGGTGGGGCGGGGGTGGGGGAGGAGCGTGGTCCGAGCCGGGTCCCAGGGCGTTAGTGTGACGAGATTGGGATTTGAGAGCTTTTGCTTGTTTTCTAACTCGAAGCTGAGGCATGTCTGTCCCGTGATGATCTCTTCTTTGCAGTATAACTTAAACAGGCCTTCTCATTACGTAATAGCATTTTACGGCTTTTGGGGTCTGTGCCTCCTTGTTTCCGCTTTGTGTTTTCATGCGCCGGGAGCGCCTTGACACGTCGTCCCTGCACGGCTTCCCGTTCTCTCTGTGTCAGCGTCCCTTGCGGTTGCGTGCTTCGACAGCTCTGGAAAGTGTAATCTGGCTGCCTTAAACTGTCGTTTTAGAGTCTCGTGGCCTCCTCCTCCTGTTTTCTTGAAATTGTTTTCAAACCCGTCTTCCTGAAGTACAAGCTGTACTTCTGTTTCTGCCACATCGTCCCTCCCTGCACCCAGAATTACACAGTTGCTTTTCCCCAAGGCTCTTTGCATTTCCTCCCAATTCCTCTTCCTATCTGAGACTTGAACGCCCGGTAGTGATTCTCTAGTTGCCTTCTCTAACCTCTAAAAGACGAAATTCTCCGCAAGAGAAGCCAGAACATCAGCCGTGGAGTTACTTGTTAAGGCAGCACGCTAAAAGCCATCTCTACCCAGAGTTGTTCACGCCTCTTTAGCTAACTTTGCCACCTGGAGTAAGTCGCTTCATCCGTCAGCACGGATCTTGTCTGTAAAATGTGGCCCTTCAACAACAGTCGGAGTTCCGGCCAGGCTTCTGCGGGCTTCCGTGGCTGGGCCGTGCCCTGGGCACTTGGGTGTCTTCTGTGTCTGAGAAGGAGCAGACGAGGTGCTGTGCAGACTCGGAGCACGGGTTCTGGCCAGGGTCTCTGAGCGGATGAGGGCAGGCCCTGCTCTACGCCAGACTTGCCCCCCAGGCCCAGAACGTCCTCCAGCGCCGGGTTTGGTGAAATCACACAGAATCGCCTGACCGTGCTGCTGGTGGTATTGATAACAGCGGTAATGAGGGTGCACAGTAGCCACTCCCCTGATGCTGCTGTAACGCTAACAGCAATTTACGATGCCCCCAAGCTGTGCCAGCCACTCAGACGTCTACGCATTGCACGTTTCTGTCACGTAATAACCCTCACACAGCTCTCTCGGACAGAGACTATAACTGTCCCCGTTTTACAAGTGAGGACAGGCACGGGGTGGTTAAAGACCTAGCCCAGGGTTCCACAAATGGCTGGGGAAGAACTGGCCCTCAGACGCAGATAGCCTCTCCCCACCGAGCCCACTGCCTGTGCCCCTGGGAGGAGCCTGGGTCGTCTGCCTCCAAGACCCTGCTTTCTGAGCCCCCCAGTCTCCAGGGACGTTCTCAGCCCACAGGGCTCCTAGCCCCGCGGATGCTCTGGGGGACTTAACTGTAGTGTGCACTTGATTTGTGGTCAATATAACCTCTCTGTTTACCCGTCTTAGGTGACACCAAGTTGAAAACTGTCCAGGGTGTCGTGACAAGGTACTGCAGCGATTATGGCATGATTGATGATTTGATCTACTTCTCCAGTGAGGCTTTGACTAGCAAACTGCTTCTAAATGTTGGACAGGAAGTTATTGCAGTTGTGGAAGAGAATAAGGTGTCGAATGGACTGAAAGCAATCCGGGTAAGGCCTGAGTTCATGAGGAAGCCTCTCTATACCGTGGGCTTCACGCCGCTGTCCTCCTGTTCAGTTACCTCTCAGAGACAACCTGTAGTTTTATGCCATGGAGAGAAACACTGTTACCACTTCTGTATCCACTCTTCTAGTCTTTTTAAAAGGTATTGTTAAAAATAACTATTTGGATCCTTTGTTATCCAGTTAGCAAAGATAATTAATGAACTCTACTATTCAGCAACTGTTTCTTTAGAAAAATTGTTTTTGTACTCTGATTTCCTGGAAGTATAATTGTTAGAGAGTATGCACATTTAACATTTTAATGGTTATCATCAAATTATCCTTCAGTAACACTGCACTAATTATCCTCAGGGGCAGGATGACACACTTGTTACCCACGTTGGCAAAAGGATGTGGACATTACTGATCTTGGAAATCTGCACCAATCACTTCGAAAAGGGATCTTATAATTTTAATTTGCACTTAAGCCTTAAAGTAGATTACATTTTCACATTTTTTCTCTGCGTTATTTTAGTGTCCTTTCATCATTTTTTTGTTGGGTTCAACTTTTTAAAATTAAACTTCCTACATTATGGAAATTAGACATTTTTAAGCAAAATTATTATATGAAAGTGTTGCAAGTGTTTCCTCCGAGATCATCTTGTGACTTTGTTTTATAAAGTCTCATTTTATGGGCTTCCCTGGTGGCGCAGTGGTTGAGAGTCCGCCTGCCGATGCAGGGGACACGGGTTCATGCCCCAGTCCGGGAAGATCCCACATGCCACGGAGCGGCTGAGCCCGTGAGCCATGGCGGCTGAGCCTGCATGTCCGGAGCCTGTGCTCCACAACGGGAGAGGCCACAGCAGTGAGAGGCCTGCGTACCACCAAAAAAAAAAAAAAAAAGTCTCATTTTATGTAGTTAACATGTCTGTCTTTTCCATGTGACTCTTGGGCTCTGTATGAATCCTCAGAGAGGCTTTTCCCACTTTTCATTAGACATGCACTCAGGTTTTCCTGTGAAAATTGTTTATGGACATTTAAATGTTTAATTTACCTGGAACTTGCTGGATGTACAGACTGAAAGAAGGAGCCAGATGTTTCTTCCCCGGTAGCGCACCAGTCATCCGCTGAGTGGTCCACTCTTTCCTACTGAGTGGGAAGGTCCCTTTCTCACACGCCAGAATCCCATCTGCCTGGGACCCTGTCTGGACCCTGTCGGTTCCCTGTTGGTTCTGATGCCTGCACGTGGCCCACGTGGCATGGTTGTATCCTCAGGTGGCAGGCTGGTTTCTCTCTTCCTTTTCTTTGTGGATGGCCTTCTCTGGGCTCTCCCCTCGCTGTTGATAAACGTTAGAGCAATCCTGCTATTTCTCCTCCTTGGCTCAGACTCACCTGGACCAGCACTGAGTGTGTGGATCCATTTAGGTCAAGTGACATGTGGATCATAGCAGGTCTTCTCCAGCTACAAATTATGTCCGTCCACTTACTTAAGCCTTCCTTTGTGTTCTTTTTGTTCACTTCAGTTCTGCAGATTCCTTGTGAAGTTTATTTTTGAGAATTGTAATGTTTTTGTTCCATTATCAATATAATTTTTCTTTGTATTTTCAAATTAATCTTTTTCTTTCCCTCTAGGAAATCTGTTGATTTTTCTCTTATGTAATTTGGTATCTGGCAAACTTACTGAGCTCCACTACTTTTTAAAATGGTCAAGACATACTTTGTTACTATTACATTTTAGTAAGTGCCATCTACCAGCCATGTGTGGCTATTTAAATTTAAGTGTATTAAAACTAAATAAAATTTAGAATTAATTCCTCAGTTTCATGAGCCACATTTCAAGCACTGAATGTAGCTGGTGGCACCAAATTGGATGGCGCGAATGTAGAACGTCTGTGTGGTGGCTGAAGGGCCTGCAGGGTTGCTCTGGCCGGGAACATGCCGCCAGTGCGGAGCAGGCGCTTCCTCCTTGCTCTGCACCTGCACTTGGACTCCTCAGGCCAAGTACTTCCCTTGTTTGTTTTTAGCTTTTCTGGAAGATGCTTGAATCACTTGATTTACCAACATTTAACAGTATTAACTGACTTCCATTGTGAAAGTTGTGGAATTGGCTCATTTGCTCTACCCTCTGGATTTGTTTGATCTTTTTTTTTTTTTTTTTTTTTTTGCGGTACGCGGGCCTCTCACTGTTGTGGCCTCTCCCGTTGCGGAGCGCAGGCTCAGCGGCCATGGCTCACAGGCCCAGCCGCTCCACGGCATGTGGGATCTTCCCAGACTGGGGCACGAACCCGTGTCCCCTGCATCGGCAGGCGGACTCTCAACCACCGCCACCAGGGAAGCCCTGTTTGCTCATTTTTTATTCAGGTTTTTTTATTGTGGTAAAATATGCATAACATAAAATTAATTTTAATTTTTAATGCCATTCAGTGGCACTAAGTACATTCATGTTGTGCGCTCATACCCACTGTCTATTTTCAAAACTTTTCATCATCCCAAATATAAACTCTATACCCATTAAACAATAATCCACTATTCTACTTTCTGTCTCTATAAATTTGACTATCCTGGGTACCTCATGTAAGTGGAATCGTATAATATTAGTCCTTTTGTGTCTGCCTTATTAGACTCAGCATAATATTTTCAAGGCATATCCGTGTAGCATGTATCAGAACTTCATTCCTTATTATGGCTGAATAATATTCCATTGTATGTATAGATTACATTTTGTTTCTCCACTCACCTGTTTATGGGCACTTGTGTTGTTTCTACTTTCTGGCTGTTGTGGATAATGCTGCTGTGAAAAGTACTTTCTGAGTCCCAGTTTTCAATTCTTTTGGGTCTATACCTTGGAGTAGAATTGCATGGTCATATGGTAATCCTATATTTAATTTTTTGAGGAACTGCCAAAATTTCCCCAGTGGCTGCACCATTTTACATTCTCACCAGCAGCACAGGGGTTCCAGTTTCTCCACATCTCCACCAACATGAATTATTTTCCATTTTTTTGATAGTAGCCACTCTAGTGGATGTGAAGGGGTGTTTTATTGTGGTTTTGATTTATATTTCCCTAATAATTAGTGATGTTGAGCATCTTTTCATGTGTTTATTGGTCATTTATATATCTTCTTTGGAGAAATGTCTTTTCAGTTCCTTTGCTTATGTTTTAATCAGGTTGTTTATTCTGTTGTTGAGTTGTAGAAGTTTTTTTTAATGTATTCTGGATATTAATCCCTTATCAGATATGTGGTTTACAAATATTTCCTCCCATTCTGTGAATTTTTTAACTTTTTCTTAATGTCAGTAATATTCTTTGATGCACCAAAGTTTTAAATTTTGATGGAGGGCTTCCCTGGTAGCGCAGTGGTTGAGAGTCTGCCTGCCGATGCAGGCGACACGGGTTCGTGCCCCAGTCCGGGAGGATCCCACATGCCGCGGAGCGGCTGGGCCCGTGAGCCGTGGCCGCTGAGCCTGTGCTTCCGGGGCCTGTGCTCCACAACGGGAGAGGCCATAGCAGTGAGAGTCCCACGTACCACCAAAAAAAAAAAAAAAAAAAATTTGATGGAGTACAATTTATCCTTTTTTAATAGCCTATGCCTTTGATGTCACACTTAAAAAAATCATTAACTAATCCAAGATCATGAAGATTTTCTCCTGTGCTTTCTTCTAAGGGGTTTATAGTTTTAGTTCTTAAATTTAAGTCTTTGACCCACTTCTGAATTAACTTTTGAATATGGTATTGGATGAGGGTTTGACTTCATTCTTTTGCACACTGAGAGCCAGTCCCACCACCATTTTCTGAGAAGACTGCACAACAGGGAAAACCTTTTCCCTGTTGAAGGGTCTTGGCACCTTTGTTGGCACCTTTGACCATATATGTGAGGGTTTATTTCTGGGCTCTTTATTCTATTTCATTGGTATTTTGTCTGTCTTTACACTCTTTTAATTACTGTAGCTTTGTAGTAAGGTTTTTTGGGGTTTTTTGTTTTGTTTTGTTTTTTACTTTTTTTTTTTTTTTTTTTGCCTGCATTCAGTCTTTGTTGCTGCGCGCAGGCTTTTCTCTGGTTGCAGCGAGCGGGGGCTACTCTTCGTTGCGGTGCGTGCGCTTCTCATTGTGGTGGCTTCTCGTTGTGGAGCACGGGCTCTAAGCATGTGGGCTTCAGTAGTTGTGGCACGTGGGCTCAGTAGTTGTGGCTCGCAGGCTCTAGAGCGCAGGCTCAGTCGCTGTGGGGCATGGGCTTAGTTGCTCTTCCCGGACCAGGGCTTGAACCCATGTCTCCTGCATTGGCAGGTGGATTCTTAACCACTGCGCCACCAGGGAAGCCCTTGTAGTAAGTTTTGAAATCAAAAAGTGTGAGTCCTCCAACTTTGCTCTTACTTTTCAAGATTGTTTTGGCTATTCAACGTTACTCGAGATTCCATATGAATTCTGGGTTGGGTTTTTCTATTTCTGCAAAAACCATCATTGGGATTTTGATAGAGATTGCATTGAATCCATAGATTGCTTTGGGTAGTATTGATGTCTTAATGTTAATCCATGAACCTGAGATGTGTTTCCATTTATTTGTGTCTTCTCTGACTTCTTGCAGCCACATTTTGTAGTTTTTAGTGTACAGGTCTTCCACCTCCTTGGTTAAATTTATTCCTAAGTGTTTTATTCTTTTTGATGCTATCATAAATGGAATTGTTTTCTCAGTTTCCTTTTTTGAATTGTTCATTGCAAGTGTATAGAAATACGACTGATTTTTGTATATTGATTTCATATGCTGGAACTTCGCTGAATTCGTTTATTAGCTCTAACAGGTGTTTTGTAGGTTCTTTAGTGTTTTCTGTATGTAAGATCATGTCATCTATAAATAGATAATTTTCTTCTTCCTTTCCAATTTGGATACTAAAATGTCTCCTTCTTGCCTAATTGCTCTGGCTGGGACTTCCAGTATTCTGTTGAACAGAAGTGGTGAAACAGGCATCCTTGCCTTGTTCCTTATCCTTGGGGGAAAGCTTTCAGTCTCTCACCACTAAGTGTCATGTAAGCTGTGGGTTTTTCATACGTGGCCTTTATCCTATTGAGGAAGTTACAGTCTCTTCCTATTGGATTGAGTGTTTTTATTGTGTAAAGGTGTTGAGTTATGTCAGATGCTTTTTCTGTATCAGCTGAGATGATCATATATTTTTTCCTTTGTTCTACCAGTGTGCTGGATGGTACTGACTGGTTTTTATTTGTTGAACCACGTTTGCGTTCTCGGGTAAACCCCCCTCCATCGTGGTGTGCAACGCATTTCTTACGCAGCTGCATTCAGTTTGCCAGTATTTCATTGAGGATTTTTGCCTCAGTGTTTATAAGGGGGTCTCGGCCAGAAGTTTGCTTTCCTTGGAGTCCTCAGTATGTCTTAAGTAGCAGTTTGCCTGTCTTGCAGGTGGAAGCCGTCTCAGATGAATGGGAAGACAACAGCAAGAGCCACGGCAGAGGGCTCTCCGACTCCAGCCCCCGAGTGCTGGTCGGCTGTGTGACCTCGCTGATGGGTGGCACCGGCTACATTAACCAGACCACATACTTCTCCCTGGAGAGTGTGTGTGAAGGTACGCGGGATGCGTTTCTGCTTCATGTTTAAAATTAGGTTTTGTGAGGTTTTTTTTAAATGTTCATAACGAGATTTGAGATGGACCAGGGCCCGGTTTTCATCTGCCAGGTCCTCAGAGTGTTGCCCTTAAAGCCTCTGCCCAGCATCTGGTTCCTCGTATCTGGATCTCATCCCAGGACTCTGACATCCCACCCACCCCCCACCCCACACCACCCTGAGGCTGGAGCTCTTTACCCCAGATGCCCGCCTGCTCTGCCCCCAGGCCTGCCCTGTATGGACCAGCCAGCCTTGCCCTTTCCCTTCTGGTCTGTTTGTTTGAGCACTGGCTTTGCCGCGGGTGCTCTCTAGCTGGGTTGCCTTTGTGCATCTGTCAGTCTGCTTGAAACACCCGCCGACCCGGAAGCCGGTGCTTCAGGAGCTTTGCCTCCAGTGGCGTTGTGCTGCGGCCTGTGGTGCAGCGCGGCCCCGCTGTTGAGTAGCAGTGTCCGCAGGTGGTTGGGCTGCTGTGTGCTCGTCACCAGCTTTCTTGAGAAACAGACTCCATATTTCATTAGGCACTGTTGTTTTTTGAGCTTAACTGCTGCAAAAATGTTTATTACAAAACAACCAAAAGGTTATCACCGGTTGTGGCTACACCGTGTGCCGCGCCCAACCTGTCCAGACCACTCTTTCCCACTTCACGTCAGGACGGCTTGGCTGCCACCTCACGTCACTGCCCCTGCCATTTCCCCGCTTTCCCGGCCACCCTACCAGCTCCCTGGCACACCGAGGGGCTCCCCCTCCTGAGCTGGGATGCCTGTAGCCGCCCAGGCCTCAGGTCTGAGCATATCTCCCTGTGTCACCGTGCACCCTGGGTGTCCCTGATGGGGAGGGTACTCACAGTGTCTGCAACGAGCTGGCAGAGGAGTGTCACATGTACCCGCACCTCCTGGAGCCAGGGCTGCGGGTGGAGGGCTGCCATTCTGCCCACTTTGTTGCAGTTGTTGATGACACTTTGTTACGTTTTTCTTTGTAAGAACTTTGGGGAGTATCTGAAATCAGATGGGGTCCTGAGACTGTGCAGACCAGGTCCCCTGCCCTTGCCTTGTAGGCAGGAAGACAGGTTGGCCTGTAACAGCCTCTGCTCCGTTGGCGCGGGTAAATCTGGGGGAGAATCCAGGGGGGATACGCTGGTTCCTAACGGGAGCAGAGGGCACCTCTCTCAGCCAGTCGTGTGTCTCAGAACAGAGACATAACTGCAGAGTGAGTTGTACACTTTGATGTTGCCTCACCAAGTAACATGCCCGGTTTCCCTGCCTTGGAGGTTTCAAGCCTTGCAAGGGGGACTGGGTGGAGGCCAAGTACTGGATCCGGCCGGGCACGTGGAGGAGTGAGGCCATCTCGGTGAAGCCACTGAGGTACAAGCGCGTGGACCGGGTAGGTGCTGAGCCTCGAGCGGCCCGGGGTCCTGGGAGCGATGGGAGGTCAGGATAAGTGAGGGTCCGTCTCGGGCAGAGAAGACCCTGATGTCTTACTGAGATCACCGGCGGCCGGCCTGCACACTCACATAGTTAAATTCTAGGTCACGAAGGGACGAGGAGTGTTAAAGCGTCTGATGATGGGGACGCGTGCAGTGGGGTGTGGGCTCTGCCCTCGCTCGTAGCAACGGCTGCGGTCTGGGGAGTGGGGACTGGACCAGAGGAGGGAATCGAGGTTGCGGGTGGAGGTGGAGGTGTGTGCTGGGCCTTGCTCCCTGCCCAGCCGGTCCCACTGGGGGCGTTGCTCCTCCTCCGAGACCAGACCTGAGCCTCACTGGCTGCGGCGGCCCCGTGCACACTGCCAGCCCCTGGTGCTGTGCTTGCAGGTCTGCGTGTCCAGCCTCTGTGGGAGGAACGGGGTGATCAACGACTACATCTTTTTCACCCTGGACTCCCTGATGCTCCCAGAAGGCTACGTGCCACAGAGGCACGACGTGGTCAGCGCGGTGGTGGTGGAGAGCAGCCAGTCGTGCTACATGTGGAGGGCCCTGTGCGTGGCCCCAGTGCAGAGGCGGTGAGGAGGCGGCGGCTCGGGGGACGGGGGCCTGGGGTGCATCTGAGAGCCCATTTAACAAGGCAGGGAGCAGACCGTCCAGGTCCTGAGCTGGCAGGGCTGGAAGGAGGGCTCTCCTGGGGATTGGGGGTCCTCACAGTCACCTGAAGGCTGAGTGAAAAGTGAGGGAAAAGCTGCCTCTTGATCCTTAGTCTCATGTTGACGATCTTCGTATTTTCATGGATTTTGTGTGTCATGTCCTTTCACACGTCGGCATTTTGTAGAACACGTTGGACGTGGACAGCTCTTTTTTTATTTTGGCGATGCCAGTTGCGTCATGCATGCAGGATCTAGTTCCCCAACCCGGGATCGAACCCGGGCCCCCTGCATTGGGAACGTGGAGTCTTACTCACTGGACCACCAGGGAAGTCCTGGTTGGTTCTTAAAATTACTGAATTTCCTGTATCTGGTTCTTCCTTCTGTGCGCCCGTGACTTCCTGCCTCTGACACGCGTGTTTCTGCAACAGGACAGGCCCTCCCGAGCTCCCGCCCGTCTCTGCTGCTCTTTCTCCGTAGTGCTCATCTCAGGGAGCTCGTTACATGGTTTCTGAAGTCATTCTGTTTATTGTCTGATCTCCTCAGCGGAGCAGGTTGCTTGCGGGGAGGAGTGTCTCATGAGCCACAGGGCAGGCAGGCAGGGGAACCCCATCTCAGGAGGGCTGAGCTGCCCGGCACAGCTGGGAGGGATGTGCTGGGGGTGGGGTGTGGGCAGAAGGGGAACATGGTGAGGTGGGCCCTGCCGTGTCCAGACTGTCTGGTGGACACGTCCTCCTGCCCCACGGGACCTACCCTCCTTTTGGAGAATGACTGCCCGTCCTCGGAACAGTGAAGTGTGGGAGATGCATACCCTCGCCTCCTCCACCGGGAAGGCCCAGGAGGCCCGGGAGTTCTCGCTTCAGTCTGTCTGATGGGCCCAGGGGTGTGCGGATGTGAGGCCAAGCAGGCGCTTGTTTGCCAGGCATCTGTGCCGGGGTCTTGGAGGCCGAACCGGGGCCTCGGCTCCCTGCCGGCTCTGTGATCCTGCTGGCCATCGGCCACCTGGAGCAGAAGCTGGCGGCCCTGCCCACATTAGGTATCGTCACTCAGAACCTTGTGCCACTTTAAGGAAGCACCATGTTGTTGAAACGCGGGCTTCCTGATTGTTGTCTTTACAGCACAGTAACTGGGCTCCTGACGGCCGTGGGCAGGGGCGGATCGTGGGAAGGCAGCCAGGACTGGTGCAAACTGACCATCTGAGAGAAACAGCTGCCGTCTTGCCTGCAGGGCCAGTGTGTTGGTCGGAAGGGAGGCTGGGTCCCTGTTGTCGTGTCTGTCTGATTCTTCGCAGCACTTCCCTTAACCTGCTCTGTGACTCACCATGTTTCCAGAGGACCCGCGTCTGCCGAATGGAGCGGGTGGGGGCAGGAGCGGAGGGCTCCCTGGCCGTGGGCGGTGAGCTTCGGGTGAGCCTCCCCAGGGGGCCTGGCTGCAGTGGACTCTGGCCCCTCCAGTGAGGAGAGCTGGTCCCCGGAAGGGTGACCAATCGGGCACTTACCCCAAGCTCCACGCGTCTGCCTCGAGCGGCCGTCTTCACGGGGCGAGGGAAGTCGTCACACCTTCATTTTCAGACACTGGCCGTGAGCCAACCCTAGCTCCTGTGCAGTCCCTCATCATCCCCCCGTCAGTGCGGGGCTGGGGGGAGCGGTGGAGGGGTCGCTGGCCCGGTAAGCAGTCAGGCCCCACGTCCTGTCTGCCCAGCAGATGCCCCGCATGCTGTGGTCCCTGTGCTGCATCCTGACCGTGGTTTCCTCCCGGTTTAAAGGAGCCAGCTGTCCTGGCTCCACGGTGTTAGTCCCAAGTGAAGGATGCCGCCCTGTACTCAGACGCACCGTCTGGCTGCCCGCTCAAGGGTCTGAAGGACAGCGAAGTGTTGTGTGCGAAGCAGGGCCCTGCACTCCTCCGGGCCAGGCCTGTAGCAGCGTCCAGCATCCCCGCTCCAGGCTCTGGGTGGGTTCCGCCCAGAACCCGCAGGTGGCTCCTGACTCCCGTCTTGGTGCTCCTCTGCCTGTCCATAAGCTGCTACGGCTGGCCATCTGCAAGGACAGATGACCGCTCCCACGGCCACCCCAGGCTGGGGCTGAGGCATGGCTGCACGATCTCGGGGCGGCCCCAGCCATGTGGATGAAGAGAGGAAGGTGGGGAGCGGGTGGCGGGCAGGGGCGTGTGGCCAGCAGGGAGTTAAGGGGGGCTGGCTGAGAGGGCATGGCTGCTGTGGTAGAGGGTGTCTCTGGGTGGGTGTGTGGACAGGGACCAGGTGTGAAGGAGAGTGTTTCCGGGTGGCACTGCGGGAGGGTCAGGGAGGGGAGGCAGGAGCTGAGGGTGAGTGGTGGGCACAGCGCCCGGGCTTCATGGCAGCATCAGGAGGACAAAGGGGGACGAATGGTCCCTTCTCACGGGAGGGTGGAATCTGCTCATTTTCTAAAGATAAAAATTCTCATTTAATTAGTTTCAAATATTTTGAAGCCACACTCTTTTTCCAAACGAAAGCTTAGTAGTGGATCCCTGACGAGCAGAGCCCCTTGCGGCAGCCGGCGAGGGTCTGGGGAGGAGCCCTGAACACCCTTCCCTCTGTGACCAGGGCTGGGGGGTGCAGGGGTGAGGGGTCCCGGGCCTCTGGGGGATGCGCGGCTGGTGAAGGCCACCCGTGTTCTTAGACCCCCAGAGCTCCCACCAGGGCCCTCCTCTCCTCTGGATTCAGCAGGGCTTGTAGTTTCTTTTTCAGGGTGATTTGCTGTCTTGCTCAGAAGTTCTAAGTATCATCCTTACTTGGTCGCCTCTTTGGGGCTGGCTCCTTATCCCCTCGCCCTGTGGTTGGTGCAGCCTGGAGGGGCAGGGAAGGCAGGTGGGGCCTCAGGACGCCCCGCCTGCCCACGCTGACCCCGACACTGTCCTGTGGCTGCTTTATCCAGGGGCACCTCTGCGGTTGAGGAGGCTGCTGACGAGGCCTGTGGAGCCCTTTTACTGAAAAACAAAGGTGACATTGAAGTCACGAGGATGACAAATTTTGGAACGCTGAAAGAAGGAGAAAGCAAAAATGTGGTGATCTGGATAGAGTAAGTTTGCCACTCAAACAAAAGTACAAACTGTGATTTAAGAATTCTGTAGAACCAATTTTATTTTGCTTATTTTTCCTTTATGTATATCTTTCTAGATTTTCCACCCTGAAATAGCCTTTTTACTTATACTTATAAAAGTATTTGCAATTGCCATTCACTAGTTAGACTGAATTCTGTTTTATGGTAACAGTATTTTAGCTTTAGAAATCCTGTCTCTGTTCATGGCTAATTTTCCTTTTCCAGGAATAAAGGAGACATTCCTCAAAACTTAGTCAGCTGCAAGTTGGGTGGCTGGGATAAAGCTAAACAGTTCAGATTTCAGATGCTGGATAAAGTCCAGACGTGCCCCGAAGTGTCTCTTGTTTCTGTTCCTGAGAAGGAGAAGAATTTTACGGATGAAAATATTAGCTCATTAGACAGCTGCAGGAAAACCAAAGCCTGTCAGACGTTGGAGAGCAGTCTGATGAACGACAGAGAAGCCTCTCCAGGTAGACGTGTCAGCTGTTGCCATTGGATCAGCTGCGCGAGCCCAGTCGGGTCCGGGAGCTGGTGCAGCTGCTCCAGGGTCTGGGCAGGCGAGGGGCAGTGTTTACCCTGTGGGCTCTTTGGTCTGGACCCTTCTCTGATACTTGGGGCTAAAACAGCTGGAGAAATGCCCGGCGTGCTTTACACGAGCTGCTTCGTGCAATGATTCTAAATTGGGAAGAGGATGCCTGCCGCCCCCTTGCCTGTCGCTCACCTGTCGGGGGCTTCGGCCACTCGTCTGTGTGTGATAGTCCCTTCCACCAGCACCACCACTGTCAGAACAGTTCACCTTTGGTCTAATTTTGGATTTAAATTTCATCTCCCAGATGACTATGCCTGTAAAGGAGAAAAGGAGAAGAATGTGTCACAGAAGCCCGAACCCGGTGGGCTCATCCCTCCAGGTGGAAGAACCCTGATCGTGGTTACCTGTGATGCAAAGTACGTGGCTGGAGGGTATAGAGGGAGTTGACTTTGCGGCATCTGCACGTTTGTCTTGTTCGGTTTCACTTATGGTACTTCTAGGTTGGATGTTGTAAAAAGTATTGGTAACTATTTTCCTTTTTTTTTTTTTTTTGCGGTATGCGGGCCTCTCACTGTTGTGGCCTCTCCCGTTGCGGAGCACAGGCTCCGGACGCGCAGGCCCAGCGGCCACGGCTCACGGGCCAGCCGCTCTGCGGCATGTGGGATCCTCCCAGACCGGGACACGAACCCGTGTCCCCTGCATCGGCAGGCGGACTCTGAACCACTGCGCCACCAGGGAAGCCCTTTTTTTTCCCTTTTTTTTTTTTTTTGCGTAGTAACTATTTTGATGGGACCAAATCACAAGGAAAAGCGCTAGTGGAGAAAGTGGCTTGAGTGAGGGTACCCACGCTGACACCTGACTACGGAGGACGGGCACGGCCAAGCCCCCACAGCCTTGGAAAGCCGGGGCCCCGAGGCCCCTGCTGCTCCTCCCCAGGCCTGCCTTTATCTCGGCCCTGAGACCTTCCTGCCCTTCTCCCTCCACCCGGGCAGCCCGGCCAGACACGGGCTCCCGAGCCCTCGTGGGCCCTTCCCTCTCCTGCCTCCTTCCCCATTTCCAGAACCCCCGGCTCTTCCTGCTGGTCCCCTGTCAGCTGGGCCCTTTGGTGCAGCCCTTCTTCCCTCCCTCATCTCATCTACACTTGCTGATTTTAAATTTGTCAGAGGGTGGCTCTGATTAAATCAGCGCCTTGCTTCAGGCCACGGGTGATGCTTTGAGCCAAGGGCAGCCCTCGAGTCAGCGGTTGGTGATGCAGCCCCCGTGGTGCCCTCCGTAACGTGACACTGGGGCCGGGACTCGAGCAGCAGCGGAAAGTGGGCAGAAGGCAAAGTGGGAGATGGTGTCCCTTTGGTCATGTTACACAACTCTGATTTAAACTTGTGAATACTAGAAATATATTTTCCATTCTTAAGTGTGAGAATTACAGACAATACCATTTCAAGTGTGTGATTTTAGCTTGGGAAAACGTTAACATTGCTTATTTTAGAACGTCCATTTTTTCCTTCTAAAAGAATTATTAAAAGCTAAGGGTGGGCTTCCCTGGTGGCACAGTGATTAAGAATCCACCTGCTAGTGCAGGGGACACGGGTTCGAGCCCTGGTCCGGGAAGATCCCACATGCCGTGGAGCAACTAAGCCCATGCACCACAACTACTGAGCCTGCGCTCTAGAGCCCGCGAGCCACAACTGCTGAGCCCACGTGCCACAACTACTGAAGCCTGCACGCCTAGAGCCCATGCTCTGCAACAACAGAAGCCACTGCAATGAGAAACCCACGCACCACAATGAAGGGTAGCCCCCGCTCGCCGCAGCTAGAGAAAGCCCCCGCACAGCAACGAAGACCCAACGCAGCCAAAAATAAAGAAATAAATTAATTTTAAACAAATAATAAAAAAGCTAAGGGTGACTGGTTTGCTAGCTCTGTGACTTTCCCTGTGTGAACGAAGGGAGATTGTGTTGAACCTGCCTCTGTTACTTACGGCTCACACTAAATTGTGTCTTGTTTCTCCAGGAATTCTGGCCGCTGCAAGGAGCTCCTTCTGCTTTGCTTCTCCAGCTTCATAATCGGGCGATTCCTTGAAGTGAACGTCGTAAGTGAGGAGGAATCACTGATAGCTGTCCAAGAGCCCTTTTCATGGAAGAAGTCTAAAAGTTCCCAAGTGTTAGCTTCCACCCAAACTACAGTTGTCGTGACCACGCAGAAAAGGTACCATGAGCAGACGACCGTGCAAGCCCAGATCTTGGGCTCACGGTGTGAGGGATGCACGTAGCTGCTGTTGTCGGAGGGAGGTGAACGTCCTGGGTAAAGGGGTGCAGCTGCGGCCCAGCGCCCTCCATTGTCCTGGGACACACTGTGAGGACGGCGGTCGGGGGGGGGGCGCTGCAGCACCCCAGCTGGTCTCAAGGTGACTCGCAGGGCAGGTGTGATATGACCCTTGCCCTCGGCTCCTGCCACCTTTCGTGTTCCCATCAGCCCGGCCCGCCCACCTCCCGAGACAGCCTGTGTCCCACATGGGCACCCAGGGCACCGAGCAGCAAGGGGTCAGTGAGACGTGGTTGGCATGGCTTTCGAGGGCCATTCACAGCACCCGAGTGTCGCTTGTCGAGGGCAGCAGGGTTGCTTGGCTGTTTGAAGCCCATCTGAAGATGTGACACCTTTGAAAAATGAAATTAAGAAAAAAGCATGTAATCTGCTAGTGACGCGTGGCTGGGGGCTTGGGGACGACCTGACTGTATCTGGGGTGTCGTCTGGAGAAAGTGCTGCGCGTCCACGCTTTCTCGTCTGCAGTTATAAATCCCAAAAGCTCTGAAAAGCAGATTTTGCTTTTTTAAGTTTGGTGCCAAAAAATCATGACCTATAGGCTGGAGGACATTCCACGACTTAGTCGAGTGGACACGCCCCCTCAGCTGCTGCCCAGAACTCACTGGGATGGCACGTGCTGCTTTTCTGTGGTGGGAAGTCCTGAATCTCAGATCACATCTGACCAGGGAACAATTGAAGATAAGGTACTGTGGGCTTCCACTAATTCGTGGGCTGAAGGGAAATCTGTTAAAGTATTGTGTGCCTATTGACCTTTGGGGTTAGACCATTGTTTGAATCCCAGCACTGCCACCAGGAAGCTGTGCCATCTCAGGTCAGTTTCTCAACCTCTCTGAGCCTTAGTTTCATTTGTAAAGTGCTAGTCCCCCCCCCTGCCGCACACGTGCCATTTCTGGCACTGAGCAGTCAACAGCAATCAGTAAGTAATAACAGTCATTGGGCATGTAAACAGTAGTTGAGTGGCTCTAGGGATGGAACCTGAACACAGGAGCAAGAAGTCACGTGACCTGCGGGCGGCAGGTCCACATGGCTGGACTCCAGTTACAGGAGCTTTTAAGAACCTCTGGCTGTCGTTTAGTGGCGCACCAAGCGGCTTTCCCGTTACAGTTCGGCTTAACTAGAGGAGTGAAATAGAGCAACAGCACAAGTATTTAATCCTCTGGTAAGTTTTTCCCTGTTGAATATTAATACATTGTCACTGTACAGGAGCATCCCTAAAACACTCGGGACTTCCCTGGTGGCACAGTGGTTAAGAATCCGCCTGCCAATGCAGGGGACATCGGTTCGATCCCTGGTCCGGGAAGATCCCACACGCCACGGAGCAGCTAAGCCCGTGCGCCACAACTACTGAGCCTGCACTCTGGAGCCCGCAAGCCACAGCTACTGAGCCTGTGTGCCACAGCTGCTGAAGCCTGCGTGCGTGGAGCCCGTGCTCCGCAACAAGAGAAGCCACTGCAATGAGAAGCCTGCGCACCGCAACGAAGACCCAACACAGCCAAAAATAAATTTATTAAAAAAAAAAAAAAGAAAATGCAAGTAATCTATATTTAGAAGAAAAAAAAAAGAGAGAGAGAGCACTGGGACACCATCAAATGGGTCCCAGAGGAGAAGAGAGAGGGAAAGGGGCAGAGAACATACATGAAGACATAACAGCTGAAAACTTCCCTAACCTGGGAAAGGAAACAGACATCCAGGTCCAGGACGCACAGAGTCCCAAACAGGATCAACCGAAAGTAGACCATGCCAAGACCCGTTGTAATTAAAAAGGCAAAAATTAAAGATAGAGAATATTAAAAGCAGCAAGGGAAAAGCACGTTAGGTACAAGGGAACTCCTATAAGACAATCCGCCGACTTTTCAGCAGAAACTCTGCAGGCCAGAAGGGAGTAGCATTGATGTATTTAAAGTGAGGAAAGGGAAAAACCTACACCCAAGAATATTCTACCCAGCAAGGCTCTCATTCAGATTTGATGGAGAAATTAAAAGCTTTACAGACAAGCAAAAGCTAAAAGAATTCAGAATCACCATACCAGCTTTACCAGAAATGATAAAGGGACTTCTTTTAGCAAAAAAGAAAAGACCACAACTACATACATGAAAATTATGAAAGTAAAAGCTTATAGGAAAAGGGAAATGTACAGTAAAGGTAGTAAAGCCAGCCTCGTATAAGACTAGTAATAAGGTTGAAAGACAAAAGTAGTAAAATCATATATATCCGCAATAAGGAGTTAAGGAATACACAGAACAAAAAGATGTAAAATATGATGTCAAAAGCAATAATCATGGGACTTCCCTGGTGGCACAGTGGTTAAGAATCTGCCTGCCGATGCAGGGGACATGGGTTTGAGCCCTGCTACAGGAAGATCCCACAGCCGTGGAGCAACTAAGCCCGTGCGCCACAACTACTGAGCCTGTGCCCTAGAGCCTGTGAGCCACATCTGAAGCCCACACGCCTAGAGCCCATGCTCCGCAACAAGAGAAGCCACCACCGTAATGAGAAGCTTGTGCACCACAACAAAGAGTAGCCCCTGCTTTCTGCAACTGGAGAAAGCCCACATGTAGCAACAAAGACCCAACGCAGCCAAAAATAAAAAATAATTTAAAAAAAACAATAATCATGATGGGAGGAGAGTAAAAATGCAGGGTTGTTAAAAATGCATTTGAACTTAAGAGACCAGCAACTTAAATAACCATAGATGGATGAATGGATGGATGAATAGATGATGATGGATAGATGGAGGGATAGATAGCTATGCACATTGTGGGGAATGTAGTCAATAACAATGTAATATATTTGCGTGGTAACATGTTATAACTATACTTATTGTGATGATCATGTTAAAATGTACAGAAATATCAAGTCACTGTGTTGTGTAGCAGGAAATAACAGTGTTTTAGGTCGATTATACTTCAAAAACAAACTCATAGAAAAAGAGATGAGATTTGTGGTCACCGGAGGTGGGGTTTGGCAGGGGGAACTGGATGAAGGGAGACAGAAGGTACAGACCTCCAGCTATAAGATGAATAAGTACTTAGGGATGTAATGTACAGCGTGACACATGTAATGAACATGGCAGTATATTACATGTGAAAGGTGTCAAGAGAGTGATCCTGGGAGTTCCCGTCACAAGGAGATATTTTTTTCTATTTCTTTAGTTTTGTATCCATATGAGAAGGTGGGTGGTCACAACACTTACCGTGGTCATTATTTCATGATGCGTGTAAGTCAGATCATTATGCTGCACACCTTAAATGTCTACAGTGCTGTCGTCAATTACATGTCCGTGAAACTGGAAGGAAAAAAATAAAGCATTAAGAGTTGAGCTTATTGGAAGCTTAGAAACAGTGTTTTCAAGCTCACTGGTCCCAGGGGCTTTTGGGAGTTTGGCATGTTCTTCTGCTGGAGGCAAAGCAGCTCCCGGGAGGGCGGCCCCAAAGCTAAATAGCCTTTACAAACCACTGCCTGAGGCCAGCAGTTCACGTACCAGTTGTTTTTGGTGATTGAACCTCTGTCTTTCTGAAATAGGAAAGGATGTTTAAGTGGAAACGTCTGGGGTGAAGTGCCTGGTGCTGAAGGGTTGTTTCTAACTTGCGAATCTCCTTTTAAGGAACCTGAATCGACAGCTTCCGAGTTTTCTCCCGCAGTACCCGATACCAGACAGGCTTAAAGAATGCGTGGGGCAGAAAATCGACATCCTGACCTTTCAGCCGCTACTCGCAGAGGTAGGAAAAGTGTCTCATGTGAAGTACTGATTCTTCACCACCCTCGAGTTGTTTTCTGAACAAACTCAGGGTGAACCTTTGTTGGGCTCAGCCCTCGTGGTGGCTGTGTTCACCCCGGGAGCAGCAGGGCCCATCACTGTGTGCCTCTGCAGATTGTCGGGGCTTTGGGGGCTGGGGACAAAGCGGGGGTGGGGGGACCCTCTGCCCCCGGCCCGGCCTCTCTTCTACCCCGAGGCCGAGCCTCTCAGCAGCTTTCCATTTGTGACAGAGCTCTGAGCAGCTAAGCAGGGGAGCTGGGAAAAGGCCTGTAGCCACACAGACCAGTGGGGGGGTTGGGGAGGAGGAGGCCAGGCCTCCCGGGCTCCTCTGGCAGGACGTCTCCTTGTCACCCTCCCTGGCTGGGCTGTTCGTCTGCTTCTTTGGTCTCAGGCTTATTCAGATCCGCTGGGGGAGGCCTGGTCTGAGCTTGCCCGCTGTGGCAGGTGGTGGTCAGAGCTGTGAGAAGGGGTGGACCTGCCAGAGGAGGCCAAGGGCTGGGGCAGCGCTGAGCAAGGCTGAGGCAGGGGTCCAGGGAGGGAGGGAGAGTGTCTGTTCCACTGGCAGCAATGGGGGAGCGCGGCCCTTTTCCAGGAGGGTACTTTCCCGAGGGTTTGGTTGTCTGCTGGCTGAGGAGTGGGTGAGTGGAATGAGGGCCGGGGCTTGTGCTGCATCAGGGCGAGGAGGGAGGAGACTGGATGGTAGCTGGAGGGAGACTTGGGGCTCGCCAGAGATTCGTGGAGGGTGAGGGAGCCCTGAGCCTGGAGAGCTGGGGTGGCAGGCAGAGAGGAAAGGAGGCTTGGGAGGAAGCTGGGTGGCACCGAGGAGCACGCCTGCCCTGGGACCGACGGACAGAGCTCTCTGTCTGCTGGGCCTTGGGCCCGCGGCAGGGCTGGGCCAGAAGCTGCCCCCAGTGCTGGTGCTGCGATGCTGCCTGTGCCACCGGCCTGGGGTGTGCCACCCCAGGGCCACTGGCGTCCTGCAGCGGGGAGGGTGCTGCAGGGGCACTGGGCGCTGTCCAGAGACGGCGTGACCACACAGAAGGAGCAGCACCAAGGAGGGTATGTGGGCAGGACTGTGGGTTGGAAGCAGGGAGACCCGCCAGGCAGTTGTTGCAGTGACGGTTGTAGGGCCTGAACTGAGGCCGGAGCAGCAAACCAGCCCTAAAACACCTTAGAGAAGAACTTCGGGGCTGAGAAATTGATGCCGGTGCGAATGCAGCTTCTGGGACCATCGTGTGCCGGAAGTGCGCCTGCACCTCTCCTGTAACGCGGCCTGGGTGCCGGGAAGGGACCTCCTCTTGAGCATAGCAGTTACCAGAAGAAAGTGGGTGTCTTCAGCATTCATAACAGTATGATAATAATGGTCATGAAAAAGTGCTGTATGGTCTAAGGTTCCAGAGTACTCGCCCCTTTGTGATTCTTTAATTCACGCGTGTGTCACCCCAGTACTTCCTGACTTCCTGTGCCCTTGTAACCGCCCCCCGACGCAGGTCCCCTTCCTGGGGCTCCTCCCATCCTTCTGGGGGACCTGAGCATCCCCTTCAGCGGTTGGTCTGTCAGCCTTGCGGGTCTCGCCCCGTCTTGACCTCTGGGCAGGCGCTGCAGAGACGCTGCCCCACACCTCCTCCCTCCTGGCGTTTCTCCAGGGGCTCTGCTTTCCTTCTCACCTTGGTTCTTTTGCACTGAGTCTGTGTTTTTTTCTAGCTCCTTTTAGGATTTTCTGTTTTTCACTAGTTTTAAGGGATTTAATTTACAGTGTGAGTTGCTGTAGTTTTCTTCACGTACCTTGGCTTGGGTTCTTTGAGCTTACTGGAGAAAGTGAATTTATGGTTTTTCTCAAATTTCAAGGTTCTTGGCCATTCTGTCTTCAAGTATTCTTTGTGCCCCGCTCTCCACGTTCCCATTACATGTGTATGAGACCACGTGAAGTTGCCCCACAGCTCACGGCTGCTCCATTCATTTCTCTTCGGTCTTTTTTCCTCTGTGTTTCATTCTGAGTAGTTTCTGTTGCTGTGTCTTCGGTTCGCTGATTTTTCTTTTGCAGAGTGTGCAGTCCCGTCCCGTCCAGCATACTGTCTTATGTCAGATGTTGTCGTTATTATCTCCACAAGTTCAATTAGGCTCTGTTTTTATATTTTCTGTCTCTACTTATTATGCTTAGTCTTTCCTCACCTTTGTTTTCTTCATTTTTTTTCTCAACTTTCTGAATGTATATAGCACAGTTACAACAAGTGTTTTAATGTTCTTGTGATACTGATTCCATCACACGTGTCATTTTGATTCTGTCTTTGTTGATAGGTTTTTCTTCTCATTATGGGTTGTAGCTTGTGCTTAGTTCCGTGCCTGGTCATCTTTGTTTGGACGCTAAACATTCTGGATTTTACTTTGTTGGGTATTTCATATTTTTCCGTTCTTGAAAATATTTTTGAACTTTGTTCTGGGATGCACTTAAGTTACTTGGAAATGGCCAGATACTTTTAAGCCTGGCTTTAAAGGCTTGTTAGGGGCTTCCCTGGTGGCGCAGTGGTTGAGAGTCCGCCTGCTGATGCAGGGGACACGGGTTTGTGCCCCGGTCCGGGAGGATCCCACATGCCGCAGAGCGGCTGGGCCTGCGCGTCCGGAGCCTGTGCTCCGCAGCGGGAGAGGCCACAGCAGTGAGAGGCCCGCGTACCACAAAAAAAAAAAAAAAAAAGCCTTGTTCGGAGGGACCAGAGTCGTTTCTAATAAAGGGCTGGTTCCTTCTGAGTGCCCTGCCCGGTGCCCCTTTATCTGAGGCCTTTCCACTGGGACTGGTGGGACCCACGGCATGCTCAGCCCTGTGTGAGTTCTGGGATTCGTTACCTCTGACCCAGTGGTTCTCAGCAGGTGAACTTTCCCCCCAGGAGACATTTTTGGTTGTCATGACTGAGAGTGTGAACAGCATCTCGTGGGTGGAGGCCAGAGATGCTGCTAAACACTGTGCGGTGCCCGGGACAGCCCTGCCCCAGAGACCAGTCCACCCGTGTTGGAAGTGCTGAGGCTGAGGAGCCCCGTTCTGCTCCATCACAGGCATCTCCCCACCTGATGCGGTTTCTCACGCTCGTGTGCTGACCGCTGCGCAGCTGAGGGCGCACAGGGCTGCCCCGGGCTTTCTCTGAACTGAGCCTGGAGGCTCTGTCTGATGGGAGCTGGGCGGTTGGGGCTTCACTCAGATGGTTCCCCATCTCAGGGCCACTGCCCTGCGCTGCCCAGTCGTCAGTGTTTGAAGGCTGTTTCAGCTGTACGTGGGACTTACCCACCCCAGAGCTGCTGGCTTCCTGATGTGGGTGTGTGTAGAGTGTTCCTCGGCTCTCGCTGACTTGCTGGCTTCTTTTTCAGCTTTTGAACATGTCAAATCACAAGGAGAAGTTTTCAACTTTGCTCTGGCTTGAGGAAATTTATGCAGAAATAGAACTGAAAGAGTATAATATGAGTGGGGTCACCTTGAAAAGAAATGGGGATTTGCTGGTTCTGGAGGTCCCAGGATTAGCTGAAAGTAGACCTTCTCTTTACACAGGTAGGTTTGTTACGTGTCATATTTTCCTAGATGGACTAGAAACATTGAACCACAGTCAGGAAAAAGAATGTTTTTAACTGGCAACACTGTAGTCACACTGATTTTCTTTGCTTTGGGTTATAATTTCACTCAAAACGTGGCCAGCCTCTCTCTCTTCACACTGACGTGATTTTAAGCTGTTGATCCCAGTAATGTTTTTGTCTTACTCCACTTCTTCAGAGTGTTTGATTTTACAGTACAGCAAAAAAATTTATTGATTTTGTAGTTTTACGTGTGGTAATGTGTTTTTTAACTAGGTGATAAACTGATTTTAAAAACTCAGGAGTACAACGGACACGTCATCGAGTACATCGGCTACGTGACTGAGGTGAGAGGCCGCTGTTAGTTCATGTTGGACTAGCCCAGCGGACGGTTGCAGAGGTAAACTTCCTGCCTCAGCTCAGGGTGGGGGTCCCCTGGTGTTGATGGTATTTTGGAAAATTTCAGGACCAAGTGAATATTTAAATAAATGTGATGTGTAAAGAAATCTTATCACTTTCAGCCGTGTAAAACACACTTACCTGTTAAGTACATCACATGTTAAGGCATGCATTTAGTCAGATTCGGCGTTCTGAATATGTTCTGGGAGAGAGAGCCTGCAAAGGAAAAACACACCTACCCGTTGAGCACTCTGGTGTCTCCACGGGGAAGGCTGTGTTGGCCTAAGGCCCCGTGCCCGTGCGGCTCTGAGCGCGGCCAGGGCTTCTCCAGCTACTCTCCCTGCTCCCTGCCGGGCACGGTGCAGGGACGGAGCTCGGGGGCCGCGTGGAGGGACCCACGGAGCTCGCACGCTGCCTGATGTGGGAACTAGGGCACTGAAGCCCCGAGCCGGGGTTGGGGGGTATGAGAACCAGCAGAGTCTCCCCTGAGGATGGGGCCGGGCCCTTGCTGGGGCAGCAGGCAATGTGCCCCTGGGGACGAGGGGAAGACGGGCGTGAGTACTCCAGTGTGGAGATTCGTTCATCTCCTTGAGAAGACGAGGAAGTGGCATCTGATCACCGTAAAAGAAAGGGTGTTGTTAGTGGAAAGGGCCCAGAAGGCATTTCCAAAGGCGAGAAGGCCGTGAGCACATCACAGGGGCTGCCGTTCCAGGCTGGGGACTCGAACACCACAGACCTCGCCGTACGGGCTGCCGGGGCGCCAGCCAGGACTGCAGCATCAGATGAGCCCGCTGGGGCCGATAGAAGCAGAAGAGGTGGTGTTTTGAGTCAAGTGGGCCTCTCAGGTGGGCGAGCTGTGCCTGGAGAACAAGGTCGGGGTGCAGGCTGGTCCGCGGCAGAAATGTGCCCCCGCCTGGTCTCGTGACAGTGTTGCTCCCACCAAATCAGAGAAGCTTGGACGCAGATGCTCCCGCCACCCTCAAGACAGAGGATGCGCTGTCCCCATGCCCCAGGCGGCTGGACCAGGCCTGAAGGTCGGGCGAGCCTCTCAGGCCTCGCGTGTTGTGGCTTAGCCAGAGTAAGTCACCGCCCTGGAGGGCGCAGGTCCTGGGCACCGGAAGCCTCCCTGCCTGCACAGGCATCCACGTCACTCTCTCCCTGCGGAAGCTTCTTGCTCCTGCCTGACGTCCTGCACTGACCCAGCTCTGCAGACAAGGTCCTCACCCCCCGAGGGGGCGGTCCCAGATCCCTCACTCAGCACTCCCCGCACAGGGCCCAGGCCGCGTATCAGGACACGCCTGTCCCTGTGCTCCTCGGGGCGTGCTCAGGGCCCGTGACCGTGGCCACAGGGGCCTATGTCTGGGAAGGGAGGGAGAGCATCCGGGGGGTTGGGTAGGGGGTTTTCGGGGTGTTTGTAGAAAGATGGCCACAGCCGCAGCCCTTGTCGCTGGTGAAACCAGGGCCGGGATTTCCTGGGGCAAGAGCTCGCTCTCCTCGGTGACAGGCGGCCTGGCTGGGTGCCTCCTCCACTGCAGGGCAGGACCCGCTCAGCCTCAGCTAGAGGGCCCATCACCCTCCCCAGCATGAGCCCCCCCCTAGCTGTTGGCAAGGGCGTGAGGAGCCCAGAATGGCCAAGTGACCATCTCAGCTTCCAGAGAGTAGACCAGTTGTGCCCCTAGGGGCTGCCCTGTGGACTAAAACCTCAGAAGAAGCAGGGCCAGGGATCTCAGGGGTGAGGCCCCCTTGGCCCCTGACTCCCAGGCTGACGAGTCCAGAGCTGAAGCTGCCCTGCCGACCTTCCCGCAGGACCGTCCGTAAAGCTGGCCGCTCCTGAGTGATGGGTGCCCGCTAAAGCTGTCCTGTCTCAGGTCTTGGCCGTTGCTTTACGTGATTCTCCGGAACCCCATGGCCAGCGCAGTGGCCTGGGTGCCATGAAGGCACCGGGGCCCTCAGGAGCGCCCCCGGGTGGTGGGGCGGGCAGAGAGACGGAAGGCTCCTTGGGCTAAGCCAGCACTGCCCCTGGCCCACCCGCACCTCTGCAGAGGGCCTCCCTGTCTGCTGGGAGCAAACAGGTCACTTGTTCCCTTCTCTCTGAGTTTAGCTCTGTAAGCAGAGTTCTTGTTTCTAAACACTATTTGACTCATTAAAGCTGCCCTGTTGTGTTGTTTTATGTTATCTTATGCTTGCTTATCTTGGTTTTCCCAGTTTTTTTTTTCCCCGGAGTTTTTCAAATTTCTGTAAATGACAGCATCAGTGTATGATGTCCTTGGGGCCTCAATCTGTTGATGGCAATTCAAGTCAACCCTCACTGCTGGTGGTTGCCTTGTGTGCCTGATGGTCTGTGATTACAGATTCATTTTCATTTGTCTTAATCTCTGGGAAACCCAGGACCCTGTGCTGGGCTTGCTTTCCTTTTAAGGGGCTTGTGTTTGCTTCTGCCCAGAGCAGGGGGCACTGTGAGCGTCACGCCGCAGCCTCCGCCCTCACTGGCCCCCAGCTCTTGGGAGGCCCCGCTGCCTAGCGCTCCTGTCCTGTTTCAGCTCCTCTCAGCATGGGGTTTCCTTCCTGCTCCTCTGAGGATTCCTATGCAGGACCTAGCTTTGGCTGGAGGGTCCCTGAATGTCTGTTTGCCTGTCCTGATGGGGGAGGGGGTCTCGTGGCGGCACCGCCTGCTCTTTGCGGTCGTTCACGTGTCTCCTTCAGAGGTGGCGGCCTGTCTTGCACACCCTGTGTTCGCAAGCCCGCACGCCCGGCGGAAGCGTCGGCAGGTATGCTGCTGGGGGTGGGGGCGGAACAGCGCAGTGACTGAGTCCCTTCCCATCATCTTGCACTCATTTCAGATGTCAGATTTCAGCTCAGATCTGTAGGATGAATGCTTCATGATGAGTTGCTGAATATGGATAGAAGATTGTCCCAAGAAATCAAGTACAAAGTATAAAAAGTAAATGATTTGTTTATTTTTAGATTCATGAAGAAGATGTAACCCTTAAACTTAATTCAGAGTTTGAACAAGCATATAACTCTGAACCTATGGATGTGGAATTTAGGTACAACAGGTAACGCTTCCAGGGACTCTCCCTTCTGGGTGGGCGGCTGTCTCCCCTTCCCTCGGTCCCTTGATACCTAGGTGGCGGCATGTGTGCTCGCGGGTTGTGAGCGGGCTCCCTGCACCCGTGTCACATGCCTCTGTGGTCACAGCTTTGTCACCAGCCGTTTGGTAAACGTTTGCATGTCGGTTCCTTTTTGGATCTTAAGTGAGAATCCATGGTCCCTCACACGCCGTCACCACCAGCTGCTCCTCCTCCACCTCACTTGTCACGTGTCACGAGGCGGGGACCCCACCACCAGCTGTCTCTCCCCCTCCTCCACCAAGCCCCCACCATTAGCTGGGATTTTGTGCTTCTCTCTCCTTTGCTTTTTAAAACAAAAGTTGGTGTGTTTGTGCACAGACACACACACCGGGCAAGTGTTTGCGTTAGTTGCAGCTGTTTTGCACTTGCCGCCTGTGGTCTGGAGGTGTGGGTTTGCTGACACGAGGTCCACGGGCCGTGTCCGCAGTGTACTTGTGCCCCACCGGGCGTGTGTCTGCCCTCCTGCCGGTGAGCACAGCGCTGCCCGCGCTCTGGCGGCTGCTGTGGACACCCACTATCTCCTCGTGCACACACACCCCCAGGTTTTCTTGGCTGCGCACTTAGGAGAGGGGTCAGGGTTTGGGGGATGCTAATGTTCCAGCTTTACACGTGGGGGCAGAAGTGCCCCGCGGGCTCAGGGTCTGTAATGCCCCCCCGAAACCTGATTTTGTGAAATCCTGGGCGTGTGCCTGCCTGGTAGGTGTGAGCTGTGTCTCACTTTGGTCTTGATGTATGTTTCTCTGACTACTTCTAAGGTCGAGAGTCCCCCTGTTTATTGGCCGTAAAATTCCTTCATCTGTGAAATGCTTTCTCGTGTCTTTTATTGACTATAATTTGATTTTTTTAATTATTTGTAGCTGTCCTTTCTGTATTCTTTATGCTAGACTATTCTTAGATACACCTGTTACAGACAACTTCTCTGGGTTTGTTACTTGTCTTTTCACTTTCTTAAAATATCTTTTGAGTATCAGAAGGTGGTAGTTTTAAGATAGTGGAATTTATCAGGGTTTTTGTATACTAGTGCTTTTCGTGTCTTGTTTAAGAACTCTTTCAGTGTTTGGGCTGCAGCCAGGTTGGAAGGTGTTGCGGGTGAATGGATGGTGCAGGCGTGGAGTTGGCCCTTTTGAAGGGTGTTTGGCTGGGAAAGCAGAGAAGGCAGGACGGAGAGATGAGTGAGGAGGAGGCTCCCAGGGTCCGGGCAGCCTTGCCTGGTTTGCTGCTTACAGTGAGAGGAGCCAGCACCGCTCGTGTGAAGCCAGTGAGGTGGGTGTGGTGACCGGGCAGCAGGAGTGACGCGTGGAGACGCGGGCGCCGGACCTGGGCCGAGGCTGTGGTCTTTGGCGAGGGCACACGTCCTCCATTGTGCTGGGCACACAGGAGATGGGAGCCGCTGGTGAGTGGGAATTTGTAAGGGCTCGTTGTCGCTCTAGGACGTGAGGTGAGGATGTTCGCAGAGAAAGAAGAGGACGTGGACCTGGGGCGGGGGCGGGGGCAGAGGAAACGCTGCTGCAGTCAGTGCCAGAGCCGCCCGACCGAAGGACATGGGCAGGCGGGGGGACGGATGCGCTGTGGGCCGTGAGCCTAGGAAGAAAGTGAGCAGGAAGAAGCCCGAGGGCCGTGGGGCTGAAGACTGCCGGGCAGCTTCCTGACCCAGAGTGTTGGAAAGACAGGAAGTTGAGGTCGAGGCAGGAAGTCGGAATCTGAGTTCAGAGGGGATGCTGTCTGCAGCCGTCCAGGTGGGGAGCGAGGCGGGAACGAGGGCCAGTGGCCACTTCTGCTGCACAGAGGATTTGCTCGCCCCACATAAGTTTTTGGTGGTTTTGCATTAAGTTACTCAAAATCAGGCGATTTCACACTTTAAAAAATCTGTATTTACCACTTGTTTTGACAAACGAGAGGATTGGGCGGCACCGCAGTGCTGCAGGAGGGACAGAGCCAAGAGGCCGGGCCCTCTGGATGCTCAGACGGCTGCACCTTTATGCTGTTCGCAGGTGTCTTTCCTTTTTAAGAAAGTAGGTTTACTGAGAGGTAATGAACGTAAAATGATCTATGCCTGTTTAAAGTATACGGCTTGATGGTGTTGACATTTGTATACCCCGTGAAACGAGCTTCACGGTGAAGACTGCGGGCAGACCTGCCACCTCAGATGTTTCCTGCTGCCCTTGTCATTCCTCCTCTGCACCCCAGCTCCCAAGCACCACACGTTAGTTTGCATTTTGTAGAATTTACGTGAGGACCTACTCTTTTTTGCCTGGCATCTTTCACTCAGCTTAACTATTTTGAGATTCAGCCTTGCTTTTGCATGAATTCATTCCTTTTTATGACTGAGTAATACTCCATTATAAGAACATACCTGAGGTTACTAATCCAGGCACCTGTGGGTGGACGCTGGGTTGTTTGCAGATCTGGCTGTTAGAAATGAAGCTGCTGTAAACATCCGTGTGGACAGGCATTTTGATTTCTCTTGGGTAAGCGCCTGGCAGTACCGTGGCTGCACACGGCGACAGGTGTACACTGAGCTTCCTGAGACACTGCCAGACTCTCCTCAGGTGGCTACACTGCTTGTGTTCCCACCGTGCTCCCCACGTGCACAGCCCCTGGGTGCTCGGTGGTTCCTCCTCAGGCTCGTGTTAGGTGTGCAGTGGGGACTCACCTTGCTGTGATGACCGACGCCGAGCGCCTCCTCCACTCGCTGGCCGGCACTCGGCCTTCGTGAAGGTGCCCGCTCAGGTCTGTGGTTCACGTTCTGTATCGTTTGCTTTATTGTTGAGTTTTCAGAGTTGTTCACATATTCTCAGTACAAGTCCTTTATCAGGTATGTTTTTTGCAAATATTTTCTCAGACTGTGTCTTGTATTTTCATTTTTAGTAGTGCCTTTTGAAGAGCAGGAATTCTTAATTTTGATGACGTTCAGTCTGTCGGTTTTTCTTTCATGGATCATGCTTGCGGTGACGCATTTAAGAAGTCTGCCAAGGTCAAGGTCACAAAGATTTTCTCCTACGTTTTTCTCTAGAAATTTTGCAGCTTTAAGTTTTACATTTAGGGCTGTGATCTATTTCAAGTTAATTTTTACAAGTGATGCAAGGTATGGATTGATTTGGCAGGGGCTGTCCAGTTGTCCCAGCACCATTTGTTGAAAAGACAGACTGTCCATTGTCCAGTGAGTGACCTTTTCACCTTTTTGAAAACCAGTTGAGGGGATATATGTATACATATAGCTGATTCACTTTGTTCTGCAGCAGAAACTAACACAACATTGTAAAGCAATTATACTCTAATTAAAATAAATTTAGTAAAATAACATTTAAAATAAAGGTTTATAAAAACCAAAAAAAAAGAAGGAAAGAAAAAGCCAATTGGCCTACACATGTGGCTCTATCCCTTAGCTGTCCATTCTGCTCCACTGGTGCATCTGTCAGTCTTGCAGCCTACACCGCAGAGCCTCGGTCACTGTGCCTTTGTGATAAGTCTTGAAATCAGGGAGGGGACGGCCTCCACTGTGTCCCTCTCTTGCAGAGTTGTAGCTATTCCAGGTCTTTGGTATTCCCATGTGGATTTTAGAATCAGCCTGTCAGTTTCTACAAAAAGCCTGTTGAGATTTTGATCAGGATGACACTGACTCTTTAGGTCCACTTAAGGGAGAATTGACATCTTTTTTTTTTTAAATTGAAGTATAGCTGATTTACAATATTGTTTTAGTTTCAGGTGTACGGCAAGGTGATTCTGTTATATACAGTTTATATTTTTTTCAGATTCTTTTCCTTTATAGGCTATTACAAGATATTCGACATAGTTCCCTGTGCTATACAGTAGGTCCTTGTTGGCTGTCTGTTTTATGTATATAGTAGTGTGTATTTGTTAATCCCAAACTCCTAATTTATCCTTCTCCCCTCTCCCTTTTGGTAACCGTAAGTATGTTTTCTATGTCTGTGAGTCTGTTTCTGTTGTTTGTAAATAGATTCATTTGTATTATTTTTTAGGTTCCACATATAAGTGATATCAAATAATATTTGTCTTTGTCTGCCTGACTTGACTTAGTATGATAATCTCTGGGTGCATCCGTGTTCCTGTAAGTGGCATTACTTCACTCTTTATGGCTGAGTAGTATTCTGAGAATTGACATCTTAATACTGAGTTTTCTAACCCTTGGAAATGGTATATCTCTCCATCTAGTTAGGCATTTTTTCATTTCTTTAGGCAGTGTTTTGTACTTTTCACTGTACAGGTTTTGTATATCTTTTGTCAAATTTGTCCCTGACTCTTTAAATGCAATTGATGTTTGTATATTAATCTTGTATCCTGCCAGCTTGCTAAACTCACTTAATAGTTCTAGTAGCTTTTTACAGATTACATAGGATCTTCTGTGTATACAGTAAAATCACGTATTCAAATAAAGACAGTTTTGCTGCTTCCTTTCTCATCTGGATGCGTCTTGTTTTTTCTTGCCTTGCACTGGCTAGAGCCTCCAGAATGGTGTTAAGTAGAAGTGGCGGGAAGTGGCGTCCTCGCCTTGCTCCTGATCTTAGGCCAGTAGCCTACGTTCAGTCTTGAACCATCTAGTGCTGTGAGTTGTAGGTTTTTGTATTTGGCCCTGTCAGGTTAAGGACATAGTCTCCTAGTTTGCTGAGATTTATTTAATCAAAAATGGATATGGGATCTTGTCAAATGCTTTTTCTATATCTATTGAGATGATCATGTGGGTTTTCAGTTTTGGTCTATTAAGATAGTCAGTTACATTGATTGTAAAATCAACTTTGCATTCTTAGAATAAACCCCGCTTGGCCATGATGTAATTTCCTTTTATATATTGTTAGATCTGATTTGCTAAAATTGTATTAATTTTTTCGTCTGTGTTCATGAGGAATATGGGTCTTTAGTTTCTTGAAGTATCTTTTTCTGATTTTGGTACGAGGTAACACTGGCCGCACAGTAAGTTGGAAGGTGTCACCTCCTCTTCCATTTTCTGGGACGGTTTGTGTAGAATGGGTATTACTTAATGTTGACAATATTAATCAGTAGTCAGTCTAAGAAACAAATGAAGAATTTTATTTTAGCTAACCTGAGGATTATAACCTGGGGGACAGTCTTTTAGAAGCTCTGAGGACTGTTCCCAAGAGGTAGGGAGGAGATCAGTATAGGTGTGATTTTGAAGGGGTGCGTGCAACCAAGCACACAGCTTGGTGGGAGGTCACTGCTGTTCACAAGAAACAGATGCCTTAGCTGATGGTTTTAGTGCTTTTCTAAGCATGGGAAGAAGCAGGATACTGGGTTTATAAAATTTTCTCCTGAAAATATCCAACTATCTGAGGACCAGTTCTGCCAGTTTTCCCAGAGCACAAATGCTTCATTCATCCTTATCTTCCCTGAATTCCTTTTGGGATGTACTGTGCAGTGGTTACCAACTTGATTCTTGTAGAACTGGAGGGTGGACAACATTTTTTTACGTTACAGTCCCCTCCCTTTCAGTCTTAATTTCAACCAAGGTTTGGGAGGCATTTAGTGACCATTTTGTCCCACGGTGCTAGGAATCCTCATTCCCAGCTCAGACGGGGATTTCATTGCTGGGCCCCTCAGTGTGCTGGACTAGGCCCTGTTAACAGTATAGCCCAAAGCCTCTGGACCACCTGTCCATCTAGTCATTTATGGTCCAGGAAATGGTTCCCTCTGGTTGCTTCTTCCCACATCTAGAGTTGCTCTGTTGCAGTCATTGAGCTTATGGAACTATGTATTTGGTCAGTTGTTTCAGGTCACCTAGTCATCTTATTTTTATCGGGGGCTCAGTCACACATTTGGTAATGCAGGAAACAATAATCTTGTTGTTAGGAAGAATAGGAAGAATACAGGTAATAGAGCTGGTAACACTAATAAGGTCATAAGTATTTCAGCTGAGAACTACCATTCACTGCAGCCCCGAGTCTCCCCAGGTCGTCTGGCCTGTCTGCTCTGCACCAGTCACTCTCTTTAAGGGAAACGACACATTGGCCATGTCCGTACAGTCCACCAAAGACGTCTGCGCGTGTGCAAGGTGAGTGGGGGGTCACTGTGACCCCTCACAGGACTGAGAAAGGAATGTTATCTTCTAAGGAGTTACATGGCTGGCTCCAGAAGGAGAAAAACCAATCTTTGGTTGAGCAGGTATTTCTGCCATGGGGGAGGTCAGGTTCACACATAACGCAGATGCAGATGCACACTAGTGGGGAGGGAGGAGGCCAAAAGGCAGAGAACAAGTTTATGTTTAAATTTTTCTTGTCTTGCCTTAAAAATACGAATTTCATCACTTCTTCCTTAAATGCGTGGTAGAATTTACCAGTAAAGCCTTCTAGGTCTGAAGTTTTCTCTGTGGGAAGCTTCCTGACTACAAATTCAGTTTCTTTAAGAGATTAAGAACCCTTAGTTTCTTGCCACATGGACTCTGGTAGTGTGTGTGCTTTACGGATTTGTGCGTTTCATCTGAGTTATCTAATGTATTTGTGTGAAATTGCTCATGATATTTCTTTATTGTTTGCTTAGTGTTTGTAGAGTCTTTGCTGACGTTACCACTCTCGTTCCCAGGACTGGCAACACGTCTGCCCTTTCTTTTCCTGTCAGTTTGGCTAGAGCTTTGTCGGCTTTACTGATCTCATCGAAGGACGGACTTCCAGCCTCATCAGTATTCTCTCATGTGTTTCTGTCTCTAGTCCATCAGGGTTTTGGGGTTTTTTTTTTTGGCTGCACTGCATGGCTGGTGGGGTCTTAGTTCCCCAACCAGGGATCGAACCCGGATCCACGGCAGTGAAAGCCCATGTCCTAACCACTGGGCCACCAGGGTACTCCCAGTCCATTGGGTTTTGCTCTGGTCTTTATTATCCCCGCTGGACCTTTAGGTTCTAAGCTTCTTCCTATCACAGACAGTGAAGCAGTAAACATTCTTACATCTTTGTACCATGATGTTAAAATACAGGGAGAATTGTCATCTTTGCCATATGGGGTCTCCTCTTGGACAGCAGTTTGAACCTAGGAAAGTTTCCTTTAATTCCTCTTTTCTTTCCATTCTTTGTCCTCCTTTGGAATCCTTGTCTGTTGTTGTGTTAGTTCCCACCCAGCTGCTTTACTTTTCTCTCATGGTTTCCATCTCCTGTGTCTTTGTCTTGTTTTTTATTTTAGTAAATACTGCTAGTATTTTACCATCTAGTGTCTTGCTGTCCTTCGGATTAATTGTGTTAAGGAATTTTAAGCATCAGTTTTCTATTCTGAGCTATTACATTCATTTCCTTTTTGGCATTTCTTGAGATAATAATTTTTTTGTTCAGCCTATTCAGGAGATGGATATTTCGACTGGATAACTTTCTGTCGAACCTTTCTTATAAGCCCAAGATGAAAAACGTGGTGTTCTGTGTGGTGAATTCCTCCCGTAATGTGCTCCAAGGATTTACTGGGAAACGTTTGACTCATGTTTTCATGCTGTTTTCATGCTGTTAAGGGTAAGATGCTGGGCTGCAAGTTGACGGGATGTCTGGTTTCCTTGGGCGTTTTAGAGTCTTTGTTATGGTGACTTCCCACTGGAAGGTTTCTTCCTCTTTAATTGATCTGCTTTAAGTTGTTTTTTCTTTCTTAGAGTCAGCCTTGCTAAGTCCTAGGAGGGTCTTTTCTGGTTGCTGCTCCTCTTGAGTGGAGTTTATTGTATCCCAGGGGTGATGGGGCTGCCAGGAGCCTGGGGCCCTGCAGGTGAGGCTCCCATTCCTTCTGGCCCCATACCCGCCCCTAGAACGCTGCGCTGTGGGAATGGGTCCTGACGGTGACCTGCATTTTCCGGAAATCCGCCTGTGGCCGGAGTTCTGAGGTGGTGTGAACCAGCTCTCGTGCCTTTGCTTGTTTGAGGCCAGATGCTCCTTTCTGAGCATTCTCTTCTTTTGTGCTTTGGAGCTTTGGTCATCTTGTTCCTTTGAAGGTGGAATTTTATTTTCCATTTTTTCTTCTTTTTGTTGTGTTAAAATACAAGAGAACAGGGAATTCCCTGACAGTCCAGTGGCTAAGACTCCACGCTTCCACTGCAGCGGGCACGGGGGTTCTATCCCTGATCAGGGAACTAAAATCCCGTTTGATGTGTGGCAAAGCCAAAAAAAAAAAAAAAAAAAAAATGGAGAACAGACCCACAGTGGAGTCGCTTATACTATGCCCCACGTCACCAAACAGGTTTTACTGAATTGCAGTCTCAGCTGTCCCAGAAATGGATTTGTGAACCAGTCAGCCAGGAACCCCCTGATTAGCACTGGGGGGTTATCTCCCTGAATGACCCCTGCCGTTCCCTCAAGGAGAGTGACCTTGCCCCAGCCAACCCGCCTTTTCACCTAAATCATTTCCTTGTCCCTGCTCCCTTCTGCCTGTAGAAGTCTTTCATTTTAAACATCTCCTCAGAGCTCTTCTGTCTGCTAATGGGATGCTGTACTGCCTGATTCGAATCAATTTTTGCTCTAATAAGCTTAACTTTTTTAAATTTTATTTTATTTTTGGCTGTGTTGGGTCTTTTCTGTAGAGATTCCCCATCTGCTCAACCATTATGTCCATCTTTAAATCTTAAATGTATTTATAACAACTGTTTTGAACTTCTTGTATGCTAATTGAGTATCTAGTTCATTTCTGGGTCTGTTTCTTTTAACTTTTCCCCTGAGGATGCTTCTTATTTTCCTGCTGTTTTGCTTGTCTAATAATTTTTTTATTTTTTTATTTTTGGCTGCATTGGGTCTTTGTTGCTGCGCGCGGGCTTTCTCTAGTTGCGGCGAGCGGGGCCTACTCTTCGTTGCAGTGCACGGGCTTCTCATTGCAGTGGCTTCTCTCGTTGCAGAGCATGGGCTCTAGGCGCGCGGGCTTCAGTAGTTGTGGTGAGCGGGCTCTAGAGCGCAGGCTCAGTAGTTGTGGTGCACGGGCTTAGCTGCTCCACGGCATGTGGGATCTCCCCGGACCAGGCCTCAAACCTGTGTCCCCTGCATTGGCAGGCAGATTCTTAACCACTGCACCACAAGGGAAACCCCAATACTTAGCATTTTTAACATGCTTCAGTTTATTTTTTAACTGTTGTTCTGAGTAAATTTCACAGGAGTGAATCTTTACCATCAAAGTTACTTTCCTATTGATGCAGCTCTGACACTTCACGGGCTATATTTTCTCTTTTTTCTACTTGTCCATTTTATACATTAAAACAGGAGTATTCCCAGAAAGGAAGGTGTCCCTGCTGTCCTGACAGGTGTTGAGAGTTTTCTCGTAAAACTCCTGCTGGTGCCTCCAGCCTGGTCTCGTGTGAGTGTTTCTTAAGGGTCCCAGGGTGCTGACCCACGTCACTCTCTCCCACAGGACCACCAGCAGACGGTGTCACTTTGCACTTGAACAAGTTGTCCACTTGGGCGTAAAAGGTATTAACTTTTGTGGGATGACGGTGTTACATCTTCCCAGAGTATTTTTAGAAGCGTCACGTAAAATTTTATGTAAACCACAGTCTCTTCATTCATACATTAGAAGTAAAACTATGTGATACCCAGTGTTTTCCTTTCTGTTGGGGACGTTCAGTGTTTCCTCACAATTTCAGCTATGTAGAAATAACATGCTTAAGTTATTAAAAATAAAATGATTGCGCTCTGCTTTCCCCCCTAAACGTAACTCATTTTTGTACTTAAAAATAGACAGGTAAATGGCTTTGTTGCAAAGAATATGCGGTGCTGGCACTATGCTGTAGGTGAGAAGCAGCGTACAGGGCCAGAGAGGAGAGGAATTCACAGACATGAATTTCTTCAGGACTAGCTGCCTCTATTCATCTTTCTTAAGCTTTTCAGTGATGTCTACCTTCTCGCTTTTTCTTGTTCTAAAAGTGTTGTTTCCAGAAGAAATCATTTTACAGTCTCCCCAAGTGACGTGGAGTTGGAAACACGCACAAGACATCAAAAACCATGGACAGCCCACCTCTGAGGTATTGCTTTATTTATTTATTTATTAAAAAAAAATTTTTTTGGCTGTGCTGGGTCTTCGTTGCTGCACACAGGCTTTCTCTAGTTGCAGCAAGCGGGGGCTACTCTTCTTGCAGTGCGCAGGCTTCTCATTGCAGTGGCTTCTCTTGTTGCGGAGCACGGGCTCTAGGCGCACGGGCTTCAGTAGTTATGGCACGCAGGCTCAGTAGTTGTGGCACGCGGGCTCCAGAGCGCAGGCTCAGTAGTTGTGGCGCACGGACTAAGCTGCTCCGCAGCATGTGAGATCTTCCCGGACCAGGGATTGAACCCATGTCCCCTGCATTGGCAGGCGGATTCTTACCCACTGCACCACCAGGGAAGTCCCAAAGCTTTCTTTTTAAGCCATTTTTCTGCATGATTTTTCTAGAATAGGAAAGCCTTGAAGGACCAAACTAAGCACACCCCAGAGGAGCAGCGGGCAGGCACCCAGGACACACCAGGGCCGTGGGCCTTCGCCACAGAGACCGGCGGGCTGGGTGAGTCTGGGGACCAAGCCAGCTACTGCAGGACTTGGTGGGGGGGATCTCGGGCAGCCGAGGGGACATGTGTTCTCACCTTCCTGATGGTGGGCTGCTCTTGTCCATGTGTTAACAACCACTCTTAACACCTCGGTGACACTGCACAGGTGACGCGGGGAGCGGGCGGAGTGGCCTATGCTTTTGCTCTCAGCCGACTGTCCCGAATGCGAGTGACGCTGGGACGGGTCGTGAGGGGACCAGCCGTGACCTCCGCTGACCCTGTCTCTCCCCTTTGACGCAGTCAGCGGAGGCCCGAAAGCGAGAGAGAGGGAGTTTTTCAACCCCCTGCTGAACGAAAACCAGAAGTTGGCGGTGAGGAGGATCCTGAGTGGAGACTGCCGCCCGATCCCCTATGTGCTCTTCGGGCCTCCTGGGACTGGGAAGACAGTGACCATCATAGAGGCTGTTTTACAGGTAATGGTGGGTGGGGACGTGGTAAACACAGCTGTGTGTTCCTGTCATCGGGAAGCATCAGTTTAAACCATAGATCAGAACGTTGAAAAGAGTTTGAAAAATCCCAGTTGTTTCATATTTAGCAAAGTTTGTTATGTGGCTATAGGACTTTAAGAGCTCATTTCCTAGGTTTAGACAGGAATCGCTCCACTTCAGAATAGAAACTGCACAAGTGTCTGGCGCCTCCATCGAGATTTAAATTGAGTTGTGGACATTGTGTGTGTTCAGTGTCCTACGTCGCTGGGGACTCAGGTCGCCCGTGGGTACCCAGACCCGGGCAGTTTAGGGTCTGGGAGACGGGGACTCCACCACATGCACACAGTGGCAGGGCCAGGCTCAGACGTGTGAGGGGTGACGTGGGCCCATGCAGCGAGTCCACGTCAGGAGCCTTCGCGGGTGGGCTTGGCACTGGCCGCTGACCCGTCCCCTTTTGCCTCCCGTGTGTCCTGGGGAAGGTCTACCACGCTCTGCCGGACAGTCGGATCCTGGTGTGCGCACCCTCCAACAGCGCGGCCGACCTTGTGTGCCTGCGGCTGCACGAGAGCCAGGCGCTGCGGCTGGGCGCCATGGTCCGCGTGAACGCCACCTGCAGGTTCCAGGAGGTGAGCGTCCTCGCCGGACCTTGTCCCAACCCCACACCAGAGCACGAGGACTGTTTCCTTCCTGAACATTTAGTGACGTTCTGGGCGTTCCCAGCTTTGTTAAATGCTGATGCTACTCTTATATTTTTCCCCAAAGGCACAGTTGCTTTTTGGTTCTGTTGGTTTGCTATAAAAGCTCCCAGTTTGGTTAACTAAAGAGATTGAATCTAGAAAATGTATGTGGTTGTTTTGGGGAAGGATCTGCAGGATTCTCTGTTATATTCATGGTTCTAGAGTCTGTAAAACGTAGACTAAATTGATAGGAAAACATAAGACGTTTTGATATAAAAAACAATCTTAAATCAATACTGAGTCACAACTAAGAAGTGGCAGCAGGCTGAGGTTATCATTCAGAATTCCATTCAGCTTTGTGATTGTGTCCAGTGTAAAGAAATGCTCAGTGACCTGGCCGATGGCCTGCCCCCCACAGAGCATCACAGAGACCATCAGGCCGTACTGCAGAGACGGGGAAGACATCTGGAAGGCCTCTCGCTTCAGGGTGGTCATCACCACGTGCAGCAGCGCGGGGCTCTTCTACCAGATAGGGTTGCGGTGGGCGCTTGGGGCTTCCTGGGCAGAGGCTGGGAGGAGGTGGTGTGTTTGCGGAGGGTCGGGAGGTCCCTGGGGGCACGGGCAGGAGCGGGGTGGGGCAGGCGCCCCGGGCAGCGAGGCAAGCCATGCTGGGCAGGACACGTGGACAAGAGTGACCCCGGGAACGTGCCTCCTCTAGAGTCGGACACTTCACGCACGTGTTTGTGGACGAAGCGGGCCAGGCGAGTGAGCCCGAGTGCCTCATCCCCCTGGGGCTGGTCTCAGACGTCAGCGGCCAGGTGAGGCCCATGCACTGCGGTCGCCCCAACATTGGCCCCTGCCCGCCACACACCAGGGGCCTCACTTATGAGACAGATGCTGAGAGCCGTCCTGTTCGTGCCACAGATCGTCCTGGCCGGAGACCCCATGCAGCTCGGACCGGTCATCAAGTCCAGACTTGCCATGGCCTATGGGCTGCACGTCTCTATGCTGGAGAGGCTGATGTCCCGACCAGCGTATCTGCGAGACGAAGACGCCTTTGGAGCCTGTGGTGCCTACAACCCCTTGTTGGTGAGCTTGGACCCCACGTGCTCCTTGGTGGGACTCAAGCAGAGGGGCCCACGGGGGAGCTCACCACCCTGTGTCCCCTGAGCCACACCAGGGGCAGGGCCCAAGCAGCCCACCCTCCTTCTGCCACCATCCCCGAAGTGCACCTGAGGCACTTTCACCAACTCCACGGTCCGAGGAACTCAGGAACTGCTTCCAGGGCTTGCTGAGGGGCTCCCTGGGGGGCCGGCCCTTGCAGGCAGCGCCAGCCCCTCAGTAAGAGAGCTTCAGTCTGTGTCACTGTGGGAAACAGGAGGGAGCTCTGGAAGTTTACCTGGAAGAGAAGGCAGCGTGTCTGCGGTCTCCCGAGGTACTGGTGAAAGTGCCAGTTCCTGGGTTCTCAGCTGACCTCTGATGACACAGAGGGATGGGCCTCAGGGTCTGCATTTCAGGAGCCTCCAGCAGCCTGGAGCTCGGGAGCTTTGTGTCCATGGGGTCCCCTGTTGAAGTGAGCCAATAACATTATCCTCTGGGCTCCGCCAGTACAGAGACAAGGAGAGGTTCCCCTCTGGACTTTGAACAGCAAGCCAGGTGCGGTGATCGTGGGCAGATGGTCAGGGCAACTGCCTGGGGCCTATTCCACGTTCCAGGTCGTCATCCCCGGGCCCTTTCCCCCTGGAGAACAGGGAGGGCATGTGGGCACAGGGCGGATAGGGTGGCAGGCAGGTGTCCAGGCCAGCACCGCAGGGCCCAGCCCAGCCCAGGGAGAAGCCGTGCTGCTGAGTCAGGTTTGAGGTTTCTATTAGTGTCTCAGAGGCTGGAGACTGGACCCATCTTGGTGACTGAGTTGAAGTTTGTCAGCAGGAGAGTCCCAGGCCTCTGGCCTTCTCACCCCAGGAAAAAGGAAAGACTAGGGTGAACTTCCTGGCCAGTTAGAGGCAGGAAACAAAGCTGTCCTTGCTCCCCGTCCTGGTGCTTCGTCCCCCGGTGCCTTGGGGGCTGGCTGTGGGTAGCCATCCTGCCTCGGGGCCCAGGGCCCAGCTCCCACTGCAGCCAAGCCAGGACCAGGCTCCCCGGGCTGCTCTAACGGCCGGGGTCACGACACAGGGAATTAGGGTGCAGCTTGCAGACAGCCTGCAGCCCCACATAGGGACACTTTCTCTCCTGTTCTTTTCTGTCAGAGCCCAGTCGTCCGAGGTGGAGGTGCCAAGAGCGCTTCCAAGTCCAGTGGAGGTGACGGGGGCGGGCAGCACAGGCAGGGCCGCCCAAGTGTGATTCGAGGTGACCAGGCACCTTTCCCCTGGAGGCACGTCGGGTGCGCGTGCTGGCTTTGGCCCTGGACCTGCCCCTGTTTCCTTCCTGCAGGTGACAAAGCTCGTGAAGAACTACAGGTCCCACTCAGCTCTGCTGGCCCTACCATCCAGACTGTTCTACCACCGAGAGCTGGAAGTCTGCGCAGACCCCAGGGTGGTGACCTCCTTGCTGGGCTGGGAAAAGTTACCCAGGAAGGGCTTCCCCCTCATCTTCCACGGAGTGAGGGTGAGTGTGGGCCAGGCTCGGCAGGAGGGCGACCCCTCAGTGCTACCCACCGTTACACGTGTCCTGGTTACCATGTTGAATCTGGTCGTTAACCCAGCATCATTAACCCGGCATTTCCTGAGAGCTTGTGGTGGGCTTGCTCTCTGCTGGTCCCGGGGGAGAAAAGCCAGTGAGGAGGGGGCTCTGCCCCCGCAAGACCAGCTCCTCGGCACTCGGGTGACTGCACAGAAGGCCCCTGAGGGGGCTGGCCCGAGGTGGGCATCGAAGGGGGGCATCCTGAGGGAGTTGACAGGGTCGATCAGGGTCTGGGAGGTGAGCAGACCTGAGGAAGCTCCTGCCACAGCCCCACCCCTTCCCCCTGTGATTCGGTGGTGTCGAGGGGGAGGACCAATCCTGGGGACAGAGTCTGCCCTCCCCCAGGGCCTCACTGGGTGGGGGGTCCCCAGAGGGAGGTGTTAGACGCCCGGTAGCGCTCACTAAAACCAGGGAGTTTGTACTGGGAGTTTGGTGGTTAGAACCAGAAGTCAGGTTTGGCGTGAGCCCCTCCCCCGCCAAACTCCTGCAGAATTGGGGCTGGAGTGGTGTCTGCCCATCCTCTCAGCAGCCTGCCTTCCCGGGGACAGCACTTGGCCCCTCGACGTTTAGCTTGACCCGCTCTGTCAGCGGTGGGCTCGTGCGTCCAGGTGTGGCTTGGGGTGCACATCCTCTGGATGGGCGCGAGTTGGAGGACGAGGGGGCCCTGTGGGGAGACCAGCGTGGTTGCTTGGCACGAGGCCCCTCCTGGAATGCCTTTCCCCCAGCCTCTGCTCGAAGGCTTCTTCAGGTTTCGGGGCAGCAAAGCAGACTCAGTGGGGGCAGCAGAGCAGTCAGCCAAGAAGGGGAGGTCCGCCCGAGAGCACCCACGCTCCCAGTGGAGGGCCTGGCCTTGAGGAGAGGTCAGCTCTGTCCACAGCAACACATGTGTTTCCTGCAAACTACATAAGGGTCACAGTAGGCTCATTCGCGACAAAAACTGGGTGTAGAAGGGAGTGACAAATGTGCAAAAACGTTGTGTAGAAGGAAATGGAAACTCCAGGTCCACTGGATAACCTACCATGGAGCTGTGGAGATGGAGGTGCTCGGTGTGAAAAGAACAGAGTCCAGAAAGGTTACCTTATTTAGTGGGTATTTCTCAGGGCCTGTGTACTGGCTCCATTCTGGGCCCCCCAGAAGAAAATGAGGGTGAGGCCTCTGGGGCTGGGTTGCAGGGAACAGCGGGGTCCACTCCCACCGTTGGAGCAAAAGGGCACTGTCGTCCGTTGTTACAAGGCTGCAGCACTGCCAGGGCCCTCGCTCCCCCACAGGGCACTCCATCCCTGGAGTGAGACCTCCATGTGTCACCTGTGTGCTCCCCTCGTCAGCCCCTCCCCCAGAGCTCCAGAAAGACCCCCATCTGCCTCACTGCTCTGTCCCCAGCCCAGGGCATCTCGCAGAGGGGCCCAGTCGAGGGGGCAGCTGAGCCCCAGGAGCGCCCAAGGGGGGCCGGGCCCAAGGCAACTGGGGTCTTGTCCTAAAGGAAGTGCGGCCGGGAGCTGGGAGCCTGCGCCCAGACGGCAGCACTGAGTGGGTAGCGTGGCTGCACCCAAGCCTCAGATTCTGACCATCTGGCCCGTTACAGGAGAGGCACCAGCCTTTGGTCTAATTGGAAAACCAGCTTTGGACTTTATTTTCACCTGTTTTCTGCTTCATTCATCTCAGCTTTCTCTCTACTCCTCCCCTCGCTGACTTGCTCATCTTTCCTTTGCTTGTTGCAGTTCTCACGAGACGGCCGCGAGGCCCCTGTGCTTGTCCTCCTCACAGGGGCTCGGGTGGCCACGCCCTCCCAGCTCTGCCCTTCCACGTGCGTCTTCGTGTCTGTCGAGACGCGTGACTTTATTTTCCTTTTTGACCCAGGAGTTCTAAAGAAGTATATCTCCATGTGGTTAAGGATGTTTGGGTGGCCTATATCTTACTTCTGATTCTATTAGGTTCTGATCAAGAACGAGGGCCTGTAAATTCTGCTTTTAAAAATTTGTGGCCAAATAGGTATCAGCTGGCCGGCCGCCTCCCCCAGGCCACGAGGTCTGCTCTCGCCAGGACGCACGGGCATTTTGGCAGGGGGTGGGGTCCCAGTTCACAGACACACCCAGCCAACCCTCCACCCCCGGCATCTGTGCATCCAAGACGAGTCCTTACTGCTGAGCATCCATCTGTCCTGCTGGAACACAAGTCTGCACAAGAGCAGGGCTCCTCTGTCTCTGCTGAGTCACCACCCTGACTTCTCCCCTGGTTCATAGACCCTTCACAAACTCCTGTCGAGAAAATGACGTTTTTGTGATGGATGTGCCATTCTCTTGTCTTCCTGCTAACTCAGGGCAACGAAGCTCGAGAGGGGCGAAGCCCATCGTGGTTCAACCCTGCCGAGGCCGTCCAGGTCATGCGCTACTGCTGCCTGCTGGCCAGAAGCCTCTCCAGCCAGGTGTCCGCCGGCGACCTCGGCGTGATCACGCCTTACCGGAAGCAGGTGTGGGTCTGCTCCGGCCAGCTCCTCTGTGCCTTCCTGTCCCCGGGCTCTGAGGAGGGAAGGTGGACACGGCTCTCTCTGCATCTGCACAGCCGCTGTGCCTGTGCCCCAAACGGGGTGGGGGGGCGGGGGCTGGGGACACGTGGTGACCTCACCTCAGCGCACATGCGGTCACTGCGTGTGAGAAGGCCCATCCCCTGGGTGCTGAGGGAGCCGCCTCTGGTCCCCGCCCTCCAGCCTTTTGTGCTGGCAGGAGCTGAGCTTTTGTCCTTTTCACAATTTGAAGGTGCTTATTCTTTACTAGCACCCTCTGGAGATCTTCACACACCCCCAGTCTTGCTCAGCTCATCAGCTGCACCCCCTTCAGGACCATCCCCGCCCCTGCCCCGGGTCCTCTTCCTTCTGGCTTTCCTGTTGTGGCCACACAGCCTGGTTCCTGTCATAACCACTCAGGCCCCGGGGATGGGATCGTCTGGATGGCGCTCTCTCCCCGCCAACCCCAGGAGGCGCTCTGGATCCACCCCCACTCTCAGCACAGGGAGTCCTCGCTTCTTGACGCAGAGCCCTGCTCCTGGGAGGCACTGCCCCGGCCCCGCACACCCCGCCTGAGACCGGCATTTGTGCTGTGAGCAGCTTAGAGTTGATGAACCGAGATCAGGGGTTGAAAGGCCATGGGGCTCAGTGGTTAACGTTCAGCTTACGCTGTAATATGTAAAGAAATGGTCAGATTTGTGAAATTTTATCTTTGATCTCATCTTCAAAGGTGGAGAAAATCAAAATTCTTTTGCAAAATGTTGATCTGATGGATATAAAGGTTGGATCCGTGGAGGAGTTTCAAGGGCAAGAGTATCTGGTTATCATCATCTCAACTGTAGGTACCCGCGTCCCAGGGGCCTGCGCCAGGCTGGCTGCTGTGCAGGGCCTCGCAGGGGCAAGAGGGGTCTTGGACCGTCACCTCGAGCAGTTAACCATAGGGTGTTCTTCTTAAAAAAAGAAGTACAGAAACCCAGGAAGAAGTAGTTAAATGTTGGAGAAGGAGGGCTGGGATGTTGAAGGCGCGGGATTGGCAAGGAGCCTGCGGGCGGGAAGGTGGCTCGGCTCTCGGAAGTCTGTTCTTTTTAAAATTCCCTGTGTGAACTGTGCGTGTTAACTGCGGCAGGTTGGGAAGTTCAGGTGGAGGAGGAGCAGCACTGCCGCGAGCCCCGCCCCCGAGGTCCCCCCTGGGTGTTTGGAGCGCCCCCTCGGCTGTGGGCAGAATGCAGTGAGGCCGCCTCCTCGCCCACTGTCTTTCTCTTCTTTGACCAGAGATGGAGTCATACTGATGTTGAATGTTTTTAAATGCTTTTATAGATTGAGTTTCTTTCCACATCGAAAAATTTTAAACACTATTTTTATCCATCTCTGTGTTTCTTAGGTGCGGTCAAATGAACACATATTTGAAGATGATAGATATTTTTTGGGATTCTTGTTCAACTCAAAAAGATTTAATGTTGCAATCACCAGACCCAAAGCCTTGCTGATTGTGGTGGGAAATCCTCATGTACTTGTCAGGGTGAGCTGTGGCCCAGGGCTCAGGGAGAGGGGCCCAGTGGGGCAGCGGGATGGCTGTCAGGTACGAGCCCTGCCCCTTTGTGTGTCACCAGGATCCGTGTTTCGGGGCTTTGCTGGAGTACAGCATCACGAATGGGGTTTACACAGGATGCGACCTGCCGCCCGAGCTGCAGCCCCTGCAGAAGTGAGCACTGCCGTCTCCTGCCCCTGCGGGCCCTGCCCCTGGGCTGCGGCCACCCTCCACCCGGTCCTGGGATGACATTTGGGGTCAGCGCCTCCTTCCTTTCACAGCTTAATGAGCAAACTTCAGTGCCCCTCGTAAGACCACCCTGTGAAGAGGGGGCCGCCAGCAGCCCCGCGGTGGTCCCTGAGCGTGAGCCTGAGCTGTCATGGGGAGCCCCACTCACTGGACCCCGCATTTCCAAGTCTGCTGCCATGGCCGGGTGAGCGACCGCCCCTCTCTGCCCAGCAGAGCCCCTGCTGAGAAGCAGTGGCCGGAGGCCGCGTTCCACACCCCGAGGGACGCCGCCTGGGCTGCGGCCTGCCTGGTTTCCAGCCGCGGCCACGGGCCTGGGGCCCCGGGTCTGACGTCTGCTCTCACTGCTGTCAGCTCCGCACGCAGCCTGTGCCCACCCCTGGGCAGTCCCTGCAGCTGTCACCGAAATAAATGCTTGAGTGGGACACTTGCGTGGCCTCCGCATCCAGTGTTGGGGGTGGCGGTCAGGCTTTCACATGGCCTCCAGGCCCTTGAGCCACGTTCACTTCACACACCAGCTGTGTGAAGCCTGGGGGCTCTGGGGCTCTTTGCCCAGGGCTGGGCCGACAGGGCAGGGGTGGGGGTCAGCATCCTCCCCGCCCCCTGCATCCTGGTGCAGCTGGGCGGGGCCTGTATCCGAGCCTTTGGAGGCCACAGGCAGGGCCACAGAGACCTTCCTGTGGGTGCTGCAGAGGTGGAGGGCGTGGCGGGAGGGACAGGGCAGACAGTGTCCGCACCAGGGGTCCCAAGGCCACCCCAGGACCCTAGCACCCCCCCGTGACTGGCTGCCCCCGCTCCTGCTCCTCAGGGCCTTGTCCCTTTGTCGGCAGCTGTGAGCACTGGAAATGCCATCTCCTGGCTCACAGGTGGGGAAGTTGAGGCCCTGGAGGCTCAGCCCGGAGCCTGCAGGGGCCCCCGGGCCTGGGGTTGGGCTCTCCTAACTGTGGACACACCACAAATGGCTGCTGTGGGTCCGTTGGTGGGGGAATGGCTGGGTTCAGAAACAGAGCCAGTAGCTTGTCAGGACATGAGAAGGTTCTGGCCTTGGCCACATGCATGGGCTGCCAGGACAGTTGCCAGGTCACTCTGAGCAGCCTCGAGCCCCACCTGGCAGAGTCTGAGTGGAATTCAGGGTCGCACTGAACCCCCTCGGTCTGCACCTCCTGCCCACTTGCCACCTGGCTCTGCCCCCCTTGGTCTTCTCCGTGGCCGAGTTCCAGTCCAGCCCACTCTGCTTTTCCATGCCACCCTCTCCAGGGTCTTGGGGGCCGGGCCTCTGACACCAACCGGTGACAGTGGAGACCTAGAAATTCCGGGGGGGAACCAGTGTTGGCTGAGCACACGTGGCTGGGTCCCACCCTCCATCTTCGGTGACGAGTAGCGGGATTTGGTCACCACCACATGCCAGGGCAGGAGCAGCAGGGGCTGCAGGCAGCAAGGGGCTGGGCGGGCCAGGGGACACCTTAGCAGGGACCCAGAGGTGTCTCTGGGGTGGCAGTACTCAGGGCACACCTGTGTGCCAAGGGCAGGAGGGCGCTGCACAGCCTGGCTGGGCCAGAACAGGCAGGAGTCCCCATGTGACCTTTGGATGGGGATGGGGGCCAGTGCCCAAGCAGGGACCTCTGCTGCCTGTGGGCAGAAGCGCACGGTGCCTGTCCTCCAAGGGTCAGAGTCTGTGGGAGGCCGAGCCACCTAGACCAGCGTGGACACCTCGTGGAGCAGAGGTAAGAGGCGCCACAGGGGACTTCCCTGGTGGCGCAGTGGTTAAGAATCTGCCTGCCAATGCAGGGGACATGGGTTCGAGCCCTGGTGCAGGAAGATCACATGAGCCACGGAGCAACTAATCCCGTGCACCACAATTACTGAGCCTGTGCTCTAGAGCCTGTGAGCCATAACTACTGAGCCCTTGTGCCACAACTCCTGTAGCCTGAGTGCCTAGAGCCCATGCTCTACAACAAGAGAAGCCACCACAATCAGAAGCCCACGCACTGCAACAAAGAGCAGCCCCCGGTCATTGCAACTAGAGAAAGCCTGCGCGCAGCAACGAAGACCCAACGCAGCCAAAAAAAAAAAAAAAAAAAAAGCACCGTGGGCAGGTGTGGCTGCACAGAGATCCCCTAAATGAAACTTGGAAGTTGTGTGTCCCGCCCCTCGTTTGTAAGTTATCCAAGCTTTTTCTTCCTTTTTTAAAGTTGCTCATGCCCAGCATGTTGTAACTGTTGCCATTTTAAAGTAGAACAGTTCCAGCCAGCAGCCTTTTCACCATCTCTGACATTCAAAATGCCATTGCAATTTGACGCTCGCCCTCGTCCACTTAAAAAGGACCCCAGCAAGCTGTCCTTTCACAGCTGTAATCATCATGTTATTCCTTCTTCCCACAGAACTGCACCCCACTGCAGAATGTGCTGGGTTGAAAGTTATGGCGTCACAGAGGGTCTGTTCTCCCAGGCACATGGTGGGCTGTGACCCGCCTCTCCACCCAGCCCTGTGGGGCCAGCTGAGAGCTCTGGCCAACGAAGGGCCAACAGAAGTGCCACAGGACTCGAGTGGACCAGCTCACCAGCTCCACTTCCTCCGCTAGGTGCCTGGGCACCCCAGGGCGGTGGCTCCAGTCTCCAGAGTGAGGGGGCCGGTGGGGCAGAGCTCCCCGGCCACCTGCTGCCCAAGTGTGGGGTGAGGTGACCTTCCGCCATGCTGTGCCATGGCCTGTCCTGTCCAGCATCCTCGGCTGCTGCCAGACAAATACCTGCAGTACATCGAGGGGGTCGTTTGTCCTAATCTGTGAGACCATGAGACCAGACCTGGGAACAAGAACTTCCTCTGTTCTCAGAATCGTTAGGTACGTACTCAATCAACACAATGCACAGACATTGTGAATTTTCGTAACTGCACGTGGAAGTAGAATTGGAAATGCGTCAATTAATGAGCTGCCCGTCTTCAAGGGCGAACATTACTTGGGGTTCACCCAAGTAATAAGAAATGGTTCAGCGTTAGGCTTTTTCCTATTTTTCGTCTTCATTGATATGCGAGCTGATAAAACGTCACCTAAATAGAGAATGAAGGTTTTGCTGTAGTAATGTCCCTCAACCTTCCAAAGCCCTTCCATGTGTCAAAAGCCACATGTCAATGGATCAGCACGAGAAAGGGCAGGCTGTTCCCGTAATGCCATCCTGCCCCAGAGACAGGATTTGGGGAGAGTAGTCCCCCAGTCTGGGCCGGCCGGGGGTGAGGACCGGCGCAGCCCCTGCTGTCCACCCCTGCCCAAGGGGCAGGGAGGGTGGAGCTCGGAGCCTCTGCAGGATCAGAGCCCCTGTCCAGGTGTCACCTCCCCACCCAGGCCCCTCTCTGGGATGAGGACAGCATCGGAGGGGCTGCCGTAACATGGGGGTAGGGGTGCAGGGCCGCCAGCCCCGGCTGCGCCCTCTGTCCTGTGGGTCCCGTGCGCTCGTCCTGCCAGCATCTGCCGCACACCCGCTGTGCTCCAGTGGCAACTCTGCCACCTGCCGTAGCCACTTGCCAATTCTGAGAGCACGTGGAGACTAGCGGTTTTTCTCCTAACCAGACTAACCAACTGAAATACACCACAGAAAGTGGTGGCTGTTTACAGTGGAACTACTACAGGGTGTCTAGGAAGTAACCTGAAGAGCCAACAAGATGTTACAGAGAAATAATGATTCTATTACAGGAGGCATAGAAGATGTAAGTAGATGGAGGGATGTGCCCTGCTCACGCCTGGAACAGCCCAAGGCAGCACAGACTTCCACCTTCCCCATCCTCCAAAGTGTACACGGAGAAGGAAAGGCCATGAATGCCTAAGTCATTACATAAGGGAAAAGGAGAATGTGGGGGACCTCCATCGGCATGTGGGATCACGGAAACATGCTGCTGCAGGGGAGGGGCCAGCCCCTGACTGGAGGTTTCTGCGTTGTTGGGGATGGAAGCAGCCCGACTCCCTCAGTGAGCAGTACACAGGTGGAACGGGTGGGCGTCGCTCAGAAACACTGGTGAGTCTTCAAAAGCACAGCGACCCCCGGACTTCCCTGGCGGTCCAATGGCTAAGAGTCTGCACTCCCAATGCAGGAAGCCCGGGTTCCATCCCTGGTGAGGGAACTGGATTCTGCGTGCATGCTGCAACTAAGACCCGGCGCAGCCTAAATAAATAAATATTTAAAATTTAAAAAAAAAGTGAAGCTCAGGCTTGTAGAGGACATCCCCCCCTTCTGAGCTCCCCTGGCAGGGGGTGGGAAATTAGCTCACAGCAGTGACCCAAGGCCTGCAAATATGGGTGCTCAAAACATAGTTGGATGATTTTTTTTTTTTTTTTTTTTTTTTGCGGTTCACGGGCCTCTCACTGTTGTGGCCTCTACCGCTGCAGAGCACAGGCTCCGGAAGCGCAGGCTCAGCGGTCATGGTTCACGGGCCCAGCTGCTCCGTGGCACGTAGGATCCTCCCGGACTGGGGCACGAACCTGTGTCCCCTGCATCGGCAGGCGGACTCTCAACCACTGCACCACCAGGGAAGCCCTGGATGAATTATTGAGTGAAGTTGAAACTCCAACTATGCTAAATATTTTACAAAGAGCACGTGTATATCCTATTACAGTGGGATGGGGACCTTTTATGAAAGAATAAGAAGTGATACAGCGAGTCTTGCAGGCAATCTGCATGAAGGTGGCAGCTGGGCTCTGCACCAGAGACCGAACCCAGGAGGGTGCGAGAGGGGTGGTGCCTGAGGGTGGGCACGGGGGTGTCGGAGTGGAGGGGGTAAAGGTCAGGAAGGTGCGGGCACAGGCCGACCGGGAGAATGCCATTGACCAAGGCAAACGGATGGGGTGATGGGGAGGAGGTGCAGGGCTACAGAGGCCGCGGGACCGCGTGGAGGTGACGCGGGGGGGCGGCGGGGAGGGCACTGGGGCGACGGCTGCAGTGCAGAGGCCATGAGGAGACGCCCCGCAGCGTCCGCCAGCCGGCTGCCCCGCGTGGGGGGTGGAGTCCCCCGTCTGTGTCCGCAGCAGCCCGGGTGGGTGGGAGCCTCAGCGCCCACGGTGGCGGCCAGGCTTCTGTAGAGAGCGGAGAGCGGGTGCGGGAGGCGGACGAGGAACCCCTCTCCGCGGGGCGGCTCCCGGACGCGGGGCTGGAAGACAGGGGCCCAGGACGCGGCCGGCCCCGCCGCATCTCCACCGCGTGCAGCCATCCCCGACCCGCGGGCGAGGGGAGCCCCCCACTCGGCCTCCCCCTCCTCCCCGCCCTGAGGAAGAGGAAGAACCAGTCATTGTTCATTCATTTTATTTAATTTAAATATTTTTTGCCAAGTCATCGCCGGCGCCGCATCTGCGTGCGGGGGGGGTGGGGGTGGGGGGGCGGAGCCACGCCGCGCGTCGCCGCAGGTAAACAGCCCCCTCCCCGCGGCGGGACCGCAGCCGCCGCCCGCCGCTCGGGGCGGGGGTCCCGCCGCCGCCCCCGCCGGAAAGACGCGCCGGGGCCGCGCCGGGGCTGCAGCCGAGGCGGGGGCGGCGGCCCCTGCGCCCCCCGCAGCCCGCGCCGGCCCGGGCGGCCCGACCCCTGCCCCGGGGTGCGGCGGCGGAGCGCCCCCCGCCCCCACCGCGGGCCCCGCGCCCCGGATCCCCCGCGCCCCCCATGCACCACCTCCTGGAGCCGTCCGCGGACATGGCGACGGCGCTGCTGGCCGGCGAGAAGCTGCGCGAGCTGATCCTGCCCGGCGCGCAGGACGACAAGGCGGGCGCCCTGGCCGCGCTGCTGCTGCAGCTCAAGCTGGAGCTGCCGTTCGATCGCGTGGTCACCATCGGCACCGTGCTGGTCCCCATCCTGCTGGTCACCCTGGTCTTCACCAAGAACTTCGCAGGTGAGGCCGGAGGCGCGCGGCGGGAGGGGCGCGTGCCCTCTCGGGCCACCCTCGCTGTGCCAGCCACCGCGGGCCTCCCCACTGGGGCCGGCAGTGTGGGCGGTGCCCCGGGGTCTCCCCGCAGACCCTCAACACTTCCCCGCCCTTGCATGTGTCGCCGGTCGCTGGGGCTGCCTCCCTGATCCCTCTCTTTCGATGTATTGAATTTACCTTCCGTGGGCTCACACCGGGCGGACCCGGTGGTCCCAGGCATCAAGGAGACGTGGGCTCTGTCGTGGAAGAGGGGCGACCAGAAGGGGGAGTGGGCAGGGTCTGAGGGAAGGAGGAGTCGCCAGGTGGGGACCAAAAAAGGAAGTTACAGGTGATGGGGACAGTGGACACCAAAGCACGGCCTCTGGGCAGGGTCCTGGGGCGGGTGGTGGGATGAAGACCCTGAGAAGTGGGCAGATTCTGGTTGGTTGGTGGGGGGGCACTGGGAGCCTGGGCAGGTCTTGGGCAGAGGCCCCCCTGGGCAGGCAGGGCCTGGAGGAGCAGCAGGCACTGGTGGGCAGTGGACCCTCCTGGCCTCAGCAGCAGGCCCAGCGCCTGTGAGGCTGATGCAGGTAGAAGAAGAAACCAGACAAGGGCAGTGTCCACGGCAGCGTGGACGGGATGAGAGGTTGAAGCTGCCGTTGACAGATGTGGTCCTGATTAGATTCAGTGCATTTGGGGAGCACCTGAGGGCCTCCTAAGGAGAGGTGACCCCAGGTGAGGCAGGAAGGAAGAGTGGGCTCCCGGGGACCAAGGGTCCACACGCGGCAGGTGCGTGGGCGGCTGGAGACGGGAAACGGCCCCCCACGCAGGGTCTGGCTGGCAAGCGGTCTCAGGGCCCAGATGTCCAGGGAGGCCCCTTCGCAGCCCATCAGCCCGTGGCAGAGAGGGCGACTCTCCCCTGAGGGACGTGGACAGGCTTCCTTGCACAAAGGACTCACCTGTTAGGGGTCCCTGTGACCTGAGAATGGACGTTGTCCAGGCTGCCTCGTCCCACCCCCGGGTGGGTTACTCCCGGGGTCAGCACGCTCCCCAGGAGCCTGGGGGGGAAGTCAGGCTGTGCACAGGTGTCTCCTGGGGCAGCCTTGAAAGGTTAGCACAAACTTGTGACCCCAAACGCTAGAGCCTCATTGTCTCACAGTGCGCAGGCCCAAAGTCCAAAATCCAGGTGTGGGCAGGCCATGCTCCCGAAGCCTCAGGGAGGGTCCCTCCTTGCCTCTCCAGTTCTGGAGGCTCCGCAGTCCTGGGCCTTCCTTGGCTTCATTGTGGCCGCATCACCTGATCTCTGCCTGCGTTTTCATACCTCCTCCTGGGTATCTGTCCAAATTTCCCTCCTTTTATGAGGACACCAGTCATTGGATCGGGTCCCCCTTGATCCAGCGTGACTCATCTCAACTTGATCACATCTGCAAAGATTCTTTCCAAACAAGGTCACATTCACAGGTACCAGGGCTTGGGGCTAGAACATCTTTTGGGGGAACAATCCTACCCACTCCAGATGCACACGGTGGGGCAGGCTCAGGACTCAGTCGCCGTCAGACGACCTCCTGTGACAGGGCCCCCACCTTGATATTCTGCTGTGAACCAGCTCCCCCCATGTGGGGGGGCCTCAGCACCTCTGCATCCAGCCTGGCTGGGCTGCTGGGTCTCCCCGAGTGTGTCCTTCATCTCTGCTCCTGGCGGTACACTTGGCCTCCCTGTGTCGCCTGCCCTTTCACACCCACCTGCGTGTGTCTGGGGACACGCCTGGGCCCGATGCTGGTCCGGAGGGGCCCGGTGCCTCCCTAGCGAGGGCAAGGCAGGCCTTCTGAGCCAGGGCAGGCAGGTGCCGGTCCTGCAGCCCAGCACCCTGCGACCCAAAATCCAGCCGGTGGAGCATGTCTGGCGTGCGGGGCCCAGGTCTGCCCCATGGTAATCCTGTTCCAGGTCACAGAGCAAATGGGGGGTGGCAGTGGCTTCACGAGCTCTCCCGCTGCTGAGTGACTGAGGCCGCGCAGTCCCCTTGCTCCCACCGCCGTTCGGGGCAGTGGCGGCTGCCTCTTCTGCTCTCCTGGATCAGGGTCCGTCTACCTGGTGCTCCTCACAGAGCTCAGAATCGTCCCCGGGTCCCTTCTCCAGATCTGAGGACAGTAGGGGACCACTGCTGTGGACCAAAGTGGGGCAAGAGGAAGCGAGGTCAGAAGCTCTGACCCTCAAGGGGCGCTGGAGGCCCCTCCAGCTGCATCCCCCACCCCCAGACAGGAGCACACCCGACCCGTCCCCTCAGCACTGGGTCACCATCCATCTTCAGGTTCCGAGCCCAGAGTATGTCCTGCCACTGCTGGAAGGATCCATGTCCCATCCACTGGAGCCCGGCTCGGCTCGAGGGGACCCGGCGCTCACCCCCACCAGCCCACCCAGCGCCCAGATCCTCACCTGGTGCCCTGGCGCAGGGGGCGGGGGTCCGATGTGTCTGCCTGTTGGTGACACGCGGGCAAGTACATGCTGGCCACTGGGCTCATGGTGAGGACCCGGCCAGGCGGGGACCTCCCTGAACACTGTGGCCTGTGCTCATCCCCAGGCTGGAGGGTGGCAGGTGGCGGGAAGGCCCCGGTGGCTCCGCAGACACACCCGCTGTGCAGACCCGTTCAGTGGTGGATGGAGGGTCAGCGAGGCTCACGGCCAAAAGAGGATGGCGGGGGAGTGGGGCGTTGAAGGGCTACTGGTTTCTCCAGATGTTATGTGGGCCCTGGGAAGAGGGGACCAACAGCTGCTTTTTCCTAAAATAGCCAAACACAGGCAGACCTCATTTTATTGTGCTTCGCAGATATTGCGTTTCTCACAATTTGAAGGTTTGTGACAACCCTGCGACGAGCAGGTTTCCTGGCGCCATTTTTCCAACAGCATTTGCTCAGTTCGTGTCTCTGTGCCATATTTTGGTAATTCTCACAATATTTCGAACTTTTTCCTTATTAATACATTTGTTACGGTGACCTGTGAGCAGGTCTTTGACGTTACTATTGCGAAAAGATTACGACCCGCTGAAGGCTTAGGCGGTGGATGGCATTTTTTAGCAATAAAGTATTTTTAATTAAGGTACGTACGTTGGTTTTTAGACATACATACAGCATGTAGACATAGACTACAGTATAGTATAAACATTATTTTTATATGCACTGGGAAAGAAAAGAATTTGTGTGACTTGCTTTATTGCGATCTTCGCTTTATCGCTGGCGTCTGGAACCAAACCCTCGACATCTCCGAGATGCCTATAACGGGTGTGCCTCTTCTACCCCCAGTCAGGCAGGGTCTCCAAGGGAACTGGGGCGCTCGAGCTGGGAGGGAACGCTGTCGCGGGCTGGGCTTGGCCTGGGGACCGGGAGCAGCCCCGGAATTGCAGCGAATTCGGAATCGCACACACAGCTTCTTCCCCGAAGCGGCCTCGCAAGCCCTGGCTGTTGCTCTGGCTCGATGTTCTCCACGGCACCGCAGTCGGCCCTGCGTGCTCCACGACGGGGTCTCTGGGAGCACCCGGGGCTGCGAGGACCCTGGCCCCGGTGTCCTCTCGGGGCATAGCCAGGGGCGCTCGGGTCCAGAGTCCACACAGTGCCATCAGGAAAGGTGCCCTGGGTGAGCTGACTGGGTCTGCGGGTCCCTGTCGGACACCCATGCTGGCACTGCAGTGTTTGAGTGCCCGGTGCCCAGGCCCCTTGGCTCAGCGGTCACCCCCACCCCCAACCAGGGTCCGGCCCAGCACCCAGGCCCCTGCAGCTCAAGTCAGGACATGCGGCCGCAGCTCTTCCGGGCCAGGGTCACTGCACACGTGTGTCCTGAGGCACCGGCATGACACATCCGGTCTCTGCTGGGCTGTTGGACCTGCTTTGCAGGTCAGGGAAAGACAGAGACCCCGGTGTAGAGCCCGAGGGGCCCTGGAGCTGGGCCTCTCCTGAGCCAGGGCTCATCCCTCCTCCCCTCCCAGCAGCCAGGGGGCTGTGGCAGACGTGAGAGGATGTGGGGACCCATGGGGGCCCTGCTTCCATCCACGGGTGAACCAGCTCCCCTGTGCCTGCAGCACTCACCGCCAGGGGACAGGCCCCCTCCGTGCCCCAGAGCCGCGGCACCCTCCCAGTTCCCCTGGGGCCTGGACCAGGGGCCTGGGGGTCCCAGGGACCTCTCCCCGCCGTCCTTTTCTCCCAGAGAAGAGCGTCTGCCTTTCTTTGGCCTGGAGTTGGCTGTGAGGACAAAAAGCAAGTGAAGAAAATGCTATCTTCTCAACCATGAGGGGGGATCCTGTGCCTTTTCCATGTTCTCTGAGCCCAACTCACCACTAGGCCCCAATCTGTGTCCTCGTCAGGGGCCTTGGGCTGTGCGTACCAGCATTTCCTGACCCAGCCCCATCCTCGGCCAAGCCCGTCCCTCGTGTGCCCTTGGCACAGCTTCCTCACGGAGCCCCTGACCTCGCCACCACAGCTGAGCAGAGCTCACTGCCCGTCACTCCTGCCCCCAGCCCTCCGTGACTCCCCAGTGCCTGCCACGTGGAGCCCCAGGTCCTGCTGCCATGGCCGTTGGACCACACCACCTGGAACGAGCTGTGGGCCCCACTCCGGCGATCCTGAGGCCCACCTCAAGCCCCCCCTCAACCCTCAGGATGGTGCGGGGCTGTCACGCTGCTGGCAATGGCTGGGGCTCTGCATATGTAAGAGGCCAGGTGACCTCCTTGCCTGGGACCGAAGGCACTTTTGGGGTCTCCGTGCCCAGATGTGTAGCCGGCCCCCTCGGCCCCTGCGAGGCACCAGCAGTGACCGCCTGCCTCTCCTGCCCTCAAAGGCTGGGATTAACTTGGGGCAGGCCTTGGGAGGGGCCTGCACAGACAGAGACAGACAGACAGGTGCGTTGGTCCCCACTGCTTCCTGGTCTCAAGCCTCGTGGGGTGAGGGGCGTAAGCTGGAGCAGAGGGAGACTCAACGGACTCGCCCTGGGGGCCGTTCTTCGGGGCGCGAGGAGGGTCCAGGCTAGGGCAGGCTGGCATGCATGCTAGCTGTGGTCAGGCTGGGGGCAGTGACCTCCTGTCATTGGGATGCTGCCCTCTGGGCAGGGGGCCCGGGCTCTGCCACTTGCAAGAGGGCACACGTGCCCGGTCTGTGGTGACAAGGACTGGAGCCTGGCCTGACAGCCGAGTGGCCCGGTCTTCAGGGGCCATGAACGGTGACGCCCCGCCCTGAGGACAGCTCCGAGCCGGCCAAGCTCTCCTCTCTGAGAAGCGTTCAACGGGAGGCCCAGCTGGAGGGCAGGTTCGGTGGGGACAGCGTCCCACGTTCTCAGCTGTTGGTTGGCACCTGTCCTCACCTGGGGGGAAACAGCTCAGTGACGACCGTTTTTCCTGCGTGACATTGTGGACTGGGTGGTGGGTCCTTCCTGTCGGATCCCCGGGGTGACTGCCCCTGCCCACCCAGTGTCCTGGGACCCCAGGCCTGCCCTTCCCCAGGACAGTGGGTCTTGGGGGGACACTCCTCAACTCTCAAGGGCAGGCAGGGCCACTTTTGCTGTTCCTTAGTTGTGCCACCGTAACCGGCTCTGGGTAGGTAGGACCTGGCCAGGACACCTGCCCTTCTCAAGATGGAGGCCGAGGCAGTGCCAGGCTGGGGGCTGGTCCAGCTGTGCCACTGTAAGAGAAGCCCCAGCTGAGTGGTGTGGCCTGTGCCGCCCTCTCTGGGACTCGTCCCTGTGTGCACATGGGGACGTTATGGCACTCGGAGGGGGGCCTGAGGTTCCAAGTGCAGGTCGGCCCCCCAGGGCGGGGTGGGCACGGCCGTACCCTCCACCCCCATCCCACCTGTGTCTGTGCCACAGCTGACTGCAGTACGTGGGGGGCGGGGTACCCGGGGTGAGACCCACGCCAGCACGCTGAGATGTGCGGAAGAGGGCTCAGCGCGGGGCAGGCGGGAGGGGTCCGATGCCCGGCTCGCCCCCAGCCCCCTCTCCTCTCTGCCCCCAGAGGAGCCCATTTACTGCTATACGCCGCACAACTTCACCCGCGACCAGGCGCTGTACGCCCGCGGCTACTGCTGGACGGAGCTGCGGGACGCGCTGCCCGGCGTGGACGCCAGCCTGTGGCCGTCGCTGTTTGAGCACAAGCTGCTGCCCTACTCGCTGCTGGCCTTCGCGGCCATCATGTACGTGCCCGCGCTGGGCTGGGAGTTCCTGGCGTCCACGCGCCTCACCTCCGAGCTCAACTTCCTGCTGCAGGAGATCGACAACTGCTACCACCGGGCTGCCGAGGGCCGCGCGCCCAAGATCGAGAAGCAGATCCAATCCAAGGGACCCGGCATCACGGAGCGCGAGCGGCGGGAGATCATCGAGAACGCGGAGAAGGAGAAGAGCCCCGAGCAGAACCTGTTCGAGAAGTACCTGGAGCGCCGCGGCCGCAGCAACTTCCTGGCCAAACTCTACCTGGCGCGGCACCTGCTCATCCTGCTGCTCAGCGTGGCTCCTATCTCCTACCTGTGCACCTACTACGCCACCCAGAGGCAGAACGAGTTCACCTGCGCGCTGGGCGCGGCCCCCGGGGGCGGCCCGGCCGTGCGTGTCACCTGCAAGCTGCCGTCGGTGCAGCTGCAGCGCATCGTGGCGGGCGTGGACGTCGCGCTGCTCTGCTCCATGAACCTCATCATCCTCGTCAACCTCGTCCACCTCTTCATCTTCCGCAAAAGCAACTTCATCTTCGACAAGCTGCACAAGGTGGGCATCAAGACCCGCCGGCAGTGGCGCCGCTCGCAGTTCTGCGACATCAACATCCTGGCCATGTTCTGCAACGAGAACCGCGACCACATCAAGTCGCTCAACCGGCTGGACTTCATCACCAACGAGAGCGACCTCATGTACGACAACGTGGTGCGGCAGCTGCTGGCCGCGCTTGCGCAGTCCAACCACGACGCCACGCCCACCGTGCGCGACGAGGGCGTGCAGACCGTGGACCCCAGCGCTAACCCCGCCGAGCCTGAGGGCGCCGCTGAGCCGCCCGTGGTCAAGCGGCCCCGCAAGAAGATGAAGTGGATCCCCACCAGCAACCCGCTGCCCCAGCCCTTCAAGGAGCCTCTGGCCATCATGCGCGTGGAGAACAGCAAGGCCGAGAAGCCCAAGCCCGTGCGCCGCAAGACGGCCACCGACACGCTGATCGCGCCGCTGCTGGACGCGGGCGCGCGCGCCGCGCACCATTATAAGGGTGGCGGGGGCGACACGGGCCAGCCCCCCGACAAGAAGCATGCCCGCCACTTCTCCCTGGACGTGCATCCCTACATCCTGGGCACCAAGAAGGCCAAGGCCGAGGCCATGCCTGCCGCCCTGCCAGCCTCCCGGAGCCAGGAAGGAGGCTTCCTGTCCCAGGCAGAGGAGTGTAAGCTGGGCCTGCCCGCGGCACCCACCACAGGTAGGGATGGGCAGGGCTGGAGGGGCGTGAAGGGGGTTAAGGACTGAACCAGCTGGATGGAAGTAGTGGGTGGGCAGGGGAGCCAGCTGCCGGGGTGACGACAGGCGGGACCCTCACTCGAGGGCCCTGTGAAGCACACGGGATGAAGGGCTGGCGGGGACACACGGTAAGGTTGCTCGGCACCTGGAGAAGGTTCTGGAAACGGGCGCTCTGCTCCTGGGGCGGCCAGAGCCCCCCCCCCGCCAGGCCGGCCGCTGTGTGGGGGAGCTTCAGAGCCCGAGCGGGCCAGGCGGGAGGAGGGGGGAGGCAGCAGGTGGGGAGAGGGGTCTGCAGAGGCTCTGTGCTCTGGGCTGTTTGCAGATGCACCGCTCCCCGCAGAGCCAGCCCGGGCCGCGCTGCCCTCCGGGGGCCCGTTTCACATCTGCTCGCCCTCCGCCGCCCCCGCCACGGCCCCTCTGTCGCCAGCCAGCCTGGGCAAGCCTGACCCCCTCGCCATCCTGAGCCGCAACGCCACCCACCCGCTGCTGCACATCAGCACCCTGTATGAGGCACGGGAGGAGGAGGACGGGGCCCCCCGAGCCCCCCCTGATGTGGGCAGCCTCATCACCATCCCTCCCCCCCAGCAGATCCTCATTGCCACTTTTGAGGAGACAAGGACAGCAGTGAGTGCTGTGGAGTTCTGAGGTGACAGGGCTGCCCAGGCCGTCGCAGGCCCCCCTGCATGACCGCAGTGCGCCACTGCCCCCAGCGCCCCCGTGGACGCGGCCTCTGCTTCGCCCGGCACGGCCCACACCCCAGCCTCCTGTCCGCATGCCACGGGGCTCAGCACCTCGCCTACCCGGCCCCTCAGATGGCATCGTCGGGGCGCTGGCTGGGCCAGGGGCTGGCCATGACCCCCGTAGAGCCCGTGGCCAGAAAGGCCCAGAGCCACCATCCCCCTCCCCTGCATCAGGCGCTCGGCTGTGAGATGAAGAATTTATTTTTTTAGTTGATTTTGTCTTAGGCCTGGGACGCTGGCCCGTGAGGGGCCGGGCAGTGGCAGGACAACTCAGGAGGGAGCTGGGGATGGTGGCACCTCAGGGCTGCCCCTGCAGGGACCGGGAGCCCTCGGTGGGAGGGGCCACCCTCCAGTCAAAGGTCAACGTGCACTTTCTCCTCGTATCCCGACAAACCTGTACTTTATTTTACTATGATTACTGTAACTAGCGAGTATATTTATTACCAGGAGGCTTCAGATGCATTCAAAACAAAGGATGCTGTGTGTGTGAGTGTGGGAGCGTGCGGAAGAGAGCAAGGGTGCCAGCGTGCCAGTGGGTGTGTGCATTAGCGGTAAGCGTGCGAGTGTGTGCGTGAGTGCGCACGGGTGAGGCTGGGCGAGGGCGCCAGCGTGCCAGCGAGGGCAGGAATCCAACGCAATAACCACGTCCCCTCCAAGGCCATCAGCACCCCCCCGCCCGAAGGTCCACCACGCTTCCGTGGGAGCTCAGGGCCGGCGCTGGGCGGGGCCATCCCTATTACCTCAGCCACGGCGACAACGTGACAGTATTAACAAGGTAGCACCGAGCATATCAATAAAGATTATTCTGATACCCCTGAGTCCTGAGTGGTCCATCCTGCCGGAGGCCTGTGGTCCAGCTGAGGCCTCCTGTGTCCAGGGCCTCCACCCAACCTGCACGGGGTGGAGGTGCTGGGGGCGGGGGACGGCAGGGCCGTGGATGGCGCCCCGATGCCCTCCAGGTCGCCTGGGGGCCCTGCTGCATCCACAGCTGAATGAGAACACACAGTCCTCATGCGGCTGACACACCGTGGTCTCCAGCTAACGTGCGTGCATTCTGGGCCACAGGGTGATTCACACAGACTCAGTGGAGATGGAGTGACCCCCCCCAGGAAGCCGGCCCCCTCATCAGATGCTTGAGGGCAGGGGCTGCCAGGTACACTTGGGGGGGACTAGCAAGAACTGGCAGGACTCAGGAGGGCTTCCTGGAAGGGGTGCCCCTGATGTGCTCTGGAAGCGTTCGTGTCATGGGGATCGCGGGCGCGGGGGGGCTTTCCTCACCAGGCCCAGGATGCAGGTGGGGATGAGGCTGGTCGCGGGCGTGCACCAAGGAGTCACACACCCCATAGGCCACAGCAGGAGACCCCGAGGGTCTGAAGAGAGGCTCCTTGGAGGCAGATGGCTGGGGCAGCTGGGCCAGAAACCCCTGGGGGCTAGACCACGTGGGGTGCAGGCCTCAATCACAAGGGGGCTCAGCCGAGATCAGGGTGGGACCACCTGTCCCACCTGCTGCACCGTGTGGAGGCCTGACTGGCCTGGCCTCCTCGAAGCCCCTCCGCAGGCCCCTCCCTGGAGCAGCCCTGAGCTTCGGCAGGCTGGGCTTTCTGGGAGTGCAGTTGATCCATCATCCGGGGCTGCATCCCAACTTGGGTGTTTTTGTTTTTGTTTTTTATAAATTTATTTCTTTTTGCGCGTGGGCTTTCTCTGGTTGTGGTGCGTGGGCTTCTCATTGCAGTGGCTTCTCGTTGCGGAGCACGGGCTCTAGGCGTGCGGGCTTCAGTAGTTGTGGCATGCGGGCTCAGTAGTTGTGGCTCGCAGGCTCTATAGAGTGCAGGCTCAGTAGTTGTGGTGCACGGATTTAGTTGCTCCGCGGCATGTGGGATCTTCCCTGACCAGGGCTCGAACCCGTGTCCCCTGCACTGGCAGGCAGATTCTGAACCACTGCGCCACCAGGGAAGTCCCGCAACTTGGGTTTTAGATGTAGGTTTTTATCATCACTCAGGTATGGTGAAGCCAAGAGATCAGGAGAGGACTGTCACTGCAAAGACAGTTTATCACAGGTCCCAAGAGGAGGGGGCCCCAGGGCCGGTCAGGAGGCAGGGAGAGGGGACACGTGGGCAGGAGCCTCCACTGGGTTTCCGCAGGGAGAGATGGGAGGCAGGGTGAGCAGGCTCAGGACCGGCCAGTGTGAATAATCTCGGTAGGCTCAGGGCGGAGGGGCTGCCCAGGTGATTGGGGCAGGCAGAGGGTGGCCCCGAGGACACAGAGCACCTCATGGAGGAGGGATGGTCTGGGGCTGTGGATGGCTGGTTTGCTTGTGAAACTGTTTGCTGTCTCTAGGAATTGGCTGACTCTGGGAGTGGCAGTCTCTCCAGGGTCAGCACGGCCCCAGATGGCAAAACAGTACAATTCATACCCCCTGTCCCCAGAAAGCACTCACCCTCACCCGGGTCAGGACACTGTCCCCAGCCCAGCATCCCAGGTCATATGGCCTGCTGCCTCTTGGGCTGGCACTCACCATTTCCACTCATCTGGGGAAGGGACCCCACAGGACCCAGGCAGGCTGACCAGGTCCTGCAGGGTGGGATGAGCCCTTGGCCCCTCGGTCCCACATGGGCAGCCAGATCCGTGGTGGTGGTGAGCCGGGCACTGGGGGCCAAGGTGACCCTGAAGGGGTAGGGGCTGCTGTGCCCACCCAGGAGTCCAATTCCCACTCACCTCAGGCAGCAGTGTTTGCCACGGGCCCCCCGGCAATCCCTGAGTGGGGCTGGAGCCCAGACCGGCCCCCCACCCCTGCACATGCACACTCAGGGGCTCTGCTCAGAGTAGAGACATTCCCAGAGACCCGCGGGGCGCGCTGCCTGGCCGTGTGCTGAATCCACAGAAGTTCCCCATGCACACGTGTCCAGGTGGGGCTAAGGCACACCGGCCACTGAGCCCCCGCCCCGCCCCCGGTCTCTGTCTTCGGCGGGATTGCTGTGCCCAGCCCTGCCCCGTGAGCCAAGGCCCGGCAGGACATTTCAGACCAGTCTCCTCCAGAGGCCTGTTCCTTGGTGTGTGAACTGACCCATTGCCCTGGGGAACAGAAGGGAGTCAGCGTCCCACAGAAGCAGACCTCTTCCTGCAGGTGCCAGGGATGCCACCTTGCCCGGAGGGAGCAGAGGGCGCACCGTGGGCATCAGCATTCCTTTGATTCCTGCCCCGCACGAGACTGGACGGGGCATCACCTCCCACATCAGCCAGCCCAAAGGAGGGCCACCCCCAGACTCAGAATGTAGGAACCCGGGCCCTGTGCGGGACAGCAGGGCTGGGCCAGCACCCCCTTCCTGGAACCTGAGGGGAGGCCCGGCGCCCAGCTCGGACCGCTGGTGGGCCGGTCCAGCAGGCCCAGACCAGGGCCGGGCCGGACGGGGCTACCCCTCACTCCGGGACCCCGCCCCCACCCTGTGCCCCCCTCTCCTCCAGCCGTCCCACCGTCCCCGCCCGCGCCTCCCCGGACCCCAGCCGCCAGGCCGAGGGGTGGCCCAGGCGCCCACATGGGTACAATCCACGACCCAAACTCTCTGCTCCTCGCGTTGCACTATCGCTGACCCTTTCGGGCGGGATTGACGGTTCTGTATCATAGCAGGCTATATGAACGTCAACCCCCTTTTACTGACCGGGAGCTGCAGCCAGAGAATTTTGGGGCGCTTCGCAACGCCGCCCCACTCGGGTGGCAGGCCTGGGACTCGAACCCGGGTACCTAGCCGCCGCTTGAGTCCTCGAATCCCGACGCTGGAGGCGGGGCGGGGAGCAGCGGTGCTTTCTCGCGCGCGGCCTCCTGGGAAGTGAAGTCCGCGGCTGCTCGCGCGCAGCCCCCTGGGAACTGTAGTCCACGGGCCCGGGACAGGCTCGCTGTAAGGGCGAGCCGAAGGCGCGCGGAACTACGCTTCCCGGCATGCCGCGCTCCGCCCGGCCCTCCGGCCCCGGCCCGTCCGGCCGCCCCGCCCCGCGGCCGCGGTCCGCCCCGTCTGGTGGAGCGACGAGCCGCATGGAGGCCGGCTGAGGAGCGCCGCCCCGCCTTGGTACGCCGCGCGGCACGGGCCTGGGGCGGGGGGCGGCGCGCGGGGGCCCCGGCGGGTCGAGGTCAGCCCGCGGTCCAGGTCGGATGCTGCCCCGCATCGGGCCGGGCCCAGCCAGCCCCCAAGCGTGAGGTCTCGGGCCGGAAGGATCAGCCCCGACCTCCGAGGAGTGCGCGCGGGGCCGGAGTCGACCGCGAGGGTCGCAGGGTTCGAGGGCTCGGATGGCGCAGGCCGGAGGCGGGGCCGGGGGGCGGGGCCCGGAGTCGGGGGTCGGGGCCAGGGGCGGGGTCGGCCGGAGTCGGGGGCGGGGGACCGGGCGTGAGGGGCAGGGTCCCCTCCTCCCCAGACGGCGGTGGCAGGGTCTCGGTGGAGACCCTGGGCCCTTCTGCGTGCCAGAGTCCTCTGCCCTTCAAGCCGAGCATGCAGGGCTGCCATATGAGCAAAGGAGACCAAACTTCCGAGGCCTTGTAGGTTTTTACTTACCTTGTATCTGTGAAGAGCTTTACTGATACATAACTTACATGCCACAAAGCACCACAGAGTTCACGTATGCGTCTTTGTGAAAACTGTCCCGAGAAAGGAAAGCAAAGCACACCGAAGACAGCGAGGAACTCGCTCAGAAGTCCTCGGCTGACTTTGGGCGTCAGGGCAGCCTCATCAGGAGATTGATGGTTTCCAGGTTGAATCCTCCTGGCTTTCGGGGTCCCCTGGAGAGGAAGATGTCCAGGCCACCAGCTCGGCGCGCTCCTGTGCAGGCTCCACTCTCCCTGGGCCTCTCCCTTTTGCCGCTGTTGCCCCCCTTGTGTGGCTGGGAGGGAGCCCTGACCTTGGGGCCACTGGTCAGCCTTACAGGATGGCAGTGATGTTGCAGCCAGGAGAGGGCCTGGCACGGTGGGCGGGCAGGCCCCTACACAGCGCCCTGCAGTGGAGGTCAGTGTGGGGACCCAGCGCTGGGTAGAGTCCAGGTTCCAAGAGGGTTGGCCGGGTGTGGTAGGCCTCCGGCTCAGGTGTGAGTTGGCATGTGCCCTCTACCCCCGTCCTACGCTCGGCCACACCTCCATAAAGCAGAGCCTGCCAGACCCAGGAGGGTCTCGGTGGCCAAGGTGCCCAGACTTCAGAAGTGGGGATGGGTGTAGGGGGTCAGGGCTTTGGGCCACACCCTGCTGCCTCCCAGTTCTTCAGCCCGCTAGTCTGTCCAGTTTGGAACCCTTGGCTTTGTGAGCAGGCCTAGTGGGGTGGTTGGGAGATGTTTTTTCTGGGAACTCCATCCGGTGCTGGTCAGCTCTTGGTCTGGGAGGTAGTTTCTGGCTTCCTAATTTTTAAAGGGGTGAATGAGAGAGAATGGCTGTCTCAGTCTGCTCTGTGATCATGACAAAATACCACTGAAGGGGGCTTGACGGAAAAGTCAAGTTCAAGGTGCTGGCTGATTTGGTTGCTGGTGAGGGGTCTTTCTTCCTGGCCTCCAGACAGCTGTCTTCTCACTGTATCTTCACCGGGCAGCTCTCCCGGGTCTCTTCCCAGGAAGGCTCTGATCCCATCCTGGGGCACAGCCTCATGACCTCACCCAACCCTCACCATCTCTCAAAGTCCCCACCTCCTAATTTCACCCCCACTGGGGTTAGGGCTTCAAACTATGAGGGTACACAATTCAGTCCATAGCTGTCCCTGGAAGGGGACAGCTGCCTGGGCTGGGCAGGCGGGAGCCCGTGGCCTGCCACGCAGCCTGCACTGTCTGGTATCCTCAGGTCTGTCCTGCCAGGGGCACCCAGCAAACCGTTTCCTACGCTAACACCCCATCCAACAAGAGCACCTTGACACGTTCCCTGGGGGTCCCTAACGCAAGTGGGGCTCTCCCTGCCCTGTGAGCAGGTGCATTCTCTGGTGAACCCGACAAGATAGGTCCTCACGGGGGTCAGGGATTCCCTCGGATTTGGAGTTCGTTTTCCTAGAAGCGTGTGGGTGGCGCTGTCACCTACGTGGAGCCAGATAAGGGTGGTGTCCCTTTCTGTGGACGAGTCTCCTGAAACCAGGTGCTGGTTCTCTTCATGCCCCAGCAGAGGGAAGCTGAGGTGACATCTCAGTGTGGCACGCCTTGTGCTGCTCGTGGGTGGCTGGGTGGCTGTTCTAACCACCTCGGCCCTAAAGGCAGGAGCTAAGAGCCTGGCGGGTTGGAACCACTTGCCCAAGGCCGCGCCGCACCAAGCAGCAGCCTGAGATCTGGCCAACCCTGTGGCCGTCCCCCGTAGGACGGGTGCTGGCAGCCGCCTAGAGGACTGGCCTCTGGTGGCCAGGCTCAGGAGGCCTTTCCCACTGCTGAGCCTGATGCCTCCCCAGGCCGTGCTCCGTGGACAGTCCGGCTCAGCAGTGACACCTGTTGGGGGCGAGAGCACCTGGATTGGGCAGAAGGGTCTGCTTTGTGCCGGGCTCCCCAGGGTCTTGGCGTTGGTGGCCGCAGCGTGGCCAGGTTGCCGGGTGGAAGCCTGGTTCCGGGCTCCCTGGGGCTATGCTGGCTGGTGGGAGCTGGGCGCTGGAGCCTGGATTTAGGAGGGGGCACGTCATTCTCCCTGCGAGGCTGTTAGCCTGGGGTTTGCTGGTCGCTGCAGCCTGTGGTGGTGTGATGAGCTGCCAGGACCCGTCGTCCAGAGATTTTGTGGCCAGAAACAGCCTGCGGGTGTGGGAGATGGAGGCCGGGCCCAGGGTTCCATGGCGTTGGGCCCTTTGCTCCCCTCCCGTAAATATTTAGAGAGGCTCAGATCCCAGCCGTAAATATTTGAAAATGCATCACGGTGAGCGGGGCTCCCTAGGGGAGGAGGGATTGATGACCCACTGAACTTACCGATACGTCCTACAAGGGTATCAGCAGGGGCCCCGGCTGAGGTTGCAGGACATCAGGACGTTGGGAAGTGTGTGCAGGGGCGACATCAGAGACGCTGCTCAGAACCACAGGCTCTTGGCCCTGAAGGGGCCTCGGTGGCCTTCCTGCCTGACCCCTCCCAGACCAGGCGCCCACCCCGGCGAGCTCGAGGCGACCTGGGTCCTGGTGCTGTGGTTGGGGGCCCAGCCGTCTCGGGGCTCAAGGCTCGTCTGCCCCCTGGGGACAGAGGATTAGTCTGGCCTGGCCAGGCCAAGTGCAGGGAGGGCAAGGGCAGGGCCAACCCAGACCTGTGACCCCCACCCCTCTGGGAGGGAGGCTGAGGCCTCGGTGGCCCTCCTCTTACCGCCTGTCACACAGGCTTCCCAGGACAGCACTGGACGCTTCCTTGAGAAGTTTCTCTAGTACTTTGGCAGCCTTGTGTGAAGCGGACCGGGGGGATGCGCTCCTGGGCCTGCTCGGGAACCTGAGAGGCGGGCGGGCCCCAGCTCGGCAGCAGACACAGCTTCCTGTTTCTATTTCGGTCGGTGCCTTGCATCAGTGGAGCGCTTCCGTCTGTGAGGTGGGAAGGAGGAGGCCCTGGGAGTGGTGCGGCCGGGTGAGCCGCTGCCCATGGGGACCGGGCGCCCCCAGTGCTGTGGCTCCTTCCCCAATGGCGGGGCGCCCGGGGGCCCAGGCCGGGCTCAGACCCCAGAGCCAGCTCCCCTGCCCTGTGCAGAGGCCCACGGCTCTGCCTGCCATCCTTCTCCGCTGGAGGGTCTGCCCCCTTTTGGTCCTGAGCCAGTTTCTCTTCCAGACCCTTCCCCCAACCTCATTTCTTCCAGAAGGCACAGCCGTCCTTGGGATGGGCTGCCCCTGCGCTGAGCCACCTGCCCGAGCCGGTCCTCCCGGCCGCAGGCGAGGAAGCGGAGCTCCAAGCGGGCTGGGAACAGAGCCCGGGTTAGGGTTGGGCTCAGGGTCACGGGGTACAAGGGGGAAGGAACTTGACCTAGTGTCGTGTTTATTTATTATTTGTTTTTCCTCTTTGTTGTGAAAGTGCAACAGTGAAACTGACAGGCGCCCCGGGGGTGTCCCACTGCCCGCATGGGGCCTCCCGGCACGTCCCATCGGTTCACGTGTGACAGACACGGACTCTAAAAACTCACAATATACCGCCCACGACTGAAACCAAATTAGAGCCGTTCCTCACGGGACGGTGTCCAGTCACCTGTCAGGTTCTCCCGCGGGCCCCACCCGCAGGTGCCAAGCCCCCTGTCCTTTGGCTGCCAGACCCCGGCTCTAAACTCAGAGCTGGAACCGGAGGCTGTCAGACTCTGGTTTGAGTTTCCGGCAGGACCTTGGGAGGTTCAGGTGAAGTCCATGTGGCGGATGTCCAGGACACCGTGTCCCGGGCCCAGCGGGGATCTCCTCTCTGGTGAGAACAGCCTTGCTGGGCTCCTGCACCCCGTCTCCCCTCCGGAGGGGACAGCACAAGCGGCTCCCGTGTGACCTCGGGGGCTCAGCTCCTAGCTCAGCTTCTTCGAGTTTGTGCCTCTTTTCTTCAACCAGAAGAAGTCTCAGTTCTCAGTGACACCGACACACCTGTGCTGTTCGCCGTCCCTCCCCCTGCCCCTCCTGAGTCTGTGCCGACGCCTGTGTGATGCTGCTGGTGACACATATTGTCGCCACATGTGGCTCCTGAAAGCGGGGCTGCAGCCGCACCGCCTTCCACGCCAGCCCAGCACACAGGTTCCCTTCTGCCGCCTGGTTTTGTCTTTTTAGGGAATTTTATAAATTGTGTTGTATTCCAAAGTCAAAGAGGAGGCATCCAGGTCTGGCCAGCTGTCCCCGCAGGGTGACCCCCTGCTGGGCGAGCAGGAGGCCGGGCGGCACGTCCTGCTCCTGGGGGACTCAGGCTCACCGCCCGGGTGTCCCCAGCCTGCCCTCAGCCCCGCACTGCAGACCCCGAGATCACCTGTGCCCGGGGCCGAGGTCCTGCCCACGGATCATTCCCGATGGACGCGGCGCCACGGGGCACTGACCCCCATGCCCGGCCCCGGGGCTCCAGGTGAGGACGCGGTCCTGTGTTCCCTCAGGCTTCACTCGTCGGTGCCGGGAGCCACCGCCCGCCATGGAGGGGCAGGAGGAACAGCCCCTTCGCGAGGTCAGAGCCCTGGGCGGGGGGCCGGGGCCAGGGGCCGGGGGCCGGGGCCCGTGGGAAGTGGGGCTCCCCCCCGTGAGGCTCTCTGGGGTCCCTCTGGCCTCTGTGCAGAGAAGCCCTTTACTGGTCTTCCTGGGATGTTGATGGAGCAACCGCACGAGTCCCGGCAGGCCCCGGAGAGGCGAGCACGGCCACTCGAACGCCCCCCTTCCCTCCGCAGGCCAACACAGAGCCCATCGTGACTTCAGGGGGTTCGGAGGTGGTGCCCAGGGGGCTCCCCGGAGAGCCCCAGAACCTGTGTGCGTGCTCCCTGGGTCACCGTGCCGGGCGGGAGGGGCTTGGGCTGGGTGATCTCCAGAGCCTGTGGTGGACCAGGGGCCCCGGCCCACCCTGGGGCGTTGGCGGGGGGGCTCTTGAGCACGAGCAGGGCTGTGGCAGGAGCCCCCTCCTCAGGTGGGGAGGCCGGGTGCCCTGCACAGCACCCCCGTCCTGGGCCCCTCGGTGGCCTGAGGGCTCCCCTTGGAGTGGGGCCTGGCCACACGTCCTGGTGAGCAAGGACCAGTGGCTCGAGGCCCAGAGAGGCCCCCATGTGCGTCCGCGTTCCGCGGGGCAGCACGCACCCCCGTCCCTGCGCCCCGGAGGCCAAGGCCGCCCGTGTGGGAGGATGGCCCCGAGCTGGGCCTTGCTGTCCCTGCAGCCGACGTGGACGCTTTCAATCTGCTCCTGGAGATGAAGCTGAAGAGGCGGCAGGAGCGGCCCGACCTGCCGCGCACGGTGACCGAGCTGGTGGCCGAGGATGGGAGCCGTGTGTACGTGGTGGGCACGGCCCACTTCAGCGACGACAGCAAGAAGGACGTGGTGAAGGTGAGGCCCGTGAGCCGCACTGCTGCTGCTGCAGGACACGCAGACCCGGGCCGTCCCTCCCTCCGTAGTTGCTTCCAGCACCGAGCTGTCTCCACGGCGGCTGAGCGGCGGTGGGGTCAACCTGGGGGTGGGCCTCCGGGTCCGGCGTGGCTCTGCCCATGGGGCCCGCAGTGAGCTGGCGTGTCCGTCGCAGACCATCCGGGAGGTGCAGCCTGACGTGGTGGTGGTGGAGCTGTGCCAGTACCGCGTGTCCATGCTGAAGATGGACGAGCGCACACTGCTGCGGGAGGCCAAGGAGATCAGCCTGGAGAAGCTGCAGCAGGCCATCAGGCAGGTGCGCGTGCCAGCCCCAAGGGGACTCTGGTCCGGGACCCTTCTCCCTGGCCTGAGGGACAGTGAGGAGAGGCGGCTGAGGCCCCAACCCCAAGGCAGGAGCTGGTCAGGGACCCTGAGGGCCCCGGAGTATGCTGGCAGGTCACCAGGGGCGGGGGTGGGGCCTCAGCGTGTCATGTGGCCCAGAGCGGCAACCCCACTGCGCCTCGCTCAGGGGCTCTGAACAGAGGACCCAAGTCCACTCACACTGACAGGTGCCCCAAGGGGGATGTGGGCAGAGGAGCTGGGGGTCTGGCCTGAAGGGGTGAGGGGGGAAAGGGGGCACCCACGGGGCAGAGGCCAGGCAGCCGATCTGAGACCACACAGCCTGCGGGGGGCCTGCTCTGGGAAGGTCGTCTGAAGGGCCGGGAGGGGCCTCTGAGCGTGCACCGTGGGTGAGGCGCCCACCGTGAGGCCCTGCTGGACGTCAGCTTGGCCCTCGCTCCTCCCCAGAGCACAGGGCAGGCCTCCCGCGGGGCCGCAAGCACCTCGTGCTCTGCCGCACGCCGGCTGACCGGGCCTCTCCCTGCAGAACGGGGTCATGTCGGGACTCATGCAGATGCTGCTGCTGAAGGTGTCCGCCCACATCACCGAGCAGCTGGGCATGGCCCCTGGCGGCGAGTTCAGGGAGGCTTTCAAGGAGGTGGGCCCGGGCCTGGCCGGGGGGCGGAGGGGGCTCAGCGCTTGGGAGCTGTCCGGGGCCTGAGGCTCCCCCGCCAACACCCCGCCTCTGCCCAGGCCAGCAAGGTGCCTTTCTGCAAGTTCCACCTGGGCGACCGGCCTATCCCCGTCACCTTCAAGAGGGCCATCGCCGCCCTCTCCTTCTGGCAGAAGATCAAGCTGGCCTGGGGCCTGTGTTTCCTGTCGGACCCTATCAGGTAGGACCCCTCGGCCTCCTGGCCCGGGAATGGTGGCCAGTGGCCCGAGATGCCCACAGAGCGCTCGGTCCACACCTGGCCTGGCCCAGCCCGCCCTGCGGCACGCTCCTGTCATTCTCGGGCAGAGCCTCCTCACACAGGGCCTCCCCAGCCCTTCCTCCTGCCAGGATCCCAGAAGGTGCGAGGTCCCCGCCCTGGGTTAGCCGTCCCTGCCCTGGGTCAGCCGTCCCTTGGGCTGGCAGCACGCCCTTCTCCCCCAGCAAGGATGACGTGGAGCGGTGCAAGCAGAAGGACCTGCTGGAGCAGATGATGGCTGAGATGATCGGCGAATTCCCCGACCTGCACCGCACCATTGTGTCTGAGCGGGACATCTACCTGACGTACATGCTGAGGCAGGCGGCCCGGCGCCTGGAGCTGCCCCGTGCCTCTGATGGTGAGGACGGGCTGCCGGGCAGTTGCTGGGGACCCGCCGGGGCCAGTCGGGTGGGCGGTGCTGACGCGTCTCTCCCTGCTGCAGCCGAGCCCAGGAAGTGCGTCCCCTCCGTGGTGGTGGGCGTTGTGGGCATGGGCCATGTCCCTGGCATCGAGAAGAACTGGACCACCGACCTCAACATCCAGGAGATAATGACGTGAGTGCCGCCTGCCCACCCCTCCGTCCCACCAACCCCACCCACGTAGAGCCGGGCTGGGGGCTGGGGGATCGTGCGTCCCCCAGCCAGGCCCAGCCCATCCTCCCTCCCCCAGTGTCCCCCCGCCGTCCGTCTCCAGCAGAGTGTCCTGGCTGGCCGTGAAGGCCACCTTCTTGGGCCTCCTGGGCTACGGCCTGTACTGGATGGGGCGCCGTGCCAGCAGCCTGGTCTTGTCACTGCCTGCCGCCCAGTACTGCCTGCAGAGGGCCTCCAAGGCCTGGCCACACAAGTAGGAAGGACAGAGGGAGCCACCACGTCCGTCCAGGGGGCTGCCTGCGGCTTCTCCTGTGACACGGCCGAGGGGCACGGGGGGCCGGCCCCCTGAGGAGCTCCTGGGTGCCACCCCCCATGGGGGTCCAGCCTGGCCTCGCCTGCCCTCTCCCAACCCGCCCAAATAAAGAATTATTTCACTCTCTGAGCTCGGGCTTCCCAGCAGCCCCCCTCCACCCCCTCCCTGCGGCCGCTAGGAAGTTCATCGGCCCGGGATGAGCTGGCGGGGGAGGGGTGAGGCGCGGCAGGCCACAGCTGGCCAGCCCCGACCTCACTGTGCCTTCTCGCCGCGCGTCGCAGGGGGTGCCTGGCCAGCGCGCTGGGGAAGGGCAGCTTGGCCCGTGCAGCCCTTCGCGTGGCTCCTTGGCGCCCCCTGAGGGGGCGGCGGCCCCGGGTGAGCGCCAGCAATGGCTGTCCCTACAGAGGTTGTGCGTTTCTGGCTTTTAAAAGTGTCTGAAACTTTTCTACTCAGGTATTTTTAACTTAAACCGAAGCAAATGTCAGGAAACACTAGCCTTAAATCTGGTTGGGACGAAGAGAACACCTTTCTCTTGGAGTCTCGGCCCCAGGAAGACAGGGGTGTGGTGAGGGTCAGTTTCGGCCATGGGCAGCCAGGCTGGCCTCCAACCACTGCCCGTCCAGCTGCCCCCGTGGTCTACCTCCAGCCGTGGGGAGTCCAGGGCCGCCGCCCTCTCGGGGTTGAGCCTGCCTGGCCCACGAGCGGTTGAACCTGCTCCTGTGCAGCTAGTGGTGGGACCTGGGGCTCACCCCGACCCTCAGTGGATGGGTGGCAGTTGTCCACCAGGGCCCGCCAGTTTGCACAGGAACCACCTTGGGTGCAGCTGGGCCCAAGGTCGAGCTGGCCCCATACAGCACTTGACCCCGGTCATTACCTGTTTGCGTCGTGTCCTGGTCACCTGTTTTCGACGTAGCATCTGTGCATCCTGTCAGGGGCCCAGGGCCACGTTTGGTTGTGTCTGTGTTGACTCAATGTCTAAATCAGGTGAAACCCATGGCCACAATCTGGGCCGAGGAGCCTTGGGCTGGGCCATGTCCTTGTCATTCACACGCTCGTGTACACATCCCTTAGAGACCGAAATAAAATCTAATTTTGGAAGCCTGCTTTGTGAAATGTGCGGGAATGGGACTCAAGTGACAGGGAGGGTGGGGAAGGGCATCAGGATGTTGGTAGCACCCACCCATCCCTTGTGGACCCCTGCCCTCCCTTCTAGTCCACACCCTGGGGCTCCCCTCCCTGCCCAGCCCCCCACCCTGGCACGCCGGAGGGGAGGAGGGGGGAGCGAGCCCAGCAGCTTGAACAAAACTCAGTGGGGACCGGCGGCTCACATCTGCCCAGGAAGGCGACAGTGAGTGTGGAGAGGCGTGTGGGCCGGCCCCGGGGGCACAGCAGGAGGCCGGCAGGGTGGCGCTTCTCTACGGTGTTTGCCCCCTAGGAAGCATGGCCGCCCGCCCTGCGCTGGGTCTCGGGGCTCTTCTGTGTCCCTCTGCCCTGGGCCATCTCTGAGGCACATTGTCAAAGGCCGGTAGGAGTGGGTGGCAGGCCCGTGGTGGGCCAGGGGCTCCAGGGGCTACTGAGCTTCCCTCTGCCCGGGGTCTTCTCTCCACAGGTCCAGGCGGTCCTGCTGGAACCCCAAGGTCTGGCCGGATGTGGGGGAGTGGAAGGGGCCCGGTGCGTGCTGGCTGGGTGGCCTGGGAGCTGTCACCCACAGGTCTGCACCCTGCAGGCTTCTCACTCCCCGCGAGGACCCACCTGGGTACCTGCCCTGAACAGCCTGGGGGAGGGGCAGGCAAGGACCAGGCCCCCTCCAGGCTGGTGTTAGGGGGGGCCAGCTGGGCCGAGGGAGGGAGGCGGGGAAGCCAAGGCAGACCCTCCTAGGGCAGCAGGTGAAGGCCATGTTGGACCCACAGGGAGAGGTGGTGTCCAGGCTCAGCGGGAGGAATCGAAGGTCTGACAGAGGGCTGGGGGCCAGCAAATGCTAGGAGCCTGAAGGCCAGCCGCTTCCAGAAGGGAAGAGGCCTGAGGCAGGTGTGGCCCGAGGTGAGAGGACAGTGGCTGCCTGTCTGCCAGGACCAAGGTTATAAGTCATCTGCTGGATTGTCCACGGGCCCTTCTCGGGCTCTGGGTCTGGTCACCTGGAGAACTCCGACCCCTCCTGGCCCGAGTCTTACCCAGGGAGGGACTGCTCTCAGATCTGGGTGGAGAACCAGAGGGCCCCAGTGGTGTGTACGCCAGCCAGCCAGAGGAGCCAGTGCCCCGTCCAGGAGAACAGCCTGCAGTTCGTGTATCACTTTGGCAAAAACAGATGTTACCGTTGGCGGTTGGGAGGGAAGGGCCAGGCCAGGCCAGAGGCCATCCTCAGACACCTGCACCCGGGACAGAGATGCTCTCTGAGGGCTGGCTACAGTCAGGAAAGGAGAGAAGTCTACTTCCAAGGGAACAAACAAAGATGCCCAGGATACAAGTTAAGTATAAAATAACATCCATTAAATTGAAGCCATCAGCCTGAGGCCTGGGGAGTTACTTTGAATCTTCACCCTATTTCTGAGAATTTTAATGTATTCCAATGCAAGTTTGTATTACACTGACAAGCAGAAAAACAAGGTTTCATTTTTCAAACATATAAAGAGTGCTTAGGGGAGGGCGGACATCCCTCCCCCCTGGACCGTGGAGGGGCAGGCCCCTCTGATCCACCCAGGCACAGCCAGCACGGGAGGCGCTGACATCCTCGCCCCACCCCAGGTTCTGTGACAAGCATGCAGACAGTGGTTGGACAGTGATTCAGAGTCGAGACTGGGGCAGGGAGCGGCTGCTGGATTTTGAGAGGTGCCGGCAGGAGTACAGAGAGGGCTTTGGAGGCTGGGGAGGTAGGAAGGCCGTGCAGCCAGGGCCCTGGGGCCTTGTTGAGAACACAGGGCAGGCCTGAGCCTGGGTGCCCCACTCCCCGTGGGTGACCATCGGCCGGGGTTGGAACACATCTCGGGCCTGACCTCCCAGCCCGGGCCTGCACACCGAGCTGATCGTGGATCTGCGGGACATGGGCAACCACTCGCTGCGGGCCCGCTATGACAGCTTCCGCGTGAACCAGGGAGACCGGTTTTATTGGCTCTACCTCTCGGCCTGTACTCAGGGCCACAGGTGAGTGCCTGGGAGGGCTGGGGGCTCTCGTACCACCCCCCTGCCCACAAGCATCGTGGTGCACCGACATGCTTCCTGGGCTAGGGGCTGGGGAGAAGGTTGGGACCCCAGAGCCCCCAACTTCTCAGCCTACTTCTGCCAGCCTCAGCCCTCCGGGAAAGGATGTACCTCCTGGACCACCTGCCGGGGGGCCCAGATGGCCAGGATCCACGATGGGGGTGCAACTGAAGGGCTGCAGCGCCGCAGCCCACACCGTACAGGGTACACATTCCAGGGCTCCGGCGGTGTCCACAACCAGGAGGGCTGTGGCTTCAGTACGCTGCACCACACGCCCCATGGCCGAACGCCCTGCGCCGATGGCCCACACCTCTGCCAGCTGCAGCCGCAAGCCCTCAGGCACCAGCTGATGGTACAGCCATGGCGACCAGGCCAACCTCAACACACCGAGGCCGGAGCACACCAGGGCCGACTCAGGCATGCGCTGGGCGACCGTGGGCTGGCCCTACGCTCTAGCGGGCTGTGCACTCGCACTGCGGCCCCCAGGGCCTAGGCCTGCCCTGCAAGGATGGCGCAGCCTGGCTGTCGGCTGAGTCTTCTCTGCAGGGAGGGGCCAGGAAGGGGCCAAGCTCAGCTCCCACGCATCAGGGCCACGTGGACCCTGCACTCCAGCGGCACCTGCAGGTACCGGATGGGCCTAGGGAGGTCCACGAGGCCATGCAGCCCAAGAGTGAGGCAGAGGCAAGATTGCCAGGGCTGGGAGGGCCACTGACCCTCCCGCCCTGACCTGCTGAATCACTGGAACCCACCAGATGTTCCCTCTGCTGTGAGCTCAGGCAGGGCAGGCAGTAGGGCACAGATCCCGGCGCTCACAGCCCTCAAACACCCAGTCCCACCGGATTCCAGAGTAGGGGTAGGACAGTGGGGTGAGGCGGCCAGGAGATGGGGCAGGAGGGCCTGGGCCTGGGGAAGAGGGGAGGCTCAGGTCAGGTCTCCCAGGTAGCTAGGAAGGAAGCTGGGAACAGGGGACTCTGCCAGCAGGCCACGTGGGGAAGACCCCAGGTGGGTCCAGGTGGAAGGGAAGCCGTCAGGCTGCAGGAGGGGGCTCCAGGGTGCCGAGCACCTACCAGGCCCTCACCACGTTGTCCCCGTTGTCCGTGGGACCTCCCCCACCCCACACAGAAGGCAGTGTCATTGCTCATGTCAGGGAAGAGGACCCCGAGCTGGAGGGGGGTGAGGGCTTCCCCGAGGTCACAGAGCCGGCAGGGGCGGAGCTGGTTCACACGAGGTCTGGGGTGCCGTGCTGGGGCCCCAGGGGGAGGTTCCGAGGCGTCTCCCTGAAGTTGGTGTGGAATCGGGGCAGCGGGAACAGAACAGCCCCAGCCACGGGCCAGCTCGCGAGTTTGTCCGCAGTCTCGGGTGTGACTCTGGGTCCAGGTGGGCAGGGGCTTGGGAACCCCTGCAAGGACCACCAGCGCCACGCAGGCATCAGCGGGGTCCCCTGGGGGGCCCTCCACAAGGCTCTTCTGAACTGAACCCCTGAGTCATTCTGCAACACTGACCCCAGCTCCTCACCTGGGGGCGGGCCTTTCAAGGCCAGGCTTGCCCTCCCCACCCTGCGCCCACCCTAGGCCTCCTGGGCATCTATGGGGGGGTTTCTCTGGGCCAGGCTCTGTTCTGGGGGAACTGGTGCCCAGATCATCAAGGCTCCCACCCTTCCAGAGCGTGGGTGAGGAGAAAAACACACAGGAAACAGGAAAATAAGGGAATGAGCTAATTTCAGAGAGAAGTGCAAGGAAAAACACAGGAGGCAGGCAGGAGAGGTGGGCCTGGGATCCAGCCCGCGTGTGAGGAACCCTGCTTGGAGCAGGGAAAGAGCAGGAGCAAAGGCCCTGCACGAGGGAGTCGCCTGGCCCCAGGCTGGCAGGCTCTCGGCTTTGGCTTCACCCTGGGGCTCTTCCCGGCCCATAACTGTCCTTCGGCCAGATCTGGACAAAGGTCCTCTTTCCCTCCTACCCTGTGCACAGTGGGCAAAGGACAATCCAGGGCCAAACCTCAGCAAAGCGTGGGGCCGGGTCTGACCTTGGCTTCACCGCGGAGTTGGGAGGCACCCCGGAGGTCCCATAGGGACGTCACTCGTCACGGCCACCGGCCCGGAGCGCTCAGCCCGGACCGGCCGGTGCCTCCGGGGCGGACCTCCAGGGACCTGCCGTTGTGGCGCAGGGCAGTCATTCCGGACGGCCTAGTCTCCGTCGCGCGCTCCAGCCCTCAGCCGCAGCCCCGAGGACCGGGACCCGGACGGGCCGGGACCTCGCAGTCCCCGAGGCGAGACCTGGAGCAGAAGCAGATAGATGGCGTGACCAATCAGAGCCAGGCTATCGCGGGCGCGGCCCCCGGCAATTGGGCGGCGGAGCGAGGGGCGGGGCTTCCGGTCGGGGCAGAGGGGCTTCCGCCGCCGCGGCGCCTTGGATGGCCGTGTTCCGGGTAGCGCTGCCGGCCTCACTCGCGGCCGCCCGTGCCCGGCCGCCCCTCGGCTGCTGCCCGCCGCCCGCGCCCTGCTCCGCGTCGGCCGGCGCCATGGAGCCTGAGCCCCGCTGGCTGGCGGGGCTGCGCTTCGACAACCGCGCCCTGCGCGCGCTGCCGGTGGAGACGCCGCCGCCTGGCCCCGAGGGCGCCCCGTCCGCCCCGCGGACCGTGCCCGGCGCCTGCTTCAGCCGCGTGCGGCCCGCGCCCCTGCGGCAGCCGCGCGTCGTGGCGCTGTCGGAGCCCGCGCTGGCGCTGCTGGGCCTGGGCGCGCCGCCCGCTGACGCCGCCGCCCGCGAGGCGCGCGAGGCCGAGGCCGCGCTCTTTTTCAGCGGCAACGCGCTGCTGCCGGGCGCCGAGCCCGCCGCGCACTGCTATTGCGGCCACCAGTTCGGCCAGTTCGCCGGGCAGCTGGGCGACGGCGCCGCCATGTACCTGGGCGAGGTGTGCACGGCGGCCGGCGAGCGCTGGGAGCTTCAGCTCAAGGGCGCCGGCCCCACGCCCTTCTCCAGGTGTGTTTGCGCCCGTACCCTCGGAGCTCTCCTCCCCGGTGGGGCGGTTGTGGGGGAGATTAACTACGGAAAAGTGTGGCGTGGGGACGTAGAACGTGGTGGGTAGCAGCGCCCGAGCCAAAGGCCCTGAGGCCAGGACAGGAGGCGAGGGAGCAGGTTCTGTGGCTCCTGGCCGCCTCGGAGCGTCCCTGGTCCCTGCCCGCTCTGCCTGGAAGAGGGGGGAGGGGAGGGTCCTGCTGCCCCTCAGGTCAGGCTGAGCGTCTGATCACACAGCGCTGGCAGCTGCCCGTGCTCTGTTCTCATAAACTATCCGGAGAGTTTGGAGTCAGTTCTACGTGCAGCACGCTCACGTTTACCGCGTGCCCAGCCCTGCTGCCTGCTCGGCGCACTCGGCTTCCGGCTTCCTCTGAATGCTGATCGGGCAGTCAGCTTCCCTCCCACACACTTTAGCACTGCAGATGCTTACTGTGCAGCCGGTGCCCTGGACCGGGACAGATCCTCAGCCCAGTGGACCTTCTCTCAGGCCCGGGCTTCCAAGCACTTGGAGGCCAGCCATGTTCTGACCCCGCAGTGAGGTGGGCAGTGTCAGATGCCCATCCAGGGGCTTATGGGCCAGTGTCGGGGTCCAGATGCCCACAGCCTGACCCAGCAGGGCGCCCTTCCCGCAGCTGTCATGCCTCCTGTACACACAGTGCTGATAGTCTCTTCTGCTCCTTTTCACTAAAAAAGTTCATATATTTAGGCCGTATTTGTTAAATGCTTATTGAATGGCTGAAAGAATCACATCTAACTTGGCGTTTTATGTTCCAAGAAATTCCGAGGGTGTGTCTCTGGTCTGGCCCCTCCCATGAGCTCTCCCCTCCCCTCTCTGCAGGGACTGAACCGGGCCCCCAACTCTAGCAGCGCCACCTCAGATCCTCAGGATAGCTGGTCCTTCCTCATCCCCCAGTCTTCAAACCTTGGTGTCTCTGAAATGTCCTGAGTGCGTCCTGGCACCCGCCCCACCCGCCTGGAACAACCTGCTCAGAGCTGTCTGCACTCGTGGCCGGCAGAAGCATTTCTGCTCCTTGGGGTCACGTGTAAATGTTTCTCGCCCTGGGGCCTGCACATTGTATGAGCATCTTTCAACTTCATGTGTTCATTTTAATCATTTGTTTTTGCCATTTATAAAAAACATTTTTGTGAAAGTAATCTGCTGTTGGAAGTTGCTTTTAATATTTGAAGACTTGAGCTGTAAGTCAGTGTTTCCAGACCTGAGGTCCTTTAAAAGAAAGAGGCTGTTTGACCCTTACCAGATGTGCACCCACCCACCACCCCCAGCATTTCCTGGGGTCCCCAGCCTCAACAAGGCTTGAGGCTAACATCTGAAGTGGTGTGAGTGGCTTAAGGCCAGCTGCTCGAGTCCCCTGGCATGGGTTTTGGGGGATGCGCAGGTGGCTTCTTGCTTCTGCCTCCCATGGGGGTTGGGATTTCAGGACGGCCTCTCCTGCCAGGTGCAGAAGAGCTTGTCCTCAGCTGGGTCCACCCCAGCAGTTTGGCTGGGAACAGACGTGGGCGCCCAGGAGAAGGGACCGTTGTCACATGTCCATGCGGCTCTCTGGGGGCAGGGCCACCCTGAGGCCCTGTACCCTTGCTGTGTAATCATTATTCAGTTCTGGTTTCTGCTTTGGGCACTTTGCCCCAGGCAAGGAGATAGGCAGCTTGTTTTCTGGATCATTTTTACCAGATCCACAATTAGCTTGGACTGTACTGGCTTCCTGCTAAACAGGCTGGGGGGAGGTGGAGGGCAGGTGTGGAGTGACATTTGAGGACGGATTCCAGACTAGAAGAGGGTGAGTGGAGTGCAGCTGTGGACTGAGGGTCTCGTCAGCCAGAGGCAGGCACAGTCACCCTGCAGACAGCCCCGGGGTGACTGTCAGGCCGGGTTTCTAGAGGTGTCACTCACACCTGGAATGAGCCACACCCAGGCTCCCAGGTGAGGGCAAGGCAGGAGGCCTGCAGAGATCTCCACTGACTCCCAGCCTCCCTGGCCCCGCTCTCCAGGCCTAGGCCCCAGCACCCCAAACTCACGCTGGGCCCGGCTCTAGCCTCTTCCCGGCAGAGGATGTGGGCAGACTTGCACCCTGGGCACCTTCACTCAGCCTCAGTGTCCTTCTGCAGGTGAGACAGAAGTGAGCCCAGTGTCTTCCCGCCAGTTTTTGTTCTTTCCTAGAGAATTTTCCAAACTGTTTCAGGTGCCTTCCTGCCTGGGAGAGTGCTGGCACACTGCCATGCCCTGGGCCAGGCCAGGAAGCCAGGCCTGACCCTGAAGGGCAGAGACCCAAGCTCACTTTGCTGTTGTGTTTGTTTGCTGGGTGGGGGCTCTTGGAGGTCAAAGTGTCCAGCGCACTTCATCTTACAAGGAGGGGCTGAGGACATGGCTCATGCAGGCCAGCTGTTCTCGTGTGCTGCTACCACTTTCCTTCTTTAATTTTAAAAAATAATGAGTTTCCAGTCCAGCATGTAAGAAACCTTGGAAATCATCACTCCATTCTAACAAGTAAAAAGCTGAACAAACTGAAAAATCAACAAGTCTTCTTAGATCTGCAAGAAAAGTGAGGTCAGAGGGCAAATTGCTGCCCCACCCCCCAAATTGGAGAGACTGACAGGCAAATACAAAGAATTACGAGTTACCAGAGCGGGAGTCTGCACAGATCCTTGCCCTGTAATTGGTGAATTGCGGGAGGCTCAGTGTGTACGAGTCAGTTGAAAATTTCAGGGCCCAGTCATAAGCGAGCCCCGCCCTCTGCTGAGTTTTACTTCCTGGAGCTCTCCTGTCTTCTCACAGTGAATATTGGTGGAAAATCCCTTTGTGCTTCTGGCAGGAGGGGGGAAAAGGAGGTCTATGGAGTACACCAGAGCACTCTGTTCTGAACAAGGCTGCCCTTGGGGGAAGCTAATTAACCAGAGCCTGACCTGCTGGGGTGTTATCAGAGCCCAACAGACCTGGGGAAGGGAAATGCCCAGCTCCAGCGCCCTCTGGCGGAGAGGAGACTGAAAAGCACATATGGAAGCTCTCAGTCCAGAGGCACAGGGTCACTCAGAGTCTGAGGCCTCCACCTGACACCTGTAACCCACCTCTACATCACTGAAGGCCTACTTACAGTAGTTCCTTTTACCCCATACATCACGCCTGGCTATCAAGAAAAAATTACAAAACATACTAAAAAGCAGAAAACACAGTTGGAAGAGACAGGGCCAGCATCATAACTAGCCTGAGACATGGCAGAGATGTTGGAATTATCAGACCAACACAATTCCAATTGTGTTGGAATTTAACCCAATTATGATTAATACACTCAGGGCTCTAATGGATGAAGCAGGCAACATTCAAGAATAGATGGGCAGGACTTCCCTGGGGGTGCAGTGGTTAAGAATCCGCCTGCCAATGCAGGGGACACAGGTTCGAGCCCTGGTCTGGGAAGATCCCACATGCCGCAGAGCATCTAAGCTGGTGCGCCACAACTACTGAACCTGTGCTCTAGAGCCCGCAAGCCACAACTACTGAGCCTGCATGCCAAAACTACTGAGCCCGCACGCCTAAAGCCCATGCTCTGCAACAAGGAAAGCCACTGCAGTGAGAAGCCTGCGCACCACAACGAAGAGTAGCCCCCGCTTGCCCCAACTAGAGAAAGCCCACGCACAGCAACGAAGACCCAATGCAGCCAAAAATAAATAAATAAATTTATTTATTTTAAAAATAAAATAAATAAAATGAGACTAGAGGAATTCCCTGGTGGTCCACTGGTTAAGACTCAGGCCTTCACTGACAAGGGTCTGGATTTGGTCCCTGGTCGGGGTACTGAGGTCCCTCAAGCCGCTCGGCATGGTCAAAAATAAATAAATAAAACCTTAAAAAAAAAAAAAAAGAATAGATGGGCAGGCAGAGCAACTAAGCCCGTGCGCCACAACTACTGAGCCCATGCTCTAGAGCCCGCAAGCCACAACTACTGAGCCCACGTGCCGCAACTAATGAAGCCCTCACGCCTAGAGCCTGTGCTCCACAACAAGAGAAGCCACCACAATGAGAAGCCCAGGCACCTCAACAAAGCCCACGCGAAGCAGCAAAGACCCAACACAGCCAAAAATTAAATAAATAAATAAGCAAACAAATAAATAAATACAAAAAGAATAGATGGGCAGTGTAAGCAGAGAGATGGAAATTCTGAAAAAGACAAAAAGGAAATGCTACGGGCTTCCCTGGTGGCGCAGTGGTTGAGAGTCTGCCTGCTAATGCAGGGGACACGGGTTCGAGCCCTGGTCTGGGAGGATCCCACATGCTGCGGAGCAACTAGGCCCGTGAGCCACAGCTACTGAGCCTGCGCGTCTGGAGCCTGTGCTCCGCAACAAGAGGCCGCGATAGTGAGAGGCCCGCGCACCGCGATGAAGAGTGGCCCCCACTTGCCACAACTAGAGAAAGCCCTCACACAGAAATGAAGATGCAACACAGCAAAAATTAATTAATTAATAAAAACTCCTACCCCCAACATCTTCAAAAAAAAAAAAAAAAGGAAATGCTAAGAGGTTTCTAGCAAAAACACTAACAAAAATGAAGAATTCCTCTGATGGACATGTTGCTAGACTGGACACAGATGAGGAAAGAATCTCTGAACTTGAAGATAATCTCAGGAGAAACCTCCAAAGATAAAAAGCAAAAAAAAAATTTTTTAAATAAAGACTGAAAAAATCCAAACACTCACCAAGAATTGTAGGACAGATGCAAAAGAAGTAACACGTGTAATAGGAATACCAGGAGAAAGAGAGAAAGAAACAGAAGAAATATTTGAAGAAATGACTGAGAATTTCCCCAAATTAATGTTAGACACCAAACAGATTCAAGAAGCTCAGAGCACACCGAGCGGGATGAATGCCTCCCCCACCCCCACCAAAAGACAAAAACAAAAAAACTACATCTAGGCTCACAATTTTCAAACTACAGAGAGGCAGAAATAAAGAAAAAAAAGTGAAAGAAGCTAGAGGAAGGAAACACTTCACCTACAGAGGCGCAAAGATAAGAATTACATCTGACTTCTCAGAAGCCAGGCAAGAGGAAAGTGGAGTGAAGTATCTAAAGTGATAAGGAAAAAAAAAAACCCACCCACCTAGAATTCCGTACCCTGTGAAATTATCCTTCAGAAGTGAAGGAGAAATAAAGACTTCCTCAGACAAACAAAAATTGAGGGAAATTGTTAGCAGTTGACCTGTCTTGCCAGAAATGTTAAAAGATGTTCTTTATAGGGAATGAAAATGATGTAGGTCAGAAACTTGAATCCACATAAACAACGGAAGAGCATAAGAGAAAGAAGTGAAAGTACAATAAAAACCTTTACTTTTCCTCATCTTAATTGATATAACAGGTAATAGCTTGTTTAAAATAATAGTGATGATGCATTTATGTATAAATGAAATTAATGACACCAGTCAAATAAGGGATGGGAGGGAGGGATTAGGATTATTTTGTTATTATAAGGTACTCATACTACCCATGGAGCAGGGTAGTGTTACCTGAAAGTAGACTTGGATTAGTTGTAAATGGTATATTACAAACTCTAGGGCAACCTTTTTTTTAAAAAAATTATTTATTTATTTTCGGCTGCGTTGGGTTGTTGTTGCTGAGTGCAGGCTTTCTCTAGTTGTGGCGAGGGGGGGCTACTCCTCGTTGTGGTGCGCGGGCTTCAGTAGCTGTGGCACGCGGGCTCAATAGTTGTGGCTTGCGGGCTCTAGAGCGCAGGCTCAGTAGTTGTGGCACACAGGCTTAGTTCCTCCGCAGCATGTGGGATCATCCCAGACCAGGGCTCGAACCTGTGTCCCCTGCATTGGCAGGTGGATTCTTTACCACTGTGCCACCAGGGAAGTCCTAGGGCAACCATTTTTTAAAGAGTAAAACAAAACAAAACAAAAAAGTATAACTGATACACCAGGCGAGAACTGATGAAAAAAGAGAAATTGGAATCACAAAATACTCAGTTAAAACCACAAAAGGCAGAAAAAGAGTGAAAGAGAAAACAAAGAGCAAGGCCAATAAATAAAAAAACAAGACCAAACTATATGTTGTCCATAAGAAATCCACTTTAAATATGAAGACACATGTAGATTAAAAGTAAATGGATGGGGGATTTCCCTGGTGGCCTAGTGGTTAGGATTTGGCACTTTCACTGCGGAGGCCCAGATTCAGTCCCTGGTTGGGGAACCATCCCGCATGCTGCCAAAATATAAAAAAAAAAAAAAAAAAAGAAAAGTAAATGGATGGAGGAAAGCATACCATGCTTACACTAGTTAGCAGGAGTAGCCATATTAATTCAGGAAGAGTGGACTTCAGAGTAAGGAAAGTCATTAGGGATAAAGAGGGGCATGACAAAATGATGAAGGGGTCAAGAAGGCAAAACAGTCCTTACTTGTATATGTGCCAGATAGCAGCATCAGAGTACCATGAGGCAGAAACTGACAGAACTTCAGAGGGGCACAGATGAATCCACTGTCATTGTTGGAGACTCAACACCCCTCTATCAGAAATGGACAGAGCCAGCAGGCAGAAAATTGGTAAGGCCATCTTTGAACTCAGTTAACACCATCAATCAACTGGATGTAAAGAACATCTATACCCTACTTCATCTAACAACAATGGGATACATATTCTTCTCAGGCCCACATGGAACATTTATCCAGAGAGACCACATTCTAGGCCATAAAACACACCTTAACAAATTTTTTAAAATAAAAATCATTCAGTGTCTGTTCTCAGGCCACAATGGAATCAAACTAGAAATCAATAACAGATAACTGAAAATCCCAAAATACTTGGAGATTATGCAACATACTTCTAAATAACACATGGTCAAAGACAAAATCTCGAGAAAATTTTAAGTATTTTGAACTAAATGAAAACACCAAATGTATGGGGTACGGTGAAAGCAGTGCTTTGAGGGAAGTTTATAGCAGTGAGTGCATATGTTAGTAAAGAAGAAAGATCTAAAACCAATCATTTAAGCTTCCACATTAGGGAACTACAAAAAGCAGAGCAAACCAAATCCAAAGTAAGCAAAAGAAAAGAAATAATAAGAATTAGAGCAGAAGTCAATGAAATTGAAATAGGAAATCAGCGAAACCAAAAGCTTGTTCTTTGAAAAGGTCAATAAAATCAATAAACCTCTAGCCAGGCTGACTAACAAAGAAAGTGAGGACACAATTACTAATACCAGAAATTAAAGAGGGGAAATCATGCAGATCATATGGACATTAAAAGGATAGTAAAATTACTCTGAATGATTCTGTGCTCACAAATTTGATAACCTAGGTGAAATGGACCAATTCCTTGAAAGACACAATTTGCCAAATCTCACAAGAAAAAAATAAGACAATCTGAATAGGCCTATGTATATTAAAGAAACTGAGTCAACAATTAATAACCTTCCAAAACAGAAAGCACCAGGCCCAGATGGACTCACCAGTGAATTCTACCAAACATTTAAGGATGAAATTATTCCACTCTTTTTCAGAGAATGGAAGCAGAGGAAATACTTCCTAACTCATTCTATGAGGCCAGCATTACCCTAATACCAAATCCAGACAAAGACAATACAAGAAAAGAAAACTACACACCAAAACCCCTCATGAACATAGATAAAGACGTCTTCAACAAAATATTAGCAAATCAAATCCAACAATGTTTGAAGAGAATTATACATCACCACTAAATGGGATTTATTCCAGGTATGCAAGTCTGGTTCAGTATTCAAAAATTAATTAATGTGATCCATCAGATCAACAGGCTAAAGAAGAAAACTCGCATCATCACATCACTTGAAGCAGAAAAGGCATTTGACAAAACCCAAGACCTATTCATGATAAAAACTCAGTAAATTAGCAATAGAGAGGAACTTCCTCAACTTGATAGAGTATCTACAGAAGACCTATAGCTAAATCTACTTAATCATGAGAACCTCAAAGCTTTCCCACTAAGATTAGAAACAAGACAAAGATGTTCCCTCTTTCCATTGCTTTTCAACATCCCTGGAGGTCCTAGCTAACATAACAAGACAAGAGAAGAAAATCGAAGGCATACAGATTGAGATGGAAGAAATAAAAATTGTCTTTGTTTGCAGATGAACATCTATGTAGAAAATCTCAAAGAACTGACCAAAAAAATGAGCTCATAAGCAGTTATAGCAAGGTTGTAGGATACAGAGTTACTACCTAGGTCAATCACTTTAGTATATCCCAGCAGTGAACAAGTGGAATTTGAAATTAAAAACAATACTGTTTACATTAGCAATCCTAAAAATTAGATTCACGCCTAAGTGTGAGTTCACACTTAGGTGTGAATCTAACAAAATATAAGACGTCTACTAGGAACACTACAAAACTGATAAAAGATATCAAAGAAGAACTAAATCAATGTAAAGATATTCCACGTTCATGGATAGGAAGACTCAATATTGTCAAGATATTGGTTCTTCCCAACTCAGTCTATAGATTCAGTGCAATCCCAATCAAAGTCTCAGCAAGTTATTTTGTAGATATTGACAAACTGATTCTAAAATTTATATCGAGAGGCAAAAGACCCAATATAGCCCTCACAATACTGGGGGAGAAGAACAAAGTCAGAGGACTGACACTACCGCACTTCAAGACTTACCATAAAGCTTCAGCAATCAAGAGAGTGTGGTTTTGCAACTACTGAAGCCCGCGTGCCTAGAGCCCGTGCTCCGCAATGAGAAGCCACCACAATGAGAAGCCCGCGCACGACATCCAAGAGTAGCCCCCGCTCGCTACAACTAGAGAGAAAGCCCACGTGAAGCAATGAAGACCCAATGCAGCCAAAAATAAATAAATTAAATAAATAAATAAATAAATAAATAAATAAATAGAGAGAGTGGTTTTGGCCAAAGAATAGATAGGTCAATGGAACAGAACAGAGAGCCCAGAAATAGACCTGCATAGATGTGGATCTTTGACAAAGGAGCAAAGGCAATCCAATGGAGCAATGATAGTATTTTCAACAGATTGTACTGGAACAACTGGATATCAACATACAAAAAAAAAAAATCTAGACACAGACCTGACACCCTTCACAAAAATTAACTCAAAAGGGATCACAGACCTAAACAAAATGCAAAACTGTAATAAAACTCCTAGAAGATAAAACAGAAAATCTGGATGACCTTGGGTATAGAAATGACTTTTTAGGTACCATACCAAAGACAGGATCCATGAAGAAATAATTGATAGGCTGGACTTTAGTAAAGTTAAAACTTCAGTGAAGGACAATTGTCAGGAGAAATGAGAAGACAAGCCACAGACTGGGAGAAAATCTCTGCAAAATACACATCTGATAAAGGACTGTTATCCAAAATATACAAAGAACTCTTAAAACTCAACAATAAGAAAACAAATTGATTTTAAAATGGGGCAAAGACCTTGTTAGATACCTCCCCAAAGAAGATACAGAGATGACATATAAGCACTTTAAAAGACGTTTCACATCATGTGTCATCAGGAAAATGCAAATTAACAAGGAGACGCCATTACACACCTGGGAGGATGGCCAAATTCCCGAACACTGACAACACAAAATGCTGACGAGGATGTAGAGCAACGGGAGCTCCCATTCACGGCTGCTGGGCATGCAGGACGGTGCAGCCACTTGGGAAGACAGTGTGGTGGCTTCTTACCAAACTAAATACACTCTCACCGTATGATCCAAGGATCATGCTCCTCAGCATTTACCCAAAGCAGTTGAAAACATGTCCACACGAAAACCCTGTATATGGATGTTCACAGCAACTTTATTCATAATTGCCAAAACTTGGAAGCTGCCAAGATGTCCTTCAAGGTGAATAGATAAACAAACCGTGGCCCGTCCAGACAATGGGATATTATTCAGCAAAAGAATAGAAAGAAAAAAAAAAGAAAAGCCATCAAGCCATGAAAAGACATGGAAGAAACTTAGATGCGTATCAGTAAGTGAAGGAAGTGAATCTGAAAGGTCACACAGTATGATTCCAACTCTATGACATTCTGGAAAAGGGAAAACTGTGGAGACAGTAAAAGACCAGGGGTTGGGAGGGGAGAGATGACCAGGTAGAGCACAGAGGGTTTTTCGGGCTGTGAAACTGTTCTGTATGACACTGTAATGGTGGATCTCTGTCAAACCCACAGAATGGACAACACTGAAAGTGAACCCTGATGTAAACAGTGGACTCTGGGTGATGATGATGTGTCGGCATAGCTTCATCGAGTGTGACAAATGTCTCTCCCCTTGGTGGGGATGTTGATACTAGGGGAGGCTGTGTGTGTGTGGTGGCAGGGTATATGAGAAATCTCTCTGGCTTCTGATCAGTTTTGCTGTGAACCTAAAACTGCCTAGGAAAATAAAGTCTATTTAAAATAATAGTAATAATGAAGGTTTAGCATAAGAAGAAAACATCCACATCATTCAGAGCTGCCTGAGGGAGACTGGGGTCCCCCCCCCCGACTGCAAATGATGCTCTGTGTCTGTGCTGTTGTAAAAGGACTTTCACAAAGTAAATTCATAAAAACAGAATTGTGGATTTTCGAGCGTGTGTGTGACCCTGGGAGTAGCCTTCCCTGACCTCTGTGTGGACCTGGCCTCCTGCTGCGGGCCAGGCACCCTGTGCTGCGGTTCCAGACCTGGAGGAGGTTAGGGGCTTAGCACCTGGGATCATCCAAAACAGACTCTTTTTACAGTGATGTCGGAGCTGCTCGTGGGTTGTTCTTATTTATTTTTATTTTTATTTATTTTTATTTTTTTGCGGTACACGGGCCTCTCACTGTTGTGGCCTCTCCCGTTGCGGAGCACAGGCTCCGGACGCACAGGCCCAGCGGCCATGGCTCACGGGCCCAGCCGCTCTGCGGCATGTGGGATCCTCCCGGACCGGGGCACGAACCCGTGTCCCCTGCATCAGCAGGCGGACTCTCAACCACTGCGCCACCAGGGAAGCCCATGGGTTGTTTTTAAAAAGCCATTAGGAGGCTTTCTTCCAGTCCCTTCCCTCTGTGACCACACCTTGGTGTTGAGTGGAGCCCGGCAGTGACCTCTGTGCTTGACCTCAGACAGGCCGATGGTCGCAAGGTGCTGCGCTCGAGCATCCGCGAGTTCCTGTGCAGTGAGGCCATGTTCCACCTGGGCATCCCCACCACGCGGGCTGGCGCCTGCGTCACGTCCCAGTCCACTGTCGAGCGGGATGTGTTCTACGACGGCAACCCCAGGCCCGAGCAGTGCGCGGTCGTGCTGCGCGTGGCCCCCACGTTCCTCAGGTAACGCCCGTCCTCGTGTTCCTGTGTCGCCCTGGTGGCCAGAGTGCAGCTGCCCGGCCAGGGTGCAGGGCCTGGGGCGGCCAGAGGTGGTCGCCCCAGTGCAGGCTCTGGGGCGGCATGTCCAGAGCTGTGGACCTGGAGTTTATGACCAGGAGCTACGTAAGATGCACCAAAAAAACGGCCTCACTGTGCTGCTGGACGAGCGGCCGTGACGCCCGGTGTGCCTGCTTCCTCTGGCCCCTGTTCACTGACTGGAGGCCTCCTGGCTGCTGTCTCCAGCGGGGCCTGTTAGTTCTCGACGTCACAACGCTGTCTGGCGTCGGGTGCTCGGTACCGACCACCTGAACCCAGAGTCGCCAGGAGGTGGCTGTGGCGATCTGGCAGCGTCAGGTGACCCGGGCTGACCCTGTGCGTCAGCTGTCACCAGCTTTCCCTTTGTCCTCCGGGGGAGGAAGTGTCGGGGCAGGCGTTGGCCTCATCCTGGGAGACCCGGGGCCTCTGGGCACAGCTGCACTCGTGGCGTTTGGACCAGGTCGTCTTTGCTGTGAACTGATCTGTGTCTCGTAGGGTGTTCAGGCAGCGTTCCTGGCTTCCACCCACGAGCTGCTGGTAGTAACCCCATTGTGACGCCCAAAAATGCCTCTGGACGTTACCCTGCCCCCTGGAGGGTATAACTGCCCCACCGCTGAGCCTGTGGGTCACCCCACTACAGGACGCCGGTGATGGGCGCATCCCTCGGTGCGGGAGGCCGGACACAGAACCCCTCTTGTCCCTGCAGGGCGGCCGTGGCAGTGCCGGCCCCATGCACCCCGGGAAGTGCCCTGTGTCTGCCTGAATCACTGAACGACCAGCTACGTTTGGTGGTTTGTCCCCCCCGCCCCGCCACGAGGGCTAGCAGCACCCTCCCTCCTTCCTTACTTGTGAGGGGGAGGCGTCACGTTTAACCTGTTGTCCACGCGGGTCTTCCCTCCAGGTTCGGATCCTTTGAGATCTTCAAGTCCTCGGATGAGCACACGGGGCGCGCAGGCCCCAGCGTGGGGAGGAGCGACATCCGAGTGCAGATGCTGGACTACGTCATCAGCACTTTCTACCCCGAGATCCAGGCCACCCACGCCAGTGACAGCGTGCAGAGGCACGCTGCCTTCTTTCGGGAGGTTGGTGGGAGCCGCCCCACCGTGGGCAGACGCTGGGTGCCCAGCCCTCTTGAGTCACCACGCCCTGGCTTAGCCCAGAGGCAACTTCTCAGATACGGTTTAGGGTCGGGGTCCTGGGACAGACCCCCGGGTCACTATTTGAGTGGCATCGAGGGGCCACGTGGAGAGCTTGGGAGGGAATCAGGGCTGGTGGGTGCTGGGCCTCCCGCGTGGGGCCTGTGTTCACGGTGGCCCCAAACACACACCCCTTGGCCTCTCCATTTCCCCCGGAACTCTTAGGCGTTGTCCCACACGACAGTCACGGTTGTGGGAGCTGGTGCAGCCTCAGCCAGTGAAACAGGCAGCAGGGCGCGGGGTCTGCCTGAGGGCCGGAGGCCCGCGGCCAGCGCCCTGCACCAGAAGTGGGCACTGTCCTGCACCTGTCACTCCCCGGACCCCACTTCAGCCACACTGTTGCTTCTCATCTGTCACGTGGGTGATGCCAGGGGAGTCTTGGGGCTCAGCTCACACCCGAAGTGGGTGGTCCAGGCTCCCCCCTCTGAACCTGGGTCTCTTGGTCAGTGAAGAGAGGGTGGTGCCACCCAACTCCAGGAGTGTCTGCAGCCTCAGGAGGCGTGGTGCGTGCGGACCAGTCTGTGGGCCACCGGGGGCCCTCAGGTGCAGCCCTGCATCTTGCAGGGCCCCTGCTCCCTGGCCGGGGGGCAGGGGGTGGCAGGTCTGGCAGCCAGACCCTGGGCAGGGCAGCTGGGCTGTTTGCGCCCCGCTCCCTGCAGCCCAGGGTGAGGCGGGGCCCTGGGCACAGTGTCTGGACCTGGGCAGTTTTCGCCTGAGAATGTGGTAACTTCCTTGTTTCCACGTGGTCATCCTACAGGGCCTGAGTCATGGGAATGTCCAGGTTCCCTGATTTTTCTGGTTTGGATAAAAGCCAAAAAACAGTGAGTATATGAAAGAGGTAGATGATGTATGTGAGGATCAGAGCCACTCATATCAACTCATCCAAAATACTTTTTCCTTCTTAACCATCCTTGGATGTTCTCCCCACAGCTGAGCGTCAGCTGACAGGACAGGACACTGGGTCGGGCCCCTTGGGAGTCACTGCAGAGCAAGACCGGCTCAGCAGGCACAGCTGGTTTGTGGGGGGGGGGCAGCCAGCGGCTGTCCTGTGGCGCTGTTGCAGGTGACACGACGCACGGCCCAGCTGGTGGCTGAGTGGCAGTGCGTGGGCTTCTGCCACGGCGTGCTCAACACGGACAACATGAGCATCGTGGGGCTCACCATCGACTACGGGCCCTTCGGCTTCCTGGACAGGTGGGCATCCCGCCGCCTGCTGGGGGACCCTGGCCGGGAGGCATATGACAGCGCAGGCATCTCAAGGCAACGGGAAGGACCTGCAGGCCTGTGTGGCTGCTCTTGTTAATGTTTTGTTCGGTGTTTAATTCTCAGCAAGGCCTGGTCAGCCAGCTATCCCCAGAGCAGGAATCCCTGGAGGGTTCTGAGCACAGAAGCACTTTAAACAGCACCTTCTCGGCTCCCAGGTGGAGAGTGGGCTGGAGGGGCGGGCGCGGGGGCCGCGCTGCACTGTGGCCCCCCTGCTCTAGAGGCTGCAGGGCCCCGTGGGACAGGCAGGGGAGCGGCAGCCACCCAGGGCCTGCACTGTCGCTCGGCAGGTCCCCTCAGGCAGCTCCTGGCTCTCCCCACGCGGCAGGTATGACCCCGACCACGTGTGCAACGCCTCCGACACCGCCGGGCGCTACTCGTACAGCAGGCAGCCTGAGGTGTGCAAGTGGAACCTACAGAAGTTGGCGGAGGCCCTGGACCCCGCGCTGCCCCTCGCGCTGGCCGAGGCCATCCTGGCAGAGGAGTTCGACACCGAGTTCCGTAGGCACTACTTGCAGAAGATGCGCCGGAAGCTGGGCCTCGTGCGGGCTGAGCGGGAGGAGGACAGCGCCCTGGTGGCCGGGCTTCTGGAGACCATGCGCCTGACTGGTGAGCGTGGGTAGGGTGCGCGCGCGTGCCACGTCATGGTGAAACAGAACATGAAACCGACCTTTAATGTTTCGGTGGCTTTAAGCACATTTACCTAGTCTTGCAACCATCACTGCCAGCGACTCCAGAACTTTTTCGTCTTCCCAGACGGACATCTGCACCCGTGAAGCACTAGCTCCTGGGCCCCTCCCCCCACCCCCGGTAACCTCACGCTTGCTTTCTAAGAGCTCGCCTCCTCCAGGGACCTCAGGCAAGGGGATCATGTGGCTCTTCTCCCCGTGTATTTAGCTCACCCCACTCAGCACGACGTCCTCCACAGTGGTCATCCCTGTTGTGCGTGTCAGGACTTTAAGGCCGCATAGTCTGTGCGGATGGCCTGCCTTTTGCTTGTCCCTTGGCTGTTGGACACTTGGGCTGTTCCACCCTGTGGCCGCCATGCATAACAACGCTGCTGTGAACACAGACGTGCCGTGTCTTTGCGTTCCTGTTTCCCATCCTCTCCGGGGTGCCGCTGTGGGGTTTGCCTGTGACTTCCTGGCTGCTCCGGCTAGGACGCCTGGTGCTGCTCAGCAGAAGTGGCCGACCAGGCATCACTTACTGTTCCTGCTCTTGGGGAAAAGCTCTTTCACACGAGTGTGATGTGAGCCGTTGGCCTGTGCACATGTAGCTTTTCTCTAGTAGAGGATGTTTCCTTCTGTCCCTCATTGGGTGTTTTCACACTGGGCCTCAGTTGAGGTGATCGCCAGGTTTTACTTCTTCATCCGTGTCCTGTGTTAGTTTAAACTGCCCCTCACGGTCTGGAAGCTGGGGGTCGAGGATCAGGGTGCCGCCTTCTGGCTGTCCTCACACGGCAGAGTAGGGAGCAGGGGCACGAAGCACCCTGTGAGGGCTCCACCCTCGTGACCTACATCCCAGAGGCCCCCGCTCCAAATACCATCACCCTGCAGAGCTGGGTTTCCATGTATGAATTCAGGCAGGGGACACACACACCCCTTGCGTTCTGGGGATAAACCCTACTTGCTCCTTCTGATGTTTTGCTGAGGTTTCTTTTACATCTGTATTTACAAGGGATACTGGTCTGTGGTTTTCTTTTCTTGTGGTATCTTTGTTTGGCTTTGGTATCGAGGCAGTGCTGATCTCATGAATGAGTTAGGAAGTGTTCCCTCCTATTTTTCAGAAGAGTCTGAGAAGGACTGGTGTTAATTCTTTAAATGTTTGGTAGAATTCACCAGTGAAGCTGTCTGGTCCTAACATTTCCGGTGTTAGGAAGTTTCCAGTCTCCTTACTTGCTATGGGACTATTTAGATTTTCTATTTCTTCTTGAGTCAGGTCTGGTAATTTATGTGTTTCTGGGAATTTGTCTATGTCATCTATGTTATCTAAATTGTTATTCATAATGTTTTCTTAGTCTTTCATTTCTGTAGTCTGCAGTGACGTCCCCACTTTGATTTCCTTTAGTTACCTGTGTCTTTTTTTCTTTCTTAGTGTAGCTAAAATTTTGTCAGTTTTACTGATCTTTTCAAAGAACCAACTTTGGTTTCAGTGATTTTCTACTTCTTTAGATGTAAGATTATTGATTTGAAATCTTTTTTTACTGAGAAGTAACTGGCATATAGCATTATATAAGTCTCAGGTGTGCGACATGATGATCTGCTGTATGTATATAACGTGAAATGATCACACAGTTACAAATTTATTTTTTTCTGGTGATAAGAGAGAGCTGCTCTTTTAGTGCAGGCTTTTACAGCTATAAACTTCCCTCTGAGCACTGCTGCTTTTGGTTCATACCTCTAAGTATTTTCTAATTTCCCTTGTGATTTCTTTTTAGACCCAGTAGTTGATTTTCACATTACTTGTGAATTTTCCAGTTGTCCTTCCATTTGTGACTTCATGCCATCGTGGTTGCAGAAGACACCGGTCTTTTCAGTGTATTAAGACTGGTTTTATGGCCCGACACATGGTCTGTCCTGGAGAAGGTGCATCTGAGAGCTTGGGTGGAGTGTTGTGTCTGTTGTTTACATTGTTTCCTTGTTGACCTTCTGTCCACGTGTTGGGTGCTGACGTCCCAACTCTTACAGAACTGCTCAAGTCCACCCTTCAGGTTTTTTTGTTTTTAAATTGGAGTGTAGTTGATTTGAAATGTTGTGTTTGCCCTTCAGTTTTATGAGTCTTTGCTTTGTGTATTGGGGGCTCTTGTTTGGTGCATGTTTATAATTGTTACATCTTCTTGCTGAACTGACTCGTCAATATATAATGCTCCTCTTTGTCAAGTTCTTACATAAAGTCTATTTTTCTGATGTCAGCATAGCCATCCCAGCTCTCTTTAGGTTACTATCAGTATGCAAATCATGGGATATTTTTTCCATCCTTTCGCTTTTGACTTATGAGTCTACAGCGAGTTATCTTACTGTAGTTGGATCATGTTTTTTTATCCATTCTGCCAGTCTCTGCTCTTTGGAGACTTTAATCCATTTACTTTTTTTTTTTTTTTTTGGCTTGTGGGGTCTTAGTTCCCCAACCAGGGATTGAACCCGTGCCCTCAGCAGTGAAGGCACAGAGTCCTAACCACTGGATCAGGGAATTCCCTAATTCATTTACTTTTAAAGTAATTACTGATAAGGGAGGACTTATGCTGTTTTGCTCTTTGTTTTCTGGCTTACACCATTTTTGTCCTTTATTTTCTGTTACTGCTCTCGTGCTTAGGTGATCTTTTGCAGTATACCGTTCTGGTTTCCTTCTCATTTTCCCTTGTGTCTGTTTTTTGGATGTTTCCTTGGGGGTTTTGGTGACAGTGTTTTAGCAAGTCAGGCTGAGGCCCTCACAGTGTCTGTCGTGTGTCATGTCCTGTGCCATCTCAACCCTGCAGCTCCTGAAGCAGGCAGTGCTAACTGCCATGACAGTGCTGAGGGCCAAGGCCCGGCCTCGGTGCCTTCACTGTATTTTACAGACGAAGAAACCAGGCTTGGAGGCCTTGAGAGACTGAGTGACTCGTCAGGTTCAGGGTCGGGGCTGAGCTGGGAGGACTGAGGGGAGGGCTTAGGAGTCCCCAGCCTGACGCTGAGCAGGGCACCACACACATGTTGGATGAACACGTACGGTCCTCTGGTGATGGGACGGTGCCCTGAGCAGCTGCGTGTTCCAGGTGCTGACTTCACAAACTCCTTCTACCTGCTGAGCTCCTTCCCAGCCAGGCCAGAGTCTCCGGACCTGGACGAGTTCCTGGCCGCGCTGACTGCACAGTGTGCCTCCCTGGAGGAGCTAAGGCTCGCCTTCCGACCCCAGATGGATCCCCGGTGAGTACTTGGGTCTTGCTTCCCTAGCATTTGTTTCCAGAAAGGGAGGAACATTTAGAACGAAGCCTTTGGGAGGACGCTGGAGACGGAGTGCCCAGGCGGCTGCTCCACTCCCAGGAGTGGGATGGTCAGACCCTGGCTTTGTGGCACTGAGGCCCACTGGTCAGAGGAAAGGATGGAGATGCTGACACTGGAATGGGGAGGCCAGGCGGCACAGGCTGGGGCACGGTGGTCTCTGCTCTGGGGAGGCTCCCCAGGAAGAGCCTGGGTGTGGGCCCGCAGTCTTCAGCCAGACCGGGCTTTCTGCACCATCGTGTCATGTCCTGAGGGTGCAGCTCAAAAGCCATCACCAACGTGTCCTGTCCCGTGCCAGGCAGGAATCTAGTGCAGCAGTGTGGGGAGGGGCTGAAGCTGGCAGGACCTGCTGAGCATGGAGCCAGGGTAACTGGGGAAGGGGGTGTCAGGGGCTGCCCTGCCCCCAGGTGCCCCCAGAGGTGGAGAAGCGTCCAGCCCTGTGATCACTGTGGGAGGAGCTGACAGCAGTGGATCTCTCCCAGAGGGACTGGGTCCTGGGTCGGGTGTCGGTGGGTGGCTGCCAGCAGGGAGCCGGGGCCGGCCCGGGTCAGCCTGTGGCGTCCATGTGCCCTGTCAACATGCGGGGGCTGCGGTACAACAAGGGCCGACGGCTGGTAGCAGTCCCATGTCGGCTGCGTCCGTCGGACCCGGGCTCCCCCCTGGTGGGGCTGGGGACAGGGCAGCGGTGGGGACGACGTGGCCTGGGGCCCCTCACGCGCCCGCTCCACGCAGGCAGCTGTCCATGATGCTCATGCTGGCGCAGTCGAACCCACAGCTTCTGGCGCTCATCGGCACGCGGGCAAGCCTGGCGCGGGAGCTGGAGCGCGTGGAGCAGCAGTCACGGCTGGAGCAGCTGAGCCCAGCTGAGCTGCACAGCAAGAACAGGAGCCACTGGGCCGAGTGGCTCCTGGAGTACAGGTGGGCCCCTGCCCCCCACACCCCACCCCCCGCGGGGACCCCGGGGCCACGGGGTGGGGCTGCTCTGCTGATGCTCGGCTCGGGTGTGACTCCAGAGCCCGGCTGGAGAAGGATCAGGAGGCCGCCGATGACACCGCTGCCTGGCAGGCCGAGCACGTGCGCGTCATGCACGCGAACAACCCCAAGTACGTCCTGAGGAACTACATCGCGCAGAGCGCCATCGAGGCTGCCGAGAGCGGTGACTTCTCAGAGGCAAGCGGCCCGCCCGGCCCTCCCTTCCTGGTCCCCTCCCGCTGCCGGGGAGGCCAGGCCCCGACAAACACCGCACCCCCTGCTCTCCTCCAGGTGCGGCGGGTGCTGAAGCTGCTGGAGACCCCTTACTGCAGGGAGGGGGATGCCGCTGAGGCCCGCGAGGCCGCCGAGCCCGAGGAGGACAGTGGGGAGGCCGGCGGGGCAGCCAGCCGGCGGCACTCGTACAGCAGCAAGCCCCCGCTCTGGGCGGTGGAGCTGTGTGTGACGTGATCATCGTAACCGCCTTGGAGGCCTCCACACAGGAGCCCCGAGGCCCGAGCCCTCGAGTCCACGAGGTGGCACCCGCCCCACCCGCCTCTCCATGACGGCAGAGATGCCCAGTCAGGACCCGACCCGTCTCTGTCCGATGCCGACTCGGCAGCACTGCCCAGCCCCCAGGCTCTGCTCCCGGCGACAGGCTGCTTTGCGCCAGGATAGCTCAGCTCAGCAGAGGGGACCTGCGGACGCATGGCCCCCGCCCACCTCGCCAGCCTGGCGGGGGACGCAGCCCCTAAATAAACTGGCAGCTCCCTCGGTCGCCTCCGTGTGTTCGTTCTGCCCCGGCCCAGGACCCGCCCAGTAGAGAGAGGCATGAGTAGGGCGGGCAGCACCTTTATTCCAGCCCAGGCACCCGCCAGGGCCACACAGGCCAGGGCCACACAGGCCTCAGGCGTCCTGGTAGTAACTGTTGAAGTTGATGCGCAGCAGGAAGTCCTCCAGGTGGGGCTGGTAGCCTCGGTTCACCAGCTTGCTCACCACTGGAGGGAGGGGTCAGTGAGCAGCTCAGCCCCGCCCCCACCCCACCTGTCCCTGCCCGGCCCCAGGGGAGGGGTCACCTTTGAAAAGGAAGTGGGAGTAGTACTTGAAGGTGCTGTAGGACTGCTGCAGGAGGGCGAAGTTGGGGTGCTCGGGGCCGCGGGGGCCGCTGGCCGGGCCCCAGGGCTGGGAGATGAGCTGGCTGCGGAACTTGAGGACCAGGCTGAAGATGCTGTGGATGATGTTCATGACAGGCGCCGCCTTCTCCGTCAGCAGGCCCCTGGGGAGCAAGGCGAGGGCTGCAGTGAGCACGCCCGACACGGGGGACGCGGCCCCGGCCCCGCACCTCACCTGAAGACAGCCTTGTGCAGGTACTCGGCATGGGCGCGCTGGATCTCCTCTAGGTCGCCCACCGAGGCCAGCCTGGCCTGGAACTCGCACCAGGTGACATGCAGGATCTGGTTGGCGATGTAGCCCTGGATGACCTTCACAAAGTGCTGCATCTCGTGTTTGAACAGCTGCAGCTGGCGGAACTGTACCGAGCCGGCTGCGTGGCTCACCCGTGCTGCGGGGGAGGGGGAGGGTGTTGAGGTACGGCCACGGGCTGAGGGGACACCAGGGCCCCGCCAGGCTCACCTGTGCGCTTGAGGTGGAAGCAGACATCCTTAAGTGTCCACATCATGAGCTTCAGCTGCAACAGGAAGGAGAAAATGCCGCTGTACCTGCTCAAGCAGCCCTCAGTGACCACGATGTTGAGGGGCCAGTCAACCTGCCAGGGAAGCCGACTTAGCACGCCCTGCGTCCCGGGACCGTCCCCCACCCATCTGCACAAGGGGGGCCATACTCACCTTGTACCTGAGCTCCAGGCAGCTCAGCACGTCCGGGGCATTGGGGGCAAACGTCTCAGGCAGGAACTTGAGGGCAAAGGAGAGGTTGGCGGCGTGCGGGGTGTCGCCGTGCAGGCTGTACTGCAGGGCCTTGCTCAGCACGGAGTTGAGCACCAGCGGGCTCAGGAGCTCCCCAGGCGTCTGTCCCGCCCCAAGCTGCAGCGGCAGGGCACGGGTGTCCCAAGGTGTCCCGAGGCCTCCGGACTCCCTCCCGCAGCCCCACCTGTGCCCGCCCCACGCGGGGTCACCTTCTCAAAGAGCAGGTCGCTGAGGGACTGTGCAAACTCCCCGTCCTCCATCAGCAGGAAGTGCCGCAGCGCCTCAAAGTGCGCCCCGAGGTGCAGCTCCACGAAGAAGTAGTCGACCGCGGCCTTGTTCACCAGGGAGACGCTGGCGGGAGGGGCCTGGCGTCACTGGCCGGCAAGGCAGGGAGGGCTGGGTGGGGAGGGCCGGGCGGGGCGGGCACTCACTGGGCAGCCAGCGGGGCCGTGATGGAGTGCTTCATGAGCACGGGCAGCGGCAGCAGCTCGCTCAGCTGCACAGCACTCGCGTCTGCATCTGACTGGGCCCCGGCATCCTCGGGGAGGCCAAAAGCTCGGGGAAGCCCGTGGTGCAGGAGGCGGGCAACAGGAGGCTCTGCTGCAGGGGTGACACAGACCACGGTCCCGCACCAGGGACACACCGGCCAGGCTCCCTCCCGCCACGGCCAGCCCACTCACACATGGCCTCGTAGCTGTCCGGGTACTGCTCCAGGCAGTACTGCCCCGCCAGGCCCGCCAAGTAGGCCTGCTCCCTGTCCCAGCGCTGGGCCGCCTCCTCGCCGGGGCCTGGGCTGCTCCGGGTGTCCACGCCCTCCTGAGACAACCCAGCCTCAAGGAACCCGCCCGTTCCCCTCGTGTGGAAGAGGACGGACCAGGCGGGGGGAATCCCCCACGTGCTGACCAGTCCCGGGACAGAGCCCTCGCTGCCCCCAACAGGCCAGGTGGGGGTGGGGGCAGGGGGCCCACCAGCAGCACACGCTCCCCCGACTCCTAATCCCCAGCCCCTCACCACGTCTGCCCTGACCTGTGAGCTCGGAGGGCCACTTGGAGAGAGGTCCTGGGAGTCCCCACTCACCCCCGGGCCTGAGCGGAACAAATGGGGTGGGAGGGGGCGTCAGGGCCCAGCACCTGCCGCAGGGCAGCACCCCACCAAGTCCCCGGGGCAGCCAGCTTCTCACCCACCCTCCCCACCACCCCCCACCCCGGGCTCACGCCCCCCGTCACAGGACAGCCCTGGGGGCCCCACTGACCTGGCTCCTCAGGGATACTGTCTTCCAGAGCAGTGGGTGCAGCCTCCGCACACAGCAAGGCCTGCAGGCCAGTCTTCTCCCCACGGCCAGAGCCAGGTCGAGCCACTTGTGCGCCGGAGCCGCCTAAGGCCGTCTCTGCAGGCAGCCGTGGCTCATGTTCCTGGGCAGGGCTCTGGGCTCCCAAGCTGAGGCCTGACTGGGACCCATGGTCAGGGGGCGCCCAGGGGGGCCCGGGCACATTGGGCTCGGCTTCCCCTGAGACCACCCCCAGCATCACACTGGACTGAGACACGTGCCCGTGGACGTTCCACCGCGGCCGGGAGGGGACCACATCCCATACGTTCTCCCCCACCCTGATGCTGGCATCAGACACGTGCCCGTGGACGTTCCACCGTGGCCGGGAGGGGGCCACATCCCACACATTCTCCCCCACCCTGATGCTGGCATCAGACACGTGTCCGTGGACGTTCCACCGTGGCCGGGAGGGGGCCACATCCCACACGTTCTCCCCCACCCTGATGCTGGCATCAGACACATGTCCGTGGACGTTCCACCGTGGCTGGGAGGGAGCCATTCCAGAAGCATAACCCTCTGTGGGAACACCAGGCTCTGCTGCCACTTGCCCACATAGCTGCCCCATGGCCTGGCTGCTCTCCTCCTGGCGGGAGGGGTGCTGAGGGGGGTGCGCGTAAGGCAGAGCCACCCGCCCATCAGGGACACTCGTGTCCAGCTGCACGTGAGTGTCCTCCCGCAGCCGCTGCCCCTCACTGCCCAAGCTGCCTCCTGCAGTCTGGAGGGCCCCTGGGGAAGCTGGGGCGGCCACAGATGGCCTCAGGATGGTTCTGAAATCGTACTCCTGTGGCCCGGAGGGCCCTGTGTCCACTGCTGCGGACGGAGCCAGGGGAGGCAGGTCCGAGCCGATGGTCTGCAGCGCCTCGTCCAGGATGGGGGCCGCACTGGTGAGCACAGGCTGCTCAGCCCCCTGGGCCATGGGCAGGAAGTCTCGGATGCTGAGGCCCACAGAGAACGGCCCCGGCCCCTCCGCCTGCTCTGACAGCAGGCCCGCTCCTGGCCCTGAGCCGCAGGCCCCAGCTGCTGGAGGCTCGAGGGGCTTTGGCGTCAGCATGCTCTGCCCATCGGGGCTGTCCCAGACAGCCTCGTGCCGCCCCTCGTGCCCAGGATCACAGCTGCCACCTCCACCTGGGTGCTCGGGGCCCAGAAAGGACACCTGAAACACAAGTGCGCGTTGGTCCCTCCCTATCTGGCTCTGTCCCCCGAGTTCAGTTCTGTACCCAGCACCAAAACCCACGATAGGGGGGCAGTGGGGACACAGGCCAGGCACGGGGCAGCCAACTCCGAGCCCCATCCTATGTGCCCTGGATCCTGCCCTGGCCCCTCGCCCGGGAGCGGGCACTCACCTGGGAGCGAGCACCTGGGAGGATGGCCAGCGGCTCCAGGGGCTTCCCCTCCGCCATGTCTTCCAGCAGCTCCTGAAATTCAACCAGCAGGATGTGTGGCCGCAGCCGTGGGGGTGGAAGCCACAGCCCCACCGCCCGCAACTGTCGGCACCGCGACGCGGCGGGGCTCACGCGGCACTTGGCTCGCAGCCCGGCTGGCGCCCAGCACCACCTGTGTCGTCTTGAGGGCAGCACGGCCTCTCCCAGTCACGACCCCTCTGAACACGTGAGGAGAGCCTTACTCATCCTCCTCCAGCAGGCACACAGGAAGGTCTGCGTGCGACCTCAGGGGCTTCTGAGTCCCCGGGGGGCCGGGGAAGAGCTCCCGTGTGAACGGCAGCGCTACCTGAATGCGTTTCTGATCTTCTAAGAGAAAACGAAGCCGAGCGCCAGCCAATCTGTGCCTCTGGACCTTCCACAGCGCCTTTTGCTCCCGGCGAGCTGCCTCTGCAGACAACTTGCTGTAATGATCCACCAGTGCCTGCCTGTAGCCACCGAGAGAGGACCGATCACCATGGTCACCCCACTGTCCAGCCAGTGCCCTGTGGGCTGGATGCTCTCCGTGGCAGAGGCCCCTGATGGGCAGTCCACATGCCCAGTGCCTTCCCCGGGCAGGCAGCTGGTCCCGCAACACCTACAGGGGCCTCACTGGGCAGGTCTTTCTGGCCCCCAGACTAGGAGCCCCCAGCGGGCAGGCCCAGTGAATTCACTCTGCTGAGTAAACACCAGAATGAGCCCCTACACAACCTGAAGCAGAGGGACTGGCGAGGGGCCAGGGGCTGCCCAGGCCCTCTAGGAGGTAAGGCCTCGCTTCCTCAGCTGCATAAAAGGTAACTTCCCGTTCTGCTGGTGCAAACCCCAGAGAACTGATTATTAATGCAAAAGGGTATACAGGGTGCAGTGTAAACATTTTATTTGCTTAATTCAAAGCTGGCCTGGCATGTTAACACCCAACGATTTTGATCCTCTCGCCATCAGGAAACTGGTTTCAAACCTGGACCGGCCATTTTTAATTCGGTTGCCACAGGCCAGTGACACAGCCTCTACACCTAGTTTCCTCCTCATGTAAACAGGTGAATAACGTCTACTCACATGCACACACACACACGTATGTACACACAAGACAGCACGGATGCACGTGCACAGGCATACATGCACTCATCACTTGCTGGCTCCGCCACAGCTCCATAAACCGTTCCCAAGGTCAGGACAACTGAGACCCCGAGACGATGAGTAGGAAGGGACAGCCCTCCCACAAAGGGCCCCCCCTTCAAGATGCCAGCTCTGCTGCCAGCTTATGGGAAATGCAGGGGAGGGTGGGACAAGCTGATGGCACAGCAAGAGACAGACTCTCAGATACCGTGCTGGAGAAATTCCTGTCTCTCTGTCAAGCTGCTAATAGGTTTAAGAATTAGAAAAACAGGAGCTGTTTTACTTAAAAGAAACAAAGAGACAGAGAGGCAACAGGAACACAGTGTGTGGCCCGATCCTGAATCCCAACCCACACAAACCAACCGCAAGAAGACATTCTGAGTTCAGACCACTATTCTTCCGGCCTGAACGTACACCTGAAAGGTTTCAAAATAAAAGGTAAAGGCCCATCACAAAGATCAAACGAGCCACGGTGTCCCTGCGGTGCCCTCGTCCCAGGGAGGCCGACCGGGAGTGGCCACTGCGCCCGCGGCCGCCTACCTGGCCTTCCTCTCCAGCTGCTCCTCCAGGGCCTTCAGCCTCCTCTGCCGGTCCCGGAGCTCGCGGGCGTAGCTGAAGTCATCATCCAGCTCCTCCTGCCTGGCCGCCTGGCGACGCTGCACAATACCCCCCGGCGGCCCCGTTGGTGAGGCCGCCTCCCCGAGCCTGTGCCACCCCAGGGCCAACCCCACCCACCTCCCGGTCCTTCAGAAACTGCTCCTTCAGCCTCTGAAACTGCTCTCGCTTCTGGGCATCCAAGGCCATCCGCTCAGACAGCTGCCGATCTGCGACAAGAGAGTAAGTGGCGCGTTATGAGGAGCCCCAGAAGGCAGCCCCCCGACACAGAGGGGGGACCCGAGCCACACGCACCACTGAGCGCGCTCAGGACCCTGGACGCCGCTTCCCGGGCCTGGACAATTAATTCTTGTTTTGCAATTTCCATTCGTAATTCCTGAAAAAGACCACCAGTGATTGATGCATCTAATCCTCCCTCCCGTGCCCCTGGGATGGCCTGGGAGAGAGGTCCGCTCAGACCCTGGGTGGGCTCTGGGGGCACAGTGCCCACCCCACACAGTGGTGAGGCTGGTTCCCAGGCAATCGACACACTCTCCCAGAGCAATCTGGGGCCAAGATCCCAGGCCTGTATGCCTACCTTGAAGGTGACGGGCTTCCCTGCAGGGACAGAGGGCTAGGCCAGGCCGCCCCAGCAGGGTATACGGCCTCCTCTGCACCTCCAACGCTCACCCCCCGCCACTTGCTCTCTGGGGTCTGCCCAACCCACATCTCCCTGCTGCCCACCAGGTGCCAGGCCAGGAAGGACTTTCCATCAAACCCCTCCCCAGTCCACAGGAGGCGCAAAGCTTGGGCCCCAGTACACCTGCCCCTCCTGAGCAGGAGCGGAGCCCACTGTCCAGCCCACTCTGGGAGGAGAGAGGGGGAGGTGCAAGGAAAGGCCCGTGGCCCAAGGTGCCCCCCTCGCTCACCTTCTCCTCCTTGCTGATGGAGCTGTGGCGCGCCACCCTCTCCATCCGGCCCACATAGATGGCACAGTCCTTCTCGATGTCCTTCAGCTCCTCGAGGGAGAATATCACCGAGATGCGAGGGACCGGGACATCGGAGCAGCAGAGGTAATGCTGCCGAGGAGGGAGGACCTGCCATGAGCCCACAGGCACTCAGACCCACACCCCTCTGCCTCCCTGTTTCTGGCGACCCACGCGGACAGCCTGCTTCCTCAGAGACACTGCACCCCTCGCTGACATACTCCGCGGCTCCAGGACGTCACAGGCTGGGTGGGTTTCCGCCCAGGACAAGGCTGCCCTGTGGCAGAAGCCAGGTCTGGCTCCCACAAACAACACTTCAGAAGAAGCTGCCCAGAGCCGGACACACCCACACGCACTTCCTAAGATCAGCTCAGACAGGACTGCCCCGGCCGCCACGCCCTCTCCCCAGGGCCAAGCCCACCATGTCGTCGCGCCCTCCCTAGAGCCCCACCTCCCCGCAGCCGACCTCTAGGCTGCTCCTGGGGGCTCACCGATATGGGTCTCCTCCCCTGCATGGGCCGCTTCCACCCAGCCCTGAGCCTGTCCTGGCCGCTCCAGTCTGATCTCAGCCCTGCACTCAGCCGGCTGCTGCCCCCTGATCCGGCCTGCACCCGGCGGTTCCACTGCCAGGAACCCCCAGGTCCACACACCTGGCCAGCCTGCTCAGACATCAGACACCACCTCCAGGCAGAGGCTGCCGGTCCACACCCCACCACTGCCACCTGGCCATCTTCCACAGAGCCTCAGCCGCACGGAGCACAGCCAAGCCCTGTGACCCCTACACACGACTCCCTGGGTCCACCTTCCTGGCGACGCGGCCCATCCCCGTCCTGCCGGGGCAGTTTCCAATGCGGAGGAGGGCAGGGAGGAGCCCACTGCCCCCCTGGCCTCTGAAACGCTCTCAGCTCTCCTCCCGTCTTTGAACGAGTGTCCAGAAACTCAACCGAAGTTGAGCTCGTGAAACTCTCAAGAGAAACTGAGGGAGAGGTCACCACGACCCCTGCTCCAACACAGCTGACCCAGAGCTAAGGACAGATGGCCAGGCCGCAGGGGGCCGGGGGCTGGCAGACGACGAGCAGGCAGCACACTGCGGGTGGCGCGTGCCGGCCCCTCCTCACCCGGGGGCAGCAGAGCTTCAGCAGGTTGATGGTCTTCCCGCAGACATACACGTCGTGGGCAATGTGCCTCAGGAACACGGGGACGCAGTCCTCCACCTCTTTGGAAATGAGCACATAGCCGTGGGTCCAGTAAAACTTATCTACGTGTGGGACAGGACAGCCGGGTCTGCGTCCAACCACAGCCCTGACCCACCTGAGGGTGTGGGGTCCCAGCCGGCAGCCGGCCACCACCTACCTCTGAAGCCCAAGTACTCGTGGTTCACCTGGATCATGAACTCGCCGTAAACGTCTCTGAAGACCCCACTGTACACCCAGTCGTGGATGAACCTGCCAGGGTGGGTGGGCCAGTGGTGAGGTGGGTGGCACTCACGGGGGTAGAGAGCTGCGCCCCTGTGCCCACAGTCCGAACCCCCCATCCTGCCCTCCCCGCGCCACCCCGGTCTCTGATCCCTGCGCTGAGCAGGCGCCCTGACGCGAGGACGAGCTCAAACGTGTTAGGGCTGAGCGTGGCCCCCACCGCGTGTAGGGCTCGCAGCTGGTCTTCAGCAGAGACAGCAGGACCGGGTAGTGCTCGTTGCTGCAGTTATCCAGGGCCTCCTGGTAGAGGTAGGAGAGCAGCTTCACCCCCTGGAGGCGGCAAGGGGAGGGCTCAGCGCACACGGCAGACAGCAGGCGGGGAGCCCTGCCCGTCCCCCACACCCGGCAGGAACCCAGACTCACAGTGGGGAACGCAGCCCCGGGCGCTCCACCCCCAGCGCCCAGGAGTCCAGTGCCGACACCGCAGAGCTCAGCCAGGTACCTGGACACACAGGCCAGTGAGAGCAGGTGAGCAGAACACGTCCCAGGCCCTCCTCTGCCTGTCCAGATGGTCTGGCTTTAAAACCACCTGCACCTCAAGGACCTCAGGTGTGAGCCTCCTGCCGGGCCCCTCCCAGGGCACCCCACGCATCTCCACCTCCTCCCCAGGTCTGGCCAAGACTGAATTCCCCTGAGTCCACAACCCTTCTCCAAACCTGCCACTCTCCAGCCTCCCCCAGGCTGCCACCTCCTCTGCCCTGGATGGCTGCCAAGTCCCCCTCGGGGCCCTCGCCCCCAACACCCTGCTTCAGGCCGTGCTCCACATGGCAGCGCAGCCCCCGACAGCGCCCTCCAGACGCCCCCAGGCTCCCATCTCCAGCCCCGGGACCTCCACACTCCTGCCCCTCTGCCTGCAAGAACTCCTCTCCCACTGATACCCTCAGCCCGCCCCAGCCCCCCACCTTGCCTTCTCCAGGTGGCACCTGCCAGCAGGCCTTGGCCTGGCGTTTACTAACTGGCTCCTGGGTGCCAGGGGCCGGGTCTGTCTGTAGGCACCCTGTGTGCCTGTCAGGCAGGAGCCCCCGATCCTGGGCAGGGCCCGCATGGTGGGCTGCCAACAGACAGCGCCCAGTACCTCGTGAACTCACCTGGGTCAAGGGGCTGTCCAGATGCCCACCAGGAGGGCTGTTTTCATGGCCGCCCAACACCCAGCAAGCCCCACACCTGCCCAGCTACCAGGCTGCCATGCTGAGGCTCACCTGAGCTGCCGGCCCAGTTTCTTGAAGAGAAAGGCAATGGCGAGGAGGCTCAGGGTGGGCGGGGTGGAGAGCACACAGGCCCGGTAGTACTGCAGGTACCTCCTCAGGCCGCTGGTGAAGGCCTGCGGGGCAGGGGGCAAGGGGGCTTGGAGGAGGACGGCCAGGCACTTGGGGCACTGCCACCAAGCTCAGAACCAGAGGACGAGCCGGTGTAGGCAAAAGGCAGGGCTTCCACCCCCAACCCTGGGGCCCCGTGTTCCAAGGAACGGGCATCTGTGGGTCACGTGCAGACACCGAGCCTGGCCGGAAGCCCGAGGCCACTGCAAATCCTGTCCCCGCAGCCAGGGCCAGCTGCACCGGGAAATCGGACCCTGCGGATCCCAAGCAGCTGGGCTCTGTGCACAGACGCCAGCCCTCAGAGGGTCTCTGGCTGCCCAGATCACTGGGGTCTCGAGGACACACGTGTCCTGGGCAGCACCACAGAAATATGTCCCCAGCTCAGCTCACGCCGTTCCAGGAGGTCTGCGTGGAACACTCCAGAACAAACGTCAGGCACCCACCAGCAAGGAGAGAGCCGTCCCGCCCTCACACCCCAGAGAGCCGGCACAGCAGTCCTGTCTTGATTTCCTTCTGCCCTCCCAGCCCCACTGGGACCCATCCTAGAACCTGAGCCTCGTCACGTCACCCCAGCAACCCCGCTGCGGTGCCCGCACCCTTCTCTCAGTCTGGATGCCCCTCCCACACAGCTGCCCGCGCTGTCCTGGGGGCTGTGGCCAGCGAATGGGCCAAAAACAAGGCTTTCAAGAGGACCCGGTTCAGCCCCACGCCAGGGACCCAGTGGGGAACAGGCAGCATGGGCCCACCCCACACCGCCTGGCCTGCCCCCGGGGCCCCCAGCACTGGCCACACCTGCCTCGCGCTCTCTCGTGGCCCCAACGTGTCTGCCCCAAGTTTTCAGTGAAGTGACGGGCCAGGTAAGACATAATCGCCGGCCACCCCATTCCTGAAGGGTAACTGACGGATTTTGGACATCACCGAGGAGAACACCGTTTGTGCTCAGAGGCCCTGGTGCGGGAGCTGTGGACAGCTCTCAGGCACACCTGCAGCAGCACGAGGCGGGGCCGTACCTGGAACACGAGGCCCTCACTGCACGAGGAGTCCAGCACAGGCTGCAGAGAGAAGTGGCTCAGGCGTGCGTAGTGGGTCCCGCACTCGGCCACCTCCGAGAGGAGGCTGCTGACGCTCTCGGGGGATGCTCCTGAGACATGGACACCCTGCTTCACCGTGAAGGCCTGAGCTGGCTGGACAGGACAAAGGGGAGGTCGCTGGGGCCGGGCACCCAGAGCCCAACGTGGTGCTGCATCCCATTCCACCTGTGCACCCAACCACAGCACTGCCCGCAGCACCCCCAAGACCAGGTGCCCCGACCCAGATACACACACAGGAAAGGGTGCAGGGGGCAGAAGGCCTTCCAAGCTACCTGAGGAGTGCACACAAACACCTGCTTGGGGCTGAGGCTGTAAGAAAGTGCTTGCCGTTAGATCTGGCAATTCAACTCCCAGGCACCTGTCCCAAGGAAATAATGGAAAAGGCACACAAATATCTGCCATGGCATGTTCCCCACAATATGGTTTACAACCGCAGAGCACGGAAACAACCTAAGAGAGGGCTGACTGCAAGCAAACTTGTGGGATGCAGTGAAAGCAGTGTGAACAGGAAAACGTACAGCTGCAGGTACCTGCATTAAAAAGAAAGGTCTCAAATAAATACCCACACTGTATACCTTAATGAAGTGGAAAAAGAGCAAATGAAACCCAAAGCTAACAGAAGAAGAGAAACAGTAAAAAAGGGAATAGAGGGGCTTCCCTGGTGGCGCAGTGGTTAAGAATCAGCCTGCCAGTGCAGGGGACACGATTCGAGCTCTGGTCCGGGAAGATCTCACATGCCGTGGAGCTACTGAGCCTGCACACCACAAATACTGTGCTCCGCAACGAGATAAGCCACCACTATAAGAAGCCCACGCACCACAACAAAGAGTAGCCCCCGATCGCCACAACTAGAGGAAGCCTGCACGCAGCAACGAAGACCCAACGCAGCCTCAAATTAATTAATTAATTAATTAATTGCAAAAAAATAGGCTGGGACCAGCACAACACCTCCCAACAAGTTAAGGTGATAAATGTTAATGTCGTGTGAATTTTACAATTTAAAGAAAATAAAATCAACAAAAACCCAAAAGTGAAAAGTCTAACACCATATGGCTTCACTGGTAAATCCTACCAAACAATTAAAGAACTACCACCAGTTATTCTTAAACTCTTCCAAAAATTAAAGAGGAGGGAACACTTCCTAATTCTAAGAGGCCAGTATTGCCCTGATGCCAAAGCAAGATAAAGACATTACAAGGAAAAGATTACAGGTCAACATCCCTTATGAACACAGATGCAAAAATCCTTGATAAAATCTTAACAAACTGAATCTATCAGCATGTTAAAGGATTATACACCATGACCACGTGGGTTTTATCTCAGGAATGCGAGGGTAGTTCAACATACAAAAATCAATGTAGGGACTTCCCTGGTGGCGCAGTGGTTAAGAATCCCCCTGCCAATGCAGGGGACACAGGTTTGATCCCTGGTCCGGGAAGATCCCACATGCCACAGAGCAACTAAGCCCATGCGCCGTAACTACAGAGCCTGCACTCTAGAGCCCGCGAGCCACAACTACTGAGCCCGCATGCCACAACTACTGAAGCCCGCGCGCCTAGAGCCCATGCTCCACAGCAAGAGAAGCCACTGCAATGAGAAGCACGCGCACCGCAATGAAGAGTAGCCCCTGGCTTTCCACAGCTAGAGAAAGCCCACACGCAGCAATGAAGACCCAAGGTAGCCAAAAATAAATGAATAAATTTATTTTTAAAAAATCAATGTAATACACCACACTAATAGAACGAAGGAAAAAATTATATATGATCATCTCAGCTGATGCAAAAAAAACAACTGACAAAACTCAATACTTTTTCATGATAAAAACACTCAATAAACTAGGAAAAGAATGGAACTTTCTCAACAGGATAAAGGCCACGTGTCAAAAACCCACAGCTCACATGACACTCAGTGGTGAGAGACTGAAAGCTTTCCCCCAAGGATAAGGAACAAGGCAAGGATGCCTGTTTCACCACTTCTGTTCAACAGAATACTGGAAGTCCCAGCCAGAGCAATTAGGCAAGAAGGAGACATTTTAGTATCCAAATTGGAAAGGAAGAAGAAAATTATCTGTCTGCAGATGACATCATCTTACATACAGAAAATGCTGAAGAATCTACAAAACACCTGTTAGAGCTATAAACGAATTCAGCAAAGTTCCAGGATATGAAATCAACAAACAAAGATCAGTTGTATTTCTATACACTTGCAACGAACAATCCAAATAAAGGAAACTAAGAAAACAATTCCATTTACTAGTGTAATATAAGAATAAAATACTTAAGAGATAAATTTAACTGAGAAGGCAAAAGACTGGTTATAGTGAAAACTAGAAAACATTGCTGAAAGAAATTAAAGACCTAAATAAATGCGAAGACATCCGATGTTCATGGACTGGAATGTCTAATAATGTTAGGATAATAATACACCCAGGGAATTCCCTGGCAGTCCAGTGGTTAAGACTCAGCACTTCCACTGCAGGGGGCACGGGTTCAATCCCTGGTCAGGGAACTAATATCCCACATGCTGTGTGTGTGTGGCCAAAAATAATAATAATACACCCAAATCGATCTATGGATGCAATGCAATCCCTATCAATATCCCAATGGTGTTTTTAGCAGAAATAGGAAAAACCATTCTAAACTTCATAATGGTATTGCAAGGGACCCTGAATAACCACAACAATCTTAAAAAAAAGTTGGAGAACTCACACCTCCCAAGGTCAAAACTTCCTACAAAGTTACAGTAATCAAAACAGTGTAGAACTTGGGGAGTTCCCTGCTGCCCTAGTGGTTAGGACTTGGCGCTTTCACTGCCGTGGGCCGGGTTCAATCCCTGGTCAGGGAACTGAGATCCCACAAGCTGTGCGGCACAGCACCCCCAAAAAACAGAACAGTGTAGTACTGACATTAGGACAGACATGAAGACCAGCGGAACAGAACAGAGTCCAAAAATAAACACTCACATATACGGTCAATTAATGCATAAGGATACCACCAAGACTATACAATGGGGAAAGAACAGTCTTTTCAACAAATGGTGCACGGTAAACAGAATATCCACATGCTAAAGATTTGAGTTGGACCCTCCCCCTGCACCATATACAAAATTAACTCAAAATAGATCAAATATCTAAACTTAAAAGCTAAAACAGGGCCTCCCTGGTGGCGCAGTGGTTGAGAGTCCGCCTGCCGATGCAGGGGATACAGGTTCGTGCCCCGGTCTGGGAGGATCCCATATGCCGCGGAGCGGCTGGGCCCGTGAGCCATGGCCGCTGGGCCTGCGCATCCGGAGCCTGTGCTCCGCAACGGGAGAGGCCACAACAGTGAGAGGCCCGCATACCGCAAAAAGAAAAAAAAAAAAAAAAAAAGCTAAAACAATAAACTCTTGGAAGGAAACACAGAGGCCTTGAATTTGGCGATTTCTCAAATATGACACCAAAGGTACAGGCAACAAAAGAAAAAAAAAAAACTTCATCAAAAGTAAAAACTTTTGTACTTCAAAGGATACTATCAAAGAGAATGAAAAAACAACCTACAGAATGGGAGAAAATATTTGCAAATCATATATCTGATAAGGGATTAATATCCAGAATGTATAAAGAACTCCTACAACTAAACAGCCCAATTCAAAAATGGGCAAAGGACATGTGAGGACACAGTAAGAAAGCAGCTGTCTGAAAGCCAAGGAGAAAGGCCTCAGGAGAAATTAATTCTGCAAGCACCTTAATATTGTACCTCCAGCATCCAAAACTATGGGAAAATACATTTCTGTTCTCTAAACCCAAAAACAAACAAAAAAGGCAAAGGACTAGAATAGACATTTCTTCAAAAAAGATATACCCATGAAAAAATGCTTGGGACTTCCCTGGTGGCACAGTGCTTAAGAATCCGCCTGCCAATGCAGGGGACACGTGTTGGAGCCCTGGTCCAGGAAGATCCCACATACCATGGAGCAAACAAGCCCGTGTGCCACAACTACTGAGTCTGTGTGCCACAACTACTGAAGCCCATGTGCCTAGAGCCCGTGCTCCACAACAAAAGAAGCCACCGCGATGAGAAGCCTGTGCATCGCAACGGAGAGTAGCCCCGCTCGCCACAACCAGAGAAGGCCTGCGCATAGCAACGAAGACCCAACGCAGCCAGGAATTAATTAATTTAAAAAAGGGAAAAAAATCTTTAAAAAAAAAATGCTCAGCATCATTAGTCATAATAGAAATGCAAATCCAAACTACAATGAGATACCACTTCATTAGGGATGGCTATTATTTACCAAAAAAGGGGTGGGGGATAAGTATTGGTAAGGATGCAGAAAAACTGGAACCCCAGGACACTGCTGGAGGGAGTGTAGAAGGGTGCAGCCGTGGCGGAAAATAATCTGTTGGTTCCTCAGAAAGTTAAACATAGAATTACTGTATGACCCGTGCACTGACTGCAATTCCACTCCTAGGAATATACCCAAATGAACTAAAAGCTGGGACTCAGACAGATTCTTGTGCACCCATGTTCACACAGCACTATTCACAATAGCCAAAAGGTGAAATCCACACAAGTGTCCATCAACTTGATGAATGGATAGCAAAATGTGGTCTATATATGCAGGGAATACTTTTCAGCCTTAAAAAGGAAGGAAATTCTGACACTGGTTACAACATGAATGAACCCTGAGAACATTATGCTGAACAAAGTAAGTCAGACACAAAAGGGCAAACACTGTATGATTCCATTCCTATGAGGAAAATCAGAGACAGGAAGTAGAAAGGTGGGTGCCATGGGCTGGGGGAGGGGGAAATGGGGAGTCAGTGTTTAATGAGGACAGAGTTTCAGTTTGGGAAGATGGAAAATTTTGGAAATAGACAGTGGGATGATTACACAACATTGTGAATGTAACTAATGCTACTGAATAGTACACTTAATAGTGGGTAAGGTGGTAAATTTTAAGTTACGTCTGTTTTACCACCATTTAAAAAGGGTGGAGAGGGTTGATTCCACTCCACTGAGAAGGGCCATTCACACAACAGAACACGATGAGGCCATGAACACCGAGTCTGGAACAGCGTCCCAGAGGACATCCCAGCACCAGGACCGCCTGGAGTCGGCTGGAGCGTGTCTGAGCCAAGCCCAGCACACACTCCACCTGAGAACAGCCCTGGGAAGTGCACTGAAGACAAAGAGAGACTGGGCACAGGACAAAAGAAGCAGTTGCAGAACCACACATACAAAAGGCTTCATTCTCGTAAACATACTCTTTTGCTCAGTAAACGCCCAGCAAGAGGCAAAGGCTGGATAAAGTGCAGCAACTTCCCAGCTGAGCCAGGCCCCCCGCGGCCAGGAGAGAGCGACAGGGAAGGCTCAGAGGGCCCCCCACCCCACACTTCTCGAGGATCCGCGGAAACGGGTACATTTCTCTTCTTTCACTGATGGCGAGAAACATCTTACCTTTATTCAGTTTTTAAAAGGATGTTAATGAATTAATACTTTTTAGAACTGAAACGAAAAGACAATCACCAGGCAGACGGCCAAGTCGGCTTCCCAACCACACGCCACCCTGGACTCTGTGGCCGCTGCCCTCCCCCTCCCACCCAGCGCCCAGGTGTGTCGCGTGTGCGCGTGTCCTTACCTGGCAGAGGGAAAACGTGGCGGACACGACCCCAATCAGGATGTTGAGCGCGTCCTTCACCAGCTCGCACTCCTTCACCAGGACGGGCTGTGGGGCCTGCAGGAGGCCCCCGCCCAGCACCTGCAGCCCCGCTTGGCAGAGCCGGCAGGACCTGTCGAAGGCGGCCCTTCCGGCCTCGGTGAGGTAGGGCTCCTCTCGGTGGCCAGGCGGGCTGTGGAGGACAGAGGGGGGCAGCGAGCGGACGTGAACAGAAGGAGGGACCAAGAGCAGTTAAACAGCATAAAACGTCTAAGACCAGGTGTGACTCCCCACGGCCCCCAGCCCTCCAGCAGCGTCCGGCAGGCCGTCAGACGGCGCCGCGCAGAAAGGGTCCCGAAGCAGCAGCAAATGCCCACACCGCCCAGCGCCTCTGGGCACATGGTGGTCCTCCGGCTGACCACTCACTCGCGATGGCCTCTACGTGGGAGACAACACCCAAGTTGGGAGCAGAACATTAACAACAGCACACGTGACCATCGCCAGAGGAGTGGACAAGGACGTGATCCGTCCACACGAGGGAACTATTATCCAGCCTTAAAAAGAAAGGAAATTCTGACACAACGTGTCAGATGCTACAACATGGAGGAACCCTGAGGGCGTGCCGCTGTGATACAAGCCAGTCACAAGAGAACAAGTACTGAGTGACCCCGCTCCTGTGGGGTCCCTAAAGTAGTCACAACCACAGAGACAGAAAGGAGAAGGGTGGGGGCCAGAGGCTGGGGGAGGGGGAGTGAGTGTGTAATGGGGACCGAGTCTCAGTTTGGGAGGATGAAACAGTTCTGGAGACGGATGGTGGTGATGGTCACACCACGTGAATGTCCTTAATGCCACTGAACCGTACACTTAAAAAGAGTTAAGATGATAAATTTTATGTTATGTGCATTTTATCACCCTCCCCCCAGAAAAGCACAAAGAACGTACAGAGCAAAAAGTCTCCTGAAATTCCAGGAGAAATCAGGCCAGCTGGGTCTCACAGAGGGTGGCTCTGGGCACACATCCACCCCTGAGGTCTTTGCCTATGGGGGTCCTGTAGGAAGTTCAGGAACTACCAGTGTCTGCCAAGCCCGGTCACACTGTTCAAAAGAGGCCAAAAAGACAGTATCACTTCTTAAATATTCCTTTGGAAACCATCAACCCCTACTGAAAGTATGAAAGAATTGTTTTTTAAAATCCACTGGAAAAAGTAATTTCTTAATAAAAGGAGCCCGGGAAAAATCTCAGAACTTGTTAAAACCAAAAATGTTTTTTAACGAACACTGCACCATAATGCGCTCCTTCCCTCACTCAGCAAGTGTCTGAGAGCAGCGGCCAGAGCAGGACGAGCCCAGTCCTCGTGGGGCAGGTGCGCAGACACAAGCTACAAGGAGGCACGACTCACCGCCCATGACACGGGTCCCGGAGGGACCCGAGACACTGGTCGGGAAGGCCCCGGGAGCAAGGCCATGCCTGGAGCAGCGTCCCTGGCGGAGGGAGCAGCCTGTGTTAAAGCCCAGAGACAGGAAGAGAAAGGGGCCAGGTGCTTGGGGCTCAGTGTGGGGAGGGCGAGGGCAGGAGTCGGCGGTCCACAGTCCAGATGGGGAGGCCGTGAGGTGTGGCAGGCGGAGTGGCGGCACACCTCTGATTTCCATCCCTGGAAAGTGGTGTTGGCCGAGTGGAGGACAGCCTGAGTGGGCAGGAGAAGCGGGCGGGCCGGTCCTGAGTGCCCCGATCAACAGGTGGGGCCCAGCTGGGCCACGACACCAGCCCACACTCCCTTGGGGCAGGAAGAGCTCGAGGAAAGGAGGAGACTCGGAGCTCCAGGGTCCTTCCGAACGGACCTCCAGGGCGTCCCCGGGGGGTTGCATGTGCTGCGAGCGCCATCCCACTGCGCACTCGAGTGCTAGGCTCCTGCCCACTCTCCCAGGGTCAGCTGCAACCACTGTGGCCACATGACCCTTTCGGTGGCTCAGAGCTGAGGGAGGAGAGTCCGTGAAGGAAAACAAACTCACACTTGTCCCCACAGAGAACATGGTCTTTAAGATCAACGAAACCACTTCCCCAGAAAGGGCGACAGATGCAGAGGACTCCTGGCAGCAGGGAGACTGACGCTGGCTCACAGCGGGAAGCACAGGGGCGGGGTTCCTCTGGGGGTTCTCAAGGAGAGGGCAGAGCTCACAATCCAGGGGCTGCAGGTGGACAGGGAGCCACAACTGCCCATTCATCAGAGCTCCCGGCAGGAAACTAGCAGGCGGCTGGGATTTAACTGCAATAAGTTCCCGAGATTCTCCAAATGAACTTGAGTGACAGGCCTCAGGGGTTGGGGCAGCAGGTTACGACGAAGCAGGCAGTGGAAGAGCCTTGGGGGAGTGAGCTCAGGCCGTGCCCAGCCGCGAGCTGGCCGGGCGTCTCCTGCGGGAGTGCGGGGCACAGGCTATCGCACTGGCTGCCGTCCTCCTGGAAGGGACACCGCAAGGTACTCCTCACGCTGGAGCTGTGGGGCCAGTTCTGCTTTCGGGGGACACTGAGGAGACTAAGCGCATTCAGAAAAAAGGACGAGGATGTTGACCAGCTGAGCAACCATGTCTCCTGAGCAGTGACCTGCAAAACTGAGCCTAGAAAAGTGGGAACTGGTAAATGAAATACCACTAGCGAATACTTACAAAAGAAAGTAGTAGCTGCTTGATGGCAAGTGTTTAGACTTGTGAGGGGTTAGCAAACAGCAGAGTGATTAGATTTGCTCTGTACACATAAGACAGGGTGAAGACTTAACAGGAAGTCACAGGGCAGAGAAGCCTCTCAAAGACAAGACAACCACCAAAACCGACGGTGCTTGGGGAAGCAGGAAGCTGGCCCTGCCTGGAGGAATCCACGTGGGGGAAGATGACCACGGCAGGAAAGCGACCCCAGCAGGAGCAGGGCCCACACAACATCCCCGGGCACGTGCTCACCCGTGGGAGACCCTGCAGGAGCCAGGGCTGCATCAGGAGGCACTCGGCGCCCTGGGAACCCCACCTCTTTCACTCAGTGCTTCCCAAACTGGCATCCCACAGAAATGCCAACAGATGAGATGCAACAAGAGTATCCCATGACCACACATTTGGGAAATGTGTCCTCTACCCCCACTCTGGGAGGCTGCGAGACACCACCACACTACACACTGAGAGGTCCTGTGTGCAGAGACCGTGGACGGGGAGAGCACCAACCAGGGAAACACTGCGATGACCGAACTTCTCACCAGAGGACCACCCTCAGTCGTTACAGATGTGAAGAACTTTCCCTCATCAGCACCCCATGCCCGGCACTGACCACACAGCCTGCCAGGCCGCCCTCAGACACCTCCGACTGGGAGCCACCGTGGCCAGGATGTAACTCAGTTGCCAACTGACCACTCGGACTGCGAAGTGCGATCTGCAGGAGTTACTGGTTCAGCAGGAACCTCCGTAGGCCCGAGAGCCCTTCCCCCCTGCACTTCTCTCAACCCCTAGAGCACAGACAACTTGTACACAGCTTGACTGAAACTTCCAAGTTCCTAATCCCAACCACCTGGGCTCTCTGAGTAAAGGCCAGGTTCACCTGGCGGGGCTGGGGGGGGCGGGGAGGGCACTGTGCATTCCAAGGCAAAGCTCACGAACCATCCAACTTGCTCCCAGCACCTCCGCTTGCTGGCTTCATAGGTGAGCACAGCATCCCACAGGTCAATGTCTGGAGTCACGCCCGGCTCAGACTGGGAATCAGGAGTCAGATTGGATGCTGACTGGAACCCTTCATCTTCCGACTGATCCACACTCGAAGGGACCTGGAGGCCAAGGGAAATGGACATTTCACCTGGACGTGGTGTCTAGATTTCACCCAAGTGGGATGAGAGTTCCAGGGGCGCTTCCACACGCTTCCATTTACTCTATGGGAAAGACCCGGCAGAACGTTTCTTCTATTTTTCTCAAGCACATAAGTAGTACACCATGTTTTCACCCCTAGGGAATCATTTAAGGAATTAAACTAATTCATTACCAATTCCCAATTTCACACAACACAGGCTTGTTGAGGCTTACGAGCCTCAAAATAACTTACAATGACATTTTTCACAAGATGTCTCCGATCTGGAAATTCCATTTTGGGGAACCCAGCATAAAAAAATCACATAGACACAGAAAAACTCACGTCCGCCAAGATGTTTGCTATAGCATTATGGTTGAAAACAATCTAAATGCCTCACAGTGAGGAATAACTGAACGATGACAGAGCACCCTTTCAGCAAAGCCGCAAAATGCAAAGGGAAACGACAATTTACTTAATAACGGAAAAATCCAACCTTACCGGGAAAAAAGCGTATAACACTGCACGAACAGCAGGGACAAATGTTTTTTGCCACCTATGGCTACTGAACACTTGAAACGCAGGGAGGAACCGGATTTATTTCACCTTCATGAACTTGAATTTAAACATCAACTCCAGGGCAAAAGAAGTGACTGAACAGTAAATACAAGAGGAAAGCGGCACGTGGCCGGGGGCTGCGTGGGAGGGGGGTGGGGTGGGGGTCCGCACCGGCAGCCCCGTCCCACGGCTCAGCCGCCAGTGCTCCGGACTCCAGCTGTCCTCCTTTTGCCCCGAGTTGGTCAAACGAGGCCCTTCCCAAGCCCGGGGAGCCGGAGGCAGGAAGCAAACACTCTACCTTGATGGCCAGTCCGGAGAGGTCTGCGCTGTCCGGCACCGGGGGCAGGTCCAGGCGGACGTCCAGGTCGGCCGTGCGGCTGTGCACCAGGGCTCCGAAGAGCGACACGCGGGTGTCCCTCTCAAACCTGTCCCCGCAGGGGTCGCCATACGAGAAGAGCCCGACGGCGGGCAGCCCGGTGCCCGGCGCCGCCTCCATCACCTGCAGCGTCTTCCGGACCAAGTCCCGACACAGATACTCCTCTCCGGAGATGAGCGACCGCACGTCCGCCTCCATCCCGCTCAGGTCGGCGCAGTCGTAGCCGCCGTAGGGAACGTCTCTCCCGACGGGCCGGCTGTGCAGGAAGAAGTCCCGCCGGCGCCGCAGCATTCGCGGGGGCCCGCTGCCCGCCAGCCGCACCAGCAGGTCCAGCACGGACCCCAGCTCCGCCAGCGGCCGGCGATGCGCGGCCTCCAGCTCCTCCACCAACTCCTCCAGGCGGTCGGCCTCGGCGCCCAGGCCGCTCACTCGCAAGTCGAAGGACAGCATGAGAATCCTGTTTTTCACCGGGAGTCTCGGGAGGCCAGGCTGCAGCTTGCGGGTCTCATCTTGAAAGAGGCTCGTGAACAGAACGTTGTAGGCCACCCTCTTGAGGCTCTGCTTGGCCTTCTTGCGGCTCCCGCGGCGCTGGCCACAGTGAGCCTTCGCGGCCGGCAGGAGGGCCTCGCACAGGTCGTCCACCAGCTGCGGGACGCTGGCCATGCCCCCTCCTCATGCCGGGCCCTCGAGCGCGGCCTGGCTTGCCTTCTCGGGGCCCCGGAGAAGGGACGGCCGGCAGAGGCACCGCCGAGGACGGACCGTGGGCCAGGCCCGCGAGCCCGCTCGCCTGCCGGGTCCCCTCACCCCGGGCACAGCACGCGACCCCAGCTCCCGCCACCGCGTCACCGCCACGCGACCAGCTAGACAGCCGGAGCAAGCGCACCGGAACTACGTCACCCGAGAGGCGGGCGGCACGCGCTGAGGGAGCGGAGCCTGGAGGCCGCCTACCAAGGGCACTTCCGGCGTGGAGCCTCGTTCCCACGGGTCGGGAAACTGTGTCCGGAACCAACTGAGTTAACTAAATCGGGCTCAATAAGGGAGACGGAGTCAGACTTTCGCTTAACCGACGTTTACTGATTGGGCGGGGAGGGAGCGAGGGAGGGGCCGTCCGTGCAGAGACGGGTCGCCGGAGGGGGAGCCCGCGCTGGGGCGGGGGATACAGAGCCCCTGAGCCAGTGTCCTGGGCAGCCCCGTAGCCTGGCCCTCAGGACAGAGGCCTCGCGCAGAGGTGTGCTGGGGAATGGTTAACAACAGGCTCTCGGGGGACTAGTTGGTAGTGTCTTTTCTGGGGTGTAAATACTCCCACCCTGGCCGATTTCAAGCTACCAGGTCACAGCACTCAAGGAGGAGCTGGGAAGAGGTGCACAACTGCTTGACGCGGCTATGCGCTGGTTCAGGGCAGCACCCCACTCCCCAGGACGTGAGCCCGTCTCCCCACAGAGCTCTAAGGCAGCTGTCGCCCAAGGCCCCAAGCATTCAGCCTGAGCCTGGCCCCCCAGTCTCACTGGCCACCTGCAGCATCTTCCACCGTGGCTCCAGCTGCCCTCTTAGCTGCACCAGGGACTGCACGTCCTCTGGGGAGGCCATGGAGAAGGGACCCAGGCTGGGGGCTGCCTCTCCATGCAACACCCTGGCCAGGACCACCGCAAGCTGGGGTGTGGATTCCTGAGTCAGCAGCAGAGGTGGAAGCACTGAGTTGCTGGTTTCTCCTCACCTCCCACCCCACAGCAGGTCCACCCCACCCAACTCACCTCATCCACAAGGGCCAAGACTCGGCCCCCTGCTGGGCCCCGAAGCAGCGCAGCCAGGAGTGCAGCTTGGGGGTCCCGCAGGCCATGGGCGGGCCCCAGCGCCACCAGCACCAGGTCAGGCTGGAAGCTGTAGGCCAGGGGCAGCACCAGGGCCAGGACACAGCTCAGAAACCCTCCGGTCGTCTATGGAAGGGACAGTAACATAGCCCAACCCCTCATCCAGGGAACACCCCTCCAGCTGGCTCACGCCACCCCACCTCCCAATCTCAGGTGGGCAGACACGCCCACAGTCCCGCCAGGAAGGGCAGGTGAAGGCCAGGGGCCTGGCCTTCATGCCGATGCCAGTGAGCAGCAGCTGCCCTGCCCTGTGACACCATCACTCACCCCTGGCAGTGGCACAGAGACGTGGAACATGGACAGGGCAGCTGCCTCCTTGCCCCCAATATTCAGCCAGAGATTCCTCCTTCCAGGGGAGAGCAAGCATATGGATACATGAGCTTGTGTGTGAGATGCCGCCCACCGTCGAGAGCCCAGACAGAAGAAGGACAGCTCAGCGGCAGGGATGCTAAGACTGCTGACCCTCTGTGCTGGAGACCCTCCTGGCATTGCTCCCAGGGGCCCTTCTGCCAAACTCCAGCTGCAGAACACCCTGCCCACCTGTCACCCCTGGGGGTCCAGGGTGATGTGCCCACCCACATACTTGCAGAACTGGACATACACGTGACCTGAGAGTCATACCCGTCATCCGTGAGATCTGGGGGCCGATCCAGCTGCCCCACAGCCAGACAAAGCAGCCTGGAGGAAGAGTTGGCTCCTGGATAAGCTGCAGTCACCCCGCCTGGAGCCCATTCCCAGAGCCATTCCCACATGACCAGCCAGGGCAGGGGGTGCCCATGGGCCCTGCCTCATAGCCTCAGACCAGCCATGTGAGGCTTACCTCTGGGCTCCGTGGGACAGGCCACACCGAATGGCCACATCCAGGGTGGCAGCTGCAGCAGAGGCTGGGGTGACTGCAATGCCACTGCTCACCTGTAGAGTGAATAACAGGTGTAGAGGGTAACTCCCACACCAGGTATACAGACCCATCTGTCCCTTCTTTTGGCCCGTGTCTACATGGCTGTCACCTGTGCACTCTGAGGTCAAATTGCTCCATTTCTGAAAATAAGATGCATGAAACTATAAATCATCCCCTTCACTTCTCTGCCAAAGAGCATTTCGTTGAGGGAACTGAGGGGGGTGTTCCTGAACCCTGTCCCTGGGGGCTGTTTTGGGAAGGGTCCTGGGCACAAGGCAATGCTCCTGTCCACATGGTTCTGTACCACCCAGCCCTCCCCTGGACAGGCCATCTGTCGCAGGCAGGTCCTGGGCCCTGCCCCTGACTCCAGGCACCCCCCAGCCCCTCCCCAGTGCCCCTACCTGCCCATCCAGGATCCTGTCCAAAAGGTACAGGACCTTCCCGAGTGCAGTGAGGGCCCTGTCCTGGGCCAGGGCCTCATGTGGCCTGTGGTGGACAAACCAGAAGGACACAAGGACACAGAATGACACACGGACCACAGATGAGTCACACAGGCACATGTGCAGACATGGTCCCGGGCTTCTCCCCAGGCCCACCCTGCCTACCTGGCCCAGGCCTGCGTCTCCTCCTGTGGGGCTGACCCCTCCTCACAGAGGACATCAGAGGGCAGGGCCAGGGTAGCATCTGGCGCAGTCAAGGCCACAGCCGTGCGTACAGGGGGCGTGGGACTGAGGCGCAGCTGGTCCAGGAAGGAGCTCAGGGCAGCCACGTTCTGGGTCGCTGCTGCCTTGAATTCGGGCCCCCGGGGCGGCAGCAGAGGCGAGGGCCTCCCCTCTGGGGAGCGGGGGCTGGGACTCAGTACAGGGGCCACACCTAGGGGGTGGTTCAGTGTCACAGCCACGGCATGAGAGCCTGCGGCACCATCCCGCCTGCCGACCCAGGCCACGCTGACCTTGCTGCTGGAGGCTCATCCAGTGAGGGGCCTGGGCTGCCCGGACACTCTGGATGGACTCCAGGGCGCTGCGAGGAGAAGCAGGATCAGTGAGGCCTGGCCTCCCACCCCTGGCCCTTCCCACCCTCCTCCGTCCTGCCCCCCCCCCCGCACCTGCCATGCGGCACCATGGGCCCCGACAGGGGCGGGACAGGGTCGCCCAGCAGCGCTTGCACCATCATGCACACGGACTGCGAGAGTGACTCCAGGTGGTAGCCACCCTGGGGTGAGGAGGGGGCAGAGACACTAAGGGCAGGGGTGTCAGGGTCCCAGGCAGGACGCCCTGCCCCACAAGGCAGGACCCCTCCAACCACATCTCAGCCTCCGGCCCATGCACCCTCCCAGCTCGCCACAATCACCTCCAGCACGGCGCAGACCCGGCCACCAGCGAGCACCTGCAGCAGCTGCGTGAGGTGGGCAAAGCACTCTGGCGTGGCCTGCATCTGCCCCTGCAACCAGAGCCAGGTGTGACGAGAACCTGGCCCCAGGACTCCAGAAGCCCTCCCTAGCCAGGCCAGGCCCTCACCTCGGGATCCCCGATGGCTGAGTCAAATCCCGCGGAGACTAGGACCAGCTCAGGGTCGAACTGCAGGCAGGGCCCAGTGGGGAGAGGCAGAAAAGAAGCTGGAGCTGAGGCGGAGGGGAGGCCCCTCCAGAGAGACCCTCCTCACCCCAGGGGCTCTGTTCCACTCTGGGCACCGCATCGCCCCCACCCCCCTGCCACCGAAACCACTTCCACCCCCCACACGGTCACCTCGAAGGCCACAGGCAGCAGCACGTGCAGGAAGGCAGCCACGTAGTCAGCATTTCCCATCCCGACCTGTGGCCAAGGGACATCAGTGCTGGACCTGCCAGGGAGGACGGCGGGGTCCTCACCCCTGGGGCCTGGGCTCTGGGGGTGATCGTGGCAGGACGCCCTGGGCTTGCACTCGGGGGAGGGGGGAATGTGGGCTGGGGGAGGGGCTCTGGGTGGGGGGCCCGGGGTGAGGGGCAAGCACCTGGTTCCAGGGCAGGTTGACAGTGAAGCCAAGGCCCGGGCCCTGCCCAACAGCGTCTGCATCTGACTCTCGGAGATAGGGCCAGAAGCGCCCGTGCTCATAGCGGTGCCAGGAGAAATAGAGGACGCTGCGACAGTCAGCCGGGGCCAGAGGGCAGGCCCCTCAGCCCCAGGGCTCCTTGCAGAAGCCTAACCCCACCCCACCGAGCACACAGCCACGTCTGCTCCCTCAGACTTTCCCAGGCCGGGCTGTGCTCATCCTGAAAAGTAGGGTCGCAGGGGAGGGTCGCAGGGGAGGGTATTGTCCCCACCCCCAGCTTACCTGGGGTCGTTCTCAAAGATATACTGGATGCCCTGGCCATGGTGGACATCCCAGTCAACGATGAGGATCCTGGGGACAGACAGCTCTGGGGTCACTGAGGGCAGGGCCTCCCACCTCCAAGCCAGGAGCCAGGCCCAGGATGGGAAGGAGCTGGGTGGGGTCCCTCAAAGGCCCCCTCCACCCCCTTCCCCTCTGGCCTGGGCCTCACCCTGCAGTCAGGCTGGCACAAACCTGTGCAGCCCGTGCTGCCTCTGGGCATGTTTGGCCGCTATGGCCACGTTGTTGAACACGCAGAATCCATTAGCGGCAGCCCTCTGGCTATGGTGCCCAGGAGGCCTGGGGGTGGGAGTGGGGTGTGGGGCGTGTCAGGGTCATCCTGCGTCCTCACAGGGCCACCCACAGGTCAGGGCGGCCAGGGCAGGGGGCAGCTCTCACCTCACCAGGGCGAGTCCGTTGCGCACAGCTCCCGCCAGCACGGCATCCACCAGCTGCAGCGCCGCCCCCGCGGCCAGCCGGGCACAGTGGTAGGTACTCTGCCAGGGCAGGGGTGCAGGTAAGCCCCCTGCCCACTACCCCTCACAGGCTCTACCAAGTCCTGTGCCAGGCTGCAGAGCACCAAGCACTGCGCAGAACTGGCCAGGCCAGTCCCGGGTGCCCGCAGCAGCAGCCAGCAGGGCACTGGCACACGGGAACATTGCCCGTGAACAGGCACGAGTACCCGGATGTGTGACTGGGTGGGTGGGTGTGTCCCCAGGGCACGCACCGGGTGGAAGTAGACGGCATCGTACTGTCCAGACAGGGTCTGGAGCTCCCCGGTGCCCAAGGCCTGGGTCCCCTGCAACAGGGCCACATACTCCGGGCTGCAAAGGGTCAGGCAGGCAAGGCAGGGTCACCTGGAGGAGCAGGCAGAGGAGAAACAGGGCCTGGACCCCCAGTGGGACTGCCCCCCTCACTGCTCCCGCATCCACCCATCCAAAGGTGAAACTGAGGCTTGGTGGGGAGGCTCTGTTTGCCAGGCACCAGCAGGCTGGGGCAGGCCCAGGTCCTGGACCACGGCTTCAAGGGCAGGATGCCCACCCCAAGTCTGACCTGTGCACCAGGCCCAGTTCCGCCTCTGAGGCCTCCCGGGCTGCCAGCCGCAGACACCTTTGCTCCAGGCCACGCTGCTGCAGGCGCTCCAGGACTGTGGTCAGGCGCTCCGGGCACTCGATCTCGCACTCGGGGCTGAATGGACAGAGAGCTCAGAGTCCAGAGCCCCTCCTCATCCCCCACCTCTGCCTCTGCCAGGTCCCACTTACTCGTCCCAGAGCAGCCGGGCAGCTGTCATGTCCTCGTGGTACACAAGTGCGGTCCCCATGGCCTGACCGTGGTCACTCTGGGCCACTCAGGGTGGGCAGGACCCAAACACTACCACTCACAGGCAGGTGAGTGCACTGCCCGCCCCCCTTGGCAGCCCCAGGGAGCAGCCCAACGCCTGGAGCACAGCCCGGGGCGCGGGCGCGGAGCCCGGACAGGAAGGAGGCCCCAGGCCCGGCTGGCGCCAGAGCGGGGCAGCGGTCGATAGGGTGGCTCGCGGGGCTCGGCTTCCGGCTTCCTCCAACTAGGACCTGGCATGGACCCGCCTCCGGCTGCCCCAAACCCCGCCCCGATGCAGCGGGGCGGGCCGAAGACTGGGCCCCTCGGGGCTCTGCCCACGCCGCCCTTCCCTCCAGCTGAGGCTCCACCTCCTACTCTCGCCGGAGCCGGGAGAGGGTCGCCGGCCTCGGCGCCCCTGCGTAAGTCGGAGGGGATGGGTGCGAGGACGGAGGGCCAGTGTGCCCAGGCTCCTGCGGACCGTCACGGCGGCCCCAGCTGCGTGCTATGAGCCGAGCCACGCCGGTCCGTGCCCCTCCGCCCCAAGCCTCCCCCAGGCCCACCCTGACCCCGCAGGCCACGGGTCAGACGCGTCAGTAGCCCATCGCGCCCAGCGCTGACCGAGGGCCTCCGGCAAGGGCTCAGGGAGGAGCTGCGCGGGAAGGAGCGCGAGGCCGAGGGTCCTTAGGGGCAAGGCCACAAGGAGGAGAGAGCCTCGACCGGGGACGGTGGTCGTGGCTTAGCCCGGCCTGGGCCGCAGCGCAGCGCTGCCCCCAAGGTTCAAGAAGGGAGTGACAGTATCCGATTTAAGCTCCAGGAAGACCCCTGACCGAAGAGCGGACGAGTCGGAGGGTCAGAGTTGTGGCAGAGAGGCTGGACAGGAGCGGCGCAGCGTCGGGGTAGGCAGGGCGGAGGCCAACAGAGGGAGTGTCTGGGCGAGGGAGGAATGAGTGAGTGAACGAATGAGGCCAGTAAAGGAGGAGGCGCGGGCCCAGCCAAGAACAAGATGACCAAAGAGGGGAGGAAACAGGGACCCCCCCGGCCTCAAACAGAGGGGATTTCTGGGGACTGAGCCGGGGCGGGGTGGGGGTGGGGGCCCGCGGGTCTTTGGGGACGGGGACATGGGCGGGGTCTGGTCTTGGAGGCGGGGCCCTGGCGGACCCTTTTGAGGCAGGGCTTGGATCGGGGGTGGTTCCTGGGGGGTGTCTGGGAAGGCGGGCATCTTGGAGGCGGGGCCGCCGCGGGTGGGGTCCCGGGTCTTGGAGGCGGAGCCCTGGAGGCGGTCTCTTGGAGGCGGGACGTGAGCAGGGGCCCTGAAGTCTAGGAGGTGGGGCCCTGGGGTGGGCATGCCCCAGTACCGTTCTCTGGTCGCTCCGGCTGTTCGGAGGCGATCCCCAAGGTGGGATGGATGCAGAGGGAGGCCCTGACAGGGCCCCGCTGCCCGCGGCAAGCAGCCCCGCGTGGATCGCCACCGTCCTGGCCACGCTACCTGCTGGCGCGGGTAGCCGGCGGCCTGCGGGCTCCGGGAAGACGTGCCCGCCCCTGAGCCAATCACGGCGGCCGGAAAACAGCGTGCTGGTTGGCCGTCCTGGGCACGTGGCCGCAAAGGCGGGGCCTGCGCCAGACCGCCCCGCCTGGATCGCTGAGAGCCGAGGGCCTGGGCGGGGCTCCGTCAGAGGTGCGGGAGGGCCCCTGGGCAGAGAAGGCAGGTATCCACTCTGGCAACTCCTCTGACCTATTCGGCTGGACCGACTGGGCGCGTCCATCTGAGCCCCAGGCCGGGAGAAGGGTGATGGCCGGGCCCCGCTTTGGGCAGGCCTGCCGGGGGACATGTGGGAGGAGCCAGGGCGGGCGCAGGAGCCCTAGAGTGACCCCTGACCCAGCTGCCAGTCCTCGGAGACGTCGAATGGCCGGCAGAGGGCTCCGCGGGCTCGCCAATGGCGGTGGGGCATGGCCGGGGGAGGGGCAGGAAAAAGAGCACAGAAACCACCCTTATGCTAAGGCACAGACGTCTCAGAGACACCTGAGGTGCCTCGAGGCGTCTAGCGTGACCCCACCTCCCCAAGAACCTGGCCTTGGAGAGTGCAGGGAGCCCAAACACCTGGGACTGAGACCCAAGCTGGACCCTAACCCCCTCACCCACATCAGGCCCTGCCCTGGGTCTGGCTCCAGGATCTTAGCTTAGAGGAAGGCCACCCCACAAGAGGGGCAGGGCCAAGCCCTAAATGTGGGGGGCTCCAGACTTGGGGCTCACTGGCACAGGATGGGGGTGTAGGTGGGCACCAGCTTTGTGACCTGGGAGGGAGGAGGTGCCCAGGCCCAGTGGCTCAAGATGGGGCCGAGGCTCCCAGGCCAGCCCCCTTACTCCATACAAAAGCCTAAAGGTGTAGATCCAGCCCAGGAATCGGGAAGTGAAGCGGAGTGGGAGCTACAAAAGGGTTTATTTCCTCCAGCCGTGTGGCCACACCACGTGGCCATGTACATCTAAGGGGGGTGGTGCAGGAGCGTCCACACCAACGACCCCAGGAGACAGGTCCCTGAGTCAGCGCTCTGCACCCTCCTGTCCTTCCTTTTCAGCACAGTCCAGAGCAGGCAGGGTCAGAGACTAGGCTTTGACCCCAAACCCCATCCCACCCCACAGGTTCTGAGGCTTCTGCTGCACCCTGGGGGAGGGGACCACTGCTCAGGGGGTCAGAGCCCAGCCCCCAGGTCAGGTGGGCGTCCTGTCCAGAAAGTCCAGGTGCTCCTCCAAGGTTAGGCTGAGGTGGGCTCTGAGAGCAGGGGAACAGGCTTCCAGAAGAGGCTCCATGGAACGAGGGGACTCCTGGGATGCAAGCCCCGGCCAAGGTCCCAGTGGCAGACAGGATCTCCCTTCCAGGCCCAGGGCCCAGGGGTATTCACAGGGCCGTCTCCTTGGAGACCTTGGCCCCCAGCTGTCGGGGAGGCTTGAAGCTGAGCACCTCTCTATATGTGACACCTGGGGCAGGGTGAGAGGGACAGAGTCATGGGAGAACGGGCCCATCACCTGTTAAGACAGCTCCACAGTGCGCACCAAGGATGGACGCCAGTGACCAAGACGAAGCACTGGGCCCAGCTCATTGGTACTCGCAGGGACCAGCGATAAGTCCCATGAGGTTCCACTTGGGGTGGGGGTGGAGAGAGGAGGCCCAAAGCACAGGCTGTTAGTCACTGAACTAGGGAGCCCGCCCGCCCCCCAAAATAACAGGGTCAGAGATCACCGCTGGGGTCCAGGCACCAGGGGGGCTCCTTTGTCCCACATGTGCAAGTCCACCTGTGTCCATCCACAGGGACTGTCCACCCTGACAGGGCTCCTGTAACCCACACCCACGGCCCCTAGGGTGGCCTTGGCTCCACAGCCTGCCTCAGTGAACAGAGGACATCTGAGGAGTGTAAACCAATGTGTTCACTTGAGGGGAGTTGCTCAGGGTCCCACCAGGGCACACCCCAGCTTCTGGATCCAGAACATCTATGAAGGTTTAAATGAGTGTGGGGACTTCCCTGGTGGCGCAGTGGTTGAGAATCTGCCTGCGAACGCAGGGGACATGGGTTTGACCGCTGGTCCGGGAAGATCCCACATGCCGCAGAGCAACTAAGCCCATGCACCACAACTATTGAGCCTGCACTCTAGAGCCCACGAGCCACAACTACTGAGCCCACATGCCACAACTACTGAAGCCCGTGCGCCTAGAACCCAAGCTCTGCAACGAGAAGCCACCGCAATGAGAAGCCCTCGCACTGCAACGAAGAGTAGCCCCTGCTCGCCACAACTAGAGAAAGCCCGCGCGCAGCAACTAAGACCCAACAACGAAGACCCAATGCATCCAGAAATTAATTAATTAATTAATAAACGAGTGTGGAATTCCCACCAACTACCTGCAGCATCCAGCTTCCTCACCGGTGCTCATGTTCCCTGAACCATGCCCAGAGCAAGCCGTCCCAAAGGAAGGGGGGTGCTGCTCCGCCTCCCCTCTGACCAGCCTGCAAAAGGACAGTTCCGCTCCACCTACCCCAGGGTGCCCATGCTCACCTGGCCACGGGAACGCATGTTTGGGGGACCACTGGTACTCCACAAGCCCAGTTCAGGAAGGACTGTGCCTTTAGAGCAGGTGGTCTGTGTGGTTTGCCCAGCACACGGCACAGTTGTATTGCTACCCCATGGGGTGCCTCCCAGGCCCTCATCTAACTCTGGTGCAGGGGCCCATCCACACAGGGAAGGTTTGTGTGGAGAGATCCTTGCTGTAAAGCTGGCTTTTCCCGGGGAAACAGGAGGTGATGAGTTTGCATTCCTGACCAGGGGCTCAACCACAAACAGACCACGTGTCCACCGTGGTCTGTAGTAAAAGCAAAAGCTCTTACTACAGTTTGTGGCGGAGACCGCAGAGAGGATCCTGTGGCCCATGGTTTTCGGTTTTCTTGTTACCTTTCTAGCAACAGAGAACTTACAAGCACAAAACACAGCACAGATAAGGGCAGAGCCGCTGCTGGGGCTCCCCAATGACCCTGAAGAATGTGGTTTGAGAAGCACAACCCGTCCAGCCCCACCTCTACCCCCCACATCCAGGACCGAGGCCCCAGGTCTGAGGCACAGCCAGGACGGGGTCTAGGACAGTGGCGACCAGTGCCACAGCTCCGTCTGCACTAACTGCTGCCCTCAGACGTCCCTGCTCCCCCAGGCGGGTCCCGCAGCCACCGAGAGAAGATGCCTGCCATGCCAGAGTGGAGCTAGACAAGGCCGGTTCCAGCATGGGGCGTCAGGGCCCCAGCAGAGGGAGGCCCGGGGACTGGGCAGGCGGCCCTGAGCCCAGCCTCAGGCTAAGCAGGTGTCAGGAGCCCTCAGAGATGAAGAGAGGGGCCCTCGGTCTCCGGGCCAATGCAAAGCCTGGAGATGCAGAGCACAGGCAGAGGAAGGTCTGAAGTGCTCAGTGGGGCTAGAGGGGACGGGCGAGGGGTAGTGAGGAAGGGGGAGGTGCTATGGACTGCCTGGAGCGGACCTGATCCTGCTGGCAGGACGAGGGCTGTGCAGCTGTCTAGGTAGGAGGGGTCCTGAAAGGGGCACAGAGGCCAGAAGATTCAAGAGGTATGAGCAGAGAGGCCTGGGGGAGTGGGTGCTGAGGGTCTCCGGGGTAGCCCGGCCTCTGGCCTAGACGTGGGGAGACATGCTGGCAGGCCTGGGGGCCGGGAGAGGCCAAGTGCTCAGGTCGCCCAGCTGCCCCCTGACTTCCACTGTGTTCCTCACCTAAGCTGCATCCCAGGGTGGGGGGGACCCAAGACTCTTGAGCCCTGGCCACCTGCACGGGGCTGGTGGGGTCCAGCCACAGGCCCTGCCCAGAGCCCCCCACTCACGCTTCCACTCTTCCAGCGTGCGGTCCACGTCATCAAAGGATTCATCGTACTTTTGGGCTTTGGGCTCATCCTCCGTGTCGTGCAGCGACTCGAAGTAGGGGTGGGTCAGCGCCTTGGCCGCCGTCACCCGCCGCTCCGCATCCAGCACCAGCATCTTCTCCAGGAGGTTCACGGCTGGGGGAAGGGCGGATCAGGCAGGCCGAGGGGAGGGTCCCAGGCCCCAGTACCCACGTCACTGACCCCGTGCCCACCGCAGTCCCACCCTACCCAGAGGGCTCGCGTTGGTCAGGATGGCAGCAAAATCCTTTTTCTCTAGTTCGGGGAGGCCCTTCATGTAGTTCTGAGCCTGTGTGGGAAGAAAGGGTGAGGCGCCAGCCCCCAGGCCCAGACCCAGGCCTCCAGCTCACTCCCGGCCCCCAAGTGACCTCGGCACTCTGCAGCCTCTGCACAAACTCGGCGGGAGGCGTCCCCGTCACCTTCATGATCTCCTTCAGCTGGTCCAGGTCTTGGCTGAGGTCAGGAGCACAGTGCGGGGCCAGAGGGCAGAGCTCACCCACCCACCCAGCCTGGGCCGTGTGCCTGGCCTGCTCCCCGCAGGTGTAGGGTAAGCCTCCCCCGCACCCAGCTCCAGGTGTAGGATACGGTCACTGCCTTTGAAGAGCGTCTTCCCTGTGATCATCTCAGCCATGATGCAGCCCACTGACCAGATGTCCACTGAGACAGAAGCCCCTCTATCAGGGCTCTGTGGGCTGGGGAAGGGGGCACACACAGACGCAGGAGTGGGGGCGGTGGAGGAGGGCATGGGCCCAGGAGCCATCTAGCCGACCACGCCCTGCCCAGCCCCGGCCCAGCTCAGCAGCCTCCCCGCAGAGCAGCCCGGGCAGGGGCGGCCTAGGAAGCTGGTGCCACGTCTCCGGGCAGCCCCTCACCCGTCTGTGTGTAGTGCATCCAATTCAAGATGACCTCAGGCGCCCGGTACCACCGGGTCACCACGTATCCAGTCATCTCGCTATCTGCCTGCCGGGCCAGGCCGAAGTCCAGGATCTATAGCCAGAATCAGAAAGTGGGGCCAAGCGGTCCCTGGGGAGTGGGTGGGCCAGCCGTAGTCCAGAAGACCCCAAGGGGACTGGGCACACCGGGGCCTCCTGCCAACCGTCTGGGGCCCGAGGTCGCAGCCAGGTACCCCCCCAGCCTCCCTGCGGTTTCCTCCCCACAGCCAGTGCACCCAGCGCAACCGACTGTGCCTGCCCCCGACCCTTAGAACAGGCACCCTCGGGGGGTCTCCTTCCCCTGGACTTCCACTCCCTGCGAATCGCCAGCCCTAGCCAGCACTTTTGGGAAGGCCTGCTCAGCCCTGCCCTGGCTCGGGCACGGGGAGCTGGGGACACCACCTGCCCTTCCCCTCAAGCAGCTATGGGAGTATGCCCTGTGCCACCCCACCCAGTGCCTCCCCAGGGCCCATCTGCCCATCAGCTGCTCGGCCACTGCCTGGATGGCTGTGGTCTGTCCCTCCGCCTGGGCCTGGGCCAGTCCACCTCCAGGCCTGAGGGCCAAGGGGCTGGTGGGCAGATGGACAGGTGCGGGGGAGACCCCGAGCCCCCAACACAACACACACCTTGAGCTCACAGTCCTCGTTCACGGCCAGGTTGCTGGGCTTCAGGTCCTGGGGGCAGAAGAAAGGTGGCTGTGCAGCCCCACCCCCCAGGGCGCAAGGGCAAGGGCCCGGGCAGCAACTGAATGTGGGAGCGTCGGGCTAGGCTGGGCCACCCTGCAGCCCTTCCAGGAAGGGTGGAGGTGCACAGTCCCCAGGCTGTGTGCAGGCAGGGTGCCCCCTCGCGGGTGAGACAGGAAGCTCCAAAGGTGGAGTCCTCGCGCGCCCACAGCCAGGGGAAGCGTCCACCTTGGCCAGGACTCACCCTGTGGATGACGCCAGCAGCATGGATGTACTGTGGGGACACAGAGGGGTCAGCAGCAGTCAGTTCGCAGGAACGTCAGAGCCCCGGCCCCACCTAGGGGGACCCCACCCACTCTGGCGGCACCCCCATGTCCCCACCTTCAGCCCCTTGAGCATCTGGTAGACGAGAAACTGGATTCGGTCCTCACTCAGCTTCTCGTGCTTCATGAGCTTCCCCAAGTCGGTGCCCATGAACGGCATCACCAGATAACTGCAGGGTCAGGGAGGGGCCGGACAGCAGGGGTCACGCCCGTGGGCCTGGGCTCAGGCCCTGGAAGAGCCTGTCACCCTGCAGCACCCAGTCCCCACCCCCCACAGCACTGCACTGGGCTCTACCCTCCTACCACCCACCGGGCCCTGCGATGCCAGGCAGGTCGGGACTGCGCTTTGGGGACTCCTGAAGGGTGGCCTAGGGGCTGGGAGACCAAGGCTCGTGGGCAGCGGAGGGGGCGTGAGAAAGGAGGGAAGTGCCTGCGGGCAGGGGTGTGATAGCAGGACATCTGGGTCAGAGGGGCAGGCTGGGCAGGTGGACGGAGACACAGGGAGAGGTGCTTAGCACCCTGCCAGGACACCCTGCCTGCATGAGTCCTTGACCTCTGCCAGGCCAGGCAACGAGGAGCCTGTCCTGCACCCCCCCTTCCTGGGCCAGGCCCCTGGCTCTTGGCCAACAGCAGTGTGAGGCCAGGGGTGGCCACCCGGGCAGGCGCAGGGCAGCACTGGGTCCCCCCTGCCCGCCAGCAAAGGTCAGCAGCTGCAGTTACAGGCCACACCCTTAGCGCCAGGGTTCCAGAGCACGGGACCCACTAACAAACCCTAAGGTACAAGGCTCACACCTCCGGCACTGGAGGAGGAGGCCCAGATCCACGCAGTGGTACCAGCACCGTGGGTCCCCGGGGCGTGTGGCAGGGGGTGGGCTGTGGTGTGGTGAGCGGGTGGGCAGTGTGCCCGTGACCCCCAGCCAGGCTGCAAGGCAAGGCCTGCCTCAAGCGGCCCACCTGCCAGCCCCAGACCTGAAGTGGACACCCAAGAGCCACCCAACACCACCTGCTCTGCCCGGCCAGCCCCAGGCCGGCACTCACAAGTCTGTGAAATCATCCAGGGTCTCATTGGGTGTGAACACATCCAGCAGCCCAATTACCTGGGGAGGAGGCCAGAGGACCAGGTGGGCTGGGGACACAGACACAGCTGAGGGCACACCCTGCTCTAGGCAGGAAAGGCCCCTGCAGCTGTCCTGGTCTCCCCCACCACTGCCCACAGGGCCCAGCTCTGCCCACTGGCAGCTCAACCCTGTCCTGGCACACATGCCCATAAACAAGGGCTATTTTTGGATGGTGACAGCCGGGATCCTTTGGGGGAGGGGCAGCCCCAAGTCTAGGTCAGCTCCCAGCCATCCAAGGAGCTCCAGCCCCTTGGCCTTTCCTCCCACTCTTCCTATCCCCAGTGAAGACCCAGGAACAGTGTGGGGACAGCCAGTATCTAGTAGGCCCTTCCAGGGACCGTGCCTCCGCCAGAGAGGCCCAGGCAGGCAGCACTGTGAGCACACCGGCAGCCAGACCCCACCCCGCAGCCCTCTGGTCGGGGGTGCTGGACAGCAGACAGGGAATGGGACAACTGGCACCTGGGGCTTCTGGTGACAGGGCCTCCAGGGACCCCAGGAGGCCTGCACATCAGAGTGGCTGGAGGGACAGGTGGATGTGCTGGCAGGGGGACACCTGGCAGAGGCCATGCGAATGGTGTCCGGGCAGGAGGCAGAACGCTTGGAGCGCTTGAGGAATACGGGGAGAGAGGCCAGGTGGCCGAGGACCAGGCCAGGAAACAGCCAAAGAGAAGCCGAAGAAAACCCAAGCACGCCCTCAACACCAAGTGAAGGCTTGCTTTGATCCTAGGAATCTCAGCGGAAGAGTTTAAATAGGTGTGATGCTGAATGTGTCCCCTGGCTGCCATTCGGGGACAAACCGGAGTGAGGTGAGAGTGGACACGAGGTGGAGGAACAGCTAGATGACCAACGCAGCCACCACGGCCAGAGACATGGGCGGCGGGAGGAGAGAACAGTGGGACATCCAGAGAGGGGCCTGGAGGCAGGTGAGGCCCGGGCATCGGGAGGTTTCAGCAAGAATCCCGGAAGGTAAATGGGGGTCCACCAGGCTGGTGGAGACTTCTGGGCCTCTGCAGCGCAGAGGGCGGCCTGGACTGGGGGCAGGGGGCACAGAAGGGGCAGGACTGGGACGTCAGCCTCTCAGAGCCTGCTTCCTCTAGGAAAAGGGGTTTATGAAATGCAGCGCTGGAGGGAGGCGGCGGCACCCGGCTGCTGAGGGGCTGCTGAGGCTCAGGAGGCAGAGTGGGGTCAGGAGAGGGGCTGGAGGAGGGAGGCGGAGTGGGGTCAGGAGAGGGGCTGGAGGAGGGAGGCGGAGTGGGGTCAGGAGAGGGGCTGGAGGAGGGGCGCCGGGTGGGGCGGGAGGGGGATGCCCGGGAGAGGCTAAGTGCCCCTTCCAGGAAAACCGCTCCTCCCACCTTAAGTCCCCTCTCACCTCGGGGCTCCTGGCTGGAGGCAGGGTTTGGAGTGAGACCTGGAGGATCCCCCCGGCCTGGGCGAGTGGCCGTCCCCCGACCAGACCCTGGACCGAGGAGCCAGATGGGGCTCCAGCAAGAAGCCAAAGAGCTAAGTCCTTCCCGGGACTGGCCCAGGCGGAGCGGACTAGACCCCGGGGAAGCAGCTCTCTTAGGACGAAGCGGGGCTCGGCCCTCACCACTGTGACCCCCCCCCCCCGGGGACACTGCCTGACCCCTCGCCTCCGCCCGTCCCGCCACCCAGGGGAGCAGCCCAAGGGCTGGGTAGGAGGGACCGGGTCTTCGGGGCAGGATTTGGGGGGAGAAGGGAGATGAGCAGAGGTGAGATGATGGACGCCGTGCCTGGAGCTGGGGGCTGCGCGACTCACGTTCTCATGGCGCATGTGCTTGAGCAGGCGCAGCTCGCGGTAGGCGCGCTTGGCGAACAGCTCGGACTGGAAGGGCCGGTACAGCTTCTTTATGGCCACCTTGGCGCCCGTGCGGCTGTCCACCGCCGAGCTGCGGGGCGCACCGCTTAGCGGGAGGCCCGGGCCACCCCGCCCCCGGCCACCCCGCCCGGCCTGTGCTCACCACACGGCGCCATAGGCGCCCGAGCCTACGGGCTGCAGGTCCTGGTACACGGCGCGCACCTCCCAGGCCGTCTTGGTCACCTCCTGGCGGTAAAAGCCCTTGCGGGCGGGCGGCGGAGAGCTCATGGCTGGCCGGGCACCGCCCCCGCCGCGGACCCCGCGGGCGCTTCGCCTCGAGGGCCGAGTACCCGGTATCCGTGAGACGCCCTGGCGCGCACCCCGGGCCACCGCGCGGGCAGAGCCGGCTCCGCGCCGTCGCCGGGGAACCCCACTGCCGGCTTTCGCGTCCGGGCTCTCCGGAGCCGCCGACCCCGGCCCGAGCCCAGCCCCCGCCCGGGTAGCGCGCGGCCCCTCCCCTGCGGGCGGACCAACCGGACCCCGGGCCGCGCGCACGTGACGCCCCTTCCGCCCTTCGGCCCCTCCGGAAACATGAGGCGGCGGCCGCCGCCGGGGAAGCCGGAGGCTGGGGGGAGGGGAGCGCCGCTTCACAGCTCTGTCCCATTCTGAACCCAGACGCGGCGCCCGAGCCCCCGGCCCGCCTCCGCACTCCGCACTCGGGATGAACTACGCGGACCCGAGTGGAGGCTGTGTCAGCGGGGCCCCGTGGGGCTCGCGCCTCCTCCTCACGGCCGCGCCCCCAGGGCGCTGGCCCATCCTGGCAGCCTGAGCTTGTCGACTGCTACCCGCAACCGCAAATCACTGTCCACCAGTCCCGCCCACTTCCAACTCCCCACCCCTCCAGGACGCCCCTCACCCTGGGGCTGACCCACCCACTCCCCAGCACGGGGTTCCCCGGCCACTATCTTGTCTCCATGCCCCTTTCCCAGTGAAGAAGTTGATTCTGTCTCCCAAACTCAGGCTGCCTACCAAGCCGGAAGCAGAGAGGGTGGGTCTTGTAGGTCCCCCTGGGCCCCTGTGCTCTGAAGGCTCTTCCTCACTGCAGCCGTCTGGGTGGAGACTGCCCCAGAGATTTGCAGGTCCCTCTGCCTGTCCCACCCCTGCTCAGCTGAGGCCCTCAGGTTTGCTCTTCAAAGCCCAGCCCAAACCTCTCCACTCTCCAGGGAGGTGTGCCTGACCCCAGGGGTGAAGGGGGGCCCTACTGGGGCTCTCTCGGTGGGTGCCCCCTTACCCTTAGGTGGGGGCATCATCATTTCAGGGGTCTGGCCCCATCCTGGACCAGATGCCGCTGGACGACAGAGCCCCCAGCCCCGTGACCCAGACCTGAGAGTGGGGTAATAAGATCCCCAGGGCCCCCTGCCCCGCCCTCTGTGCCCTGCACCATGAATCAGCAGCTCAGCAGCTCCGGCCTGGCCAGAGCAGCTTTACAGCTGGGCTGCTCGGTGATCTGATCAGGGTGCTCAGGAGTTGCAGGCTTGTCACTGGGGGCAGCCTGCTGTCACTGGAGCCACAACCGCCCATCCCCGTGGCCTGGGCCACCTGTGGCGCTCCACCTGTCTCCTCCAGGAAGCCCCCAGCTGGCCCCCTTACTCCCTGTGATGGGGTCCAGAGGTCCAGAAGGGTCCTGCATCAGGCCAGACTCCCAAATGGGGCATGTCTCAGTTCTGCTCCCATCCCCCACCCCCACCCCCACAGGACTTGGCCCAGCCAGGTCTCCAGGGGTTCTCCAAGACCTGAGGACCAGCACCCACACTGACCAGGCCTCTGCAAGCCCAGCTCCCAGATGATCCCCACTCCCACCCCCAGGGCCTAGGGCAAAGGCATAGAAGGTCCCCATCCTGGGGATACCCTGCCTTCCCAGCCTGAGCTGCAGAGAGCGGCAGGGGCTGGTAGCTCAGTGTGGGTCCCGAGGCTGAAGCAGCCCTCTTTCCCCTTAACCAGGAGGGAAAGGAAAGCTGTCTCCCTGACCCTGGGAAGGGCAGGCCTTTGCTCCCAGAGACCTCAACACCCCCGACCCGTGTCCTCCCCGACCACTGAGTGAAGGGGCAGGTCTGGGTCTGGGCCAGATCCCCCGCCCAATGAACCTCTGAGGGCAGCGGGTTGACTGCTGGTGGACACCACGCCCTGTCCACCTCAGATCCCACTGGCCCTCAGGGAGCAGGGAGGGTGAAGGTGGCTGCTCTGACCAGGGACCAGGGGGATATGGCCACGCTCTCCAGGCAGTGGGGGCAGCGTGGGAGCAGAATCTAGAGCTGGAGACACAAGCTGAGTGAGAGGGGAACTTTATTGCGAAACCCTGGGGCAGGCACTTAGCATTCAGACCTCCCTGGTCCTGCGAGGTGAGAGGTCACCACCTGACAGACGCCCCTTGATGGAGGACCCACACCTCTCACACGCCTGGAGCAGGGCCCTGTCCCAGAGGTCGCTAGGTCAGCTCCACTCTGGAAGGCGGGAAGAGGACAAGGGCTGAGCCACAGACTTGAGCACCCCAGCGCCTAGCTGCAGGGCCAGAGGGTGGGCAGAGGTAGAGTGGGCAGAGATTTCTTCATCAGCTCTGGGCCAAGGTCCAGGATCCGGGTCCACATCGGCATGTGTGTCCTCAAGGCTGGAGGCCCCTGTGCCTGCCAGCCCCCCAGCTGGCACGGTGCCCTCATGCCTCAGAACCCTGCTGCAGCCCTCAAACCCAAGGAGCAGGGGGCTTTTGCTCACATGGCTGCCCATGGCCACCTGAGCCCCTTGCATGCTGCCCAGCAGGGTCTCAGCAATGCCCCCTCCCCACCCACACCAGGAACTGAGGGGAGGGGAGGCAACAGTAGAGCCACCCCAACTTGGGCCTCCTGCTGGTCACGGCCACTGGCCCTCAGGTGCCCTCAGGTTCACATGCATCTGCATCTGCTTTGACATGTGAATTCCAGGAGCACGTATGTGCCACCCAGCATAGGTGAACATGTGGCTCCAGGCAGCTGTCCCCACTCTGCCACCCCCATGGAAGATCCTTTGAGTCTCAGCACTTTCCAGGGTAGCCCCCCACTTCCAGGCTGAGCAGCTCTGACCATCGAGACCCCTTCCTTTGTCTCCAGGAGGCTCCGGCCCCAAGGCACTGCCCCCCACAGACAGCCCTCTGCAACCCAGGAGATCGGGAAACAGACACACTCCCCAGGGGGGAGCTCTTATGGCACCCAGGTCCCCCATAGCGAGGTCCCAAAGGAGACCCAGGTTGCTGGGAGGGGGTAGGAGGACCAAGGAAGTCCAGCATGCTCTATCCAGACTCCTACACCCGTGGCTCACACACGTGCAGGCTTCCCACAAGGAGTGGCGTGTAGACAAGGGTCCCAGGCCAGGGGTGGGCGCTGCTGGCCGCAGTGGTGTTGGGAGGTGCCCCTTGTGGGGGTCTGGCAGGCTGAGGCAGGAGGGCAGGCGGGCTCAGGCCCCTCCTCGGGTCCGAGTGCGGCTGGCGAGCCGCATTCCCCTCACTGTTTAATGTCCAGGCTGCCAGGCGGCTGCGGTGGCTCTGGGGGCTTGAAGCTGAGGACCTCCTGGTAGGTGAGCTCTGCGAGGGGAGGAGGAAGGGTGAGCTCAGGCCATCAGCAGCCCAGGCCCACCACCCTCTGAGAGCGGCCTCGGCCCATGGGCTCCTTCCTGGGCCTGCCCCGTGCTGCCCCCAAGCCTCTGCTGGACACACCCAACCCCAGCTCTACCTGCCCCCCCTAGAGTGGGGCTGGGGGGCCGTGTTGTTGCCTTGCTCAGACCACTCTCAAGAGAAACTGGAGCACTTCCTGCAGAAAACAGGCAGCGCTCAGCCTCTGGGGGACGCAGCCCTCAGGCCCACCCTTCCACTCCTCCACCGTGCGCTCCTTGGCCTCAACGCTTTCGTCGTAGGGCTCAGCCTCGGGCTCATCCTCGGGGTCGTGGTACTGGCTGAAGTAGGCATGGGCCAGGGCCTCGGCTGCACTGACCCTCTGGTCACTGTCCAGCACCAGCATCCTTCCCAGGAGGTCCACTGCTGCAGAGGGGCAGGGTGCAGGGGTGGTCAGCTCCACAGCCAGGGCTAGACATGGAGCCCAGCCCTGACCTAGGGCCCATCCTCACCCAGGGGGTTGGCTCCATGGAAGATGCTCCTGAGGTCCTTCTGGGGCATGTGGGGCAGGGACTGGATGTAGGTCCGGGCCTAGGAGCAGAGGGGAAGGGCCTGAGGGGGCTGGTCAACGCCTGCCTCCCATGGCCCTAAGCCAGGCAGAGGCTTGCCAGGAGAAGTCCCCAGACTCAGTCACTCCAGCAGGCCTGGGCAAGGGCATGTGCGGACCAGAGACCTCCCCGCTTTGGATCTGGTGGCTCCAGCACCTTGCCTGGCTCTACATGCCTGCAGGTCCCAGGCCTGGTGCCACTCCACTGTCCACGGCCAGGACACTGCAGGTGCCAAGGTTTTACCCTCATGCCTGGAATGTCTCCCCAGTTCACCTGTTTCCCCCTGAAGGGGTCAGCGCCTGCCTTGGGGTCTATTCCACTGTGACCCATGCTCCCCCTGTGGTGCCCCATCTATTCCCACAGCACCCCTTCCTCCAGAGTGCGGGCGGGGGAGTGGTTGGTCAGCAGAGGGGGCGATCAATGACTCACTCACATGTTCTGACGATATCTTTGCCAGAACCTCAGGGCTGGGTGTGCCCACCACCTCCATGATGCGCTTCAGCTGGTCGATGTCTGCCTGGCTCAGGAAATGCCCAACGGCCAAGCATGGACTCTCCCCGGGACCCCAAACCCCAGACCTTGGGTCACTGCCCAGAACCTGCTCTCCTGCCGCTGGGGACAGGAGTGAGCCCAAGGTGACACGGTGTGGGGCAGAGGGGGCAAGACTAGCCAGAAAGGGCCAGAGCCCACCCCCCTCGACCCCCACCCCACAGCAGGAGACCCTGGCTCACTCCTAACCTGCGCCAAGGATACAGTCATTTCCCGGGAAAAGGGCCTTTCCCTGGAGCAGCTCGGCCATGATGCAGCCCACAGACCAGATGTCCACTGTGGGAGGAGGCGTCTCCATCAGTCTGCCCACCCCAAGGCCCTCCTCAGAGAGCTGGGGGCTGGCTGCACTGCGCCAGCCCAGCGGCCCCGCGCTCACGCTCAGGCCCAAAGCCAGCAGCCCCTCCTCTCTAGACACAACCCTGGGCGGGGGGAAGCGTCAGCCCAGGACCCACCGTGCTCTGCCTTTCTGAAGGTCTGTTTGTGAACGCAGGTCCCACACCTGGCCTGTCCCCCAAGGTCCTTGGCCTCTGGGTCCCAGCCCCACCCCCCTCCCCAGGCCCACCGGCCCCACGGGGCTGCCCCACACGGGCTGACATCACCTGTCTGGTTGTAGTGCATCCAGTTCAGCATGATCTCAGGGGCCCGGTACCAGCGCGTGGCCACGTAGCCAGTCATCTCCTCGTCCGCCTGGCGCGCGAGCCCAAAGTCCAGGATCTGGAGGCACCCCCAGGCTTGTCAGCGCCTCCGCGTCTCCACCTCCCCGCCGGCCGACCCGCCAGCCCCTCCAGCCCCTCCCCCAGCGGCTCACCCGCAGCTCGCAGTCCTCGTTCACAGCCAAGTTGCTGGGCTTCAGGTCCTGCGGGGCGGGCGCCGCGGCGTGAGCGCAGGCAAAGCCGCCGCCGCCGCAGGAGCCCCACGCCCCCCCCTCGCGCGCGGCACCTACCCGGTGGATGATCCCCGCCGAGTGGATGTACTGCGAGGGGGAGACGGCGGGGGCGTCAGGCTCTGCCCCCTGCGCCCCCGCCCGCCCCCCGCTTCCGCGCCCACCTTCAGCCCGCGCAGCAGCTGGTACACGAGGAACTGCACGTGCTCGTCGCTCAGCGCCTGGCACTTGACGATGTTGTTCAGGTCGGCGCCCATGAGCGTGGTCACCAGGTACCTGGGTAGTGGCAGGGATCAGCACAGAGTCCCCACCCCGACCCCGCACCCTCCCCGCCACGGCCGCTCACACTTCGCTGAAGTCCTCGAGGGAGGTGGCCGGCGTGAACACGTCCAGCAGCCCAATGACCTGGGTGCAGAGGGGAGTCAGGGCTCGGCGGCCCGCGGGCGCCCCACCCCCGGCCCGGCCGCCCCCAGCTCACGTTCTCGTGCTTCAGGTGCTTGAGCAGCCGCAGCTCGCGGTACGTCCTCCGCGCGTGGATGAGCGACTGGAAGGGGCGCGACAGCTTCTTCACCGCCACCCTCTGGCGCAGCCGCGTGTCGTAGGCCGAGCTGCAAGGCGGCCTGTGAGGCCCAGCCTCCTTCGCGCGGTCCCCACAGGCCAGAAGGCCTCCGGCACCAGGAGGCGGTCTGAACACTCCCTCCAAGCCTCTCCTCTCCCTCCTGGAGTCCTGCACCTTCCTCCAGAGTCAGTTCACCCTCCACCCCGCCCTCTGACCCCCAGCCTTCCCAGCCCACCTGGGAGCCCAGGGCAGGACCTGGATTTCTCCTGTCTCCTGGCCCCAGTGACTCTTGCCCCCAGCTCAGGGTGGAAATAACAGGCCAGGGAAACAGCCAGCGGCGGACAGCAGGCAGTCCTCCAGCTGCCCCATAGGCCAGGGGGTCTGGGAGGCCCCCTGAGGGGGTTCCAGAGTCACCTCCAAAGCCCCCAAATATTCAAAATACGGAGGAAAACCTGACCAAAGGGGTTTATTGCATCATTATTTTTCACAATGAGAAACTAGACGCAGGAAATACCCAGCAGAGGGTGGTGCCTGCACCCACAGAACATTTCTCCTCGTGCAACCCCACTCGCCTGAGGTCCAGACCTGCAAGCCCCCCACCCAGCTACTCTTCACAGGAGATGCCACACTCACGGGCATCATCCTCAAACACAAGTGGCCTGGTCGTCCAGTGGCCCCACTGCCCCTCGGGAAGAGATGCCTTCGCCCAGTGTTCCTTCTGGCTGCTGCTCCCCCTTTCCCTCCCACTTCATCTCCCGTCTCCAGGATCCAGCCTCCCTCCAGAGTGAGTGGAGCCTCAGTCCACCTCCCATGCCCACGCGGCCCAGGGAGCAGCTCCCGCAGGACCTGGGGTGCTCATGGGCCCAGGCAGTGGTGGAGGAAAGCCCCTCCCCCATCCAAGTCACTGCTGTGGTGGGAAGTAGGGGAGTGGCTCTTCACAGGGTGCGTGCACGCGCGTTTGTGTGTGTGTGTGTGTGTGTGTGTGTGAGAGAGAGCACGCGCGTGCAGCAGATCCTTTTGTGTCTGCGGTCAACAAAGGACTGTGGGAATTGGCACCGGGTCATCAGCTTCCTCAGACATCAGAGGAGGGAGGGGGCCCATCACCGCCATGGGGGCCCTGCAGAGCTAAGTGGTGGAGAGAGACCTCCCCTGGGGTGCCTGACTGTCCCTACCGAGTTCCCAGAAAGCACTTCCAGCAAGGGCTCTGTCAGATCCCCCAGGGACCACTCACACATTGGCCCACACCCTCTTCCTGCCCTTGTGGTCTCAGAGATGAAGATAGAGGCCTGTGGCTGGAATGGCTGGAATGGCCTAAGGTTCCTGATGGCTGGCCAGTGGCAGAGTGAGATCTGAGGCCCAGGGGACCCCAAACCCCTGCTCCAGGCTCCAGTGCTGGGCCTTGGAAGGGGGTCTGAGAAGTCCCACTCCTAACCTTCTGCAGGATCCTGGAGCAACACCCTGCCCCCAGGGGCCCTGCCTCCCCACACCCATGACCCCCACAGTCACCTGGCACTTCACAGGTTCTGGGTTCTGGGAGGGCACCTCTCAACATCCACACCCACAATCAGGCTCACTGTCAACACTGCAACTGCAACCTGGACTGTCCGCAAGCCCCTTGCCACCCAAAGCCCCCTCCAGCCTCCACTCCACCAGGTCCAGAGGCCTCCCCCGGCCCCACCCTCCCTCCTGTCTGGGCTTCAGGGCCTAACTGCAGGCTGCGGTGTGAGCTCTCTTGGTTGGGGCAAAAATGGGGTGGGGTGCAGACGCCCCCTAGGGGGGGATGGTAGGCGTCTTTGATCAGGCCTAAGCGCCATTCGGAGTCTGAGATCCCTTGGAAAATGGGGCAGTGGACTGGACCCACGGGGGAGCCTGAGGTCGTTCTTAGGTGAGGGGTCTTGCCCCCTACCCCCCAATCTGGGCTCTTCCTTTTCAAACAGAACTACCCACCCTGGGGCGGGGGTATCTGCCAGAGCCCAGGGCTGCCTGGCCCTTGACCGGGGGCATCCCAGATGCATGCTCAGACATCAGGGGGCCCGGGAGTCCTGCCCGCCCTTTCGCCAGCTGTGACGCCGCAGGATTCGGGCCTGGAGGGGGACGCTCCGGGTTGGAGGGGCGGGAGGACGACCCCTCTCCCGCCGGGGAGAGGCTCGGGTAGGAAAGTTTCCCTCACGCCCCCACCCCCCATTCATTCCTCGGATCTGCGTAAGGCCCGGGGGCGGAGGCAGGGCGAGCCCCTCCCCACGCCGGGAACCCCGCACGGGCGGGGAGGGGGCGCACGCTCAGTCCCCCTGCCCTTGCCCCGTCCCGCCCCTACCAGACGGAGCCGTAGGCGCCCGAGCCCACCGGGCGCAGCCCTTGCAGCCGCTGCGGCACCTCCCACACCGTCTTGTTCAGCTCCTGCCGGTAGAAGCCGGCGCGCGGGCCCGACATGTCCAGAGCGGCCGCAGCTCGGCCCGCGCCCCGCCCCGCGCCCCCCGCCCCGCGGAGCCCGAGCCGGAGGCCGGAGGCGGAGCGGAGCGGGGCGGGGCCGGGGAGGGGGTTCCCGCAGACGAACGCGCGGCTTCCTGCCCCTCCGAGGCGGCTGCCGAGCGGAAACCGGCCTTCCCGTGGTGGGTTGGGGAGGTCGGGGGAGGGGGATGCCGCGGAACGACTTACCGCCCACCTCCCGGGGTCCACGCACTTCCCCCATATCCGCCGCGTGGGTCCTCGGCGCGGCACCGCCCGGACCAGGCCGCCTCCACCTCTCAGGACTCCGCTCCCCACACCCTCCCCTGCCGGCACAGACGCCGGCACCTCCCCGCTGTCCACCTCCCGTCCCCGCACCCCGCCATCCGCCTAGTCCGGGTCCTGCGTTTAACGCCCCTTCAACCTGCTCTGGTCTGTGCATCCCTTCTCTCCTCTCACCTGCTCCAGGCCCTGCACCTCTTCCCCCAGCGTGCTCCCACAGAAATGAAGATAGAATCCTCTAAATCAAAGAAGCCAGGGACAAACCATGGGAGGTATTTTTTATCAGAATAGAGAATACCCCCTAATAAAAGCTAGGCATTTGGTCGGATAGGGCCCGTCCGCCGTGGGCAGATGGAAGTGCCTTGGATCCTGGGTCAGCCTGGCTTCCCTCCCCCGTGGAGGCCATCCGGCCTTGGCGGTGGTGCTTCGCTTCCCGGTAACCCTTCCACGGTCTGGTGTGGCGTCCTGCACGGGCTGGCTCCAGGGCTGGGCCCAGCTGCCCCTTGGGAGAAGCGTGACTGCCAGGCCAGGCCCGGAGACCAGCCCTCAGGACCAGGGACAGCGGCGGCACCAGGGGCCTTCGGGGTGTTGGGCCCGTAAGAAGCTCTCCCCAAATGGGTCCTCTTTGGGGCCTGGTACCTTTCCTCCTTCTGAAACGGCTCCCTCAGCTGTCAACTCTTCGAGGAAGCCCACCCTGACTTTCCTAGGTGCTACGGGGCTCCCCTAGTTGGAAACCACAGTTCCCTGAGATCGGGTGAACTCTGCCCAACACTGCACGTTTCCTCTCTCCACCTGGAAGGTGCAGTTCGCACAGGCGGCTGTAACTGTGAAGGGGAATATTCCCTATTTCAGCATCTGTCTAGAGCTCTAGGCCAGAACGATTACTTCTACTTCCCACTTAAAGTGACAGTGGTTCGGAGAGAAGATTGCCTGGGATATAAATAGCCTCCTGACCCTCCACCCTGCAAAGCAGTGGGTAGAGGCTGGGCTGCCCCCTCCCAGGAGAGTGGGAAATCAGGTTGAGGTCCCAACCTTCCACTTTTTTGAAACAAACTAAAACCTGAGTTTTTATGTGAAATCTCCTGATATTCAAATATTGATAACCAAATTAAAATAAAACATGTCAACACAGTACCAAGCAAACGGACACTTCTGCCTGGCAAATCCGGACCCTGGGGGGAGCCCAAAAGTGAGAAAGGAAGCAGGGTCCCAGTCCCTCTCTGGGAGCCAGCAGAGGTCGGCGGGGATGGGGTGAGGATGCCGATGTCCCCTCCCCCAGCCACCCCACCCGGGGCCTCCTCGGGGCCTCACGCTGGGGGCACTTTGCCGGCCTGCCGGGCAAAGCAGCCGAGGTTTTGTGCGGAGTTAATGGAGCTTCAGCTAAAGCAGGGGAAGAGGCGGCGGGAGGGAGCAGCGGGCCGTGGGAACCGGCGGCGCGCCACAGGGAGGGGCGGCCTTTGTCCTCTCTCCTCCACGGGGGCAGCCGTGTCTGTCGACCCGGAATCCCAGCTGCGAGTGGTCAGCGCTGACCAGAGGGGAGCGGCCTCACTGCCCTGCTCAGCGGTCACACACTGCGCTGAGACCCTCCCTCACCGTTCAGCAAACCTGCCCTGGGCACAGGGGCGCCCGCAGTGTGCCCCGCTACCCAGGCAGATCAGTCTCAGCCAAGTTGCCCTCTGGAGGGGAGGGGGCTGTGATACTGCAGGGGAATGACCAGGGAGGATTCTCCGTGGTGGTGGGGTGGCAGGGAGAGCAAGTCAGAGCCCCCAGAGGTGACAGCAGTGATGCGGGACAGCTTCCAGACAGTCCTGCCTCTCAGGACTTAGCCTGACTTGAGGACCAGAATGCAGAGTGGTGGCCATGGGTGCAGGGCCGTGGCAGGCTGGGCAGGGAGCACCGACAGGATTTCAGATTTTTATTCGCACTGTGCTGTGTGTTTTCACGGTGTTATCCTGGCTGGCAGGTCAAGGACTGAGCCTGGAGGGAGGGTGCTGTGGATGGAGAGCAGCCAGGAGTGGCAGGCCCTGCCAGTGGGTGTGCGGATGGGGCACGGATGGGGCGGCACAGAATAGCCTCCTATGAGCCCTGGGTCCCCGGCACCACCCCCCGGCCTCCTTCCACTCTCTACTGTGATTCACAGCTACCCCTAAGTACCGAGATGCCCCCACCCTCCGTGTCCACTGTCCCCTCTCCACAGGTCCAGGCCATCCCCTCTTCAGCCCCACACTGGTCTCCTGGCTGCACTTCTCCCTGAGGTCAGAACGAACTTCCTAAAATGCTATCTGGCCCTGTCACAGGGGCCCCATGATTTAGGTGAGGTCTCATGCTCTTAACAAGCAAGCAGGGTGTGATCCCGGGCTGTTTTCTGCAATTTGGAAGGAAAGGTCATCGAGGTCGCTGGTCACCTCCATTCCTGCATCTCCCCACTCCCACTGCATTGGGAGGAAAGTGGGAAGTGGAAAGTGACAGAAGGCTGGGTCACCCCTTCGTCTGCCAGCCTCCTGACCACTCCAGCTAGCCTGCCCACCCCCGTGCACCCAACATCCATGCCCAGTTTCTTCACTGGCCCCATGAAAGGATGGCCCCTGGATCCCTTCACACTCCTGTCCTCCGAGGGGGAAGGGAACCCCACCTGTTGGACTTGCAGCAAAAGGCGGGCTCACTAACTCCTCCATTTCATGCCTGGCTGAGGAGGAAGTGGCCCACAGAGGTCCAGTCTAGAAGCCAAGCCTCCAGGTTCCTGCTCCCCCCGCCCCCGCTCCCCACAGGGTGAACAATCCCAGACTGTGCCGCCCCTGCTCTGGTGTAGCAGTACCTTGCTCAGATCTCCTGCCCATCTGGGTCTCTGGTCCTGACCATAGTACAGTCATTTCCGGGGTCCCTGGGGTGGGGGATGTCAGTTGTTTGCCTAGTACCCCTTCCATGTGAGAGATATCCACTCTTGTTCCATGTGGCTCAAAATTGGCTGTCCCTGTACAGAAGTGGCTTACGATCGAGGCCTAGCCCATTGAGACTTCTCAGCCACAATGGTGTGCCCCAAGTGGAGGAGACACAGGCTGGGGTGGCCTGCCACCAGCGTCCCAGGTGTCTGAGAATAAAGTAGCACATGCTGGTAAGAAGTTCAGATAGATGGAACCCAAAGCCATGGGAGCACCTGGATCCAGCCATATCTGAAGCTGGACCCCTTCACTTGCCTTTATGGAGCCACTAAATCCCTTTTCTGCTAGGGTTGGTATTCTCGGAACACAAGGGCTCCCTCAAGGAAGGCCCTTTCTGCGCCCTTTACTGCTGTGTCCCTGGTGCCCAGGACCACGCGTGTTGAATGAATGAGTGAGGGGCCCAACACGCTGGTGCTGCGTGTGTGCGTGCACGCGCATGCCCGTGTGGTCACGGTACGTGTGCTTGACTGGCCACAGAGGAGCGCATCTCATGGCTCCTGCTCTGTGCGCAACACAGGGGTTGGGAGCAATGTGCCTTCCCCCATTGCCTGCCTCCGGGACAAGCCCCTCCTTCCTACACCAACAAAGGTGCCTCTTGCTCTCAGGTGCCTGGGACCCCAGGAGGAGCTGACCCTAATGGCCCCACAGCCTCGAGCCGGGGGATACAGGGCCTCCCTCCAGGAACCACCGTGTCCAGTGGGGTCTGCACCCAGTAGGGGCTTACTAAACGTGTGCTGGGTGGACCACACCTGTGAAGCACCGCACCTCAGGAAGAAAACAGGTCCCTGAGAGCTCGCACCACGCCCACCCCGGCCACCAGATGGCGCCCAAGCGGGCCCAATCCTGCACTGTGCGGGGCGGGGCCGCCGCACTGTGCCCTTGGAACCTCCACCTGCTTCAGGATCATTTTCAGTGCTGGGGTGCACCAGGACGTGCCTCTGGGAGAGGTTCGCACCCCAGCGCTCACCTCCCACCCCTGACCACCATCCTGTCCTGCTGGGGCAGCAGGAAGGCGTGGACTCAGCCGAGCTGATGGCCGTGCACGGGCTGCCTCAGCACACCCAGCAGGCCTGGCCCAGGGGAGCCAGGGACTGTGGGATGGGTGTGCGAGGCCACACAGGCCCACCTTCAGGTGAGCTTCTGGGGCCAGGAGCTCACAGGAAGGGAGGCCGTGGGCAGGACGGGCCCGGTACCCAAACGGGGCAGGTGTGTAGGGATGGCGGGTCGGCAGCCCCGGGAAGAACCCAGCCAACCAGCAGAGTGAAAAAGACAGCTGTATTTGATTGACAATTAACAAGATTTACAAAAAGGGCTGTGGGTGTCCTGGTGGAGCTGCTCCCGGCCCCCCGGACCTGCGCAGGGCCTCCAGGTCAGCCTGTCTGACAGGCTGGGACCCCGACCCCCAGTCTGCTGGGTCCCTTCTGGCCGCCTGGGCCTCGACGTCTGACGTCCAGCTTGACCTTTGAGGTGGGGCCTGCAGCACGGAGTCCCCCGGGAGTGCCAGTGCCCCGCAGGGCAGGCCAGCGAGGTCAGGAAGGCATCGTACCACTTTTCTGCCCCATCCAGGCAGGGCAGACGGACAGAGTCTGGGCACTAGGTCCTGGGGGCCGCGGGCACTCAGACCTCACCCCAAAAGGCCCAACCCAGGTATCTGAGGCGGCTGCTGGTGCCTGGGGAGGGGGGCTGAGGCCCGACTGCCCCCAGCAACCCAGCGTGGCGCCGGGGGCATAAGGCACGTTTTCAAATCGCTCAGAAGGCTTGAAGGAGACACCCCCGATGCTGGTTCTGCAGGAGGGAACTGGTGCTGGTGGGCGCCTGGCACTATTGCTCAGGAGAAGGGTGCTATGAGGCTACAAATGCTGAGGTGGGGGGCCCCCTGCCACGCACACACTCGGAAGCCCGGGGGCTCTTCCTCTGCCAGAGAGAGAAGGGCTGAGTCTTGCCCGCTTGGCCTTGCTCCCCCGGGGCCGCCCAGCGCCCGGCAGTGGGTGTCACACACCTGTGTCCCGAGACCATGACGGTGGAGGTCGGAGTCAGAGGTCCGTGACCTTGTTCTCAAGTGCAGCCGCGATCTGCTGCAGGCGGAAGGCCAGCTGCATCTTCTGGGCGGCGGGATCCTCCTCCAGGGCGTTGATGATCTGAGGACGGGTCACGTCAGAGCACAGGCCAGGGTTAGGGTTAGGGTGCACACGGCCGTCCCAGAAGGACCGGACCCCTACCTCGTCGTAGTACTTCTGCGTATACTGGTAGAGCTGGTGCAGGGCCACGAGGGTGTTCAGGGAGTCCGTGTGCGCCTGGGAGGGTGGCAGAAGGGCTGCGTGACCCAGGGGCAGGAGGCTGTCTCCCAGTGGGGCAGGCAGACGCGAAGGGTTCCCCGGGCAGTCACAACATGCACAGCCGCGGCACACCGCGGACAGAGAGCCTCCCACCCATGCAGACCCATGGCAGGCGGGGCTGGCTCAGAGCTGCTCGCGAGCCCCGCCTCCCCCCATGCTCTCTCGTCTGCGCCTCTTTCTCCCCCGTGGGCACAACTTCGCCCGCCCCCCGTGCAATCTCCTGGCCCGCGCAACAGGGCCTTCCGGGGTGGGGTGGGGTGGAGGGCTAATCCTGGGGGGGCTCAGCTTGTGGGTCCCCTGGGCCGCCCTTACCCGGGAAATCTCTGCCAGGTGTGTGTTCATGTCCTGGTCGCTGACCTGCACCATCTGTCTGATCCCCTTGTAGTAGCTGTGGGGGGAGGGGGAGTTACACAGGGTGGGCCGCGGGGGGCGGGTACCGGAACGGGGTTGGGGGGGCGGTGGTGGCTCCCAGACGCTGAACCCGAAGCTACCCACAGGGCCCACCTCCTGATCACAGGCCCACACCGCCCGGGGGCCCTGCTGGGTGGGGGCTGAGGGTGGGCAGCCAGGCTCTGGCCTCGTGGGGTGGGGGGGGCACTCACTCCTCCACCATCTTCTTATAGGTGGAGATCTCCTTGGCGTAGAGTAGCTTGTTGCTGGGAGAGTCCTGTGGGGGTCGGAGCCAAGTGACACACAAGCCAAGACACCTGCACGCGCTCAGGATACCCAGAGAAAGAGAGGTGTGCGGGGAATGGGGTCCAACAGCGGTAGCTGCCCTGCCCAGCCACAGACCTGACAGTGTTTTCGTCATTTTGTGATTAATAGTAAAACTCACTTTTTCTCTCTCACGGAAGTGGAAGAAGCTCGGGGTCCCAGGCTGCCACAGGTCCACTGCCCAGGGGGCCTCCCTCCGCCCCAGGTACCCTGCACCTGTCTTTCTACTGAGCTCCAGCCCCCGCTGTGCAAATCCACGCCACAAACCGACCTCCTCACCTGCATTGCAGCCCCCCTCCCGACGCTTCGCGCTGCCAGGAAGCGGGCTGGGCTGCCCGCAGCTGCACTTACGCGGCTCAGCTTGTGCTCTGTGCGTGTGCAGGCGTCCATGAAGGTCTGTGCGATGACCGACAGGGAGGCGTCCACCACCTCGTGGACGTGCACGTCGAAGATGAAATGGGGGTTCTTGAGGATGTTCACCCAGAACCGGAGAGGTAAACTGAGGCGGGACGACAGGGTGTGAGGGGCCGCCGAGGCCTGGAGAAGGGCGGGTGGGGCGGGTGGCGGCATGGAGCCCACACCTGTTGGTCTTCCAGATGTGGATGGTGTCCTCGTCCTTGATGTCGTGCTTTTCTGCCTGCTCGTCCAGGAAGTCGAAGAAGTACTTGACTGCGGGCGGCACCGCGTGGCCGGGCGCCAGCACACTCTGGAAGAAGTTGTCCACGAACTGCTGCAGCGTGCCCTGCGGGGCGGGAGCGGGGCTCAGCGCGTCCCACCGGCGCCGTCCCAGGTCTGCCTCCCACACGCCCTCCGCGGCCCACCTTGACTGAGAGCAGGCGGGTCAGGTAGATCTCGGTGATGGCCTTGGTGCGCTCCTTTTCCTTCACGCTGCCACGCTTGGACTTGCCTTCATCCACCTCGTCCGTGGGCCGCACCAGGTGCCACACCCGGTTCTCCTCCTCCAGGAGGGCGTGGCCTGTGGGGGAGGGGGGTGCTGAAGGACGAGGACCGGAGCCCGGGGCCTGGGTCCCACGCCGGGCTCACAGCTCCCCCGAGACAGCGGCGTGAGGCGGACACTGGCTCGTGATGACCTCCAGAGGCCAGAAGGGCCCGGACGAGAGGAAGGGACTCACGCTCCCCAGGAAGGTCTTGCTGGCTGTCCTCAGGCTGCTGGGAGACCCCCACCTTCGACAGGATGAGAGTGGCTCCATCCCGGACCTGGGGAACAGAGTCATGAGGGCGGGCCTCCTGCCCCACTCTCGGCAGGGGGTTGGGCCCGCCCAGCCGCCACACTCACGTTGTAGTGCATCAGCGTGTTGACACGCTTCCACCGGCCCTCCCGCTGAGAGGTCAGGTCCAGGTCTGACAGGATCTGGGCTGTGGACCCAGGACGCCACTCTGTGGGAGGACACAGCCCAGCTCCTGGAACCCGGCCACAGCCCTCCCCGTCCGGTCTTCCTCTTGCTCTCCCCCACCCGACCCGGCCGACCGGGCTTCCACGGGCACAGAGCCAGGCACGCGAGGGTGGCGCTCACCGAGGACCACACTGTCAGCCTTGGGCCAGCGGGAGCAAGGCTGCGTGCGGTACACCTGGTCAATGATCTTCTCCTTGACCTGGGAGATGGTGTCACAGTTGAGGACCTTGACAGGGATGGCGTCGACCCCTTCGTCCTGGACGATCACGCTCACCATCTGCCGGGGACACAGAACGAAGGGCCAGTTGGGGAGGGGCCCTCACCCTCACTCGCCCCAAACCGGGAGCAGTCCTGGGCCTCCCCCCAGTGGCGACATCCTTAGGTAGAGGAGTGGTGGTGGGGGTCCTGAGCCCCTTCAGCATCCAGGCCTCACCCTTTCCTGCACGCCACGGCTCAGCAGGACAGAGAGCAGAGGACCACTCACTTCTAGGTATCATCACGCGACACACAGGCATCATGGGGGCACACACCATGTACCACCTCCACACGCGCACGAGTTTACCACCACTCACTTGGTGTGCCCAGGCCCCTCAAACGCCTGCAGGAGGCCCGGGCACCCAGGAGGCAGCTGGCTTGGGGTCATGACACTTAGAGCCTCTCTCCAGTGACCCACGAGCCTGCTGAGGACCCATGACCCAGGCCCCTCCCTGAACACGGGGGTGCCCAGCACGGGGAATGGGTTCTAATGCAAGTCCACGAAGGAAGTGAGTGGCATCAGCTTCTGGTCCTGAGGCTGGCCTGGAACCCGGCCCCTGAGATCTGCCAGCAGCCCGCCCAGCCCCAGGGGCTCACCAGGGGTGCATACTCCACGTCGTCCCCTAGCAGTCCTGTGTCATTGAGGGTGTATTTGGCTTTCTTCTGCACAGCATCCACCGGCCCCTTCTCCACCTGATGCTTGATGGCCTTGAAGAGCTTGTACAGCGGCTCCCCTGCGCTGTCCTAGAGCAACACAGGGCAGTTGAGCCATGGGTGGGACTGATCGTGCCAGGGTGGGTGGGAAGCAAACCCATCCAAGTGGAGCTGGGCTGCAGGGAGGTGGACACTTGTGGGGTACAGCACCACCTCGTCCCTCCCCACACCCTGGCAGGGCTGTGTGGAACCCACCTTGAGATACTGGTACAGGCAGATGGACATCCAATTAGACAGCATCCTCTCCACCACTGTCTCAGACCTGGAGATGCAGAAAGGCCTTGTGTTGAGGGACCCTTTAGTGCCCCTAGGATCAGCTGGCTCTTCCAAGTACCCAGACCACCCTCAGAGCAGCCCAGCCTCCGTCCAGGCCAGTCTCCGTCAGGCTGTACATTTATAGGCTGCAGTGACCAATCTCCCAGCCCCCTCAGGGTGGGCCTTTCATCTTCCACCCCATCCTACAAAGAGCTGATGACAAAGGGGAGCAGATAAGTGACCAGCAGAGACCACCTGCTAGCAGCGACAACCCCCGCCATCCCTCCGCCCTACTCATTGGCACTGGCTGTACTTGCTGGCAAACCAGGTGCCTGGACAAGCCTGTGCTGCCCCACTGCCACCCCCAACACCCCCCACCGCGGCCTCTGCCCTTCCCCACACACCTGCGCAGCATCAGCTTGGGGTTCTTGGCCACCACATACTGCTCCATGAGCTCCAGGAAGAGCGTGCGCATGATGTCCGTGTAGTACTCCAGCTTCCCGTGCAGCGCCACCGTCAGCAGCGACGCAAAGTAGACCTTGGCGCGAGCCGAGAACTCCCGCTGGTTCTCCAAGGTGTGGATGAACTGTGGGGGAGGCCGGTCAGAACCCCGCCCCACCCCGCCCCACCCCCTCGCTCCAGAAGCCCCGCCCCTCAGGTCCCACCCCACGCCCCAGAGGCCCCGCCCCGCTCACGTTGATGAGGAAGCACTTGCTGTTGAGCAGGTTGGAGAACTGGTAGAGCGCCTGCTCCACCAAGGGCCGCCGCGACTCAGGGATGTCCAGCTTGCCCGTGATCATCACGTCCTTGTCGCCATCCTTGGAGGGCAGGAAGAAGACGCGGTCGGTGTAGGTCTTGTAGTCCAGCACGGGGATGCCTGCCTCGTGCACGTCGTTGGTCTGGTCCTCCATCTCAATCATCAGGTCTGCAGGGAGATCGGGGTGAGGCCGCCGGCAGCCCGCCCTCCTCCGTCCGTCCGTCCGTCTGTCCCTCCCAATGCAGCCCCTTCCGAGCCCTCCTCCCCCAGGACCTGCAGGGCGGCCCCTACCTGTGAACTCCTTCTTGCAGCGGTCACGCACGCTCTCCTCCAAGCCCTCCAGCTGGGACTTGATCTTCTCGTACTCGCGCTCTGCCTGTTGGCTCTTCCTCCTGGGGGGCACAGGGAAGCTCCTGGGACCTGGCCTGGATTGTGTTAGCCGGTGGGTGTGGCCAAGGGGCTGAGGATGCCGGGGGAGGGGCTCACCAGTAGCAGTAGACAGACACGGCGATGACGGCCACCATGGGCACGATGACCAGGGGCAGGATGAGGCTGAGCGGCACATCACTCACGCGCGTGTCATACTCCACGCGGCCCAGCACCCACTCCCGGGAGCCAAACTTCACCTGCGTGGAGAGGCAGACTCAGCAAGGACAGGTGTGTGGCCGAGACCACGAGAGCCCGGTGCCCTTTCCCCTCCCTGCCCCCACCCTACACGCACAATGAACTCAGGCAGGTTGTGGGTCGTGTCCCGCTTCTGCCGCCGCTTGGGAGGGGGCTGCACCTCCGGGGGCTCACAGTACAGATCGGTCTCCGTCAGTGTCTTCATGATGCACCGCTCGGCACCCACGAAGGCCTCGGCCTCGTGAATCGTCATCGCCTTGTTCAGATTGGTGCCCTGGGGGGCGGGGGATGGGGTCACAGCGCCCAGGAGGGCTTCAGGGATGCCCCGACCAGCTCAGCCCAGACCTTGGGCTGCTCCCCTACACGCACCCGCTCAGGACCTGACCCCCGGGGCTGCACTGGTCCTCACCCGCGCGTGAATGAGCTTGTTGACCTGCTTCTTGACGCCCCCTGTGAAGTTCTCGAAGGTGGGGTCGGCGACGTACTCAAAGGCACCAGCCTCAGTCCTGAGCAGGGCTTGGTGCCCATCCATCTGAATGAGCGCTGTGAGGTTGTAGGCCTCGGGCTCCTCGGGGACGGCCGGGGACAAGAACACAACCTTGGAGTCACTGCAGAACACGTACTCCCTGCCCACGACCTAAGAGCCGAGGCAGGACCGTGAGGCCACTTGGTACAGGCTGCATCCTGCCCTGGCGTGTCCCCAGCAGCGGGCACTGACTGACCGTCACGGGCTGCAGGGGTCCGGCCTCCCGCCGCCGCCTCCAGGACTGCAGGGGCTCGGCTATGACCACCATGGCGAATTTCTGGATCAGGCTGAAGCCCTGTCCTGTGACGTTGATGCTCCGGCCACCACTGGGGGGCAGGGAGGGGATGGTGCCTGAGTGGGCACACCTGGGCAAGGGAGGTGCCCAGCCAGCTCCAGAGCAGGTGCCCTGCAAGGCTGTGTCCCGAACCCCACCCTGCTTTTGGATACTCTTGCTGGTATGTGCAAGCACAGGCCTGCTGCAATGGCAGGGGTGGGGGGTGGGGTGGGGTGTGTGTGCTCAGAGCATGTGACTGAGCACCGCCACCCTGGACTGTCAGAAGCAGGGCTGGGCTGGGTGGCAGGGGGAGGTGGAGGCGGGATGTCGGGCCTGCCCGACCTGGGGGTACAGTGGGGATTTTTGGAGGCCTCCTCCTGTCACCCAGACCAGCTCTGCCATATCCTCACAAGCCCAGTGAGAAAAGGGCACCTGGGAAATAGCTAGATGGGGTGGGTGTGGCCAGCAGTGTGGGAGTGGGGGGGCACCTGCCACAGGGGGAGGAAGAGGTCACACCTGACAAAGCTTCGCAGCGGCTCGAAGGCCCGCAGGACTGGGTTCTCACGGTAGGTGAAGGTGACGCCAGGGCTGGGCACTTCGGAGCCCCCATAGTAAATCTTTAGGGACAGCTCTCCCGGCACCGCCTGGGGGCCCGTGACACACTGAAGCTGTGCCCCAAACTGCGTCCTGGGGGTGGGGATTGCCAGTCAATGTCAACCCCACCCTGGGACCACCCGCAGCCCCAGGCCAGTGGGTCAATGGGTCTGGTTGGTTCCACTGCCCCCTCCAGGAGAGACACAGGGTCACGGCCAGAGGGCCCTCACCCTGTCCCCAGGACCAGGGCAGACCAGGATTTGGCGGCCTGTGGGTGACACCCACACTTTACAAGGGATGTCATTGAGGGTCACCCGCATGTCTTCCTCAGAGCCTGTGTCCAGGTGGGTGCCATTGATGGTCAACGTGGTGCCGCCCGCCTGTGGCCCCTGCTTTGGCTCCACGCTGAGGGGCTGAGGCTGCTAGAAGAGGAACAGGGGCATTTGACTCAGGGCTGGGGCGGCAGGGAGGCAGCCCTCCCTCCCGGGCCTCGACTGGGCCATGACCATTGTCAGGAAGAGGCAGGGGCACAGCCTCGCCTCACCCCGAGTCAGCACATGGCCCCCCAGATCCCACCCACATCTGTCCTGACCTGCAAGAGCCACCTGCCAGGTGCTTACCTGATAGGTGAATTGGACATGGGGAGGCGAATGGCCGAGCTTCCCGCTGATGTCCACCTCGACGCCCCCCGTGAAGGGAGCCTCTGCAGCCTCGATGGTGCACACGATCCTGCGTGGGTGGCAGGCAGGTGGGCACACTCTGTGGGTGTGCAAGCCCTGGGCACCCACGCATACCTGGACCGTGTCCTTCCTCTCCATCCCCCCAGTCCCCCAGCCCCCCAGGGTAGGGCCTGGCCCAGCTCTGAGGGCCCATGTTGCCCACTCACCGGGTGGACACGGAGTACCGTTCTGGCTCAAAGGCACAGTTCCGGCCAGCCACGGTGACCCTCTTCACGTCGTCTGCTCTGACCCCCAAATTTGACCCAAGGATGGTGATGCGAATGCCTCCGCCGAGCGGACCAGTCTCAGGCTGGATCTGAAATTGGCAGAGCCCGGCTGACCTGGTGGCTTGGGCAGGCCAGGCTGCGCAGCTGGTCCCAGGCCGGGCTGGAGTCCCTCCTGTCAGGGAGGTGGGGGGTAAGGGGGCTTACCCTGGTGATGACAGGCGGTGGGCACTCGGAGGTGGCGTTACCACACAGGGCCGCATACACACACCTGCTCTGCCCGCTGCACCACACGCACTTGTAGGCAGGGTCAGCGGCCAGGCACAGGCTGCAGTCGCTGCGGCCGAAGGAGCAGTTGTAGAGGGTCACTGCGGAGGGAGAAGCTGGCCGTCGGCAGGGCCGCCCTGCTCCCCTTGCCCGCCCACCAGCCCAGCTGCCCACCCCACGCACCTTGGAGCCGGCTGTCAATGTTCTTGCCGTAGGACTTGACATACAGATGCAGGGGCAGCGTCTCGTTGGCATCGTGGGAGAGCTGGGGGCACACAGGGACACGCTGCACCCTCGACTCCCACCCGAGCCCCTGAGGGTGACCGCCGTGTGTCCCCTCACAGCCGACGGGCAGCAAGGGGAGGCTTCCAGGTGGCTAGAAGCTGGAGGCTCAGAGACGGAGGATGACTTGGATTCCAGGGAGACAGGAGACCCAGGGATGCTCTGAGGCCACACCTGCCTGCCGGCCCTGCTTCCCCAGCAGGGCAGGTGGTGAGCCTGCCCCCGCCCCACTGCTCAAGCCCCGGAGGTAACTGGGCTGCCCCCGCAGGGCCAGCCCTTGGGGGTCCCCCAGCCTGGCCCGCCCACCCCAGGAGGCGTACCTTTGGGGTCCGAAAGGAGAAGGTTCCTTGCTCCTGTGTGCTGACTGGCTCCTCAAACTTGAGCAGGTCACTGCCCACGTGCAGGGAAGAGCCCTGCCAGACAGGCCAGTCAGGATACCCGAGGCGGGTCAGTCCGTCCCACATGCCCGCCCTGGGCCCCGGCACCTGCCGTGCCCGGCACAGCTCCTGGGCCAGCTTGGGCACCCCCATCCCAACTGACACCCGGCCACTCACAGACAGGCCCCGCCACGGTCAACACCCGGACTCACCGCCCTGCTCCCTCCTGAGTGGCACTCGGCTGCCCAGCCACTGCACACCCTAAACCCTCGAGGCCCGTCCAGATGTCCCCACGTCCACCCTGACCCCTCTGCCTCCTTCACGTGCTGGGCCCTGAGCCGCAGAAGGCTGGATGGGCCCCGGCGCTTAGCTTCTGGTCTGCAGGAGGATGGCTCTGAACAAGCCTACGCCTCTCCACCAGCCATCATGGCCCCTGCTGGGACCCCCAGGCCTGACCTCACCGGTTAGCCAGGGCCCCACAAGCCCCCCACACCTTCACCGTGTCCAGGTTCTTGCCCTGGAAGGTCACAGCCGTCTCGTGATTCATGGGGATGACCAGCGGGCTGGGGTCCAGGAACTGGGGACAGTCGTCCTCCTGGGGAGGGCAGGGCTGGTCAGGCGCTGCCTGGCCTCAGCCAAGCAGCCTGGCCCCCACGTGCCCTCACGGCCCCTCACCATGTGGGCACGGACGATGCCGTCCTCAGGGTTGGGCGAGGCCTCCCGACACTCGTGGTAGCGCAGGTCCCACTGGCAGGTCCAGCGGTTGCTGGCGCAGGAGATGCACCTGCAGGAGAGGGTGGTGAGGGGTGTGGGGTCCGCGGCGGGGGCTGTGAGGGGCAGGCAGGGACACCACTCACGGCAGGTTCTCCTCCAGGCTCATGGCCACTCGGCAGTCATAGAACGGGTACATGTGGGAGGTCAGGAAGACATCGCCACGTTTGAATAGGAGCTGGATGGTCACAGCCACGTGATCTGTGGATGGCAAATGGGGACAGCATCAGGCGGGGTCGCAGGACGCAGGGGAAGGCGGGCTCGGGTTGGGGGGGAACAGGAAGCCGGAACTGGGCACCCCCACCGGCCCCAACTCCTCTTTCCATCAGAGCTCCCCACAGGCGACCCAGCAGAGAACGGGAGGCCACGTGTGGAGACCCTGGTCTGAGTGGGGCCCCGCAGGGCTCAGCAGGACCCGCCGCCGCTATCAGATCTCGGTTAGCTCCCCAGGGCTCTGCGCTGCTGGGCCCTCGCTCTGTCCCTGCAGGCACCGAGGGCCGTGGTTCCTGGGCATCTGGGGCAGAGCGCCTGCCAGGTCCCAGCCATGTCACCGCGTGGCCCCCACCTTCACCAGTGAGCCGTCCTCCGCTGGCCCCGAATGCTCAGGGGACAGGCTCCGGCGGGGCCTCACCCTGGCCAGGCGGCGTGCTGGGGATGCTGCTTGGGGAGTTGCAGACCACGGCGCCCCCTTGCATGCTCGCCACGTGCGGCGGTGATTCACCAAAGAGGCACAGCAGCTTGTCCTCCTTGCTCAGGGCCGGGAGGGGACTGACGGTCAGGTGCACCTGCGGAAGGGCCACTCAGCTCACAGCGGGACTCCTCTGCCCAGCCTCAGGGTGCAGGCAACCTCCCGCCCCTGCCCTGAGCCCCGGTCCTCTGGCCGTTCTCCGGCCGCCCTCCTGTATGTGTACACCTGCCCTCTGGAGAACCCTCTAGAACCTGGCTCCATTTCATCTGAATGGGCCCCTCTATGGTCACCTAAGCCACTCCTGGGACAGGGCCTGGGTCTGCCCTGGATTCTCAGGAGCCCCTCGGGTCAAAGGGGCCAGGGGACCCAACAAAGGATGGGGTCCCTGTCCCCAGGCTCAGCACCGCCGTCCAGTCCAGGAGCAAGATATTACGCAGGCCTCCTGCCGTCCCCACAGGCCCAGGCCAGCAGCGCCCCTGCCTCCACCCTCACCACACACCTCTCCCTGGGCCCGGCGGCTCATGTTCTGCGGCTGGGCCTCGGTGACAGCCACGCAGGACTCACTGCGGCTCCACAGCCAGTGGCCACTCTCTTCGGCCCGCGGGCACTCGGCCCTCCTGGTGCATCTGCGGGGGCAGGGGGCACCTGTCAGCCCTCAGGGTGGGGCAGCACCCCCAGACCCAGGCTGGGGCCGAGCCCCCCAGACTCCCAGGTGCTCACCGTCCCTCGACGACGCACCAGCCGCAGTAGGGGTCCTGTGAGCCGCGGCACTGGGCGCAGGTGGAGAAGCTCTCACACTCCTGCACAGGGAGCCGGAACACCTGGGGGCACCGGGGCGATGAGCAGGACCGCGGCCACCACAGGGGTCAGGCCAGCAGCCACAAAGGCCCTCGCTCAGTCGCCAGACTGTCCTGGGATCACCAGCTTGATCCCACCTTTACCCCTAAGCCTTAGAAGCCTCAACACGACTCGAGGATGGGCAGTGAGGGCTCCAGGAAGCAGCTGCTGGCCAGGCTCTGTGGGACCCGGCTGGGAGGCTGGACCTGACCCAGGATCGGGTGGCGCAGGATCCCAGGGCCCATGTCCCCCACCGTCTGAGCTCACAGAAGCTGCCTGGGGCCCCACGCCTCCCTGTTTGCACCTGGGGAAGGCCCGCTTAGAGCACTGACCCTCTGGTCAGGAGGGGCCCAAGGCCGGGCCAGAGACACAGAACAGAGAGAAACGGTTTCAAAGACGGGAACGGTGCTCGAGAGACACTGTCAGGACCCAAGGAGATGAGAGGTGGCCCCCCTCCCAGCATGCTCTGCATGTCTCTAGGGGCTGGACCACCAAGGCCCCTCCTCCCAGGCTCCACAGGCCAACCTTGTCCTGGGTCATGGCATACAGACTGGCCAGGTCTGCGGCCAGCACCAGGTCCCTCTTGATTCTCTTGTTGATCTCCACGAGGACAGAGCCATACTCTGCGGAGCTGCCATCTGGAGCGAGGTACACCTGTGGGCACGAGGGCAGGTGCATGGTGAGGGCAGGGGGCCTCGTGCACTGAGGACCCCTCCGGAAACCACCCTGCCCCAGCCCTGGGCCTCACCTTGAGGACCCGGCCGTCCGAGGTGCCCAGGAAGGCAATGGTGTGGCCATTCTCAGTCGTCACTGTCACGGCTGTCAGGTTCAGGCCTCCACGGTGCAGCACAGCTATGGCCGAGAGTCCGTCTCGGCTGCCCAGCGGGTAGGGCAGGTGCTCCGAGCCACACGGGAAACTCTCGCTGGCACCCTATGGACCACGGCATCAACGGTGGGTGCAGACCCCCGCCCGAGGCCTCTCCCCACCACGGCTCCCAGCACTCGTGGCCCTACACACATCCCCCAGGACTGGCCCAGGCAGGCAGGGCCCCTACCCATGTGCACACTGCTCCCAAACCCAACGCCCAGCGTGGCTGACACCTGGGAGAAGCGGCACCCACATCTCACGCTCACCTGTCCGCAGGGACACCACACACACACAAACACACACACACACACACAACCTTCACAAGCAGGTGGGACGTGGACACGGCAAGCAGTGCCACGTGCAGACCCACAAGCGCATGGTCTAAGCCCGTGCTGAGGCCACGTACCGACCCGTGGCCACCACACTGGATCTCGCCGTGGAAGGGCTTGTAGAAGGTGTCCCGGCCCGCCTCCCGGGTGCCCGTGTAGCAGGCGTCGCGGCTGGCCTCCATCTTGCTGTGGACCTCGTCCAGCGGGAACAGGCAGAGGCCCGCCCGTGGCCCCCCGCCGCCCCGGCCATCTGTGCTGAAGACAGTGTAGAGCACCCCAGTGGCGCCTGGCCGGGCCACGGAGGCCGCCAGGCAGGTGCCAAAGGCGGGGACCCGGGTGTCGCTGGGGCCCAGGCAGCGCAGGTCCACCTCCAGGTAGGAGTAGTAGAACGGGTCGTACTTGCACATACGCGCCAGCAGCGTGCGGTTCCGGGCCGGGTGCTTGTCCTGCTGGTTGAAGACGAAGAAGACGTAGGGGCCGTCCTCGAAGGCAGCCACGAACTGCTGTGTGTTTGTGGACAGGTAGCCGGCCTTGTAGGTGGCATGGTCCGTGTAGGCCTCGAAGGCCTCCCTGCCCTCGGTCCGGTCCAGCAGGCGCGTGCTCACGATGATGCCGTTGTCGTGGGGCCCATTGCCCTTGCCCACGAAGAGCACGTGCTCGCCACCTGGGCCCGTGGTGCTCACCAGCCCCACGGTGGCCACGCTCTCATCGTTGCTGGCCACGAAGGACTTCTCGCCACTGCCGTCCTCGTAGAAGAGGAGCGTGGAGATGTTGCTCAGGGAACGCAGGGCGCAAATGCCCTTGAAGAGGCTGCCGCACTCGATGAGGCGGTTCCGGGGGGCGTCAAGCAGCAGGAGCTGGTTGACATTGTCAGTCTGCACGGCCTCGTGGCACTGGCTCGCCTCGATGGGCGGCGTGCACTTCTTGTTGTCCAGGGCCGGGCCCGTGGCCGCCCGCTGCTCCAGCTGCAGGTCGGCACTTAGCTGGTAGAGCGCGTTCACCGCCCCCACGTACACCACGCCCGACACCTCGTCCACCACCAGGTGGTTCAGCTCCGTTTCGCTGCGGAAGAAGTCCAGCTTGCGGGACCGCAGGCTCGCACTTGTGCCCGCCAGGCCCAGGAGGGTCAGGGTCCAGAGCTGCAGCGCCATTGCCCCCGGCACCCTGTGGAAAGAGAGGAGGGTCAGGGGAGCCCCAGCCTAGAGGACCCACCCCACCCACAGGAGGCCCCCGGTGCCTGACCCTGCCCAGCCCACCCGAGCTCCCCGAGCCCTTCCCTGCCTTCCCACCCATCTGGCCAGACACACCCACTCTCATCTCCAAGGAGATCATCTCCCGGCCCTCCTCAAGAAGGAGCACCTGTAACCTAACCGCTGACGGGCCAGGCCATCAGCACTGCAGCTCCAGGCCTGGGTGCAGCCGCCCCCAGAGGACTGCGCCCTGGCCTCTGCCCCCAGGTTCCCAAAGCACCTTCAGGCCCACCTCCAAGGCTAAACAGCACCTCCTCCAGAAGGTCTCCCAGACACTCACGCATGTGCCCACCCTCACACCCCATGACCCCAAGAGCTCCAAGTGGTCTGGGAGGCACTGCCCCCAGACCACACTCTCCAGAGCACAGACCCAAGCTGACCGACAGGCCCTGAACATGCAAACAGGTGGGCCACACACCTGTTCTATGCCTGACTCTCGGCACACACGGTGTAATCTGATGGGGAGCAGCAGAGCCACTGGTGGGCCTGCCTCCCCACCCCCTCCCCAAGCCTTCCGGACCCTCCCTCCAACCCCCCTTCCCCTGATGAACCAGCAGGAGGGCCCCAGCAATCCACCCGCCCTGCCTGTGCCCCACCCAGGGCAGACCCTCAGACACAGGCATGCCGGAGGCAGGTCCTGGGAGGGGGTTCTGGGGTGAACCAGGTCTCTAAGGGGGACCCCAGAGGCCACAGGGTGTGCTGCGTGCAGGGCCGGGGCAGGCCACGTCAGGGTGCAGGTGTCCATCCGAGCACACACACGTCCCTGCGTATGTGCGCACGCCCGTGCGTGTCTCTGGATGTATGGGGGCGAGCTGCTAAGGCCAAGGGTGGGCTCAGGGTCCCCAGCATGGAGGCCCCTCCCACCTTGGGGTGGTCCAGCACGAACGCCGCCCTTGGGACCCTGATCAGAATCCCCTGAAGTGGTCTTGGCCGCCACCCCCACCGGCCACCCTCTCGCAATCTGTGCGTGAGCCCTTACTCCTGGACCCGCCGGAACCGTCCCTGAGGGGGCCTGTGCCCAGCAGGACATTTAGGGCAGCTGTCCATGCCACGTGGCCGAGTGGAGACTGACCCCAACGGCAGAGGGTCATGAGGAGCTCAGGCACAGATTGTGAGAGGGTGGCCGGTGGGGGTGGCCTCCCAGACTCCCCCCACGGCCGCTGCACCTCTACAGAGGAGCTGACACGCCCCCCACGGCCCCCCTGCCCTGCATCCTCCTCCTCCAGGAAGGCAGAAGGCTGTCTGCTCCATTCCTTGGCCAGGGGAGACGTTTCTTTGGGGGGCACTGGCTTTGGGCAAAGCTGTGCTGACTGGAATAGGATGGACCCTGTGATTCTCACATCAAGCCAGCTTCCTTCTTTGCCTGAGCCATTAGGAAGCCCCCTGGCCAGGCTGTGGCTGTTCTCTATCCCCCACTGCGTCCCTCTGTTCTGAGTCTCCACGACATTCCACAAGCCCCTCGAGGAAGCGTAACCAAGAAGCAACCAAGTGACAAAGCCCTCTGCACCCCAGAACCACCACAGGGCACTGAAAGGGGCAAGTCTCAGGACTGGGGAAGGTGCCCCTCAGCTGTGCACTGAAGCCCCTTGCTCTGGAGTGCTCAGTTCCTGCCGGGCCCCTGGGGACCCCACAGGCCTCCTCACAAGCCGCTGGGAGAGGAGCCACCCGCAGGCTGGCTTGACAGTGTACAGGAGACAGCAGGGACCTGGGAAGGAGGTGAAAATGGCCTAAGAGAAGGCGGTGGGATGAGGAGACAGGGTGACCCCAGGCCGCACCGAGACGAGGTGACCAGGTTGGGGAGGAGATGGTGCCTTTGGCCAAAGACAAGAAGAGTTCACAGGGCCGCGCGCAGGCCGTGCAGATCCTGGGCGGAGGCGGGCCTCTGCCACCGCAGACTCCGCTCGGCTCCGCGGGCAACCGAGGCCGTCTAGGGGAGAGGAGGGCGCAGTTCAGAAAATCCCCAGGCTGGAGCTGGGACGCCCGCGACGCCAGGGCTGCACAGAACCGGGCGCGCCAGGAGAAGCCCCGGGCGCTCAGGCACCCTCTGGTACCTTAGCTCAGGGCTCGGGGAGCGGGGGCGGGGAAGGGCAAGGCTGCAGGGCCCCGCCCCCCGCCGCCCCTCCCCCGCCGCCCCAGCTTCCCGGCCGCCCCGCCCCCGCGCTCGCTGGCTCGCCCGCCGCGGCGCAAAGTCCGCTCCCCGGCGCCGCGGAGGCGGGGGGCGTCCAGGCCCCAAGGCCTCGAGCCCAGGCTGGCCCTACCCACCCCCGCCCCGGTCCCGCTCACCCGAGTCCCCGCCGCGACTCTGGTCCCGCTCGGCTTTGGCGGCGGCTGCGGCTCCGGCCACGGGCCGCCGCGGCAAGCGGGGAATGAATGGAATGTTCCCGGAGCCCAGGGAGGGAGCGGGCGGGCGGGGGCGGACCTGCGGGTGCGGACGGACGGGCGGGGGCGGAGCCGCGGCCGGAGCTGGAGCCGCCCGAGCCCAGGCCACCCATGGAAGCTGGCCCCCTGGTCCCCGATGGACCCGTGTCCAGGCCCCTCTGCCGGCCGGCAGCGCGCCTAGGACTTGAACCCAGAATCGACCAAGCGGGGGAACTCCTGGGCGCCCCCCCCCCACTTCTGAAAGAGCTCTGCTGTGACCCTGAGCCCTGCCTCAGTCCTGGTAGCTCACAGACGTGACAGGACCCAGGAGATCGGAGGGTCACAGTCCATAAAAAAGAATGCTCTGGGGCTTCCCTGGTGGCGCAGTGGTTGAGAGTCCGCCTGCCGATGCGGGGGACACGGGTTCGTGCCCCAGTCAGGGAAGATCCCACATGCCGTGGAGCGGCTGGGCTCAGCGCGTCCGGAGCCTGTGCTCCGCAACGGGAGAGGCCACAACAGTGAGAGACCCGCGAACCGCAAAAAAAAAAAAAAAAGAAGAAGAAGAATGCTCTGGCCTCCCTCTGGTTGATGTCCACTTGACTGAGCCCCTGGGGCAGAAGCCCAGCCCTGTCCTTGGCCCCAGGGGCCCCCGGGGCTGGCACACCAGGAGTGCTCCATGAAAGCCATGTGTGCGGTCACGGAGCAGGACCAGGTCTTTCTGCTGACAGTAACACTGGCCCAGATACTGTGCTGCTGCCCCCGCCCCGCCCCCCCTCAAGCAGGCCAGGGCCAGACCTGGGCTCCCTGCCCCAGGACCCCCTGCCCCAGGACCCCTCTGGGTGGTGGGCAGAGTGAGCCTCAAGTCTGAGGGTTCCAGGGGCCCCTCACGCTGAGCCCAGGTCACACGGTCTGGCAGGAGGGACCTGGGTGACAATGATAGGCAGCAGCTCCCTCCACTTCCGGGACAAACAAAGCCTCAGGTGACCTGCCTGGCCAGGCCCACAGGAGCAAAGGGTGAACCACCTGACCAGAGGCAGTGCTCAGGCCGGCCTCGCGGGAGGTGCCAGGCACAGCCGGCAAAACTTCCTGCGGCTGGCATTCCTGGAACGGGCGCTTCCTGTTTTGAAGGCAGCCTGGGACCCCCCACTTGCTCACCGGGCCAGCGGGGATTTCCTCAGGGGCATCAGACGCCTCTTCCTGGCCGAAGCCCGGAGGTGCACTTCCAAGAAGTCGCACAAACTCCAGCCTGCTGCTGGCCAGGAAGGCGTCTGGCCAGGCGCCCCCTCCCCCAGCCCAAATTCCCGGCCCTAACGTTCCAGATTCCAGCACTGCAGTCAGCGCCCAAACACAGCCCCAGTCTCACAGCAGAGCCCACCCCTCCCAAGCAAATCCTGGCCCCCATCAGAGAACTGGGGGGCCTGGCAGCAGACCCCACAGCTAGGGCACCTGGGTTCGGGCAGACGTTTGCACACCGGGCCCGACCGGACCAGAGCCTCAGGGACACCAGACGCCTTCACTGCGTGGCTGTGGCCCCCCTGCCTTCCCCAGGCGGTGCCCAGCCCTCACTCACCCAGGCTCCAGTAGTCCAGCTCAGTCTCTGCTCCAGGCCAGCATGGAGATCCTCTAGGAAGCAAAGGAGAGACAGTGGTCTCACCACAAGCCTGACCCCTGGCTCCTCGTCTCTCCTCTGCTCCACATCTGGGGGGCGAGGAACAGCCCATGGGACCCCAGCTGGCCTATGCCACCCTGGAGCAGGAGAACCTCAACTCCAGGCTCCTCCACCCCGCCCTCACGGCCCCCCCTCAGACACGGGCCTCCCAGCCCCTAGCCCAGCACCCCAGTGCACACATGCCCACTTGGTGTGTATGCCTGACACCGCCCCTCTTGCCTCTGCTCAAAAAAGGCAGAGGGAATTCCCTGGGGGTCCAGTGGTTAGGACTCTGTACTTTCACTGCCGGGGGCCTGGGTTCAATTCTTGGTCGGGGAAAGATTCTGCAAGCTGCGCTGAACAGGAGGAAGAAAAAAAAAAAACGAAGAAAAAAAAGAGGAAGAAAAGGGCAGGGAACAGCTTCTCATTAAGTCTCTTGGTACTGTCTGCTTATTAAACTAGGTAAATATATTACTTTGATTAAAATTAAACTTGCTTTCTGAAAAACATGCATACACACGACCCCGCAATTCTACTTACTAGCTATGTGACCTTGGGCAAATTACTTAATTTCTCTGAGCCTCATTTCCCCATCTGTGAAGTGGAGACAATCATGGTGAACTCCCCCAGGGGTTTGTAACAACTAAATTATTCCTGCCGGAAAAGCATTGGGAGAGCCTGTTACACTGTAGCACTCAGCAAGGCTTGCTATCGTATCCTCTCCTGGATAAACACCCATGTGTACCCACAGGGAGGACTAGTCCAAGGATACTTCTCAGCACAGTTCATTATAGTGAAAATTTGGCAACCACCCAGCATGCAACCAGAGGACCCTGAAAAACCATGGTGCTGATGAAGTTGGGTGGGACATGCTGGGACAGCAAAGCAACTTCATTTGCCAGTTTTGGAAAAAAATTTTAGAAGGATATATTTACAAACTACTTGTCTAAATAAAAAGAGGTCTGTGTTAATAATAATAATCAGACCCCCTCCAGCCCCACTCTGCCTCAGGACACGGCTTTCCAGGTGCTCAGTGACCACACCCCAACCATCTCTCCGGGCCTATCCCAGGTCTCCTCCCCAGGTCTCCTCGGCCGTGGCCCACTGGCTCCCTGCCTGGCTGCCCTCCCCAGCAGCATGCCCCCAATACCTCCTCCACCAGGGTCAGGCCCTGCTCCCCCCGTACCCCCCCCAGGCACTCCCCCAACGTGGGGAACGATATTGCGAGTAGGGCCCAGGCCTGGGAGGACCCACGGCCGGTCCAAAGGAGACCAGCAGGGGCAAGGCCTGCGGGGATGTGGGTGCCACACTTGCGCACACAGGCAGGAAATCCCTCTGGTGCCCTCAGCCCCTGGCTGAGCAGTGAAGGGTTAACCTGGGAAGAGGGGCTCAGGGCTCCAGGTGTGAGGGTGAGGGGTGTGTTTTGCCCTAGGCACTCGACAACACAGCCTTTGTGAAAGGGGCAAAACTCAGGGGCCAAACCACAGGGCGTCAGGATGATGGAGCAGCATGAGAAATCTGGACCGGGCCTGGCCTCGAGGCTGCAACCAGTCCAGGTGGAGGCTGAGCTCGGGGTCCACAGCACCCAAGGGCACAGGGCATGCAGACTTGCCACCCTGAAGGGACATCACTCTGGCCTCCATGTGCCCTGTGCACTGCCCTCCACTGGCCCACGCTCCTCCCTGGCGGGGGGTGTGCGTGCTACAGGTGTCACCAAGGGAGGCTAGCCTCTTCCAAGGGACACCCTCTTCCTGAGCCCACACACCCAGCCTCCACAGCCACCACCTCACCCCTCGACAGACCTGCCCCAAGTGACCCCCTTGGGTGGACCCACCCCTCAGACCCTCCAATTTCTCCTTCCAACATCAGGCTCCTCCAGCCAGCACCGTCCTCCAGAATGAAACTTGATCCCCTCCCCCCTCCCCTTTCCTAACCCGGCCCCTCAACCACGCTGTCCTGGCCCCCAGCTGCCCCAGCGTGTCCATCCTGCCTCTGCTCTGGAGGGTCATTCCTTCTATCTCAGATGAAGGCCACTCTCCCGAACACCCACAGGCCCCTGAGGCCATGGGTGTCCCCCACCCCACAATCACACACCCAATGCTGCTGCCCAGAGGGGCCTCAGGGGCTGAGTTCTGGAGTCATATTATTGGGTTCAAATCCCAGGTCTGTCTCTTTCTACCTGGCTTATGTGGGCTCTTTACAAACTTACACTGTGCCTCAGTTCCCCAGGTGTGACATGGGGGGTAATAACAGCACCAACCCAAGTGGGCTGCCGCGAGGTGTAAGTGAATCCGTGTGCAGAAATCCTTCAGTTGTCCTCTCAGTGGAGGAGGAACTCGGGGACACCATGATGTCGCCATGTCTCTGCTTTTGCTGTTCCCCCTGGGAAACTCCTGCCCATCCCTCAGAAGCCTGAGGCACCCATCCTGACCTGGCCCTGCAGGACCGTCACTCCTCCGCTGTGGTCTATGGTCTTCACTGGTGAGCAAGGTCTGAACACAGGATCTGAGACCTCAGGTGGGTCTCAGCCCAGTGAACCGGCAAGGGGGTGACACACAGCAGAGGAAGCTGAAAGTACATGTGCCCCTACAGCTGGTCCCTCAGCCTCACGCACACGGTGGTGTGTCCTCCCCCAGCCAGGGCGCTGATGGGGACCGGGCTGCGGGCGGTCCAGGCCTCTCCTCGCACGTCCACAGGAGTGGGAAGCAATAGGAAGGAGCCTCGGCCACTGGGTCCCCTGAGGCTCCCCCTCCTCGGGTTCCTTTCTTCTAAGCAGTAGCTGCCCCCCACACCAGGAAAAGGTAAACAGGAGGTGCCCACTGGGGAAAGGCAGGGTCCTCAGGCCAGACCAGGGCTGTCAGGGTCCCCCTCCGGTCTTGGCCCCCCCGGGAGGAGGGCCCTGGGGTGCGGGCTAGATCTCCCTGTCACTAGGGTCAAGCAAACACAGATTGAGCAACTTCTTAAAGCTGAAGTCAAAATAGTGCACAGCAGCCAGGTCTGTGGAGGCCCTTGGCAGCCTGTGGGCTCAGGAAGGGGACCCAGAGACCAGGACAGGGACTCGGGCTCAGGCAGACACGAAGAAACGGACGATTCCGGCTAAGGCTCAAGCCCAAGGCAGGGACACCCTGAGATGGGGGGGGCGGGTCTTAGCACCGTGTGGAGGGCACTACGGACCCCCAACGCGGGGGTGGAGCAGCCAACACCCGGCGGAGAGGGTGGGGGCCGCGTCGCCCCGGGGCCAGGCCAGAAGGCAGGAGGGTGGCTGTCCCGCCTCGGGCGCCGCCCCTCCCCCGCCCGGCAGCTGGCTGCAGGGGACCGGCCTCCGCTCCGTTCTCGGGGCGAAAATGCAAATCTGCAATTAGCCGGGAGCGCGAAACAAATCAGAGAAAACTAAACAGGCGAGACGCCGGCAAATCCGAGCCTCCGCCGTTTTCAAAACAAGTGCGAGGGAGGGGCGCGAATGGGGCCGGGGGGAGCGTCGGGGCCCCTGTGCCAGGGCGAAAGGGAGCCCCGCGGTCCCACCGCGCCCGCCTGTGGTCCCGGGTCTGAGTTCAGCCCGGGAGGTGGGGCGGTCCCCCGACGGGGAGGGCCGGCCTGGCATCGTAACCCCAGGGGACCAGGTGGCGGCGTGGCCCCGGCGGACGACCCCTCCGGAAGCCCCGCCCGCACCCCGCGCCCCCGAGGGGAACAAGTGGGCCTCTGACGAGCCTCCCAGGGGACCGAGGGCGCGCGGTCGGCAGGACCCTGACCTCCGGTCGCCGTCACGGCGGCGGCGGCGGCGGCCACGGCCACGTGGGCCCAGGGACCCGTCCCCAAGGAGCCTCGCGGGGCGTCAGGCTATCCTCTGGCCGGGAAGGGCGCGGTGGCCAGGCCCCCCGCTCCGCGGTCGGCCCGTGATCCGCCGAGGCCCCAGCCGCAGCCGGCAGCTCCCAGCCCCCATCCCGCCAGACTCACCGGGCAAAGGCCGAGCTCCCCGCACAGCCACCTAGGAGCAGGCGTGGGCGGGGCCGGGCTCTAGGGACAGCCTGACGTCTAGCCTGGGCCTTGCGTCAGCGCTGGGAGAGCCTCCCACAGGACCCCTCCCAGGTGTATAGGGTGTCGCCTCCCCACCAGCCCGGCTCACAGCCCGGTTCCTCCGTCCTCCGGCAGAGGCTGTGGGGCCAGATTGCCCATCCCCTCCGGGGCTGCCTCCCCCTGCAGCCTGGGCTCGGGGTCCCAGCATGAAAATCACCCCTGCCTGGTGGCCGCGAGAAGGTCAAAGGCCCAAGACCCCAGGCCAAGGGGGAGTGGGCGCAGAGAAACAAACCCCAGGGCTTTCTCTGCCACCTGCCTTTGGGGTCTCGGGCCCGCTCCCCCTGATCCCATGGGCCTCCCCCCAGCCAAGTCCATAGCCTCCCACTCCTTCCCGTCCTGTGCACCCAGGCCGCCTCTCAGCCCCTCCGTCTGATACCCGAGGTCACCGTGACCAGTGTCTCTGCACCCAGCCCTCGCCCTTAGGTGTCTCGGGGGCTCACCCGGCAAAGCCCCAGGGTGTGTGCCGCAGCCGCAGCCTCCCACGCCCCCATGACTGCAGACCCTGCCGCGTGGGCGCTGACCCAGACTGGGGTCTCCATGCTGTTGGCAGTCGGGCCCTGCTCCGACCCCGTCGCTGCTTCACCATGCGGTGCCTAACCGCGTGGAGAGATGGCTTAGGACGACTCGGTTTCAATCGATTACTGTCCTTCAAGAATACCTGCCTGGGTGCTGCCAGCAGCCTCCTGGGCCTCCCAGACCCTCAGGACACAAGGTGGGATTCAGTAGGTTCTGGGGCCCAGACGCCCCACCATGATGCAAGACCCACCTCTCCTCCTGGCCGCCCCCCTGAGTCCCAGCCACCATTGTGTCCCACCTGGACTCGGTTTGGGCCCCTTTCTGATTCCCCCCCAGGCTCGCCCACGTCTCTTCTCTGCAGAGCAGTCCTTCCCGTCAGGACACCCTGCAGCTTAACGCCTCCATCGACTTCCCCATGCTCGTGGGGACCCCCCAAATGGGCCCGCAGACCTGCCCCATCTGCTCAGCCCGAAGCCCCCAAGGGCTTCCTGTGTGCCACACGACGGTGCTGTGTGCTGGGGACAGAGGGACAAGTCTCCACCCTCCAGGGTCCGGGAGCCCCCGTGGAGCTCCCAGCAGCTTGTCGGCCCTGGCACACAGTGGCCGCAGTCAACACCCGGTGAACAGATGAACGGGGCTGGCACTCAGGCAAATGTGGACATCCTCCAGAGACCACCTCTCCAGGGACAGCCTGTCAGGGTCAGGCTGAGAGGGACAGGAAGACAGGGTGAGATACTGGGAGAGGCCAGATGTGGGCTGGGGCAGGCTGAGAGAGGGCAGGCACTGCAGGGCATCGGGAGCACAGATGAGGCCGACGGGAGCAGCCCAGCTGCCCAAGCACCGGAGGAGCTCCTGGATGAGGAGCTGCGCCCCCGTTCCCCAGTCCCAGCCGGGAGAGGCTGGAAGCAGTGCTGGGGGCATCGGGCTCCACGCAGGCAGGAGCCACTGGTTCTGAGGTCTGCCCCCGCCTGCCAGCGCCCACCGCTGAGCTGCCCGCACTCACCTCCCCTTTCCAGGCTCACCTCCCACAGCTGGCTGGATGCTGCCCGCCCGGAGCCCCCTTCCTTTCCCAGGCCGTGTGCAGGAGGCAGGAGTGGGACATGGGGGCGGACGGGTGAGGGCCCGAGCGAGCAAGGAGCCGGCCAGACCTGTAATCTCCCAGTCAGTCTGTCAGCGCCTCAGCGGTCACCCCGACCCCCTCCTCCAATACAGCCGAACCCCACAATTAGCCTGGGGCGCTGTGCCCAGCTGGCATGCCAGCCACCATTCACACACACGTGAGCACACATGTGCAGGCACACATGTCTGCCCCAGGCCCAGAGTGTCTCCGGGACAAAGAGCCCCAGACCCTAGCACCCGGGCTGGGTGAGCCTCGGGCAGCCCCAGCACTGCATCTGCCCAGCACGCCCAGAAGGGCCGAGGGGCCTGGAGGAGCTGGGCAGGCCTGGAGCTGGCCTCGAGGGACTTGTGTGCGAAAGGTGGGCCAGGGCCATCTGCGTGGGGGGACGGCTCCAGGCCGCTGGCCCGGTCTCTGCCCAGGCGAGGTCAGGGCCTGGTGAGGTGCAGGGTGCTTGGGGGGCTGGGTAGGATCTGGAGTCCAGGCTCAGGGTGGGGCGGTGGTCCGGGTTAGGGTTAGGCTTTGGAAGGGCAGAGGGACCGGGAGTTTCCATCAAGGAAATACCCCAGCTCAGGGGAAGGCAGAGTGGTGAATGGGACAATGGTGCAGGGGTCAGGGGGCAGCAAGGTGGCCGGGACTGCATGGGGGGGAGGCGGGCACCCGGCCTCCCTGGGACCACACACCCAGGAAGTAGCCCACAGGTCCCTGGGGCCAGGCCCAGTACCCACCCCTTCAGCGGCTCACTCAGTTAGTTCAGCAAGGAGCTGTCACACACAGGGGTAGGGCCAGGGGCCGCCTGCAGGAAGCGTGGCTGGCTCTCCTGCCTGGGTCTCCTCCTCTTGCCTCCTTGGCCTCCCATCCCCACTCCTGACATCCTTCCCCAGGTCCTGAGATGGCTCACGGTGGCCCCCGAATCAGGCCCGATGCCAAGACGGGGGGGAGGCCCAGCTCCTCACGTCCCCCAGCCCGTCCGGGGGAGCAACTCCAAGGCTGAGATGGAGCGGGTGGGCTGCGCTGGGGCCTCTCACTCCCACCGCCAGCCCTCGGCCCCGCCAACTCACTCAGCTCTGGTCCCACCACTGGTGCAAGCGGGACAGCAGCCAGCTTCCCTGGGGAGGGCAGCAGCCTCACCACGGCAGTGTCCTGGGCCCTGGCCCTCCTCCAAAGTAGGCCCCCCCCCGGCTCTGAGGACGCCCTGGGCTGGGGCTGGGGGCTAGAATCCACGTTCAGGCCCAGAGCCCACACCTCTTAATGGTCCATGAGCTTACCTCCCATGGCCGGGTCCACAGCCCCTGGCCACCCCAATCCTGCCGCTCGTGCCACAGGCCCCCTTGTACCCCAAGACAGACCCATGCTCCCTAACCTATCAGGGCTGTCCCCAGACCCCTTCAGCACCCCTCCCTCCAGCACTCAAGGACCCAGGTGGGCACCAAGCCAGTCACCCTCTTCCCACTGTCACCCATGCTGCACGTCCGGCCGTGGCCGAGGAGCCCTGGAGCCGCCTCAGCCTTCAGCCACCAGCTTGGCGCTGGGCAGGGTGCCTGGAGGGGAGTTGACGGCGCCCCCCAGAAAAGCCCCAATCAACGCAGGGCCCATGCCCTACACAGGTGGCATGCTGGCTCAGGGAGCCCAGATCGGAGCAGAAGGCCAGCAGCCGGAAGTGTCCCTGCCTCGGGAGCAGACGCCCCTGCCCAGACTCTGTTGACACAGGTGGCCTTCTGCAAGGCTGACATCAAACCTTTTTCCTCTTGCTTGCTCTTCCTGAGGAGGGGGTCCAGCGGGGGCCGCGTCACAGAGATCTGAGCTCGAGATCTGAGCTCGACACGGTGCCCCTCCTCCCAGAACCCCCCATGGGAACTGCCGGCCAACTGCACCGAGGGCTCTGGTCTCCACATCCGGAAGGGACGAGTGCAGGGCAGGGCTGACGCCAGCACTGGGGTCAGAATCCAGGCTGCACCCAAAGGCCTCACTCTTGCTCCCACGGTCCCCAGGCCAGGACTCACCTGGCACCAGGATGGAGAACTGCCAGGTTTCAGAAATCACGTGAGGACAGAGGCACCAAGCTGGGCCCTCTTCCCAGATGCCCCACCCCCAGCCCAGGAGAGCACCTCCTCTGCCTAGCACACAGGGGCACCAGGCACTCGGGTGGGCCACTGGCCAGCCCACAGGGTGGAAAGCTGTCAGCCACGGTGGGAGCAGTGCTGGGGGAGCCACTCTTCGTGTGAAGGGGGTGCTGAGCTGCAGATGGGGGACCAAAGGGTGACAAAGGGTGGGAAATAGGACCCCAGCTCCAGGTGGGGGGCCAGCCCTGGGCTCCTCCCTGTGACTGGAGGGGCAGACCGACAGGTGCGCCCCTGGCCACCCCGGGCTCTGTCTGGGGTTCTGGGTCCAGTCACTGTCACAGGTTCGTGAATACCACAGGGGTAGGCACTGGGGGCAGGACAGCAGAGGCCCTGCCCCGCCCTTCAGAAGCCCTGCCGGATGGGAGGGAAGGGCTGGAAGCAGCTGTGCCCCGGTCTGGCTCAGGGGGGCCCAGGAAAGGGCAGGGTTCTTGCCTGGTCAGCAGGGGGAACGAGGTCCTCAAAGCCCCAGGGGCAGAGGGAAGCAGGAGCCCATCAGAGGATGTGAAATCACAGAAGGGAAAACCATGAAGAGACCACATGTGGCCTGGAGAGAAAAAGGGAAGCAACAGTGCTTTCCCCAGCCCCCATGCACCCCAGTGCCCCCCACCAATTACAGGCCACCAACCACCGGTCCAGCCTGTAATCTGAGACCAAAGACATTTAGAGGCCCCACCCACCCCACCCCACCCCAAATACACAGAGCCATTAGCCTCAGGGGGAGAGACTCTGCCCAGCCCCCACTGCCAACTAGGGACTGGCCCCCAGTGAACCTGCATCCAGCTCAGCTGGGAGACCAGCCTGGGTTGACTTCTGGCAGGTCTGATAGCTCACCTCCTCCCCTGACTGCTTTCCCCACACCCTGGTCCAGGGCAGGCTCTGGGCCCAAGAGGCTCTTCAGCAGGGAAGAAAAGCTTATTCCCCCCACCCAGGAAGCCAAGGCAGGAGGCTGGTGCCTGTTGCTGCGGCAGAAAGGACTGAGGCCTGACGTGAGTAAGAAGGACACAGAAGGAGGACCAGAGGACCTGGCACCTCAGCGCGGATCTGCCCAGACCAGAGAAGGGGCCATGGGGGAGAGCACTGAAGCCACAGCCTGTCCCCACCAGTTCACTCCCCTGGTCCCAGGGCTTCACCTCCGGCCCCCAGGATGCGAGTTCAAGGCAGGGAACAGGAGGACATCACGATGTTCCCAGAATGGCCCAGGTCCTGGGACGGCTCAAGTGCCTGCAACCAAGCTGTCCTGGGGGAGAGGGGCACATGCCATATGGATCCCTCCCCGGGCTGCCAGCCCACCCCAGTGCCTTCCAGTCCAATCTCTTCTGCTCCACTCACCTGGGCTGAGGCCAGGCCCCTGGGTTTACTGCACGCTGCCCCAGCTGCCAGCTCTGCCTTGCAGCGTGGTCCCTACAGGGGCCACTGGGTGGGTGGCTGCACACATGCCTACACGGACCTTGGGAACCCAAGCAGCAGGGGCAGCATCCCAGACGGCTCCTTGCATCTCTGGCCTTGGGCCCCTCACCTGTGGGACCCCTCCCCTATGGGATCCTTCACCTGTGGGATGGACTAACAGGCGCCACATCCAAGTTGGGTGGGGACGTGGGGGTGAGGGCTGGGCTGTCCGAGGGGCTTGGAGGGAAGTGGTGCATCCATCAGCTGCTAGTTAGTGAGTCAGTCAAGAGGCAGGAGAATGGCCAGAGATTCGGCCTAAGGGAGACCCCAGTGCCCCACCACTCTAAGCAGCCTAAGTCACACCCCTACCTGCCCCGCCACCCCAGGGAAGCGCCACACAGGTGTAAGTAACCAGCCCAAGGTGTGTCCCTGAACCCAGAGCTGGAGGGCAGCCACACTGGACCCCCTGGGTCCTGAGAACAGGAGTCTAGGACTCCTCTGGCCCCACGGCCTCCCCCAGGGGGCCTGGGCCCACGCCAGGCTCACTGGGCGGGGCCTGCTGGGGCCGACCTCGGGCGTTCTCCATCTCAAGGGTGACGCATCCCCTCCCACCCCGCCCCTGACCGGTCTGAGCAGCCACTGGAGGTGGTGGAGCTGCCCAGACTTGCCCGTCCCTCCCTTCTGGGGCTCTCAACCCACGGCCCCGGAAGTGGATCTCTCTCCCACGGCTGTAGCCTCCCCCAGCTCTAGCCTCCCCACCCCTTGGGTGACTGGACACGGCTGGATAATCCAAAATAATTCCTTCTTGGCAGGCGGCCGGCGGGGGAGGGGGGACTTGCATTCCAAACCCTTGTTTTTCTCTGTAACTTCCCTCCCCTCTTGGGGCAAGGAGCCCCTGGCCAGACCTCAAGCCTCCCCATACCCGGCAGACGGAGGTGGGCCCCCTATAGGTACGGCAGGAAAAGGTGACAGGCCCAGATCTGCCGAGACCACCTGCTCGTCCTCAGTCTTCTCTGGGGATTCCTAAAAGCTGACACGCCATAAAAAAACACCCAACAGGCTCAGCCAGGCCGATGCTGACCCTACCCTCCCAGGACCCTCACCTCAGAGCAGAAGAACGCCTCCCCCACACACACCCCGGCAGCTGTCCAGCTCTCAGACTCCCCGCTCTGTGCCCGGGAACATCCCCAACGGGGTCAGGCTGAGAGCTCCTACCCCTGGGGGCCGTGCTCTCCCATCTCCACGGGGCCCGGCCCGGGTGCGTGGGGGGCACACAGGGGCTGCAGTTAGACATGACAGGGGCTCCCCAGGGCAGGCACGGAGAGCCTTCCGAGCTCCAGAACATTCCACTGGCTTTGCAGGTCAAGCTTCACCCCTAGTCTTGACCCCCACCACAGGCCCAGGGCATGGATAGACCCCTTCCTTCCTTTACCAAGTTGCTGGGAAGAGGAGGCCAATGATGTGGCAGGAAGCTCTGAGGCTCTTGGGCTCAGGGACCCCCCTCATATCTGCCAAGCAACCTGAGCACAGATGGGTGGGAAGGGCCCATTTGGAGGGCTTCCTACAGGAGGCTGCACATAGAGGGGCAGGGTCCTGGCAGTGAGTACAGAGACTTCCTGTACTCACTTCCTGGGTCCCAGAGCGTCCACCCAAACACCACACCAACAAACACTGGGAACTGTGGGTGCTGGCTCTGTGGTGAAGCAGGCCCAGGGCCACCAGGACTTGCCAGGTGCTGGTGCTGGTGCCAAGCCACCCCTAGTCCCAACCGGGAACCCTGCGCCCGCCTTCCAGCCTGGCCAGGTGCAGACCAGGGGCTCCCAGGGTGGTCCTGGCTTATGCCCGCCTCACAAGTCCCCAAGGGGTTCAGGGGCTGCCAAGGCCTGACCGCGGGCCCAGCTCCCTGGGGAAAGCCAGGGCTCGGCCACCCCAGGAACCAAGGCTGGGTGGGCGCGGGCCTGGAGCTCTTGTACAGCAGGGCCGATCCCCGCCCAGTGCACGGATCTCGGTGGCTGGAGGGGCAGCGGGCATGAGTAGGGAGGGAGGATCGGGAACGAGAAGCGGTCCGAGCGGCTCCGGAGGGACGCGGGCGGCGGGAGAGGGCGCGGCGCCCGGCTGGGGACCCTCTGCTGGGCCAGGCCCGCTGCCCTCGGCGCCGCGGGCCTCGCCCGCCACCTGGAAGAGCGCGAGGAGGGAGCGGCCCGGCCCCGGCCGGCCGGACGCACGGACGGCGGCCAAAGCCCAAGTCTTCCTCCGCCGGGCGGCAGCCGTCCGAGTCCCCGTGTCCCGAGCGCCGCAGGCCAGAGCGGAGCGGCGCTGACGGCGAAGCCCCCCACTGGCGCGGCCGCCCCGCGGGCCCCGTACCCCACTCCCGTACCTGCTCGTCTGCCGCCGAGGCTCGATGGCGCCCGTGCCGCGATCGGCGCTGCGCTGAGGCCAGCGCGGCTGCCATGGAGACGGGCCTTTGTGTGGCCGCGGAGGGGCCGGAGCGCGCGGGAGCAGCGGCCCCGCCCCCGGCGGGGGAGAGAGGGAGGGAGAGGGAGAGGTGGAGGGAGAGGGAGAGGGAGAGGTGGAGGGAGAGGGAGAGGGAGAGGTGGAGGGAGAGGGAGAGGGGAGAGCGGGGGTGGGGAGGGAGAGAAGGGGGGCCCGCCGGGCGGAGCGCTCCCCGCGCGCCCCCCGCGCGCCCCCCCGCCGCGTCCCCGGCGCCTGGCGGCCGCAGTGGGCGGGTGCACCGCGTCGCCGGGGAGGTTCGGCCCGGTTCGCGTGCAGGTTCGCGCCAGAGGATCCCAAGTCTAGGCTCTAGGGGAGAACGCCTGCAAAGACCGAGGTCCCCGGCACCCCGACCCTCCGACTGGGGAACATGCCGGCCACACCCCTAGCCTTTGGGCGCTTGGTGGCTGCTGGGCCTTGTCCCCCAACCTCCAAGGGGAAGAGGACGACTGCCCTGAGTCCCCTCGCAACCCGTCCTTGGCCTCCAGCGCCCTCCTTCCCCCGCCTCCCTCCCACCTCCCTCCACCCACACCCAGGACCCGTCAACCCCTGCTGAAGGGCTTGGAGGTGGGTGGTGAGACCGAGCCTCTCCCTTGGGCGTCCAGCTCTGGACTAGAGCTTGCCCCACTTCTGGCCGCTCCAGCCCCCATCAGCCCTGGTCCTGATGCCCCTGGCTGCTCCCACCACAACTTGAGCAGAGTTGGGGACCCCTATGGGGCCAGCTCTCCTGTGTGTCCTGCTCCCCTCAGGACAGTCTGCAGTCACAAGCCCTGCTGTGCTGAGCAGCAGCTGGGGACCCAGGGAGGACGTGGGGCCATTCCCCAGCCCTAACCTATACTCCCACACTGGGACCCCCCCTTCCTTGGGAACCTGCCCTCCACCCAGACGTTCCGTTCCCGGCAGATAGCCCACTCGCTCCTGCCCACCCCACCCAACCCGGGCCTGGGACCTGCCCCCGATGCTCAGGAACGCCCCGCTCAGATGAAGCCACTGGAGAGGGTCAACTCACTAGTTCTTTGTGCTACCCCCCCCACCACCAAGCAGCCAGGCCACACCTTCACCCCTTTAGCCCTGAACCCATTCACAGCAAGGCCCACCCAACGTCCCACCAAGAGGACCCTAAAGTTACCAGGCTCTGATAGGGATGCCAACTTTTTATCAGAAAAGGAAGTTAAAAGATAAGTATTGTGTCACAGAAGGACATTTTAATACCAAAGATGTGGGAAGTCCACCATCGCAGACTAAAACGGAGTCTTTAAATAGAGTGCAGGAAGCTTGGGGGTAAAGACTGTCCTTCCTGTCCTTGCATCAGCCCACTGCCCTCCCACCCCATCCCAGCCACCACAGCAGGCCCACACACAATCCCCAAAAGCAGGCGGCTTCACATACTGGCCGCCGACCACAGCGCCCTCTTGGACCACTGGTTCCTGCCTGTCCAGGCCCTCCTGTCCATGGGGCTCTGGTCAGTGGTGGGTCTGCCTCTTTTGATCCTCCTGCCCCTTCCTCCCTCCTCACTGCCTGTCCCCAGCCTGGTGGGGGGACAGAGCCTCAGCCCAGCCGGAGCTGACCTGATCCTGAGAGGGAACCCGGGGGCTTATGGGGGAGACGATGGAGTTGGCAGGACTCCACCCCCAGCCCCCACCCGCAGGCTGCGCTGTGCTCAGAGGCCTCGTCTGGGCAGGGGGGTCAGTCTGTGAGGACGAGGCCCCTCCACACAGCCCCAGGCCCTCCAGGGGAGGGACCTCCTCCCACCTCTACCCTTCAGCTTTGGATTCCACCCTGGGCAGTGTGGCCCACTCTGCCAGGTGTCCCTCCCCCAACATCCCCCTGCACCAGTGTTCCTGAGGACAAGCCCCGCTGTGAGGGGCTGCGGCGTGGACTCAAGCAGAGACCTCGAGGGAGGATGCAAGGATTCAGGGGACTCTGGTTGTGCCTTCCTGGGTTGATGGAGGCAAAAGTCCCTGAGGGCTTTGCGGAGGCCCCCTTGCAGCTGCTCCCCTGCAGCCCTCCATCACCTGCAGTCACCCTCAGAAAGCCAAGGGAGGGGACTGTGCAATGTGCTGAGGCACACCCCTCAGGGCCCGTGGGCCACCCCTCCAGGCCAGACAGCAGGGCAGGCTGTCCAAAGCGGCACTGGGGCCACAAAGTCCTTCCTCAGTTGAGGGCCTCCAGCTCGTCTCTCCCTCTGCTGCCTCGATTCTGTCCTCTGACTGCGGTCACACACCAGGCTGAGCTCAGCTGTCTGCAGGCTGGGGACGCGCTGGGCTGTCCTAGGCAGCGGTCAGGGCCGGATAAGTCGACACTGGCAGTTCTGAGGCCAGCGCCTGCTGTCATCTGGCGGCTCCACCGAACCCCACTTGGGAGGAGCGGCTGCGTCAGTGCTCCATCCCAGGGCACAGACTGCAGGGAATCAGGAGAGAAGGGAAAGCCCCCCCCCCCCCCCCCGCTCGGCCTGCCTCCCACACCATGTCGCTCAGCCAGGACTCAGCTCAGGTTGCCGCCAAGGCCCACGCTGGCATCTATGAAGCCTTGTGCCTCAGGTGAGGCATCTGGGGTTGGAGACGGTGAGACTCACCCAAAGGCCTGCAGCTCTGGGTCCGCGCCTCTCCCCCTGCCCTGCCCTGCCCCCCACCAGCTGCCAGTGCTGCCACTCTGCGCTGAGCTGTGACGGTGCTGATGACAGCATCGCTGATTGCTTGGCCCGGTGCTCCAAGGTGTCACATGGGGGCGTGGATCCCTTCTGAGGGACTTTCACTCCTTGCCGAGGAGCTTGGTGCCCCAAGGCCGCAGTGGCTGTGAAGGGCTCTGGCTGCGGAGGCCTGGTCAGTCTAGAGTCCAAGCCCCTCGCTGCCTGTGGGGCTGCATGGACACAGGGGCGACTCGAGGGCCTGCCAGCCGCCGAGCAGCAGCGCAGGGCAGAGTGAACGGAGAAGGTGCCCAGTGGGGTGTCCCTGGACTGGAACAAAGACAATGCCCTGGACCCGCCTGGCAGCCACGCGGGTCCTGGCGGCATCCCAGCGAACCACAGGGCATAGCTCTTCTCCGGGCAAAGCGGCTTCTCCCCTCCCAAGCGATGACCACAGGCGAGGTTCCCCCCTCAGCCCCCAGGCAAGACAGGCGGGGGGCGGGCTGTGTGAAGAGAGGGGTCTGCCTGTCAGCCGCCTCCTTCCGTCCTGAGCTGGGCAGCCTGGTGGGTCTAAAGGATGCATCAGATGCAACGCCTGGGCCTGCAGGGCTTGGGCAGATGGGCTCCTGGAGGGGTGCGTGGCCTTGGCCCAGATCAGATCAGCAGGGCTCACAGCCTGCCCCCCACCCCTGCCTAAGACCCTGGAGAGGGCAGGTGGGGCCCAGGGGGAGGGGAGGCTCTGCCAGCACGTGATCCGCCAACGGTCAGGGGCCAGGCTGTAGTTCCAAATGCCACCTTGTCTGCTGGGATGATGGTGATGCCAGGTGGGGGGCCAGGGCCAGGGGCAGCCGGGAGCTTGGGTGGGGGAGCTCGTGCTTGACTCGGGGGAGGGAAGCTCGGCCAGACCCAGGCCCCGAGGGGCAGCCAGGCCCTGGGCCAGGGGCCCCATCCTAGGGAGGGCACAGGACGACCTGCAGGTCCTTGGGCAGGGAGCCAATGACTGTCTCGATGTACAGCCGCGCCCGCTTCAGCGTCGCCTCCTTCACGGGGAGCTGGTGGCCCTGTGCCCGAACCTGCAGGGGCAGCAGTGGTCAGGGGCAGGCGACCTTCACATCTGGCTGGCCGAGGTGGGGCAGGGCTGGGAGGCATCTCACCAGCCTCTCCCGAAGTTTCAGGACCAGATCCACGACCTCCACCTCGGACTTGTCCTTCATCCAGATCTCGATGTTCTGTGGGGTCGAGATGAGGCCATCCATCGCCAAGGCCCTCGCCCAGCTCTGGGCCTGTGTCCACCCTTCCCTGCACTCTCCTCCAGCCCCTGTTCGGGGCTTGCACCCCTGTGCGCTCTCCCACAGCCAAGCGCCCCCCTCACCGCCTCACAGATGGCCTCGAGGTGCAGGGCCTCCAGCTTCTGGGCCATCTCTTTGTGCCGCTGTCGGTACCAGCCATCAAAATGAGGGGACTTGAAAAACCGCCTGTGGGGGGCAAGGGGCAGCAGCTGTAGGCTGACCCTGTGTGTTGAGGGATGGGCACGGCCACCAGCAGCAGGAGCCCCAGGATCCTACCTACTGTCCACCTACCTGTAGAGGCCCAGCCAGTCGCCCTTGATGAGGCAGGTGAGCTGGGGCCCTGAGTGCTCCAGGCTACGCAGGAAGTCGTCCTGGCGGAAGGGGTGGATCTGGGGAGGGGTCTGAGACAGGGGCTGGGTGAGCCTGGGTGCTGGGTGGGGGGCATGGCCTCGCAGGCCCTGCACCTTGGCTGGTCAGGACCTTCCCCAGGGCACTTGGCAGATGGACCCCTTGTGTGTCCCCCAGCCCCCACCCTGCAGTGACAGATCCCAGGGTGACCCTTCCCAGAGAAGAGGGCCTCGAACCCCTCCCCCATCTGTGTGGCCCGAATTTCTCTTCCCTGTGAGGGCCACCTGCAGGTGTGGGGACGGGCTGGCCCCAGGGGCTCCTGCACACACACGACACTGACACCCCCACCACCACCACCATCCTCCCAGGCCCTCCCTGGACCATACCTTCCAGGGCGTGATGCTCTTCTGCAGGGGCATGAGGCTGGCCATGTAGTGCTCCTGGGGAGGAAGGGGAGTGAGTCTGGAGTCTGGGCCACAGCCTGCTGCCTGCCCCTCCAGTCTGGCCCCCTCCTCCCCGCCGCTGGGCCTCACCAGAGGGATGATGAAGCTCTGTGTGAGTTCCAGGAGGTGCCGCCTCAGCACTGCAGTCTGCATGTCCGACGGCCGCTTCTTCTGCAGGCCCTGGGGGGCAAGGGCTGAGCCACAGCAGGCCGGCTGCGCCCCCTTCACACACCGAGCCCAGCTTCTCTGCCCCCGGAGCACCCCCCAGCGGTACCTTAAGCAGTCGTCTGAGCAGGGCCTTGTCTCGGTGGAGGTAGGTCGTGTACGCAGTGTAGAGGCCTGGGGAGGGCAGAATGGCAGTGTGCTCCCCTCTGGGGCGGGGCACCCCCTTCAGCTGTGCCAGCACATCTGCCCGCCCCACCCCTCCCCAAGGCGTGTCTCTGGGTCCTGGGAGGAGAAGAGGGGCACAGACCTGGCTTGGTGTCCAGGGTCTTCAGCCTTGAGGGCTTTTTCAGTTTGACCTGCTTGGGAAGGTCCCCTACGAGACACGCCCCATGGCCGGGCCTCAGGGTCTCAGTTCTGCCTCTGCAGGCTCAGACCCGGCGAGACCCCGCATTCCCAGGACCCTTGGGCGGAGGCTGGGGGCCTCACCTGGCATCTTGGGCTCCCCGATGCGGAGGACGTGGGGCCAGTGCTGGAGTGTTTTGATAAAGAAAGGGTTTGTGACTCCCAGGACCACGCTTGGTCTAGAGAGAGAGAGAGAGAGAGGGAGGGAGGGAGGAGAGACAGACGCAGGCGGAGGGCGCAGGGCGGGCAGGCGGACAGGTGGGCCGGACGGCACTTACGGGGCCTGCGTGCGCGTCGTGAACTCCTTGAACTCACTATCGTGGACAGTGAAGTAGGGGCGGTAGTCGCAGCAGAACTTGAGGGGCTGCAGGCAGCTGTGGGGAGGGATCCGCAGGGACAGTCAGTTTGCAGGGCTGGTCCAGGGCCCCCGGACCCTCGCGTTGCTGCCCCACCCACCTGGTCAAGGCCAGCACCATCTCTGAGGACACAGCGGGCGAGGGCGCCAGGACCAGCAGGGGCTCCCCGAGGAGCATGAGCTCCCACAGCAGCTGCACGTGGGCCAGCACGGGCCGGAAGCACCTGGGCCGGCGGGGGCATTGGGGAGGCCGGGTGGGAGGCTCCCCAGCCCTTGCCCACCTGCCCCCACCCAGGCCCAGGCAGGCCCTGTCTGGGTGAAGGCTGGGCCTCACTCCAGAGGGAAGCCGGCGGTGAGGCCTTGTGAAGACGCCGAGGGCGTGTCCAGGGCACTCCCCCGCCTGCCCCGGTTCTCACCCTCCACCTGTGCTGCCTGGCCTCACACCCCCGCCATGCCTGAAACCGGCAGCCCTGGCTCCCGCTGGGCCCAGCACAGGGCCAGAGGGTCTCCAAAGGTGGGGTCCTCTTCTGGCCCCCCAGAGAGGGCACCTCTGGCAGCATCTCCCACCACAGCTGCTCCCTTCCCTGCACCTGCCTGCCAGGACCTGACTTCCTGCCCACGGTGCTCACTTCCTCTGGGGGCAGACATCGGGGCACCGGGCTCCTCTTCTGTGTGACTCTCCCTCTCAGAATGGGCTGGGGGCTAACTCCTGATGGCCCCCAGCGCCCCCCACCCCGATGGGCCTGAGCCCCGTGGGATCACTCATCACCTACCGGGGCAGCAGGTGGTGGCCTGCCGGGCTCACCTGAACAGGTCCAGCTCATGGACACTGGTGAGGACGACCGGGGCTGGTAGCAGGTTCTGAGAGGAAGGGTGGGTGGGGTCAGGCCGAGGGGGAGGATGGCGCCTCACAAGCCCCGAGCAGCACCGGTCGTCCCGGGAGAGTCCCGGGGGCCGCAGTCCCTACCCACATGCCTCCCTGCGCCCCACAGCCCTGCACGGAGACGCAGGCCCCTGTGTCTGGGGTCTGGCCAACCCCCAGGGCCCACAGCAGGTGAGGTGGGGAGACCCAGGCAGGTGGGAGGGTTGAGGATTGAGGCAGGTATGGGGCCACCAGCCTGGGAGCAGGGCGCCCACCTTGTGGCTGCACTGCTTTGGAGGACCAGATTCAGGCTTGTCTGCGCTGGATGGGATGTGCACCTATGGATGAAGGAAGCAGCTGCCAGTGGGTCAGGTGGCGTGTCGACATGCACTGGGGCCATCCCACCCCAGCCAGCCGCCCTCACCTGGAGGACGACTCCCATGACAGGCAGGTTCAAGGTCTGCCCCGGCACAGGGGCCGGCCACTGGTCAACCTCACTGCAGACTGCGAACACAGGTGGCCAGCGTCAGAAGCCTGTCCTGGAGGAAGCTGCCCACCGGAGCCACCAGGAGCTACAGCTGGGATGACGATGAGGCAGCTCTGGCAGCGCCTGCCGGCCACTCACCTGCTTCCAGGCAGGGCGCCAGCTTGTCGAAGTACTCGGGGGCGACCAGGCTCAGCAGCGCCTGGAACAGCCGGACGAAGGGCAGGCGGGACACCAGCACCAGAGACTGCAGGGCCCGGGGCCGGTGAGATGTCACCCCAGCCCCTTGGGACCGTGCGGGGGACCCCCTGAGGCCCAGCTCATCCAGGGTCGCCCAGGGCAGGGTGTCCCACCGACTTCCCAGGAATGGCCTGACGTGGGACTCCAGGCTATTAGAAAACCCCAGGTGCAGCAGGGCAGGGCTGGACCCCAGGCCTTCAGAGGGAAATGCACGTGGCCAGGATCCTGGGATAGTCTCCCCAGGGCTCAAGCAGCTTTTGCTTTTGGTGTCTGAGTTCAAGACTGAAGTCGTCCTAATCTTGAAAGTGTGACGAGGGCCCCCCTCCTCCCTCAGCGAGGAGCAGGGAGGCCAGAGCCCGGCTGGACGAGGGAGGGGCAGCAGAGCCTGTTCCCCAGAGGCCGCCCCCGCCCCCAGGTGGCACGGTGGCCCCCGCCCAGGGCCAAGTGGCTAGGGCTACGGCGGGGTGGGTGCTCCTGGAGGCTCAGGACCCCCCCAGACCATCAGCCTCTCCCAATGGGTGCTGGCCCCCAACTCTCAGCAGGGCCACCCCAGAGCAACCAGCTGCTCACCTTCTGGAAGTAGCCCCTCTTCACAGAGCTGTCCTTCACCTGCCTGAAGTACACGTAGCCAAAGTAGTGTGCGGGCTCCCTCTGGAAGGAGGGGTATCGGCCAGGCCACGGCCACTGCTCACGCTCCCTCCCACCTCCTCGGACCCCCACGCAGGCTGCTGTGTGCTCTCCCCAGACCGGGGTCTGCCTGGGAGTCACGGCCCGGATGGCAGGCAACAGCTCTGCAGGGATGTCTCCGCAGACACAGTGGTGAGTGGTTCAGGGGCCCTAGAGCACCGGCCTCTGCACACCGAGCCACGCCCTGGCGCACACGTGGAGCACAGGAAAAGCCCCAGGGACCCTGGCAAGTGCTCAGAAGCGCTGGCCCACCCCCAGTCGAGGCTGGGGTGCCGGGCTTGGCCTGCGGCAGTTGGAGACCCTGCTGGCTGGGGCTGGCCAGGCGCCTTGAAGGGGCCGCTCACACCCGCCTGACCCTGGCCTGCAGGGGGAGGGGAGGAGCGGGGGAGAGGCAGCCCGGCTCACCTGCAGAGACACAGGGGCCCGACTGTCACAGTGCCTGTCATCCGTGTGCCAGGGGCGCCTCTGCCCTCCACACTGACGAATGCGGAAGCTGAACTGAGTATCCCCGAGGCAGCCTGGGGAACAGGTGGTCCCCTCACGCTGTGTCCAGGTTGGGCTGGAGCCTCTCCTGCCAGCATGTGGGGCGGGGGGCCAGGGAGGGGGTGAAGCCCCTGTCGGGCTGCAAATGCCTCAGAAAAGCCCAGCCCTCGGCTCTGTGTCTCCCAACAGAGGTCCCCGTGTCCTAGATTCCTGCACCTAAGGGTTTAAACTCAGCACACAGAGCACAGCCACAGCCCCGCAGCGTGTGCACTGTGGGCAAGCACAGGCTGGGGGTCGTGTGTGGCCCGGGCGTAGCTTGCCCAGGGTGGAAAACCAGGCCGACACGGACACCCGAGCCCTGGAGAGGAGCAGAGGCCAGGACCCAGCTCCTGGTGACCCCTCTGCTGGGGTGAAGGAGACCAGACCCCACTGCCCAGAGACTCCTCTTTCCGCGGGAACCGGGGAAACTGGCTGCTGCGGCCTGGGGCTCTGGCTGTCTCCCTGGAGCGGGAAGGGGGACCGGTGCTTACAGGCTGTGCAGGCCTGGCCGCAGGGGCTCCTGGGCAGCCTCATCTCCCTCCTTCTTCTTCTCCCCACAGCCCCAGAGAGACACCCAGACCGGGGCGAGGCGGGGTGGCCTACCTGAGTGGGAGTCGGGAAAGGACAGGTAGCAGATGCTGCTTTTCTGAAACACAGGAAAGCCAGTGAGGGCCTGCTCCCCGGGTGAGGTCTGCTCCTGAGAGGGCTGGGACCCACCTCCTTGTCCGTGAGCTGGAAGTCGCTGGGGTACACCAGCTGCGGGGGACACAGAGCACTCGGTGACATGGGCTTGGCAGGCTTGGTGCTGGGCTGCAGGTGTGTCCCCCCCTCCACCCCAGCACTGTCAGACCCTCTGGCTCTCCCCCACCTCTGGCTCTCCCCCACCTCTGGCTCCCTGATGACCCCTCCTCCTCTCTTCAGGGCTCCAGCCCTCTGCCCTGCCTCCCCAGGCCCCTCTCGGCCTGAGGCCACTCCTGGCCTCCATCCTTCCCTTTTCTCGCACAACCGGGTGAGCTCCTGGACTCCCTTCATCACACCCCTTGCCCTCAAGGCCACTCACCCAGACTGGGCCTCCCTGCCCCCATGTCCCGACAGTCTGTCCCCATAGCCTCCTCTCTCGCCTAGAGCGGCTGCAGGGCCCTGCCTGCTGGCCCCCACCTCCTGTACCCTCTCAGCGCTCCGAACCCAACCCCACCCAGCCAGAGGGTCTTAGGCTCTGCGGCTGCCCTGGGCCTGCTCTCCCAGACGGCCTGGCCAGCCTCCCCATCCCATCTTAACTCAGATGCTGCCTGACACTGGCACCCCTGCCTCTGAGCATCTTCACTCCAACCCCTGCTAGTCAGGAGTCCGGGAGCTTCTGGCCTGCTCGCCGCTTGGAGTGTGACCCCTGGAGTACCCGGGACCCTGGAGTGTACAGTGAGCGTGACCAGCTGGACAGGCTCTACCTGGGAGACAGGCCACACTCTGGGGGAGCCAGTAGCCCTGTACACAGGCAAATGGCCAGAATGGATTTCTTTGCAGGAAACGAAAAAGGCAGGGAACCTCCAGAGCCCTCACTCCCTGGAGGCCCCCAATTGTTTCCTGGGGACCTGGTGCGCCTTGGGCATCGCTGCTGCCCTGGCCCGTGCTCAGATGCAGCAGGACGGCTCTCCCAGGAAGCGGCTATGCTGGGAGCCAGGAAATGAGGGCCTGCAGGCGTGGCCCCCTCCTTACTCTGTCGGCCAAACTCCCATGCGGAGGAGGACTTGGGTTTTGGCTGACATGAAGCTTCTTCTGAGGTGTGCCCTGAACCCCCAGATGGTAAGGTACTGTGCCCTGGGACTCGCACTACTGTAATAATGTAGCTTCTGTCTTTGTTTGCTCTGGGCCTATTCTGTCTCCACCGCTGCCACCAAGTGTCCTAAGGACAGGGACTGTGTCCCAGGTACTTCTGCCTCCCAGCCCCCGGCAGGGAGTAGACCCTCACCAAATAGTGTACAGTCACACCTCGTTTTATCACACTTTGCTTTATTGTGCTTCACGGATGCTGCATTTTTTACAAAATCAAGGTTTGTAGCAAGCCTATAGGTGCCATTTTTCCAACAACACTTGCTCACTTTGCATCTCTGCATCATATTCTCGTAATTTTCACAATATCTCAAACCTTTTCATTATTATATTTGTTACAAGGTATCTACATTGTTTTTTAAGATATAATGGTATTTCTTGCATACTTAATAGACTACAGTTGAGTGTAACCATAACTTTTATATGCACTGGGAAACCAACAAATCTGTGTGACTTGCTTTACTGCAGTGCTCTGGAACCGAACCTGCAACATCTCCAAGGTGTGCCTGTATTTGTGGAGTGTGTGAAAACATGTCTCCAAAGAATACTGGAACAGGTGGGGCATGTGGAAATCTCAAGATGTCAGCTAAGGAGGCACCAAGAAGGAAGGGCCAAGAGGAGGGAGGGGAGCCAGCCAAACAGTATTTGTCTGTGGGGCGGACCCACAGAGGTACCTTGAGATGGCTCCAAGAGAGGTGGGGCCACAGGACCACTCGGGCCCCTGCGTGTCCTTGTTGGGAAGGGCAGAGGAAAGGCGGGTGCCTGGCAGCTGGGGCAGGGCCACGATGGGCCCTCGGTGCTGAGGTCAGGGTTCTGAATCTGGCCTGCAGTCACAGGAGTTTTGTAGCATCTGAGCAGGCTCCACAGCTGTGCCCAGGGCTCCAAGCTCACTGTCCACAGGCTGGGAGCAGAGCCGGAGGGACGGCCCTGCCTGACTGAGGAGAGGAAGGGAGCCGACCCTCAGGGAGGGGCAGAGAGTGGGGGTCTGCCGCACGATGCACCCTGTCCCCTGGAACCACAGGGGGCTCATCCTTTCCACGGGAGCCAGTCTGCAGGGGCTGCAGCTCCTGTAACCCAGTCGCCCCTGAGGAAGACAGATGCAGCGAGCCTCGCCTTGCTGGAGAAGGTACCTCTAGGAAAGTGCTTCTTGAAGGGTGGTGTGGGTACCCTAGGCTCCCAGAGGCCGAAGCTGCCTTTTTCACTCTCTTCTCACTGTGTGCAGTGTGGCTTCCAGAGGCTGTGACACAGGCCATAAAGGGGAACTGACTGAAGCTGACATGAAGATACAGCTGCCTTCTATTTGGCCTTTAAAAAGGGACGTAAAAGTGTCAAATAATGCCAATCTCCTCACTGAATTTGTTTTTGAAAATATGGTTGTTTTTGTGGAAATATATATATATATTTTTTTAAATAAATAAATAAATATTTATTTATTTATGGCTGCATTGGGTCTTTGCTGCTGCGTGCGGGCTTTTCTCGAGTTGCGGCGAGTGGGGGCTACTCTTCGTTGCGGTGCACAGGCTTCTCATTGCGGTGGCTTCTCTTGTTTACACATGGTATCCGTTGTTTTTTAAAATGGATTAATAAGCATTTTTAATTTTTCTGTTTTAACTTCTAGTATAGGAAACCTCGATAGATACGACCCACATAAAAAGCCCCTTGGGGCCCTCAGTACTTTTGAAGACTAAAAGGGTCCTGAGACTGGGCAGTGCAGGAGCTGCAGCGGGGAGGACGCGGACACCTGGGGGAGGAGGGACCCTCTGGGCCCCGGGCCACGGTTCACTGCATGGGCTTCTCGGGTCAGCGGGGACGCCGAGAGGAGAGTTTCCAAGGGCTGAGGCAGCAGAGCTAGGCCCTTTGCTCAGCTGATGTGCACAGCCTTGCCCACTCTCCCCTCATGTCTGATCCCTGCCTCGCCTGCAGGCTCCAGTGCACCCATGTGGGTGGGACCCCCTCAACATACCCTATGCACTCTAGGGGGTCCTGAACCACTTACTCTCTGCGTCTCTAGCACAGAACGTGAACTCCTGGTGGGCAGAGCCCTGTCATCGCATTCAGCTCTGTGTCCATGTGTCCAGCACCAGTACCGTGGGGCCTGGCTGGTGGCAGTTGCCCAATACTTGATTTATTGAATGAGTGAATGGTTGGCTCCTTGCCTTTGCTTTCGCTGGCTTTTTGGGGGGAGAGGTTACCTGAAACAGCCTCTTCTCCCCTGCCCGGGTGCCTCCTTCTCATCCTCCAAGATATGGCCAAACCCCCATTCCTTCCTCTGAGCTGCGTCTGTCCATGGAGTCTCCGTGATCCATGAGCTCCTGGAAGGCAGTCCCTGGATCTTCCATCATGTCCCAGTGCCAAGCACAGCGCCAGAGCCTCTGTGGTGCTCAGCCAGGCCAAGCCTGGAATAAGCGAGCGCAGGGCAGATGCTCCATGAGTGATTGTGGACTCAGCTGAAATGACCCCTGATCTTCCCCATGATTTCCAGGGGGGAGAAGAAAGATAAGATGCAAACCTGACGAGCGTCGTGTGGTTGCACTGCCTGATTCCTGCACAGACTTGATGATTAGGAGGGGCCGTGGGTCCCCCCAACACCCCCTCCCTGAGCTGTACAGCCTCAGCAAAGCTCAGAAGCCCAAGCACATGGAGCCTTTAACAGTTCTTGCCTGAATGGTTAAGTCCTAGAAAATTATACATGAGAATGCCTTAAGGAAACAGTAACCTCTCTCGTGATTTTATTGGGAACAATTTGGGCACCAGCAGGAACGTGGGCTCTGTGACGTTAGGCAAATCACCTCACCTCTCTGTGCTCAGGTCCCTGCGTCAAGTTAATTTGGTGTGCCACGTGGGGACAGGTGTGGTGGAATGGGGTCTCCACAGTGAGCTGGGCAGTGTCAGCCCTTGCTGTTTGTTAGGACTTGGGCTTCCCACAGCCTCATGGAGTTCAGCAAGGCCTTGGAAAACACCCTCTCCCCCTGACGCTGGCTTTCCAACGATGGCTGATCAGCCTCATCACAGCCAACTGCAGTCACGGATGCGCCACCTCCTGGGTTCTCAGAAAGTTCCTTCTGACAGAGTGCTGAAGCGTACCTCCCAGCCTCCCCTGCCCTGGTCAGCTCCATGGTCTACATCATGGCCTTCAGGGCCTGGAGAAGACCGTCCCCCCAGGCCTGCATTACTACAGAAGGCCTTCCTCCCTGAGTCTGTCATGTTTTCATCTACACCCACGCAGGTGGGGGTAGGGAAGAGCCTTGCAGGTAGTGGGGACACCCCAGGCTTGGGGGGCTGGGGGCAGTCCGTGAACAGAAAGATGGCTCTTGGGTCTGGTTGTGACCCGCAAGGGGTCTGGATCAGACTCTAAGTGAACAAGGAGGTTTCCAAAGATTTAAGCAAGAGAGCCACAAATATTGGACTTGGGGGTACAGTAGCGGTGGTAATGAATCTGACAGCCCTGCTGTAGGTGGAGCTGTCAGCCTTGTTCCCGGATGGGATGTGGGGTGGAGGGAGGGAAGGAGTCAAGGGTGACCCCTGGGATTCTGGCTGGACTAAATGAGGGGAGAAGGTATAATAGTGTGGGAAAGGCGGGGGCGAGGAAGGGAGAGGAGACAGCTTTTTACTGGGAGAAAAATCAAGAGTACCACTTTGGGTATCCGAGGTACATGGCTCTTCGCTCCTCCACCCCAAAGGGCGGTCTTGGCAACTTAACTTTTTTTCTTTTGCTTGGGAGCGCACCTTTCAGGAAGTGACAGGTGCAGGGTTTCTGAGGAGGAAGAGGCCACCTGGGGGGTCTGTCTGCCCGAGGGTACCTCACCTGCGGAGGGATTCCCGCCGCCCCTCGGCGATGCCTGAGCCACACTAGCCGGCGGCGACGGAGCAGGACCCGCCCTCCCCGGTCTCCCCCCGGCCCGCTGCCCCCCTCACCTCCAGCGCCTGGCCCAGCTCCAGGTCGAAGGTGACCACACACACGCACTCCAGCCAGGCCGAGAAGCGTGCCCAGGGTGCCCCCGGAGCCCGCGCTCCGCAGGACGGCGCTCCGAAGCGGCCGCGAGCCCGGTGGGGCCCGCCGCCCGACCCCTGGTCCATGGCCCCTGCTACTGAGAACGGCCGCGCGTTGCCGGGGGAACGGCCCGAGGCGTTGCCGGGGGAACGGACTGGAGGCGGTGGCCTGGGAGCGCCCGGACAGCTCCGCGGAGCAGTCGAGCGGCCGTCTCGGACCAGAACGGCCCGGACGCGGCCTCGCACGCCCCTGGCGGCCGGAGGACCGCCGTGCGGCGGAGCAGTGTCCAGCCCACCAAAGAGAAGGGACCGCGCGGGCCAGAGCAGCCCCAAGCCTGGAGGAGGGACTTCCAGCGGGGCGTGTGAGCCCGAGGGAAGACGGGTTAAGGCGGGGTCGCGGTTCCCGGGGACACGGTGAGGACGGGCGAAGTCGAGACTGGCGGGTATCTTACCCGGCCAGGTTTCCTAACCGGATTTCGTCGTTACGAGCTCCCATTCTACCAACTATCACACACAGATTCCAGCGATTCTGGGAGTCCCTTGAGTTTTCTCCTTGGGGTCGCCTCCGGGTATGGGGTCCTGCAGAGAGCTGTCACGTCCGGGGTTCGTGTCTGACCACTGGGGCATCTTTGTTTCCAATGGCCTGGTCGTCAGTGCGTGCAGACCCGCCCGCGCCAGTCCCCTCCTCGCCTCTTGCGTCCAGCGCTCTTCCAGATATTTCCGGGCCCCCTCTTGGGCTGCCTTGCACACTGTCCCAGACCTGTCTGTCGAAACCAGACACAGCGTGTAACACACATAATTCGAGCCACCTGTGCCGTTTTATTTTCTGCTGCGGCGGCGAAGTGTGGCGGGGGGGGGCAGCCCCTCTCCGCGTCGCATCTGCCTGCAGCATTCCTCTTGTCAGAGCCAGGCACCAGCCCTTGCTCCTCGAAATGTGGCCGCAGAGTCTCCCCCACCACCCAGCATCACACAGCCGATCATGGAAGGGCGACTTTGGAGCTGAGACAATAACTTAACTGACACGCTACATATATTTTACTTTTTTTTTTTTTTTAAACTAAAGCTCCCCACTCCAAAGTTAGGCTAGGGTAGGCTAGGTTGGAGTAACAACCCTCAAGTCTTAAGCAGGTTTTTCACTGTGCATGGACTGGTGGGAGAGTCAGGTGGCTCTCCTTGACTTACCTCTGGAACACATGGCCTCCTAGGTCATTGGCAGTGGAAAAGGGTTTAATGGAGGCCTGCTAGCTATTAATTGAGTTGGCCGACAAGTGATATCTACAGCATTTCTGCCTACAGTCCATAGGCCAAAATGAGTCAGAGAAGGCAATGTGATAAGGGAATAAGACAGAGAAACTGGTAGTTGCCACACTGCTGGCTTTGAAGATGGAGGAAGGGACCATGAACCAAGGAATGCAGGCAGCCTCCAGAAGCTAGAACAGGCAAGGAAACGATTCTCCCCTAGAGCCTCCAGAAGGAATGCAGTTCTGCTGACACATTGATTTAAGCCCCATAAGACTCATTTCAGATTTCTGACTTCCAGAGCTGTAAGATAATAAGTGTGCATTGTTTTAAGCCATTAAGTTTGTGGTAATTGTTACAGCAGCCCTAGGAGGCTAATACATACAATATGCAGCCTATTCTATCTGGTTTCTTGCACTTATCATAATATTTTTTTATTATTTTATTTATTTATTTATTTTGCGGTACGCGGGCCTCTCACTGCTGTGGCCTCTCCCGTTGCGGAGCACAGGCTCCAGACGCGCAGGCCCAGCGGCCATGGCTCACGGGCCCAGCTGCTCCGCGGCATGTGGGATCCTCCCAGACCGGGGCACGAACCCGTGTCCCCTGCACCGGCAGGCGGACTCTCAACCACTGTGCCACCAGGGAAGCCCCAGCATAATATTTTTGAAGTTTATCCATGTTGTTGTATGTATCAGTAGTTTGTTCCTTTATATGAATAGTAGTTCATTGTCTGGATACATGACATTTTCTTTAACCTTTCACAGTGGAATTATTTAAAGAAACCTCAGTTGAAGATGGAGCCAGGACAGGTCGTTAGGGGGTTCTGTCATGCCCACCATGTCTCCTCAATGACCAGAAACAGGAAGACAGGTGCCTCTACTCTCTCTTCAACAGGAAGAAGAAATCCCTCCGGCCCAAGGACATCCCAGCCAATCAGAGACTGTCACAGCCCAAACAATGGGAAGCCTCCAGGCTCCTCCAGTGGACTCCAGTTAGCACAGTACCTCCCAACTGACCCCTTTTCCTTATAAAAGCAAACTCCCTTTTCGTGTTTTTTGGATTTACTTGCAGTCTGCCATAGTTTCCACATCATGAATTACAGTTCCTCTGGCTATTCCTGAATAAACTTGCTTTTGCTGGTGAAACAACTGGCTATTATGTTATTAGAGTCAACACACCAATTGATGTTTGGAACGTTTCCAGTTTTTGCCTGTAATAATGCTGCTATGTTCATTCCTGTACAAGTCTTTTTGTGGACACCTGTTTTAACTTCTCTTGGGTGAATACCTAGGAGTGAAAGTATTGGGCTGTATGTTCAATTTATGTTTAACTTTATAAGAAACTGTCAAACTATTTTCCAAAGTAGCTTTACAATTTGACGTTACCACCAGCAATGTATGAAGGTTCCAGTTTTTCCACATCCTCACCAGCATTTGAGGTTGTCAGCCTTTTTAATTGTAGCCATCCAAGGGGTTGTGTAGTGACATGTGGGTTAATTTAGAATTTCCCTAATGATGACTGATGTTGAGCATCTTTTTTAAAAAAAATATTAATTATTTGGCTGCACCAGGTCTTAGTTGCAGTATGCAGGATCTTTGTTGCGGCATGTGGGCTCTCTTAGTTGTGGCATGCGGGCTCTTAGTTGCGGCATGCGAACTCTTAGTTGCGGCATGCCTGTGGGATCTAGTTCCCTGACCAGGGATCAAACCCAGGCCCCCGGCATTGGCAACGCAGAGTGTTAACCACTGGACCACCAGGGAAGTCCCTTGAGCACTTTTCATGTGCCCATAAGTCATTTGTATTACCTTCTTTGGTGAAATGTTTATTTAAATCTTTTGCCTCTTTTTAAATTGGGTCGTTCATCTTGTGAGTTGTAAGGTTTTAAAAAATATATATATTCTAGAATCAAGTCCTTTATCAATATACGATTTAAAATTTTTTTCCTGGTTTGTGGCTTGTCTTCTATTTTTCTTAATGGCATCTTTTGAAGAGCAAAGGTTTTTTATTTTGATGAAGTCTAAGTTATGAATATTTTTCTTTTTGGTAGTATGTTTATGGTCTCATATCTATCGAATCTTTGCCTAACCCAAATAATTTCTCCTATGTTCTTTCTAGAAGTATTTTACCTCTCAGATTTAGGGCTGTGATCCATTTTGAACTAATTTTGGTGTATGGTGTGAAGTAAGGGTTTAACTTTTTTTTTTTTTTTGGAATGTGGATAACCAATTTTTCCAGTATCATTTTTTAAAAAGATATTTCTTGGGGGAATTCCCTGGTGGTGCAGTGGTTAAGACTCCATGCTCCCAATGCAGGGGGGCCTGGTTCAATCCCCAGTCAGGGAACTAGATCCCACATGCATGCTGCAACTAAGAGTTCACATGCCACAACTAAGGAGCCCACCTGTCACAACTAAGACCCAGTGCAACCAAATAAATAAATAAATAAATAATTTTAAAAAATCGTTGTAAGTCAAAGACTGTCTCTTAAAAAAAAAAAAGATACTGCTTGGGAGTTCCCTGGTGGACTAGTGGTTAGGATTCTGGGCTTTCACTGCCGCAGTCTGGGTTCAATCCCTGGTCAGGGAAATGAGAATCCACAAGCCGTGCAGCGTGGTCAAAAAAAAAAAAAAAAAAGATATTGCTTCCCCATTGAATTGACTTAGCACCTTTACAAAAAAACAATTGATCTTTTTTTTTTTTTTTTTGCGGTACGCGGGCCTCTCACTGCTGTGGCCTCTCCCGTTGCGGAGCACAGGCTCCGGACGCGCAGGCCCAGCGGCCATGGCTCACGGGCCCAGCTGCTCCGCGGCATGTGGGATCCTCCCAGACCGGGGCACGAACCCGTGTCCCCTGCATCGGCAGGTGGACTCTCAACCACTGCGCCACCAGGGAAGCCCCAACTGATCATATTTTTGAGGTGTTTTTTGTTTTGCTACTCTGTTCTATTGATATACATGCCTATCCTTATGCCAATTCTATTCTGTCTTGATTATTCTAGCTTTATAGTACATTTTGAATTCAAGAAGTGTGAGTCGGTCCTCGAGCCCCGCCCCCACGGGGCCGCCTGCCAGTTTGAACCGCAGCCTCGCGTGCGGAGGGCGATGAGGCTGGCGCCAAGGGCCGGCGATGCGCCGCGGGAGGTGGCGCAGTAGCGCGACATGGAGGGGCTGGCCTAGCTGGGGCCCGTGGCCCTGCGTCGTCTGGCTGCAACGCGGGTCCTGCGCACGCTGTGGGGCCGCAGCCACCGGGCGGTGAGCGCCCGAGGGGCCGGGAGGCGAGCCGGGACCCCCAGGCGGGTGTGGTCATCGTGTCCGCAGCAAGTGTCCCCGAGGCCGCGCTCGGGCCATGATCACTCGGTGAAGCTGCGCTGCGACACCACGGCCGACTTCTTCCCGCGCTCTGAGGACCTGTGCGCGCTGCAAGACTCAGTGCCTCTGCCCGCCTTGCGTGCTTCCCTGCGGGAGGGCCTGCTGGACTTAACGCCGACCGCCTCCGCAGGGTGGACTGGGCGCCGCACCTGAGCACCCTCTGCCCCTGATCTGTATCCAGAGCTTCTTCCAGCCACGGCTGGACGAGACAGGTTGTGACAGAAATAAAGTTTACAGGAGTCGTGTTCCTGCGATAAGAAATAAAGGGCTTCCCTGGTGGCGCAGTGGTTGAGAGTCCGCCTGCGGAGGCAGGGGATACGGGTTTGTGCCCCAGTCCGGGAAGATCCCACATGCCGCGGAGCGGCTGGGCCCGTGAGCCATGGACGCTGAGCCTGCGCGTCCGGAGCCTGTGCTCCGCAACGGGAGAGGCCACAACAGTGAGAGGCCCACGTACCGCAAAAAAAAAAAAAAAAGAAAGAAAGAAAGAGGCGACCTTCTAGTTGTGTGAAGCTCTTAAATGCTGTGTAAGTGCGTCGGTGCGCTAAGGAACCTGGAGCTAAATGGGCTAGTTCTGAGAGAGAGAGAGACTTAACTATGTTAACAAAGGGATTGAATAAATCGGCCACTTTGGTGCACATGTATCTTGAGAATTGTCCACTTGGAGATGGAGGTTTAGAAATTATTTGTCAAGGTGTAAAGAACTCTATCACTCCTAAGACAGTAAACTTCACGGGATGTAATCTGACATGGCAGGGAGCAGATCACATGGCCAAGATCTTGAAGTATCAGACTACCAGAAGGCATGAAGAAACCTGGGCTGAGAGTCTTTGTTCCAGGAGTCCTGATCTTGACTGTATGGCTGGTTTGAGGCGCATCACTCTGAACTGCGACACGCTCATTGGTGACCTGGGTGCAAGTGCTTTTGCAGAATCTCTTAGTGAGGATTTGTGGCTTGGAGCACTTGACCTGCAGCAGTGTGGCCTCACCAGTGAAGGAGCAAAGGCTCTACTAAAGGCCCTTGAAACCAACAGAACTCTGCTTGTTCTGGATATAAGACAAAGTCCACTTGTACCAGTGGATAACTTCTTCATCAGTGAAGGAACCCTCCAAAGCTGCTAGACAGAAAAAGAGAAGTATAATTTTGGGAAGTGGTCGAAAAGGAAAAGCTACTATTAGAATTGATGTCCGGTGGAGCCCCAGAATAGAAGCAAGATGAATATTCCATTCCACATTGGCAACACCAAAGTAGATGATGCTTTAGAAAAAAGATTTCTCAACAAAGCTCTTGAACTCAATACGATCTCCCTGAAAGGGCATAGAGAACAGCAAAACATCCACAGCTATGCCAAGCTGTTGAAACTTAACCTTAATTCTGACTTGAACTGGAAGCTTTTAAAAAATCTTCTCTTGCTTTTCTACCAAATTCTAGCTACTGTTGTCTTTGCTGCTACTTTTTCTGCCTAGATCTCATATTCAGAGCCGCCTGTGGGTTTAATTATATGCAAATGGAAGGTTATTGTTTTTAGAGACACACAGACACACAGCAGGGAGGGTGGGTGGGGCCCTCGAGGTGTTGAATTTTGATCCGTTGCAAGATGACAGCAGTGGGGTCTTCTGAATTCTTTCTTTATACGGTTATTCTCATAAAGCGATAAAAGTGACTTACTATATGTTTATATAGCAAGGTCTGTTTTTAATACCAAATAGTTTATATCTCTATGCATTTATATCTCTGTGCCTTTATATTTCTAATAATACGGTTCTTTTTGGTATATTTTGAGACTTTGAGAATTTGTTAGCATCCTTGACCTTGTGCATTAGAGTGTTACGTTCTCAACTGTTGTGTGCCTCCCCTTCCCCCTCCCCCTCACTTTTTAAGCTGCTTCACAAGATTTGGAAGCTCCCTGATTCACTTTTACTTTCCTTTCAGTGGGTAGAAGAACGGTTGGTTGGTTGGTTGGTTTTGTTTTTCAGTTATGCTGTTAAACTAAAAATCTGTGTTAAACTCCCTTACTGTTTCTTCACGTGACTGTTCTCTTTCTGGTGTTTGACCAGTGATGCTGTGAGTTCGGGAAGATCTTTGCTGAAGAGTCTTTTCCCCTATTGTTCATCCATTGTCAGTGTTTTATGTTGACCATGTGAAGGACATTAAAGTCCTAAAACATCTAAAAAAAAAAGTGTGAGTCCTCTAATTTTCAAAACTGTTTTGGCTACCTCAATCCTTTGCATTTCTGTGTAAATTTTAGTATTAGCTTGTCAGTTTCTATTAAAAAAAAAGACCACCTGTTGAAAAATTCACCGATATTGCACTGAATCTATTGATCAGGTTTGGGGAGAATTGCCATCTTGGCAATACTGAGTCTTTCTTTTTATTTTAAGGAATTTTTAAAAACTAAATTTATTTATTTATTTATTTATTTATTTATTTATTTATTTATTTATTTATGGCTGCTTTGGGTCTTTGTTGCTGTGCGTGGGCTTTCTCTAGTTGCGGCGAGCAGGGCCTACTCTTCGCTGTGGTGCGTGGGCTTCTCATTGCAGTAGCTTCACTTGTTGCAGAGCACGGGCTCTCGGCGTGCAGGCTTCAGTAGCTGTAGCTCGCGGGCTCTAGAGCACAGGCTCAGTAGTTATGGCGCACGGGCTTAGTTGCTCCGCGGCACGTGGGTTCTTCTCGGACCAGGGCTCGAGCCTGTGTCCCCTGCATTGGCAGGCGGATTCTTGACCACTGTGCCACCAGGGAAGCCCAATATTGAGTCTTTTAATCCATGAACATAGCATGTCTCTCCATTTATTTAGGTCTTGTCTAATTCTTCTCAGCAGTGTTTTGTAGTTTTTATTGCATGGGAGTTGCAAGATCACCCCCAGATTTGATGATTTGTAGAAGGGCTCATAGGACTCAGCATAGAGTCATTTTCATGGCCATGATTTATTACAGGAAAAGGATACAAGGTAAAATCAGCAAAGGGAAAAGGCTCATGGGGCTAAGTTTGGGGGAGACCAGGTGCCAGCTTCCACGGTCATCATGTAGCTACACAGGACAAACTTAATTGTCCCAGGGAGTTGTGACAATGGGTGTGAAATGTTGCCAACCAGGTAAGTTCATCAGAAACTCAGCGCCCACGGTTTTATTGGGAACTTATATTTATTTCCTAAGGCTGCTGTAACAAACTGATACAAACCTGGAGACTTCAAACAACAGAAATTTGTTCTCTCACAGTTCAGGAGGCCAGAAGCCTGAAATCAAGGTGTCAGCCTGGTTGGTTCCTTACAGAGGCTCCAAGGGACAATCCATTTCAGGCCTCTATGCTACCTTCTGGTTGCTGCCAGCAATCCTTGTAGGTTTATCACTCCAATTTCTGTCTCTGTCTTTACATCGCTTTCTTCCCTGTGTCGTCTCTCCTTTTCTGAGAAGGATACTTGTCATTGGATTTAAGACCCACGCTGATCCAGGATGATCTATCTTGAGATCTTAACTTAATAACATCTGCAAAGACCCTTTTTCCAATTCACAGGTTTGGGGTAGATGTATATCTTTCGGGTGGGGCCACTGTTCAGTCCAGTGCAGGGCTGGCCAGGTAGGCAGTCTCTGTCTGGTGCCTAACAAAATTCCAGGCACCCAGAAAGAAAGCAGATTTCAACATAAGTCATATTGTTTGGCTCAAAGAGCCACTCTGATCATTTCCAGGGATGGTGGGAACCTTCCCGAAATCCAGGTTCTCAGATGCCAGTCAAGGGCTAACTGTGTAAGCAGGGGTTTTATTTGTTTGTTTGTTTTTGTTTTGTTTTTTGGTAACTTGTTAGCCTGCTGCACTGACTCTTTTCTGTATGCACTTCTTTTGTTATATTTATTCCTAAGTATTTTATTCATTTTGATGCAGTTGTAAATGGAATCTTTTTCTTTTCTTTTCCTTTCCTTTTGGCCACACCGTGTGGCATGTGGGACTTTAGTTCCCTGACCAGAGATTGAATCCAGGCCCTCGGCAGTGAAAGTGCCGAGTCCTAACCACTGGACTGCCAGGGAATTCCCTGGAATTTTTTTCTTAATTCCATTTTCAGATTGTTTGTTTCTAATTATAGAAATACAACTGTTGTTTGTATATCGATATTGTATCCTGTGACCTTGTTAAACTAGTTTATTGTTTCTAGCAGATTTTTTTGATAGATCCCTTAGGATTTTCTAAATAGATGATCATGTTATCTGTGAATAAAGACAATTTTGCTTCTTCCTTTTAATCTGTATGACTTTAATTTTTTTCTTGCCTTATTGCACTGACTAGAACCTTTAGTGCAATGTAGAATCATTTCAAATATTTCTTCTGTTTCTTTCTTCTTGTTCTGATATTCCCATTATGTGTATGTTACACCTTTTGTAGAACAAAAGTCCTTGGATGTTCTGTTTTTTTTCAGTCTTTGTTCTGTTTGCCTTTCAGTTTTTGAAGATTCTATTGAGATATACTCCATTTCAGAGATTCTTTCCTTAGTGTTATCCAGTCTGCTAATAAGCCCATCAAAGGCAGTCTTCATATCTGCTACGGCGTTTTTTATGTCTAGCATTTCTTTTTGGTTCTTTCTTAGCATTTCCATCTCTCCGCTTGCATTACCCATCTGTTCTTACATGTCGTCTACTTTATCCATGAGAGCCCTCAGCATATTAAACATAATGGTTTTAAATTCCCAGTCTGATAATTCCAACATCTCTGCCCTATCTGGTTCTGAACCTTGCTCTGTCTCTTCAAATTGTGTTTTTTACCCTTTAATTGTGTAATTTGCCTTGTAATTTTTTCCTGATAGCCAGACATGATGTACTGGGTGAAAGGAACTGCTATAAGTAGGTCTTAATAATGTGGAGGTGAGGTGTGGGAGAGGGGAAGCCTTCTATGGTCCTGTGATCAGGCCTCAGTTCTTTTACTCAGCCTGTGCCTCTGGACTGTGAACTTCACAAGTGTTTCTCAGTCATTTTTCTCCCCTTGGTTGGGACAGGCTGCCCAGAGGAGGCTGGAGCTGGGCATTTCCCTTCCCCTGGTCAGTTAGGCTCTGACAACACCCCAGCAGGTCAGGCTCTGGTTAATAAGTTTTCCTTGAGAGCAGCCTTGTTAAGGAGAGCAGAGTGCTCTGTCGCATTAGGAAATGGTTCCTTCCCTCCCCCTGCAAAAGCTTGAGGGGACTTTGCTCTTATATTTACTTGGGAACCTGCTCATGCTCCAGGGGTAAATCTCACAGTATTGTGTCGGCTCCCTTATGACTGGGTCCCCCACAGTTTTTTGTTTTTTGTTTTTTTTTTTGTGGTACGCGGGCCTCTCACTGCTGTGGCCTCTCCCACTGTGGAGCACAGGCTCCGGACGCGCAGGCCCAGCCGCTCCGCAGCATGTGGGATCCTCCTGGACCGAGGCACGAACCTGCGTCCCCTGCATCGGCAGGCGGACTCCCAACCACTGCGCCACCAGGGAAGCCCTGGACTTCTTTTCACTGGGTGCTCTGCTGACTGCAACAAGCTGGCCTCCAGCAAGTGTGGCAGGATAGAAGCCGGGAGCCTGCTGGGAGGCTGCTGCTGTGAGTCAGGTGAGAGAAACCTGGACCAGGGCTGCAGGAAGAGAGCTGGCTGTAGTTAGAAGTCGAGGGACGTGTGGATGAACCAAGGATGGGGTGGGAGAGGGGAGGAGCCCTGGCTGACCCCAGAAGAACATCACGATCAGGATGAGGGTTGCAGGCACGCACAGCCGGACAACCAGTGGGAGCATCTCAAGCACTGGGACTCCTAGCCCTGAGCCCCTGTTCTGCAGCTCTACCCACCGCACCTCCAGCCTTGGGGGTGGGGTCTGCGCTTGCAGGGCTTGTAATCTATTCGCGGTTGAGAGCTTGACGCTTTTTTAATTCCCACTTCCTGAAAGTTCATCCTACAGAACTTGCCAGAAACCTGCCCTGCCGTTTGCCTGGGGAAGACGTCCAGGGGAAGATGTCTCCGCAGGAGCCGGACGTGGGGAAGCGGGCGCCTGCCACCTGCTGAGCAGCTCCGGAGCAAACCTTCTCCCGCAACGTCTCCCGCTCCCTCTGCCGCCAAGGCTCAGCATGGCCAGGGGTCAGATCCGTTTCCGCCACGGACCACGTGCATTGGAAGCCGAGAGGTAGTAAGGGGATGACTGGCAAGAGCGTTAGATGTTCCTTACGTGTTCCATTTCTTTTTCCACGTCTCCCATGGTTCACGCTGCCACCTGAAATAACAATTCGCATTTTAGAGATCAGTTTGATTGAGTCAAACAACTTCGACAAATGCCAAATGCACATATTTTAATGTGCAAAATACTACGAGAACCTGGGGGGCACCTGGAAAAACCATGGGTCTGGTGGCTGCTGCTCCGACGCTCCCAGTCCGGGTAGTAGTGAGGACGGAGAGCTGACCACTGCTCACTGTTGCTCTGGCCTTGTCCACGCCATGTGCCCAAGGAGTTCAGGAGACACCCAGCTGCCCCAGTCGCAGAGGCCTTCAGCCTTAGAGTTAGGCTCCCAGGGAGCAGGGATACCCCTGCCCCAGATGTATGACCCTCAAATCGTTTCAGGCCTCCGGAGGGGTTGTTCTGTTGCTGATGTTGTGTTAGAAAATGTATCACCGCAAACGCATTATCCCATCAAAACTTACGCTCTTGCAGAAATTTTGCGATACCTCAGAGGGACCAGCGGAGGAAGCCTCGCCCGCCCCACCCCGCGAGGCCCCGTCCAACAGAGGTCCCGCCCACCTAGAGGCCCCGCCACGCTGCGAGCGCGAGGCCCCGCACGAGGCCCCGCCCCCGCACGAGGCCCCGCCCCCGGCGTGCGCGCGCCCGGCCGCCGCCACCGCCATTTTGGAGTGACCGGAGCGCCGCCCGCGGCCCGAGCCGGTCCCGAGCCGCCGGCCCGCCGCGCTGAGTCTGTAGGCGCCGTGTCCGTGGGCGCCTCGCCCGGCCGGGCCCATGTGCGCGCGGCCCGCCCCAGGCCGACCGGGCTTCGCCTCCGCCCGCGCCCTGGCCTCCACCCGGGCCTCCGAGGAGCCGCCGCGACGCCCGGCCCGCGGGGCAGGTGAGTGCGGCCGCGTCTCAGAGCCGGCGGTACTAGCTGGCCGGGCCCGGAGGGGCCACCCCGTCAGTGTCCTCATGTCGGCGTCCACCAGCTGCCTGTCGCTGCCCCCTCAGTGTCCACCCCTTTGTCAGCGTCCACGCCCCGCCCGTCGCTGCCGCCGTGATGCTCGCCTTGTCAGTGCCCACCCTTGTCAGCGTCCCCCAGGTTAGTGTCCACCAGATCAGTTTCCCCCATGTCAGTGCCCGCCCCGTCAGTGTCCTCTACAACGGCGTCCACCCCTGACAGTGACGTCGTGTCAGTGTCCACCACCAGTGTCTCCCTTGACGGCCCACCCGCACCAGTGACCTCCCATCAGTGTCCACCGCACCACTCCGTTAGTGTCCCATGTCAGTGCCCTCCCGCCTCCTTTATCCCCTCAGAGTCCCCCAAAGCGGTGTTCACCCCCACCTGTGGTGCCCTTCCAGTCAGCGACTCCCACATCAGTGACCCCCCAAGTGCCCTCCTCCCTGCCAGTAACCTTCCCCTAATGTCCTTCCTCCCCCTGTGCTGCCGATGCCCCCAACATCAGTGCCCCCCCAGGCGAGATCCCCCATCAGTCCTCCCAAGATTGTCGGTGTCCCCACTCCCCTCCTCACTGCTTCCTCCCTCACACCGCTCTGTTAGGGACCCTTCCCGTCAGTGCCCTGACCCACCTGCCAGTGCTCCCCCTCGCAGTGCCCTCTCCAGGGCCGGTCTCCTGCCAGTCGATGTGGGACTCTACCCTCCCCACTGCCCGCTGTCATCAGTCCCCTTATCCACTCACTGGCTCCTCTCCCTGCTACTGTCCCCTTTCCATTACCATGTGGGCTCATGTGTCTCCAGTCACCTACCCCCATTCTGTCACCTCCTTACCCCTCGCAGCCCCATTTCTTCCTTCATCTCCATCACCTCTTCCCTTCACACCTGTCACCTTCCCCCATGTACTTTACGGGCCCATTGAATGTCCTCCCACCATCACTGTGACATCTTTCGCACACCCCCACTTCTGCTTTGTGTCCTTACAGCCTAACTACCTGCATCGTCTGCCCACTTGTTACTGACCGCTCCCACTTTGGTACTGATCACCACCCTGTCACCACCAGCTCGTTCAGTCTGTCACTTCCGCTTAGTTCCTGCATTTCACTGTACCCCCTCCCCCATTTTGTCCCTGTACCCACCTGTCTTGTCCTTAGGGCCTTTTCCAGCCTCTTACTCTTTCACCCACCTGTCACCTCCCCCATGGCCTCTTTCTGCCATGCCCTTGGCCTCTCAGTGCCCAGGCCCTCACTGGCACTCTCAGCTGTTCACCTTTTCTTCATGTCCCTTCCTTTCTGGCTTCTCTTCCCTTTTGGCATCTCAAACTGTCACGTCAGCTAAGCTCTGGAAGGCAAGAAGCAGCTGGCTATGAGAAGAGTGGGGGACAGAGACTTCTAGACCGAGGGGGCAGCACATGCAAAGGCCCTGAGGTGGACCTCCAGGAACCTAGATAAGACTGATATGTGGCCAGGGTAAGGGGGAGACACAAGAGCCTTGGTTAGGGCATTGGCCTTCCAGTCATGCTGTTCCTTGCAGGCTGTTGAGTCTGAGTTTGAGGGACCCAGGCTGGAGATTGAGCTGGGGAGGGCCATCAACACATGAATAAGAGGGGGAGAGACAAGGCATTGGGAGTGAGTGTGTTTGTGGTTTAGACCTTGGTGATGACTGAGGGAGTAATTTTGGAGGTAGAGCTATTGGGACGCGCTGATGGATTAGGAGAGGGGTGTGAGGGGAAGGGAGGACTCGGGATGATTTCTAGGCTTATTGATGGCATACATGGGTGGACTGGGGCACTTCGGATGGGTGGATGGGGAAGCTGGGGGGGGGTGGCAGTTGCAGGGGAGTTGTTTTAGGTTGGAGGTGGAAAGTAAGGCTTTCTTGTGGCTGAAAGTAGTGGGAGAATTCTGACAAGTTAAAGGGTAGTTAGGGAGAAGGAATCTTGCAGAAGAATCTGGAGCCCAGAGGAGAGGTCAGGCTGCAGGTATACGACCTCAGCACAGGATAATGTTTGAAGCCTAGGAAATGGCTATTTATTTGCACACACACGCAGTAGAACACTTCGATCATTTATTGTGTGCTGCTGTCTTACATGCTTAATATGAATTATTTAATCCTCACAGGAACCCTAGGGTATAGGAACTATTATTTTCCTGTTTTATAGATGAAGAAACTAAGATATACAACAAACAGGTGATAGAGCCAGGATTTGCATCCCAGGCTGGCTGATTAAAGCCTCTCCTCCCCCCCTTTTTTTTTGGTTAAGGAAAAGGCTAACTTTTAAAGTACTGTTTTTACATTTTTGAATAATAATGGTAATCGATTATGTTTTAGGCACTTTGGTGTTCGTGCATGTATGTGTTCCAATAAAACTTCATTTAGAAAAACAAGCCCAGCCACTTTTTAAAGTACCTCATTAAAAAAAATAAAGTGCCTCATTTAATCTTTTTTACTTTTTTTTTTTTTTCGGTATGCGGGCCTCTCACTGTTGTGGCCTCTCCCGTTGCAGAGCACAGGCTCCAGATGCGCAGGCTCAGCGGCCATGGCTCACGGGCCCAGCCGCTCCGCGGTATGTGGGATCTTCCCGGACTGGGGCATGAACCCGTGTCCCCTGCATTGGCAGGCGGACTCTCAACCACTGCGCCACCAGGGAAGCCCACTTTTTTTTTTTTTTTTGCTCGCACCGCGCCTTGTGATATCTTAGTTCCCTGACCAGGGATTGAACCTGGGTCCACAGCAGTGAAAGTCCAAGTCTTAACCACCGGACAGCCAGGGAATTCCTGATTTTTTTTTTTTAAACAAAATGCTTTACCTTTTGTTAGCTTTGTATTTTCATGAGACATAACATTTTTACATAAAGTGAGTACGTGACTTGTGCAGAATTTACTATAGACCAGAGAGTGAAAACCAGTGCTAAATTCTATATTTTGACATCTAACCCAGTAATCATTTAATTCTTTTTTTTTTTTTTGGCCATGCCATGCGGCATGTGGGATCTTAGTTCCCCGACCAGGGATCGAACCTGCGCCTGCTGCATTGGAAGCCCGGAGCCTTAACCACTGGACCACCAGAGAAGTCCATTTAATTCGTAAAAACAAGTTAATGAGGTCGTTACTCTTAATATTCCTGTTAATATTCATGTGAGAACACTGAGGCACAAACAAGTAATGTACCCAAGGGTAGCGGTAAATAAATGAGAGAGCCAGGACTCAACTCATGTGGTCAGACTCCAGTGGGTGGTTATGCACATGGTAATCTGAACTCAGCATAAAATTCAGAGGACACCAAAATGTGTATCATTCTCACCCTGTCCATCAGCTATCCTCTTCCTCTTGGAAATCATGTCATGTCCATATACAACAAGCAGCTCTCTTTTTAACACAGAATGTGCAATCTTTTATTTCTTTAAAAATATTCCACCATTTAAAAATTATTGAAGAATATTTTACACCCAGTGCAAAGTACAGATCCTAAGTATATAAGTTTGATGAATTTTAACGAATGTATACACCCGTGTGTCCATCACTCATGTAAAGATATAGAACATTTCTGTCATCCCTAAAAGTTTTTCTTTGTGTCCCTTTTCAGGTATTAAAGCTATCCTTCAAAATCGCAAGGCAACATTTGTTCTGATTTCTGTTTTTACAGATTAATTTTGCACATCCTTGAACGTCATGTAAATGGAGTCATAAAGTATATGCTCTTTTGTGTCTGTCTTCTTTTGCTCAGATAATGTTTTTGAAATTTATTGATTTTGATGCCTGTCTATAGTTTTATAGTTTGAGTAGTATTCCTTTGTGTGAAAATATTTTTCTTATTGGTAGACATTTGGGTTGCTTTCACTTTTTAGCTGTTGTGAGTAAAGTCACTGAGTTTATTGTACATTCTTTTGTGGACATGTGTTATATCTTTTGAGTGAATATCTAGGAGTGGAATTGCTGGGTCATAGTATAGATATATGTTTAATTTGTTTTTAGAAAATGCCAAACAGGGACTTCCCTGGTGGCACAGTGGTTAAGAATCTGCCTGCCAATGCAAGGGACATGGGTTCGAGCCCTGGTCTGGGAAGATTCCCACATGCCATGGAGCAACTAAGCCCATGTGCCACTACTAAGCCTGTGCTCTAGAGCCCAAGAGCCACAGCTGCTGAGCCTGCGTGCCACAACTGCCGAAGCCTGCGCACTTAGAGCCCATGCTCCGCAACAAGAGAAGCCACCACAATGAGAAGCCTGCACACCGCAATGAAGAGTAGCCCCCGCTCACCACAACTAGAGAAAGCCCATGCACAGCAACAGAGACCCAATGCAGCCAAATAAATTTAAAAAACAAAACAAAACAAAAAATGCTAAACAGTTTTCCAAACTGGTACCATTTCATACTCCCATCAGTAATGTATGAGAGTTCTAGTTTCTCCACATGCATACCAACTCTTGATATTGTCAGTCTTTTTAACTTTAATTCAGGTGGTAGTGGTATTTCATTATGGTTTTAATAACAGTGGTGAGCAACTTCTCATATGCTTTTTGACCATCTGTGTATCTCTTGTGAAGTGTCAGGTCTTTTGTCCACTTTTTGTTGGATTGTCTTTATTATTCAGTTTTAGGAATTCAAAAAAATATTCTGTTGTAAGTCCTTTATGATATTTGTGTGTATGTATATACATATACAGTGAGGGAGTGGGAGGAGGAGAGGAAGTGAGGGGTGAATGTTGTTTCCTATTTTGTGGTTTGCCTATTTGTTTCTTAATGGTATCTTTTTTTAAAAATTTTATTTATTTTTGGCTGTGTTGGGTCTTTGTTGCCGCACACAGGCTTTCTCTAGTTGTGGCGAGTGGGGGCTACTTTTTGTTGCAGTGCATGGGCTTCTCATTGCCTCATTGAGGTGGCTTCTTTTGTTGCAGAGCACAGGACCTAGGCGTGCGGGCTTCAGTAGTTGCAGGATGCGGGCTCAGTAGTTGTGGCACGTGTGCCCTAGAGTGCATGAGCTTCAGTAGTTGTGGCACGTGGGTTCAGTAGTTGTGACTCACGGGCTCTAGTGTGCAGGCTCAGTAGTTGTGGCACATGGGCTTAGTTGCTCCACAGTATGTGGGATCTTTCTGGACCAGGGATCGAACCTGTGTGCCCAGCATTGGCAGGAAGATTCTTTTTTTTTTTTTTTTTTGTGGTACACAGGCCTCTCACTGTTGTGGCCTCTCCCGTTGTGGAGTACAGGCTCCGGACGCGCAGGCTTAGCGACCATGGCTCACGGGCTCAGCCGCTCTTCGGCATGTGGGATCTTCCCGGACCGGGGCACAAACCCGTGTCCCCTGCATCGGCAGGCGGACTCTCAACCACTGCGCCACCAGGGAAGCCTGGTAGGCAGATTCTTAACCACTGCACCAACAGGGAAGTCCCCCAATGGTATTTTTTTACGAGCAGAAAATTTTAATTTGGATGAAGTCAAAATTGCTCAATATTTTATTTTTACGTTTTTTATGTGTTGTAAGACAGTTGTGCCTGTACCAGAATTGTGAAGACACTGTCCAGTGTTTTGTCTTTGTAGAAGCTTTATAGTGGTAGCTTCTGTATTCAGGTTTATGATTCCTCTTTTTCTTTTATTTTTTTTTAAAAAATATTTATTTACTTATTTATTTTTGTATTTATTTATTTGGCTGCACCGGGTCTTGTATTTATTTATTTATTTGGCTGCGGCATGTGGGCTCTTAGTTGCGGCACGCAGGATCTAGTTCCCCGATCAGGGATCAAACCCAGGCCCCCTGCATTGAGAGCATGGGGTCTTAACCACTGGACCACCAGGGAAGTCCCGCTCTTTTTCTTTTAAACAGCTTTATTGAGATACAAATGACATACAATAAACTACACATGTTTAAAGTGTAAAATTTGATAAGTTTTGACATATGTGTACACCTGTGAAATCATCACCACAGTCAAGATAGGGAATGTATCCATCATTTCTCAAATTTCCGACTGCCCCTTTGGATCCCTCCTTCCCACCCTTTTTTGCCCCTCCACGTCCAAGCAAATACTGATCTCCTTTATGAATGATCTGTCTTGCATGATTTTTTGTGTGAGGTGGAAAAGGGTACATTTTTTTCCCGTATGAGTTATACAATCATTCTAGCATCGTTTGTTGAGAACTCTTTTTCCTCCTTTAAATTGCATGGGATCCTTCATTGTAAATTAATTGAACATGTGTATGCAGGCTTATTTCTGGGCTTTTTGTTATGTTCCATTGGTCTATATTTCTATCCTGTGCCAACACCATGCTGTCTTTTTTTTTTTTTTTAATAATGATTTATTTATTTTTGGCTGCGTTGGGTCTTCGTTGCTGCACACGGGCTTTCTCTCGTTGAAGCAAGCAGGGGCTACTCTTCGTTGCGGTGTGCGGGCTTCTCATTGCGGTGGCTTCTCATTGCAGAGCAGGGGCTCTAGGCGCGCGGGCTTCAGTAGTTGTGGCACACGGGCTCAGTAGTTGTGGCACACGGGCTCAGTAGTTGCGGCTCGCGGGCTCTAGCGCGCAGGCTCAGTAGTTGTGGTGCACGGGCTTAGTTGCTCCGCGGCATGTGGGAACTTCCCGGACCAGGGCTCGAACCCGTGTTCCCTGCATTGGCAGGCGGATTCTTAACCACTGCGCCACCAGGGAAGCCCCATGCTGCCTTAATGTCTGTAATTTTATGGTCCGTCTGGAAATCAGGTAGTGTGAGACCTCCACCTTTATTCCTCTGCAAAATTCTCTTGCCAGTTTTAGAATAAGCTCTTCAATTTTTTTTTTTTTTTTTTTTTTTTTTTTTTGCGGTATGCGGGCCTCTCACTGCTGTGGCCTCTCCCGTTGCGGAGCACAGGCTCCGGAAGCGCAGGCTCAGCGGCCATGACTCAGGCTCAGTGGCCATAGCTCAGGAGCCCGGCCATTCCGCGGCATGTGGGATCTTCCCGGACCGGGGCGCGAACCTGTGTCCTCTGCATCGGCAAGCAGACGCTCAACCACTGCGCCACCAGGGAAGCCCAGCTCTTCAATTTGGATAGGAATTTTTGCTGGGAGTTTTGTTGGGATTACTTTTTTTTTTTTTTTTTTTTAACCAATCACTTGTATTTATTTCAGGACATAATATACTATTTTGACCCATGGACGCTACTAAACTATAATCCTGTTAAATATCTATAGGATATTTTATTTTTGTAAAGATAGGTCTTTAAAAAAAAAGACAGATTAATAACATATCAAAATTAGATTGAAAACATAGGTCATTGCTTTCATTCTCTGTCCTAGTGTTAAAGATGTTACAAAGACACACAGAATATCACCCGGCTAGTCTCTTTTGGGGAAGCTATATTCAAATTGACAAAAAGTACCCCTACATTTACAGACAGAGCTGTTGTCCAAGGGGTCTTTCTCTGATTTTAGCAAAGAAAAACAGTCCAGGGGCTTCCCTGGTGGCGCAGTGGTTGAGAATCTGCCTGCCAATGCAGGGGACATGGGTTCGAGCCCTGGTCTGGGACAATCCCACATGCTGCGGAGCAGCTGGGCCCGTGAGCCACAATTACTGAGCCTGTGTGTCTGGAGCCTGTGCTCCGCAACAAGAGAGGCCGCAATAGTGAGAGGCCCGCACACCGCGATGAAGAGTGGCCCCCGCTTGCCACAACTAGAGAAAGCCCTTGCACAGAAACGAAGACCCAACACAGCCATAAATAAATAAATAAAATTAAAAAACAAAAAAACAGTCCAAATTGTATTCTTCATACTAGGTGATTTAACTAGTATATACCATGTTTGGCACATGGTATTATTTTTCTCCTACTGGAACAAGTTCTTGTTTTCTCAAAGCCTTTCCCCAACTTTTCTAAAATTAAGCTTAAATATCATTTATTTCAGGCCTTCAAAGTAAAATGCTATCCTCATATACACATGTACCAGGTTGGTATATTCATATCTATCCTTTCCAATTGCAAGCTAAGCAAACACATGCATTTAGAGCTGTATTAATGTATTAAAGCAAAAGACAACCCAACTTAATATCAAGAGAAATTGTGACCTTCCATGTAGTGCTTGACAGAGAAAACACTGATTTTGCCACATTGTCTTATTTTATTCAAATAGCAGTCTGCTCACACATGGTCCAAGAACACCCAAATAACAAAGCAAAGATTGGTCTTCAAACATTATAGCCAGTGATGCCACGCTTGCCTATGATCTCGCCAACATAAAACCACATCCACACCTCAGTGGCCACCAAACCATTCAGTAGAGCTTCCTTAACTGTTAGCTGTTTGAAGCTACCAGTTTGAGCACTATTGATAATTTTTTTCAAGCTCTGAATAGCTGTAGGGATCTCAGCAGGGGTTGGAGGAACCAGCTCAACCTTGGCATAGTGCCAAAATGTGGCCAGTCGAGGCTTCAAGTAAGTCACAGCAGCGCTGACTAGCGCCAGGGCCTTCTCCGCGAGGTTACGGACAAACTGGGCCATGGTTCTAGGACGGAAAGCCCGTCGTGCCGACTGTGGTTGGGATTACATTGAATCTCTAGATCAGTTTTAGAATTGAGTTATTAACTTTGAGTCTTCTGTGCAAATGGTATATCTCTCCATTTATTTAAATTTTCCTTAATTTTTCTCAGCAACATTTTGTAATTTTCAGTGTGAAAAGTACACTTTTTTCATTAAGTATGTTTGTAGGTATTTGATATTTTTGATGTTATTTAAAATATTTTTATATTGTTTTTCAACTACTTGTTTTTTTAATAAGTATTTTTTAATATATTTATTTATTTTATTTTGGCTGCACCGGGTCTTAATTGTGGCACGTGGCATCTTAGTTGCGACATGCGGGATCTTTTAGTTGCAGCATGTGGGCTTCTTAGATGCGGCATGTGGATTCTTAGTTGTGGCATGTATGAGGGATCTAGTTCCCCGACCAGGGATCAAACCTGGGCCACCTGCATTGGGAGCTCAGAGTCTTGCCCACTGGACCACCAGGGAAGTCCCTCAACTAGTTAATGTACAAAAACACAGTTGGTTTATGTATACTTACCATGTATCTTGCAACTTTGCTCAATTCACTTATCAGTTCTCATGGTAGGTTTGTATATTCCTTTGTGTTTTCTATCTATATAATCATATCATCTGTGAATAAAGACAGTTTTTTCCAATTATTATGCCTTTTATTTGTTTTTCTTTGTAGTACCAGCTAGAACCTCTAATATAATGTTGAATGGAAGTGGTGATAGTGGGTCTTCATTGGTTGGGGAGGTTGCTTTCTGGTTCTATTTTATGGAAAGTTTTTACCATGAAGGGGTGTTGGAGTTTGTCAAATGCCTTTTCTACATTTGTTGCGATGATTATTTGGTTTCTGTCCTTTTTCCTATCAATATGATGTGTTGTATTAATTAATTTTCAGCTGTTAAAGCAACTTTGCATTCTTAGGATAAATCCCCTTAGTGTGGGGTGTATAATCCTTTTAAAATGTGGCTGGGGGGAAGTCCCTGGCAGTCCAGTGTTTAGGGCTCCGCGCTTCCTTTGCAGGGGGCACAGGTTCAATCCCTGGTTGGGGAACTAAGATCCCACATGCTGTGTGGCACAGCCAAAAAACAAAACAAAAGAAAGTGGCTAGGGTTTCCCTGGTGGCGCAGTGGTTGAGAGTCCGCCTGCTGATGCAGGGGACACGGGTTCGTGCCCCGGTCCGGGAAGATCCCACATGCCGCAGAGCGGCTGGGCCCGTGAGCCATGGCCGCCGAGCCTGCGCTTCCGGAGCCTGTGCTCCGAAACGGGAGAGGCCACAACAGTGAGAGGCCCGCGTACCGCAAAAAAAAAAAAAAAAAAAAAAAAAAAAAAAAAAAAAGTGGATAGATTTGGTTTACTAGTGTTTTGTTAAGGATTTTTGCGTATATCATATATATTCATGAGATATTTGTGTATGACCTTTTTTCCCCGTATGATATCTTTTTTAAAATTTTTTTTAAATTTATTTTTGGCCATGTTGGGTCTTTGTTGCTGTGCACGGGCTTTCTCTAGTTGCGGCGAGTGGGGGCTACTCCTCGTTGGGCTGCGTGGGCTTCTCATTGCAGTCAGTGGCTTCTCTTGTTGTGGAACACAGCTCTAGGCACGTGGGCTTCAGTAGTTGTGGCACACGGGCTCAGTAGTTGCAGCTGGCGGGCTCTAGAGCGCAGGCTCAGTAGTTGTGGCGCTCGGGCTTAGCTGCTCCAGGGCATGTGGGATCTTCCCGGACTAGGGCCTGAACCTGTGTTGGCAGGTGGATTCTTAACCACTGTGCCACCAGGGAAGTCCCTCCTGTATGATATCTTTTGTTTTGGTATCAGGGTACTACCAGCCCCAGAGAGTGAGTTGGGAAGGTCTTCATTTCTTTTCATAGATTGGATTTCTGTATGGGATCATATTCCTTTGGCTTGAAGCACTTCCTTCAGTATTTTGCATGTTGTGGGTATACTGGGGACAGAATCACTCAACTTTTGGTTGTCTGAAAAAGTCATTTACCCTTCAGGGTTTTTTTTTTTTTTTTTTTTTTTTTTTTGCGGTACGCTGGCCTCTCACTGCTGTGGCCTCTCCCGTTACGGAGCACAGGCTTCGGACACGCAGGCTCAGCGGCCATGGTTCAAGGGCCCAGCCGCTCCGCGGCATTTGGGATCTTCCCGGACCAGGGCACGAACCCGTGTCCCCTGCATCGGCAGGCGGACTCTCAACCACTGCGCCACCAGGGAAGCCCTAATCACCTGTATTTTTGTGTGTGTGTGTGTGGTACACAGGCCTTTCACTGTTGTGGCCTCTCCCGTTGCGGAGCACAGGCTCCGAACGCGCAGGCTCAGCGGCCATGGCTCCCAGGCTCAGCCGCTCCGCGGCATGTGGGATCTTCCCGGACCGGGGCATGAACCCGTGTCCCCTGCATCGGCAGGTGGACTCTCAACCACTGCGCCACCAGGGAAGCCCCCCAATCACCATATTCTTATATCCGATCCTCAGACCTTATTCATCTTATAGCTGAGTGTGAGTGTTTGCTCCCTTTTACCAACCTCTCCCTGCACCCCCCGCCCCCTGGCCTCTTTTCTACTCTCTAGTTCTTTGAGTTTGACCTATTTTTCTGCTTGGTTTCTTGGTGTCTCATCCCACCACTTGCTGTTTAGGAGTCAGCCAAGGATTTGGGAGGAATTTAATGTAGGTTTGGGGGGGCTCCCCTTCTTTTCTGATTTTCCTGTTTGATTTTCAGCCATGCTGGTAGTCCTGAACTCTGGCCTCTTTCCTCCTTGCTCTCCTTCTTCCAGTGATTGTGTTCCCTCCAGTTTCTGCATGTTCTTGATTTGTCTCCGGTACCTCCAAATACTTGTTTTTATTTTTTTTAATTAATTAATTTATTTATTTTGGCTGCGTTGGGTCTTCATTGCCACACATGGGCTTTCTCTAGTTGTGTCAAGCAGGGGCTACTCTTTGTTGCGGTGCACGGGCTTTTCATTGTGGTGGCTTCTCTTGTTGTGGAGCACGGGCTCTAGGCATATGGGCTTCAGTAGTTGTGGCATGCGGGCTCTGGAGCATAGGCTCAGTAGTTGTGGCGCACGGGCTTAGTTGCTCCGTGATGTGTGGGATCTTCCCGGACCAGGGCTCGAACCTGTGTGCTCTGCGTTGGCAGGTGGATTCTTAACCACTGTGCCACCAGAGAAGTCCTAAATATACTCTTAAAATAATGCATTACTTATAGTTATGTAAGTAGTAAAAGAATGAAGTTATGGATGCTGCAAATTAATGATTATCTCTGTGGATGAAGGGAGTTGAATAGGTTGTCAATTCCTCAGTGTGTTAGAAACTACTTTTTTTTAAAGTAGGTGTCATATGTGAGCAAATGTTAACATTTATTAAATCCCAATACATGGATATTTGTTATATTCTTCTCTGGACCTTTTTATATTTTAAATTTTTTTCATAATTCAGAATAAATAAAAATATGTAAAACTAGATAATTATAGTGTGTTGATTCTCTGGAAGTGCTCTTGTGAGAGCACTGAGGAAGGACTCAGTGACCTGACAGAAGTAGTTTTCGGTGAACTTCGGACTTGAGGAGCAGACAGGAATTTGCCAGGTAGGAAGGTGTGATGAAGGGTTTTCCAGGCAGAGGGGACCCAGGTGCCATCTGTCAGCTGTGAGAGACTCGCAGCATATTTAAGAAGCAGTGGGTGCTGGTGTGGTTGGGGAGGTAGGTGGGGCTGAGGAAAGAGAACCAAGACTGTGTCGAGTGGTGGCCCCACTTAACGTGGCCTGGTGTCGAGGCTGGCAGTGTGCTCTCTGTTCCCTTTTCCTCTTTTTCTGCCTTTTTTTGGTGTTAAGAGTATATTTATGATTCTGTTTGGGTCTTCGTGTATCTTTCATGTCTCTGACACGTCTAATATTTCCTCTAGGTTTTTGAACATATGGAATACGGTTACAACAACTGCTTAAATGTCCTTGTCTATTAATTTTATCATCTGTGTCATTTCTGGGTTGATTATGGTTTGTGTTTTCCTGCTTCCTTGTATGTCTGGTCATTTTTGATTGGATACCAAGACACTGTGACTTTTATCTTGTTGGATGCTGGGTATTTTTGTATTTCTATAAATATTCTTGACCTTTGTTCTGGAATGTTGTTAAATTACTCAGAAACAGTTTGATTCTGTGGGTCTGGCTTTTAGGCTTTGTTAGGTGGGACCAGAGTAATGTTGAGTCCAGTGTTGAGTCACTTTGCCCCACCACTGAGGCAAAAGTCTTCTGAGTACTTTGTCCAATGCCCCGAAATGAGGAAATTTTCCACTGTGACTGGAAGAGTAACTCTCCTTGGCCCCGTGTGAACTTGGAGGGTGGTCCCCACTAATCCCTGGCTTGGATGCCTGTCTTATACACTTCCGTTGATCAGTACCTGGCTGGAGCCAGCAGATCCTCAGCGCTGTCTACGACTCTGTCCCATCCAGTGCTCTGCCCGTGGACTCTAGCGCCTTGGCCTTCCTGGACTCCCAGTGCTGTTTCTTCACCTCGGGGGACTGCTGGACCCCACCTGGTGTCTCTCCTGTTACCCAGAACTACTTGTCAGGCAGGAAGCTGGGCAGTTAAAGGGCTCCTCTTCTTTGCCTCCTGTCAGGGATCACTGTTCTTCACTGCAGGATAGCCAGTGTCTTGAAAACCATTTCATTTGTAAATCTCGTCCCTGTTATTTCGTCTTGGCCAGAAGCAAAAGTATCAAAAACAGGTATTTGAATGAAGGTATTAGGAAACATAGAAGATAGTGATGGGACCTATGAGAATGCTGACCCCTTTCTAGTTCGGGATGCCTGGGTGGGAGAGCAGTGGTGGCCTTACCTGGGTGGACATGAAGGGAATTCATGTGTTTAGGGAAGGAGGTGGGGATAGGGTTTGGGAGAAAGGTGTCACAGGAGAACCAGGCTACAGAATGAGATCCTGAGGGCCTGCTGAGAAGAAGAACCCGCTGGGTATGGGCTGGAGGACACAGGTGACAGAATGCTCGTACCTGCAGTGGGAGGACGTGGGAGAGGGTGACGCTGCCAGGGAGTGCAAGCATGGGGAGGATGCTCAGGATTTGTGCCCGCTGAGGAGAAGGTGTCACTCATTCCCTGGCTGCATGTCCCCCGTGATGTCCCGGCTGTTGCGGGCTTCCTCCAGCTCAGACTAAGTAGAATTGGTCAAGAAGATGTATGTTATACAAGCACTGGTTCAAAGTCAGAATATAGAGGTCTTAGGGCCCTTACAGAGATACTTCCTTATTTTGAAACTGTGTATAAAGTGCTGAAAAGCCAATTTTGAATTATTTAGCTTAATAATTTTGCAATGTTAGATGTGCCAACTTTAAAAGTAAAACAGCCAGTTATTTTACCAGCAAAATGGGTTTCTTTGGGAATAACAGAGAGTTGCAATTCAGGACAAGCAAGCAATAGCAAAAGCCATAGGCAAGTCTCACGAACAAAGCAGAGGAAGGTTACTTTGTAGAGAAAAAGGAGGAAGTTGGGAGGGGCTATTTTGAACAAAAGTCCATTGGAGGAAAGTGAGAGTTCAGGGTGGTGATGGTTTCTCACTGGCTGAGTTGCTGGGCAAAAAGGAAACCTTCCTCCATGGGGGTCTGTGGTTGAGGCTGAGTAGCAGTGGGTGAGGGCTCCCCTTCTGGCCTCCTGACTCTTGTAAATGAAGTTTCCTTTGTTCTGTTTCACAGATGTAAAAAGATTTTCCTATTTTAGGAGATAACACTGACTTATTCCTGGCTTAGTAGCACAACTTCGAGTGCCTTTTTTTTGCTTGACTTTTATATGAAATTTAAAAATACACAAATGTACAGAAAACATAATGAACATCCATGTACTCATCTCCCAGCTTTATCAGTGATTGGTACTTTGCCAGTTATTATTATTATTATTTTAATCTGTCCCTTTTTCTCTCACACTTCTTTTTAATGTTGTGAACTGTTTTTTTTTTAAACATCATTATTGGAGTGTAATTGCTTTACAGTGTTGTGTTAGTTTCTGCTGTATAACAAAGTGAATCAGCTATATGCATACGTATATCCCCATATCCCCTCCCTCTTGCGTCTCCCTCCCATCCTCCTTATCCCACCCCTCTAGGTGGTCACAAAGCACCGAGCTTATCTCCCTGTGCCATGCAGCTGCTTCCCAGTAGCTATCTATTTTACATTTGGTAGTGTATATATGTCAGTGCCATTCTCTAACTTCGTCCCAGCTTACCCTTCCCCCTCCCTATGTCCTTAAGTCCATTCTCTACGTCTGTGTCTTTATTCCTGCCCTGCCCCTAGGTTCTTCAGAACTATTTTTCTTTTTAGATTCCATATATATGTGTTAGTATGCGGTATTTGTTTTTCTCTTTCTGACTTACTTCACTCTGTATGACAGACTCTGGGTCCATCCACCTCACTACAAATAACTCAATTTTGTTTCTTTTTATGGCTGAGTAATATCTCTCTCACACTTTTAAAATTTGTTTGGTTCTTGTGTTTCGGTGGAGTGTTTTAAAAGTAAATCCAAGAAATAATGTCATTTCACCCATGAATACTTCACTTTTTCTCTCTAACAGATAAGGGAAGTTTTTATTTTTAAAAACAGTGGTCATGTCACTTTTACAACTAAGAGATTTACAGTAATTCCTTAATATCATCTAATACCAGTCCATATTCAGATTTCCCCAATAGCTTCAAAAATATACTCTTCCAGTTGATTCGTTTTAATTGGACCCAAACAAGATCTAAATATTATATTTGATGATTAGGTCTCTTAGGGCTCTTATATTCTAGAACAGTCACCCCTCCTTATTGCTAAAGTATAATTTTCAAAAGGTAAAATCATTGGGCTTCCCTGGTGGCGCAGTGGTTAAGAATCCACCTGCCAGTGCAGGGGACATGAGTTCGAGCCCTGGTCCGGGAAGATCCCACATGCCGCGGAGCAACTAAGCCCATGCGCCGCAACTGCTGAGCCTGCACTCTAGAGCCTGCAAACCACAACTGCTGAAGCCTGTATGCCTAGAGCCCGTGCTGCGCAACGAGAAGCCACTGCAATGAGAAGCCCGCGCACCGCAACAAAGAGTAGTCCCCACTCGCCGCAACTAGAGAAAGCCCGTGCACAGCAACGAAGACCCAATGCAGCCAAAAAAATAAATTTTAAAGAAATTAATTAATTTTTTAGAAAAAGGTAAAATCATCACTTGCATGCATATACAGAACGAACAGTTCTGGGCTCTGCTGGTCTGTGTTGTTGTTTTTTTAAATAAATTTATTTTATTGTTAAATTTTTTTGGCTGCATTGGGTCTTTGTTGCTGCACGCAGGTTTTCTCTAGTTGTGGTGAGCTGGGGCTCCTCTTCATTGCGGCACGTAGGCTTCTCATTGCAGTGGCTTCTCTTGTTGCAGAGCACGGGCTCTAGGTGCGTGGGCTTCAGTAGTTGTGGCACACGGGCTTAGTTGCTCCACGGCATGTGGGATCTTCCCAGGCCAGGGCTCAAACCCGTGTCCCCTGCATTGGCAGGCGGATTCTTAACCACTGTGCCACCAGGGAAGCCCCCTGGTCTGTGTTTTTGTTGCATGCCTTGAAGTCAGTCCTTTTGCCAAGGAGCGCTAGTCACGTTATTTGGAAATGGTGTTAGGGATCACACCTGGAGCACTTTGGAGCACTTTTCTTCTAGAAGTTGTGATGGATCATCAGTGAGCCGTCCAGTCATCTTGTGACCAGGATATGTGTCTCTTGATAGTTATAGTGTGTAGGCATGAAAGTAGACAGCTTCACAGAGATCCTTCTCATGTCCTTAAATTCCAACCATTGAGTTAGTTAACCGGATTTAAAATGGGTGTGTATCGTTGGTACCAATCTCTGTAGAACAAGCATGGACAAGGGAGTTTTTAGATCCTTAATCATGAAATGTTCTAATAATTTAAATACTGAGTAAAGCTAATGATTTTTGTTTTCCTTTTCCCTATCATTTTGGTGAGTTAACTTTACAGAAGTAGAACTTAAAATAAGTTTTTTTCCTCTTATTTTTCAGGTAAAGAGATTATAAGTCTACTGAATGAAAAAATTTTTCTTAAAGTTGCATATACTCCAAGAGAAAATCCCAAATGTTTTTATATTTTGCCTAAATACAAAATTTAAACAAGGAGTTTCCACAGAAGGTAAGATAATTGTTTTTGATTGTTTTATTGTGTAATTTATGCAAATATACTGTATAAGGGGACATTCGAAGATGGATGACAGCAAAAATTTTAGTTTTGAAGATGTGCATATAGTGTCCTGACTTTTAGGGATCCTTGACCCTCCTGTGTCTGGTTTTGAGATGCTGTGTTGTGGAAAAGTTACTTGGTCTCTCCAAGCCAAAGGGTAATCCAAATAAAACAGGGACAGTCATGCATATGTAGTGAGGAACATGCTATGTCTCACCCGTGGGGAATAGGTGAGATAGGCTTATATGTGTTATGGCTGCCATCAGAACACATTCCAAGTAGAAGCTGAAAAGGGGGGGAGGGGCTTGTACCTCCAGCTGTAGTACATGCCCCTAAAAGGTTTGCCCATTGCAATCTGATTAGATGCTGGATAAATTACAGTAGGTACAACTTCCCGGGAGCACTTCGGTGCTTAAAAATTAAGCTAACTCTTCAAAAGCCAAAAGAGAAAAAGAAAAAAGAAACAGTGAGTATTATGATAGCACTCTTTTGCTCCTTGCTGAAGAGAAGATAAATCCTTTTCAGAGCAAAGCATACTCAGTGTAGGCCCTCGGGATTTCTGTAGATTACGTTTAAGCAAGCTTCATTCTATATTCAGGACACACACCATTGTGAGGAGTTGGCACAATTAGATGCCCCAAGGTCTGCAGGTATTGGATAATCAGATGCAGTATATATAATAATGTATGAAAATTTTGAAGAAATACAAAATAGAATAAAAATTAGTAACGAAAACCAAGGTATCAAAATGATTCCAAGTAGAACTTTCAGAAATGAAAAATAAGTTGAAATTAAAAACAATATATGTGAATTAAATAAATTAAACATGGCTGAAGGCAGAATTAGTGAACTGGAATATATACCTGAAGAAATTATCCAGTGTGCAGCATTGAGAGATGGGAGATGGAAAGTGAGACTAGAGAAGTGGAGGGTAGGATAAAAGTGTGCTGTGACTATGTAGTTGGAATCCCAGGATGGAAAAGTAGGGAGAAGGAGGAGAGGCGTTACTCAAAGTGTTACTAGTGTTGACTTTTCAGAAACTAATGAGAGATAAATCTGTAGATTTAGGAAGCACACTACGTCCTAAACAGTATAAATAAAAGGAAACCCACACCCATACACTGAAATTGTATAGCAACAAAGACAGAAAGACCTTAAGCCAGAGGTAAAAGAGAGATTACCTACAAAGGAATGTCTGTTAGGTTGACAACGGATGTCTCATTAGCATGAATAGAGGCCACTAGAGAGTGGAGTAACTCCTCAAAGTGATGAGAGAATATAAATTTCAGTATAGAATTGTGTATCAGGTATATTTTACAGAAAAACTTCAGTGTTTTTATGTATTTGGTAATTGTTAGGCTAGATTATTTGGACTACCTGCTATCCTCCCATCCTCCACCCTATGGAAAACAATTAAAATTGTTGGATTAAAGAAAAAAATCAAGGGCTTCCCTGGTGGCGCAGTGGTTGGGAATCCGCCTGCCAATGGAGGGGACACGGGTTCGAGCCCTGGTTTGGGAAGATTCCACATGCCATGGAGCAGCTGAGCCTGGGTGCCGCAACTACTGAGCCTGTGCTCTAGAGCCCGTGAGCTACAACTACTGAAGCCCGAGCGGCTAGAGAGCCCGTGCTCCACAACAGAAGCCGCTGCAATAAAAAGCCCGTGCACTGCAATGAAGAGTAGCCCCTGCTCTCTGCAATTAGAGAAAAGCCTGCATGCAGTAACGAAGACCCACTGTAGCCAAAAAGAAAAAAAAAGAGAAGAAAAAAATCAGAAAGACTGACAATATTGCAAGGAAGTTTTAAACCAAAATATAACAAAGAAAGAACCCAGAAAGGTAATTTAAACACCATAGGATGGAATCTGCCTTTGCCTTAAGGACATTTGCTGATTTGGACAAAGTGGGGCTTTGATTTCTGAGTCCTTGCCGGCCTCTGAAGTGAAGATCTGCAGTCCTCTCAAGGTAGAGAACCTAAAAGGGGCCCTCCTCATATTAAATGGGCTCTGAAAGTCAGTGCCCTCAGAGGCAGGGTGAACTAGAAGCATACCTGTCTAACTCCATCTTTGCCCCAACTTTTTTACTAAATGTAGCAGGAAAAAAGGGGGAAAATTATGGCTGTGGATTGGCCTTTGGGAGGATTTGTAGCCCAGGTTCATATTACTTCGTAGCTCAGGGAAACGAAGCATGAATTTAAGGTTTTCTGGTTTGGTAATGCCTTCAGGCAGCAATGGGACCAAACATAAAACCTCTTTGGAGGAAGTTACCATCATCCTAAAATGCAAAAAACACCTATGACTATTTTTTAAGGATGTTGATTAGTACACAGACAAAACTGAACAAGCACACGAGGAAATAAGGCACCATGCATGAAAACCAGTAGGAACAACCCTCCGAGATTTTAGATTTGGGGATCATCAGAAACAGACTATTGGGACTTCCCCGGTGGTCCAGTGGTAGGACTCCACGCTCCCAGTGCAGGGGGCCCGGGTTCTGATCCCTCGTTGGGGAACTAGATCCCACATGCATGCCGCAACTAAGAAGTCTGCATGCTGCAACTAAATATCCCTCGTGCAGCAGCTAAGACCCGGCACAGCCAAAGATAAATAGTAAATAAATAAATTATTTTAAAAAAAGAAACAGACTATTAAATAAGCATACTCTTTATTTTTATTTACTTATTTTAAATAAATTTATTTATTTATTTTTGGCTGCACGGGTCTTCATTGCTGCACACGGGCTTTCTCTAGTTGCAGAGAGCGGGGGCTACTCTTCGTTGTGGTGTGCAGGCTTCTCATTGCAGTGGCTTCTCTTGTTGTGGAGCATGGGCTCTAGGTGCACAGGTATCAGTAGTTGTGGCACGTGGGCTCAGTAGTTGTGGCACGCGGACTTAGTTGCTCCGCCATGTCCCCTGCATTAGCAGGCGGATTCTTAACCACTGCGCCACCAGGGGCGTCCTGCGGCTATTCTTTTCACTTCTGATTTTAGATTTTTATTCACCTGTTCCTCCCACCCCACCCCCTTCTTTTTGGTCCCCCCACCCCCCCTGCCACCCCCAGTGGACTGTGCCCAGTATAGACATGGTCTTGTTTGTTGTTTGACTGATTGTGCAAGTAGCCACTGCTCTCCATGGATTCACATTGTCGCTTTTTTCCAGACCAATAGAATTCCAGTGGTGTGTTGGTAAATGTTTAATATCTGGCTCTCTGGGAGAGTCAAAAACCTCCTGGCCACGGGGCTTCCATGGTGGTGCAGTGGTTAAGAGTCCACCTGCCAGTGTGGGGGACACGGGTTTTAACCCTGGTCCAGGAAGATCCCACATGCCCCAGAGCAACTAAGCCCGTGAGCCACAGCTACTGAGCCTGCACTCTAGAGCCCGCGTGCCGCAATTACTGAAGCCCACATGCTCTAGGGCTCGAGTGCTGCAACTACTGAGCTCATGTGCTGCAACCACTGAAGCCCACGCGCCTAGAGCCCGTGCCGCACAACAAAAGAAACTACCAGGATGAGAAGCCTGCGCGCCGCAATGAAGAGTAGCCCCCGCTAGCTGCAACTGGAGAAAGCCTGTGCACAGAAAGGAAGATCCAATGCAGCCAAAAATAAAAATAATAATAAAAATTTTTAAGTCAAAAACAAAAAACAAACAAAAGCACAAAAACCTCCTGGCTTGTAGCATTTGTCGATTTCCACAGTGCTAATGCTTCTGTCATGTCCAACGTGAGCTACCAGTGTCATGCCACTTGAAGGTGGCACCGGGAGAGGCTCACGGTCAGCTCCCGTGACCAAGTCATGCCTCCCCAGCCACTGCTGAGCCCATCCTCTGTGGCAAGGTGACCTTGTCTCTGTTTCCTTCTCTCCTTTGCGGTCAGGAGACTGAGGAGAAAGTGTGCCAGCCCCTGTTCTGGGCTCCTCATGGGGTAGCTCAGTTCAGCCTCACAGCAGCTCTACGTGGAGGGTGCTCCTTGTCCCCAGTTTACAGGTGAGGACACTAGGGCACAAGAGGTCAGGTCACAGCAGAGCCAGGACCTTGGTTGTGAAACTTAAAAAGCGATTGGTCGGACAGGTATAGGGTGCATTTCAGATTCTCATTCTCTCTTAGCAACAGTCTCTACTGCAGAATGTTCTTTTCTGAAGGGCTCTGTTCAAGGAACTGCATGATCGTATGGGCAACACTTCTCTGGAAGCTGCCTTGTGTCTGATGGTTATACTAACCAGAAGAAGTAAATGAAAAGGTAGTTCAAGAGGAACTTGAAGTTCCTCTCATTTGGCTGTTGGATAAGAGTACAGAAGATGCTGGTAATACTTTGCTTGGCGTTCCAGACAGACTGTGGAGGCTGTTGTCAGGATGTGATGGGAATCCTTGTGCTGTGTTGCATCTCACATATAACCAGAGACGTCTCGAGTCAACATGCCAGTTCTGTGAGCCAGTAGCTTGTTCTAAAGATGTGCTGTCAGTGGCGGGCCTCTGGGTCATCTAGGGAAGGAAAATTAGCCTTCCAATTAAGAGGATGCTAGCATCTCTTTGGAGGGTAGTGCATAGTTGTTGGGATACAAGAAACGTTTGGAAGGGACTTCCCTGGTGGTCCAGTGGTTAAGAATCCACCGTCCAATGCAGGGAACACGGGTTTGATCCCTGGTTGGGGAACTAAGATCCCACATGCTGTGGGGTAACTAAGCCCACACGCCACAACCAGAGTGTAGCCTGCTCGCCGCAACGAAAAGTCCTGAGTGCCACAGCTAAGATCCAACGCAGCCAAAAATGAATGAATGAATGAATAAATAAGTAAATATTAAAAAAGAAAGTAAAGTCATCTTGAAACGTTTGGAAAAGAAGTATGGAGTATTACCTTAGTAACAGTTCTAGAACCAGTTTAAATCAGTTCCTTAGGCAGTGAAATTAGTTGCGCCTAAACCAATACCATTGCTATGAACTCTTTAAGGGATGCCACTGATGAGATTACGTATTTCTTAAAATGCACGGAAGCACAGAAATGTTGCTACACAGAGATTTTTGGTTTAATGGCCTAGGTGTGAGCTAGTGAGGCACACAGTCAATCTAAGTGAATGACTTTGAGAGTAACCTATTTTTATTTCAGGTGTCAATGGTAATGTAAATAGAGCTTCTCAGATGCTGGTCTGTATATAATATTGGTGAGATGAGCGAAGGTGAACTTTTCTTAAAACTGTATTTTTTTAAAGTAAGACATAATCCTCAGTCCTGATATAATGGCTTTCTTCTTTTGATATTGGAAAAGCCATTGTTGTCTGAATTGAAGGTGATTGTAGATGACAGTTTATCCTTTCCTCCTTTTTTAAAAATTTAATTTATTTAACTTATTTATTTTGGGGAAGCCCCTTTGTGTCTGCTTTTCTTTCTCTCTCTTTCCCTCCCTCCCTCCTCCTGGCTTGACAGAGTGAAAAAGTTGGCAACCCTGTTAGTTTTCTAAATTAAAAGAAAAGAACTTGGGACTTCCCCGGTGGCGCAGTGGTTAAGAATCCGCCTGCCAGTGCAAGAGACACGGGTTTGATCCCTGGTCCGGGAAGATCCCACATGCCATGGAGCAGTTAAGCCCGTGTGCCACAACTATTGAAGCCCGCGCACCTAGAGCCCATGCTCCGCAACAAGAGAAGCCACCGCAATGAGAAGCCTGCACACTGCAACGAAGAGTAGCCCCTGCTCACCACAACAAGAGAAAGCCTGCACGCAGCAACAAAGACCCAATGCAGCCAAAGATAAAATAAATAAATTTATTGGGGAAAAAAAAAAGAAAAGAACTTAACCACCCTGTGATGTCCCCGTGTCTTGGAACGTTGAGCTGGGCTGACTTTAGCACACAGGCCCTGGGGTAGATAAGTTGGGGCACCAGATTCTGCAGATGGGATGGGTTCTCAGAGGCCCTTGAGTGTCTTACTCTTTTTTACAGGGTGGAAATCCCACCTAGACTTTCTCTTTTATGATTTAGGGGTAAATAAGTAGATGTTAACTTGGTTTATTCTTTCAAACTATAAAAGGTATGAATAAGTGAGTAGCATGATGATGATTATTTGGGTGAAATTTTGGTTTTATTTGTTGGTCAAGATTTGTTCTGTGTGTGCTCCGGTGCTGTCTTGTGGAACACATAAGATGTATGACCATCCCCACCATGAAGGAACCTGCGGCCTGTGGGCTGGTGTGTGCAGACCCAGGCCTGGTGTGCAGTGCTGGCATCACGTAGAGCAGCATAGTGTGGGCGCTCGGCGCGTTGAGGCCGCCTCTGTGCTGCTGCGGTGAAACCAACCAGACTCCATGGGGTCCTATCAGTACTTCATTCTTTCTTATTACTGAATAATATTCCATTGTATGGATAGACCACATTTTTAAAAAATTTATTTAATTTATTATTTTTTGTCTGTGTTGGGCCTTCGTTGCTGCGTGTGGGCTTTCTCTAGTTGCGGTGAGCGAGGGCCACTCTTTTGTTGCAGTGCGCGTGCTTCTCATTGCGGTGGCTTCTCTTGTGGAGCACGGGCTCTAGGCATGCAGGCTTCAGTAGTTGTGGCTCACGGGCTCAGTAGTTGTGGCTCGCAGGCTCTAGAGTGCAGGCTCAGTAGTTGTGGCACGTAGGCTTAGTTGCTCCGCGACATATGGGATCTTCCTGGACCAGGGATTGAACCTCTGTCCCCTGCATTGGCAGGTGGATTCTTAACCACTGCACCACCAGGGAAGTCCCTTCATTGTGGTTTTGACTTGCATTTCCCGGATGGCTAATGGTACCGAGCATTTTCTTGTGTGGTTTTTGTCCTTTTGGATATTTTCTTTGGAGAAATGTCTATTCAGATCCTTGACTCATTTTTTCCTTAATTAATTAATTAATTAATTTTGGCTGTGTTGGGTCTTGGTTGCTGTGCGCGGGCTTTCTCCAGTTGTGGTGAGCGGGGGCTACTCTTTGTTGCAGTGCGCGGGCTTCTCATTGTCATGGCTTCTCTTGTTGTGGAGCACGGGCTCTAGGCACGCAGACTTCAGTAGTTGTGGCATGTGGACTCAGTAGTTGTGGCTTGCGGGCTCTAGAGCTCAGGCTCAGTACTTGTGGCGCACGGGTTTAGTTGCTCTGCGGCATGTGGGATCTTCCCAGACCAGGGCTCAAACCCGTGTCCCCTGCTACGGCGGATTCTTAACCACTGTGCCCCCAGGGAAGCCCAGATCCTTTACTCGTTCTAAAATTTGTCTTTTTATTATTGAGTTGTAAACGTTTTTTATATATTCTGGTTACAAGTCCTTTTTCAGATACATGATTTGCAAAAATTTTCTTTTGTGAAAATGTTCTCCCATTGTGTGGGTTGTCTTTACACTTTCTTAAAGGTGTCATTTGAAGCACAAAACTATTTTTGAGGAAGTCCAAGTTATATTTTCTATTGTGGCTTTTGGTATCATATCTAAGAAACCATCTGCAAATAATGATTTTTTCTTCTAAGAGTTTTATAGTTTTAGCACTTAAATTTAGGTCTTTGATCTATGTTGGTAAATCTTTGTAGGTAGTGTATAAGTAAGGGTCTGCATTTATTCTTTTGCATGCAGATATCTAGTTGTTCCAGCATCATATATTGAAAACACCGTTCTAACCCCCATTGAATTGTTTTTTCACTCTTGTCAAAAATCAGTTGACTGGGCTTCCCTGGTGGCGCAGTGGTTGAGAGTCCGCCTGCCGATGCAGGGGACACGGGTTCGTGCCCCGATCCCGGAAGATCCCACATGCCGCGGAGCGGCTGGGCCCGCGAGCCATGGCCGCGGAGCCTGTGTGTCCGGAGCCTGTGCTCCGCAACGGGAGAGGCCACAGCAGTGAGAGGCCCGCGTACAGCAAAAAAAAAAAAAAAAAAAAAAAAAAAAATCAGTTGACTGTATATCTGTGTTTATTTATTTATTTTTAAATTAATTAATTTATTTTTGGTTGCGTTGGGTCTTCGTTGCTGCGCACGGGCTTTCTCTAGTTTTGGTGAGCGGGGGCTACTCTTCGTTGCGGTGTGCAGGCTTCTCATTGCGGTGGCTTCTCTTGTTTCAGAGCACAGGCTCTAGGGTGTGCAGGTTTCAATAGTTGTGGCTCACGGGCTCAGTAGTTGTGGCTCGTGGGCTCTAGAGCACAGGCTCAGTAGTTGTGACGCACGGGCTTAGTGGCTCCGTGGCATGTGGGATCTTCCTGGACCGGGGCTCGAACCCGTGTCTCCTGCATCGGCAGGCAGACTCTCAACCACTGCGCCACCAGGGAAGCCCACATTGTATTGTTTACTGGAACTTCGTAGTAAATTTTGAAATCAGGAAGAATGAGTCCTCCAACATTGTTCCTCTTCAAGATTGTTTTGTGTGTTCTGGACCACTTGCATTTCCATATGGATTTTAGGATCAGCTTGTCACTGATTTTTAAAAACTATCCTTGATATATTAATTTCTATACTTTATTGTTTGGGGAACACAGTCTGCAACATAGTGGTCTTTTGGAGTCTATTGAGGCTTCCTTTATTGGTTTAATGTGTGGTTTATATTTGTAAATGTTACATGGTGTTTTCAAAAAGAATTTGTATTCTCTGTCCTTTGGGTGTAAAATTTTCTGTCTCTTTTATAGCTTGAGCTTATTAATAATATTCACCTTTTTAACGTTGCAGCTATAAGAAATAATAGAGAGATATCCCTGGTACCCTTTGTCCAGTTTCCCCCAGTGGTAATATTTTGCAGAGTTATAGTAGAAAAATCACAACCAGGAATTGACATTGATACAGTCCACTGATTTTACTCATGCTTCCTGAGTTGTATTTGTATTGTGTGTGCAGGTGTTTAGTTCTGTAGTTCGTCATCTGTGTGGCTGTGTATCCACCATCAAAGACAAAATGCTGAACAGTTCCAAAGCCACGAGGATTCTCTTGTTGTGCTTGTATGACCACACTAATTTCCCTCTCTCCACCTGCCTGCTCCTCATGCCTAACCACTGGCAACCACTAATTTGTCCTCCATTTCTAAAATTTTTCCTTTCAAAAATGTTATATATAAATGGAATCATACAGTATGTAACCTTTGGGGATTGGCTTTTTTTTTAAACAAAGAATTTATTTATCTATTTTGGCTGTGCCGGGTCTTAGTTGTGACACAAGGGATCTTTGTTGCGGCATGTTTAGTTGCGGCAAGTGGGCTTCTTAGTTGCGGCATGCAGACTTCTTAGTTGCAGCATGCAGACTTCTCAGTTCCGGCGTGCATGCAGGATCTGGTTCCCTGACCAGGGATCAAGCCCATGCCCCCTGCATTGGGAGCGTGGAGTCTTACCCACTGGACCACCAGGGAAGTCCCCAGGATTGGCTTTTTTTTGCTCAGCAATACTTCTCTAGAGCAGGGGTCTCCAACCCCCGGGCTGCGGACCGGCACTGGTCCATGGCATGTTAGGAACCGGGCCGCACAGCAGGAGGTGAGCGGCAGCGGGCGAGTGAGTGAAGCTTCATCTGCTGTTTCCCGCCGCTCCCCATTGCTCGCATTACTGCCTGAACCAACACCCCCACAATCTGTGGAAAAATTGTCTTCCACGAAACTGGTTCCTGGTGCCAAAAAGGTTGGGGACTGCTGCCGTAGAGACTCATCCAAGTTGTTGCACGTATCAGTAGTTTGTTCCTTTTGGTTGCTGAGTCATATTCCATGGTATGGATGGACCACACTTTAGCGTTCATGTGTCAAGGACCATCTGGACCAATTCCAGTTTTTTTTTTTTTGCGATACGCGGGCCTCTCACTGTTGTGGCCTCTCCCGTTGCGGAGCACAGGCTCCGTGATGCGCAGGCTCAGCGGCCATGGCTCACGGGCCCAGCCGTTCCACGGCATGTGGGATCCTCCCGGACCGGGGCAGGAACCCGTGTCCCCTGCATCGTCAGGCGGACTCTCAACCACTGTGCCACCAGGGAAGCCCCCCAATTCCAGTTTTTTTTTTTTTAGATGTTGGGGGTAGGAGTTTATTAATTTATTTATTTTTGCTGTGTTGGGTCTTCGTTTCTGTGCGAGGGCTTTCTCTAGTTGTGGCAAGCGGGTGCCACTCTTCATCGCGGTGCGTGGGCCTCTCACTATCGCAGCCTCTCTTGTTGTGGAGCACAGGCTCCAGACGCGCAGGCTCAGCAGTTGTGGCTCACGAGCCCAGTTGCTCCGCGGCATGTGGGATCTTCCCAGACCAGGGCTCGAACCTGTGTCCCCTGCATTAGCAGGCAGATTCTCAACCACTGCGCCACCAGGGAAGCCCCCAATTCCAGTTTTTGACTTTTTATTTCTCTAGAATAAATGCCCAGGGCCAAGGCATTTTTCATCTATGGATTTCCCTCCGTTGCTGCAATAAAGTTTATAGAAGTTGAACAATACTATAAAATGCCTCTGTGTTTGTGATGGTTATATATTCTTGTCCTCTTGTCCCTTTTACTTGTTTATAACATCCTTTGCATCTCATTTTATCTTAACTTTTAGTTTGTCAGACATAAAGATTGCGGCTCAAATTTATTTTGGTTCACATTTGCCTTATGTATGTTTTTCAGTCTTTTCATTTCTACCTTTTTCAGTTTTTTTAAAGTGTGTCTTTTGTTGCATATTGTTTTTTAAAAATTAAATCTGAGAAAACTCTTCTGCATTGATTAGTTTATCCCATATTCAATTGTTGAAATTATTATATTAGTACTAATTTCTTTTTTAAAATTTATTTTTATTGAAGTATAGTTGATTTTCAGTGTTGTGTATTAGTACTATTTCTCCATTTTATTTCACATTTTCATTTACTAATACTTCTGCTTTTATCTCCTTGCCTGTTTTCCATTGGATAAGTTGTTTTGTTTTTGTTTTACTGCCGATTAAAATTACACATTCTAATTTTTTTTTTGTGTGTGTGACCTCCCTGAACTTAAGATCTTTTGTCTTGGGTATTTCTTCTTCTCTTCTTTTTTTTAAAAATATGTATTTATTTATTTATTTTGGCTGTGCTGTGTCTTAGTTGTGGCACACGGGCACTTCGTTGCGGCATACGGGATCTTTAGTTGCGGCATGCTGACTTCTTAGTTGTGGCATGCGAACTCTTTTTTTTTTAATTTTAATAATGGTTATTTATTTATTTTTGTCTGCATTGGGTCTTTGTTGCTGTGCGTGGGCTTTCTCTAGTTGCAGCGAGCAGGGGCTACTCTTCGTTGCGGTGCGTGGGCTTCTCATTGCGGTGGCTTCTCTTGTTGCGGAGCACGGGCTCTAGGCACGCGGGCTTCAGTAGTTGTGGGTGCATGGGCTTAGTTGCTCTGCGGCATGCGGGATCTTCCCGGACCAGGGCTCAAACCCATGTCCCCTGCATTGGCAGGCAGATTCTTAACCACTGCGCCACCAGGGAAGTTCCGCATGCAAACTCTTAGTTGCGTCATGCATGCGGGATATAGTTCCCCAAGCAGGGATCGAACCCAGGCTCCCTGCATTGGGAGTGTGGAGTCTTACCTACTGGACCACCAGGAAAGTCCCAGGTATTTCTTCTCTGACTTTTCAAGCTTAACAGTATCCCTGCTTTCCTTCAATAAGACAACTACATTAGCATGCTCCTCTCCTGACTGACATGCCACAGGATTCTGACCTCCATTCTATTTTATTTAAAAATTTGATTAGTGATTTAAGGATGTATTAGGATTCCTTTTCACATTACTAGATAACACAAAGCTTGTTAATAGCAATAGAACAAGGATTCTGGATGGGAGTGGTAAGGTGGAGGTTTGCTGCCACTGTGAGGAAAGCTGTTGGGATATGTGTGAAGACTGAGGTCAGGTTCCAGATGGAGAGGTGGAAGGGGGGCACTGGGCCAGGCTGTTTTCTGTTTTGTTGTTGTTACTGAAATCCTATAGATTTTAAATTGCAGATTATTTTATAATAAGCCTCTCCAATTTATGGATTCTTTCTGAATCTTGCACTTAGCTTCATAGCTTTTCATCAGTAATTATTTAGCCTTAATTATTTGTTTTACTGATTCCTTTCTCTCTGTTGTTGTATACAGTATGGGTGTTTTTTTTTTTGGTTTTTTAAATAAAGCTTTACTTTAAAATTTTATTTATTTATTTATTTTATTTTTGGCTGCATTGGGTTTTCGTTCCTGCGCACAGGCTTTCTCTGGTTGCAGTGAGCGGGGGCCACTTTTCCTTGCAGTGTGCGTGCTTCTCATTGTAGTGGCTTCTCTTGTCACGGAACATGGGCTGTAGGCGCGTGGGCTTCAGTAGTTGCAGGACGCGGGCTCGGTAGTTGTGGCTCACAGGCTCTAGAGAGCAGGCTCAGTGGTTGTGGCACACGGGCTTAGTTGCTCCATTGCATGTGGGATCTTCCTGGACCAGGGCTCGAACCCGTGTCCCCTGCATTGGCAGGCGGACTCTTTTTTTGTTTGTTTTTGAACTATTGTTTATTTTCTGGTTTGAATAATGCAAAATGTTTTTATTTTAAAAAATGGGCAAATTCTAAGCAGACAGAACCCCATAGCGTGAAATACATTAGTACATCTAAAGATTGTATTAAATATCTCTTTAAAAGGAGAATTAGCCCCGAATGTATGCACTATATATATCCTCAAAGCAAATTTCTTTTTGAATTTTATTTTTTTTTATACAGTAGGTTCTTATTAGTCATCCATTTTATACACATCGGTGTATACATGTCAATCCCAATCTCCCAATTCATCACACCACCACCACCACCCGCCTGCCGCTTTCCCCCCTTGGTGTCCATACGTTTATTCTCTACATCTGTGTCTCTGTTTCTGCCCTGCAGACTGGTTCATCTGTACCATTTTTCTAGGTTCCACATATATGCATTAATGTACAGTATTTGTTTTTCCTCTTTCTGACTTAACTTCACTGTGTATGACAGTCTCTAGATTCATTCACATCTCTACAAATGACCCAATTTTGTTCCTTTTTATGGCTGAGTAATATTCCATTGCATATATGTACTACATTTTCTGTATCCATTCATCTGTCGATGGGCATTTAGGTTGCTTCTGTGACCTGGCTATTGTAAATAGTGCTGCAGTGAACATTGGGGTGCATGTGTCTTTTTGAATTATGGTTTTCTCAGGGTATATGCCCAGTAGTGGGATTGCTGGGTCATATGGTAATCCTGTTTTTAGTTTTTTAAGGAACCTCCATACTGTTCTCCATAGTGGCTGTATCAATTCACATTCCCACCAACAGTGGAAGAGGGTTCCCTTTTCTCCACACCCTCTCCAGCATTGGTTGTTTGTAGATTTTCTGATGATGCCCGTTCTAACTGGTATGAGGTGATACCTCACTGTAGTTTTGATTTGCATTTCTCTAATAATTAGTGATGTTGAGCAGCTTTTCATGTGCTTCTTGGCCATCTGTATGTCCTCTTTGGAGAAATGTTTATTTAGGTCTTCTGCCCATTTTTGTGTTTTTTTTGGTTTTTTTTGGGTTTTTTAAAAATTTATTTATTTTTGACTGCGTTGGGTCTTCGTTGCTGCATGCGGGCTTTCCCTAGTTGCAGTGAGCAGGGGCAACGATGCAGTGCACAGGCTTCTCACTGTGGTGGCTTCTCTTGTTGCAGAGCATGGGCTCTAGAGCGCAGGCCCAGTAGTTGTGGTGCACGGGCTTAGTTGCTCCGCGGCATGTGGGATCTTCCCGGACCAGGGCTTGAACCCGTGTCCCCTGCATTGGAAGGTGGATTCTTAACCACTGTGCCACTAGGGAAGTCCCTTCTGCCCATTTTTGGATTGGGTTGTTTGTTTTTTTAATATTGAGCTGCATGAGCTGTTTATATATTTTGGAGATTAATCCTTTGTTGATTTGTTTGCAAATATTTTTTCCCATTCTGAGGGTTGTTTTTTGGTCTTGTTTGTAGTTTCCTTTGCTTTGCAAAAGCTTTTAAGTTTCATTAGGTCCCATTTGTTTATTTTTGTTTTTACTTCCATTACTCTAGGAGGTGGATCAAAAAAGATCTTGCTGTGATTTATGTCAAACAGTGGTCTTCCTATGTTTTCCTTTAAGAGTTTTATACTGTCCGGTCTTACAGTTAGGTCTCTAATCCATTTTGAGTTTATTTTTGTGTGTGGTGTTAAGGAGTGTTCTAATTTCATTTTACATGTAGCTGTCCAGCACTACTTTTTTTTTTTTTGAGGTACGCGGGCCTCTCACTGATGTGGCCTCTCCCGTTGCAGAGCACAGGCTCCAGACATGCAGGCCTAGCGGCCGTGGCTCATGGGCCTATCCACTCCATGGCATGTGGGATCTTCCCAGACTGGGGCAAGAACCTGTGTCCCCTGCATTGGCAGGCGGACTCTCAACCACTGTGCCACCAGGGAAGCCCCCAGCACTACTTATTGAAGAGACTGTCTTTTCTCCATTGTATATCCTTTCCTCCTTTGTCATAGGTTAGTTGACCATAGGTGTGTGGGTTTATCTCTGTTCCGTTGATCTATATTTCTGTTTTTGTGCCAGTACCATATTGTCTTGATTACTGTAGCTTTGTAGTATAGTCTGAAGTCAGGGAGTCTGTTTCCTCCAGCTCTGTTTTTTTCCCTCAAGACTGCTTTGGCTATTCAGGATCTTTTGTGTCTCCATACAAATGTTAAGATTTTTTGTTCTAGTTATGTAAAAAATGCCATTGGTAATGTGATAGGGATTGCATTGAATCTGTAGATTGCTTTGGGTAGTGTAGTCATTTTCACAATATTGATTCTTCCAATCCAAGAACATGGAATATCTCTCCATCTGTTGGTATCATCTTTAATTTCTTTCATCAGTGTCTTATAGTTTTCTGCATACAGGTCTTTTGTCTCCCTAGGTAGGTTTATTCCTAGGTATTTTATTCTTTTTGTTGCAGTGGTAAATGGTAGTGTTTCCTTAATTTCTCTTTCAGATTTTTCATCATTAGCGTATAGGAATGCAAGAGATTTCTGTGCATTAATTTTGTATCCTGCAACTTTACCAAATTCATTGATTAGCTGTAGTAGTTTTCTGGTGGCATCTGTAGGATTCTCTATGTATAGTATCATGTCATCTGAAAAGTGACAGTTTTACTTCTTTTCCAATTTGTATTCCTTTTATTTCTTTTTATTCTCTGATTGCCGTGGCTAGGACTTCCAAAACTATGTTGAATAATAGTGGTGAGAGTGGACATCCTTCTCTCGTTCCTGATCTTAGAGGAAATGCTTTCAGTTTTTCACCATTGAGAATGATGTTTGCTGTGGGTTTGTCGTATATGGCCCTTATGATGTTGAGGTAGGTTCCCTCTATGCCCACTTTCTGGAGAGTTTTTTTTATCAATGGGCGTTAACTTTTGTCAAAAGCTTTTTCTTTCTCTATTGAGATGATCATATGGTTTTTATTCTTCAATTTGTTAATATGGTGTATCACGTTGATTGATTTGCGTATATATATATTTTTAAATAAATTTATTAATTTATTTAATATTTGGCTGCATTGGGTCTTCGCTGCTGCACGTGGGCTTTCACTAGTTGCAGTGAGCGGGGGCTACTCTTTGTTGCGGTGCACAGGCTTCTCATTGTGGTGGCTTCTCTTATTGCAGAGCACAGGCTCTAGGCGCGTGGGCTTCAGTAGTTGTGGCACACGGGCTTCAGTAGTTGTGGCTCGCAGGCTCAAGAGCGCAGGCTCAGTAGTTGTGGCGCACGGGCTTAGTTGCTCCACGGCATCTTCCTGGACCAGGGCTGGAACCCATGACCCTGCGTTGGCAGGCGGATTCTTAACCATTGCACCACCAGGGAAGCCCTGATTTGCGTATATTGAAGAATCCTTGCATCCCTGGGATAATCCCACTTGATCGTGCTGCATGATCCTTTTTAATGTGCTGTTGGATTCTGTTTGCTAGTATTTTGTTGAGGATTTTTGCATTTATATTCATCAGTGATATTGGTCTGTAATTTTCTTTTTTTGTAGTATCTTTGTCTGGTTTTGGTATCAGGGTGATGGTGGCCTCATAGAATGAGTTTGGGAGTGTTTCTTCCTTTGCAATTTTTTGGAAGAGTTTGAGAAGGTTGGGTGTTAGCTCTTCTCTAAATGTTTGTTAGACTTTACCTGTGAAGCCATCTGGTCCTGGACTTTTGTTTGTTGGAAGATTGTTTTTTAATTTTTTTAAAAATTTTTGGCTGCGTTGAGTCTTCATTGCTGCACATGTGCTTTCTCTAGTTGCAGCGAGCAGGGGCTACTTTTCGTTGTGGTGTGTGGGCTTCTCATTGAGGTGGCTTCTCTTGTTGCGGAGCACAGGTTCTAGGTGCACAGGCTTAGTAGTTGTGGCTCACAGGCTCCAGAGTGCAGGCTCTGTAGTTGTGGCGCATGGTCTTAGTTGCTCTGCAGCATGTGGGATCTTCCCGGATCAGGGACTGAACCTGCATCCTCTGCATTGGCAGGCAGATACATAACCACTGCGCCACCAGCGAAGTCCCTGTTGGAAGATTTTTTTTTCTTTTTTTTCGGTACGCCGGTCTCTCACTGTTGGGGCCCCTCCCGTTGCGGAGCACAGGCTCCGGACACACAGGCTCAGCGGCCATGGCTCACGGACCTAGCCGCTCCATGGCATGTGGGATCTTCCTGGACCGGGGCACGAACCCGTGTCCCCTGCATCGGCAGGCGGACTCTCAAACACTGCACCACCAGGAAAGCCCCCTGTTGGGAGATTTTTAATCACAGTTTCAATTTCATTACTTGTGATTGGTCGGTTCCTATTTTCTGTTTCTTCCTGGTTCAGTCTTGAAAGGTTATACCTTTCTAAGAATTTGTCCGTTTCTTCCAGGTTGTCCATTTTATTGGCATACAGTTGTTTGTAGTAATCTCTTATAATCCTTTGAATTTCTGCAGTGTCAGTTGTGATTTCTCCTTTTTCGTTTCTAATTTTATTGATTTGAGTCCTCTCCCCCTTTTTCTTGATGTGTCTGGCTAATGGTTTATCAATCTTGTTTATCTTCTCAAAGAACCAGCTTTTAGTTTTATTGATCTTTGCTATTGTTTTCTTTGTTTTTATTTCATTTATTTCTGCTCTGACCTTTATGATTTCTTTCCTTCTGCTAACTTTGGGTTTTGTTTGTTCTTCTTTCTCTAGTTCCTTTAGGTGTAACGTTAGATGGTTTGAGATTTTTCTTGTTTCTTGAGGTAGGCTTGTATAGCTATAAACTTCCCTCTTAGAACCACTTTTGCTTCATCCCATAGGTTTTGGGTCGTCGTGTTTTCATTGTCATTTGTCTCTAGGTATTTTGTGATTTCCTTTTTGATTTCTCCAGTGATTTCTTGGTTATTTAGTAACATATTGTTTAGCCTGCACGTGTTTGTGTTTTTTATGTTTTTTTCCCTGTAATTGATTTCTAATCTATAGTGTTGTGGTCAGACAAGATGCTTGATATGATTTCAGTTTTCTTAAATTTACTGAGGCTTGATTTGTGACCCAAGATGTGATCTATTGAGAATGTTCCATGCACACTTGAGAAGAAAGTGTAATCTGCGGTTTTTGGGTGGGATGTCCTATAAATATCAATTAAATCTATCTGGTCTGTTGTGTCATTTAAAGCTGTGTCTCCTTATTCATTTTCTGTTTGGATGATCTGTCCATTGGTGTAAGTGAGGTGTTAAAGTCCCCCACTATTATTTTGTTACTGTCGATTTCCTCTTTTAGAGCTGTTAACAATTGCCTTATGTATTGAGGTGCTCCTATGTTGGGTGCACATATATTTATAATTGTTATATCTTCTTCTTGGATTGATTCTTTGATCATTATGTAGTGGCCTTCCTTGTCTCTTGTACCATTCTTTATTTTAAAGTCTATTTTATCTGATATGAGTATTGCTACTCCCGCTTTCTTCTGATTTCCATTTGCATGGAATATCTTTTTCCATCCCCTCACTTTCAGTCTGAATGTGTCCCTGGGTCTGAAGTGGGTCTCTTGTAGAAAGCATATATATGGGTCTTGTTTTTGTATGCATTCAGCAAGCCTGTGTCTTTTGGTTGGAGCATTTAATCCATTCGCGTTTAAGGTACTTATCGATATGTATGTTCCTATTACCATTTTCTTAATTGTTTTGGGTTTGTTTTTGTAGGTCCTTTTCTTCTCTTGTGTTTCCCACTTAGAGAAGTTCCTTTAGCATTTGTTGTAGAGCTGGTTTGGTGGTGCTGAATTCTCTTAGTTTTTGCTTGTCTGTAAAGCTTTTGATTTCTCCATCGAATCTGAATGAAATCCTAGCCGGGTAGAGTGATCTTGGTTGTAGGTTCTTCCCTTTCATCACTTTAAGTATATCATGCCACTCTCTTCTGGCTTGTAGAATTTCTGCTGAGAAATCAGCTGTTAACCTTATGGGAGTTCCCTTGTATGTTATTTGTCGTTTTTCCCTTGCTGCTTTCAATAGTTTTTCTTTGTCTTTAATTTTTGCCAATTTGATTACTATGTGTCTCGGCGTGTTTCTCCTTGGGTTTATCCTGTATGGGACTCTTTGTGCTTCCTGGACTTGGGTGGCTATTTCCTTTCCCATGTTAGGGAAGTTTTCGACTAAAATCTCTTCAGATATTTTCTTGGGTCCTTTCTCTCTCTCTTCTCCTTCTGGGACCCCTATAATGAGAATGTTGTTGCACTTAATGTTGTCCCAGAGATCTCTTAGGCTGTCTTCATTTCTTTTTATTCTTTTTTCTTTATTCTGTTCCATGGCAGTGAATTCCACCATTCTGTCTTCCAGCTCACTTATCCATTTTTCTGCCTCAGTTATTCTGCTATTGATTCCTTCTAGTGTATTTTTCATTTTAGTTATTGTGTTGTTCATCTGTTTGTTTGTTCTTTAATTTTCCTACATCTTTGTTAAACATTTCTTGCATCTTCTCAATCTTTGCCTCCATTCTTTTTCCGAGGTCCTGGATCATCTTCACTATCATTATTCTGAATTCTTTTTCTGGAAGGTTGCCTATCTCCACTTCATTTAGTTGTTTTTCTGGGGTTTTATCTTGTTCCTTCATCTGGTACATAGCCCTCTGCCTTTTCATCTTGTCTGTCTTTCTGTGAATGTGGTTTTTTTTTTTTTTTTTTTTTTTTTTTCTTTTTGCGGTATGCGGGCCTCTCACTGTTGTGGCCTCTCCCGTTGCGGAGCACAGGCTCCGGATGCACAGGCCCAGCGGCCATGGCTCACGGGCCCAGCCGCTCCGCGGCATATGGGATCCTCCCAGACCGGGGCACGAACCCGTATCCCCTGCATCGGCAGGCGGACTCTCAACCACTGCGCCACCAGGGAGGCCCTGAATGTGGTTTTTGTTCACAGGCTCCAGGATTGTAGTTCTTCTTGCTTCTGCTGTCTGCCCTCTGGTGGATGAAGCTATCTGAGAGGCTGGTGCAAGTTTCCTGATGGGAGGGACTGTGGTGGTGGGTAGAGCTGGCTGTTGCTTTGGTGGGCAGAGCTCATTAAAACTTTAATCCACTTGTCTGCTGATGGGTGGGGCTGGGTTCCCTCCCTGTTGGTTGTTTGGCCTGAGGCGACCCAACACTGGAGCCCACCCGGGCTCTTTGGTGGGGCTAATGGCAGACTCTGGGAGGTCTCATGCCAAGGAGTACTTCCCAGAACTTCTGCTGCCAGTGTCCTTGTCCCCCCGGTGAGCCACAGCCACCCCCTGCCTCTGCAGGAGACCCTCCAACACTAGCAGGTAGGTCTGGTTCAGTCTTCCCTGGGGTCACTGCTCCTTCCCCTGGGTCCCGATGCGCACACTACTTTGTGTGTGCCCTCCAAGAGTGAAGTCTCTGTTTCCCCCAGTCCTGTCGAAGTCCTGCAGTCAAATCCCACTAGCCTTGAAAGTCTGATTCTCTAGGAATGCCGCCTCCCGTTGCCGGACCCCCACGTTGGGAAGCCTGACGTGTGGCTCAGGACCTTCACTCCAGTGGGTGGGCTTCTGTGGTATAAGTGTTCTCCAGTTTGTGAGTCACCCACCGAGCAGTTATGGGATTTGATTTTATTGTGATTGTGCCCCTCCTACCATCTCATTGTGGCTTCTCCTTTGTCTTTGGATGTGGGGTATCTTTTTTGGTGAGTTCCAGTGTCTTCCTTTCGATGATTGTTCAGCAGTTAGTTGTGATTCTGGTGCTCTTGTAAGAGAGAGTGAGCGCATGTCCTTCTGCTCTGCCATCTTGAACCAATCTCTGGCAGGCGGACTCTTAACCAGTGCGCCACCAGGGAAGCCCTACAGTATGTTTTTAAAACAGTAATATTGAGGGACTTCCCTGGCAGTCCAGTGGTTAAGACTCTGCGCTTCCACTGCAGAAGGCACGGGTTCAATCCCTGGTGGGGGTACTAAGATTCCCGCATGCTGTGCGGCAAGAAAAAAATTAATAATAATAATAATATTGAGGTGTAGTTTATGTACAATAAATGGACCCATTTTATATTTGTGGTTCTGTGTATTTTGACAAATACACCACCACAGTCAAGATTTAGAGCATTTGTATCACCCCCAAAACTCCCTCCTGTCACTCCCTCCTGCTGCAGCCCTTGATCCTAAGCAACTACTAGTCTCTTTGTCACCATGGGTTCATTTTGCTTTGTTTAAAATTGCATATAAATGGAATCTTCTGGTTTTACTTTTTTGTGTCCAGCTTCTTTTACTTACCACGTTTATTAGATTCATCTTTGTTTACAGATGTGCTTGTTCCTTTTTGCTGAGTAGTATTCCATTGTAGGTATACAATCCTTTGTTTATCCTTTCACCTGTTGATAGATATTTGAGCTGTTTCCAGTGTTTGACTGTTATGAATAAGGCAGCTATGAACATTCATTTACAAGGAGTCTTTGTTTAGATTTATGATTTCATTACTCTAGGGTAATACCTCGGATCGGAATTACTGGATCATACGGTAAGTATATGCTTAACTTTATAACAAGCTGGCGAAGTGTTTTCCATCGTGGTCATGCCATTTTATGGTCCTACTCACAGTGTATGGGTGTTTCAGTTCAGCATCCTCATCAACACATGGTATTGATAGCTTTTTAATTTTAGCCCTTCTAGTGGTACCTTATTGTGGTTCTGATTTGCATTTCCTCGATAGCAGTGTTGGTCATCTTTTCATGTGCTTATTGGCTATTTGTATATCTTCTTTTACAAAGTGTCTGTCCAAATTTTTTGTCCATTTTGTTTAGTTGAGTATTTTTTTTTATTATTGCTTTGTAAAAGTTCATTACACGTTCTTGATAAGAATGCTTTGTCAGGGCTTCCCTGGTGGCTCAGTGGTTGGGAGTCTGCCTGCCGATGCAGGGGACACGGGTTCATGCCCCAGTCCGGGAAGATCCCACATGCTGTGGAGCGGCTGGGCCCGTGAGCCATGGCCATTGAGCCTGCATGTCTGGAGCCTGTGCTCCGCAACGGGAGAGGCCACAACAGTGAGAGGCCCACATACCGCAAAAGAACAACAATAACAACAACAAAAAACAAAACAAACAAACAAAAAGAATGCTCTGTCAGATATAGACAGCAAATACTTTTCTCCTGGTCTGTGACTTATCTGTTTATTTTCTTAATGGTATCATTCAAAATTGAAGTTTTCAATTTTGATGAAATCCTGTTTATCAGTTTTTTTTTAATTTTTATTGGGCTATAGGGGATGGATTGGGAAATATCTCTGCAAGTTATGCCCCACTAGGGAAATGTCCCTTCTAGTTTTCCTGGGATAGCTTTCGGAGCTTTTTCGTTTTCTTGGAGCTGCTGCTCTTGCTGGCAGCAGCCTCTTCAGGCCCTCTTTTTCTTGGGGACAGTCTTGTTTCCTGGCTCTTCAGGGTCACTTATGGTTCCTCTTTGGGGAAAGATTTCTTCCTTTTGGGAGGACTTCCACTGCCAGCTGTCTCTTTAAGATCACTACTAACCAGCTCCTCTGTGGAAGAAGATTTCTTTTTCTTGGGTTTGGAGAAGGAGACAGATGGGTCTTCCATTCCATTCTCCTGAGGAGCCTCCTGGGGCTTTTGCTTTTGCTTCCTTTTGGGTCTTTCACTTGTCTCTTCACATTCCTCTGGGGTCTTACTGCTGTTCTCTGAAGACACCAGGGCAATCGCAGCCAACTGTTTGTTTTCCTTCTTCAAGCATTTCTTCTCCTGTTTCTCCAGCTTCCTTAGTAATCTTGGCAGCTGCTTCCTCTGCCTGAACGCCTCCTTCATGATATGCAGATTGTTTCGTGGAATCTCTCCAGTCTCATAGAAGGACAGCCACTCCTCAACTTGTTCTCGAAGCTTCTTCTCCCCAAATACACTGGTGGGTACCTCAGAGAAGCAATCAGTTTGTGAGGCAATACTGCATTTGCTTGCCAGGTATTAGGAGATGCAGCCAATGAAGGTAGAGTGGAAAATGAGTCCATATTTTGGGGTGTTAACCCTTGTCTTCAGGCTCTGGAAGCTTGATCCCTTTGCTGGGCCCAGAGAATCCCTCAGACACCAGGACTGGCTGTTTATAAGTTTTTTTTTCTTTAATTTGTCTTTTCTTGTATCTTATCTACCGCAAGTTCACAAATCTTATTTTTAATTAAATTAATTAATTTATCTTTTTTTTTATGACTACGTCAGGTCTTAGTTGTGGCACGTGGGATCTTCGTTGAGGCATGCGGGATCTTTCCATTTTTATTTATTTATTTATTTATTTATTTATTTATGTGTTGAGTCTTCGTTTCTGTGCGAGGGCTTTCTCTAGTTGTGGCAAGCGGGGGCCACTCTTCATCGCAGTGCACGGGCCTCTCACTATCACCGCCTCTCTTGTTGCGGAGCACAGGCTGCAGACGCGCAGGCTCAGTAATTGTGGCTCACGGGCCTAGCTGCTCTGCAGCACGTGGGATCTTGCCAGACCAGGGCTCGAACCCGTGTCCCCTGTATTGGCAAGCAGATTCTCAACCACTGCGCCACCAGGGAAGCCCGGGATCTTTCATTGAGGTGCGCAAACCCAGTAGTTGTGGCGCGTGGGCTTAGTTGCCCCGTGGCATGTGGGATCTTAGTTCCCTGACCAGGGATCAAACCTGTGTCCCCTGCATTGGAAGGTGGGTTCTTTACCCCTGGACTGCCAGGTAAGTCCCCCCAAATATTTTTTTCTTAAGTTTTCTTCTAAAAATTTTAGTGTCAGCTTTTATGGTTAAGCCTGTGATCCGTGTATGATGTGAGGTAAGGGTTGAGGTCATTTTACATATAGATATTCAGTTTTTCAGAATCATTTGTTGAAAAGGATTATACTTTCCGCATCAAATTGCTTTAGTACATTTATTGAAAGTCACTTGACCATATGTGTGTTCATCTGTTTCTGGACTTTTCTACTTTGTTCTGTTGAACCACTAGAACCACACTGTCTTGATTAATCTCACCTTACAGTAAGTCTTGAAATAGGTGGTGTTAGTACTCCAAGTTTGTTCTTCCTTTTCAAAATTGCTTTGGCTATTCTAGGTCTTTTTCCATATACATTTTAGTATCAAGTTATCAATTTCTGTTTTTAAAAACCTGCTAGGTATTATTTGGGGTTGCACTGACTCAGTAGACCAGTTTAAGGAAAACTGACATCTTAACAATATTGCATTTTCTCATCCATGAACATAGTATATCCCTCCATTAAGTCTTCTTTAATTTCTCTCAGCAGCGTTTTGTAGTTTTCAGTGTGCAGATCTTTTTTTAAAAATAAATTTATTTATTTATTTTTGGCTGTGTTGGGCCTTTGTTTCTGTGCTTGGGCTTTTTCTAGTTGTGGTGAGTGAGGGCCACTCTTTGTTGCTGCGTGGGGGCTTCTCACTGTGGTGGCTTCTCTTGTTGGCGGAGCACGGGCTCTAGAGGTATGCGGGCTTCAGTAGTTGTGGCACGCAGGCTGAGTAGTTGTGGCTTGCAGGCTCTAGAGCACAGGCTCAGTAGTTGTGGCACACAGGCTTAGTTGCTCCGCGGCATGTGGGATCTTCCCAGGCCAGGTATTGAACTCATGTCCCCTGCATTGGCAGGTGGATTCTTAACCAGTGCGCCACCAGGAAAGTCCCTCAGTGTGCAGATCTTGCACATATTTTATTAAATTATCCTGAAGTATTTCACGTTTTTGAATGTCGTTAGCAGAAGTTAAATATTTTTTATTTACCAATTTTTATTGCTAGTATATAGTGATACAATTACATTTTGGATATTGACCTTGTAACTGGTAAGCTAGCTGTTCACTCTCATTAATTCTTGTAGCTCTTTTCCTTATAGATTTCTTAGGCATTTCTGCTTACACAATCATATTATTTGTTAGTAAAGAAAATTTTACTTATTCTTTTTCAATCTGTGTGTGTTTTATTTCTTTTTCTTGTCTTATAGTACTACCTAGGACCTTCGCTGCAATCTTGTATATAAGTGGTTAGAGTTTGTTGTTCCAATCTTAGGAGGAAAGCATTCAGTCTTTTCACCATTAAGTGTGCTGATAGCTGTAGGTTTTTTAGTAGATGCCCTTTATCAGGTTCAGGAAGTTCCCTTCTATTTCTCATTTATTGAGAGTGTCATGCAAGTGTGTTGTATTTTTTTCAAATTACTCAAACCCAACCATATTACATGTAAATGACCTAAATATTTTAATTAAAAGACAGAGAATAACAGACGGAATAACAAAGCAAGACCTTATCAATCAGTCTTTGCTGTTTAAAAAGAAACACTTTATTTTTTTATTTTTATTTTTTTAATTAAGAACTTTATTGAAGTATCATTGACAAATAAAAATTGTACATATTTAAGGTGTACAATGTGATGCTTTGATATATGTATACATTATGAAATAATTACCACCATTAAGCTAATTAGCATACTGTCTTGATTTTCATTCTATTTATCTGGCTATTCTTAGTCTGTATTCTTTGCTCAGGAACACTATTAGGCCTTAAAATATTTTAGCTTCACAGATGCTATTTTCTTCTCATCCTATATCTTTTTCTTTTTTTCTTTTTTTTTTTTTTTTGCGGTACGTGGGCCTCTCACTGTTGTGGCCTCTCCCGTTGCGGAGCACAGGCTCCGGACACACAGGCTCAGTGGCCATGGCTCATGGGCCCAGCCGCTCCGTGGCATGTGGGATCCTCCCAGACCGGGGCACGAACCCGTGTCCCCTGCATCGGCAGACGAGCTCTCAGGCGCCTCCAGGGAAGCCCTCATGCTATATCTTTTCTCTACAATCTCATGGCTTCATTTATTCTCTGTGGCTTCATTTATTTCTCCACCTCAAACTGTTTACCTGAGTTTACCATGCATACATCCAATTGCGTACATGCCAGATTTTCTTAGATCTTTCAAATGAATATCAAGCTTGTGTACAAAGCCAAAGAAGTTAATGATTTTCACTGCAAACATGTGAAACATGCCTTGTGAAATTGTGCAATGTAATGATCTTTTAAGATTCCTATATCTGTGAACGTCTCCAGCTATGTATGCAGTCGAGAACCAAGATTAATCCTTGACCTTTTTTCTCCCACATCCAGTTAGTCATTGAGTTCTGCCCCTGTATCATGTATTTACATAGCTCTCTATACCTGTTGTACCTAAAATTTTAAATATTGTATAACTGATTATATATTTGCATGATTATATAATCATTACAAAACTTCCCTAGTAGGCTGAACTTTCTGTGAAGTCATAGACTGTATTTGTTTTGCTCACTGTTATAACCCCTATATATAATGCAGTTCTGGCTTATAATAGGTGCTAAATATGTACTTTTCAATGAATTAACAAAGCATATGAGTAAAATTAAATAGTTTATAAAATATTGTCTCAAGTCTTTTTTAGAATTATATGACTCTTTTGAGGATCATACTTTTTTTTAAATTGAATTTTATTTATTTTTTTTATACAGCAGGTTCTTGTTAGTCATCCACATTATACGCATCAGTGTATACATGTCGATCCGAATCTCCCAATTCATCACACCACTTTAAATATAAAAATACAGGGGGCTTCCCAGGTGGCGCAGTGGTTGAGAGTCCGCCTGCCGATGCAGGGGACCATGGGTTCATGCCCCGGTCTGGGAAGATCCCCCATGCCGCCGAGCGGCTGGGCCCGTGAGCCATGGCCACTGAGCCTGCGCGTCTGGAGCCTGTGCTCCGCAACGGGAGAGGCCACAACAGTGAGAGGCCCGCGTACCGCAAAAAAAAAAAAAAAAAAAAAAAAAAATATATATATATATATAAATACAAATAGGTTGACAGTAAAAGGATGTTAAAGGATATAGCAAATATAAACCACAAGAATGGTATGCTGTAATAGTGTCAGACAAGGCAGACTTCAAGATACCCTATATTCACTTCAAGACACTCACCCACTCTCGCTGAAAACAGGACGCGTAGAAGCCACCTCTAGCTGCCATGTCTGGCAAGTTCTTGTTTGGAAACAAAGCCTTGCCTAGGTGGGGGTCCTCCCTCTGGTTCCCCTCTTTCCCTGGATTGTATGTTATCCAAGCATATGAGTCATTCTGTAGGGCCTTAGGAGAGAGGGCACCTGATGTGTGTGTGGGGACATCCATCTTTTCCTGAAGGTACATCTAGTAATCATTATTTCTGGTCCCCCAGAGTCTGTAACTAACACTGACAAATACCCATCTGCACTCCTCACGAGAGAAATAAGGAAGATATTAGGACCTAGATGGAAACTGAGTGCAGGTCAGCGTGTGGAGTCCCTTGCGCTGCAAGTCCAAGAGACCCCACCTCTGAGTCTGGCGAAGCAGGTGGGATTTTGTCAGTGAAGGGACTGAGCACAGGAGTGTGCGCAGAAGGGCAAAGGCAGAGAGTGCGGTGTGTTTGGGAAGAGAGACACGGCATCCTTGGGGTCGGGGAGGCAGCGGGAAGTGCCCAGAGGACCTGGAGGCACGTTGGGAGAGGCGGCCTGGTGAGCGGTGGGCATTTGGGGTCAGCACAGGCTTTAAACCACCGTGAGAGGGACGTGAAGACGTGTGTCTGTGTTTTGGGAAAGTGAGTTTGACGCAGCAAAGACGAGGCTGTGGAGGGTGTGGCTGTACAGCTGAGGGGCCTGTGTCCGGGACTCCTGGGCAGCTGGGCGTCATGCACAGACACACTGGGGCTCACATCACGTGGGAAGTCCTTTTCTCTTTTAAGTAAAGCGATTAGGTAAGTCCCGTCTACTGTCAGCATGGTTTTGCACGTAGCGATCTGTGTAACACTGAAAAGGTGATCTCAAGATACAGGTGTAACTTTGTTGAAGATGCAGGCTTCATGTTTTTCATTTTGTATCCAACAGCGAAAACTTTGTTGCAAACCAACCTAGGCCCACAGACTGACATATGAGACTCACTGAGTGCTGCAGACCTTGTAGAGTCCAGGCAAAGACAGCAGGAGCCCGCAGAGGGTGATGTGGGGTGCAGGGGAAGGGGTGGGTGGATCGAGAGTCCTTAGGTGGCGTGACAGGACCTAGGACTCGGTGTGTGCATGTGAGGGAGGTGGGGGCCTCAGGGACAGCCCTGGCTTACTCAGCAAGGTGACGCAAGGAAACAAGGGGCCGAGTAGGTGGGGATGGCAGAGGGGCAGAGGGTCGAGCAGAGGGAGCTGTCCTGAGCGTGGCCTGCTGAGGTTTGTGCTGGGAGCTGTTCTGTGTCCTGTAAGGAAGGGATGGCCAGGCGGGTACGGCCACGAGGGGAGGCGTCGGAGGGACAGGGAAGCAGAGCTCGTTACACTGCTGGGTCCTGGAGGCCGGAGGTACCGACCTCACGCGGGCCACATGCAGGAAGCCCAAGGGGGGCCGGAGGCAGAAGGGGGAGGAGCCAGGGCGGAGCCGAGGCTGCAGCTTTTATTGGGGTTTCCACGCGGAAGGCAAGGCTGGACAGGGTGATCAGTTTCGGGTCAGCTTGCTTGGATGATTTCGGCGGGCTCTCAGCTACATGGGTGGCTCCTGGTTGCCTGGCCCCTGGCCCTGGGATAATGACGGCAGTGGAACGTAGTCCCCTGGGTATGTGTGGGCCCACAGAGGAGGAGGGCCCCGGGGGGTCAGCCTGCAGGTCACAGGAGTGCTCCTGGGAGCCCTTTGCCATCTCTAGGAGTTGGCCGCCCAGGAGGGGCAGTGTCTTCTCAATCAGAAAGTTTTTTAAAGATGTCAAAACATAATATACAGAGACTTTAAAATATATACGATACAGAGACGTCTGGGGAGAGATGTCCAGTGCTCGCTGAGGAGGGGCTGGACCCTGGGGAGGAGGGTTGTGAGTCTCGCTGTTTGGGTGGAGGGGCGTCCCCCGTCGGACGTGTGGGAGGCCGGCACGTGTTGGCCTCGGAGCCCAGGGGCTGGTGGTGGGAGCCCCGGGGGCCCCCCGGGAGGGCAGGAGGCTGAGCTGTCCTGCCGTACATGGGGGAGTGCCCCCTGCAGCCCAGGCCCTGTTGTGGGTGGACTTCGGGACCTGGTGCGGGGGTTGCTGAGGCGGGTTCGCACCTGGTGGCAGTGACCCTCTTGTCTGCTCGCAGCTCTGTGGGCGTCACCATGTTCTGGAAGTTTGACTTGAACACCACGTCCCACGTCGACAAGCTGCTGGATAAGGAGGACGTGACGCTGCGAGAGTTAATGGATGAAGATGACATCTTGCAGGAGTGCAAGGCCCAGAACCGGAAGCTGCTGGACTTCCTGTGCAGGCAGCAGAGCATGGAGGAGCTGGTGAGCCTCGTCACACAGGACCCGGCCCTGGACGTGGAAGAGAAGGTCCGCTTCAAGTATGTACCGCGGCGCTGAGTGGCCTGGAGCTGGGCAGCGCGCAGGGTGGCAGCGGGCGGGGCTTGAGGACGGTCAGAGCCGGGCTTTCTGACGGAGTGGCTGACCGTACACGTTTGCCCCGCCTGACACGTGAGAAGGCCCCTCCGGTGGGCTTTGCTTCTGTGATGTTGAAGGTTTGGGGATCTCCTGTGTGTGATTCCTCACTCTGGGTTATAGCAAGCTGCGCTGTGTTGGAGCGTTTTGGGTGAATATGTGCTGAAGAAAGGCTGAGCCCTGACAGGCCGATGGGTGCAGCCTTGGCCTGACTGGTGAAACAGCCAGTCCCCAGAGACAAGCGGCATCTGACTGCTCGACCATGGGGTCTTGGGCCTGGAGGACATATTTTGTGTCATTAGTGATCCTGACCGTTCTCAGAGTTTTTCCTAAAATGTTCCATTCAACAGTCGGCTGGGATGTTAGGGGACGACAAAAGGGACAGGGCAAGGACTTAGGACAAGGGTTGGAGTGAGGACAGAGTGTGAATGGGTGGGGCCTCAGGTGACAGGAAGGACAGCAGAGCCGGCCTCTGGCTCTGAGGGTGCCTCTCTGGGCCCGAGCAGGCTCTGGGAAGCGGGGGAGCTGGGGCTAGTGATGCAGAGGGATTCAGGGCAGACAGGGTGCCCTCAGCTGCTCACGTGTCCCACAGGGAGTCGGCGTGTGGTGGTAAAGTCTTAGTTGGGAAACTACGGCCTGAGGTCAGATTCTGTTTTTGTGAGGCCTGCAAGCTGAGAATGGTTTTTACATTTTTTTTTTTTTTTTTTTTTTTTTTTTTGCTGTACGCGGGCCTCTCACTGTTGTGGCCTCTCCCGTTGCGGAGCACAGGCTCCGGACGCACAGGCTCAGCGGCCATGGCTCACGGGCCCAGCCGCTCCGCGGCATATGGGATCCTCCCAGACCGGGGCACGAACCCGTATCCCCTGCATCGGCAGGCGGACTCTCAACCACTGCGCCACCAGGGAGTCCCTACATTTTTTAATGGTTGGAAAAAATAGAAAAATAATAATATCACATGAAAATGACAAAATTCACATTTCCTTGTCCGTCATTTTCATTGTAAAGTCTTGTTGGACACATCCGTGACCCGTTGGCCATGACAACATAGACGTTCTAAAATATTGACTCTCTGGCCCTTTACTTTTTACAGAAAGTCTTTGATGACTTAGGAGGCAAATAAAGAAGGATGGGGTGATGGGGAGTAGTGCTGCAGTCGTGGTAGTCTACCGCGCCCCTCTGACAGGGAGTCAGCCGGCGCTGGAAGAGGAGAGCTCTGGAAGGAGGCGGGGGCTTGCTTGTGGAGGAGCCAGGGGCTTGGGGCCATGGTGATCACCTGCGATAGATCAGAGGCCATCGTCCCTGAGATGTGCCCGGTCAGCGCCTCTTACCTCAGCATCGCCGTTAGTGGGCCCCATTCCTTTCACTCTCTCACCCCCAAATGTGTCCTGTTGCTGACCCGTCGAGGGTCTCCCTGTCTGGAGGGTGTTGGCGACAGTGTGACGGGGAGAAGGGCTGGGGCAGCATGTTGTGGTTCTGGGTGGAGGGGTCCCAGCGTGGCATCAGTGAGCCAGGAGAGAGTTTGGGAGAGGTTAGCAGTGGGTGAGTACAAACAAAGCAAACAGGGCAGTGAGAAAACCTTTAACTCTGAGGGAAGGATGCGTGTAAGTAAGCAAATAGAACAGTGTTTGCATGTTCATGCAGAGGGCAACACTGGACATGGATTTAACTAAAAATTGTGGTATAATTCTATAGAGGTGGGGAAGGGGCAGTGGGGTGGCAGGGCAGGGTGACGTGAGACGTGAGAGCTACATCTTCGTCTTCCACCCTAGGAGGTCAATTTGTAATACCTCAAATTGCTAGATGAAGAAGTGTACTTGTATTTTATTTGGAAACATGGACGTCAGTAATACAAAAAATGCCAGGAGACTGGTGACTGTCTCAGGAGTGGGATGTGGGAGTGGGAAAGGAGGGGGCTGCTCTTCCTCACGAGCCCCGTCATACAGTCTTAAAAGCATTTGTGCGTATCACCTGTTTTTGGTTTTTGGTTTTTAAAAATATTTATTTATTTACTTGGCTGCTCTGAGTCTTAGTTGTGGCACACAGGATCTAGTTCCCTGACCAGGGATTGAACCCAGGCCCCCCTGCATTGGGAGTGTGGAGTCTTAACCACTGGGCCACCAGGGAAGTCCCCATATCACCTGTTAAAAAAAGTAAAAAGCTTTTAATTTAAAAAGTAATTTTAAAATTAACTTGCTTTTATTAAAAATTTATTTGCTTTTCATTAAAATTAAATCAAAACGTCCTTTTTGAGAAGAGGAATAGGCTGGGTAGATGGATGAGGTAGTAGCTGAAGGAAGAAGTGGGGTCAAGATCATTTTTTAAAGATGCCGAAGATACAGATAGGCCCTGTTTCAGGCTTTGAACCGTAGGTCTCTGTCGAGCTGCTCAGCTCGGCCCTTGGAGCGTGCGGCAGCAGCAGGTGACACGGCGGAGAGCGCCGAGCCAGTGCCTGTGCTGCTCGGCCTCTAGATGGCCACCCCAGGCCGCCTGGGCAGGGCGGCAGCTCCTCCTCCAGCCGCCTTTGTGCCTCTGCAGCCCAGCTGGTGTGGCTTCACCCTTGTGGCTGCAGGCTGGTTACGGAGAGACCCTTCCCGAGAGCAGGGAGTGTGCCCGAGCCACACGGGTCCAGAGGAGCGGCCCTGAGTGGTTAGCTGTTCTGCTAAAGCCAGAGGCTGCTCCATGCAGGTGAGACCTCTGTGGAGCAGCCCTGGGCTGGGAGCTGGCCACCTGGTCCAGCCTGAGAACCCTGCGGACGCTTCTGGCCTTTTTCTTGAGATTCCTGTGCACTTTGCAGAGCTGAACCATTTGAGAAATCAGACAGAAAAGCCAACAGATGGACGCCAAGTTACCACTTCTGTTCCTCATGCGGTGGTGGTGGGGGGATGTTGTCTTAGCTCTGAATGGAGGGCTTCCTTTTTCCAAATCAGAGTTAGAACTGCTCGCCCAGGGGAAGCAGGGCTGGGTCAGGGCAGGACCCCAGGAAGGACCCCACCCCCACCCCCACCAAATAACCCTGCCTGCCGCACTAAGGGGCAGAGCAGAGAGGACGGCTGAGCCCAGTTGCCCAGCTGAGCCCCTCGGGAGCAGCAGGGCAGGGCCCAGAGGGAGGCGTGAAGTGGGGAGAGGGAATGAATCCCCGCCTTTATGGTTCCTGGACTCGCTCTGATAATTCCTGAGTCCACCTTCCGTGCTCCAGGATTTCGTCTTCCTCTTTTTTGTCTCCTTCCCCTGGCAAATCCTATTCCCTGGCAGCTTCCTGAGGAGGTCTGCGTGGGTGGCAAGGTTGGGGCGCAGCCTGAGTGCATGATTCTCCTTCCTGCTGGCTCTAAGCTCCCTCTGGTTTCCAGTCCAGACTGGACATGCGTCTCCTGAAATTTTGAAGACTCTATAGGTGTCTTCGTCAACTGAAAAAAAAAAACGTACAGCCTAAAAGCTGAGAATTATGTTTTATTTGGCGGAATTTCTAAGGACTTCAAGCCCTGGAGCCAGGACTCTCAGATCGCTCTGAGGGACAGCTCTAAAGAGTGAGGGAGGGGCCAGGATATATAGGAGTTTTTGCAACAAAGACCAGGTAGTCGGGACTTCAAAAGCTTACTGTTCATTAAAGAAAACCAGACATCTTAAGTTAAGGAATTTAGCACTTTTCTGTGTATGGAAAGATGCAAGAGTCTGGGCTCGGGACTTCCCTGGTTGGTGGTGCAGTGGTTAAGAATCCGCCTGCCAATGTAGGGGACACTGGTTCGAGCCCTGGTCCGGGAAGATCCCACATGCCGCAGAGCAACTAAGCCCATGTGCCACAACTACTGAGCCTGCGCTCTAGGGCCCGCGAGTCACCACTACTGAGCCTGCACGCCTAGAGCCCATGCTCCGCAACAAGAGAAGCCACCGCAATGAGAAGCCCGTGCACTGCAACAAAGAGTAGCCCCGCTCGCTGCAACTAGAGAAAGCCCGCGTGCAGCAATGAAGACCCAACGCAGCCAAAAAAAAGAGGAGTCTGGGCTCATGGAAATCATTCCTTTGATCTGCACCTCAGCTGTCTAGGGCCAGGATCCTGTGCTTTTCCCATCGTTGAGGGTGGCTGCTGTGGCTGAGCCGCTTTTCTCTCTCCCGAGTTCTCTCAGGGCTCACGGGGCAGGGCGGCCGGGAGGCTCTAGTGGCTTGATGGCTGCAGCACCCTTTGTTTACTGACAGGGCAGCATTTTTCATTCACATCTTCTAGTTCCTAGTTCCAGCCCTGCTGCTGACAAGTCTGATGCTTTCCTTAGGGGCATTTTAGGGCCTTTTCTAATCCTGTTGCTCTGGAATTTCCCAGTAATGTAACTTTATCCCCTGGGTTAAGATAGGGGAATCTCAGAAGCAGCACTAATAATCCAGGAGAGTTTTATAGTCAAAGAGTTTGGGAGAAATTAGTAGTAAATAAGTATTAAACTATAAGCAAACAAAACAAGGAGGAGGGGCTGGGAATCTCACTGAAATGTCAGAGTTTGGAGCAGAGAAAGGTTTTTTATTGCAGGGCCCTGCAGGGAGAATGGGTGGTTCATGCTCAAAAACTCCAAACACCCCGATTTCAAGGGAGAAGTTTTATAGGGAAAATTTGGGGTGAGGGCTGCGGAGTATGTGGCTTTCTTCTCATTGGTTGGTAGTCAGGTAACAGAGCAATGCTCCAGGAATCTTGGGCTCAGCCTCAAGTTACTGTCCTCCTCCTGGATGGAGGCCTTAGTTCTGCTGAAGAGCTCAAGGATACTGTTATGTGTATCCCTTGAGGAGGAACCAGGGCCTGCTCCATTGGTTCTTGACTGCCCCTCCCTTCCCTGATTAGCAACTGTCTGAACCTGCCCTTTGGAACATGTGGAATGTCAGGGAGGCTGAATGAAGCCTGTTTCCTACGAACAAGAAATGGTGGACACAGAAAGGCTTTTGTGCCCTGGAGGACTCCACAGCGTCCTTCTCGGTTTCATGAGCTGTGTCTCTGGTTGTCCACCCTCCTCCCCCAGGACCCTGAGACACAGACCTGCCTCGTGCGCCTGGCCTGCTTCCCTGGCCGCCCACCCTCTAGGTTCATTCCACGTAGTTTCTACCTCTCTCGTCTTTCCTTCTTTGCATTATGGCCACAGACGTCTATGTTCCATCTGCCGTGTTTAACTGGAATGGCTATTCCCTGCATAAATTATATAAATTATTAGAGCAGTACCTGTTTTTCTGAAGAATAATTATAAACTACTGATAGAGATCTCAGCCCCTCCACCTCGATGCAACCTTGTCTAATAAGTACAACAGCACCTTGTGGCTCAGCTCGCCACACACGTGCACAATCCGTGTGTGTGCGCGTGCACACACGCAGAGACTGCATGGGAGCCTTTCCGTGTGCTCTGGAGAAGCTTCCGTGCCTTTCTCTGGGGCGTGCTTCTCCCTTGTTGCTCGGCGAGTCTTGTTGTTTGGAGTCTGGTGGGCACCTCTCCGCCCGTGTCCTGTGGGGCCTCGTGCCGGCCTTGGGTGCTGCACTCTGGGCAGGCTCTCTGGCCTCTGCCCCTGGCGGCCCTGCACTGTCTGCTGTGCTGGTCACCGTGGGGCACGTCCACGGTACGGAGCTGCCCCATCTCATCCTCGTCACGACCCCATGAGCTGGCCACTGGCCACACCTCGTCTGGGCCCCTCTGTGTGGATCGGGCGTTCCCTCATACCTGGCTGCCCGCTTGGCTTCAGAAGGCCCTCTTCTCTGGGTGACGGGGAGCACCCACCCCACAGCCAGGCTGAGATCCTGTCCCCTCCCCTCCACGCTGGGCCGGCCGCGCGCTCCACCAGCTGTTTCCTCTAGACTCTCAAACCCAGGCCCTAGCTGACCACAGTGACCACCTGGGGTTAGGCCCTTGCTGGGGCCGTGTGGGTGGCTACCAGGAGCCGTAGGGTCATAGTGGCTGACCTTGATCCCAGGCTTACTGTGTGCCAGGCGCTGCTGCTCTGCTTTATATACAGCCTCGTGGGGAAGGTGGACACTCAGACCTCCATGTTCAGATAAAGCAGCCTAGACACAGAAACGTTAGGTAAGGTGCCTGAGGCTGCACAGCATGTCCCATGTAGCTTGGTGCCAGGTGTGCTCCGGGGCAGTCAGCCCCACAGGATGCTCCTGCCAGGTTCCTGCCTGCTCTGGCCCTGGGCACCCTCACCTGTGTTCCCAGATGTGCTGAGTGTGGCACCAGGCATTGTCACTGCACTGCTGTGGTGGACTCTGTCCTGGATGCAGCAGGACATTGGGTAGGCCTGTCCCAGGACCACAGCAGTGACCCCATGTCTGTCAGAGGGCCAGGCAGGGAGCACAGTGGTATGGGATTACACGTAATGGGATCAGGAGTATTTTGTGTCTGATCTTTTTTTTTTAAGTAAATAAATTTATTCATTTATTTATTTATTATTTTTGGCTGCATTGGGTCTTAGTTGCTGCGCGTGGGCTTTCTTTCATTTGTGGCGAGCGGGGGCTACTCTTCGTTGCGGTGCGTGGGCTTCTCATTGCGGTGGCTTCTCTTGTTGCCGAGCACGGGCTCTAGGTGCGCGGGCTTCAGTAGTTGTGGTGTGCAGGCTCAGTAGTTGTGGTGCACGGGCTTCAGTAGTTGTGGTGCACGGGCTTAGTTGCTCTGCGGCATGTGGGATCTTCCCGGACCAGGGCTCGAACCCGTGTTCCCTTCATTGGCAGGTGGATTCTTAACCACTGCGCCACCAGGGAAGCCCCTGTCTGATCATTTTTATCAAATGAATAGTACATCGTTTACATATATTGGTATTTCTTAATAATAATTTGCCTGCATAACACTTCAGAACTGGTACTGCATTGTAAACTGCTGATGAAGCATCTCTTCAGTCTGGGAACAAGCTGGATCTGTGCTTGTTGACCTGTGGGGTCAGGAAAGGCATGGAGAGGGGAGGACGAACCTGATGGAGGTGAGAGACATGGCAGGTGAGTACGAGGGCAGAGGAGAAGCCAAAAGATTAGGAAAGGTTCCGTAGAGAATGGGAATAGAGTCAGAAAATGTGGGATGTCAGAGTTTAGGGTATGAGGAGCCAGAAAAAGGTATGATGAAAACATTGAGGTTCTAGTAGTCAAAAATACCAGTTGGTCACAGAATAATCACATTTTTATTCTGTTCCAAGGTCTAGCCATGTTTGGTTTTTGCCTGTGGATCTGCTTCCTAAGAGGCAGATTATTCAAGTAGCTTTCTGAGCGGTGGGGAAGTCTCATTCACCTCCAGTTGCTTGCACTGTGCCCCTTCAGGTACCCAAACACAGCCTGTGAGCTGCTGACGTGTGACGTGCCGCAGATCAGCGACAGGCTGGGAGGGGACGAGACTTTGCTCAACCTCCTTTACGACTTCTTGAACCGTGAGCCGCCTCTCAATCCTCTCCTCGCCAGTTTTTTCAGCAAGACCATAGGCAGTCTCATTGCAAGAAGAACTGAACAGGTACTCATCCGCCAAGCCCGCGAGATGTGGGAGGGAGGCGTGGCTGACGCCGTCGCATCTTGCCCTCAGCCACTGCTGTGTGACCCGTGCATCAGGCTGTGGGGGGCAGGCTTCTGACTGTTCTGTGGGACCCACGTGGAGCAGTGTGGGCCGCTGCTGTGGGAGCTGGGATCTGATTAAGAAAGTGGCTTCCCAAGAGAGACTTCCTCTGGCCGGCTCTGAAATAAGCAGCACCTCTGCCACCCCTGGGAGCTGCGCAGGGCCCCAAACCAGGCCAGCTCGTCCTGTCACTGACCAGTCATGGGTGTGAGATCCAGGACATGCCTGCATCATGGCAGGACATTAGGGTGTCTGCTGCTGCACCTGTGTGGGTGGCGGGTGCCTGTATGTCTAGGGCACTTATTGTTTCAAAGCAAATAAAAGGAAATGCCTAGGACTTCCCTGGCCGTCCAGCAGTTAGTATTTCGTGCTTCCACTGCAGGAGGTATGGGTTTGATCCCTGGTTGGGGAACTAAGATCCCACAAGCCACGCGGTGCAGCCAAAAAAAGGAAATGCCTAGTAATAGGTTTCTGTAAAGCAGGGAGTGAACTCGTTTCATTCAGCTGGAGCGTGGGCCTCCTGGAGGCCATGTTTGCTCCACGGTTGCTCCTGCCTTGCATCTGCCCTTGCAGGTGCGTGCTTCGGCACCACACACCGTAGATGGCACAGAAGGGGCATGAGGTTTGCTGGCACCTGTGCCTGTTACCTGCTTCAGGAGTCGGCCTTGTCAGTCTTCTTTCACCTTTCTCCCTGCTCACCATCCCCCAGGCACTATTTCAAAACAAACCCCAGATGGCACGTCATTTCTTTTGTCAATATTTCAGTGTGTATCTCTAAAATATAAGGACTTCCTTTTCTCCAGGCATTGCGCCACATGGTCGTAACTAGGATGTATGTGTGGTCAGCTTGAATGGCTGAAGTGAGAGTGGTTGGGCCAGTTTGCAGTCCCAGCAGCAGAGCATGGCAGTTCCTGCTCTTCCACTTCCTCTCCAGCCCTGACTAATATTATCACTTGGTTTATCTTATCTCTGCTGATGGTGTATATAACAGCATTGTGCTTTTAGTTTGCATCTCCCTGGTGACTAGTGAGGATGAGAACCTTTTCATATATTAATTGGCCATTTAGATGTTTTTTGTGTGAAGTCTCTTGCCCATTTTCTATCAGGCTGTCTCTTCTTTTTTCATTTGTAGGAATTCTCTCTATTTTGGGGATACAAGTCCTTTGTTGATTTCTTTTTTTGGGGGGGGGGTGCGGCGTGCCACGCAGCTTGCAGGATCTTAGTTCCCTGACCAGGTATTGAACCCACGCCCTCAGTAGCGAAAGCCAAGAGTCCCACCCACTGGACTGCCAGGGAATTCCCCCTTTGTTGATTTTGTGTTGCAAACATCTTTTCCCACTCTGCTTGCTGGGTTTGGTTTTGTTTTTTACTCTCTTAATGGTATCTTTTAATGAGCAGAGATCCTGATTTTCGTATAGTCCAAGTCATAACTCTTTTTATTTGTTTGGTTTTTGGTTGTTGTTGTTGTTTTGTTAAGAAGCTTCTGCCGACTTCGAAATCATAAAGATAATTCTCTTACTACTCTTCTGTGTTATCTTTTAGAAGCTTTATTGTTTTACCTTTCATATTTCTACCTACAGTCTACCTGGAATTGATTCTTGTAAATGGTGTAAGATTGAAGTATTTCTTTTAATATGGTAATCCAGTTGACCCAGCACTGTATTGATAAGGCCATTCTTTCTCAATTGCTTTACAGTGTCCCTCTTGTCATAAATCAAGCAATCACGTGTGTATATGTTTCTGATCTACTGTCCTGTTTGTAATTATGAACACAGCACTATTTAACTACTGTAGCTTTTTAAGTTTTGATGTTTGATAGAATTAGTCCTCTCACTTTGTTTTTCTTCAAGGTTATTTTTACTATTCTTTGCCTTTTGCATTATTTTAGGATGAACAAATTTTAGAGTGAGTTTGTCAGTTTCCACATTCTCCCCTGTTCCCCAGAAAAACCTGCTGAAATTTTGATTAGGCTTGCATTTCCTATAGATTGGGGTTGGCTAATTATGGCCCACAGGCCAAAACCAGCCTGCCCCTATTTTGTAAAAGAAACTTTACTGAAACACAGCTACTCCCGTTTGTTTACATATTATCTATGGCTGCTTTTGTGCTGTAGCAAAAAGCTGAGTAGTTAGGGCTTCTTTAATTTCTCTCAGTAACCAAGTTCTTTGGGTAGCGGTCTTACATATTTTTCGTTATGTTTATCCTTAGGTACTTGATATTTTCACGTTATTCTAAACAGTGTCTTTTTTATTGAAAATTTTTATTGAGATAATTGTAGATTCACATGCAGTTTTATGAAATAATATAAAGCTATCTTTTGTACACTTTGCCTGGTTTCCTTCAGTGGTGACATTTTGTAAAATACTAGCAGAAGATCACAACCAGGACATTGACATTTCACTTGTAGTCATTTGTGTGTGTATATGTATTAAGTTCAATACAATTTATAACTTGTGTAGGTTCGTGTCTCCACCATCAGCCAAGATACTGAACGGTTCTTAAACCATAAGGATCCTGTGTGTTGCCCTTTTATAACTACTCCCACCTTCCTCTGGCCTCTATCCCTTCACCCATCCCTAACCTCTGGCAACCACTCATCTGTTTCATTTCAGAAATTTTGTTTTTTCAAACTTATTTAAATTAAATCATATAACATATAGCCTTATGGCTTTTTTTTCTAGCATACATCCCTGAAGAGTCATCCAAGTTGTTGTATGTATCAGTACTACATTCCCTTTTATTGCAGAATAGTGTTCCATGGTGTGGATGGAACACAGTGTGTTAAACCATTCACATGTTGAAGGACATCTGGGCTGATTCCAGTTTTTGGAAATTATCAATAAAGCTGCTGTTCTAATAATTTATATTCTTTTTACATTTTTTTAAATTTTTATTTTTGACCACACTGCACGGCATGCGGGATCTTAGTTCCCCACCAGGGATCAAACCCATGCCCCCTGCAGTGGAAGCATGGAGTCGTAACCACTGGACTGCCAGGGAATTCCTTATATTCTTTTTTTAAATCTATGTATAAGATCATACCATCTGTGATTAATGACAATTTTATTTTGTCCTTTATAAATCTTACACTTTTAGTCTCTTTTTCTTGCCTTGTTGCATTGTCTGGAACCTTTAATACACTGTTGAATTGAAGTGGTGATAGTGGGCCTCTGTTTTATTTATTGCCTCTGAGGAAAAGCTTTCACTGTTTTACAATTAAGTATGTTGTTTGTTGTGGAGTTTTTGTAGATTTTTTTATAAGACTATTCCTAGTCTTATTAGTTTATAACATGAATGTTGAAATGTGTGAAATGTTTTTACCGTATCTATTGAGTTCATCATATGATTTTTCTTTTTTATTCTGTTAATAGGTAAATTCCACTGATAAGTTTTCTAATGTTAAACCAACCTTGATTTCCTGGAATATACCCAACTTGATTGTGATATATTATGCTTTTTTTCATATTGCTTTCTTTTTAAGAATTTTTGTATCTGTGGCCATCAGTGAGATTGGCTTATAATTTCCTTTCCTTTTCTTTTTTGTTTTTAATTTTTATTGGGGTATAATTGATTTACAATGTTGTGTTAGTTTCAAGTGTACAGCAAAGTGAATCTATTATACATATACACATATCCACTCTTTTTTAGATTCTTTTCCCTTATAGGCCATTATAGAGTATTGAGTAGAGTTCCCTGTGCTATACAGTAGGTCCTTATATAATTTCCTTTTCTTAAAGTGCCCACATCAAGTTTTTGGAATCAAGGTTTTATGTCCTCATACAATGATATGGGGCATCTTCTCTCATTTTATGTTCCCTGGAAGAGTCCTGCATAAGATTGGGGTTATTTTTCTTTGAATGTTTGATAGAATTCACTAGTAAAGCCTTTAGAGCCTGGAGTCTTCTGTATGGGGAGGCTTTTAATTAGAGATTTTGTTTCTTTTGACGCTCTAGAACTCCAGATTTTCTCTTTCTTCTTGTCAGTTTACGTAAGTGAGTTTTTCAAAGAAGTTTTTCATTTTTCCAAATTTACAGAAATTGGCATAAACTTGTTCGGGATAACCTCTTATAATAGTGTTTATATCTGTAGGGTGTGTAGGGATGTTCCCTGGAGGCTTCTCTGCTGTTTTCAGTCTTTCTCTCTAGGAGTTTAATCACGCTTTTCAAAGAACCCCCGCCCCCGCCCCCGCCCCCACACCCCTATTGCCTCTCTTCTCTCTCTTCCTCCTCCTTCCCCTCCTCCCCTTCACTTCTGGCATGAGGATTCTGGCATGAGGATGGTTGGGATCCCTTGCCTCTTCCGTGTCCCCGTTGCCCCCAGTAGAGTCCTGGGTCTGTGCAGTGGCCTGGACTCGCAGGCACCTCGTCTCTGTGGCCAACTGAGCCGAGCTTGCCAACACGTGGCCAAGAAGGCCTCTGCCTGGGCTTCTCCCATCTCTCTGCGCTCAGGCACCACACCCTGTGACTGCACACTGAGCCAGCCAGCTGCGTCGTGTCTTGTCGGCTCTGGTCACCAGCCAGCCGCACCCCTCTGCCTCTGCTTTTCTGAAACCTCAGTCCTTTCCCTTCAGCCACCTGTGGGGCCTGTCAGCTTTCTGGGTTTGTGTCCCCTGTCCGGGAGCTGTCAGTGATGGCCACCCCAGGCTCAGCTCTGTCTGCACTGGTCATTTCTGCTGGGAAGACTTGAGCTGGTGCATGTGGAGTGGCTGCTGTGCCATCTCACTCGGGTGCTGGGGCTGCACTGGTGCCCAGTCTCGGTGTGTGGCAAACTCCGCCAGCCCGGGGTCCTCTCAGGCCCCCACCGCCTCGTGGACTCGCTTGTGTTCAGGGCTCTGCCTGTCATTGCTGGGGAGCGGCGGAGGGGGCTTTCTTACAACTCTTTCTACGTCTTTCCGTTATTTCTGCTCACTGTTGTTGAAAATGAATCTTTCCCATGGCAGTTCTTGGGGGCAGCTTCTCCTGGTGGTCAGGGTCTGCCCTGCTCACCTCTCAGGGGCTGTCTGGTTGCAGGTGATTGTGTTCTTGAGGAAGAAGGACAAGTTCATCAGCCTGCTGTTGAAGCACATTGGCACCTCGGCCCTCATGGACCTGCTGCTGCGCCTGGTCAGCTGCGTAGAGCCCGCCGGGCTCCGGCAGGAGGTCCTGCATGTGAGTGTGTGGGCCCCCTCCTCCCTGGAGCCCCTCCCCGTCTGCGCAGGTTCTGCACATTCTCCGAGTGTGGAGTAAGTGCCTGGTATAAGGAGGCTGGAGCTGGTGAAGCAGCACCAGGGTGCCCAGCACCCCAGCTTTCCACCCAGCAGGACCTTCCCCTCCGGAGGAGAACCCCTCAGGGGTTCTCGTCAAGGCTTGTATTTGAGACTGGGTCTGGCGTCTGCACCTTTTCTCTTGTCCTGCCTCAGTCCATTCATTAGCAGAGAGAAGAAGTGGGCTTCCTCACTTGTGCCCCACCCCCGGGGCTGCTAGGTCTCCACTGGGCGCTGGTCCTGTGCCCGAGTATGTGCCCGAGAAGAAACAGTTGCCAAAGAGGATTCCATGCAGGGAAGTTTCGAAGACCAGAGTTGGCCTGTTGTTTGTCCTGGAGCGTGTGCCTGTGTCTGTCCTGCCAGTTTTCACAGCGAGAGGGCTACCCATAGCTCCCTGAGGGCTTTCCCAGAAAAGGGGAGGATGCTCAACCCAGAGAAGCCCAGGAAATGAGTGCTGGACACACAGTTTGCTGCTGTTTGGCAGGTTTTGTTTGTAATGCAGCTTAAAATAGAATAAGTAAACCATTGGTCCTTCTTGACAGTTTTCCAGCTCCTGGAATTAGGTGGCAGTTGTCACTCTTAGATTCATAACTCGCTCCATTGTGGAGCAGCTTCCCACTAAGAATTCATCGTAGCGGCTGGTGTGGCACAGTGGGAGCAGCGAGAACGCCAGCCGTCGTCGAGCGTCAGTGGGAAGCCGGCCCTTACGGCACTGAGCCCGCTTGTGGGTGAGGAAGTGCGTGGGGGAGCCGGACTGACCTGGAAAGGCTCGGGCGCTGCAGGGAGCAGCTGGCTGTGTGCTGGGAGAGCCCCACCGGCGCGGGTGGCTCCCGGCTCCGCTTCGGAGACGTCCTAAAAACAGAGCTCGCGTGTGTTTAAGAGTCTGAGCCATTAGGGCATGTGGAAGGGGATTCCCTCCTTTACAGTCTTCGGGCCACTCCAGAATTCGGCCACTGCTTGTGCTTTCTGGGTCTGGGTGGACGCACGTGTTGGGTGAAGTATCTCTGTGCCAGAACCTGGCGCGTGGATTTCTGTTGCACTGAAGGACTTTCCTTCCATTTCGTCAGGTGTGAGCGGAGTCACTTACGGGCCTCATTTTCCCTTTCAGTGGCTTAATGAAGAGAAGATCATCCAGAGACTGGTGGAGTTGATCCATCCGAGTCAGGATGAAGATGTGAGTACGGGGCTCGTGGACCCCACCTTTGAGCAGGAGCCCCTCGCTCAGGGCTGGCGGAGCGCACTCTCCACTGCTGTCTGAGGGGGCAAGTCACTCCTTTCCTCAGATGCTCTTCTTCCTTTAATCAAGCACTGACTTGTAGACTTTTTTTTTTCTAAAATATAGTACATACATATTATAAAAGAACAAGCTGAATAGAATTGTATTAGTTATCTATGGCTGAGTAACAGATGACCCCAAAACTTAGTTGCTTATAACAGTAAGTATTTTTTATCTCAGTTTTTATGGGCCAGGGGTCACAGGTCCTCTGCCCAGGGTCTCTCACAAGACTATGGTCACCTCAGGGCTCAACGAGGGGAGGGTCCACCCCCAGGGTCACCTGTGGCTCTGCAGGACTCAGTTCCTTATTTTATTTATTTATTTGTTTGTTTGTTTATTTTTATTTCTTGGCTGTGTGGCATGTGGGATCTTAGTTCCCTGACCAGGGATCGAACCCACGCCCCCTACCCATACCCCTTGCATTGGAAACACAGAGTCTTAACCACTGGACCACCAGGGAAGTGCCAGGACTCAGCTTCCTGAGGGCTGCTGGCTGAGGCTGCCCTTGGCCCATGCCCCCCGGGCCTCTCCGCAGGGCAGCTCGCAGCCTGCTGCTGGTCCTCTGGGGCAGGCACCTGACCTACAGGTGACAGTCCTCGCTGGCCTGCCACCCCCGTGAGTGCTGGTTCTAGCCTGTGCTCGAGGAGATGGGGTCTACAGGGGCGTGAGCTCCGGAGGGAGCGTGTGGGGTGGCAGTGGGGCTCCTTCTCTCAGCCCCTGCCCACTCCTTGCGGTATCACAGTTGAGAGTGTGGGGTATATCCCGATAGGCCTTTTCCTACACGTGACAACTGCACGCAACTGCACACGCATGGTCTCCTTAGCACTTTGGAGAACGGTGGTGCTGACTCATGTCTGAGCCTTTGCTGCTGCCTGGCTGTGCTGTTTGGGGCTCTTTTGGCCCATGGGCCTGGCCAGGCAGCCGGGCAAGGGTGTCTGTGCTCCAGATCGGGGAAGGGAGATGCCCCTCCACCAGTGTGAACGCTGTGAGCTCACTGGCCCCTTCCCAGTCCCCGAGGCAGCTGGGAGGCCGCGGAGGCAACCTGGCTGCTTTCAGTCTTGCCTAAAACAGTCATGAAGCACTTCCTTCAGCTCGGTTTCCCGTGGCGTGCACGTCAGGGCTGCTTGTTAGGTGCTCCCTGCGCCGCACCAGCGGCTGAGTTTCTCTCCGACCCTGTTCATCTGCTCCACAGACTCATGCCCACATGGCTGGCAAAGGCACTGAATCAGAGGTTCTGAATTTTTATGGGCTTAATGTTTCTCTAGAAAAGTTGAGTCCTTTATTTTCTCTGTAGCAACTGTCCTGTTTTCATGAGCTCACAGGACCCACCCTGTGTATTAATAGCCACTTGTGTCAGTACCACGGGCACACTCACGGTGTCTGTCAGAGGGTATAGAGCGATGTCTGCGTGGCGTGCTCGACCGTCGAGGCCCCGTGGGAGCTCTTGGGCGGTGGCCAGATCTGCGCCCTGCGGTGAGAGGCAGGCCAGGTGTCCCTGAGACGAACCGACTTCGAGTCCAGCGCCTCAGCGGACCCGCCACAGGAGCCGCTCTGACCGTGCAGCAGGCTGGCCCTGAAGGCAGCTCTTCGCCCCCGTCTTTGCAGAGGCAGTCCAACGCTTCTCAGACGCTCTGCGACATCGTCAGGCTGGGCAGGGAGCAGGGCAGCCAGCTGCAGGAGGCTCCAGAGCCAGACCCCCTCCTCACGGTGCTGGAGTCGTGAGTGTGGCCCGCGGCGCTGGGGGGCCTGGGCTGGGGGCCAGGGACCCCGCCACCTCCTCTGATCGTTTCTGAGGAACTCGCCCCGATCCAGAGTTAACTTGATGGGCCTCTTTCTCACGGGAGGTGTCTCCTGGCAGGTTGAGAGAGTGCGGGCCCCCGGGGCAGCCGTGTCCTAAAAACCCTGGGTGCGTGGCCCGAGCCCCGAGCGGGGCCTCTCCGGGATTCAGGGCGCTGCTCCTTCGGCGGGGGTGGGGGCGGGGTCTGTGCATCCCCCTGCCAGGCGGTGACCTTGCGCGTGTCTGACAGGCAGGACTGCGTGGAACGGCTGCTGAGGAACATGTTTGACGGAGCCCAGACCGAGCTCTGCCTCGTCAGCGGGACCCAGGTGTTGCTGACCTTGCTTGAACCCCGGCGGGCGGGGTGAGTGTCCCCTGGGAGGGAGGGTGCTGCCACTTCAGTGACGCGAGGCCCAGGGGCGTGGCCGGGGGTGCTGTGTGTGCTTTTAATGTTTCTAACAATGCAGGTGATCATGGGGATGGACTCTCCTTGTTGAAAAGATAAACTTTATGGCTGTAAAGTCCCCTTTGACCTTTGCCATCAATCACATTCCCACCTCAGCCCAAAGGCACCCCCTGTCGCCAGTTTGCAAAGTGTTTGTAGACGTGTGTGCAGAATCGGCATGGCCAGTGGGCCCCAAGGACTGTCCCGATGAGTACCCCCAGCACGTGTGTGTGTGTATATGTGTGTGTATGTGTATATGTATGTATGTGTGTTTATATGTGTGTATATGTACGTGTGTTTGCGTGTGCACTTCTGTCTGCTCTGTCCTGTCACATGCCGTGCTGGTGGTCTGATTCCCAAGGAGACTGCAGTTCCCTCGTGTCCTCGCTCTGGAAGGAGCTTCGCTGTAGCCCCCAGCACTGATAGCCTGTGCTGTTTTTTTAAAGAAAAAGAACAACCAGAAAATAACAAGAAATTGACTTAATCTCAATGGTGAGATTATTAGCAGTTTCTTTCTCTCACTCTGGTACCCAATACATGTTTATTAGTTTATTACCTAAAAACAGAATTATGATGTTACCATCGTTTTCTCTAGTTAGAAACCAGAATATTGCTTATTCATCTTTATGAGCCCAGGAAGGCTGGGCCCTTCCCGCAGGAAGTGGGGACTCTGGTGAGGGCCTCGCCTGCGATGCAGGGACAGCATGACAATGCAGAAAACAGACGATCCAGTTCATTCTCTTTGCTTTTTTATCTTTTTATGTGGCCTTTTTTATCCTTTTATGGCCAGTCCTGTCTGTTTCTCAGCCGAGGAGTGGGGTCGACAGTGAAGGTTTTCAAGGTGGGAGGAGGGAACAGAGCTGGTTCGGGGGTGTGACGCCCACAGCCCGTCAGGGCCATCACCTGGGCACGGCCCCCACCCCCATACGGTCAGCAGCCTCCCTGGAGACGACAGGTGGGCACGTCGGTAGGGGGTGTGGTGTGATGGGACCAGTGTCCCTGTGTCCAGCTGCCTCTGGTCCACAGGATGGAGGGCTTGCTAGACTCCTGCTCTCAGGGACTGGACAGGCTGTGTGCCGTCAGCTCCGGCGTCCTGCGCGGCATCGAGCCTCGGCTGAAGGACTTCCACCAGCTTCTGCTCAGCCCGCCAAAGGTAAGTGCCCTGAGCAAAGGTCGGGGGCTCTGGAGAACTCGTGGGCTGGGTCGCTTGCAAGGCAAGGACCCCACTCGCCGCCCAGGATGACAAGCGCACTCAGACCGCATCTGCCGAGTGTCCATCTTCTCTTTGGAGAGTTGGATGGTTCGCCACCCCCCAGGCAACTCCTGCCTTCTGACGGGGGGCGGTCCGAGAGCCCGAGTGCCTCTTGAGTTGGGGGCACCCAGCCAAGGGGTCAGGGGGTCCCAGGGGAGACCCTTTGCTCAGCTGAGCAGCGGTGGTCATGGTGAGGAAGACCCAGTCCCTCTCCACCTCAGTGCCCCAGGCACAGCAACCTTCGCCTCTCCTGGTGCCTCTCTTTGGCACCCGCCGTGGTCTACCATACTGTTTCTTACATTTATCAGTTTGCTTGTGGTCTGCCTTCCCCACTAGAAAGGAGGACTCATGAAGTCAGGGATTCTGGAACATTCTAATGAAAAGGTAGATGCACTGTGCTCCGTGTGTGGGATCACCTCGTCTCACGAGGCCAGCCTTGTTGTCAGTCTCCTCTGTCTTACATGCGGAGGTCACATCCCTTCGGCTGGCAGGCTGAGACCAGAGTGCCCTAGGCACCCAGGAGCAGCGGCCCACCCTCACTCAGTCTTGTGAACCCTGAGGGGAGCGGTGGGGCTCTTAACCCGACTGACCCCTTGTTTCCTCCTGCAGACCACGTTGCCTTGAGGACCCCTCCCCGGCTGGGCCACGTCATGCAGCAGCGGCCCTGGCCCTTCGACCAGGGTCAGGTCAAAGAGAAGCCCACACGTGGGTGGTGATCACACTGGTCACAAGGCTCTAACTGGGCAGTCCTTTTGTGTTTGCAGAAAGCGGCGATCCTGACCACCATTGGCGTGCTGGAGGAGCCCCTGGGTAACGCCCGCCTGCACGGAGCTCGCCTCGTGGCCGCCCTGCTGCACACGAACACGCCCAGCATCAACCAGGAGCTCTGCCGGCTCAACACCATGGGCCTGCTGCTGGTGAGCGGACACCTGCCCAGCCTGGGGCCTCGGGGCTGGGCAGCCAGACCTCAGCATCCAGGTGAAGGCCTGCCCGAAGGGAGGCTCCGGTTCGGTCCTGGGACAGGCACAGTCTGTGCAGAGACCGCATCCTGCCCCCCAGGCTTGACGCCAGGTCGCTGGTGAGGTGCACTGAGCGACGCTGGGACCCGCCTCCGTGTAGGCTCGTGCGGGGCTGCCCTGGAAGCAGAGGGAGCGGGTAATATGGTCCCTCCCCTTTCTGATTTCTGCCTTAATAGAGAACTTAGTAGCTCTTCAGCCTAAAACGCCCTAAAGAGCTGCTCCTCATCCCCACAGTAAAGGCAGAGCCTGTGGGGAGCTCCTCTGGTGAGCACGCCCTGGGCGTCTGAGGGAGGGTCTGCAGGCAGTGACCACAGGGCGGTGCTGACAGGGAGGGGACCTCGCCCAAGCTGATGCATCCCCAGCCTTCTCCTCAGCCTTGCCCTTGGGCCTCTGCTCCCAGGAAGCTGAAATATCCTTAAATTTAAATCTCAATCCCAGGAGGAGCTGCCTTGGACCTGGGCCTGAAGGACTGCCTGCCTCAGGCGTCCTTCCAGCGTTTGGAAGTCACTGGGCTCTGCTATGACTGTAGAGCCTGGATGTGGGTCAGAGGGCGACTAGGAAAGACCTCACTCATTTCCTTTCCTCTCCTCCGAGAAAGTTCTCTCTCTCCCACTCCCCCTTTCTACTTTTCATTTATTGTGGCAAAATATATTAACGTGAAACACACCATTTGAATAACTTTCAAGCATATGGTTCAACGTTCACGTTGTTGTATAACCATTACCACTATTTCCAGGACTTTCTCATCTTCTCCAGCTCTGAGCATTAAACACTCGGTCCTCATCCCCCCGCCAGTCCCCAGCCCTGGCACCCACCCTTCTACTTTCTATCCCTATGGATCCGACTATTACAGGGATTCCTATGTAAGTGGAATCAAACAGTATTTGGCCTTTTCTGTCTGGCTTATTTCACTTAGTATAATGTTCATCCATGTGGTAGCACGTGTCGCAGTTTCTTTCCTTTTTAAGGCTGAATGATATTTCATTGTATGGGTATACTACGTTTTGCTTATCCATTCATACATTGGTGGACAGTTGGGTTGCTTCCACATTTTGGCTATTTTTAATAATGCTGCTATAAACATGGATGTACAAATATCTATTTCAGCCCCTGCTTTCACTTCTTCTGACTACATACCTAGAAGTGGAATTGATGGGTCATATAGTAATTCTATGTTCAACTTTTTGAAGCACCCACACACTGTTTTCCCCAGTGGGTACACTGTTTTACATTCGCACCAGCAATGTATGAGGGTTCCAAATTCTTCACTAACACGTGTTTTCCATTTTTTTGATAATAGCCATCCAGATGGGTTTGAGGTGGTATCTCACTGTGTTTTGATTTGCGTTTCCTTAATGATTAGTGATGCTGAGCATTTTTTCATGTGCTTTTGCTGGCCATTTGTGTATCTTCTTTGGAGAACTGTCTGTTCAAGTCCTCTGCCCATTTTTGAATTGGGTTCTTTGTTTTTTTGTTGTTGTTGAATTGAAGGAGTTCTTTGTATATTCTGGATATTAAGCACTTAGATACATGATTTGCAAATATTTTCTCCCATTCTGTGAGTTGTCTTTTTACTCCCTTGATGGTGTCCTCTGACGCACAAAAGGTTTTCATTTTGATGAAGTCCAGTTTATTTGTTTTTTTCAATTAATTATTTTATTTATTTTTGGCTGCCTTGGGTCTTTGTTGCGCGTGGGCTTTCTCTAGTAGCAGTGAGTGGGGGGCTGCTCTTCGTTGTGGTACATGGGCTTCTCATTGTGGTGGCTTCTCTTGTTGTGGAGCACAGGCTCTAGGCATGCAGGCTTCAGTAGTTGTGGCTCGTGGGCTCTAGAGCGCAGGCTCAGTAGTTGTGGCTCACGGACTTAGTTGCTCTGCGGCATGTGGGATCTTCCCGGACCAGGGCTCAAACCCTTGTCCCCTGCGTTGGCAGGCGGATTCTTAACCACTGCGCCACCAGGGAAGTCGCAAGTTTATCTGTTTTTTTCTTTTGTTGCTTGTGCATTTGGTGTCATACCTATACCTAAGAAATCATTGCCAAATCCACTGTCACGCAGCCTTCCCCCTGTGTTTTCTTCTAAGTACTTTATAGTTTTAGCTCTTTCAGGTCTTTGGTCCATTTTGAGTTTGTATATGTATGCAGTGTAAGATAAGTGTCCAACTTCATTCTTTTGCATGTGGATATCACAGCACCATTTGTTTTGTTTCGTTTTTTGAATGTAAGTTTCATGTGTAGGTTATATTTCTACTTCTTTATACCCTATTGCATGCTCACCACCAAAGATTTAGTTTCCATCTGTCACCATACAGCTGATCCCCTTTACCCATTTCGTCCTCCTCCCTACCCCACCCCTTACCACTGGTAACCACTACTCTGTATCTACATGTTTGTTTTTGTTTGGTTTGTTTCTTTTGTTTGTTTTTCATTGATGAAATTATACGGTATTTGTCTTTCTCCATCTGACCTACTTCATTTAGCATAATACCCTCTAGGTCCATCCATGTTGCTGCAAATGGCATTATATCATTCTTTTTTATGGCTGAGTGATATTCCATTGTATATATGTACCACATCTCCTTTATCCATTCATCTGTTTATGGACATTTAGGTCATTTCCTTATCTTGGTTATTGTAAATAATTCTGCAGTGAACATGGAGGGGCATATATCTTTTCAAATTAGTGTTTTTGTATTCTCTGGGTAAATACTCAGGAATGGAATTGTTGGATCATATGATTGTTCTATTTTTAATTTTTTGAGGAACGTCCACACTGTGTTCCACAGTGGTTGCACCAGTTTACATTCCCACCACCAGTGCACATTCCCACCACCAGTGCACAAGGTCCTCTCTTCTCCCCATCCTCGCCAACACTTGGTATTTCTTTCAGCACCTTTTGTTGAAAACACCATCCTTTTCCCACTGAATGGTCTTGGCACCCTTGTTGAAAATAAATTGACCACATGTGTGAAGATTTAGTTCTTTGGATTGTTTATCGTTAGTGGGAAAAAATGCAACAGAGTTTTGTGTGTTGATCGTGTGTACTGGAACCTCGCTGAATTTGTTTATTAGCTCTAACAGTTTATGTGGAATTTGTACAATTTTCTGTATATAAGATTGTATCATCTGTGAACAGAGATAATTTTATTTCTTCCTTTTCAATTTAGATGCCTTTTATTTTTATTTAGTTTTAATATTTTTTCATTTTTAATTTTATTTTTATAAGCAGATTCTTATTAGTTATCCATTTTATACACATCAGTGTATACATGTCAATCCCAACCTCCCAATTCATCCCACCCCCACACCCACGCCCCGCCGCTTTCCCCACTTGGTGTCCATACGCTTGTTCTCTACATCTGTGTCTCTATTTCTGCCCTGCAAACTGGTTCCTCTGTACCATTTTTCTAGGTTCCACATATATGCATTAATATACAATATTTATTTTTCTGTTTCTGACTTACTTCACTCTCTATGACAGTCTCTAGATTCATCCATGTCTCTGCAAAGGACCCAGCTTCGTTCCTTTTTATGGCTGAGTAATATTCCATTGAATATATGTACCACATCTTCTTTATCCATTCGTCTGTCAACAGGCATTTAGGTTGCTTCCGTGACCTGGCAATTGTAAATAGTGCTGCAGTGAACATTGGGGTGCATGTGTCTTTTTGAATTATGGTTTTCTCAGGGTATATGCCCAGTAGTGGGATTGCTGGGTCATATGGTAATCCTGTTTTTAGTTTTTTAAGGAACCTCCATACTGTTCTCCATAGTGGCTGTATCAATTCACATTCCCACCAACAGTGGAAGAGGGTTCCCTTTTCTCCACACCCTCTCCAGCATTGGTTGTTTGTAGATTTTCTGATGATGCCTGTTCCAACTGGTGTGAGGTGATACCTCATTGTAGTTTTGATTTGCATTTCTCTAATAATTAGTGATGTTGAGCAGCTTTTCATGTGCTTCTTGGCCATCTGTATGTCCTCTTTGAAGAAATGTCTATTTAGGTCTTCTGCCCATTTTTGGATTGGGTTCTTTGTTATTTTAATATTGAGCTGCATAAGCTGTTTATATATTTTGGAGATTAACCTTTGGTCCGTTGATTCGTTTGCAAATATTTTCTCCCATTCTGAGGGTTGTTTTTTCGTCTTGTTTGTAGTTTCCTTTGCTTTGCAAAAGCTTTTAAGTTTCGTTAGGTCCCATTTGTTTATTTTTGTTTTTATTTCCATTACTCTAGGAGGTGGATCAAGAAAGATCTTGCTGTAATTTATGTTAAAGTGTTCTTCCTATGTTTCCCTCTTAGAGTTTTATAGTGTCCGGTCTTACATTTAGGTCTCTAATCCATTTTGAGTTTATTTTTGTGTATGGTGTTAGGGAGTGTACTAATTTCAGTCTTTTACATGTAGTTTCCAGTTTTGCCAGCACCACTTATTGAAGAGACTGTCTTTTCTCCATTGTATATCCTTTCCTCCTTTGTCATAGGTTAGTTGACCATAGGTGTGTGGGTTTATCTCTGGGCTTTCTATCCTGTTCCATTGATCTGTATTTCTGTTTTTGTGCCAGTACCACACTGTCTTGATTACTGTAGCTTTGTAGCATAGTCTGAAGTCAGGGAGTCTGATTCCTCTGCTCCATTTTTTTCCCTCAAGACTGCTTTGGCTATTCGGGGTCTTTTGTGTCTCCATACAAATTTTAAGACTTTTTGTTTTAGTTCCATAAAAAATGCCATTGGTAATTTGATAGGGATTGCATTGAATCTGTAGATTGCTTTGGGTAGTATGGTCATTTTCACAGTATTGATTCTTCCAATCCAAGAACATGGTATATCTCTCCATCAGTTAGTGTCATCTTTGATTTCTTTCACCATTGTCTTATAGTTTTCTGAGTTCAGGTCTTTTACCTCCTCACATAGGTTTATTCCTAGGTATTTTATTCTTTTTGTTGCAGTGGTGAATGGGATTGTTCCCTTAATTTCTCTTTCTGATCTTTTGTTGTTAGTGTATAGGGATGCAAGAGATTTCTGTGCATTAATTTTGTATCTTGCAACTTTACCCAATTCATTGATTAGCTCTAGTAGTTTTCTGGTGGCATCTTTAGGATTCTGTATGTATAGCATCATGTCATCTGCAAACAGTGACAGTTTTACTTCTTCTTTCTAATTTGCATTCCTTTTCTTTTTCTTCTCTGATTGCCATGGCTAGGACTTCCAAAACTATGTTGAGTAATAGTGGTGAGAGTGGACATCCTTGTCTTGTTCCTGATCTTAGAGGAAATGCTTTCAGTTTTTCACCATTGAGAATGACTTTTGCTGTGGGGGTTTGTCGTGTGTGGCCTTTATTATGTTGAGGTAGGTTCCCTCTCTGCCCACTTTCTGGAGAGTTTTTATCATAAATGGGTGTTGAATTTTGTCACAGCTTTTTCTGCATCTGTTGAGATGATCATATGCTTTTCATTCTTCAATTTGTTAATATGGTGTATCACATTGATTGAGTGCGTATATTGAAGAATCCTTGCATCCCTGGGATAAATCCCACTTGATCATGGTGTATGATCCTTTTAATGTGTGGTTGGATTCTGTTTGCTAGTATTTTGTTGAGGAGTTTTGCATCTATATTCATCAGTGATATTGGTCTGTAATTTTCTTTTTTTGTAGTATCTTTGTCTGGTTTTGGTATCAGGGTGATGGTGGCCTCATAGAATGAGTTTGGGAGTGTTCCTTCCTTTGCAGTTTTTTTGGAACAGTTTGAGAAGGATGGGTGTTAGCTCCTCTCTGAATGTTTGATAGAATTTACCTGTGAAGCCATCTGGTCCTGGACTTTTGTTTGTTGGAAGATTTTAAATCACAGTTTCAATTTCACTACTTGAAACTGAAAGTAATTCTGTTCATATTTTCTATTTCTTCCTGGTTCAGTCTTGGAAGGTTATACCTTTCTAAGAATTTGTCAGTTTCTTCCAGGTTGTCCATTTTACTGGCATAGAGTTGCTTGTAGTAGTCTCTGAGGATGCTTTGTATTTCTGTGGTGTCCGTTGTAACTTCTCCTTTTTCATTTCTAATTTTATTTTATTTATTTATTTATTTATTTTTTTTTTTTTTTCTTTTTGCGGTATGCGGGCCTCTCACTGTTGTGGCCTCTCCCGTTGCGGAGCACAGGCTCCGGATGCGCAGGCCCAGCGGCCATGGCTCACGGGCCCAGCCGCTCCGCGGCATATGGGATCCTCCCAGACCGGGGCACGAACCCGTATCCCCTGCATCGGCAGGCGAACTCTCAACCACTGCGCCACCAGGGAGGCCCTCTAATTTTATTGATTTGAGTCCTCTATCTCTTTTTCTTGATCAGTCTGGCTAAAGGTTTATCAATTCTGTTTATCTTCTCAAAGAACCAGCTTTTAGTTTTATTGATCTTTACTATTGTTTTCCTTGTTTCTATTTCTTTTATTTGTGCTCTGATCTTTATGATTGCTTTCCTTCTACCAACTTTGGATTTTGTTTGTTCTTCTTTCTCTAGTTCTTTTAGGTGTAAGGTTAGATTGTTTATTTGAGATTTTTCTTGTTTCTTGAGGTAGGCTTGTATTGCTATAAACTTCCCTCTTAGAACTGTTTTTGCTGCATCCCATAGGGTTTGGATCGTGATGTTTTCATTGTAATTTGTCTCTAGGTATTTTTTTATTTCCTTTCTGATTTCTTCAGTGATCTCTTGGTTATTTAGTAACGTGTTGTTTAGCCTCAGTGTGTTTGTGTTTTTTACGTTTTTTTCCCTGTAATTCATGTCTAATCTTTATAGTGTTGTGGTCGGAAAAGATGCTTGATATGATTTCAGTTTTCTTAAATTTACCGAGGCTTGATTTCTGACCCAAGATGTGATCTATCCTGGAGAATGTTCCGTGTGCACTTGAGAAGAAAGTGTGATCTGCTGTTTTTGGGTGGAATGTCCTATAAATATCAATTAAATCTATCTGGTCTGTTGTGTCATTTAAAGCTTGTGTTTCCCTGTTAATTTTCTGTCTGGATGATCTGTCCATTGGTGTAAGTGAGGTGTTAAAGTCCCCCACTGTTACCGTGTTACCGTCGATTTCCTCTTTTACAGCTGTTAGCAGTTTCCTTACATATTGAGGTGCTCCTGTGTTGGGTGCATATATATTTATAATTGTTATATTCTCTCCTTGGATTGATCCCTTGATCATTATGTGGTGTCCTTCCTTGTCTCTTGTACCATTCTTTATTTTAAAGTCTGTTTTATCTGATATGAGTATTACTACTCCAGCTTTCTTTTGATTTCCATTTGCATGGAATATCTTTTTCCGTCCCCTCACTTTCAGTCTGTATGTGTCTCTGGGTCTGAAGTGGGTCTCTTGTAGACAGCATATATATGGGTCTTGTTTTTGTATGCATTCAGCAAGCCTGTGTCTTTTGGTTGGAGCATTTAATCCATTCACGTTTAAGGTACTTATCGATATGTATGTTCCTATTACCATTTTCTTAATTGTTCTGGGTTTGTTTTTGTAGGTCCTTTTCTTGTCTTGTGTTTCCCACTTACAGCAGTTCCTTTATCATTTGTTGTAGAACTGGTTGGTGGTGCTGAATTCTCTTAGCTTTTGCTTTTCTGTAAAGCTTTTGATTTCTCCATCGAATCTGAATGAGATCCTTGCCAGGTAATCTTGATTGTAGGTTCTTCCCTTTCATCACTTTAAATATATCGTGCCACTCCCTTCTGGCTTTTAGAGCTTCTAAAAAAAAATCAGCTGTTAACAGCTGAGAAATCAGCTGTTAACCTTATGGGAGTTCCCTTGTATGTTATTTGTTGTTTTTCCCTTGTTGCTTTCAACAATTTTTCTTTGTCTTTAATTTTTGCCAATTTGATTACTATGTGTCTCGGAGTGTTTCTCCTTGTGTTTATCCTGTATGGGACTCTCTGCGCTTCCTGGACTTGGGTGGCTATTTCCTTTCCCATGTTAGGGAAGTTTTTGACTGAAATCCTTTCAGATATTTTCTTGGGTCCTTTCTCTCTCTCTTCTCCTTCTGGGACCCCTGTAATGCGAATGTTGTTGTGTTTAATGTTGTCCCAGAGGTCTCTTAGGCTGTCTTCATTTCTTTTTATTCTGTTTTCTTTATTCTGTTCCATGGCAGTGAATTCCACCATTCTGTCTTCCAGCTCACTTATCCATTTTTCTGCCTCAGTTATTCTGCTATTGATTCCTTCTAGTGTAGTTTTCATTTCAGTTATTGTGTTGTTCATCTGTTTGTTTGTTCTTTAGTTCTTCTGGGTCTTTGTTAAACATTTCTTGCATCTTCTTGATCTTTGCCTCCATTCTTTTTCTGAGGTCCTGGATCATCTTCACTGTCATTATTCTGAATTCTTTTTCTGGAAGGTTGCCTATCTCTACTTCATTTAGTTGTTTTTCTGGGGTTTTATCTTGTTCCTTCCTCTGGTACAAAGTCATCTGCCTTTTCATTTTGTCTTTCTGTGAATGTGGTTTTTGTTCACAGGCTGCAGAATTGTAGTCCTTCTTGCTTCTGCTGTCTGCCCACTGGAGGATGAGGCTATCTAAGAGGATTGTGCAAGCTTCCTGCTGGAGGGACTGGTGGTGGGTAGAGCTGGCTGTTGCTCTGGTGGGCAGAGCTCATTAAAACTTTAATCCACTTGTCTGCTGATGGGTGGGGCTGGGTTCCCTCCCTGTTGGTTGTTTGGCTTGAGGTGACCCAGCACTGGAGCCTACCCGGGCTCTTTGGTGGGGCTAATGGACTCTGGGAGGTCTCATGCCAAGGTGTACTTCCCAGAACTTCTGCTGCCAGTGTCCTTGTCCCCCGCAGTGAGCCACAACCACCCCTACCTCTGCAGGAGACCCTCCAACACTAGCAGGTAGGTCTGATTCAGTCTCCCCTTGGGTCACTGCTCCTTCCCCTGGGTCCCAATGGGCACACTACTTTGTGTGTGCCCTCCAAGAGTGAAGTCTCTGTTTCCCCCAGTCCTGTCGAAGTCCTGCAGTCAAATCCCACTAGCCTTGAAAGTCTGATTCTCTAGGAATTCCTCCTCCTGTTGCCGGACCCCCACGTTGGGAAGCCTGATGTGGGGCTCAGAACCTTCACACCAGTGGGTGGACTTCTGTGGCATAAGTGTTCTCCAGTCTGTGAGTCACTCACCCAGCAGTTATGGGATGTGATTTTACTGTGATTGCGCCCCTCCTACCATCTCATTGTGGCTTCTCCTTTGTCTTTGGATGTGGGGTATCTTTTTTTGGTGAGCTTCATTGTCTTCCTGTCGATGATTGTTCAGCAGTTGTGATTCTGGTGTTCTCGCAAGAGGGAGTGAGCGCACGTCCTTCTGCTCTGCCATCTTGAACCAATCTCTGCGGTGGCTTCTCTTGTTGTTTTGATGCCTTTTAGTTCTTTTTATTGCCTAATTGCCCTTGCTAGAACTTCGAGTGCAGTGCTGAATACAAGTGGCAAAAGGGGCATCCTTTCTTTGTTTTTGGTCTTAGAGGAAAAGCTTTCAGTCTCTCACCACTGAATATGATGTTTGCTGTGCTCTCCTCATAGATGCCCTTCACCATGTTGAGGAAGTTTCCTTTATTCCTAGTTTATTAAGTGTTTTTATCAAGAAAATGTGTTGAATTTTGTCAAATGATTTTTCAGTATCAGTTGAGATGACTGTGGTTTTTTTCCTTCATTCTTTTAATGTGGTATATTACATTGAAGGATTTTCATATGTTGAACCATCCTTGCGTTCTGGGAAGAAATCCCACTTGGTCATAGTGTATAATTTTCTTTTAATATGCTGCTGAATTCAGTTTGTTAGTATTTTGTGGAGAATTTTTGCATCAGTGTTCTTAAGGGATGTTGGTCTGTAATTTTCTTTTCTTGTGATGTTTTTGGTGTCAGGGCAGTGCTGGCCTCACAGACTGAATTTGGTAGAAAGTGCTCCCTTTAGTTTTTTGGGGAGACTTTGAGAAGGATTGGTGTTGTTAATTCTTCTTTAAATGTTTGGTAGAATTCCAGTGAAGCCATCTGGTATGGGCTTTTCTTTATTGGGAGGTGGGTCTGACTGTTGAAGACGAGGCAGCGTGGATGAAGCCACCTCCAGTGTCACCCAAAGTCACACAGGCAGAGAAGGTGAAGCCGAGACTGGAGACTGTGTTTCTGTGGGGAGGAGAGCTGTGTCAGGCAGACGGGCCTCCTTCCTTATCCAGCTCCCCACTCCCTGGTGGGAAAGAAGGGTCCAGACTTATATCCTGGGCTGGAGTCTACACCCCTTTCCCCAGCCCTGTCTCCCCATCCTGCGCACCCCGCTTCCTTCCGTGTAGGCAGCAGACGGTGTGGGGTGCAGGCAGCTGTGGCCCCTGCTGGGTGTGAGGTGGCCATGTGGACGTGGCAGGTGTGCCTGTCTCGCCTCCCTGCTGGTGCCGCCCTGCTCGCCTCAGGGGCAGGTCTGGAAAAGGCCGTGGGAGAGGAGATGCAGCTGCCCATTCAGCCTCCTCAGGGGCGTCCGCCTGGGAGCTTCTGTTTGGGCCCCTTGGGGCTCCCTTGGGGAGTGTCCACGTGTGCACCTCCTGATTTCATGGCCCTCCTGGATAGGATCCCCAGGGGTCGGAGAATTGAATACACTTCCAGTAACTTGTGGGTCAAAGATAAAATCATAAAGGAAAGACGATAAAAATACTACATGGCAAAATGTGTAGAGTGTAGCTGCGGTGGATTTTACAGGGAGACGTACAGCCTTGTCAAGATGCACTGGAGAAGGAGGGAGGTTGAGGGTCTGCGGGTGAAGCTTGTAACCTAGGACAGAGGATAAAGAAACCACAGGAAGCGGCCACACAAGCAGAGATTACGGAGCTGGATGGAGATGGAAGGCCCGTGGCCGCCCAGATGTCAGGATACAGCATGGGGAGGTGTGCAGGGCAGCAGGGCCCCTCACTTTCGGCCTGCAGGACACGGGGCTTCCCTCACCCTCTGTCTCCCCAGGACCTGTTTGTTAAGTACGCCTGGAATAACTTCCTGCACTTCCAAGTGGAGCTGTGCATAGCCGCCATCCTGTCCCACTCTGCCCGGGAGGACAGGGCCGTGGCCAGTGGACCTGAGGGCGGGGTGGAGCCTCCACCCTCCAGCGGGGACCCTGAGACCCCCCAGCCTGCCGCCAGCCGCCCTGAGAGCACGATGGTGACCCACGTAGGTCCCGGCAGTGTCACGCGTGTAGCTGTGTCCTGCGTGTCCTATGTGTCACTGCGTGTGTTGCATGTCCTGTGTGTCACTGCGTGTCCTGTGTGTCACTGCATGTCCTGCGTGTGCTGAACCCCACCCAGACCATGTGGACACTAACGCTGCTTTGGGCCCTCGTGCGCTTTCTCCTCTAATCCTCCCGTGACGCGGGTGTGCTGCTCTCCTTTCACCCGTGAGATGGCAAATCCCAAAGAAGGGGCCCGTGTTTGCCAGGGCCTAGAGCCAGTGGAGGGGAGGGCCCCGGAGGGGTGTAGAAGAAGCCCCGTGGCTGCCCCCGGGTCAGCTCCTCCAGGCCGTGAGGGCGAGCAGCCCCGTCACGGTGTGAAGGCCGTGCCGGGAAGGTGCCAGGGGAGGAGTGAACATAACATGTCCAGTTCTCACAAGAAGACTTTCTGGGATTTTGAGCCTCTGGAAAGTGTGGATGCTCTGTGCGGCCCGCCTCTTCCCTGATGCTTTCCTGCTCATCCGAGCACACTGTGCGGAGCCCCCCGGGGCTGCCCTTCCCGGGGCCGCAAGCAAGAGCATCCTGAGCGGCCGCGCGGGGCCTGCAGGGAGTCGGCCTTAGTGGGTGTTCGCTAAGGAAGGAAGAAGGAAGCAGCACGTGGGTGGAGCACGTGGCACAGACGGTCCCCAAGCCAAAGAGCCCACCTATGCATGCGGGGCCCTGGGGGTCTGCTCTGCCCCCCACCCCCAGGTGGCTGCACAGCTCAGACAGGAGGGGCTTGGCAACGGGGCCCCTAGGTCTCTGGTCAGAGGCCTGGGAGAGGGTCGTGAAGGGCCGCACCTGCAGGCCTGAGCAGGAGACAGCCAAGGGGGTAACTAGCCAGAAGCGGGCGGTTTCAGCGATGAGAGCCACAGGGGGTGGGTGTGTGCAGCGGCCATGCAGGCCAGCGAGGGACCCTCACCCAGATAGGCCACATGCGGGGTGGGCGTGCGATTTGGGGCCCAGAACAAACATTCCAGTTACGGGAAGCTGCCTGTGTGAGGGCCTGGAAGCAAGTGAGCCCTGGGGCCGCCGGCCTTCCTCCTGGACAGAGAAGGCAGGAGAGTGGCCCGAGGGGGAGTACACGACTGGCCAGGAGACTGAGGGGAACGAGAATGTCCTGATTTGACCCCCGTCGCCACGTGGACGACCCTGAGCAGCGCCTGCCTGGGTGTCGGACGGGGACCACAGGGCTGGGCTGTAATGCTGTCACTGCCCACAGCGAACTTGGGGCTGATGTGTGCTTGCTGGCTGCTAAGCCCACTCAGTCCAGGGGTGGGTGGAGGCGAGTGTGCAGCCCTGCTGGCCCTGACCCGTGCCACCTGTCTGCCAGCTGTTCCAGAAGTGTTGCCTGGTCCAGAGGATCCTGGAGGCCTGGGAAGCCAATGACCACACACAGTAAGGACCACTGGGGCTCGGCGTGGTGCTCCAGGGCTGCCGTGGAGGGTTTGTCTTCAAGGAAGGGTCCCACCGCTGTGGGAGCAGCTGCAGTGCTGCTGGCTGGGCCGGGGCGCCGGGCAGGGTGACGCGGCCTGGGCTGTGGTCCTGGTCCTGCTCCTCGCGGTCTGCACACCCCGGCCCCTGGCTCCATGGGCCCCTCACCCTCTTCCTCCCTTGCCCGTCCATTAGCAGAGACCCCAGTCCTGTGCCTGCACTGTGTCCCGAATCCTCCCACGTCCCCATCCCAGCCTCCAGCCACTTCTCTTACTGAAGCTTCAAACCCTTGAAAGAGCATCCGGGCCACTTTCTGCTTCCTTCTTGCCCCACCTGCCCTCTTGTTGCGTGATAAGCTGGGATCTTTCTGAAACCAGCAGGTGGTGTCACCTCCTGCTTGAAAGTCTTGACTGCCCAGGTCCCTGGTGTGACTGCAGGGTCTGGTGGGCAGCCCTGGCCCCCCTGTGCTCCTACTCTGCCCTGCCGGGGGCTGCTCTGGGCAGGTGGGGAGAGCTCTGCGACCACACCTAGTTCATCCCTTCTGTCCTGCTGTTACTGAACCCACAAATCTGCGTCCGCTCCCAAGTAGCAACAAGCAAGATGGGGCCGCTCCGCCTTCCGCTGGACCCAGTGTGCATAGTGCCCAGGGAGGCCTGTGCTGAGTCTGCTCCTGTATGTTTTGCGTGTTGGTGCACATGTGTGTGCCTCTGTGAGGGGAGGGCTCACTGCTGTCACCGAGGGGTCCCTGGGCCATAGTAAGCCGTGGACGGGCATGTGAGCCTGGATCCTTGCAGGCCGCGGCCTCAGCACAGTTCTCCTGCGACCTGGACAGCTGCTCACAGGCCTCCACCCTCAGCCCAGCTTCATGTCTGGGCCAGTTCCACCCAGTCTCTCCTGACCCCCTTCCTCTGCCGGGTGGGCCCACCGATTGAGGACCACCTTCGCTTCCTCTCTGGTTGTCGTCAGGCTCTGAAGAGAAAGAATACCGTTGAAAGCAAGCGCTGTCCACTCTGGGACCCAAGGGCTGTGTTTCTGTAACGGACGCGCCAGAGTCTCACATCTGATGCTCTTCCTACTGTGTCGGGGATCTGAAGACTTGCTGCTCTGTTGGGTCCCGTGTGGGAGAGATGAGAAGGGGGGGAGAGCCATGTGTTTGCGGCCTTGCGGGATGTGCAGGTGGACGGGAGCCAGGCCGCTGCCCCTGCTGCTCTGCCCACTCCTGGGTCCTGGGTCCATCCTCGGTCTTCTCTGGGGGCTCGGGATGCGCTTGGTCAACACTCGCAGCCCCAACCGGGCGCGGGTCTGCAGGCCTGTGGTCTGCGCAGAGTGAGAGCGGCGAATGCCCACCTCACTTCTAGGCGGGGAGCGGAGCGACGCGGGTGCGGAGCAGGTGCTCTGAAAGTAAACAGCCTGCGGGCGAGGCCACGAGACAGCTTCGCAGGGCAGTGGGGCCCGCGGGGAGGAGGCCGCAGAGCCGAGGACGGGCTGGGTGGCAGCACCGTGGAGGAGGGCTGGCGGCAGCCCTGACGCCACCCTCTCTTTCAGGGCAGCGGGTGGCATGAGGCGCGGGAACATGGGCCATCTCACCCGGATCGCCAACGCAGTGGTGCAGAGCCTGGAGGGGGGCCCCGTGCAGACCCAGGTCAGCGAGGTCCTCCGAGGTGAGCGCCTCCAGGCCCAGGTGTTGCTGCCCGAGGTGCCCCGCCCCTGCCCTTGGGTCCCTCGGTGGACGGGACCAGCACTGGTGCCAGACACTTGGCCCACCTTGCCACGGGGGCTGTCCTGTCAGCTGGGCCTGGGCCTGGGCGGCAGCTTCTTCTGCGCCCTGGGCCTCCCGCGCCGGCCCGAACGCCTGCACTCCTGCTCCGCCGTCCGGCTCTTCTCTGAGCTCGCGGCTCATCTGGAGAGCCTGGCGAGGGGGCCTCTGTGGCCTAAGAGCGGCCTCAGGGCCTGAGCAGAGGCCACCCTGGCCAGGCCTTCTCTCCCTCATACCCCACGGGCCCCCTCGTCGTGATCCGGGGCCCCGACCGAGGGTCCGCCGCCCATGCCTCTTCCCAGCCCTCGCACATTCTGGGCGCCCAGTCTGCAGCTCCCAGGCACTGGGCTTCTGGCCTGAGCTGGGGAGAGCCCAAGGGGTCTTGGTTCAGATGGGAGAAGGCGGGCAGCTTAGAAGGGCCTGTGTGGCCTCTTGGGGAGGAGGACGCCAGGCCAGCCCGAGCAGCACGTGCTAGGGTGACAGGAGGGGCATGCGCTTGGGGTGGCCTGAGGGTGATGGACAGTGACGACCCACAGAGGCTGGGACCCTGAGGGCACTTGGGGGCTTGTGCTGGTTTCACAGCCAAGACAGTTTGTCCCCCGCACTGTGGGGGGCGCCTGAGGACAGGGCTGGCCAGCGGGGAGGGGGACGCGTGTGCTCAGTGAACAGCAAACGGGAGTGAGCACCGTCTGAGGGGCCCCTGAGCGCTGTGTGTGTTGTCGGGGTGGGGTGATCCCCATCCCTTCTGGGGGCCGTGGTGCCCTGAGCCCGGGGCAGGCAGGGGAGGTGCTGGGTTTGTCCCTGTCCTGGGCTGGGGAAGCTGCCCCGCAGATGTCCAGTTGGTTGTGCAGTGGGCATGGCCTCCACGGCCCCCCGCCCGTGCCCTTGCCTAGTTGCCCCCATGGTGACCTTGGCCGTGGCCCCTTGTGGTCCCGGGGCAGCTGTGAGCCAGGAGGCTCAGGGGGGCGGGGCCCTCTGACACAAGCGGGGTGCTCTCGGTCGGTGGTATCTGGGCTGGGGTCCGGCCCCCAGCCCATGGGCACCTGTGTCGAGCGTGTGCACCCAGGACAGCCCGGTGTGGGGTTGGGGGCGAGCGTGAAGCTCTCTCTTTCTGGACTGTGAATGTCTCTGGGCTCCAACCTCCCCAGAAAAACAGACACACCCAGGCCTGCTGGGTTGGGCCTGTGAGGCCAAGAGGGACGTGACTGTGCCCCGTGGTTCCTGTGTCCCCGGGGCTCCCCGGTCGGCCTGTGAGCCCTCGCAGGACCAGGATGCAGCTGCTGGCTCCATCCCAAGGGCTCACCAGGCAGCCTTCCCCGCAGGGCTCCCCTCGGATTGCCGTGGGCGCTGGGAGAGCTTTGTGGAGGAGACGCTGATGGAGGCCAACCGTAGGAACGCGGTGGACCTGGTGAGCAGGCCCCAGGCCAGCCAAGGGTGGGGGGCCCTCGTGGCCCTCTGGGCAGAGCGCTGTCCTCCCCCTGGTCCCTGCCCGACCTGGGCTCGTGGGACTCCTGGTGCCTGAGGCCTGGTGCGCCCTGCACAGGGAGGGTGGGTCGGCACGGCCCCGGACGCCGTCTCATGCCTGCCCACCCTGGCCGTTGCAGGTTAGCACCCACCATCTCCACCCCTCGAGTGAGGACGAGGACATGGAGGGCGTTTTCCCTAATGAGCTGTCCCTTCAGCAGGTGCGTGAGGCCGGGCCCCCTCATCCCCACATTCTGGGCAGCGCTTAGGCCTCAAGAGGGGCCTGCACGCGTCACCAGAGCCTCGGGCGGGACCGGGGGAGGTGCTCATCCCCCCGCTTCTGCAGGGGGTGCAGCCTCACCCTCCTCTACTTAGGGGGTGCCCCCAGGGCCACTTGACATTGATGAGACCCTTGGGGACGTGGTGGGCGAATGGGAAGTCAGAGTCACAGGCTGTTTGGACGTGGCTGCCTGTGGGTGCCCAGCCGAGAGGGCAGGGCCTGGGAGAAGCCACTGAAGTACCAGGGGGTTTCCTGAGAGCGGCCACGGTCCTGTCGCCCAGGCTTTCTCCGAGTACCAGGTCCAGCAGATGACGGCCACCTTCGTGGACCAGTTTGGCTTCAGCGACGAGGAGTTTGCTGAGCAGGACGACAGCGTCAAGTGAGCCCAGTGGGACGTGCCCACCTGCCCCACCCTCGTGCCTTTGGGAGGGAGCTGGGCTCTGCTCCGTGTGACCAGGTCCCTGGCCTGTGGCTCAGCCCTGCTGGCCTTCGGGGCCATCACACCACTTCCTCAGCTGGAAGCCACATGTGACCCCACGGCCTGGAGACACCCTCTGGGGAGGCAGAGCAGCTGGGTGGGAGTCACCCCTGGCCGCCCATCCAGAGGTGGGAGGGGAGCCCGTGCACCCACTGGGCTTGGCCTGCAGCCCTGGCCCCCCGCCCCTGCCTTTGCCTCCCTTGGTGGGACTTGACGGCGTCCCTGTTGTCCTCGCAGCGCCCCATTTGACAGGATCGCGGAGATCAACTTCAGTGTCGACGCTGACGAGGACAGCGTGAGTCCCGTGGGTGCCCTTGGGGGTGGCCGGGCGTGGGGGGCCACGTGGCCCACATGTGCTCTCCTGCAGCCCGGTGCCGCTCTGTTTGAGGCCTGCTGCAGTGACCACATCCAGCCCTTTGACGAGGACGACGACCTCTGGGAGGACGGGGAGACACACTGTGTGGCCCGCGTGACCAGAGCCAGGTGGGCCTGGTGGGCCAGGTGGACCTGGGCGCCACACGGCACCAGCCCTGTTTCAGCCGTGCTGTGGCGCCCTGGGCGGGCGGGAAGGGCTGCTCTGACCGTGGGTCTCCCCCCAGGTTCGGGGGCCCTCACACTTCAGAGAGCTGCCAGAAGGACGGCCTGGAGCGCCGAGGCCAAGGTGGGGAGGAGAGCTCGGAAGCAGACGGGGACGGGGCTCGGGCGGGCGCCCCTCAGGCTACCGTCCAGAAGGAAGGTCCTCGTGTTGAGGGTGGCTCAGAAGGTAGATGATGGGGCCACGGGGTGCGGGCCGGGCAAGGGGCTTGGGTGGGAACATGGGGGACAGAGGATTTGGTGTCCTGGCCTGTGGGCCTGTGTATGTGCGTGGCTGGGCTGCTGTGGGCCTGATGCCCACTGACCCCCCCGGCACACACTTTCAAACACGCTCCTATGCCCTTGGTCTCGCGCCCCGTCACAGTCACTCTTGGCCACGCTGTCACGGCTAGAGGCGGGTGTCCCCCAGTACCGTGGGGGAAGGCACACCCGCACCACTGCTGTGGGGCCTCCACCGCCGGTCACGTGCTGGTCAAGGGGCCTGGACACCGCATCTCCCCCAGCAGGCGCCCCGTGGACGATGTCTGATGAGCTGGTGAATTCCACGGCCTCGGGCCTGACCCCGGCAGTGGCGATGGACGTGGGTTCCAGTGTGTGGGCGGCCAGCGCGCCCAGTGCCTCGGCTGCAGAGGAGAGAGGCTGGGCCAGGTTCGCCGACTTCCAGCCTTTCTGCTGGTGAGGCGGGGCGGGGGCAGGGGCGGCCGCGGCTGCCTGGGGGCCGGGTCTCCTGCGCGTGGGCTGAGAGTGGGCCTTGTCTGCAGCTCTGAATCGGGGCCCAGGTGCAGCTCCCCCGTGGACAGAGGTCACGGCGATGCCCAGGGTGGCCTGAACCGGGGCCCAGAGAGAACCCGTGAGTAGGGGCGGCCCCAGGGGCAGGGGGCCGGGAGGGGGAGGCCAAGACCTCGGGGCTGCCGTGGTGCCCTGGTGATGTTGGGGTTTGCGCCACGTGTGGGGACTGGAGTGGGTGTGTGGAGGGGTCAGGGCCCCGACTCCAGGCACAGGACGGCCAGCGAGGCCCTCGGGCTGGCCTCAGCGCACAAGTCCGACCAGCCCAAACCCGTCTGTGTTGCCAGGACCCCAGGCAGAGCCTGTCTCCCCAGGCCCGGCCGCCTTCTAGGTGTGGATCACACGTGTGCGCCGCGCCACCCCAGTGCTTATCCTAGGACCTGGCCCTGAGCTCCCTGTCAGATGGGCTTGGAAGCCGCTGCCCAGGGTATCGGCCACACGGGGAGGGACTTGGAAGCCACAAGGCTGAGTGGTGGCCCCCTCCTGCAGGGAGAACCGTTCCTCCTCAAGTTCCTGTGAATTCACAGACGCACGTGTGCACGTCACACGCACGCAGCAGTGGGTGTGGGGCACAGGCCTGTCGCCAGTTGCAGGCTGAAGTTCTCGCGTGCGCTGTACTGGTCCCTCTGTTCTCACCTGGTGTCGCTGGCTCCCTGTGTTGCAGCTGGCCCGGCCACTCTGGGTGCCTGGAACGCATGTGTTGCCAGGAAGGCGCCCCTGGTGGCCTCCAGCAGCCGTGAGGACAAGCAGAAGGTGGCTGTTGCCTCGGAGGCTGTTAGGATGGGTCCCGGTCGGGAGGGCCCCCCACCGCCTGTGTTAGTCCCCAGGTGAGGAGGACAGGCTAGGTGGGAGGCCCCCGGGTGCACATGGAGGTCTGGCTGTCCCCAGCATTCCGCTGGCCTGGCGGCAGGCCGACCCTCCTGTCCTGATGGCCCCGTGACTCCTTGGAGGCCAGCTTTGGACAGGAGGGACACCGCTTCGCCCAGGTGGAAGCTGGGGTGGCCGTTGAGACAGCATGGGGCCAGCCCGCCTCAGGCCGCGTCGGAGAGAATGGCCAGGCTTTTGGGGCTCCGGGTGGGCTCTGGAGCTGCCGCTCTCCTGGGGTGGGTGCCTAGTTCCAGACCTGCGCCCACCTCAGCCGGGCACTTCGGACACACATGTCCATCACGCTGGACCGGTAGGACGGGGGTGTCTCGGGACTTTGCTTGGGGCCCTGACCTGGGTCGTCCTCCCTGCAGGCTTGGCCCGTGCACCCCACCCCTGCGCACAGGGGGAAGGTCCAGGCCTCTGGGGTCGGCTGGTGGACACACGCCTCCTGGCTGGGCGGGTGGGCAGCGTGAGGAACCGCGTGTGGTGAAGACGGAACGGTGCAGGAGGGCTGGTGGGACGTGAGGGAGTAGGTGGTGCTGGGGTCAAGGCCTGAAGGGGCTGTGGGGGGCCGGGGGCCAGGCCAGACCCCCACGAGGGGACGAGGAGCAGAGACTGACAGTGCTGCTCCCGTGAGGTCCCCACCAGTGACCCTGGAGCGTCCCTGCTGACGCTGGGGGTCCAGTCTAGCTCCCAGGACCCCAGGGCACGCCCGTCCCCATTGGCGCCCTGCGCTGGGGCTCGGGCCAGTGGGCACAGCCTGGAGGGACAGGGTCAAGCTGCGCAGTGTGTGTCGGGGGAGGGGCGGTGCACGCGGCCGCTGCAGGGTGGGGGGCGAGCTTGACCCCTGGGCCCAAGGAAAACCTCAGCGCTGAGGTAAAGGTGCACACGCGGCTCCCAAACGGTTCGATTCCTTCTTGAAGCTTAGAGTCATCGAAATTCTTAAAACCTTTTCCTCTTACTAACTCCCCGTTCCCCCAAAAACCCACCCGGCTCCAAGAAGCAGTTGGTGTTCTGAAAGCAAGCCGTCTGGTTCTTGGGGCAGTCTTCGCGAGCCTTGGGCCATTGTGGGGGGACACGCGGGGCTTGTCTCCAGGCTCTGCCCTCACTGGTTCGCGAGGGTCAGTGCCAGGCTGGAGGAGACGTCACACAGCAGAAGTAGGCGCTGGGCAGGTGTGGGCTGGTGGGGGGACCGTGGGCTTGCTCTCTGGGCCCCCAGACCAGAGCTGAGTGCCAGGGCTGGGTGTCCCAAGGCCGCCTGCCTCCTGCTCTCAGCCTTCCTAGGTGTGGGCGGGAGTGTTGTGGACAGACGTGGCCTGAAAGGTGTTCCAGGGAAGGGCCCTGGGCCTGTGTGGTCCACAGAGTGGTGAGGGTTGCTGGGAGCACCTAAGGGGCATGTTCCAGACTGGGGTTGGGGTGTGGCGAGGGCCGTCGGGAGGGGGCCGAGGGGGACGGGATGCCCGGGATGAGTGCTGCTGGGAAGGAGGCTCAACGCTTTGGTGGACTGACAGGTGGTCTCTGGCATGTTTGGAACTTGGGGTGGCAGAGGGGCCTGGGCCACCCTGCAGGGTGGAGCCCCAGCGGGGGTGGTCCAGTAACCGGAGCCTGTCTGCCACGCAGGGCTGAGCGCGCCACCAACACGCCTCCAGACCTGGCCTCCCTTGCGCCTGTGGAAGTGACCTCTGCCCCAGTCGGGGCTGTCCTCCCTGAGGCTGCCGTGGTGGCCACCACAGTACCGAGCAACGCCGGCCCCGCCCCGGCCACCCCGGCAGTCTCTCCTGTGCTGGCCGCGGCCGTCATCCCTGCAGCCCCAGCTGTCTCCACGGCGGCCACCCTGGGGACGGTGACAAAGGACAGGTGAGCAGGTCGGGCCAGGGGAGGGGCTGGGTGGGGACCCTTGCCCTGAGCGACTCCTACCCACCCCCGCAGGCAGACTGACGGGCCGCCGCCCGCAGGAGCCGCCTTAAATGGCCTCGTGTGATCCTGCCGCTGCCCAGCCTTGGCGCCCCAACCAAGAAAACTACCTGGTGACGCAGTTTGTCTTTTCTAATTTAACTTAATTTAATTTTAAAATAAATGCTGCATTGGTAAAGCTGGCAATTGGAACCAGTCAGACGGCCCAGCCTGCATTTCTCCTGCCTGACTCCGGGTGGGCCTTGAGGGTCCAGCCCCACACACAGCAATAAGGCCTCAGACAGGGGCTCTGCCTGTGCCACAGGCTCTGAGCCTGTTTTTATCCATTTTTTAACAAACGCCTCCCACGTGTTTGCACTTTTTAATCTAGCGCAGGAGAGGGTCTCCGAGGCTCTGGGGACAAATGTGGGTCTGGAACTGGGCTGGCCAGACGGGGTTTTAGCTGCCCGGTGGCCCTGGGAGCTGGCCTTGAGCCAGGCTGCAAACTTGACTGCCTTAAAAAAAAAAAAAAAGCCCCCTGCAGCCTGGCAGGCTGTCCACAGTCGGGGGGTGCCTGGCAGGAGCTGGCCGCGGGCGTGCAGGACGGGGTGCGGAGGGCCCAGCAGTGCCCGTGCCTGGGGGGCTACCCTGCACCTGCCGGGGAGGGCGGGGTATCCCATGTTACTGTTCTGATGATCTGACAGGGCGCCCGGACCCCACGACTGCCAATAAAAGTTGTTATTCTCACCGACAGACCCGCGTATTGTTACGCTGCGGGCCCTGGAGCCCCAACCTGGCTGGCGGCCGGGGTCGTCTGCTGCTCCCGGGCCCGTCTTTGAGTCAGCTCCTGAGTAAAGACTGAGCTCTTTTTTCTCTGTGAAACAAGCTCTGCCTGGAGGTTGAGTCTCGGGCAGGGACCCCAGACCCACAGGTTCCTGGGCAACAGGAACATCAGCCCGACGGCTGTCCGTGGGCCCAGGGAGGACCTGAGTGAGCCCCACCTTAGCTCCCACTGACAGGTGCCGCTGCCGGCCAGGCCCCCGCACCACCAGCCCCCCTGACCAGGAGCTGTGGCCATCACCCTGACCACCCTGGGATGTTCTCCCAGCCTCCGCGGTGCCACATTCTGCCCCCCATACCCCACCTGCTGCCCACCCGGCCCTGCCCTGCCCCTAGTTGGCACCCGTTGCGAGTAAGGCCCTAGCCTGCATGGGACTCAGGTCTGAATGGGAGAGTGACCCGCATTACAGCCAAGACTGGGGCGGGGTGAGGATGGTCAGGACCCCAGGGGAGAGGCAGAGACAGGCATTTGGAGCAAAGTGCCCATAACGGAGGCCGTCGGGTCCCTGTGCCCCACCTCCCCATACATAAGCCCCCCAAGTCAAGTCCTCAAGCACCCTTGCTCTCCAGAGAGCCCACCCTCTTTGGTGTCACCCCCTCCTCAGGCCCCGTCCCACTCTTCCATCCATCCCATCGACTGACTCTCATCTGACCAGGGAGGGGCCAGCAAGTCTGGACTCCGGACAGCTTCCTGGGGGCCACCTCCCCTGTACCCCCTTCTTCACAACACACACACCTCTGGGGGTCCCTTCTGCGCCAGCCCCAGGATCGCCTCTGAGGCCTGGAGGGATGGGTGGCCGGGCACCAAGCAAAAGCCTGGTGATGCTGGCCCCCGCCGCCCACCCCGGCCCCAGGACACGGAGGAGACGCAGGCGTGCGGTGTGTCATTAGCGCTCTTTATAGACTCTGGTTCTAGGAACAGGTTGTCTGCGGCTGGCCGGCCGGGGCCAGCACGCTGACAGGGCGGGAGGGGAGATATTTACAGGCCCACCGCGAGGGCTGTACCGTGGCTGCTCCCGGCGGGTGCTCAGCCAGGGCTCCAAAATAAGTTAGAGCTGGCTGGGCGGGGTGGGGGTGGGGGGGCTGTACACACATCTGGGGGTGGGGCCTCAATACTGTCAAGGGCGGGGGCTGTAAACATGGCCGGGGGGCCCTGCCCACCCCTAGTGGTCTGTAACGACTGGACGCAGAGCTGCCAAGCAGGGCCGGGCTCAGGCGTCCGACAGGCAGCTCTGGATCTGGTCCACCCACTGCTGGGCTGACGGCACGTCCTGGGCACAGAAGTTGTAAACACGACGCGTCGTCTTCACCTGGGGACGCGGGACACTGACTCCATGGCCCCACGTGGGCCGCCCCACCCCCCGCACCCCAGCCGCAGCTCACGTCAAAGAAGGCCTTCTCGTCCACGGTCTTGGGGGCACCCAGAGTGGGAGTGCCAGGCGCCACAGCCTCCACCTCCGCCAGGTCGATGAAGCCCTTGCACTCCGTGTCCACTCGGTGGTCATAGTAGCGCAGCTGAGCAGGAGCAGGAGGTCAGGGCAGGGCTCCCTCAACTCCCTACCCCAGCCAGCCCACTGACCACTCACCTGGTGCTTAGTCTTGTCCAGCACAAACCAGCGGGCCTTCCAGGGCTTCATGAAGGCCCCCTTCTTGTACAGGGTGCCCTCGTAGGACCTGCGTTTGCAGAAGAACCAGCAAGAACAGCCATCAGGGCCCGGCAACGGTCCCGCCTCCCTGCCCCCGCCAGCCCCAGCAGCAAGACCGAGGCCCCTGTCCCCAAACCGACCCAAGCCCGGAGCACTGGGCAAGGGAACACGAAGAAGCCTGGGGTTGTCCCCAGAAAGGACCCCCTCATGCCCATCACAGCACACTCGGGAGGGTCCCACACCAGAGCCTCAGGGTCTCAGGGAAACAGCCCTACGTGCAGAGCAGGGGCCCCTGACACGGAGCAGGCAGGTCTGGGGAGGCGACTGCGGCAATGTGGCCCCTCCAGGCCCGGAGGGTAGGATGCAGCCTGCCGGGCCCCAGCCTCTGCTGGAAGCTGCCTCAACCTCACTGGGCACTTGGCCCACTCTCACAGGTATCCCATGGTCCCTGTCCCTCTCCTCCTCCGCAGCCACCGTGGCCTGGCTGTGGTCGCCAGTTCTATATCCCAAACCCCTTCCAAGCCCACCTGCTTCTCCCCAGCAACGGTCACAGCTTAGGCCACCATCATGGCCTCCCTGGCAAATCAGTCCACCTAAGAAGTAACTAGAAGCTCCCCAAAGGCACCTGCCCCCCAACCATCTGAGAATTGCCTGGGACCCCAGTTGAGCCCCCCCCCCCTCAGCTCAGAGGTGTCCGTGGTGCAAGGAGAGCTGCTTCCCACACCTGTTCTCACTCTCAGCTGTCTGGAACTGGCTGTACAGGGTGCTGGTGCTGCGGCGGGCTGCCTGGCGGGAGCCGGACGCAGTTGAGCCGCTGCTCTGGTCGCTGTCCAGGCTGAGGCTCAGGGTGGAGCCCACGGGTCCCTCCTGCAGGTACACACCCAGCGAGCGGCGGTGGTGGGGCACACTGGACACCAACAGGGAGCTGGGGGTGCCCTGGGGGCAGGAGGATGGGCCCGTGTCAGGGGGGTGGCCTCCACCACCTCCTGGCAGCAAGCCCACCCCAGCCCCCCACACCCACCCCTGCTCACACGTTCGTCTTGCCGGCCTTCAAGGCGCTGAGCAGCTTTCACCCGATCCCAGGCGTCCTTCCAACGCTCAGGGGGTCGGCCCAGCTCTGTCTCCAGCCGCTGCAGCTCCTGGAGGAGAATCAGTGAGAGATTACGCAGAAGAAAGTATCCAGACTAGAACACGAAAGGACAAGAGGATGGAAGACGTAGGAAAGGAGACAGGGAAAAAGATCTAACGACTGTGTAACTGTCGTCCGGAGGAAGAGGAGGAGAAGGCAAGGGGGAGGGATTGGGCAGAATCAGTATTTGGAGACAACAGTTGAAGAGATATCAAAAATATACTCAAGGGGCTTCCCTGCTGGCACAGTGGTTAAGAACCCGCCTGCCAGTGCAGGGGACACAGGTTCGAGCCCTGGTCCGGGAAGATCCCACATGCCGTGGAACAACTAAGCCTGTGCACCGCAACTACTGAGCCTGCGCTCCAGAGCCCGCGAGGCACAACTACAGAGCCCGCACGCCTAGAGCCCGTGCTCCGCAACAAGAGAAGGCACCGCAATGAGAAGCCCGCGCACTGCGACGACGAGTAGCCCCTGCTCGCCGCAACTAGAGAAAGCCTGTGCGCAGCAACAAAGACCCAACACAACCCAAAATAAATAAATTTAATAAATTTAAAAAAATTATTAGACAAGCAGAACGGCAGAAAAATAAGCATCCTCAGGGGAAAAGTTAAAAGAAACAGATCCAGAAATGAACTAGACACTCAACTAGCATACAAGAAGTTCAAAACAGTTATAAATACATTTAAGATTTAAAGATGGACATAATGGTTGAGCAGATGGGGAATCTCTACAGAAAAGAAAAACTATAAAAAAATATGGAAACACTATAGAGATGAAAAATACAATATCTAAAGTGGAAAATTCATTAAACAGGTTTAAGAGCACATTAAACAAGAAAGAAAAGAGCAGTAGAGGGCCTCCCTGGTGGCGCAGTGGTTGAGAGTCCGCCTGCCGATGCAGGGGATACGGGTTCGTGCCCCGGTCTGGGAGGATCCCATATGCCGCAGAGCGGCTGGGCCCGTGAGCCATGGCCGCTGGGCCTGCGCATCCGGAGCCTGTGCTCCGCAACGGGAGAGGCCACAACAGTGAGAGGCCCGCATACCGCAAAAAAAAAAAAAAAAAAAAAAGAAAAGAGCAGTAGAGTTGAAAACAATGTAATAGGAATCATAAAAATGAACTGCAGACAGGAAAGATTGGAGGAAAAAACCAAATACAGCCTCAGTGGCCTATCAGGCAAAAAAGTCCCAGAGGAAATGAGGGACAAGATCATGCAGAAAAACCTTTTTAAAGACATAATGGCCTAGGGACTTCCTTGGCGGTCCAGTGGTTGGGACTCTGCGTTTCCAACACAGGGGGCGCGGGTTCAATCCCTGGTCGGGGAACTACGATCCCGCATGCCGCGGGGCACAGACAAAAAAAATAGAAAGAATGGCCTAAAATGTACTAAGTTTGATTAAAACTATCATCCCATACATCTAAGAAGCTTAAAGGGAGAGGCCACAACAGTGAAAGGCCCGCGTACCACAAAAAAAAAAAAAAAAGTAAACTGCCAAGTACAAAAATCTGTCAACCTAACGTTCTATATCCAAAGAAAACACCCTTTAAAAAATAAAGGCATAGATGCGGAGCAACTAAGCTTGTGTGCCACAACTACTGAGCCTATGCTCCTAGAGCCCACGAGCCACAACTACTGAAACCCGTGCACCTAGAGCCCGCGCTCCACAGCAAGAGAAGCCACCGCAATGAGAAGCCCATGCACGGCATCAAAGAGTAGCCCCCGCTCACCGCAACTAAAGAAAGCCCGAGCGCAGCAATGAAGACCCAACGTGGCAATAAATAAATAAATAAATAAATAAATAGATAGATAGATAGATAGATATTCCTTTAAAAAATAAAGGCATAGAAAGAGAAATTAAAGAAACAATCCCATTTACCATTGCATCAGAAAGAATCAAATACCTAGGAATAAACCTAAGGCAGCAAAAGACCTGTACTCCAAAAACTATAAGATGCTGATGAACAAAACTAAAGATGACACAAACAGATGGAAAGATATACTGTGTTCTTGGATTGGAAGAATCAATACTGTTTAAATGACCACACTACCCAAGACAATCAACAGATTCAATGCAATTCCTATTAAATTACAAATGGCCTTTTTCACAGAACTAGAACAAAAAAATTTTAAATTTATATGGAAACACAAAAGACCCCAAATAGCCAAAACAATCTTGAGAAAGAACAGAGCTGGAGGAATCATGTGCCCTGATTTCAGAATATACTACAAAGCTACAGTAATCAAAACAGTGTGGTACTGGCACAAAAACAGACACAGATCAATAGAACAGGATAGAGAGCCCAGAAATAAACCCACGAACCTATGGTCAATTAAACTACAACAAAGGAGGCAAGAATATACAATGGAGAAAAAAACAGCTTCTTCAGTAAGTGGTGCTACATGCTAAAGAATGAAATCAGAACATTCTCTAACACCATATACAAAAATAAACTCAAAATGGATTAAAGGGAATCCCCTGGCAGTCCAGTGCTTAGGACTCCACACTTCCACTGCAGGGGGCACAGGTCTGATCCCTGATAAGGGAACTAAGATCCCACAAGCTGCATGGCACCACCAAAAAAAACAAAAGGATTAAAGATCTAAATGTAAGACCAGATACTATAAAACTCCCAGAGGGAAACGTAGGCAGAACACTCTTTGACATAAAGCACAGCAATATTTTTTTGGATCCATCTCCTAGAGTAACAAATAATAACAAAAGTAAACAAATGGGACCTAATTAAACTTAAAAACTTTTGCACAGCAGAGGAAACCATAAACAAAATGAAAAGACAGCCTATGGACTGGGAGAAAATATTTGCAAACAATGCTATGGACAAGAGATTAATTTCCAAAATATACACAGCTCACAAGCTCACACAGCTTAATATCAAAGAAACAAACAACCCAATCAAAAAATGAGAAGACCTAAATAGACATTTCTCCAAAGAAAACATACAGATGGCCAACAGGCACATGAAAAGATGCTCAATATACCTCACACCAGTGAGAAAGTCCATCATTAAAAAGTCTACAGGGGAGGGACTTCCCTGGTGGCAGTGTAAGAATCCGCCTGCCAACACAGAGGACAAGGGTTCGATCCCTGGCCCGGGAAGATCCCACATGCCACGGAGCAACTAAGCCCGTGCACCACAACTACTGAGCCTGCGCTCTAGAGCCCGTGAGCCACAACTACTGAAGCCCGCGCACCACAACTACTGAAGCCCATGCGCGTAGAGCCCGTGCTCCGCAACGAGAAGCCACCGCAATGAGAAGCCCGTGCACACTAACAAAGAGTAGCCCCCGCTCGCTCCAACTAGAGAAAGCCCATGCACAGCAACAAAGACCCAATGCTGCCAAAAATAATAAATAAATAAATAAACGTATATAAAAAAAATGTCTACAAATAATAAATGCTGAGAGGGAGTGGAGAAAAGGGAACCCTCCTACACTGCTGGTGGGAAGGTAAATTGGTGCAGCCACTATGGAAAACAGTATGGAGGTTCCTCAGAAAACTAAAAATAGAACTACCATATGACCCAGCAATTCCACTCCTGGGCATATATCCAGAAAACGCAAAATCTCTAATTCAAAAAGATACATGCACCCCCCCACAATGTTCAAGGCAGCAATATTCACAAAAGCCAAGACACAGAAGCAACAGATGAATGGATAAAGAAGATGTGGAATATTTATACAATGGAATACTACTCAGCCATAAAAAGAATGAAATAATGCCATGTGCAGCAACGTGGATGGACCTAGAGATTATCATACTAAGTAAGTCAGACAGAAAAAGACAAATATCATATGATATCACGTATGTGGAATCTAAAAATATGATATAAATGAACTTATTTACAATACAGAAATAGACTCACAGACATAGAAAACAAACTTATGGGGGCTTCCCTCGTGGTCCAGTGGTTAAGAATCCGCCTTCCAATGCAGGGAGTGCAGGTTCGACCCCTGGTCAGGCAACTAAGCCCATGGGCCACAACTAAAGAACCCACATGCTCTGGATCCCATGTGCTCTGGAGCCCGTGCACCACAACTAGAGAGAAGCCGGCGGGCCACAACTAAGACCCGACGCAGCAAATAAATAAATAAATAAATAAAAACTTATGGTTACCAAAGGGGATGGCGGGAGGGATAAATTAGGAGTTCAGGATGAACATAGACACACTACTGTATATAAAACAGATAATCAGCAAGGATCTACTGAATAGCACAGGGAACCACAGTTAACATCTTGTAATAATCTATAATGGAAAAGACTCTATAAAAGGATATATATATATATCTGAGTCACTTTGCTATACACCTGAAACTAATACAACATTGTAAATTAACTATACAATAAGAACAGAAATGGTGAAAATAAAAAAAAAAGAAAATGAAGACATTTTCAGGTAAAAAAAAAAAGCTGAGAGAATTTGTCACTAGCAGATTTGGATTACGAGAAACATTAAAAGTTCTTCAAGCTAAAAGAAAATGATACAATACCAGATCTACACTGAGAATGAAAAATACTGGGCACAGCAAATAGAAGGCTTTTTCCTTGTTTCCTAATTTTTTAAAACAACCATAATCCATGCTCTGTGCTGATGTCACAGGTAAAAGTAAAAGGGGTGATGACAAAGGCAGGACAGGAGTGGGCAGCTCCCGTGGGGGTGTGCAATTCAATCCCAGATGGGCTGGTACTGCAGTCACTGACAACCACTAAAAATAACACAAAGATACAGCTCAAAAGCCACACAAAGTAGATAAAATGGAAAAGTAATACTCAACTGTCAGGAAAAATAACAAAAGGAAGAAAGCAGCAAAAAAAAAAAAAAAAAAGTCCAATGAAAGACAGAAATGGGTAAGAAGAGGACCTAACCACATGCTGAGTACCAACCAGAAACTCACCGTAACTGTAAAGACACAGACCAGTCAGAAGTGAGAGCACTACAGACAATACCACGCCACACAGACGCTGGCCTAGGGACACCGACTCCAAGTAGTACCGGAGAGGACGGTCCTCTGCTCTCTGTGCTTGTGGATCCCCTTCACCCACAAAACCATGACCCAGGCTCCCCCATACCCTGTGTGGCCAGTGCCTTCAGCCCGGGCCACTGCTGGGTTGTCAAAACCTTTTCACCTGCTTGTTTACACCTCACCACCACCCTGAGAGGCAGGAATCTGCCTCCCCACTTTCCCCGCAAGGAAGCAGAAGCTCAGGATACTTAGATACCCCTCCAAAGGCACCCGGCCGAGGGGTGGGGAGGGGCATGCAAACCTTCCTGTGGTCCAGACCTGAGGCCCCGGGGGAGAGCTCCGGCCACTGGACAGCCACCCTCTATGCCATCCCAGCCTCCCCCCCAAACCCCAACCCCAAGGGGCTCTCTTCTCTCTTCCGGGGGCCCGTGTCCTATTGAATTCTGATTGCTGAGGCTAAGCAGACACGCCCACTAAGTCTGGCAGAGGGAGAGTGAGAGAAGCCGGAACGTCAACCCCAAGCTTCCAGGCCCATCTCTCTCTGAAGGGGGCACCACCAGGCAGGAGGGAACCCAGCAGAGCACCATCCCCATCGGGGGGTGGGGGTCCGGGACAGGGCCACCAGACTGACGTGCGCTAGGACCCCCCTCTCCCCTTCTCAGGGGACACACGCACCTCCAGCAGCTGGGAGATGGCGTCGGGCTGGGCTCGGGGGCAGCTGTCGTAGCAGGGCCACACCACCCGGCGCCTGCTCTGGGGGGCACTCCCATCGGGCCGCTCCTCCTCTGGGGGTTCGGGGGGCCCCTGCGCCAGCTCCCAGTCATAGGGGGGGCCCTCGGCCAGCGTCTCCTCGGTGTAGAAGTCCCACACCTTCAGGTTGGACACGTTGCTGTACGGCCGGAGGACCTGGGGGCGGGCCTGGCGTGAGCACCGGGGCGCGGAGGGGCCCGCCCGCCCTGACCAGGCCCCGCTCACCTCCGTGTCCTCGGGCGCGTACAGGTAGTTGTAGAACACCGGCGTCCTCTTGCTCAGCCGCTCCACATACTCCCACACCGAGCGGCAGGCTGGCTGGCCCCGGCGCTCCCCCTTCTCCTCATACAGCAGCCCTGCGGGGGGCAGCGCTGAGCCCGGCCCCACCCCGGCTGCTGACCGCGCCCCTGTGCCCACCTTCACCGCCCCCGCCCCCGCCCCCGCTGTACCCAGCTCGATGCGTTCGTAGTCCGAGTCCAGCAGGAAGGTCCGGAAGCGATGGGACGCGTGATGGTAGCCGAGGAACTTGAGGTAGAATGGGCTGAACTCGAACTCCATGGGGAATTGCAGGTGGACCTGTGGGGCGTCGGGAGTCAGCGGCCAGCGGTCAGCATGCACAGCCCCCCACCACAGCAGCCCGCTCACCTGGTGCACGCAGTCCAGGAACTGCAGAAACACTGGCGTGAAGCCACTACTTTGCCCGGCCAGGGTGTGGGCCCCGCGGTGGCTGAAGCGATGGCCAAAGGACAGCCACTCCTTCTCCACCAGCAGACGGAAGCCCTCCAGCGTGCGGTAGAAGGGGTCCGAGAGCAGCTGCACCAGGGACACCACCTGCCAGCAGCGCCGTGGGTCAGCAGGGCGTGGGGACCGGGCCCAAGCCCCCCCGGCCCCGGCCACTGCGCACCTGAGTAGTGATGTCCCAGCCGTCCTCCAGGCTCACCAGGACAGAGGAGCCCGAGTCCAGGAGCTCCACCACCAGCACCGACACCTGCAGCAGCTTGTGGATCTGCAGTGACCCGCAGCCCCTCAGCACCTCCTAGAGCCCGTGGCCTAAGACTCCAGCACCCAGCCGGGCCCCCAGGACCCACACACCCACAGGAGCGGTGGCTGCGCAGGCCCACGCCAGGGGACACCCCGCGAGGCAGCACAGCCTGGATGGACCCGAAATGCTCTGGCGTGCTTCCACCCGGCCGCCCACCCACCCATCAGTGTCTTCTGGGCCTGAAGAGGCACCCCCCTCTCCTTGACGTGCGCAGCCACACCCTGACAGAGAGCAGAGGGCTACGACACAGCTGGGCCCTGGCCTCCCTCCCCTGTCCATGTACCACCACTGGGAAGTGGCCATCATCCCCGCCCGAAGCCCAACGCTATCAAAAGAGCAAGCCGAGACCCCGCCCACCCACAGCTGTAGGTAAGTGGGGGGCCCCAGCACCCAGGCGGGCACCAGACAGCCCCTGCCCATCGCATCCCCTCCCCCCGGATAGCCCTCCATCACGGTGGGGCAGGGGCAGTGGAGAGACCTGGATCAGCCACTCTGAGTCTTCCAGCGAGCACAGGAAGGAGGCTGAACCGGGCTCAGTGGCAGGATAGCCAGGGACACACGCCTTCAGCAGCTTCTTGAAGCTGCCTTTCACCTGCCGTGTCTCGAACACCTCGATGGGCACCAGCTCCCACTGCTGCAGGGGATCTGGCCGTACACCCTGGAGGAAGCCGGCCGTGGTGAGACGCGCCCAGGCCCCGTGCCCCCACCTGGCCCCAGGACCCTGTCCCAGTCACCTTGAGCTGGGCTTTGTCTCCAATGATGTAGAGGGCTGCACGCTGGGGTCGGAGAAAGCCTGGGTCGGGAGGGGCCCCGTTGGCCTGGGGGGGACCCATGCCTGCTAGCCGGGTGCCTACGTCAGTGCTGAGCCCACCGCTGCGCCCACCGGCCCGGACACTGCCCCATTTACCTGCACAGAGAAACCAGGTGAGCACCAAAGCAGGGCCAGGGCACCACTTACCTGGGGCAGAGCTCCCAGGGAGGGCAAGGGCGGGACTCGGGGCGTCAGGCTGTTAGTGCCCGGGGCTGTGGGGAGGGCTGGGTTATGCTGGTCACACGGGGCCGTTAGTGCCAGGTGTGGGGGGACGTTAGTGCCCATGAGCAGTCACACGGGGCCATCAGTGCCAGGAGTAGGGAGCCAGCCTGCGCGGTCAGTACGGTACCTCGGGGCGCAGTCCGTCTGGAGGCCAAGGCCGCCATGGGGTTGGACAGCGTGGTGACCCTGGCTCTGGGGCTGGGCACTGGGGGCACAGCAGAGAGAAGGCTCAGGCTTGGCCCCAGGCCCGGGGGTGCGCCCAGCAAGGGGGGAGCTGTGGCCCAAAGAGACTGGGTACAGGGCTGGGTCACCACCGAACCCCCCGGGGGCCCCAGAGACAGTGCGGATCAGCGCCAAGGTCCTCTGGGCCCCCAGGGCAAACTAGGGAGCAGAGGCCCCGGTGGTGGGTAGGAAGGGTCAGGGGGCAGGCAGGCCCCTGGGCCGCCGCCTCTGCACCCGCAGCCCCGTGGACACTGCCTAAGCTGCTCATGAAAACAGCCACCAAGCGGCCTCTGCCCAGCACACAGCAGCAGCAGGAGGTGCCCATGAGGCGCAGCCCGGAGAAGAGGAGGCCCAGCCTGGGAGCTCCCAGCCTGGAACCTCGGAGGGTGGTTCAGTCCAGGACACAGGCAGGACCAAGCCCCAGCACAGAGCCACCTGTGAGGACCAGGCCCGAGGCTTAACGGACTGGGACGGCCCAGCCGGGAGGCATAGAAGCCCGCAGGGGGAGGCCTCTGGATGCCAAAGCCTGCACGTGGCTCTGAGCCAGGCCCACTCGCCTCTAAAGAGAGGGCACAGGGCACCAGAGGCCAGCACTGCGCCAGCCCACTATGCTGCAGGCCGAAGCATGGTCACCCACAGTAAGAACAGTGTGTCCTCGTGACACAGTCTGGACCGGAACCGGTGTACGGCTGAGGTGAGCCGAGACCCTGTATGCCCCCAGGCAATGATGGGGAAGGCCCGTGCCCAGAACTCGGGGGACACCAAGAAGCAGCACCAGTGGGCTGTGGGGACAGTCAGAGATGCCCAAGCAACACCAGGGAAGACACAGGCACTAGGAGACGAAAGATCCTGTGGGGAGGGTGCTGCCTGCAGGGGCCACTCAGAACCTCTGAGGGGGCAGAAGGCAGGAAGACAGTGTAACCGTGAAACATACTTAATGATGGACTCTGATGTTTGGAAAACTAAAAGCCACTCAAACTAGAGAGCGGTATTCCCAGTAGAGGACCAAGAGGAGTACGGCCTGTGCCGCTTCAGAAGGTGGCACCGAGTCTAGTGCTTCCTAGGGCAGCATCCCCATTAACTACCGTGAGGACAGCCTGGCCACCCTGTTCCCAGCCCCCTTGGCCCCAGTGCCCAGCAAGTGGTAACAACAGCTACAGACGGAGCACTGAACTACAGGCGGCACGGGGACTGGGGGGCTGGTGTGCGCCAGCAGCAGCGGAGGTGCCTGCGGTTGGGGTGCTCCCCAGGCCTCACTTGGGAGGGGTAAAGGCCCTCCAGCTACAGGAACAAGTGGCGGCTGCACCAGGAGGCCCTGTGCCATGGGCAGGAGCAGCCTGGGCCAGCGTGGGGGCAGCTGGCCATGGGGATGGCTGCAGACTCGGGTGGTGAGCTCACAGGACTCAGGGTGGGCAGAGAGGGAAGAATCAAGGACAATGCCCGGGCTTCTGGAAGGCTCAGCCCCACAGGTGGTCTGCTAGCCCCCAAGCCCACCTGAGAGCTAGAGCAATGCATCTGGGAGCCAGTGCATCTGGAACCTAGAGCAGCAGCAGAGAAAAACGCAGACAAGTGTGAGGGGAGGGAGGGAATCAGGAAGGCCTGAGCGACAAGTGACCCCTGGTGTGATGTCTGCACAAGCCAGGGTGGGGGAAGGGTCTCAGAGAGAGAAGTGACCCTCGTGTGACATCTGCCGACTCTGCACACACAACCGCCAGGACGGCTTCAGGTGTGTACAGATCCCTGGTAGACACTGTCACCACATCTGCTGAGGTACAGGCAGGGGTTGGCTCAGGCCAGCATCTGGGCAATGGTCAGGCCCAGTGCGGGCAGCCTCCCAGCCCTCATGCCTCCAGCGGGGTGATGAGACCTCCAAGCACGGACTGAGAGGCAGCTCGCTGATCGCCAACATGAGGACCAACATGGGCTAGATGGCAGCTTCGAGGAGGCCCAGCAGCTTTCAGGAGGGCCAAGAGGATGAACCAGAAGGGACCAGAAGATCAGTGAGGGAGGGTCCAGGAGGGGAGATGGGGGGAGACAGAGGCAGGTAGGGGAGAGGCTGTCACGGGCGGGAGATGGGGGAGATGCGGGGGCAGGATGGGGTCAGGTGGAGGGTAAGCGGGGTGCAGAAGCGATTGCCTTGGAGCAAGACCCTGGGGTGAGGCTGCCCATCCTGACATAAACCCTCCCCTGCCTGCACGCCCTGGGGCCCTCCTGGGTGTCTTCTGTCTAAAACCCTCTCCCAGCACCAGGCATCCACGTGGCTCACCCTGCCACAGCAGGGTCCCCGCCTGTCACCCCAGGGGACCAGACCACCGCTTGTGGACTGCATGCTCTTCTAAGGGTCGCCCTGCACCAGTACCCCAACGGCAAGGGGTAGGGCCCAGGATGGACCCTGGGCACACGCCCCGAATTCCGGGGCCTGCTGCCTCCATTGTAAACCCCCCGAGGAGTGGTCAGAACTGGGCCTCAGGACACTCACCTGCTCCCGCACCCCAAACACTCTGCCCCCTTGTTGGCCTGCTCTCCATAAATGCCATCACAAACCCCCAGGTCCTCCGGCCCCGAGCACCCTCACCGTGACTGCCCATATGGGCCGAGGAGAAGCCGCTGAGGGTGTTGCGACCGGACGCATCAGCATAGCGCGGCATGGAGCTGACCACGGCCTGCAGGTACTTCTCCTGCTCCAGGCTGCTGGAGTCGGCCTGGGACTGGCCTGCGGGAGGAAGTGGAGCTGGGGGCGGGGCGCCAGGGGCGGAGGGCCGGGGGCGGGGCGCCGGGGGCGGGGCGGGCTGTAGCGTGAGCAGGGAGCCTACCCGGAGAAGGCGCGTTCTGGGCCTTGAAGAGGCCGACGACCCCCTTGCCGTGCAGACCCCCTGAGCGCAGCAGCACGGCCTTGGAGCGCCCGCTGCGCCAACAGACCACCGGGAAGCGGTTCTGGCGGTAGCAGCGGGAAACGCGCTGCAGGGCGTTGTCCTGGACGCTCTGGGGGACGATTAGCAGCCCCGGGTAGCTGCGAGGAGGCGGACATGAGGGGAAAAGCAGGCCAAAGGCACTCTGGACCCACAGCCAGGCGCCCCTGGGCCTTCGGCCTCCTGGAGGCCCCCAAACCTGCCGCACTCACTGCTCACCTGCGGCAGATGGCATACATGCGGTTGACCGGGGAGATCCGGAAGGGCTCGGATTTCGCGCGGCTCAGGCTGCTGCTCAGGGTGCCCAGCCCCAGGCGCTGGTAGTCCCGGCAGCACGCCCGCTCCACCAGGCTACTCATGGTCATGCGGTCCGAGGGCTTCAGGGCCAAGGAAGGGGTCAGCGTGCTGGGCTCCAGCTCCTCTGACACTGGGGCAGGCCAGGCACACGGGGGTCATTACCCACAGGCTGCCCGGGTCCCTTACCCCTCCACATGAGGGTCTTCACCCAGACCGCCCATGGCCCCCCACACCCCCACCTGAGATCTCATCCTCCTGGTCCTCAGGGGATGGCCGGCCCCGGTGCTCCCAGCTGGGGGGGTTGTACTTCTTCCGAGTGACGTACTGCCGCCCGATGGTCCTCTTAGCGTTCTTCATCAAGTTCCGGGACAGGGTCCTGGGGGGGCGTGAGGAGTCCAGTTGCAGGGTCAGCAGAGGGGAGGAGATGGACAAGGGGACACACACACAGTAGTTCTGCGAAGGGAAGGTGTTCTGGCCTTGGGGCCCAGCTCCCTACCTGAAGGAAGGACCCTTGTCCTTGGTGGCACGGGGCGGCCGGCCGGGTGTGTGGGCAGAACCCAGGGTGAGTGCAAAGGTGCCCCTGATATCTGGCGGATACCGCAGCTTGTGCAGCTGCTTGCGGAAGAGCTCAGCGCTGTCAGACCCCACCTCCTCGTCAAAGACCATCTTCAGCAGCTGTGTCAGACATGAGGCCCTCAGAGGCTGGGAGGCCCGTGGGCCTGAGCCCCGGCCACAAAGGCGGACAGGCCTACGGGACGCCCCGTGCTGCACCACTGCAACTCGGCTGTTTCTAACAGGATGGACGGGTGAGGGCCCTGGGACCAGACGGCCCTGAGAAAGGTGGCTAGGTCTACCGTGGGACCATGAAGGGCCAGTCTCGCCTCTCCATCCGGTGATGGACACGTCCTCAAGGAGCGCCCCAGGGACAGAGGGTTAGCAGAGGGCCTGCTCCCCAGACTGCACGTAGCCGGAGACCCAGGAACCCAGTCTTTGTGTTTCATCTAATCTGTGTAGGTTTCAGCTGGGCTGGGCTCATGCAGCACACTCCAGACACGGCCTCTAGGGTTCGGGCCTTGCAAGGGAAACGGGAGAGCCCTAAAGACTGGCACACGGCGCAGGCAGAGGACACCAAGCTAAGGCACAGCGACTTCCCCGTAAACTCAGGAATCACAAAGGGCTCAGTGCTGGCTCAACACCCGCTCATGAGAACAAGACTAGGGCTCAGATGCTGCATCCTGGAGAGGGCCGCGACTCAGGGGCCCACAGACCCCACCCAACACAGCCCACACCCCAGCTGACCTGGAAGGTGCAGGAGCGCAGCTGCAGCCCGTCTGGCAGGTACTGGTCACTGGGGGTCTGGATATTGATGCGCTCCTCCTTGGTCAGTGCAGCCACCGGGAAGGAGCGGACCACCACCTGTTCCCCCACTTATAACAAGCCGGGTGCAGAGTCAGGGGGATGGGAGGGGTCAAGGGTCACAGAGTCTCAGGGTCCCAGAGCTATGGGGTAGACCGGGAGGGTGGGGAGGAAAGACAACAGCCTATCTCCCACAGAGACCCTAAATCCCTGAGAAGGGGAGAGGGAGAGGCAGAAGAAGTCCCACTAGCCCGAAGACCCGGGGGGGGGGTGCGGGGGGAGGGGCAGGGGGAGCGGGGGCAGAGGGGTCCAAAGGCTCACCCAGGGGGTCGGTGGGCATCCCCGTGAAGATGACCCGGTACGTGGTGAGGAAGACAGCACCCTCAGCCGGGAGCAGTGCGGGGCCGCCCCTGCTACCCCCGGCACCCTCCTCACGCCCATCCGGCAGAAGGTAGACACGCAGGCCGTCCAGCACACACTCCTCACCGGGCAGCAGGCGTGGCCGAAGCAGTTTGGGCTGTTTGGGGACAGGAGCAGTGCCTCAGAACATAGCCCAGTCCTGGTGCCCGCCACCCCCCGGCACCTACTCACCTTCTGGATGGGGGGCAGCCTCTTGCTCTCTCTCTGCACGGCCTCCAGGGTCTCGATGTGCATCTGGACGATGTCTGGGGGACAGCAGTTCTCATGCCCTGGCCTGCACCCACCCATCCAAGGGGAGTGTTTCCAGGCCCAGACCCCATACCTGGCACCATGACATGCAGCCCCTTGAGGTGGTCGCTGGTGACCCCACTCTCTGTGCAGACCTTGTCCACGAAGCGGTTGATGAAGCGGACCACGGCCCCGGGCACGTCACAGGTCTCTGCGTCCTCGAAGCCGCTCTCTGTGTCATAGCTCTCTGCCACACTGCCTGCCATGCTGGGCCGGGGAGGGGCACAGTGGGCACAGGCCACCCAACCCAAGGCCTGTACTGCTCAGGTCCTGCCCCCAGGCCACAGCCCACCTGTTGGTGACCAGGCTGTTGCTGGCACTCTCCAGGTCGCCCAGCCCCGCGCGCTCCCGGAGCAGCCGGCTCTTGCTGCTGTCCAGGGGCAGGAGCAGGTAGCTCATGCGGTTGGCGTAGTGGATGGCCTGGCTGAACACAGTGCTCTCCTCCTTCTGCACCAGCTCCTGCTGCTTCTCGCGGCTCAGGGTGGGCCACAGGCGCCTCTGCTCAGAGGCCACGTCCAGGGCAGAGCGCTCGTCCTCCTGTGTGGGTGCCTCCCCGGCCTGCCACAGGGGCCGCGTGTGAGCCAGAGCCAGGCCAGCCCCATCCCGCGGGCCCAGGGGGTCCCCACGCACCTGGGAGGGGTCTCGGTCCTCAGCAGGCTCCAGGTAGAGGGCCCGGATGTGGGTCTGCACATCCCCGTAGAACATGGCCTCCCAGAACTGCGGCGTGCTCCACACTACGTGCTCCTGCACGCAGCTGTACGCAAACTGCGTCACCCCTGGGCTCAGCTTCTGCAGAAGCCAAGAGGGAGTCAGCAGGTGCAGCCGGGAGGAGGTTGGGGAGACTCTGTCTACCCCAGCACTCACCCGGCAGAAGGCAGTGACCAGGGGCAGCAGAGCAGCTGCGATGCCGTGCTCATCCAGGGAGGTGCAGTCCTGCGGTAGGGCCGGGGGCGTCGGATCCCGGCCCCGTGCCATTCTCACCCCCACTAGCACCGCCGACAGAGCAGCACCTCCCGTCAGTCCCTGAACCGTCTGCACCAGCTCCCCAGGGCTGCTCGGAGGTTGAGGGCAGGAGGCCCCTGCACCAGCCTCCCACAAGGATTCTCCCAACGCCACCCTCACCAGCAGACCGGTGTCTCCCCAGTTGTCGGCACCACCAGAAGATGCACCCTTATGGGTAGGCCGGGGAAACCCTGCCCGGCCCCACCCTGTGGCCACAGCGCCAGCAGGGTGTGAGGCCCGGCCTCACCTGCAGACAGCAGTTCATCATGCGGACCACGAAGTCGAACTGCTGGTGGTCAAGGACCGCCCGGTTCTGCTGCACGTGCAGGTGCAGCTCCTGGGCAAGGCAGCGGCGGGCCGCACGCCCCTTCAGGGCCCTCAGCACAGCTGGAAGCAGCTGCGGACGGGGAAACAAGGGGATGAGGGCACGAGCCTATGTGGACCCAACCGTGCCCTGATGCACAGGGAAGGCCTGGCCCAGACGTGGGGGCCAGAGCCCGGGCTCTCAGCACAGAGGAGACCGGAAGCCATCCGGTCAGGTGTGCCCAGACTTGGGGCTTCACTGCCCAAGACAGACCAACGCTCTAGTGGAGCCAGCCCCCCCCCACGAACCTCACGACACTGCCAGTGCTCTGAGCGAGGCCCCACGGCCAGCCAGGGCCCCAGCGCCTAGAACGCACAAGCCTAACGCAGAGCCAGCACCCGGCTCAGCGCCGGGTGGGCCACAGAAAGGGCTGCACTCGTCCTGTTGATACTACCGCACACTGTGAAACAACCAGGAACCCGATAAAGGGCTGGTTTAAGAATTAGGTGCTTCACAGAGAACCACGCAGCTGTGAAACACAAGACAGACTCAAACTGGCTGTCCTGAGAGACCCAAAGTGTCAGTGGACATCACAGAAGGCAGAATGCTAAATGAGCTCCACTTTCTGCAAGTAAAAAAAAAAAAAGACGTGTGAGTCTACACTAGTTTTCGTGAGAGATAAAGAAGAGACTTAACAGTAGGAACTTTTAGAGCATTCTGACGACTAAAAGTTGAAGAAAATCCCTCCCGCTGAGCCTCCCCAGCAGGCTGCACCCAGCTGTTCTGAGGTGGACCTGGCGTCCACCTGCCCTTCTTGCCAGCCCAGCTCCCTCCAGCCGCCTGCAGGAGAACGAGGGCCAGGGCTCCTCTGAGAGCCGCTGCCCTGGCCCAGGCCGCCCCCACCCAGAGCCCCCAGCGCTCCCTGTGCCCGGGTTACTCTCACCTTCTTGGCCTCAAGCATCTTCCCCTCGAACACATAGGAGATGCAGTTCCGGACTACCTCCAGCCGGCGCGCGCTGTTGCCATGGAGCCCACCGCTCCGCTCCAGTATGGCGGCTGGGGAGCAGAGAACGTGCTCACCTCTGACCTCACGTCCACCCTCGGCCACACTCAGGCTCCCCCTCCCGGCTACGCACTCATGGGGGGTCCTGAGGGCACGGTGGTCCTCTTCTCGGCCTTCACGGCTGGGGGTGCGCCCTGCATCTTGGCTGTGGCCTGATCCACGATCCACTGCACCATGCCCTCGTCTAGCCGGGGGAAGGGCCGGGGTGCCCGCCGCAGGTGACTGGCCTCCCCTGGTCTCTGCACCTTGTGCATAGCCACGGCAGGGTACGGGTTCTCCTGGGGGGGGGGGGACACAGGCAGGATGGGCAAGCAGCCCGAGCCAGGGCAGTACAGTGACCTCACCAGGCCAGCCCGCCCCCTCGTGCCGCCTGCCTTACGTTCTTGTAGAGCTGCTCTGCCAGTTCCTTGACATGACGCAGGACACGCTGGGGGTGGCTGTCATCCGCCCGCATCCGTGCTACCTCGTGGGCCACCAGCTGGGGGAGGAAGCAGGGTCAGGCGGGCTGGCTGGGGCGGAGTGGGGGGTGATGGCGGCTCCTCCCAGGTGGGGTCGGGGCGCACCTCATCAAATAGGTCCGTAGGGCGGTAGGGGACCCCACGCTCCGACACAAAGCCTGCAAAGGCCATGCCCTCCAACACCTTCATCAGGAAATCATCCTCCACCAGCCCACGCTGGCCCAGGAAGGCTGCCTGCGGTGAACAAAGAGGTCAGCCCCTCAGGCACTCACCTTCTGCCCAGCCCTGCCCCCGCCTGGCGCCCACCTTATGGAAGCGGATGACAGGCTCCGGGTGGATGCGGACCATGTGCAGACACCAGCGGTAGCCTTGCAGGAGCTGAGCAAAGAGCCGCAGAAAGACGGCGCGCAGCTCCTTATCCTGGGGCACACGTGAGGGCAGGTGAGTGCCAGGCCCTAAGCCTTCCAGGCACCTCGCCCTCCTGACCATCCAACCTTCCTCAACACAAGCCACAGTGCCTCCTCTAAGACTCAGTGCCGACGGTCACTGCTGTGCAGGACCCTCCGAGGCTCACACCCACCCCACGCAGCCCTGGCGACCCCCTGGAGGAGCGCTCAGCACCGGGTGGGCCTGGGCCCCCAGAGGGGCAGCGACCCCCACCTGCATCTTCAGGGAGGAAGTGGACGTCGTAGGTGGAGGGAAGGCAAGATCTGCCAGCTCCAGCTCTGGATCCAGGACCTGTGGAAGCAGCGGGGAGCAGGGTCAGCTGCACACCAGCCCCAGGCTCTGGGTTCCTCTGGCCACCAAGTGACCCCACCCCAGCCTGCCCGAGGCCCCAGCCTCCCCAAGGCCCCTGGTCCTGCCTCACCATGCTCAGAATACTGTGCGTCTGGCTCTGCAGTGGCTCTGGCAGGGGCGGAATGTGCACACACTCGGGCACAGTCACCGTCCCGCCATCGAGATCAGCAACAATCACATCCAGCTGTGGACCAAAGGGAGCAAGAGGTCAGGGAGCCGCGGGCTGGTCAGCAGGGCCTGGGGTCAGCCCAGCCTGGAGCAGCGAGGCAGACACCAAGCAGGGCCCTCACCAGCTCCTGGGCCTCTGCCTGGAAGGCAGCGTTGACTCCGATGATGAAGGGTGTGGGCGTGCTGAGCACCTCCAGGAGCTGCGCCGGCAGGATGGGCACGTAGGTGAAACTGCAACAGGCCAAGGCTCAGCGCGACAGCCCGAGGGCTGGGGCGGAGCGGAGGGACTGCGGGGCAGTGGGCAACGGTAAGGTAAGCACCTGTATCTGAGAGGGAAGAGCAGCGCCAGGAGTCCCCGGCAGGCGTCCGAGAGCCGCTGGTAGCTCCGGGACAGGAAGAGCACCTTGTGCTCCGTGAGCGCCGCGCAGAACAGAGACAGCACGTTGGTGATGCCTGAGGAGGAGGACAGGCGCCCGCCCTGCAGTGAAACCTCGGTGTCTGTCCACCAGCCCCGGGAGGGGAGAGGAAGGACTGTGCGGGGGCTGGGGCTAGGGGCACCAGGCTCACCCAGCTGGCGGAAAAGCAGGGCCACACTGCAGCGGCTAATGGGCAGCGAGTCGGTGAGTGGGGTCTGGATGACCTGCCGGTCCCCAGCCCCCAAGGAGATGGTTCTCTGTGGAGAGAGAGGGACCAGTGCTCAGCGGCTCCACCCAGACCTGGGTCATCCCCAGCTTCACAGCCTCAGGCAGGCCTGGGGGAATGACAGAGCCTGAGGTGGGACTGGCCAGGACGGGCAGCACGGCACAAGGGAAAGGCCACGCCCAGCCTCTGTCGGCCCAAGCAGTGCTGCAGAGAAAACTCTGGGCCTCTGACCTGGGGTGGGGACGGGGCCTGGGTGGGCAGAAGAAACAAAGAATCCGTACCACTCCGTCCTCAACAGAGTCCAGCTGCACGGGACAGACAGGCAGAGAGACACAGTTAGACACACCCACACGCGGGGACACAGACGGGGGGTGGACAGATAAGCCAATACTGACACCCAGAGACAGGCACACCCAAGGAGGGAGAGGACAGAGGAGCCAAAGGGTGCCAGGTGGAGAGCCAGGCGCGAGAGGGGACACGAGACAGGCAGGGCTAAGCAGAGAGGACAGGCGGCGGTACCAAGACGCAGGACAGGGTCAGGGGATGGGGCCACGCTCTGCCCAGGCCGGACTCCGAACACCTACCAGCCCCCACCCCGTGGCCTCAGGCACCAGCGGGTCCTGTGGCTGCAGGTGAACAGCAGCTGCCTCCTGACCCACCTGTGAGCCCCCGGCCAGAGGGATGATGCACGTCAGCAGGTTCCCAACCACGTTCTCCAGGCCCACGTTCAGGCCCTCCACATGGATGGTGTAGATGAGACCCAGGCTGTTCTGCAAGGACCACAGATCGGGGAATGATGGCCCAGCCAGCGGGAGCACCCCGCATCCTGCCCTGTGCCCTGGCTGCCCGCCTCACCCTGAACACCTCCACGTGGTCCAGTCGAGACACCAGCACCAGCGTCTTTGGAGCAAACAGCTGACTGGGCGGGCCAGGAGCTGCGGGTGACAGTCCCACTGGGCCTCCCTCGCCTGCCTCCTCTTCCCTCTCGGCAGTGTCCTCGGTGCACAGCCCTTCCTGTGGACAGAAGCCCCATGTGCCAGGCTCTCAGGCAGGTCTCCTGAGGCCTGGCGGGGGGGGGGGGACACGGGACACAGGTGACTCAAGACAGGACTAGCCCTCTGGAAACTTCAGCCTCTGTGGGGTTGGGTCACCAGGACCAGACACACACAGGGAGACACACACAGGACTGAGGGAGTCGACCACAGCCAGAGGCTCGGCCCATGAAGGGTCACCTGTGTGGGCTCCACGGGCTCCCAGAACGTCAAGCATGCGCAGTAGTGCCGCTCGGAGTTGATATCGGTGAGGACAGCAACAAAGAAGGTCGGCGGGTTCCTCTCGGGACACAGCTGCCACCCACTGGGCTGGCAAAACTACAGGGAGGACGGGGACAGGGGTCAGCAGTCAGTTCCCTCTAGCCCACTGCCTGCGAGGGACTGCACAGCCAGGGCCTGGAGGCCGGGTTCCAGTGCAGCCAGCAGCACCCTGCTCTGCGACCCACGTGCCTTGCCTCCTGGACCTCAGCCTTCTCACCCACAAAAGGGAGTAAGAGCCTCCGGCCTCACTGTGCAGGGCGAGAACCCTGTGACGCAGGGCACGGTCCCCACCATCACGAGGGAGGGACAACAGGACGTGATGTGGGCACCAAGCGCCCAACCAGTCAAGGCTGCACCCGCGCCCTACGTTCTCCAATGCAGTTGATGTCTCCTTGTACCCAGTGGGGTCCTCACGGTGCCTGCCCCCCACCGTCTCAGCACCCCAGCCCTCGGCTCCAGGCCCTGGGGGAGCACCCACACTCACCAGCTCGATGCCCTGGGGGAACGGGTTGTCCTCCCAGTCCTTCTCTGGGAAGCGCTGCAGGATCTGGCCCTGGCCTTCCCCACTCCCTGAGGACAGGAGCAGGGGTCAGAGCACCTACCACCTCCCACACCCGCACCCGGTCAGGAGCCTCGAGGGTCTGAGTGGAAACATCTCACCCATCCTGGCCCTCATGTGGCACCAGACCAGCCCCAGCTCCCAAACCTATGGTTTCCCTAAAGACAGTCCTGTGAGGAGGGGCCACTAGGCAGCCACAGACCCCAGGACCACCAGAGGGCATAGAGAGAAGCCCCTGCTGTGGGGTCGGGGTCCCTGCAAGCCTCTGGCTGGGCCAGGCACCAAGAGCACAGGAGGCCCATCACAGATGCAGAAAACAAACTTATGGTTACGGTGGGGGGGAAGGGGGGGATAAATTGGGAGATTGGGACTGACATATGCCCACTGTATATAAAACAGATAACTAATAAGGACAGGGACCTCTACTCAGTACTCTGTAATGAACTTAACGGGAAAAGAATCTAAAAAAGTGGATAAACGTATATGTATAACTGGTTCACTTTGCTGTACAGCAGAAACTAACACAACATTACAAATCAACTATACTCCAATAGAAAAAAATTTTTAAATGACCTGGAAATTTTAAAAAATAAAGTAAAATAAAATAAACTGTGAGAGCCTCAAAAAAAAAAAAAAAGGGCACAGGAGCCCCAGCCCAGGGGAGTAGGGGGAGATACTCCCACCCCCACTAGCCCCCTCCTGGGTCCCGCCCACTGTGTCAACACCCCCAGCCAGAACCCACACCCAGCCTGCCACGTGCCAGCGTGCCCGCCCAACTGCATAGCACCTGCCCCTGCAGCAAGGGGAGAACTGCTCCCGACTGTTCCACAGCCAGTGCCCAGCTTAGGCACTTGGCCCACAGCCCTGCTCCCTGCCTCCGCCTCACCTGCCAGCCCTGGGCCCAACTGAGAGGTGCAGAGGTCTCACACCTGCCACCTGTGCCGGCGGAAGGACCACCTGTGCCTACAGCCCCGAACTGCTGCTTGTCCCCGCTGCCTCAAGAGGCAGAGGTGACAAGCAAAGGTCCCAGAAAACAGCCAGAGATGGGGTGGGGCTGGCAGGGAAGCCAGGAGCGCTCTCCTGAGCCCTGAGGATGCTGGCACACAGGCCTGCTCCCTGCCTGCAAAGGCCACCTTGCACACAGCCACAGACCAGGTCGCCATGTGCAGCCCTGAGGGTCCTCTAGACCAGGGAGAAGGGCATGTCCCTGCACCCAGCCTGCTAGCTCCCCATGTGTTCCCCAGAGACCCCCCTCCACTCCCAAAACCACTTGGTCCGCTAAGCCCCCTCGGGTCTGCTTCCCCCACTTCATGCCCAGGGCAGTGCTCCCAGGTCCAGTCCACACTGGCAGGGTCAGCTGGAGGCCCCTGCCTCTTGCCCACCCTTTGTGGAGACAAACCTGGAGGCATGACGAGGGTCAAGGCGGGGAAGCACTCGCCCGGGCGTCGTGGACAAGGGACGTGGGTCCCTGCTCTGCCCCCAGCTCCCACCCAGCGTGGCAGCAGCTTGAAGCAGGAAAGAGCTCTCCACCTTCACCTCCCACACTCGACAAGCAGGTGCAGCCCTCCGCTCAGACCAGCCTCAACACTGCTGCCCACACCAGCAGAAGAGCAGTGGCGCATAGGGAAGGCCCAGAAAGCCACCGTGTGCAGCCTCTGAGGACCTGTGAGATGCAGCCCCACGTCCAGCCTGTCTGATCCACCTGTGACCTGAGTGGGCACAGGAGCCTCAGACCAAGCAGGGGGCCCGGGCACAGGCCTGGACCCAAGGGCACTGGCAAACGGACCGCAGCAGCCCAAGAGCACACACTCCCCAGGCCCCCAGAGGCAGAGAAGCTGGGCTGCAATCTTAGGAACCCGCCACCCTCCAGGATCACGGAGGCAATGCCAAAAAGGCCAGCAGCAGGCAGGTTGCTGCTGGCTGGGGGAGCAGGGGTAGTGAGGGGCTGCGCCTCTGACTCACCAAACCTCAGCTTCCTGCTACCCTCCCCCTCCCACACCGACACTGAGAGGAGGTGGCAGACAAGACAGGGTGGGGGAGGACAGGTGTCTGCTGGTGCCTCACCTACCTACACACACACACACACACACACAGCCCCCAGGGTCCATCCAGGCCCACTCCCAAGGGCCCCCCTCAACAGGCCCAGGCTGGCTCACCCTGAACTGTGGCTCCTCCCCCAGGGCCAACTTGTGTGCAGCCCCAAACCACCATCTGGGCTCAGCCCTGGCTGGCACCCAGGGCTCACCCAGTCCCTGCCACGAGGCAGCAGCAGGAGGAAGGAAGGGGGTGTGTGCGGATGGGGACGGTAGCCTCTGCCCCATCTCCCTCCCAAAGCCAGTGGGCAGGTGGCCTTCAGGGGGCTGCTCTCCACAGCCTCTCCCCAGGGAAGTGGGCAGAGTGGCTGGCCACTGGCCACTGCCCACCCTCCCTACCCCATTCATCGTGTGGAACGTCTACTCCCACGTGCAGGGCTCCACCCTACAAAGAACTGAGCGCAGGCTTTCCTGGAGGTGTCCAGGCCACCTACAGGGTTGGGCGGGGGAGGGCACTAGGCAGGTGAGCATCCCCCCGCCAGCTCCTCCTCTGGGCCATCATGGTCCCAAACTTGGCCCTCAGGTCTCAGCCCAAAGAGCGTCACCTCCTCTAGCCAGCTCTCTGCACCCTGCCCAAGTCTGGGGCCTGCAGTGGGACCCCAAGAACCTCCCACCCTCTGCCACAGCCTTCTGGGATTCCTGGTGCACCTGTTGGCCAGCTGAGCCAGACAGGAGCTCCATGAGCAAGAAGCTACATCTCCACGTCCAGCGCTGCACAGCCCTCGGCCTAATTAGGGCTTGCTGATCACAGACAGCCGCTGCACCTCCCTCCCCCCACGATCAGCCCCGCTCACACCCCACAGGCAAACAGGTTCCTCAGTAGGAAGTCCAGGGCAGCTTCCGGAGCCCCAAGGCACACCAGCGCTCGCCGGCCCTCCCTGGAAGGGCGCACCGTGGATGTGTCCTGACTCCCTCACCCTTCTCAGAGACCCCAGCCCATGCCTCAGCTCTGTGCCAACAGGGGCCGGGCTGCAATCTGCCTGCTGGCCTGAATCCTGGGGGTGGGGGTAGGGCTCTGCCACATCTCCCAGTGTCCCCCACCCAGTAGAGCTCTTGAGGCCGTGAAGGGGACCTACAGCAGCTGAGTCCCCTGCCCCACCAGAGGTGCCCCACCTTGGGGTAGACAAGAGAGAGGACACTTCCACCCCGTGGTGACAGGACTAATCCAACCAGCACAGCCGTGCGTCACAGGGCGGGACTCGGGGGGGCCCTAGGAGGAAGGGCACAGAGGTCCCCTGAGACACAGACGGGGACAAGAGCTGTGTCCCCACAGCCAGCCCCAGGGCGGGGAACACAGAGCTCACGTCCGTCATCTGCTGGCAACGCCGTCACCAGTGCCAGGCTCCGATGCCTGGGCCGGCCCAGGCCAGCATGTGCTGTGGGCAGAGGCGAGGGAGGATGGCAGCCTCCTCTGCCCGCCCCTCCCCACACCCAGCACACACGCCCTGAGACTAGCTGGGCCGGGCCCGTAGGAAGGACGGCACCGTCCTGCTGCAAACTCAACCTCCCACCTCAACACAAACCTCAACACACGACAAGTGCAGAGGGGCTGCAACCTCTCCAACCTCCTCGGTCAGACCCGACTGGCTCTGACCCAAGGACTTGGACCCTTGGGCTCCCAGGGTGGGGCTGGGAGCCAGCCAAGGCCATCCCAAACAGCCCCAACCTGCTCCAGAGAGAGGGCAGGAACATGGGTGGGGAGAGTAGATGGGGCTGAGGAATGTGGCCAGCTCAACATGGTCAGGACCAAAAGAGGCCAGGCCAGGGGTGGAAAGTCTTCTTCTCAGATGTTTGGGGGTGGAAACCTCAGCACCAGAAGAGGGGTCCAGCCCCTCCTCCCTGGCAGATATGCACTCGGCCATCTGGTCAGATCAAAGACACACTCTGGCACTCGTCACACCGTGTAAGATCAGCTGACCACCATCAGGGCACTCCCAGGCCAGGAACTGGGCAAGGCAGTCTCTCTGGCCCCCACGATGTCCCCAGGGCTGGGCCAGGGTGCAATACAGGCTAAACCCATGTCCCTAGTGAAGGAGCTCCCCCAGCTCACCAAGGGAGGAGCCTACACCTTCTGAGATGAATGAAAGGGAACCACCCAAGCTCCTCCCTGCCCTCCTGCCTGGAGCGGTCTGCCAGGTAGTAACCGTGAAACCAGGGCACTTCCTCAGTTAGGACTCTGGGACTCAGCATCCAGAAGCTCCAGACCGGATGTCCAGATCCAGGCCAAGGACAAGCCTTCTACCACTCTTGCACTCTCCACTGAACCCTAAAGACCCTATGTCTTGCCCTAGTGTCCTAGGCTTGCCAGCACGCACGGGTGCCCACTGTCTGTGCCAAGTGGTGTCCACACACTGGCTGCTCAGCATTAACAAGACACCCATCACCTCCTGGAGCCTCTGTGTGAACAGCCCCATGTGTGTATGTCCACCTTGTGCTCACAGCAGCCTGGGAGGTCTGTGTCACTCAACCTACCCCCAGAGGAGGAAGGTGAGGTGCGGAGGGCCGAAAGGCTGGTCCAAGGTCACAGAGGTATCACACGGCAAAGCGGGGACCACTGAGCCTCGTGCGGTGCTCCTCTGCTTCAGACTTCCCCACCACCCCGCTCTGCCCGCAGTCCCACAGCCGCGATTCCAGCTCGTGGGCTTGTTTCTCACAGGGATGGACCAGTATGCCAAGGGAGGCCCTGAGGCTGGGTAGCCAGCCAGCAGCTGACCAGCTCCAACCCCGGAAGACAGTGGTTAGGGGGCTCCATGGCCCCCCAGCCCTACTGAAGAGGACATCTTGAGAATCACTCCTTCCAGTCACTTGGGGTGAGCAGGTGGGGTGAGCAGGCACTGTGGCCACCAGCCTTCTCCCCTGCTCTGCTCAGAGGCCACACACACCTGGGGTGCCCACCGCCCGTGTGGCTCCAGCCAGCTTGTCACGGAGCCCACCCATGCCTCCTCTCACCTCCCTCACATTCACTCCAGCTGCCACCACCATCAGCATGCCTCCCACACTGCCCTCAGCGTCCTCAGCCTCCAAGCTCACTCTGCTCATGCAGCCCCTGCCCTGGCACGCAGCCTGGGGGCCCTCACGCTGGGGCAGCACCTTGGCCAGCCTTGTCTCCCTGGATCCAGTGCACCCTGCTGCTGCAGTTGGCATGTCCTCCTCACTGCCCCCTCCTCACATGCCCTGGAGCAGAGGCTCTCCCTCTGGGCCTGTTCAACACTGACAGTGAGCCTGCCACGTGCAGACTGCAGGACGAGGACAACTGGTCCTTGCCCACAAGAACGCCCTCCCTGAAGGGAGAGACATGCTCATGACTGAGGGTGTTGGGATGGATACGACAAGAGGAGCGGAGAGGAGGAGTGAGTGTTGAGAGAAAGGGCACGAGGAGGGTCTGGAGAGTGTGGAGTCCAGCAGGTACAGGCTCAGCAAGAAGAGAAGCAAAGAGGAGCGCAAGTCCGGGTCCTGGATGGTGACAGAGGCAGCTGGGGTGACAAGAAGCAGGGTAGACTGGGGGTCTCGACCCCACTCTCAGGCTCAAGGTTCAGCCCCAGACTGACCACACAGCCACCCCACCCCACCAATGACACGCGTGCCCTCCTGCAGTTTAGGATCTGAGACCCCAGCTTAGCTCTGGGGTAGCCTGGGTGCGAGTCCCAGCCCCTCTGGGGGCTCAGACCAGGCACTCAACCTCTCTGCCCTGACTGCACTCTACACATGGGGGCAATGACAGGAAAACCTCGGTGGGCTGCTGGGAGGAAGAAGTGAGATCACGCACACAAAGGGCTGTGCAGGGCCTGGCACGCTGAGTGCACACCCCAACGCCGCTGTCTCCACGGCTGTTGCTGATGTCACTGTCAGGCTGTTTTCTCCTACCCCCTGGGCTGAAGGGCTCTCAGACACGGGCGCTGACCCTAGACACGGACCTCCTGGCCATCGGCACCAGTCACCACACCACTCTCCCACCCAGGGCTTGGCTGCAGGCGTGAAGTCGGCAGGCGCTCCTCCAGGAACACTCCTCTCTCCTCTCCACAGCTCCTCCTGAAGTCCTCCGAGTTCCAACTCAAACACCACCTCTTCGAGCAGTAGTCCCTGAATCCCACCCCTTTTCTGCATGCTCCCCAGCCTCCAGTACCTGAGACACGGCACAGGGGCCGGAGGCTCCAGACCAGAGGCACTGGGGGTCAGAGGAGGGGCTAGCAAGTGAGCGTTCCGTGCCCCTGGAAGCAGAGCCGCCCGGCAGTCCGCCAAGGCTGAGAGAGCCCATCCCACCCAACTGGGAGTCGGGAGGCCGAGCCGCCCCAGGGCCCTCCCACCTCCGGGGCGACGCCGAGGCGCTGTCGGCCCGGCTCTGCGCTGACTGGGGTGGGCAATCTCGGCCCGCCCCGTCTCGCCGCGCTGCCCACCTCGGGGAGGTCGGCCCTCCGTGACCCCCGACCCCGGACCCCGAACCAGGGCGGCAGGTGCCCGGCTGACCCTGGGGCTGCCCCGCCGCCCCGGCTGACCCTTCCCGGCTCCCGGTCCCCGGCCCTCAGCCCTCGGCCGCGCGCCGGCACTCACCGCGCGGGTGCGGCCCGAACGCCACCAGCACGAAGTAGTCCGCGAGCCGCGCCATGGCGAGGGGCGCGGGCGGGCTCCGCGGCTCGGGGACGCGAGGACGGCGCTCTCATGGCCCGGCCCCGGCCCTGGCCCGCGCACCCGGGACGCCTCGGGCCCGCTCCACGGCGGCGGTCAGGGATCCAGCCGCCATCTTCCCAGCCAGCCGGCCCGCCCGGCCGCGCCGTGCGCCTGCGCTGCCTCGCCCCGCCCCCTGTGGGCGGAGTCCGGAGCGAAGCTCCCTCATTGGACCAGCGGCGCGGGGTCGGTTCCCGGGGGCGGGATTCAGCCGCTCACCACCTCAAGCGGTGACAGCGACGGAGGCTCGGGCGGGTCAGCGGCATGCGCGGGCCGGGTCAGAGCGCGCCTCGCCGTCGCGGCTCCCACGCAGGGCGGAGAGGGGTCGGGCTCCGCCTCTGGGAGCTCTGTCTGGGGTCCGCGCGGCTCCCGGGGCTCTCTCCCCAGGCGCTGTCAGTCTGCAGGAAGGCCGGAAGGCCCGGCCCTACCCACAGGTCTCCCAAACTGGGGCCCTAAGCCATCCCCTGGGGCTGCCAGCCTGGTGATAGGGGAGAGTACCCACCCAGGCCCTACCCTTGGGGTTCCCAGCCTGAGGAGGGCTCTGGCCCCACTTGGAAGCCCAGTCTAAGTGAGGTGAAACGCTTAACACATGTACTTTTACTATTTTAATTTCTATTTATTTATTTATTCGTTCATTCATTCATTCATTTATTTTTAGCACATGTACTTTTTTTTTTTTTTTTTTTTTTTTTTTTTTTGCGGTACGCGGGCCTCTCACTGTTGTGGCCTCTCCCGTTGCGGAGCACAGGCTCCGGACACGCAGGCTCAGCGGCCATGGCTCACGGGCCCAGCCACTCTGCGGCATGTGCGATCTTCCCGGACCGGGGCACGAACCCATGTCCCCTGCATCGGCAGGCAGACTCTCAACCACTATGCCACCAGGGAAGCCCAACA